>NC_081316.1:60296100-61546100 GCF_026419965.1 Kogia breviceps
GACTGACACATAGAAGGTGCCCAATGAATATGTGACAAATTAATGAATATACATCATCAAGTTCTCTCTCCATCCAGATTCATAGGTTACCCCTTTGCCCATATAAAATAAGGACAGAATAACTCCCTTACGCAGTTTTGCTCTGATCTGGATCATTATATTTAGCTTTGCTGGGGCTGGGGGCTCACATGCCCTAATATCATCTGATATCATGAGTTATGTTGCTCTCTTCCTGTGGCATAGGCAAGATAGTCTGAGGGTTTTGCAAACATTTTTAGAGAGTTTTAACAGTGATTCGACCTTCCTTAATGGTTCATAGTGCTGTGATTCTCTGAAATCACTGCATTTCTTTATTGGCTTACCTTTGAATTATCTGTCTTTTCCACTGTAAGTTTCATGAAGGCAGATATGATATCTGTCTTATTCCCCACTGTATTCTTAGCACAGTATCTAGTTCATGGTAGATTCTCAATAAGTACTTTCTGAATGTAAATACTTGTTGCCCCTGTTCCCAGGTACAAGTCAGTTAAAAAACACTGTTATAGAAGACATTTAAGTAGCAGATACGTGACAGAATTAGATGGCTTTAAAACTCCCTTACCACCATGAATGCTCTGATTCTAAATTGTCAGCCTCTGAAAAAACTTCTTTACCTTTGAGAGCAATGCCACTGCTCTAGATAGTCAAATGTTAGGAGACAGGGTGCAATTCCCTACAGTAATTTGGCTACATAAAATGGATTTTGGAGAAGGAAAAAAGCAATAGTTAGGTGGTAAATAGCAATATTAGTAATGCTAGGCCACCTTCTACGTTCCTACGTGAAATCAAATTGGTATGGTTTAGATGGAAAGTCTATCTGATATGCTTAACTACTTGTAAGCTGTTAATATTTATATACCACCATGGAATATAGACTCTAGCAAGGTAATTTAACAGTTACAGGGCAGAAAGTCTTCATTTTGCTAATCACTTACAACTCTAATTTCACACTACATCAGTCCTTTTACTCTGGTCCACAGCCCTCCAAAATCCCATTCTAAAAATCCAAGGAAAACATCTGTTCACAATGGGCTACAAAGAACAGCCACTGACTCTCCCCTAAAGTCAGAAAATTAAGGGCCAAAGTAAAACTTTATTTGTACCACTCTAACCCTCACCTCTGTCTACTAGGACCTGACTGTTCTTTCCTTCATCAGCTATCTCCCTTTTGCCAATTCCAAATTTTCTTTCAATCAGCCTTGTGATAGCTTCTTCATTGCTATTATTTCTCAGTCTTTTTCTTTCCTGTTCTCAACTGTACCTCTCAGCTACGACTCAAGGGCTCACCACAGCCCCTGACACCAGTAGTCAGTTGGAAACAAATCTCCAATTGTGACTCTCCAACTCTCTGGAACTCCCTCCAGTTCAAACCATGGATAAGATGCTCCCCAGACTTCTGACCAATTTAATGTCTGATGGGCTTCCGCAAAGGGAGAAAAAATTTAGAGAGGAGAGATCCAGAGGGCACGAATTCCTTCATGATACTGTGTCCATTTAACAGATAAAGGCATGTAGAGTCTCATTTCTAATCACTTAAAGGTCTCATAAATTATACAAACTCTCCACTCAGCCTTAGACAAAGAATTCAAATGCTGGCTCTTTTATAGGTAGGAAAATTTGATACAGCTTCTTTTATAGAAGGCAGGATGACATGGCAAAGAAAGACCTAAGTCAAGGAAATCAGGCCAGTAAATCTGACCATGAAGTGAATGAGCATCCCATTTTCATAGCTTTTAAACAAAAACCAGCTTTGCACCCCGTTCTGACTCTGACATTTTGCCTCACTGATTTCGTTTTCTTGGCTTTATTCATTGTTGTAAGGCAGGGTCAGGGAAAGACAATTCATCTGTATCCTGTCAAAGTGTATTTGCTCCCAGCTGCATCATGCTTCTGATTCCACAATGATATTCTCCTGTATTCTGATTTTTCAAATAAATATGAATATTATCAGGTAACAATGAAATATGGATTGTGAGAAGGCCATCAAACCAAGAAAAAGTCTCATTCTTTCTTTCCTTCTTCCTTCTGAATTTTCAATGTTTTTATATTTCTCTTGGCATGTGGGCTAATTTCCTCCAGAATCACATCACCACTGGTTGTTGGTGTTAGTGCATTAGCTGAATTCTGAGCTCCTGCTGGTACTGAAGAGAGGGTCCTTTTAATGAGGAATGGGAGCCAGATATGGAAGGCATTTAACCACCAAAATCATGACACTTGCAGTTAAACGGAAATACAGAAAGCAAAAAAGGGACATTTTGTAGCAGTTTTCAAAGCAGGGCTGTGATAGTGGTTTTGTTTCCTAGACACTGATTCATGGACAGTCCTGACAAATGTTTATTACTCCCTCCTCAATTCTACTTCAACAGTCTTCTTCACCAACAGCAGGAATTGTTAATTCATTTGATTAAATCGTTTTTTGTTTTGTTTTTTACATTTTTCTTTTAAATTTATTTAATTAAAGTATAGCTGATTTACAATGTTGTGTTAATTTCTGCTGTACAGCAAAGTGATTCAGTTATATATAAATATATATACATTATTTTTCATATTCTTTTCTATTATGGTTTGTCATGGGACATTGAATATAGTTCCCTGTGCTATACAGTAGGACCTTGTTATTTATCCATTCCATGTATAATAGTTGGCATCTACTAGTTTCAGACTCCCAGTCTATCTCTCCCCCGCCCCCACTTGGCAACCACAAGACTATTCTCTATGTCTGTGAGTCTGTTTCTGTTTTGTACATACGTTCATTTGTGTCATATTTTAGATACCACATATAAGTGACATCATATGGTATTGTCTTCCTCTGTCTGACTTCCTTCACTTTTTATGATAATCTCTGAAATGGCATTATTTCATTCTTTTTATGGCTGAGTAATATTCCATTGTATATATATATATACCACATCTTTATCCATTCATCTGTCAATGGACATTTAGGTTGTTTCCATGTCTTGGCTATTGTGAATAGTGCTGTTATGAAAATAGAGGTGCGCTTATCCTTTTGAATTAGGAAATACTATTTTTAGTTTTTTGAGGAATCTCCATACTGTTTTCCATAGTGGCTGCACCAATTTACATTCCCACCAACAGGGTACGAGGGTTCCCTTTTCTCCACACCCTCTCCAGCCTTTGTTATTTGTAGATTTTTCTTTTTTTTTTTTTTTTTTTTGTGGTACACGGGCCTCTCACTGTTGTGGCCTCTCCCATTGTGGAGCGCAGACTCCAGACGCACAGGCTCAGCGGCCATGGCTCACGGGCCCAGCCGCTCCATGGCACGTGTGATCTTCCCGGACCAGGGCACAAACCCGTGTCCCCTGCATTGGCAGGAGGACTCTCAACCACTGCGCCACCAGGGAAGCCCTGTAGATTTTTTTAATGATGGCCAATTCTGACCTATGTGAGGTGACACCTCACTGTGGTTTGGATTTAAATTTCTCTAATAATTAACAATGTTGAGCATCTTTTTATGTGCCTGTTGGTCATCTGTATTTCTTCTTTGGAGAAATGTCTATTTAGGTCTTCTGTGAATTTTTCAATTGTAAAACCTTGTTTTTAAACACATTAATTACATATGAGCCTCTCATTCACAAGAATAAACTTTTCAGAATTTACCTTTGTCTCTCCAAATCCACTCTCCACCTATTTCCATAATGTTTGGCTTGCAGTTGGATTTCATTCATGGGGAGCAGCAGCCAGACATTGAAGGAAGGAGGGAGAGGAAGTTCAGGGCAGTCATTCCACTGGCTGCTGCCTGTGGGGTTGCTGAGAGCTGGCTGATTCCTTCATCACAGCTCCTGTTGGCAGCTCTCTCCCTACAGCCCTTTCCTCTCGGGGTTCTGGTAACAGCTGACTCCCTTCATCCTTCAGTGCAGGGTGGTAATGGAGTTCCACAGTTTTCAGCGCTGGAAACTTCCTTACCCTATGTGATTTCCTTACACCTTTCCCGTACTTTTATACCCATATCCCTTGTATTAAACTCTCCTCAAATAATCCTGATGTATGTCATACATTTTCTGTTTTAACCCTGATTGATATATTTCTCCATTGAATTCAGTGTCGTATGACCTTAATGATAGTCCTTCTGCCTCAACTCCCACATACCCTGCACCCCTTTCATTCCAGACACCTCACTTGACACTCCCTCATGGTCTAGTGGTTAGGACTCAGCACCCCCAAACACCTCAGTTCACCAAGGGTCATTGATCCTTTAAGTCTTTCCAATACCTACCCATCACTCTCCACTCCAAATCCCTCTTAACTTGCTCTACGTTATTTTTCTTTTATCCATAGCACATGTTATGTTCTACCATACTATATAATTCAATTATTTATAACTTTCCTCTCTTTTCTGTATCTCTGAACTAAAAACTCGGCTCTGCAGAACTTGGATCTTTGTCTTTTGTTCACTGATCTATCTCGAATTTTACCTGGCATATTGTAAGTGCTCAATTTATTGAATGAATGAATTCTCAGCTTAGAAATACAGGGCTTCAACTTTTCCTAAATCTTCCTCCTTCACTTTTTCTCTGCTCTCCTCCATCCAGGTTAAATGCCCTCCCCATGTGCTTTCTTAAGCATCCTGTACTTCTGCCATCATAGCATTAACCAGACACTATTGCACTTGCCTATTTATTTGTCACATGAGATGGTAAGACCTGTGAAGGCAGAAATCATCTGTATCTTTTTCATAATGACCAGCTTAAAAAGTCCTCAGTGTATTTTTGATGAATAATAAGTGGATGAATTAACAAGTTAAAGGATGAATCACACTCACAACCTACTCTTACAACAAATAACGTCAATAATCCAATTAACTAGCTGTTCTTGTTAGAAAGAAGACTAGAGTGCTGGGGGAACCCCAAAGAGGGTCCCCACTCTGGTTACCTAAAGCAGGGAGATTGACAGTGGTGTTCAGAGAAGGCTTCTCAAAGGAGGTAATCCTTGAGCAGAGACTTGGAGGTCAATCAGGACTTATACAAGGCAGGTAAGTTTGGGGTTAGGGAGACAGAGTTCCAGAGAATAGCAAAAGCCCTTGCAATCTGAGTGGCACTCAGATGAGAGAAGTGATGTGGAGCTGGGGCATAAGGGAATCCTGGACACAACCAGAGGTGAGGCTGGAGACATAAAATGGTAGAAGTTTATAAAAGGCTCTGCAAGCTCTGCTAAAGCTCTTAGACTTTATCCTAAAAGTTAAAAGGTGGCTGGGAGATTTAAAATAATAAAAAATAATTTTTACTGTCAAAATAAACTATAACCTTCTCTGATCTAAATGTGTGAAACTTACTAATTTTTATAACTCACAAATGATTTCTTCCTTCCTAATCCTACAGAAATTTGGCTTTTACTCACTCATGCCAAAAAAAAAAAAGTCAGTTGAACCTATTGTGATAATCATTTCACAATATATGTAAATATGAAAATCAAACCATCATACTGTATGCTTTAAACTTATATAGTGTTGCATGTTAATTATTTCTCAATAAAACTGGGAAAATAATAAAGTGTTCACTAATTTTTTAAAAAATGAATACTGTCCCTATATGCAGGAAACCCCTTTGCTTCTCTCTCATATGGATACTGGTTTTATTAGTCTGAGAGATTTTATGTTTTGCTTTCCCTTTATGCTCCTCTCCTCTGCAACTTTTTATTTTCCAGCTGTGCATTCCCACACGCATCCTCTCATCATTCTGTTTCCTCTGCTTAGAATTCTTTATCTTCAAGCTATTTTCTTCATGGAAAACCAGTGGTCACCTATCAAGACTGAATTCTTTTGCAGAGCCTTCCCCATATCTGAAGGGCACACTGTCTTCTGTGTTCTGGCAGCATGTTTCTATCATAGCTAATGTCAATTGTATGGAAGTTATATGGAGACACATCAATAGGTCTAACTGAAGACTTACCCATACCACCCTCTTATGGAATATTCAGAGTGCGTAGTACATGGCAGATGGTAAATAAAAGAGTGAAACATGAGAGATACAAGGTGTGATCGGGGGAGGACACTGAAGGTGAATGTCTGAGATGAGGTCAGTACCCACAATCATCAGGAGTATTCAGACAGCACAGCAATCATTTATGATGCTTTGATAAAGAACTAAATAGTGAGTTTGTTTCTCTGTCACATTCAGGTTGCAAAGTTTTTCACATAATAAATGGTCAGAGGTAGAGTCTGGAACCAGCAAAGGCATTTAGGAATGAGTGAACCCTATTTAATCTTTATTTTATTTTGAAAAATGTCTTTAAGGTCTCTAGAGACTACAATAATTTTAAATAAAATCAATACAGAAATTAAAAGTGCATTGAGCAGTAGAAACAATGAGAGTCAAAGAAGTACATGTTGAGTAGGGTATGGGAAGATTAGAGGTGTGGAAAAACATATATATGCAAGTTGCATCCAACATGAAGACCCTAGAAGAAAAATAAATGAAAGATAAAATTCTCTCACAAAGGCTCCACAGGGTGGCTATTTCATTTGTAGTTTCAGAGAGGATTGTGTCTCCTGGGGAAAAAAAATGTAGAAAAGAAAAAGGGGAAAAAAAAGCACATGTATTTGACTTACACTTCACTTGCTGACTCAGTTTTCTGTCATTGTTGTCTTAAAACACCATTTTCTTGATTGGAGTTTAATGGAGAAAGAACGTTACAAAGAGAACATTTAGATTCCAAAATGTTTACTGAATGTGGGTGCAGCAGGCCTCATGCTGGGTGCTTTCCAATTCATTATCTCATCTAATCCATACAGTGGCACAGTGTGCACATGTGTGCACGCGCGTGCGTGTGTGTGTGTGTGTGTGTCTATTATCAGCCCCATTATACCTGTAAGGGAACCTTAGACAAGAGAAATGGTTACCTAAGACCCTAGAGCTAGTGACTGGCAACGTGGGCTGCCAGGCAAAGTATTCAGGCTCCAAGGTCTGGACTTTTTCCAGGAGGACAACTGCCTCACATTTCTCAGTCTAATGGTAAGGTCCCTCTAAATGTCAGTTTCTTCATTTGAAAAATGGGATGAAGAGTGTGTAATACTTGTAAGCAGTATTATACTGACTTTATGGGTGAAGGAATCCAAGTACAGAGAGGCTAGGGCCTAATGCAAGGTTACATAACAAGAGCTGGAATTTAAACTTGGGTTCACTTCAGAGCCTGTGCTCTTACCAATTAAATTGTTTCTTAGTATTTTATGTTACCTGACATGCAGGGTATTCATCAGGAGGAGTTAACACAGTTTTTGGCAAGTAGCTAAGGCTTAATAAATAGCTGTAATTAGTATTGCCGTTCTCATCTTTATATTGACTCTTGAACCGTATATATATATAATGGGTAAGAAAGCCTTGACTGGAGTTTTTGTTGTTGTTGTTACTTTTACTCTTAAAATGATTATTATAGTCGCTTCTAAAATACCTTCAGTGGAACACTAATCCCTTCAGACCAAAAAAATAAAAAATAAAAAGTTCATGATATGCACTTTAGCATATTAAATGCTCTGTGAAGTCCTGCAGATTAAAAGAAAACCCATTTAAATTGTTCAACCCAGGGTTTTATGTATGAAAGTACCTATGTGAGGTCTTCAGCCTGACAGATGCTGATAACCTGAATATTATCAGTTCCTCCCATCCGGGAACTGACTCTTACCACCTCAATCTGCTGAGGCTTATCTGTACAGGAGGCTACTGTGTTTTTCAGTGAGAGGAGCAGTGTGGAGGCCAAGGACCAATCCTGAATTTTCAGTGTTCCTCTTCCTAAGATACTTACTCTGGAAAGTATGTTTTGAAGTCAGGTGGTTTCCTCAACAGCAGTTAGGAAGAATCAAGGTGATGGCATTGGCTCTCCTGTAGTACATCTGGCTGGAGCTCTGCTGGCCTTGAGAATGGAGAGTTCTCTGTAGGTAAAGAGGACTTGGCCTGCCACCCTGGGTCTTATCCTTATTACCTCTGTGACCTGTGGCAACATACTCACCCTCTTTGTACTTAATCCTGGCATGATACAAGGTGGTTAGGGGGATTAATCAAGACAGTGAAAAATGTTCCTAGCACATGTGGCATGCACAGAAGCTATGCAGATAATTTTAGACTCCTTCCCTTCCCTACTGAGTATATTTCTGAATAAGTTGCAAGCACAAGTAGGTAGGAACAGAAAGACTTGTTACCTGTCTCATATGTGTATGGAAAGAGAGGTCAGATTTTCAAATGGTTGACATTACATTTGGCTCTGTCATAATGGCCAAGATTGACTGATTTGCTGACTGAACTAAGCAATTGCAAAGAAGTTGGGTCTTTTAAAGGATGAAAATAAAGCCATGCCTAAGAAACACAGCACTTGATCCAGAATTTATATTTACATGTGTCTTTCTGTTTATTTCTTGATTCCCACCATTGACATAATCCCCACCCAACTTTGGTTTGCCTTTAAGTTGACTGTTTGCTTCTGAATTAATTGAATAATACCATTACTTATGTGACACTTGGCTACACATAGAAATCTGAAGTCCTGGCAGTACCATGAACTACTTCTCATGCATTTGAACAAGGGTCATCTCTCTTGAGCACCTACTATGTGCCACCATGAAAGTAGGACCTGTAAGTAAAACTGATCATGACATCCTCACAATTGCCTTTGCAGTTGATGAGACTAAAGCTAAGAAAGGTCAAGTAGCTTGACCAAGAATACACAGGCTTAAGTTTAATTTTTAGACTGTGGTATTTTCACACTTTGTAAATAAAAGGTGAGGGTGAAGCCATAGGCTATATCTCTGCCACTAGAATGTGTGTGACCTTTAGAGATGGAGGTTTCATCCTATTCATTTTTCAAAGTCCATTGCCTGTTATTCAACTTAACACAGAGTAGGTGTCAGTAAATACATGTTAGGCAGCTTGAACAGCAATTGGAAGACAATATCTCAGGGCAAGTATTAGCACTATGACTACATTTTCTTACTTAGGACTGTGAAGAATAGTATATTTCAGAAATACCATATAACAAATAAGTGGGGGTTAAGAACAACCTATACAGGGCTTCCCTGGTGGCGCAGTGGTTGAGAATCCACCTGCCGATGCAGGAGACATGGGTTCGTGCCCTAGTCCGGGAAGATCCCACATGCCGCAGAGCAACTAAGCCCGTGAGCCATGGCTGCTAGGCCTGTGCGTCTGGAGCCTGTGCTCCACAATGGGAGAGGCCACAACAGTGAGAGGCCCGCGTACCGGAAAAAAAAAAAAAAAAAAAAAAAAAGAACAACCTATACAGAGCCTAAATTTTATCTCCAAATCGAGGAATTCAAGTCCCATTCTGAAAGCTCAGTTTCCTTTGGCTTGTCTATCAGAGACAATATTCACATATTACCATCAGGAAAAGCTGAAAAGATTCTCCTGTCCTCTTTCCTGCCCATGTATTTAAGGTTGTGTCTCAACCACTGAAGAACAATGAACTTTACAGAATACAGCATGGAGGAAATTTTTCTTCCTTGACCTTTACTTCTTTCTGAAAATAGCTTGTCATCTTGTATCTTTCTTTCAGTAACCAGGAGAGAGCAAAGAACCATATATGAGCTCAGAGGAGGGCAGTGAGGGAGTTCAGAGAGAGCCTTTAAACCACTGCATGTTCTTTGGGTTTCACATTGAGAGACGAGGAGAAATTGGAGGGATTTGAAAAAAAGTATGACATGATGTAGCTTACCCTTTACAAGGATTATAGAGTTGCTCTATGGAAAATGGACTTTAGAGCAACAGGGATAGTACGGATACTAGCTAGAAGGCTACTACAAAGCTCTGGGCAAGAGACAGTGCTGACCCACCAAATTCCACAGGGGGTGGTAGCAGAGATGCTGGTATGGGGGTCTTTCCACTCTTCTCTAAGCTTTAGGAGTTTGGAAAGCCACATAGCCACTTCCTTCTTGTAGCCTGGTTATATGCCTCTGCAGGGGTAATAAACCCCAAATGTACTTAAACACTTGAATTGAGGTTGGGGTAGGAAAAGGGGGAAATTGTCAGGAGAAAAGCCAGTATTTGAAAATGATTTGCCCACTACAGCAATAAGCTTGCTGAAGGCAGGTAACTTGCTTATTGTATTCCTATTGTTTCTCCAGTACTTGGCATGTGGTAGACATTCAATAGATACTTGCTAAATGAAGAACAAATGATTCAGAGTGCCATATGGAAACAAACTATTTATCAACAGAAAAGATATACAGTCTAAATTAACTTCATGTCTCTTGGCTTCTGGTTGTTTTTTGTTGTTCAATATTGTTATACAACTCATTCAGTCATATCAAAGGTCAGATTAAATTGGCTGTGAATAAGAAAGAAATTTCTGAAATTCATGGGCCCAAGATATCTGATTATTTAAGAAATATGATTATTAGAAGTGAATATTTGGTGAAGGGGAGTGGTGCCTATCTGGAGTTCTGCTGAAATACCCTTTCTATCCATCTTGCCATTATCATGGTTGGAGTTTAAATTTTCAGGTAAAAATACTAAGTATCATAATGCATTGTTTATTTTGCTGGGGTAATTCAATGATTACATGAAGAGAAATCTCTTCATTGTTAGTACACTTCTCTCTTAGGTTATTTGTGGCATTTGGGATTCTAGATACAGAGGATATTGGTGTTAATTTAAGATACCTTTTGATGAAGTCCAATATTTTTATACTCTATGAAATATAGCTCAAAAATAAAAGTTAATGACAATGTGGAAAGATAACTGGATATAAAGATTTATTAAGCAATTTCATTATTTATGGATACTGCATAATTTTTTACAGTTTAAATAGAGATCATTGTTATTCTTTTTATTCTCTCTTCCATTTATGATGTGCTGATTCCTCTCCATGTGAGAATGTTAAAGTGATTGTAACTTAAAATCTCAGAAAAATGTTTCTATGTTATTGATATCTGCTTTAAAATGATTTCATGACTTATGTTTTCTTTTGGGAAATGACCCATGAGGATTAGACATAATTGGTATACTTCATGTTTATTTTCTGAATTGATCATACATTCTAATTAATTCATGGGTATCTATGCTTTTTAAATAACTCATTGTGGAAAGCAGTGACCCACATGGAATGCAGGCTTTCAATTCAGTGACATAAGGTAAAGTCCCAACCCTGCCATTTACTAACTGGGTGACCTTGAACAAGCCATTTTCCATCTGAGTTTCTCAGTCTGTTAGATAGAGAAAATAAGGCCTACAATGCAAGGTTGCTCTGAGGAATAAATAAGATGATCTTAACACATAGTAGGCACGGAGTAAGTTCTCACTCCACTCCCCCAGAGCTATCCCACAAAGAGTGTATATGTGCTCCGGTAATTTTCATAACGTTTGAACGAGTAATTAATGGCCAAAACACACTAACTTGGTTTGCTTTCCTAGTAATGAAACTTATTTAAATAAGGAGAGAGAAAAAAGGCATGCTCGTGACAGTGTGAAAGGATCAGGCCAAGTTAACATGACTTCAGAATAGAGCTGTATCTGAGCATTTTCAAAGCATCCTCATTTGGTCACTAATTCATGAAGTCCATAGACCAGAAAAATGCTTAGTACTGAGTCTTAAAAATGTATGCATATAGTTACTGCAAACTCTCAGTTTGATCATTCAGAATTCTCAGTTAAAATGGAGAGTTCCGTTCTCTTTGGTTTAGTTCAACAGATGAGTATTCAACACCAATTAAATCCTAGGCATGGCTCTAGTCCTGGGGACTCTTTTCTGCCATCCAGAAGCTCCAAATGTAGTAGTAAAGGGACTGAGAGTGAAACCATCTATGTTTCAGATACAGATCAGTGCTCCTCTACTCTGGAGAATCACAGTGTTTAGAATTGCACTCCTCTACAAGGAGGAGTTGGGTAGGCTAGAGTGACCCAAAAACAACAACAACAACGAACTGTGGACCATATGCAAACATTCATCTCATAAACCAACCCCCTATGCCACTTGAGGAACTGCCAATTTAAGATGGTCGTGCCTCTGTTCCCAGTTCCCTCAGCCAGGAGACCAGATTATCCAGAGCAAAAGGCTCAGTATTGACCTTTCTCCTTTAGCCCTACCTCCCTGACATTCTTTGAGGTGGGATTTGGAATCTACAGCCATGTTCTTTGTCTTTTCCTGTGGCCCATTCATGGCCCTGGAGCTCATCACTTTCAGCAGAGAATCGTTGGATGGTATTTCAGGACCATGCCACCTATTTATATAAAAATCTATACCTCAATTTAGATCTGATATGGCATCCTCCAGGGCTTGATGTCCTCTCACACTGGCCCAAATTTTGAGACATTTGACAAGTTATGCTTTTTGAGTTTGTGATTTGACATTTTATTGTTTCCTCATTTTATTGAAAATAATGTTGCTGGATTTTCCTCTGTAGTTTGTCCTTTTGATCTTCTCAGAGTGTTTCAATGGAGAATAGAGACAAAATGCCTTCATGCCACCACTTTAACCAGAAATCCAAATAGACCTGAATTTCAATTCTGGCTTTACCCCAGATTATCTGTATTTGCACTGGCGTAAGTCATAAGATCTGAATCTCAGTTTTCTCATCTGTATTCTGAAGGTAACCACATTTATCTTAGCCTTTAGTGAAAAGTACAGATGCAGTGTACACAGACACACCCACATTGCATATTTACTTTGATAAAGTGTAGCAATTTCTCTGAAGCAGAATGAAGTGTTATCACAGAGGTAAAACTTCCCAAACTTCATCAAAAACTAGTAATTACAGAACTTAACAGTTGTCTTTGATCTCATCTATGTAAGGTTGGCTTCTAAAAGAACCTTATTTTTTTAGAAAAAGTGACTTTTCTCTAACATAGCACCGTATACAAATAATTTTCACTATATTAATTCATTTAACACCTGGAAAAATGTTCTGGGGGAGGTTTATGCTCCATCTTTCAGGTGAGAAAACTGAGGTATAGAGAGGTTTAGTGAAGATCATACACTTGATAAGTATCAGAGAGCTGGAAGAGGAATTTTGTATTTCTCTAACATGATTATACTTTTTTGGCCATGCCACAACTGGATTCACAGCTGGGATTTTACTAAGGCCCTTAGCAGATTTCCTAGTGAGAAAACATGAACAACTCTAGGGCTAAGAAATGCTTTTTTGACAGCAATATTAGGCATTTTGATTATTTTGTTCACATAAGGCTGCCAACCCTTGTAAGAAACCATTTACTACAATCCACTGTCTCCCCCATGACCTCTATAACTACAGGACTTAGGAAGATTCAAAAGAAACATCCTGAGATGCTGATTTTCAGTTTAATTATGTTTCTGGTAGTGTGAAATTTGGACTATTTTCCTGCTCACCCAGTTGTGAGCATTTGCTGTCAAGTTTAGAAATTTGAATGAGCTTAGATGATGGTTCTATAATTTAAGCTCCTGTTCACAATCTCAATTCATTAGTGTTCAGTCAGCATGGAATATTTATCACAGTGCCAGGTACAATGTACATTATCAATCAAACACAGAAGGAAAACAGGGATTACAATGTGAAAGAAAAAAATCAGAGCCCTCAGGAGATTGACAGAATTCTTTCTTTCTTTTTACATCCAGCTCCATCAAGCACAACTGTAATACAAGAATAACAACTTTTCTTCCTCTCTTCTAAGTTTAAGTACTGTGTAAGAAAAATAAAACAAACTCATAAAACTATCCAACCTCTAGGAAAACTTTCTTGTCAGTTCAGATTTATTAATTTATAACATATTTTACTTCCAGTTCATATTAAATCAGCACTACATTTACAAGCAATAGTTTTGAACTCACAAAAGAAGCAGATAATAATGTCTACTATTTATGTAGCATTTTAATATTTATTAGGACTTTTTTCAAATAATTTGTTCTTTTAATTCAAAAGATTCATGTGAAATAGATGCTATTAAAATTCCAGTGTAATGTGATTGAAGCCAGGGCTCAGTTAGCTCAAGCTCAAGCAAGAAGTGAGAAATTTGGAGCCATTCAGTGGCTATATTTTCTGTTTTCCTACACCGTATATCTCCCGCTAAACAAGGAATTCCTGATTCTATTCATCAGTGGATTTCCATCTGGAAACTGACGTCTGTAAATGAATGGAAATAATTTAAATTGTTCTTTTTCTTTATTTGGTTTATATTTAAAGAATTTTTTTTTAAATTCCAGGCACTGTGTAATCCTTTGAGTGTAATCTGTCGTTATCTACATTTTATAGTTGAGAAAAATAGGTCGACAAAAGTTCATGTGCCCATAGCCCTGCTGCAAGTGAATGGTAAGACCTGGATACACACACAGGCAGCTAACTGCCTACATTTTCACCACTGCCTTCCCCAGTCTCCCCGCTGCTGCCCATCCACGTGTGTTTCATCACACCAAACTTCTTTGTCACCAGGAAGATGAAGAAAAAGGCAAGCCCCCCTGACAATGAGGGGATCAGTGTCCGATGTAAACTGTTAAGATTTTCATATTTCCTGTGTAGTGCTGCCGTTTCATGGGTTTGAGTACAAAACTTCCTGAATCTGAGAAAAAATTTGAAAAACAATCCCACTTCCAGAAAAACACCACAATTGTTCCCCAACTGTGCAATGCATTAAAATTATTTGGGTGCTTTTTGCAATACACATTTCTAGGCTTTATTCCTGATCTACAACTCTAGAGGTAGGACTTGGGGATCTTGATGTTTAAACAGCTGCACAAATAGTGTTCCTATAGGGTGATCAAAATTTTATAGAGTCAACACAGGGTATAGTCATATCATACCAAAAAAATAATAATAATATACATATAACTATATATATAAGCATTATTACTTTAACATATATATATAATTTATTTATTTGAAATTATAGATTATTCTATATGTTTGCTTGTGACAGTTTGAAATCATAGTGGAGTAACCCTAGTTCAGGCATAGAAAATGGAGTCAGGCAGCCATTGAAGATTTGGTCTCAGACATGTTTCTGCACTGCTGAGAACTTGAACTTTCTGAGCTGTACCAAACAACAACCTCCCAAGGATGCCATCAACACTTTTAGAACAACGCCTGCTAGCTGCAACCTTATGCTTTCAAAGTTCTCTCCTTGCAACTATGTAACCATTTTAGACCCCAGCCAATTCTTGCTTAACAAGTACCCTTACTTCTTGCCAGCTTCAATCATAATTCTTGACAAACAACTTATGTGGCCTTGCAGTTTTTGCCTTTAGAAGCTCCCTCCATTTTGCAGTCCAAAGGAACATAATTCAAGTGCTTCTTGAATCTGTGTTTCCTGGACTGTAGTGCTAACAAATCCCAAATAAACACCTCTTTATCTTATGTCTTTCTATTACATAAAGGCTATTAATTAAACAAAACAACTATAGAATTATAACAGTGGAAATTGGTAGTAATTAATAGTATGACTAGTTAACCAAATAATGTGCATGAGAAAAACATAATATTATTTTTGTGTTTCTTTCTGTCTTCTGATACAGCAATTTATTTTAACACTTTTTCACTCTGTATTGGAATTTTAAATTTTGTAGTGTCCATTACTGTGTATTTTAAAATTACATAAATGTACATAGGTGTAAGAGTTCTTAAAAAGAGAGCAGTCAAAAAGGACTGTAAAGTAAATATCATTATATTGATAAAACTACATTCTCTAAGACATCTTTATTTCATTTAATGTGATGGTAAAACTGAATACAATCAAATGTAAAATTCACTTTGATGTGCAATTCTGTTTTTATCAAGGCCACATTATAGTGATACGTGGTATGATTCCACTGTGATGATATCAAACTAAATATCCTCTAAAAACATTTGAACACGGAGTAGTTAGGATTTTACTAACAGTAGACCTTTTGACTTGTAGGAATTTGTTTCCCTGGTCTCCAGAAGTATCCATCCACTTTGTACAGGCATACTTTGGAGATATTGCCAGTTTGATTCCAGAGCACCCAGTAAAGCAAATATCACAATAAATTGAGTCACACTAATTTTTTTTGTTTCCTAGTGCATATAAATAAGATTTATGTTTACAGTATAACATAGTCTAAGTGTGCAAGAGCTTTATGTTTCAAAAACGAATATACCTTAATTAAAAATACTTTATTGCTGAAACATGCTGTCATCTGAACCTTCAGTGAGTTGTAATCTTTTTGCTTGTAGAGGGTGTTGCTTGATGTTGATGCCTGCTGACTGATCAGGGTGGTGGTTGCTGATGGTAGAGGTGGCTTTGGCAATTTCTTAAAATAAGACAATAATGAAGCTTGCCACCTCACTTGACCCCTTCTTTCATGAACAATTTCTCTGTAGCATGCAATGCTGTTTGGTAGCATTTTACCCACAGTAGAACTTCTTTCAAAATTGGAGTCAATCCTGTCAAACCTTACTGCTGCTTTATCAACTAAGTTTATATAACATTCTAAATCTTTTGTTGGTGTTTCAATAATCTTCACAGCATCTTCAACAGGAGTCGATTTCATCAGCAACTCCTCATGTGTTAAAGTCTTAGGATGAGATTGCAGCAATACAGTCACATCTTCAGGATCCACTTCTAATTCTAGTTCTCTTGCCATTTCCACCACATATGCAGTTACTTCCTCCACTGAAGTCTTGAACCTCTCAAAGTCATCCATGAAAGTTGGAATCGACTTCTTCCAAACTCCTGATAGTATTGATATTTTGACTTCTTCCCATGAATCAAGAATGTTCTCAATGGCCTCTAGAATGGTGAATCTTTTCCAGGAGGTTTTCAGTTGAATTGGCCTAGGTCCATCAGAGGACTCACTAGCTGTGGCAGCTATAGCCTTAGGAACTGTTGTTTCTTAAATAATAAGACTTGAAAGTTGAAATTACTCCCTGATCTAAGGACTACAGAATGGATGTCATCTTAGCAGGCATGAAAACATTAATTTCATTGTAGATCTCCATCAGAGTTCATGGGTGACCAGGTGTATTTTCAATAAGTAATCATATTTTGCAAGGTACCTTTTTTCTAAGAAGTAGTTCTCAACAGTGAGTTTAATATATTCAGTAAACCATTTTGTAAACAGATGTACTGTCATCCAGGCTTTGTTGTTGTGTTTATAGAGTGCAGGCAGAATAGATTTAGCATAATTCTTAAGGGTCATAGGATTTTGGGAATGGTAAATGAGCATTGGCTTCAACTTAAAGTCACCAGCTGCATTAGTCCCTAGTAAGAGAGTCAGCTGGTCCTTTGAAGCCAGGCATTTACTTCTCTTCTCTAGCTATAAGTCTCAGGGGGCATCTTTTTTCAACATAAGGCTGTTTCATCTACATTGAAAATCATTAATTATCTCAGCTAGATCTTCTGGATAACTTGCAGCAGCTTCTACATCAGCACTTGCTATTTCAACTTGCTCCTTTTGTTATGGGGATGGAATTTTTCCTTAAACCTTATGGACCAAACTCTGCTAGCTTCAAACTCTTCTGCAACTTCCTTGCCTCTCTCAGTCTTCATGGAACTGAAGACACTTAGGGCCTTGCTCTGGGCTAGGCTTTGGCTTAAGGGAATGTTGTGGCTGGTTTGATCTTCTATCCATACCACTAAAACTTGCTCCCTATCAGCAATAAGGCTGTTTCACTTTCTTCTCATTCTTGTGTTCCCTGGAGTAGTACTTTTAATTTCCTTCAATGACTTTTCCTTTGCATTTACAACTTGGATACATTTGGTACAAGAGGACTAGCTTTTGTCCTGTCTCAGCTTCCTATGTACCTTCTTCACTAAGCTTCATCCTTTCCAGCGTTTGATTTAAAATGAAAGACATGGGACCCTTCCTTTCATTTGTACATTTAGAGGCCATTGTTAGATTATTAATTGGCCTAATTTCAATATAGCTTTGTCTCAAGCAATAGGAAGACCCAAGGAGAGGGAGAGAGACTAGTGGAACAGTCAGAACACACACATTTATTGATAATGTTTGCCATTTTCTACATGCGTGGTTCATGACACCCCAAAAGTTATGATAGTAACATCAAAGATTGCTGATCTCAGATGACTATAACAAATGTCATAGTAATTAAAAAGTTTGAAATACTGTGAAAATTACCAAACTGGGACATTAGATGGAAGCAAATGCTATTGGAAAAATGATGTTGATAGACTTGATCAATGCAGGGTTGCCACAAACCTTCAATTTGTAAAAAACAGTATCTGCAAATATAAAGCAATGCTTAACAAGATGAGGCCTACCCATATTTAAAGGTTTATTTTGATAAACCATTTGTTTATCAGTCAGATCTTTTGCTTTGTATACATTCATCATAGAGGCTGTCCACATCGAAAAATATTCATTTTTTTTAACATCTCTATTGGAGTACAGTTGCTCTAAATTGCTGTGTTACTTTCTGCTGTATAACAAAGTGAATCAGCTATACGTATACATATATCCTCATATCCCCTTCCTCTTGCATCTCCCTGCCACCCTCCCTATCCCACCCCTCTAGGTGGTCACAAAGCACCACGCTGATCTCCCTGTGCTATGCAGCTGCTTCCCACTAGCTATCTCCTTTACATTTGGTAGTGTATATATGTGAATGCCACTCTCTCACTTCGTCCCAGCTTACCCTTCCCCCTCCCTGTGTCCTTAAGTCCACTCTCTACATCTACATCTTTATTCCTGTCCTGCTCCCAGGTCCTTCAGAACATTTTTTTTTTTTTTACATTCCATATATATATGTTAGCATACAGTATTTGTTTTTCTCTTTCTGACTTACTTCATTCTGTATGACAGATTCTAGGTCCATCCACCTCACTACAAATAACTTAACTTTCTTCCTTTATATGGCTGAGTAATATTCCAATGTATATATGTGCCACATCTTCTCTATCCATTCTTCTATTGATGGACACTTTGGTTGCTTTCATGTCCTGGCTATTGTAGTGCTGCAATGAACATTGTGGTACATGACTCTGCTTGAGTTACGATTTTCTCAGGGTATATGCCCAGTAGTGGGATTGCTAAGTCATATGATAGATCTATTTTTAGTTTGCTAAAGAAACTGCATACTGTTCTCCATAGTGGCTGTATCAATTTACCTTCTCACCAACAGTGATAGAGGGTTCCCTTCTCTCCACACCCTCTCCAGCATTTATTGTTTGCAGGTTTTTGATAATGGCCCTTCTGACAAGTATAAGGTGATACCTCATTGTGGTTTTGATTTGCATTTCTCTAATGATTAGTGATGTTGAGCATCCTTTCATGTGTTTGTTGACAATCTGTCTCCTATGGAGAAATGTCTATTTAGGTCTTCTGCTCATTTTTGGATTGGGTTGTTTGTTTTTTTTGATATTGAGCTGCATAAGCTGCATCTGTATTTGGGAGATTATTCCTTTGTCAGTTGCTTCATTTGCAAATATTTTCTACTATTCTGAGGGTTGTCTGTTCATCTTGTTTATGGTTTCCCTTGCTATGAAAAAGCTTTTGAGTTTCATAGGTCCCATTTCTTTATTTTCATTTTTATTTCCATTTCTCTAGGAGGTGGGTCAAAAAGGATATTGCTGTGATTTATCTTATAGAGTGTTCCGTCTATGTTTCCTCCTAAGAGATTTATAGTGTCTGGCCTTACATTTAGGTCTTTAATCCATTTTGAGTTTATTTTTGTATATGGTGTCAGGGAGTGTTCTAATTTCATTTTTCTAAATGTAGCTGTCCAGTTTTCCCAGGACCACTTATTGAAGAGGCTGTCTTTTCTCCATTGTATATTCTTGCCTCCTTTATCAAAGATCAGGTGACCATATGTGCTTAGGTTTATTTCTGGGCTTTCTATCCTGTTCCATTGATCTATATTTCTGTTTTTGTGCCAGTACCATACTGTCTTGATTACTGTAACTTTGTAATATAGTCCGAAGTCAGGAAGCCTGATTCCTCCAGCTCCATTTTTCTTTCTCAAGATTGCTTTAGGTATTCGGGGTCTTTTGTGTTTCCATACAAATTGTAAAATGTTTTGTTCTAGTTCTGTGAAAAATGCCATTGGTAGTTTGATTGGGATTGCACTGAATCTGTAGATTGCTTTGGGTAGTATAGTCATTTTCACAATGTTGATTCTTCCAATTCAGGAACATGATATATCTCTCCATCTGTTTGTATCATCTATAATTTCTTTCATCAGTGTCTTACAGTTTTCTGCATACAGGTCTTTTGTCTCCTTAGGTAGGTTTACTCCTTGGTATTTTATTCTTTTTGTTGTAGTGGTAAATGGGAGTGTTTCCTTAATCTCTCTTTCAGATTTCTCATCATTAGTATATAGGAATGCCAGATATTTCTGTGCATTAACTTTGTATCCTGATACTTTACCAAATTCATTGATTAGCTCTAGTCGTTTTCTGGTAGCATCTTTAGGATTCTCTGTGTATAGTATCATGTCATCTGCAAACAGTGACAGCTTTACTTCTTCTTTTCCAATTTGGGTTCTTTTTATTTCTTTTTCTTCTCTGATTGCTGTGGCTAAAACTTCCATAACTATGTTGAATAAGAGTGGTGATAGTGGGCAGCCTTGTCTTGTTCCTGATCTTAGTGGAAATGGTTTCAGTTTTTCACTGTTGAGAATGATGCTTGCTGTGGGTTTGTCATATATGGCCTGTATTATGTTGAGGTAAGTTCCCTCTGTGCCTACTTTCTGGAGAGTTTTTATCATAAATGTGTGTTGAATTTTGTCAAAAGATTTTTCTGCATCTATTGAGATTACCATATCGTTTTTATCCTTCAATTTGTTAATATGGTGTATTACATTGATTGATTTGCTTATATTAAAGAATCCTTGCATCCTGGGATAAACCCCACTTGTTCATAATGTATGATCCTTTTAATGTGCTGTTGGATTCTGTTTGCTACTATTTTGTTGAGGATTTTTGCATCTATGTTTATCAGTGATATTGACCTGT
This sequence comes from Kogia breviceps, assembly GCF_026419965.1. NCBI lineage: Eukaryota > Metazoa > Chordata > Mammalia > Artiodactyla > Physeteridae > Kogia > Kogia breviceps. Next base: position 60,316,995 of record NC_081316.1, read on the forward strand.
AGTTTTCTTTTTTTGTGACATCTTTGTCTGGTTTTGGTATCAGGGTGATGGTGGCCTCGTAGAATGAGTTGGGGAGTGTTCCTCCCTCTGCTATATTTTGGAAGAGTTTGAGAAGGATAGGTGTTAGCTCTTCTCTAAATGTTTGATAGAATTCACTTATGAAGCGGTCTGGTCCTGTACTTTTGTTTGTTGGAAGATTTTTAATCACAGTTTCAATTTCAGTGTTCTTATTCAGTGTTCATATTTTCTGTTTTTTCCTGGTTCAGTCTTAGAAGGTTGTGCATTTCTAAGAATTTGTCCATTTCTTCCAGGTTGTCCATTTTATTGGCATGTAGTTGCTTGAAGTAATCTCTCATGATCCTTTGTATTTCTCCAGTGTCAGCTGTTACTTCTCCTTTTTCATTCCTAATTCTGTTGATTTGAGTCTTCTCCCTTTTTTTCTTAATGAGTCTGGCTAGTGGTTTTTTTGTTGTTGTTGTTTGTTTGTTTGTTTTAACATCTTTATTTGGGTATAACTGTTTTACAATAGTGTGTTAGTTTCTCCTTTACAACAAAGTGAATCAGTTATACATATACATATGTTCCCATATCTCTTCCCTCTTGCGTCACCCTCCCTCCCACCCTCCCTATCCCACCCCTCTAGGTGGTCACAAAGCACAGAGGTGAACTCCCTGTGCTATGCGGCAGCTTCCCACTAGCTATCTAATTTACACTTGGTAGTGTGTATGTGTCCCTGCCACTCTCTCACATAGTCACAGCTTACCCTTCCCCCTCCCCATATCCTCAGGTCCATGCTCTAGTAGGTCTGTGTTTTATTCCCGTCCTACCACTAATCTCTTCATGACATTTTTTTTTCTTATATTCCATATATATGTGTTAGCATACGGTATTTGTTTTTCTCCTTCTGACTTACTTCACTCTGTATGACAGACTCCAGGTCTATCCACCTCATTACTGGCTAGTGGTTTTTCAATTTTGTTTATCTTCTCAAAGAACCAGCTTTAAGTTTGATTGATCTTTGCTATCGTTTCCTTCATTTCTTTTTTATTTATTTCTGCTCTGATATTTACGATTTTTCCCATCTGCTAACTTGGGGGTTTACTTTTTCTTCTTTCTCTAATTTCTTTAGGTGTAAGGTTAGGTTGTTTATTTGAGATTTTTCTTGTTTCTTGAGGTAGGATTGTATTGCTATAAACTTCCCTCCTAGAACTGCTTTTGCTGAAACCTGTAGGTTTGGGGCTGTCATGTTTTCATTGTTATTTGTTTCTAGGTATGTTTTGATTTCCTCTTTGATTTCTTCAGTGATCTCTTGGTTATTTAGTAGAGTATTGTTTAGCCTCCATGTGTTTGTCATTTTTAGTTGTTGTTTTTCCTGTAGTTGATATCTAGTTTCATAGTGTTGGGGTCAGAAAAGATATTTGATACAATTTCAATTTTCTTAAATTTACCAAAGCTTGATTTGTGAACCAAGATATGATCTATGCTGGAGAATGTTCCATGAGCACTTGAGAAGAAAGTGTACTTTGTTCTTTTTTGGCTGGAATGTCCTAAAAATATCAATTAAATCCAACTTGTTTAATGTATCATTTAAAGCTTGTGCTTCATTATTTATTTTCATTTTGGTTGATCTGTCCATTAGTGAAAGTGGGATGTTAAAGCCCCCTACTATTTTTGTGTTACTGTCAATTTCCCCTTTTATGGCTGTTAGCATTTGCCTTATGTATTGTGGTGCTCCTATGTTGGGTGCATAAATATTTACAATTGTTATATCTTCTTCTTGGATTGATCCCTTGATCATTATGTAGTGTCCTTTTTTGTCTCTTGTAATAGTCTTTATTTTAAAGTCTATTTTGTCTGATATGAGAATTGCTACTCCAGCTTTCTTTTGATTTCCATTTCCATGAAATATCTTTTTCCATCCCTTCACTTTCGGTCTGTATGTGTCCCCTAGGTCTGAAGTGGGCTTCTTGTAGACAATATACATACAAGTCTTGTTTTTATATCCATTCAGCCGGTCTATGTCTTTTGGTTGGAGCATTTAATCCATTTACATTAAAGGTAATTAGCAATATGAGTGTTCTGTTATCCTTTTCTTAATTGTTTTGGGTTTGTTATTGTAGGTCTTTCTCTTCTCTTGTGTTTTCTGCCTAGAGAAGTTCTGTTAGCATTTTTTGTAAAGCAGGTTTGGTGGTGCTGAATTCTCTTAGCTTTTGTTTGTCTGTAAAGGTTTTAATTTCTCCATCAAATCTGAATGAGATCCTTGCTGGGTAGAGTAATCTTGGTTGTAGGTTGTTTCCTTTCATTGCTTTAAATATATCCTGCCACTGTCTTCTGGCTTGCAGAGTTTCTGCTGAAAGATCAGCTGTTAACCTTATGGGGATTCCCTTGTATGTTATTTGTTGCTTTTCCCTTGCTGTTTTCAATATTTTTTCTTTGTATTTAATTTTTGATCATTTTATTAATATGTGTCTTAGTGTGTTTCTTCTTGGATTTTTCCTATACGGGACTCTCTGTGCTTCCTGGACTTGATTAACTATTTACTTTCCCATATTAGTGAAGTTTTCAACTATAATCTCTTCAAATATTTTCTCAGTACTTTACTTTTTCTCTTCTTCTTCTGGGACCACTATAATTCAAATGTTGGTGTGTTTAATATTGTCCTAGAGGTTTCTGAGGCTGTCCTCAATTCTCTTCATTCTTTTTTCTTTATTCTGCTCTGCAATAGTTATTTCCACTATTTTATCTTCCAGGTCACTTATCCGTTCTTCTGCCTCAGTTATTCTGCTATTGATCCCTTCTAGAGAATTTTTAATTTCATTTATTGTGTTGTTCATCATTGTTTGTTTGCTCTTTAGTTCCTCTGGGTCCTTGTTAAATGTTTCTTGTATTTTCTCCATTCTATTTCCAAGATTTTGGATCATCTTTACTATCATTACTCTGAATTCTTTTTCAGATAGACTGCCTACTTCCTCTACATTTGTTTGGTCTGGTGGGTTTTTACCTTGCTCCTTCATCTTCTGTGTGTTTCTATGTCTTTTCATTCTGCTTAACTTACTGTGTTTGGAGTCTCCTTTTTGCAGACTGCAGGTTTGTAGTTCCAGGTGTTTTTGGTGTCTGCCCACAGTGGGTAAGGTTGATTCAGTGGGTTGTGTAGGTTTCCTGGTGGAGGGGACTGGTGCCTGTGTTCTTGTCTGTGAAGCTGGATCTTGTCTTTCTGGTGGGCAGTACCATGTCCAGTGGTGTGTTTTTGTGTGTTTGTGAACTTATGATTTTAGGCAGCCTCTCTGCTAATGGGTGGGGTTGTGTTCCTGTCTTGCTAGTTGTTTGATGGGGGTGTCCAGCACTGGTGCTTGCTGGTCATTGAGTGGATCTGGGTCTTAGCAATGAGATGGAGATCTCTGGCAGATCTCTCGCTGATTGATATTATGTGGGGCTGGGCATTCTCTGGTGGTCCAGTGTGCTGGACTCAGCTCTCCCACCTCAGAGACTCAGGCCTGACAGCCGGCCAGAACACCAAGACCCTGTCAGCCACACGGCTTTTAGGAAGTTTGAGGTCTTCTGCTAGCATTCAGTAATTGTTCTATAGAAGTTGTTCCACATGTAGGTGTATTTTTGATGTATTTGTGCGGAGAAAGGTGTTCTCCATGTCTTACTCCTCCACCGTCTTGAAGGTCCTCTGTCTTCACACCTCCTGTTGCTAGAGGGTCCACATTTCACGGTTCTGGAGGCTGGAAGTCCGAAATCAGGGAGCCAACATGGTTGGGTTCTCTTCCTAGTTTGCAGATGATCCCGTCCAGCTGGGTGTTCAAGGCAGAGTGAGAGCACAAATGCTCTCTCAGTGTTCATTATTTTTAACACTCAGAAGCACATTGAATATCCTCCTAAGTTAAACCTCTCTTTCTCAGGGAAAGTGATTTTAGGCATAGAGGTAATTTGAACTTCTCAAAGTGCAGTTGAATTCCAAATAAGTTACAGTTTTCATAAAGAAATTGAGAAACAACCATTTAACTTCACTGTTCTTTTCTGATGAGGATTTTTTTTTTTCCTAGTTCTGAAGCAGTCTTATTTCCAGAATATGAGTCATTATTTTCACTATATGAGTTTTTGTTGCAGCATAAATATGACATCAAACAACTTGGGTGTTGTCAGTTTATACTTTTCTAAGCTATTTATGACCTCTTTAAGGATCATCACACAGCTTTGGAGAAACAATAGATATATTTGTTTTACTGTAATCCATTCTCCATTTTCATCCTCAATGTATTATTCAAATATTAGAGAAGGATATTCTTCTTGTCCAAAGCTTTGAAAATAATAGCACAGTAGCTTTTTTAACATCTTGTTTATGGCAGGCAACAATAGCCATCTTGTAACCACATGTCTATAGAGATTATTTCCTTCTATTTCTGTAAAGTCAAGAATTCAATTAAGTGCTCCTGCACGATCTTGAGAGGACTGAGAAGTGATCATAAACTTCCATTATGAACACCTCCATTTCACAGATCAAGAAATCATACCTCTTCTTATCAATGGACACAAGGGGTACAGGACATTTACCAGGTCTTTTTATTTTCTTTAGTAAGAAGTCTATAGACATAAGAGAAACTGCCAAAAGTTACTTTACACTATTTTTTAATATGCAGGTTGAGGAGGAAAGTCAAGATATCAATAATCTTTTCTTTTATGTTTTCTGCAGTGTCATTAAAATTTTCCTACAAATTAAGAAAATAAATTGAAAACTACACTTTTCAAATCAAAGTACTTCAGAACTAGGGGAACCTTAATTTTTGTTGCTATGATTCACTGTATCTCTCACCACACTCAGTAAAAAACGTGGATCATTGGTAAGATCTCACAGAAGCAGCTCTGCTCTGGGAGAGGCCAACTCACCTGTTAACAAAATGTCCCCTTTTCTTCATCATGGGATAATTTAGTTGCAGTCTCTGAATCAGAGAATGTAACTTTACTGAGTTTCCTAGAGCAATCAAGGGAGCAACAATATAATATGTGTTCATTCATGTGGTGTTCGCAAGCTAATTCAACAGCCATTATTTTCTGCTGAGCATTGATGTCTTCTGGAGGAGATAAAAAACAACAAACAACAACAAAAAACTTTTGGTTATTAAGATATACTTGCCTGGCTCATCTCAAACTTGAGACATTCACTCTCAGAAATTCACATCTCTACTGTCCCCAGATTCCAAATTTCTGGGTATTGTGTGTATCATATGTCTATTTATTTCTCTATTTTGCCTTATGCTTCATTTAGGTCATTTTCCTCCTTAATCCAATGTGTGTGTTCTTCCAGCCGTCATGAAACCAAAACAGTTGTTTAATTTTCTTTGTTGGTGTATGAGTCATGCTGGAATTAGTATTGTCATCATTTTCATTTTCCTTTGCATCACCTGACCTCTTAGAAAATATGCCAGAAATATTCACAGTGTTAAAAATACAACTAGCACTATCTCAGTACAAAGCACAACAGTTATCCCACAGGCAAAGCCAGAGATGGACTGTCAATACTCATGACTACAATGTACTTAAGTTGTACACTTACATCACGTGCTCAGAGCACTGCAACAATGTGAATTGCAAATCATGGTGGCCTGTATCAGTGGTCAGCGGAAGAATTAGTGACAGCAACTATGAAAGACATAACCTATTGCATATCCATTTGACACTAACAAATAAATTGCTTTTGGCCTCCCTTTTTACGCCACCATGTAGGTTTTGTACTTTTTCCCTGACCTTTTGCACCTATCCCTGAATACCATGGCTTTTTCCTTCCTGGAAAAGGGTTTCTTGGGATGTGGGACTTTCTGCACTAAAACTGGAACAGTCCTGGGTAACAGAGGTGATTGGTCACACTACCTTTTGGCCAGTTTGGTTTTAGAGCCCAGTTGGAATGTTTATCACTAAAGCTCCATGCCTCCACATTAGCTCAGCACTGAGCTCCTTGTCTGATGGTTTAGAAAGCAGTCTAATTCCCTAGTGTGAAGTAGCCAGACAGCACCAGCTAGGAAAAATGGGGTTGTCAGGAAAGAGCTTTGTGTTGTGAGGCTTAGAAGATAAATTTGGCTGCTTCAAACCAAGGTTGTCTAGGAGATGGTAAAGGCAGTCATGATATTTCATTACTTTCAAACTATGATGCCTCAAAAGGTCAAAAATGTTGAAGCAACAGAAAGTAAAAACCATACTCCTTAGCAAGTCACCAGCATTGCTCATTGAGTTAGCATCTATCTAATTCCAAGTATTTCTTCAGCCTAGACACTTTTACAACCCAACACCTAATTCAGTGTGCTTTCATTTCCCCCATATGCCATGTTTTCTCACTCCCCTGTTTCAGAGCTTGATATCTTCTCCCCCCAAAATGACTTTTATTCATCTCTCTCCTTGGTTGCCATCTAGCCATCCTTTAATTTGTAGATAATATATTACTTCCTCAGTTAAATCCCTCCTCACATCCAGTTTGGGAGGATACCTTTTTTACTCATCTAGAATCTATGCTTATTCTCATCCTAGAGCTTGTAACACCCTATGACAATTGCCTGTCTCTGTTACTAGATGCTGAGGGCATGCACTCTGGTTCTCACCTTTGTTTCACTAGCACCTGAGATTACTCGTGCTGTATTGTTAGGTCTTAATAAATGCTTGATGACAGTTTGAATGAATAAATGATTAATTGGTTGAATAAATGCATAAATGAATGGCAAATATTATTACCAACTACCATAGTGATGTGAGATATTTTCATTTCTTGAAAACATATGAGCTGTTCAGTAACCTACACATATCTTATTCCATAGAACCTTTCAACCATTGTGACTAAGCTTTTTTAAAAACTGAAAGCCCTCATAAATAACCTTTATTACTAGGCCTAATCATATGAACTCTTGTTTTTATAGTTTGTAGGATGGTTGAATATCAGCAATTTGATACAATCTAATCTAATAGACACTATTTAGGAAAAGTACCTTTAACAAACATTAAAGTCAACAACCTTAAAAAAAAAAAACCTCTATTTAACATTTCCCAGAACTTTCAAAGTGGAATATTGCAAACCCAATTGCTACCCTAAGAAAATCACTAATACTAGAAACTTGACCTTGACACAATATTCTGGATAAGTATGGAGATGAAACCTTTACTTTTTATACTATAATTGCTCAGAAAGTCTGTAACACTCATTACAAGATTGTCTAAAAGCCTAAAGATAACAAAGACATTGGGTGTAACCTACTGCAAGTCATGTACTACATGACTGGGTCTATATGGTAGAGCTGGAGCCCACCAGACATGGTTAGTTTCCATGCGATGGGTGCCATGTATCACCCACAACAAAGAGCACACTCTAGACATTCTGAATTTTCAAGATCTAGGCCATAAAGCGAGATGACAAGTTTATTCTCCCACTTAACTATTTAATCATATTTCTTTGGATGATTAACAAAGGAAGCAATCATCCCTTTCAAGAAAATATAACTTTTTATTGCAGCACTCTATTTGTTTTCTATCACTGAATACCAAATTACCACAAACGTAGTGACTTAAAACAATACTCATTTATAATCTCCTAGTTCTGTAGCACAGAAGTATGAGCAGGCTCAACTGAGCTCTCTGCTCGTAGTACCACAGAATTGAAATCAAAGCCAAGCTGTGCTCCCATCTGGAACACAAGGTCCTTTTTGAAATTCATTCAGGTTGGTAAAGTTCAATTCCTTGTGGTTGTAGGACTGAGATCCTATTTCCCTGTTGGCTGTCACCTGGGGTCACTCTCTGACTATTCTTATTACTAAGAGTAGAGCCCACCCATTTTCCTTCTCACATAGCACACTCATTTTCACATCAGCAAAAGCCCATGTTTGCCTTCAAAAGCAAATTTCTTCTGTTTTGAATCTATTTGACTTCCCCTTCTGCCACCAGCCAAAGACTTTCTGCTCTTAAAGTATTTATGTGATTAGTTCAGACTCACCTAAATAATATCCTTCTGATTAACTCAAAGTCTACTAATTTTTAACTTTAATTTCATCTGTAAAATCCCTTTGGCATATATATATATATATATATATATATATATATATATATATATATATATATATATATATATATATATATATATATAAAACGGTAACATAATCAGGGTGTAATATCTCATGATATTTGCAATCCCAGAGATTTGGGTGGTAATTGTGGTGGTGGGTATGGAGGCATTTTATAATTATGAATTGACACTGTAGGATCCTGAGACCCAAGGTAGACAGACCAAAACAACAGTGCTCTTCAGAGAATGGGGACAGAACAGAGGTGCCCTGTTTGAATGGATCTTCTATTTCAGTGGTAAACATAAGATGAGAGAGAAGTGGCAATTTCAACGACCATATGGCACAGAAAAGAATGGTAGGGGATGAAGTGGATTAAAAATAGAGAACTGGTACCAGTTATGGGTTAATCTTTCATTAGTGAAGTGACCACTGTATGTGAGGATTATCTGTTTCTATCTGTTTATTATCTGTTCATCTTTCTCTTTCTTGTTTTTAAGCTTCTTGAGAGTTAGGACTACTTTCATTTATCCTTTATCTCTCCCACGAGGTGTAGTGCCAGGCACTAATGTGTAAGTGGATAAATGAAAGTACTAATGCATGATCTGATGAATCATTGGATCAAGTAAATCCATGAAAAAGCTATAGTTGGAAGAAAGCACTTCTGTCTTGGAATGAACCCAAGACAGGTGTTCCTTTGACCCAAACCTTCTGAAATGTAGCTCTCCTTAAAAGTACCACTGTTCAAGGCTGCCTGACAATTCTGTTACTGAGAACTTTAACGGTCTTTAGCACCTATTAGTTTTACTAATGTAGGAAGAGAGATGCTGCCTCTTCCCTGGAACCCTTGGTATCTAAAATAGGAGTGAATACAACATTTTCAGAGAGAATGTTGTATTTATTTTCCCTTTGTGAACTTAACCCCCTCCCCTGATTGGATGTGACCATGCTATACGTTCCTAAACTTTTCTTGGTGAGAGCCACTTTGGGGACCCGTCTCTATTAGTTTTTTTTATTGCTGCAATAACAAATTATGACATACTTAGTATCTTATAGCAACACAAACTTATTATCTCATAGTTTCCATGTGTTGGAGTCTGAGTGGGTTCCTATCCTCCAGATCTCAAAAAGCCAAAATCAAGGTGTTGGCAAGGCTGGGCTCTTACCTGGAGGCTTTGGAGGAGAATCTGCTCCCAGAATCATGCAGGTTGTTTCTTGCAGACTGAGGCCCCATTTCCTTGTTGTCAGCTGGGGGCTGCTCCTAGATTCTAGAGACCTCTTTCTAGTTTTTGAACATGGGCCTCAACATCTCAGACAGCAACTGTATGTCCAATTCTTCTTACACTTGAAACGTCATTAGCATCCCTTTTTGCCACATCTCTCTTGCTCTCAGCCTGGGAAGGTTCTTGGTTAGGAGGCGGTCACTCACTTAGACCCACTTGGATAATTCAGGGTATTCTCCCTATTAACATTAACGTCAATTAAATTTGTTCAATCCCTTTTGCCATGTAACATAAAATACTCACAGATGAATATCTTTGGGAAGCTACTCTTCCTACCATATCCTCCATCTTCTGGAGTAGGGATACTAGGGAGCAGGTGGAAAGGATACATGTATGGCAACTCTGGTCTGGATCTCAATACTGTCTATAATTCATGCCTCCTCTCTACTGGCATTACCCTTTGATGAAATCTTTTGTGTACTGGATTCCAAGGGCCCCGTGATAAGGTTTTCTCACTCAATGTCAAATTAAATAACTTAAATATTATCTCTCTTGTTCATTGATCTGCTCAATATGTACTTGAACACCTACCATGTGCGAGGCACCTTGAGAAACTCTTTGGATAGAGTCTCTGCCATCAATGAATTTATAATTCAGTAGAGAAACATATAAATAACTACATGTTTGATATAGTGTATTAAGTGATGTGCTAGAGTTAAAACCTGGTGGACCACAGGGACACATAGCAATGGCAAATAAGCCAGAACACTGTTATGTCGGGTGCCAGTCATCATGTGTCTGTGTCAAAAATATTTTCATTTTGGCAGAAAGTTGGCTATCCTATAGTGCAGCTGGTTAAGAGAGGAACCTAACAGATTGTAGAGGAACTATTAACGAAATATTTTATGCAGTGTCAAAGGCACAGAAAAGTGATAAGCGCATAGAAGGCAAAGTTTCTACTCAGAGAAAAAGGCACACATATTTGAACATATGATATTTCTCTCCTTTGACAGACTGTGCACTCATATATTCCTGTCACAGAAAACCCTGATTAAAAGGGTGACTAAAAGGGTATAGTAGGTGAATTCAGCTTTTCTCGCTTAAGCAAAGTCTGAATCTTCTTTTTCAAATCAATTCATTCCAGTTTTTTTTCCAATTCTTCTCCAAATTATTTTGACTTTCCTCTATGCAGAATTTCTTTGGGTTTAGGAGTCTGACCAATATACATATCCAGTAGTTTAGTATGATTAATAATGCCATATATGACAGAGAAACACTTGTTACCACTTCCAGTTTAAAGTTTCTTTGGATAGTCTTTAAACATTTTTTTTATAATTGATTATCTGATAGTTCCCAGAAAAGAGTCTTCCCCAGATAATACTCTGCAAAAGTTGCTTAATTTTGATGAATCTTCACATCCTCGTTGGTATTAGGACAATCCCAGCTATCTTTCACGGCTTTTGTTATATTGAATACTGTAAGTAGTATAATTATTGAAAGAAGCAATTCTTGACAAAATAAGCATTTAATGACCTTTTATTGGCACAAAAGAGTTTAGTAGTATGCACAAAAATGCAAAATAAAATGTGTCATGTGAAAGAGATGCTTGTAAATTTATATGCATATAAATATATAAATATGTAAGAGTTTATTGTGACAGACAAGTCTGTTATGATACACACTCTCTCCCAGTCCTTCTGGCAAACTTTTCAATTATGTTAGCACTCACACATTCTGGGCATAGATTTTCAGAAGAACAGACTTTTTATTTTTTTAATTTGAAAAATAATTCCCAAAGGCTCTGATGTTGTAGATATACTTGAATGAAATGTTTACTGAATCTCTCCTATATACACCAGTCTCCTGGGCACTGCAGATACAAAACCAAATGAAGCAAGAACCCTGACCTCAAGGGAAGCTAAAGGCTGGAGAAGCGGTTCTCTGCGCGTGTGCGTGCACACACACACATACACACACACACACACACACACACATTGTGAGTTTTTTCACAAGTAATTGGTAACTTAAGGTAGTTGTATATAAGTCCAGAGTTTCCGAAAGATTTACATGTTCCTATTATAAAGAGCATTCAAGGTTTTCTCCTAGACTTCTCCTCATTCTCATTTTGTGTTTCAATATGCTTCTGCATGGAAATAAATGTTAAAGATCCATTTGGTGGTCTGTCAATCATACAAGGATTACCAGGGCAAGGAGATGGAAGTTTCTTGACCTATGAAAGTAATCTATTCTGCACTTGTCAAAATTGGAAACCACATCCTAGTGAATTCATTTTTAAAAAGCCTAAGATGGTGAAAACAGAATTCCTTTCCATTGTGTGTATTATTTGAATTGTCTTCATAATCATTAGTCACTTCTGTAAATATATGTCCCAAACATATCAAGTCAGCAGCCATTCTGCTTTGTGTTGGCCCGTGTGTGGCACTAAGTTACCATGATTGACAAGACAGGCATGTTTGTAGACTGCATGGACCTTTTTGTGCCTTTTAAAATGTTTCCCCTTGACTGTTGACCTCCTAGAAAATCACATAAAAGGCAGATGCTAAGTAGCAGGTCCAAATTTCACAAATGAAGGTTGATGGAAGGTGAAATTATAACTCTATATTCCTGTCATGAATTGTGGTGTTGATTCCCAGCTGTCCAAGCTTGAGGCAGAAACTAAATGTGGTCACTTTCAGGTAAATTCAGCTTAATGCCATGATTTCCTAGTCTATCAGGTGTATCAATCAATCGCATTCTGTTTAGACTCCCTCTCAGGAGAACCTCCCTCCTGCTCCCCTCTGGGATTGATGACAAGCTCTGGAGGTCTTGCTCTGCTGCTGGTATGGTGAGGTTGAGGAGGGTCCTTCTGTCCTAGAACTTCATCTGCCTTCGTTTCATGCTGGTCTTTCACTCCCAAGAAAACTCACTGCATACTCAGTGTAAGGAACTGAGGAACTCCTGGAAAGCCTTCAGGCACCCACGAGGTTCCCTGATACATCTCTTGTGGAGATGTCTTAGTACCCTCACGTGATCCCCAGTGTGGACTAATCACACCATGTCTTTTTGATACTCATTTCCTTGGCTTGTCTGGCCATGAACTTCAATCTCACTCCCTCCTGTATCATCCAGTCACTCACTTGCTGCAGAAAAGTCCACACTCTTACCAGTGACTCATATTCCCCAACGGCTGTCATTGACATTGACCTATTAGAGGTCCAGATAGGGCTAAAGGAGGCCAGGGCATCTCCACCTAATCCACCAAACTTCAAAGGGAGATTCTCTTACACTTCTGCACCCCTCCCTGATCATCTGCCCTTCAGCCCACCTTGGGCAAGGCTGAGAGACCAACCCATGACCCAGGTCTCTTGTGTTCTCTTTAAATCTTTCCTCATTCCAACCTAGAAGTGTTCTCTGGTCTGGACCAGTAAGGGGGAACACGGCTCTGTTGACTCGTCTTCCTTGTCAGATGTTTTCTTTCTTACATCTGGATCAAAGCTTTTGATTTTAGAAAGTCTTTGATAACTTTTCTTAAATTATTGTTCTAGTTTGATGGCAGCCTCATTGTCACATCAGGATTATAGATTGTTACAGAGAGGAAGATATCCTTAAATGTCTCAAATTATTATCCTGCTATTATTAAGTATAAAGAGCTGTGTAGAGATAGGGACTAAATGTCGCTATTCTACGTTCCTGTAACACTATGTCCACATTTCTGTTAGCCATTTACTAAGATTTATTGAAAATCTCTTTAAGTAGTTTCCACCACTAAACTATAATTTCTTCAAGGGCAAGGGTGACTGTCTTACTCATTTTTGTATCTCAGTGCCTAGAACAGTGCTTTGCATGCGGTAGGTACTATAATTGACAGCATTTATTGAGCTCTTGTTGAGTGCTTTGTATTGGGTTGAAGGCTTTAAAAACATGATGTCTTTTGATTCTCAAAATCCCATGAGGAAGGTAGTATGGCTGTGGTTTACATATGAGAGACTAAAGATCAGAGAGTATTCCTCAAGACAAAGAGATTACAAGGAGGGAAGGCAGAGATCAAACTCAAGCTTAATCTCTATGTCATACTGCCTCTAAGTTAATATTTGAGTATGTAGAACCCACATTCTAAATCCGTCAAGTTCTAAATATCTGTCCTTTCAGAATAGATGTTGGACATATCTGGGAACTCTACTAGAACAGGTGCAGTGTTTGATTATAAATGCTTTTATCCCCATACATAGCAAAATGGTTACATTGTAGACAGTTCTTTACTAATTCAGTTGAATTTATTTACTCTATATTATTATATTAAAATTGCATTTCTGATTTTGAATTCTTCCATAACTTTTATTTTTCTATCCAATTTAAATTATTTGTTTAGTCCAAATATCACATATGAAACACCTGCTATATTCTAGGCTTTGTAGATATGAAAAGAATAAGACTAGTCCAAGGGAGCTCATAGTCTGAGTAAGATAAACATAAACAGAATACAGTAACCATTTAAATGCAATCTAGAGCTTACACGCAAGGTAGAGAGTTAACCGCAAGGAAATTTAACTTTATGCTCAGGAGGAGGGATGCAGTGGTCAAAAAATGCTTCTTGCAGGGTGGTTTAGAAGAGATATTTAGGCAGAAATATTAGTGAGGGTCTTGGAAACCAAGGCTCTTTTTATTAGTCAGTTCCCTTAGGGATGTCTCAGGGAATTTGGGTGCTGCCTCTTGCTTGAGACTCAGTAATGTTTGTGTGTATGAGCTGATGACTCTAAGAGGCTCAAATCAAAACTGCTGATGTCGACTTCACTCAAACACAATTATTAACAGTAAATAGACTATTTATATAAGATTTATGTATTCTATATCTTGTTCTAGCCATCATTTAAGGCAGCTTTTCTAAAATATACAGCGATTTAAAATATACATACAGAAAAAGAAAAAAAGAGAGAATGAGAATTGGGATGAAAATATGAAGCCATGCATAATACTGACACATAAAATATCCTGCTTTTAAGTCCTATGTTGTTTCTAGAATTGGGGCACAAATTTGATTGTAAGTTTTCTAGCAGCCAGTTCAAAGACAGAACCACAAAATGCCTGGTGCCCATAAAATAAAAATAAAACAGATACTCAGGAACAACATCGTTATTCTGGTATGGTGACCAGAGAAAATTCCAGCCAGTGTATAATACAATGAGCATTGCTTTCAATGATATTCTTATGGCAGATATTCAAATTAATTGAATGTTTTTTGGGTTTTTTGTTTGTTTTTCTTGTCCCATGCTATTTGTCACTAAGTATTGATGACATCAAACTAAGTCGCAGTTTAGCAGATACAAATCTTCTAGGAGATAAAGTAGGACAGTTCCTGCTACACATATTCTCTACTCCATTAGAACAATCCAAGAATGGACTTCAGGGTCCAGTAATGGTCTTTAGGCTATGCTCTACAAGCACCATTTCCTTTATTCAAGCTTCTGGTAAATACTAATGGGCAGTATATTTGAAGTTATATTTCCTGAATAACCATCTGTACACAGCTATTTTATATTTTTGGATGAGTTCAGATGCTGTCATAGTCATCTGAACTGGACTGGAAGCAGGACCTGAGCAAGTCATGGCCCAACTATATAGACTTCTTACCTCTAATTTCATATTATGGAACAGAATCCAAGGGGGTGGTAAAGACAGTCAAGATTTTCCCAGCACTTTGTGTTGGATCAAGTCCAGTGTTCAGACAAATACACAACTGAGAATCCAGAGAATTCAAATCTTCAGCATAGTCACAACAGTTCCAGTATCTATTCATTCATTCATTCCATTCGTCATTCAACAAGTGATGTACTTTTAGCATCTAAGATCTTTAAATCTATAACTAAGAACCCCCCACCCAGGTCATTCTATGCACCCATGGAATGATTCACCTAAAAATAGAACAGACTAGTATGCCTACAAAATAAATGGATTGCATAGTGCACACCAAGGCAATTGAATCAGTTATATTTCTGAATAGGATTATGAAATACAAAAGTCCTCTAAATGGTGGGAGATATCTACCTAAATTGGGCCTTTTTACTGTAGATCACTGATCTGTAGCCATTCTTTCTGAGAATCAATGGCCAGCAAGCCAGTTGTCCATTTAGATCCCCTGTGGTCGCTGAGGGTGGAAAGACAACTGGAAGGCCCACTGGTGGCCCAGGTGCCCCCTGCTGGCATTGCCTGGCAATGCAGTAGCTGAGACAGTAGCTCCACCGACACCCCTGGGAGGGATTATGCAAATCACATTTTCCCACAAAGTCACCAGGTGTTGGTAGCTGCTGTTCCACGTGTTGTATAAAACTCCTTCAGGGCTTCCCTGGTGGTGCAATGGTTGAGAGTCCGCCTGCCGATGCAGGGGACGCGGGTTCGTGCCCCGGTCCGGGAGGATCCCACATGCCGCGGAGCGGGTGGGCCTGTGGGCCATGGCCGCTGGGCCTGCGCGTCCGGAGCCTGTGCTTCGCAATGGGAGAGGCCGCAACAGTGAGAGGCCCGCATATCACAAAAAAAAAAAAAAAAAAAAAAAAAAAAAAAAAAAAAAAAAAAAACTCCTTCAAAGAGCTGGCCCTTATACACAGACTGTTGCCCAAATTCAGGCTGTTTTCCCCCGTGCTTACAAAGGGCACTCATACCATAGAGTACCTTCCTCATCCTGCATCTCATTGCATCTGGCCCTGGGCTCACCTCCACAGGATGGCCAGAGGCAGGAGTCCAGAGACCCTGCATTACACTAAAACTATGCCAGTGAATTCCAGTGCATTCACTCCCTGGTGTTTGCATAAGCCTTCTGCTACACAAAGATACAACCAAAATGTTAATCCTGGAGGTCTTCAGATTGAGGAGGAACCTTACCCTCCTCGGTTTATTGGAGGCAGCCACAAGTTATTAAGGAAACTTTTTATAAAGGCCAAAAGAAAATTGATTTTCTTCACGCAAACTTGTTATCTAACCTTTCAAAAATTCCCTCTTCTTTCTGAGACTCTAAGTGGTATTAAGCGACAGGCTTTTGATAAGTATCAATATACAACTGGCACTTCTTAGCACATTGCCAGGCCCTCAGAAGCTTCTCCTATTCAGAGGCCAAGGAAGTCTTAGATAGAGTGATAAGCAAACTTTTGTTAACCCTAACTAATTTTTTCCACACAGCTGTAAAGCATATGAAGCTGTCAGTAGTATAATATCCAAGTCGCTAGCACACCAGTTTCTAAAGCATGTGGGCCTGAGAATTCCCCAGGCTGCAAGAAACACACATTGTAGATACAATACCTAATGTCAACAGGACAATCATTTGTGTAAGACGAAGAGCCACAGATGTAAATTAAAAAAAAGAAAAGCAGTTTTCTGAGTTTAAAAAGTCATGAAAACAGTATTAAGGGTTAAGACATACCATGGAAGATGACTCATAAATCATTCTTAGGGCAAGAAAACTGTCCCTGGTTTTGAAACTTACGATACACTATGGTTTTTTTCTGGCTGTTTCATTTACAATAGGACTAACTATTTTCAAGACCCAGAAAGAAAGGGGCCCTGTGGTGATGGTCTTCACAATGTCAGTGGAGTGAAGGAGGTAGGAGAGATACAAAGTGTAGGTGTGGCAGGGAGCAAAGATGAGGGTTCGAAAATAAGATAAAGGGGAGGCCTCCCGAAACATCCTACAAAAACTGTGACATTTATGGACCTTCAATTCTTCATGTATGATGGTCCCCTGACATGAAGGAGGGGTGAGAGAGAGAGGCAAGAGGGACACTGGCAGAATAAAACACCACCAGAATGTTGCTACCTCTGCATCCCCAGCTTTCTCAAATTTGAGAAGGAATTCATAAATCCTCAAACAAAATGTGATTCTTCGTTTCTTCCCCCCCCCACCCCCAGTAGTTATTTTCCTTCAAGGACAAGTGTCTGTCAAAGATTATTGTGCAGAGCAGATTTAGACTACATTAGGAGGGTTGAGAGGATTTGGATTTAGGAGAGCTGGTTTCAAGTTTTCTCTCTTCCAACCCGAGAGCTGTGTGTCTAGAATGGATTGCTTTGCCTTGATTGCATGAGAAAGAGTCATATGAAGCTTGCTACTGAATTTACTGCAGAGATATTATCAAGTAGAGTTTGCAATGTCAGTGTCTTCTTTACGGAAATCCAAGGAAGAAATGTCTCTCATATTTTGGTATGAACAGAATAGGAAGATAGCAGTGATTCTCAGTGGCCAGCTGAAAGCACAGGCCTCAGGCAAATTTGACCTTGATGAATTATCAGTTTTCTCTTCTTAAAATGAGCATGCTAATAATTGTGACATTGGATTGTTGTGGGGAATAAGTGAGATTGCATTATATGTGATATTTAGCCCAGTGCCAGGTATAGAGCAAACACACTGATAATAATAGCTGAAATAATACTAGTTATCCTTATTCAGCTATAATGTATTGCAGAAAACAGATACAAAACAAAATTATCAGAAGAAAAAGGTGTATGGAATGAAGTCTGGGAAAACCAGACACAAGTTTCCAAGAGTCCTTTCCTAATGGAATCACACAAGGCACAGTCAATTCCTCCAGGAATGAGTTGTGACTAGTGTGGCATGTTATCTATCAGAGAAGCTTATTAAAGATTCGATGTGCAAGGTTTTCACTGGGTGCTGGTCACAGAGGCACACTCTGTCTAGCAAGTGTCCAAATTCCAGATGCCCAGAAGGAAAACAAGTGTTTAGCATAAACCACATTTTTCATACACACAGTTCAGGCATTCTTCTCAAAGTGGAAATCCTCTGAAATCCAAGTTCCTAGAAGCCAGCCACAGGCCAACCTTAAGCAGGTCTTTCTAAGGATTCAGCCTCAAGCCTGTTATATTAACTCTTTTCTGCAAATCTCCACTAGAAAGTGTTTATAAGTAATTAAATGTTTGTTGGGTACTGGTTTTTGTCCTGGCTCAACTTTATGTTGTTTCTCTTTCCTCATTTACTTTATTTTTGTATCTTGTTTTACATGTATCTCCAAGCTATCTCACATCCTTTTTTTTTTTTTTTTAATAGTAGGTTTATAACAAATCTTTGTTGGTTGGATATATAGAGTAAAACTATATTCTACTAAATAATAGTTAGATGTGTGCTTTGGGGCCACTCCTAACCTCTGTTAGTCTAAGTTCTCTCATATATATTCAGGACCAGAATATCTCTTAGATCATTTCTTAGGTTAACAATAATAGTGAATGTGATGATGATGCTAATTATTATGTTTCCATTTTTTTATAACCGATTGGAGTATTTGAACATCAAATTAAACAGGGCAACAAAAAATATGTTTTATACTTTATATCCATAAACATTTACAAGCTGTTAAAATTATTGGTAATGTGATGGTCTTGGGTGTGTCATCCAAGAAAGCAGAGTAGCCGCTCTAATGAGGAGTGTCTACACCCAAAAGTTAGAGCAATGAGGGTCCAACTTAGCAGATGTAGTCACAGCTCAGTTCTTCCATTTACTTGCAGGGTTAACTTGGGAACATTTCTTGACGTTTCTTCTGTGTCTCAGTTTCCTTATTTGAAAAATGAAGATAATAATACTAGTTTAACAGGATAATTTTAAAGAATAAATGAAATGATACTTGTAAAACCCTTAGTTCATTGTCTGACATATAACAAGAACTCAACTAATCAGTTTATTTCTATGCTATGTATGCCTTTGTCATTCACTTCAACTGTTTATTCTTAAGCAAGTCACCTATTGTACTCTGGGCCTCAGAAGCCCAGCTATTGTATCTCCAGGGGTGAGCACTGGGGTGTCATCTGGCTCTTACATACAGTGGGATGTAACTAAGATTTCAAACAACTGCCCTTCTCTCTCTTAGAGCTTTTGCAGCCTAGGTCCAGGGCCAGAATGCTGCAGAGTTTGAAAGGGCAGGCTCAAGAATCTCCCTCTCCAAGACTGAATCCTGATACTACTTCCCACTTGGCTAATATAGTCCATTTCACTAAACCCCAGGTTCCAGTCTATAAGATGAGGATGATCCCTCATTAACGTGTTATAAGTTGAAGTGAGAAAATGCATGTGTTTTAGATACTCACCCAGCACCGAGGGCATTATAAATCCTCGGTAAATAAATGCTTGCTGGTTTTGATATTATCTTTTCCTACTGAGACTAAAGCATTTTGAGATTTTTCCTTTCAGTTATCATCTTATAATTTTCTAGAAATCAGTACCTTCCTTTCAAAAGGAGAAGCCCTCCTTACCCCAAATACAGGGAACATATTTTAACAGGAAGTTTTGGTTTATTAAATTGCTTTTCAGGGTGAATTTGTGACAAAAGCAAGCATGCATCAAGAAAATGTTTCTTATGGGAAGGTGGGGGAAGTTGTAGAGTATCAAAACTCATCCTGTGAATCTGATACAAATTTAAGAAGTTAACAGCTGTGTTTTATTTGAGTGGCCAAATGCTTATTTATAATTGGAGCAGAAATTACATGAGCATTGAGAATAATATTTGTCTTTCAATACTTCTTTGATTCAAACATTGTCTCAAAAGGCAAATCCCTTAAGCCCTTATCTCTGACTCCCTCTCGTATTCGCACCAGCCTTTGGTCAGTCTTCCACCAAGCGTGGTCCACAATCTGTTGTTATTCCCATTGGCCTAGGCTAGAAGGACCGCTACTCTTAAAAAACGGAGCTTGAGAACTCTGCCATTTACTATTAGTAACAAGTTCCCAACCTCCAAGCCTCAGTTGCCTTGTTTGTAAAAGGATGATAATTGTAATGCTTGTTTTAAAGGCTCCTTTTTAGAATTAAGTCCAATAGAAGTATAAATGTGTGCAGTCAATACTGTTGGCTATGACCTATGACTATGACTAATAATTGATCTATGACTAATAATTCTAGATTTCAGTGATAAAATGTATTTAACAGTCTTCAGTGTCTTGATGACATCCTTGGGATAACAGTTGTTCCCAATCCACCAGCAAACATTTTGCATATGGGATCAGATCAGAAAATAACATCTCCTTTCTTGGGTCTACCTTGCTTCTAGAAGAATGTTAACATTTGGAGGATTGTGATTGTCTTTCATTTCTGCATCCCTACTGAACCCCCTGTGACTACTGCTGTGGCCTAAATTATGTCTCCCACCAAAATTCATCTGTTGAAGCCTTAACCCTGAATATGACTGTATTTGGAGACAGGGTCTTTAGGAGGTAATTAAGGTTAAATGAGGCCATGTGGGTGGGGCTCTAATCCAATTGGACCGGTGCCCTTATAAGAAGAGGTGTGTACACACCCATGTGAGGACAATGTGGTCACCTGCACACCAGGAAAAGAGTTCTCACCAGAAACCAATCCAGCTGGACCTTGATCTGGGACTTCTAGCCTCCAGAACTGTGAGAAAATGAGTTTCTGTTGTTCGAGCCACCCAGTCTATGGCATTTTGTTTTGCTACCCCAAGCTAACTAAAGCAAACACATTAGATGGGGGATAAATAAATACATGATCAGTGGTGAACGAAGCCAGGGGTGAGACAAAGCTTAGAGTTTCTAGAGAGGTGACAGGCGTGCTGTGCATTTAGTGCCAAACCTTCATCCACTCATTCAAGAATCATCGTTGCCATAGTAGCTAACCAGCTTCTATTGTTGGATGCTTAATAAATCCAAGTCCTATATCAAGTGTTTTGTATACATTATCTCCTTAAATCTTCTGTTATTTATAAATAGAATCATTTTTCAGAAGAGTAAACAGTCACTCAGAGGTGTTCTGTATCCTGTCCAATGCCACACAGTAGATGACAGGCGTCTGAATCCAAGTTAGTGTGTCCCCAAAACTCTTGTCCTTAATTATTATGCTAAGCTAGCTATCCTAGAATAATCAAATCATCATCATCGTCAACATCACCACCACCATTGCCACCAGCATCACCACTGCTTTTGTAACCTCTGTATGGAAGAAGCTGATTCATAACTGCCAAAACAGATTTATTTGCATTCCTCGTCATCCCTATAAAAGGTATTCACTGAGAATTATCTTTTCTCGCACTGTTAGGTGAAAAACAACTATGTCCAATGACTGTTCTTCTCATAATCAAGTCATAAATTCACTTTAAGTTACAAACACAGTGTTTGTCTAGTCCCAAGATTTTTCACAAAATTCACACTTAATTCAGCATTAAATTTTGTCTTAAAAACCTACTTTCAGTGAAAGAAGCCTGCAGTTGGAAGTAGCAATATATAGCTAGCATCTTTATTTCACCACCCAGCTTGCTAGCCAGCTTCTATCAAAGATGATGGAAAGGAGTTTTACTTCAACTTCTGATTTCTTCAGTTGGCCTCTTGCTTTTTAGATGTATAAGAGATGCTATCTCTAATGGACACTTGCGTGATTCTTCAGAGATTCCCTTCACTGAGGATTTTTCTCCTACAGTTTATTTACCCCAGGCTAAAAACATCCCTCTTCCTGATGCTCACCTTTTTAACTCAGCACTAATAAGCCAGGCTCAAGTGCAGCATCCAGGGTCTGAAGTCCCTTCTGCCCTCTTTGTGACCCTATTAGACAGACCCAAAACAACTCTCACTTGAGCATTCCCTCCTCTGTGACTCACACCTGGACCGCAGGATACTCCTGAACATCCTTTGCCCTGATGGATTAAGGGCTTGCTAGACAAGCCCAAAGCAGCATTTTTCTTGTATCCAGACTGGGGCAGAGAATCCACCAGCTTCTAGCTCATTAGATGTGCCAGGCAGGAGTCAGATCCCCCCTTTAGGGACACAGATAGCAAGGTCTTTGAGTCATCTTATCCATTCCTTATTCTCTAGGCTTTGAGGTAAAGGAGATAAAAACCAACCCCCTGACACACTCAAGACCAATTCAACTCTCTCTTCCATACCCTCATTCTTTTTCTTAATTTTTTTAACATTTTTATTGAAATATAGTTAATTTACAATGTTGTGTTAGTTTCATGTATACAGTAAAGTGATTCAGTTACATATATGTACACATATATATATATTCTTTTTTTACATTCTCTTTCATTATAGGTTATTAAAAGATACTGAGTATAGTTCCCTGTGCTATACAGTAGGTCCTTGTTGGTTATTTATTTGATAGAGAGTAGTGTGCATATTTTAATCCCAGACTCCTAACCTCATTCTCTTTCGTGTTTTCTAAGCAAGTAAAAGGGTTCAAGTGCCATTGAACAGATTTTGCTCTTTTTTTTTTTTTTTTGTAAATTTTACACATGATGATCTTCAACTGAAACTATGGTATTACATTACTAGTTGAACACTTACTAGCATAGATTATGTGCTAACTATTGGAATACAGAGATGGATTCTGATTATAAGGCATAATAACTGTATGACTTTGGGTAAATTACTTAAGCTTTCTGTGCTCATTTTATTTATCAGATTGGTAGAGATAATGTAAGTCTCTTGCTTATCACATAGTTGTGAGGCTTAAATGAGCTCATGTAGATAAACTGATTAAAATAGAATATAATATATAATAAGTGCAAAATAAGTGTTTTAAGGGAAAATGCATGTTCTTTTGTGGTGAGGAGAGGGAAAAATGACTGTAACTTTTATAAAATGGTAAGAGTTGTCATAGAGCAGGGGTCTTATACTCAAATGCTTATTTAAACTCAAATGCTTATATATGCTACCATAAACACAAAATGAGCGAAGTAGGTCAAATACAAAAAGAAGGGAGCAGTGTACTGGAGAGACTATCTCCTCTGAAGTCAACAGCTGCTTCTTAGCCCCAGATGATTGGTCATTCAGGCGATAGCCAACCCATTACAGTCAGATATTCTCTTTTTCTGTTTTTTCAAGAGAAATGGAAATCAGGTTTTTACATAAGATCTCCCCACTCTAAAACTTTGGCATATTTTTCCTTTCTTTTCAACATTGAATGTTCTTCCTAGTCAATCCCAACCATGGGCTGACATTTTGAGGTCTCACACATGGAAGAATGAGGATGTTACCTCGGATCACAGAGGAAGGAACAACGATCTCTTGGAAGAAAGCAATATATATATATATATATATATATATATATATATATATATATATGATCAGTTTCATCCATATGTGTTTTGTTCTGTTTGTTAGCTTTTCATGGAGCATAGGACCTTGTCAAGTGGCGAGACCTTTCTTCAAATATCCTCCCAGTCATACTCAGTACAGAGTTAAAAGTCTTTGAACCACAGGCTCAGAGTCTTGGAGATATGAGAAAGCATAGCTTGTTCAGAGATTGTTGAAAGTTAGAGTGAGTTATATTTAGATTTCTGACATACAAAAGCAGGCAGATTTCCTTGGTTCTTCCATTTAGCTGAATACGTATCCTTAATTATTGTTTTGGGAACAAATGCAGAATAGAATGGCAGAACCAGAATCTCTGTGATATAATAAAACATTTGTCTACTTTGTTTAAACAAACAGTTCTGTTATACAAGTACTAAGCTATCATTTCTATAGAAAAATATTTAATTTTACTCCCCTGTTTGCTCTTAGCAAACAACATGAAAAAGTGGTGATATAGGAATCAGGAAAATACTGTAGTTTATTTAGTCAAATTACACGTTATAAAAAGTCTTTCAGAAAATTAAAAGGATGATTTAGTGATTAAAAATAATTTTATGTTCTGATTATCCTGGTAGATCTAGCCTGTTGCTTAGCACTTATGGGCCTTTATAACATTGTGGGTTATCAAAGTTCTTAATAGCAACTAATGGACAGTATATGTCATTTACCTTTACAAGCTCCTTACTAAGAAATTGTACAATGCCACACAGCATAAGTACCAGAACAGTTATATATTTAATTATTTTAGCATCAAAGCTTTGCTCTTTGTTGTAAACAAGGACTTATACAAGAAGCCTATTTTAACTCGTGTTTCACTTGTTTCATTTCTACTCTGAAATTCCTACTGTCTTGTATGGAAAGGCAATATGAGTAATAATTAAGAACAAAGGCATATCTGGGTTTCAGTGTATATTTCACCACTTATTTGCTGTGTGACATTAGGCAAGTCACTGAAACTTTCTGAGTTTCATTTACCTCTTCTGTAAGATGATGTTCATGCTAATAGCTTCCTCATGGGCTTGATAAAAGGATCCAATTAGATTACATTCATAAAATATTGAATAGGCTGATCAGCACATAAGGAGCTTTCATGGAATATTAATTTCTGTGATGATGATGAAGATTGAGGAAGAGGAGTAGAAGAAAAAAAAATCTTTGACCTTGAAAATGAATGTACTGTAAAGGGCAGCAGGGATAGCTGGGTGGTCCACAGAAGGTGGGGTATGGCCTTGACTAAGATTCATGTTATTTATAACAAAAGGATAAACAATGATGAAAAGTACATACCATTTCCTGCAGTAGTCAATGGCCATACCAAGGCTTTGTTGCTTTCTTTTCAAATGAACCAAGGCAATTTGGATTTTGAGCACAGAGAAACTGGTAGTCACAAATTCAGAGATTAACGAGTCCAGCTCCTTTATTTTTGAGACAAGAAAACTAAGTCTCAGAAGAATGGAGTGACACACTTAGCATCACTCAGGTAAACCGTGGTGGATTTAGGAATAACCTGGACCCTCTGGATTCCCTCTCTGTGACACTATGTCCCACATATTGTGTGTTTTGACCTATTTAATTCATTAATTTATTTATTCATTAACTATTAAGTATAATTTATTCCAGGTACTATTCTTGGTGCTGGGAAAACAGTTATGAATAAAACAGATATGGTCACTATTATCATGTGCTAATACAGCGGGCACTCCAAATCCACAGGTTTCTCATCCATGGGTTCAAACAACAAAAGATCAAGAATATTTGGGAAAATATCCTAGAAAGTTCCAAAAAGCAAAAAATGAGTTTGCTGTATGCTGACAGCTATGTACAGTGGACTCCTAAACAACATGGGTTTGAACTGTGTGGCTCCACTTGTATGCAGACTTTTATTTTTTACTAAATATGTTGTACAGTACTGTCTGAACCATGACTGGGTGAAACTGTGAATGTGGAACCTTGGATACAAAAGGCTGACTGTGGGTTATAAGCAGATTTTTGAATGAATGGGGGAGGGGGTTCAAGGTCATTGCCCCTAACCTCCACGTAGTTCAAGGGTCAACTGTACAAAGTATTTACATTCTATTTACAACTATTTACACACTGTTTATCTGGTATTAGGCATTATAAGTTATCTAGAGATGATTTAAAGTACATGGGAGAATGTGAGTAGGCTATAGGTAAATATATATCATTTTATATGACACTTGAGCATCCCTGGATTTTGGTGTCCAAGAAAGACTTGATATATCCCTCCTGGATACTGAGGAATGACTGCAGTCTAGTGGAGGAAACACATTATAAAAATGAACTTTAAAAATTAATGTAATTGCTAATAGTGAAGTTACATGTGCTACAGAAACTAAAGGGGATCACTCCTAACCTGAGCTTCCTTTTTTATTGGCTCTGTAGCTTGAACAAGCCATTTGAAATAACTGAACCTCAGCTTCTTGATCTACAGAAGAGGAGTTTTAATATTTCTTTTTCATGGCTGCTGTATGGATTTTAGATAATATATATAATGTATGTTTACTACAGTGCATGCATGAACATATGATGGTTATTAGCATTCTTATTATTACAGGTATACCTCGGAGATATTGCAGCTTTGTTCCAGACCACTGCAATAAAGTGAATATTGCAATAAAGCTACTCACACAAATATTTTTTTGTTTCTCAGTGCATATAAAAGTTATACTTACACTACACCATCTATTAAGTGTGCAGTAGCATTATGTCTAAAAAAACAATGTACATACCTTAATTAAAAACTACTTGATTGCTAAAAATGCTAACCACAATCTGACAATGCAGGGTTGCTACAAACCTTCAATTTGTAAAAAAATGCAATTTCTGTGGAGCTCAATAAAGTGAAGAACAATAAAACGAGGTATGCCTGTATAAGCCCTGGCTATAGTTCAGACATTATTCTAAGGACTTCATTTTAATTTTATTTTATCCTCACAAGAACCCTATGAAATGGATATTAGTATTAATCCAGTTTTCTATATGGGGAAACTGAGGCTTAAAAAGATTAGTTTACTTGCCTAGAGCCAGGCAGCTAGTAAATGGTGGAATCTGAATCTGGGCCCAGGTGATCCAACTCCAGAGCTCCTAATGAGAGCTTGAAGCTTCTTCCTGGGCATGACCCACATGTGGACATGGGTGGTGGGAAGTCTGTTCTCTGACTTTGATTTAGCAGGGAGTGAAGATTCTTGAAGCTTTATAGAGTGGTTTTTCTAAGCTCCAGAGTCCTCATTATTGATAAAATTGGATTAAATAGTCACTTTAGATTTTTGTGAGGTTGAGGTAAGGTCAATAAATTTCAAGCACATTGTGTAGCACATAGTAAGGGCTAAATATGTATCTTGTCCCTTTTCCTGCCCTTCTTTTCTGACTTCCCACATTTTTCATTGTTTGGGGGAATCCTTTGATTAACTCATCAAACCGTACTTAAAAAAGCAAAGCCACACTGAGGTATCACCTCATACTTGTCAGAATGGCCATCATCATAATAAATGCTAGAGAGGGTGTGGAGAAAAGGGAACTCTCCTGTACTGTTGGTGGGGAATGTAAATTGGTGGAGCCATTGTGGAAAACCAGTATGGAGGTTCTTTAAAAAACTAAATATAGAGCTACCATATGATCCATTAATCCCACTCCTTGGCCCATATACATGGAAAAAACAAAAACTCTAATTCGAAAATATACGTGCACCCCAATGTTCATAGCAGCACTATTACAATAGCCAGGACATGGAAGCAACCCATGTCCATCAACAGACAATTGGCTTCAGAAGATATGATATTTATACAATGGAATGTTACTCAGCCATAAAAATGAATGAAATATTGCCATTTGCAGTAACATGGATAGACTTAGAGAATATGAAGTCAGGCAGAAAAAGTCAAACACTATATGTGGAATCTAAAAAAATAATATAAATGAATCTATATACAAAACAGAAACAAACTCAGACATAGAAAACAAACTTATGGTTACCAAAGAGGAGAGTGAGGGAAGGAGGGGTGAATTAGGAGTATGGGATTAACAGATATAAACTACTATATACAAAATAGATAAGCAACAAGGATTTACTGCATAATACAAAGAATTATATTCAATATCTTGTAATAACCTATAATGGACTATAATCTGAAAAAAATATATTACTGAATCACTTTGCTGTACACCTGAAACTAACACAATATTGTAAGTCAACTATATTTCAAAAAAAAATGTACCTACCAGATACAATGCATTGATCTGGCACAACAGGGTAAAGGAGAAATAGAAATGGTATCTAGATTGATCCTACACTCTTAAGAAGAAGTTTTTCTCATGTTTTGTGTCTCTTCAGTCCAGTAATAATTGTATTTTAAGCTGATTTGAAATGTGCTATTAGCCCAACAGTTTTAGGCCCTATTAAAAAACTAGTCAGGGCTTCCCTGGTGGCGCAGTGGGTGAGAGTCCGCCTGCCGATGCAGGGGACGCGGGTTCGTGCCCCGGTCCGGGAAGATCCCACATGCCGCGGAGCAGCTGGGCCCGTGAGCCATGGCCGCTGAGCCTGCGCGTCCGGAGCCTGTGCTCCGCAATGGGAGAGGCCAAAACAGTGAGAGGCCCGCGTACCACAAAAAAAAAAAAAAAAAAAAAAAGAACCTAATTAAAGCCCCACTTCTGTGTTGTAACCCTAACAAAACGGTGGGGAGAAGTATTTATACACGCATCCATTGTGTACATTCCTAGGAGCAGAGAAAACTGCACCCTGGGAAACTGCAATGCTATTTGATAGGAAAAGCAATATTTTTCCTTTAAGGACTCAATGGAAATTTGTGAAGGTTCTCCCCCACCCCCCTGCCACTCATAGTGAGTTTTCATTTTTATTATTTCCACAGCTGTACATATTTTATTTCAGTAGATGCAACTGGAACTTCCAAATTAGTCAGCATTAATTAGAGCCAGTGCAGACTGTGGGGGAGAGTGAAGGCTGGGAAGCAACAACAATGATTCCCCAGGACCCAGCAATTACAAAGCCCAGTGTGTTTGATGCCTCACTCAGTGCTATCCTGGGCCTTTCCCATTCATGCGGCTGGCTCAGCTGTGTGCATGAAACAAAGACACACAGGAGAGACTCGAAGGATGTATGTGGGAAAAGTGGATTAAGGGACTGGGAGCACACACGCCCTGCATCTTTCCTTAGTGAGCCTTTTAGAGCTGCCTGAGACACAGCTGAGAGGCCAGGCACCAGGGGTTAAGCGGGCACTACAAAACCAGTGCCCTCCTCCTGCTTTCCACTCCCAACAAGCCAAACTAAAAAATACTGGTCCCTATCATCCCGTGTCACCTCTCTAGTTTATGCAGTAAGAAAAGAATTTCTGTGCCCTGAGAAGTTCAAGGACGCAAGAGAAGGGTAGGGTGGTACAATGGTTTGGTACCTGGCCTCAGTAGCCAAACAGCCTGGGATACCACTTGCCAGCTGAGTGACATTAGACAAATTGCCTCTTGTCTCTAAGCCTGTTTCCTACTCCAAAGATTGGGTAAACGTAATAGTAATCACCTCATAGTACACAGAAATAAAATAATGCCAGTAAGCAACTAGTAGGTATTATACATACCGTAATATTAACATTGTTATCAAGATGTATGTACGGGAACAGCCTTCACTTCTAAACAAAATATTTTGTCATCTCCCTCTCTCCTTTGGAGAGCTGAACCTAACAAAATAGAAAGAAATGTGAGTTTCCTTTTATCTTTCTTAATTGAGACTAAACTATTGCATCACTCAAACCCAGGTCTGAAGCCCAACTCTTCTACTGGTATAACCTTGGGCATGTTATTTATCCTCTTTAAACCTACTTTATAAAGAGATTTAATAATATGAGGCTTGCAGTTCTGTTGTGAGGATTTGGAGGTATCATATTTGACCTGCTAACACAGTGTTTGCACATAGTAGATTCTTCATAAATGACAGTCCTCTCCCACTTCCCAGCCAAATGCTCAGAATATTGTCAGACACCTGGGTTTTGTGTTCCCATCCCCCTCCTGCCAAAGGTCACATGCTTCAATCCTGTTATCTGACTAAAAGGGTAACTGGGAGAATGTGCACAGAGGGTGCAGGCAGGAGACAGGACCCACAGCACTTACTGAACAGAGAGGACTTAATCTAAAAGCATTCTTTTATTTTCTTTTTGATATTGAGCTGCATGAGCTGCTTGTATATTTTGGAGATTAATCCTTTGTCAGTTGCTTCATTTACAAATATTTTCTCCCATTCTGAGGGTTATCTTTTCATCTTGTTTATAGTTTCCTTTGCTCTGTAAAAGCTTTTAAGTTTCATTAGGTCCTATTTGTATATTGTTTTTATTTCCATTACTCTAGGAGGTGGGTCAAAAAGGATCTTGCTGTGATTTATCTCATAGAGTGATCTGCCTGTGTTTCCCTCTAAGAGTTTTATAGTGTCTGGCCTTACATTTAGCTCTTTAATCCATTTTGAGTTTATTTTTGTATATGGTGTCAGGGAGTGTTCTATTCATTCTTTTACATGTAGCTGTCCAGTTTTCCCAGCTCCACTTATTGAAGAGACTGTCTTTTCTCCATTGAATCTTCTTGTCTCCTTTGTCAAAGATAAGTTGACCATATGTGTGTGGGTTTAACTCTGGGCTTTCTATCCTGTTCCATTGATCTATATTTGTTTTTGTGCCAGTACCATACTGTCTTGATTACTGTAGCTTTGTAGTATGGTCTGAAGTCAGAGAGCTTGATTCCTCCAGCTCTGTTTTCTTCCTCAAGATTGCTTTGGCTATTTGGGGTCTTCTGTGTTTCCATACAAATTGTAAAATTTTTTGTTCTAGTTCTGTAAAAAATGCCATTGGTAATTTGATAGGGATTGCATTGAATCTGTAGATTGCTTTGTAGTATAGTCATTTTCACAGTGTTGATTCTCCCAATCCAAGGACATGGTATATCTTCCCATCTGTTTGTATCATCTTTGATTTCTTTCATCAGTTTCTTATAGTTTTCTGCATACAGGTCTTTTGCTTCCTTAAGTAAGTTTATTCCTAGGTATTTTATTCTTTTTGTTGCAGTCATAAATGGGAGTGTTTCCTTGATTTCTCCTTCTGATTTTTCATTGTTAGTATATAGAAAGGCAAGAGATTTCTGTGCATTAATTTTGTATCCTGCTACTTTACCAAATTCATTGATTAGCTCTAGTAGTTTTCTGGTAGTATCTTTAGGATTCTCTATGTATAGTATCATGTCATTTGCAAACAGTGACAGTTTTACTTCTTCTTTTCCAATTTGGATTCCTTTCCTTTCTTCTTCTTCTCTGATTGCCATGGCTAAAACTTCCAAAACTATGTTGAATAATAGCAGTGAGAGTGGGCAACCTTGTCTTCCTCCTGATCTTAGAGGTAATGCTTTCAGATTTTCATCACTGAGAATGATGTTGGCTGTGTTTGTCATATATGGATTTTATTATGCTGAGGTAGGTTCCCTCTATGCCCACTTTCTGGAGAGTTTATCATAAATGGGTGTTGAATTTTGTCAAAAGCTTTTTCTGCATCTATTGAGATGATCATATGGTTTTTATCCTTCAGTTGGTTAATATGGTATATCACATTGATTCTTTTGCATATATTGAAGAATCTTTGCATTCCTGGGATAAACATCACTTTATCATGGTGTATAATCCTTTTAATGTGCTTTTGGATTCTGTTTGCTAGTATTTTGTTGAGGATTTTTGCATCTATGTTCATCAGTGATATTGGCCTGTAGTTTTCTTTTTTGGTGACATCTTTGTCTGGTTTTGTTATCAGAGTGATGGTGGCCTTGTAGAATGAGTTTGAGAGTGTTCCTCCCTCTGCTATATTTTGGAAGAGTTTGAGAAGGATAGGTGTTAGCTCTTCTCTAAATGTTTGATAGAATTTGCCTGTGAAGCCATCTGGCCCTGGGCTTTTGTTTGTTTGGAAAATTTTTCATCACAGTTCCAATTTCAGTGCTTGTGATTGGTCTGTTCATGTTTACTATTTCTTCTTAGTTCAGTCATGTAAGGTTGTACTTTTCTAAGAATTTGTCCATTTCTTCCAGGTTGTCCATTTTATTGGCATATAGTTGCTTGTAGTAGTCTCTCATGATCCTTTGTATTTCTGCAGTGTCAGTTGTTTTTTTCTGCTTTTCATTTCTAATTCTGCTGATTTGAGTAGTCTCCCTTTTTTCCTGATGAGTCTGGCTAATGGTTTATCAATTTTGTTTATCTTTTCAAAGAACCAGGTTTTAGTTTTATTGATCTTAGCTGCTGTTTCCTTCATTTCTTTTTCATTTATTTATGATCTGATCTTTATTATTTCTTTCCTTCTAACTTTAGGATATTTTTTGTTCTTCTTTCTCTAACTGGTTTTAGGTGTAAGGTTTATTTGAGATTTTTCTTGTTTCTTGAGGTAGGATTGTATTGCTATAAAATTCCTTCTTAGAACTGCTTTTGCTGCATCCCATAGGTTTTGGGCTGTCATGTTTTCATTATCATTTGTTTCTAGGTATGTTTTGATTTCCTCTTTGATTTCTTCAGTGATCTCTTGGTTGTTTAGTAGCATATTGTTTAGCATCCATGTGTTTGTATTTTTTACAGTTTTTTTTCCCCTGTAATTGATATCTAGGCTCATAGCACTGTGGCCTGAAAAGATGCTTGATACAATTTCAATTTTCTTAAATTTACCGAGGCTTGATTTGTAAACCAAGATGTGATCTATCCTGGAGAATATTCCATGTGTGCTTGAGAAGAAAGTATATTCTGTTGTTTTTGGATGGAATGTCCTATAAATATCAATTAAATCCATCTCATCTAATGTGTCATTTAAAGCTTGTGTTTCCTTATTTATTTTCTGTTTGGATGATCTGTCCATTAGTGTAAGTGGAATGTTAGAGTCACCTACTATTATTGTGTTACTGTTGATTTCCCATTTAATGACTGTTACCATTTGCCTTATGCATTGAGGTGCTCCTATGTTGGGTTCATAGATATTTACAATTGTTATATCTTCTTCTTGGATTGATCCCTTGATCATTATATAGTGTCCTTCGTTGTGTCTTGTACCAATCCAAAAATAGGCTGAAGACCTAAATAGACATTTCTCCAAAGAAGACATACAGATTGCCAACAAACACATGAAAAGACTCTCAACATCACTAATCATTAGAAAAATGCAAATCAGAACCACAATGAGGTATCACCTCCCACTGATCAGAATGGCCATCATCAAAAAATCTACAAACAATAAATGCTGGAGAGGGTGTGGAGAAAAGGGAGCCCTCATGCATTGTTGGTGGGAATGTAAATTGATACAGCCACTATGGAGAACAGTATGGAGGTTCCTTAAAAAACTAAAAATAGAACTACCATATGACCCAGCAATTCCACTACCTGGCATATACCCTGAGAAAACCATAATTCAGAAAGATACATATACCACAATGTTCATTGCAGCACTATTTACAATTGCCAGGACATGGAAGCAACCTAAATGTCCATCAACAGATGAATGGATAAAGAAGATGTGGCACATATATACAATGGAATATTACTCAGCCATAAAAAGGAATGAAATTGAGTTATTTGTAATGAGGTGGATGGACCTAGAGTTTGTCATACAGAGTGAAGTAAGTCAGGAAGAGAAAAACAAATACAGTATGCCTATGTGCATATATGGAATCTAAAAAAATGGTACTGATGAACCTAGTGGCAGGGCAGGGATAAAGACACAGACATAGAGAATGGAGGTGAGGACACAGCAGGGGAAGGATAAGCTGGGACAAAGTGAGAGAGTATCATTGACACATATACACTACCAAATGTAAAATGGATGGCTAGTGAGAAGCTGCTGCATTGCATAGGGAGATCAGCTCGGTGCTTTGTGATGACCTAGAGGGGTAGAATAGGGAGGATGGGAGGGAGGCTCAAGCGGTAGGGGATATGGAGATATATGTATACTTATAGCTGATTCACTTTGTTGTACAGTAGAGACTAACACAACATTGTAAAGCAATTATACTCCAGTAAAGATATAAAAAATAAATAAATAAATGCACTGTTAACTAGGTATAAAACTGTTGATAAGTGAAAAGACAAAAGGAGAGCCTTGAGGTTTCATGGAGGTGGTGACTACAGAAAGGGAAGGGAAAAGATTGGAATTCTTAACACTGAGAAGCTTGGACGAGGGGCACAAAAGAGATGAAGTTTAGGCATCTGAGGAGGGGGTGCTGCTCTTCTGGTTGTTCTGTCTCAGCTCAGTGCAGGCACCCTTTGGGGCTGGCACCCTGTCCCCTGAGGGAAGTGTTCTGGTCCGCTTATGCTGCTGATTCTGGAGGGGGCATGACTTAGCTGCAAGGGTTTGCTGCAGAAATTGAAAAAACTACAAATTGGTCTTAGCTGCTGCTCTAGGAAAGAAGTGCTGCTGAAGGTGTGAAAGCGTGTACCTAGAGTGCATGCAGGATCAAGAAACAGGCAGGGAGCCACAGGGAGGGGAAGGAGTCAGTAAGTCCCTTCTTCCTTCTCCAAGCTTGTAGTCTCCTTCTAGCACCCCCTACTGGCAGGCTGAACACGGAGCAGCAGACAAAGCAGAAAAGGGGGAAACAGAGTCCATGAAATAGAAATATTCTTTGTCGGATGTGCAGATGTCCTTGTCCCCTTTTTGTAAACTGACTTTTCCACTCCGACTTCCATCCCATGTTCTACCAACACTTCCTAGATACCCTTGCTGAGGGGCTTGTTGTAAACAGGGACAAAAATAGGACTTACCCTCCAGTATGCTTTTATCCATTGTAGTCTTGAGAGTGAGGAACTGCCCCTCAGACATCTACCAGTGGGCAGCACTAGTTTGGTGACTATATGAAGTAAAAAGGGGAGGAAGTAATGAGATATTGGGGGCAAAACTTTTCTGTATCCTGGGGAGGGAGATGGCAGATATTGTTGCTGTTAAAATGTCAGGAGTACAGTATCTCTTGCAAGGGATAAAAATAGTCTCATCATGAATAGAATAACATTACAGCAGACAGTGAATACTTTTATGTATTATTGTAATTGATCCACAAATAATAATGTGCTCTAGTTAATACTGACAACTACACAGATGAGGAAACAGATTTAGAGAGTTTATGTGACCTCAACATGATTACCCATATAGGATATGAGTGGAGATGTAGAGTGACACAGTAAAAAGAGCATGAATTTGAAGTCAGACCATCCATGTGTGAATCTTGGTTGTAATTTACCCCTTGGAGACCTAGGTCACAATACCATTGCCTGACAATCTTTGACTTAAAAAAAAATAATAATAAAGACAC
Source organism: Kogia breviceps (assembly GCF_026419965.1). NCBI lineage: Eukaryota > Metazoa > Chordata > Mammalia > Artiodactyla > Physeteridae > Kogia > Kogia breviceps. Next base: position 60,351,652 of record NC_081316.1, read on the forward strand.
AGTATATTTCTCTTAATATTGTGAAGTTTAAGTGATATAAGACATTTTAAATGGCTAGTCAGCACTCGGCACAAAGGGGACAGCTGTTGTTTTGGTTGCTTTTGTAGTTTTTGTTGTAATAATTGTTTTGATGATGATAAGGAAAGTGATCATGGCTTGCTTGGCTAAAATTTGAATCCAGGACTTTTGTCTTTAGACATTACACTCTTCATTAACACACTGCTTCCCTGCCTCCCCCAACATCTGTCTTTCTCAAGCATTAGGCAAAAGAGTTTAAATTTGATTTTTGTCTACTTTTAAATATAATCAAAGTCTACATGTTCATACCATTTACAGCCTTTGGATTGGCAACACCATCCAGCACTCTTACTTTAGTGTTTATGTGTGTAAAGGAAGACCGAGGGCTAACTAGCTCCATTGCATACAAACTAAAACCAGAACAGCTCTCTATTCTTGCAAGATAAGCAGAAAAAAACCCATTAGCAACAACACTCAGTCAAGCAGGCAGGCCTAGCACATCAGGGTGTGTAACTGAAAGAGCTGCTGATACAGAAACCAAGAAAGTATGTGAGATATGTTATTCACTTCATGACTGCTAAGCACAAAACAAAAATCACCTGGAAGGTACAGAAGTGTGCAGGGAGCTCTTTAGAGCCATAACAAGGAACTTCAGCAGTAAGGAAAGGATGTATGAATGCAGCTCAGGCATTATCTGTTTTCTTTTAGGGGTTTGAACTGATTATGCATTGTGAAGACCTTTGTCCCAAACAAAATTAGAAGTCAAGTTAATGATACTCCAGACAGCTCACACTAATTATTACCTCTCTTACAGTCATGACTTTTTAGTGCCAGAACTTTCACTTTCACTTGCTCATTAGAGGTTTCAAAAGGTTATGTATGTTGTTTCACTTTTGAGAGATTGAAGTGGTACCGAGCTGTTTAAATGTTTGTGTCATCGAGGCTACCATTCACAAAATATTTAATCAGCACCTACAGTCGTAATAATAGCTGCCGTTAGTTGAACACCAAAAGGCATCAGGATATATGGGGTTACTCTGTGCATATTTTCTCTAATCCTGAGAAAGACCTTTCTAGGTATTGCGATCCTTATTTTGTAGATCAGGAAACTGAGCCCTGGTGTCAATGAACTTGCCCAAAGTTACACAGCTACTAAAAGCAGAGGCAGGAGTCCTTGACTCCTATCTCTCTAATCTCAAATCCTGCATTCTTTAAAGTCTATTATATTATCTATAGGCACATAATGTCCCCAATAGAGTAAAAGCAAATCCAATACTATAGTTGTATCTATGTCATGAGAAAGTGTCTTTATGTTCCACTTTTTCTCCCTCAAAAATGAGCTTTGTATCCATTCAAATTCTTGCTTCACCACTTACCAGCTAGGGGACCTTGGGCACCTTTCCTTCCTCTAGTGTAGGTCCTGCAGTCTATCAGAGTGGCCTGCACTGGGCATTAAATGGGAAAGCTCTGCAGCGTGCCTTTACCATGTGTGTGTTTGTTCGTTCATCCCTTTAACAAGCTTTCTGTGAATGCCTGGGATTCTGGGAATGCTGTGCTAGACCCATACTGAAAGATTAATAAATGCTCTTTCCCTTTGTACTTCCAACCCAGAAAGTTTTCATCATGTCCTAAAAGTCATATTACTGTTTGGTGCTGAAGTCCCCAAATCCAATCAAAGAAAGAGCAGTTTTTATGAGCAAACTTGTATGAAAAGGAGAGCAGTTCTTTGAACGTTTTCCCCTTCATGGAGAAAAAGGCATTCATTTTGCATTGTGGATATGGATGTTTAATAATACTGAAAAATAAATAAAAAATTCACGTGAGAGAAAGGACTTAGGCATTGTTCCACCAAACTGAAAACCGAGCCATAATTTGGAACAGCAGTTTGTGGTTAAGATCAGTCACACATGAAGGCCTTCTGAACATTTTAATGTTTAACTCTGAGATTAAAATGTTCTAATGAATACTCAGCCACTGTGTCTGGCATGGTGTTGCCTCTTAAGTGTTCAACGTCACATTAGTCGCTGGTTTATAAATACACCACAGCATTTCTCTTCTGGCCGTTTGAACACAATTGAAAGATACCAGTGAGAAATCCAAACCCGTGACTTGCTGAATACAGAGCAAAACTGTCCCCTCCTTGGATCCTCGAAAGTCAAAGCTCTCAAGGGAGTGGATTTTGAGGAATAGAAATTCTCACGCATAACGTCAGAAGGCTCAAAGGGAGGTTTGCAACCATCTGTTCCAACGCCTCCTTTCATATATGAGAGATCTGGGGCCCAGAGAGGCTAACTGACTTATCCAGCACCAAAACTAATTGCCCAGAATTGGCAATTTGGGTGACAAGAGTGAACAGATTGAAATATACAGTTATGCTAATGAAGTAGGTAGGAGGGGAGCAGAAGGAGAGGGAAGAGAACTGGGAGAGGGTGTGACCCTGGACTTTAGCCATCACCCCATTGCCAAATGACTCTGTGTAGAGTGAGACTGGGCTGACACATCATCTGGTGCTCATGTTCTTTCCATTATACCACATTGTCTCTCCATATGGGAAAACTCCAGGTCCTAACTGCTTTATTGAAGATCGAAATGCACTCTCTTGTCCAACTCCATATGCCTACTCTTCCTCTGTTAAATATCCTTGGAAAGTCAGCATGGCAAAGATGGGCAACTTCTTGTATTTCTCAAGAACTACATGATTGACACACAACGGCTCTTTCTCACTGCTGCTCTTCGTAGAGTGTAAGAAATGACACATGCCAATGGCACTTGCAACAGAGCACAAGCAGCTTAAACGGATAGATTCAATATGGAGTCACGTTTGCTCTTCTCTGTTACATCACCTGTGGCCTGAAGTGTCTCATTCAGGACATGTGCAAACGTCCCCTTATGTGCTTAGGTCTGAGTATATGGCATCCCCTGGATCGGCTCAGTTTTACAACTGCTTATGGACTCTCCTCCCATCTTCAACCCCCTTGTTAAAGTCCCCATTAGCCCCAGTTTGAGTAACCAGTCCCCCCTTTTATCTGGTCACGTTGCTTTTACATAGCCATCTTTTGTCTTTGTGATCTTTTCCTCTGATGGTGCAAGAGGAAAGTGAATGAACCTATAGAAGAAGAGACCATTGGCTCCATGTCTGTTCTCACTGCTGCCTCTGATTTCTAGTACCATGTGACCAAGTTGTGGCCCCTAAAGAGCTTGATAATTGTCATCTCTGGCAAGAGCCCCATTTTTTTTTTTTTTGTGGTATGCGGGCCTCTCACTGTTTTGGCCTCCCCTGTTGCAGAGCACAGGCTCCAGACACGCAGGCCCAGCCGCCGTGGCTCACGGGCCCAGCCGCTCTGTAGCATGTGGGATCTTCCCGGACCAGGGCACAAGCCCGTGACCCCTGCATCGGCAGGCAGACTCTCAACCACTGTGCCACCAGGGAAGCCCAAGAGCCCCATTTTCACAGTGGCACATGGTGCCTTCCTCAGAGGAGAGAGGAGAGCAAGGATGGGAGGATGCCTGGCCAGCAGAGTGTAGCTATTAAATGTGTTGTCAGTCTGTCCCTGACAGAACAGGGAATTAATAGGCATCAAGGATATTTAGCATCAAGGAATAAGTACAAGAGCAACACCTATATGCTCTTAAACAACAAAAGTGTCCTGACTGCAGGTAGCTCCATCTCAAGTCTTGGGTTCAGAAATGTGTCTGAAATCTTGCTTCAGAAGCCTCTGTCTTGGCCTGGCTGAGACTATCTTTCAGGAAGCCATGACTTGGTTTTGGATCCCAAGTGTCTGAGTTAGATATTTTCTGAGGTTTGAAACAGGAGTACAGGTAGCAAGTTAATACATGAAAATAAAACTGAAAATACACTAAGTAAAATTTTTAATTGGTGTCACTCTTTTCAAAGGTATGAGTTATGACACAGCTTGGTATGTTTTGGGGAAGAACTGTTGGGTCCGAGTTACAGGAAAGGTCACAGAGAAAGGGGAGTGTCAACTGATGAAAAAATAAGATCAAATCATGAAGTCCTAGGAAACCATATTAAGAAACCCAGACAGTATCAAAGATCAATTGGTATTAATATAGGTTTTCAATCAGGAAGTTTACATGATCAGATCTGTATTTTATAAAGACTAATCAGGTACAATGTGGAGAATGGATTACAGTGTAACAGGAAAAGGGGGAATTTAGAGACCAGATTGGGAAGACTTTAGAATGACTGAGGCAAAATAGGAGGAAGAGATGGACTGAGGGTGAGGGAGTGAGGCTGGTGAGAAGAGATTAACTCTCTTTAGGGTGTTAAGTGGATGAGGTTTGATGAAGTGTGGCTTAGAGGAGAAGAAAAGGAGGACAGAGACTAATTCTGAGATTTCAGGCTTGGGAAATGTGTCAGCTTCTAACAAACAACAAAGAGCTGGACCATGAACAGCGGGGGTATAGCTGAGCAAATGCCCTTGTCCCTGAGCATCATCAGCTCCCACTCTTGTGAAGCCTGAGAGTCAGAGTGAAGGATCCTGAATTTTCAGCCACTTGCCACTGATTAGAAATATCACTCATTTACTGGAGGCAAATTGCCAATCAGCTACCTCAAGGAAATGTTTTCTTTGACTGCAAGTTAAAGAGTGTTAATTCCAAACTTGACAGTAGAAGGTACAGGAACCCTGAGCTTGCTGTGATCATCTTCATGTGTTACTGAAAACTCCCTTTCCGATCTGTACAGTCACACGGACACTATTTCTCCAAGTCCATTCATTTACACTGTCTTTGGTACATGTTTCCATTTTTGTTCCTCTTCTGCCTTCTAATTTTAGGATTAATTCATGCAGAAGACACCAGACCTTTTTCAATATAGTAATGTCAAAGCAATGATAATGTGATCTTGGGTTTTATTCAGGGGACAATACGAAGTCAGGATAAAGTTATGGTGCATCCGTAAATGAATGGCACTGATACCCTGGGGTTTAATTCTTTCCTTCTAATTATTTTCACAGCCTGTCAAGTCATTGAATATTAAAATTTTCTCTTTTCCAAGTATGAGCATGGGCTTTGGAACCAAAGAGATCTATGAGCAATTCATTCCCCATTAGAGGTGACCTCTGAATTCAGATTACCTGGGTTCACATCTTGGTTCACTGCATAGTTATTGGGTGAGCTTAGGCAAATCCTGGAAAAATGTAAAACCTCTGATTTCTCACCTGTTAAAAGAAGATGGAAATGCTCATCTCTTCTTCATAAGGTTGTTAGGAATTTTAAATGGATATTAAATAAGATAAGTAAAACACTTAGAACACTATGATCACATTTATAAATAGTCTCTCAGTATCCGAGGAGGATTACTTTCAGGAGCCCCCATCTATACCAAAAGCCATGGATGCTCAAGCCCCATGATCAGCCCTCTGCTGATCAGCCCACAGACTGTATAAAACTGTATGGATTTACTGAAAAAAAAATCCACATTTAAGTGAACCTACGTAGTTCAAACGCTTGTTGTTCCAGGGTCACCTGTAGATAATATAGATATAACCATACCGAATCACAATAAAACAAAACCCCATAACCACTGGGTGGGTGACTCACAAACTGGAAAACAATTATACCACAGTCCACCCACTGGATTGAAGGTTCTTTGCCCCATGCCAGGCTTCCCAACCTGGGGAACAGCAACGGGAGGAGGAATTCTCAGAGAATCAGACTTTGAAGGCTAGCGGGATTTGATTGCAGGACTTTGACAGGACTGGGGGAAACAGAGATTCCACTCATGCAGGGCACATACAAAGTAGTGTGTGCATCAGGACCCAGGGGGAAGGAGCAGTGACCCCATAGGAGACTGAACCAGGCCTACCTGCTAGTGTTAGAAGGTCTCCTGCAGAGGTGGGGGTAGGCTGTGGCTCACCGCGGGGACAGAGACACGGGCAGCAGAAGTTCTGGGAAGCACTCCTTAGTGTGAGCCTTCCTGGAGTCCACCATTATCCCCACCAAAGAGCCTCCAGGCTCCATTGCTGTGTCTCCTCAGACCAAACAACCAACAGGGAGGGAACTCAGCCCCACCCATCAGCAGACAAGCAGATTAAAGTTTTCCTGAGCTCTGCCCACCAGAGCAACACCCAGCACTACCCACCACAAGTCCCTCCCATCTGGAAGCTTGTACAAGCCTCTTAGATAACCTCATCCACCAGAGGGCAGACAGCAGAATCAAGAAGAACTACAGTCCTGCAGCCTGTGGAACAAAAACCAGATTCACAGAAAGATACACAAAATGAAAAGGCAGAGTACTATGTACCAGATGAAGGAACAAGATAAAACCCCAGAAAAACAACTAAATGAAGTGGAGATAGGCAACCTTCCAGAAAAAGGAATTCAGAATAATTATAGTGAAGATGATCCAGGACTTCGGAAAAAGAATGCAGGCAAAGTTCAAGAAGATGCAAGAAATGTTTAACAAAGACCTAGAATTAAAGAACAAACAAATAGAGATGAGCAATACAATAACTGAAATGAAAAATACACTAGAAGGAATCAGTAGCAGAATAACTGAGGCAGACGAACAGATAAGTGACCTGGAAGACAGAATGGTGGAATTCACTGCCACGGAACAGAATAAAGAAAAAAGAATGAAAGGAAATGAAGACAGCCTAAGAGACCTCTGGGACAACATTAAATACACCAACATTCGCATTATAGGGGTCTCAGAAGGAGAAGAGAGAGAGAAAGACCTGAGAAAATATTTGAAGTGATTAGAGTCAAAAACACCCTAACATGGGAAAGGAAATAGCCACCCAAGTCCAGGAAGTGCAGAGAGTCCCAGGAAGGATAAACCCAAGGAGAAACACGCTGAGACACATAGTAATTAAATTGACAAAAATTAAAGACAAAGAAAAATTATTAAAAGCAACAAGGGAAAAATGACAAATAATATACAAGTGAACTCCCATAAGGTTAACAGCTGATTTTTCAGCAGAAACTCTACAAGCCAGAAGGGCTTGATATACTTAAAGTGATGCAAGGGAAGAGCCTACAACCAAGATTACTCTACCAGGCAAGGATCTCATTCAGATTCGATGGAGAAATCAAAAGCTCTACAGACAGGCAAAAGCTAAGAGAATTCAGCACCACCAAACCAGCTCTACAACAAATGTTAAAGGAACTTCTCTAAGTGGGAAACACCAGAGAAAAAAAGTACCTGCAAAAATAAACCTGAAACAGTTAAGAAAATGGTAATAGGACCATACATATCGATAATTATCTTAAAAGTGAATGGATTAAATGCTCCAACCAAAAGACACAGGCTCGCTGAATGGATACAAAAACTAGACCCATATATATATATGCTATCTACAAGAGACCGACTTCAGACCTAGGGACACATACAGACTGAAAGTGAGGGGTTAGAAAAAGATATTCCATGTAGATGGAAATCAAAAGAAAGCTGGAGTAACAATACTCATATCAGATAAAATAGACTTTAAAATAAAGAATGTAACAAGAGGCAAGGAAGGACACTACATAATTATCAAGGGATCAGTCCAAGAGGAAGATATAAAAATTATATATGCACCCAACATAGGAGCACCTCAGTACATAAGGTAAATGGCTAACATCTATAAAAGAGGAAATCGACAGTAACACAATAATAGTGGGGGACTTTAACACCTCACTTACACCAGTGGACAGATCATCCAGACAGAAAATTAATAAGGAAACACAAGCTTCAAATGACACAATAGACCAGGTAGATTTAATGGATATTTACAGGAAATTCCATCCGAAAGCAGCAGATTACACTTTCTTCTCAAGTGCACACAGAACATTCTCCAGGATAGATCACATCTTGGGTCACCAATCAAGCCTCAGTAAATTTAAGATAACTGAAATTGTATCAGTCGTCTTTTCCAACCAGAACACTATGAGATTAGAATTAAATTACAGGGAAAAAAACTTTAAAAGCACAAACACATGGAGGCTAAACAATACACTACTAAATAACCAAGAGATCACTGAAGAAATCAAACAGGAAATTTAAAAACACTTAGAGACAAATGACAATGAAAACAAGACTATCCAAAACCTATGGGAGACAGCAAAAACAGTTCTAAGAGGGAAGTTATAGCAATACAATCCTACCTTAAGAAATAAGAAAAATCTCAAATAAACAATCTAATCTTACACTTAAAAGAACTAGAGAAAGAAGAACAAACAAAACCCAAAGTTAGTAGAAGGAAAGAAATCGTAAATATCAGAGCAGAAATAAATGAAATAGAAACAAAGAAAACAGTAGCAAAGAGCAATAAAACTAAAAGCTGGTTCTTTGAGAAGATAAACAAAATTGATAAACCTTTAGCGAGCTTATCAACAAAAAGAGGGAGAATGCTCAAACCAATAAAATTAGAAATGAAAAAGGAGAATTTACAGTGGACACTGCAGAAATACAAGGCATCATGAGACTACTACAAGCAACTCTATGTCAATAAAATAGACCACCTGGAGGAAATGTACAAATTCTTAGAAAAGAATAACCTTCCAAGACTGAACCAGGAAGAAATAGAAAATATGAACAGACCAATCACAAGTAATGAAATTGAAACTGTGATTAAAAATCTTCCATCAAACAAAAGTCCAGGACTAGATGGCTTCACAGGTGAATTCTATCAAACATTTAGAGAGGAGCTAACAACCATCCTTCTCAAACTGCTCCAGAAAATTGCAGAGGAAGGAACACTTCTAAACTCATTGTAGGAGACCACCATCACCCTGATACCAAAACCAGACAAAGATACTACAAAAAAAGAATATTACAGACCTATATCCCTCATGAATATAGATGCAAATATCCTCAACAAAGTACTAGCAAACAGAAGCCAACAATACATTAAAAGCATCATACACCATGATTAAGTGGGTTTTATCCTGGAGATACAAGGATTCTTTAATATATGCAAATAAATCAATGTGATACACCATATTAACAAATTGAAGAATAAAAAACATATGATTACCTCAATAGATGCAGAAAAAGCTTTTGACAAAATTCCACACCCATTTATGATAAAAACTCTCCAGAAACTGGGCATAGAGGGAACCTTCCTCAACATAATAAAGGCCACGTATGACAAACCCACAGCCAACATCATTCTCAATGGTGAAAAAATGAAAGCATTTCCTCTAAGAACAGGAATAAGCAAGGATGTCCACTCTCACCAGTATTCAAGATAGTTTTGGAAGTCCTAGCCATGGCAATCAGAGAAGAAAAAGAAAGAAAAGGAATATAAATTGGAAAAGAAGTAAAACTGTCACTGTTTGCAGATGGCATGATACTATACATAGATAATCCTAAAGATGCCCCCACAAAACTGCTGGAACTAATCAATGAATTTCGTAAAGTAGCAGGATACAAAATTAATGCACAGAAATCTCTTGCATTCCTATACACTAACAATGAAAGATCAGAAAGAGAAATTAAGGAAACAATCCCATTCAACATTGCCACAAAAAGAATAAAATACCTAGGACTAAATGTACCTAAGGAGACAAAAGACCTGTATGCAGAAAACTATAAGACACTGATGAAAGAAATTAAAGACGATACAGACAGATAGAGAGATATATACCATGTTCTTGGACTGGAAGAATCAACATTGTGAAAATGACTATACTACACAAAGCATTCTACAGATTCAATGCAATCTCTATGAAATTACCACTGGCACTTTTTACAGAACTAGAAGAAAATATCTTAAAATATGTATGTAAGCACAAAAGGCCCCAAATAGCCAAAGCAATCTTGAGAAAGAAAAATAGAGATGGAGTAATCAGACTCCCTGACTTCAGACTATACAACAAAGCTACAGTAATCAAAACAATATGGTACTGGCACAAAAACAGAAATATAGATCAATAGAACAGGATAAAAAGGCCAGAGATAAACTCACGCACCTATGGTCAACTAATCTATGACAAAAGCGGCAGGGATATACAATGGAGAGTAGACAGTCTCTTCAATAAGTGGAGCTGGGAAAACTGGATGGCTAAAAAATGAAATTAAAACACTTCCTAACACCATACACAAAAATAAACTCAAAATGGATTAAAGATCTAAATGGAAGATGAGACACTATAAAACTTTTAGAGGAAAAATTATGAAGAACACTCTTTGACATAAATCACAGCAAGATCTTTTTGACCCACTTCCTAGAGTAATGGAAATAAAATAGAAAGTAAATGGGACTAATGCAACGTAAAAGCTTTTGCAGAGCAAAGGAAACTGTAAACAAGATGAAAAGACTACCCTCGGAATGGAAGAAAATATTTGCAACAAATCAACGGACCAAGAATTAATCTCCAAAATATATAAACAGCTCATGCAGCTCCATATTAAAAAAACAAACAACCCAGTCAAAAAATGGGCAGAATACCTAAATAGACATTTCTACAAAGAAGACATACACATGGCCAAGAGGCACAGGAAAAGCTGCTCAACATCACTAATTATTAGAGAAATGCAAATCAAAACTACAGTGAGGTATCACCTCACACCAGTTAGAATGGGCATCATCAGAAAATCTACAAAGAGCGAATGCTGGAGAGGGTGTGGAGAAAAGGGAACCCTCTTGTACTGTTGGTGGGAATGTAAATTGATACAGCCACTATGGGGGACAGTATGGAGGTTCCTTAAAAGACTAAAAATAGAATTATCATTTGACTCAGCAATCCCACTACTGGGCGTATACCCAGAGAAAACCATAATTCGAAAAGACACATTCCCCCCAATGTTCATTGCAGCACTATTTACAATTGCCAGGACATGGAAGCAACCTAAATGCCCATTGATAGATGAATACATAAAGAAGATGTGATACATATATACAGTGGAATATTACTCAGCCATAAAAATGAACAAAATTGGTTCATTTGTTGAGACGTGGATGGACCTTGAGACAGTCATACAGAGTGAAGTAAGTCAGAAAGAGAAAAACAAATATCGTATATTAACACATATATGTGGAATCTAGAAAAAATGTACAGATGAACTGGTTTTCAAGGCAGAAATAGAGACACAGATGTAGAAAACAAACATATGGACACCAAGGAGGGAAAGTAGGGGTGGAGGGGTGGGATGAATTGGGAGATTGGGATTGACATATATATATATATATATATATATATATATATATATATATATATATATATATACTGTATAAGTTGGATAAATAATAAGAATCTGTTGTATAAAAAATCAATAAATAAAATTCAAAAAAAATAACATGGGGATAAAAATTATACCTATCTCATAGAGTTGTGAGGATTTAATTAGGAAATATATGTAAAGAGTTGGCATAGTGCATGACACACAGTCCATAAAGGTTAGCTATTGTTACTTATGATCATTATTATCATCATGCTCGCCATCGCCATCCTCACCATCACCGTCATCATCATCACCATCATCATCATCATCACCAACATCATCATCATCACGATCACCATCATCATCATCTTTCTGCCTGTCTTAGAGGGATTTGGATTGCCTGAGTAATTAAGAATGTTAACAAAAGGGGTGATTAATAAAGATAAATCATGCTGAAAAAAAAAAACTCTAAATCTGTTTTGAACTTACTTTTGTTGATATATGCCTATGAATATGTGAGTGCATAAACCAGTAGGGAAATGTGACTTCAACCAAGAACATTTCTTTTGTCACTTTTAGCCTTCCATTGTAGGTATACTTGATGAACTTAACGTCAGAAACGCAAACAAAAAATAAAAAGAGAGATATAGCCATACCTTATTACTTTATTATTATACTTATTATGTAGAATTTGAATCTGTGGTAATTAAACTCATCTACACAAGGAGAGCTAATATACCCACCTCCCTGGTTTGTTGTAAGAAGTATATTGAAGTAGTAAATGAATTTAAGATCTAGCCAGCTATTCCATTAAAATATAAACCTGCATAAATAAGGAATTTTTGACTATTTTTTTATTGCTCTATACTTTGTCTAGAAAATTGCTGATCCAGAGTATGTATTCAGTAAATACTTGTTGAATGAATGAGTGATGGGCACATAGCCCTTTATTTCCCCATATGTCTGCTACCATTGGTCTAGTTCAGATGTGGAGCAACTCTCTTTTCCCTCTTTAAATCGCTCTTGATTACTCTCAGACCAACATTGATAATGTATATTTTGACCACTTTTTACTTAAAATTTGTAAAAAGCAAAATAAAACCCAGTCTCAAATGCCTTCATGGTTTAATTCCAATTTTTTGCTAGTGTTGCTTTCAGTCATTTACCTTCAAGTTACCTACATAAGCTGAAACATTCACTCTTCCACAAAATCATATTACTCAATTTCCTATTGTTGAGTATTTTTTTCATGGTCTTCTATCTAAATCAGTCCTGTTCATTGGAATATTCTGTGATGAAGGACATATTCTCTATCTGTACCATTAAATAGGAGAGCCACAAACCACGTGTAGCTACTGATGGAGCACTAGAATGAGGCTAGTTCAGGTAAGGAACTGAATTTTAAATTTTCTCTATTTTAATTAATTTGAATGTAAATATTTACAGGTGGATAAGGCTATTGTATCAGTTTAGAAATAGACCTCCTCCCTTCATGTCCCAATCCTCCACAGCTTCATTCAAAGACACCATCTTCCTATGAGTTTGAATTCCTCTTTAATTGGTCATAGGCCTTTATTTACAAACTGCCTATGACATATACTTTTGTATATTTAATTTCAGTTGCATAGCTTATCTCCAATGCTAGACTATAAGGACTTGGAGAGGAAAGACCCCATCTTCGTGTACTTCTGTGCCTACTCAATGTACAGTATAGGGTCTTCCACAGAGTTTGAGCTAATAAATATTGTTGATGGACTGACCCAATGACTTACTGATTGACTGACTAAATGAATAGGTTATTCTAGTAATTAATTAATTCAGTGAAAGAGGCTTTGACTTCTAATACTACTTCTGTTAGATACCACTCTTTCAACTGGAGGGAAACTGATTCATCACTTAACAATCATTCATTTATGCTCATTAATGTGATGCCCATATAATCTACCTGTTGTTAATCTGTCAAAGTAAAAAGCTAACCCCTGTTATACCTTTACAAGATAAGTCAAAAGTTAATTATACCTAAAAAAAAAAAAAAATCTGTGGGACTAAATGAAATTTGTGGAACAAAAAGCTTTGGAATTTCTTTACTAAGAGACAGTTTGAGTGTTAAAAGCTACTTAATGAATAAACCATCTTGCTCATCATAAATTTTTTTGAAAGAGAAGTTTATTATTTATCAACCACTAAGAGCATACGTATCCCCCAATACATATTTAAAAGATGTATTTCCAATTTACAATTTTAGAGCTACTTAACATTCAAGAAAATTCCTCATACCTATAATGATGAAGAATGTTCTGCCTGCAAAAACACGCTATAAAATAACTTTGATACTCAAAATGTCTAGCTGAGAGATTACAGGTTGTTCAGAGGCAGGAAACTACTGTATTTCTTCACAGTTAGCCATTTCTTATCATAAACTTTACTATGTTCTTTTCTTATAAACATATGTAAATAATTTATAAATAACCCTTATTAATCCTTCAAAATTTCATTGTCCTTAGAATATATTAGATATGCAATAAGTAATTTTTCACTTAATGATTTAAAAAATGAGTACAAAAAATATTTTTTCATATATATGAACTATATATATATTATATATATATATATAAAACTAATATCCAGAATATATTAGGAGTTCCTCCCTACAAATCAGTTAAGACAATTGGTACAACTCAGTAGAAAAATGGGCAAAGGACTTGAACAGACATTTCACAAACAGGATATCTAAATGGCCAGTAAGCATGTAAAATGGTGCTCAATATCATCACTCATCAAAGAAATGAAAGTAAGACTTCCCCGGTAGTCCAGTGGTTAAGACTCCGTGCTTCCACTGCAGGGGGCCTGGGTTTAATCCCTGGTCGGGTAACTTATATCCCACATGTGCACGGTGCAGCCAAATAAAAAAGAAAAAGAAAGAAAGAAAATAAACCCACAATGAGATACCACTGTACACCCACTTAAATGGCTAACATTCAAATATAAAAAAATAAGGCATTAGAGTTATGATGGTAAATAATAAAATGCAATGCCTGCCCTTATGGTGCCTAAAATGCATAGGATGATTCTGAAAATAAAAAGGCACTAAAATTACTGCGTGATCAGTTTTATGATAGGAAGTAACAATTGCTATGAAAAGCAGAAAACATTATTTTTCTTTGCTATAAAACTGTATAAAAGACAATTAAGGACAGGGTAGACAATTGCCAAAAGGGGATGGATCAAAGCAGAAAATTAAAAATTATTTTTTTGCAAGAATGCCACCTTGGAATTCTCAAACAATTAAAATTCATATGCAATTCCTTAGTATTATTCCAGTAAGAGAGCCCTGGTAATTTTAGCCCTCCACCAGATTTTTTTTTTTTTTTAACTCCGCTACTGTTGTAAAATGTGTTCAAGGAAATTAAATGGCAGGCTAATTACAGCTGTCCCCATCGTGGTAATTAGCTAGCATTCATGCCTCCCTGGTGCTTCCACCATGTATATGGGTCTCCTTTGAATCCCAACTTGTTTTATATTCTCAGAATCCTTATTGGTATGAACCCTGATGTCATTTAGGTAAGGAACTTTGTATAGAGAATAGAGAAAATTTCCTTTTGTACTTTAAAAATTTTTTAAACTAATTTCTTTAATTGGATCAAGTTTGAATCCATTCTCTTTGGGGGGAAAAGTGTCTACTTACGAAGCAAATGTTTCTCAGAGTTTACAAAAGCTAGAGGCCTGGTGACTGCTGTCCTCAAACCTGGGAATGCTTGGTTGTGAGACCCGGAAAGGAGTGTGGAAGTCACACATCCGACCCCGTGATCGTCCCTGCACCTTCCTTCCCAAAGCCATTGCACTGGTCTCTTCTGCCAGCCAACCTGGCCGGCTGGGGTTCTCAAAGTTGTCACATGAGAGATCTTTTGTCCACCTTCCTCCTTTCTCTACAAGGTTCTGACGGGACTCGAGATTATTTATTGAGTGCCAGTCACCTGTGCTAGTGCATTTAACTCTCACATCCATCTTACACAAAATGCGGATATTAGCCTTATTAGGCAGATTAGAAAAAATTGAAGCTCGCAGGTTATAAACTGCCTTGTCCAAGATAGAGCTAGTTCATGGTAGAGCTGTGATTAGAAACTGACTGATCCCAGACCAGTATCACCATACTGTGTGCTACTTGCAGAGAGGGCATAACTTGAAAATGGTTGCTCACTTTCTCCACAATTAGAAAGTTCCCTGAGATATTTTCCTCCAGAATGGGTTTGAGGAGTATGACGCTAGAGACACTAATATATGGAGGTTGGATTTTAAGGCACACCCATGAAAGATTATTTCTGTATGAAATTTGACTCCAGATTATCATGGTACCCCACCCAGATTACATAGCTGGGATATTTAAGCTTTCTCAAGAAAGTGTAAATGAGTTAGAGATTTATATCAGATTTGCATAGGGGATTTTGGACATTACTTGATTAAGGATGTTTGAGGAAATTAAATATTACTTTTAAGGAATGATTCCATGCTTGAAAAAAATAGCAGAGCTTTTCTTTTCAAACAAATGCTATGCAAAAATCTCAATATTTAAAACAAAATAAGGCAGAGCTGCTCTGTGGGAACAGAGTGCCTTATCTGTCCCTGGCCACTCCCTCTCCTCAGCCCTAGCTCCTTCTAATAAGCTTTCTCTGAAACCTTAAGGTCTCCATGGCAACAGGAGTTGGAAAACTACCTACTAAAATCAAGTATAACCTAAATTAGAATGCCTTGGAAGGACCTACCGATAATATCCACAGTCTTAGTGTGATTATTTAAAGACTCACTCACTCTAAGGATTTATTTTTATCTCAATTTCTTAGTAATCACAGAAACATATGCTTCTTATAACACTTGTCTCTCTCTCTGTCTCTGTATATGTGCCTGTGTGTATGTGGGGAGGGAGGTGCATTTAAACTCACTCTTCTGAAGCTTCTCATGTCAGATAGAGAGGCTGATCAGTTCAGTTGCCGAAATCTTTAGTTCTCATATTGTCCTATTTCAGGTTTTAAATCATTATGTGATGGACATTCTCTTTTTCTTACACTCTGTATTTCTCTCACCTAAAACTAAAACTGAGACAGTGTAACCCACACAAAGTCAACTGACGTCACTCCCTATAACCTTATTCCACTACCTTGAACGTTCACCAGTGCTTAGTTGAAGTCTACGTCCTGTCTCCTAGCTGATATCCCAAACCCTCCAGCTCAGGACAGCAAAGCAAGAGTATTCAAAAACCATGCTTCCCTAAGCCTGGCCGGTTTTCAGTTTGCCCATCCTTAAATCCTGCTGAATCTTTTTTTTTTTTAAACTTGCTTCAACGTGATCACCTTAACCAAATACAGTTAGTAATTTTTTGATTAATCTGATTAATCTTTCCTTATAAAAAGAGAATGTAAAGAATGTAAAGAAACTACTTTTCCCTAGGAAGAATAACTCACTATGCAATTACTGAGTTACCTGGGGCAAGTTTTGACTTTTCTAGGCCTCAGTTTCCCTTCCTTGCTCAGACATTATCAGTGTCCATCCTGCACCTAGACTTTCTTCTAAAGGCTGCAAGATGAGGGAATGTGTCCAGACTGAGAGTTCTTAATCTTGTCTGCAGCCACCAAAAGATACCTAAATGGGCTGGAATAACTCTCTGAGCCCTCAAATTATATGTAAAGTTTATATTTTCCACAGATATTTATACATTAACTTTAGCATTTTCCTGAAAAGTAATAGGTATTGATAGAGACAGTGGATTCTAAAATAACACATCAGGAGAAAAAAATAATGGTTTTTGGGTCCCACTCCACACTTACTAACTCAGAATCTCTGGGCGTAAATGTGGAACAGAAATCTGTAATTTTAGTACACTACCCAAGAGATTCTTCTCTCTTGTCACTGGTTCATGCACCAGTGAATTGTGACCCACTGATTTCAAACCACTGATTTCACAGCTAAAATGATAAAATTCAGAATGTGTGTTCAGAGGCTGGAGTAATTGGCCTTACAGATTTCTTCACGAGTCTCAGATGTGGTGATTTTTTGATTCCTGAACACCAGGTGGAAAAAAAAATGGGGGAGGGGCACTAATCCTTTTCTGTAAACCACCCCTTAGTGTTCCATATCTTTATTCATGGTCTTTGAATCAAGTGTGTTAAATGTAATTCATGCTCAATAAATATTTATTCAATAAATGAATGAATGAGTGACACGTGAGGAGAAACAAAATCCAAATTGTATTACTGCTATGATTAAAATTAATAGTCTGTCCTTTAAAAGACCCTCCTAGAGGACAGATTTCCTGTGCAGATGAATTAATGAATAAACAGCATAAACATTTGTGGCTCACATCTGAGATAACGAAGGAATACTGGATATATAAGGTTGAGCAGCAGTGATGAAAATCCTTTGTTGATGCCCCAAGCAAACAGCTAATTCCTCAGCTTGGTCAAGTTATACAGTCTTGCCTTCAGAGACTGGTTGGTTTTTATCTCCCTCTTATATCAGATAGAAGTGGTATGTTGGCATAGAGGCACAGCACTATCATTAAATCACGTTTCTCTGAAATTATTCAGGATGAATACCATTTGCTGCCATATTTTTTTCTCCCCCTGTGGAGTTAGTCTGTGCCATTGGTTCATATAAATTAGGTTATCACAGAAAAGGAAAATATTTTATTGACAAGGGTATGAACTTGGACACGTTATTCAAACAACTCAAGCCTCAGTTTCCTCATATGCAAAATGGGGAATATTTCATTCACCTCTCAGCGTAGTTGTACAGAAAATAATGTGTGTAAATCAAGCAGGCTCAGTGCCCTGAATAGGAATGTTTATATTATTATAGTAAATAAATTTGTAATAAATGATATTACTGTGAGTGAATTAAATATATATTTTCATAAAAATTAGAGTTTACAGAGGTAAACATCTGTCACCTACTTTTGTCTTCACTATAAAGCTGTGACATGAGCAGAAGATGTGCTGATCCACCTATTTTATACTAATAAACTGTGGCTTAGAGTAGTTAATCAATTTCTTAAGTGCTTTTTGCATACAGACAGTAGAAACAGAGCATGATCTTTAACCTAGGCCAGGCCAGTATGTTCAATGTTCTTTGCCTTATTATACTACAGTCTAGGGGACTGGATTCTGTCTGGGAACAAAATTGAAAATTATGTAATGCGATGGTTATTCCAGAGGGATTCAGAGAAGCAGAGAACCATGCTGAAATGAAGAGGAAGAAGGCAGACGAACTGATTATTTTACGTTAAGATGGCAGTGTGATCACTTATTCTGGTCACAAAGGGCAAAGAATACAAAGGATGTACTTTGCTGCCAGATAAACCTGTGTTCAAATCCAACTTCACAGCATTTATTGTCTGCTCTTAAGCAAATCTCTTCACTTGCTCAGGTTTAGTTCCTTTTATCAAATGTAAAACAGTACCTACTTGATTGGCTTATTATGCAGTTTTAAATTAAGTAATATACATAGAGTATATTAGGGGACCAATAACTGTTAGCTATCTTTCTCATTACTATTTGAGTGAGCAGTTCACTTCACTTAGAAGAAACCAACCTGAGTTTAAGATCATTCTTTACCTTTTTACAGCTTTGTGATTTTGGATAATTAATTTTTTTGGATACATGGTTTCCTAAAAAAACCATCAACAGTAAGAACAAAGCAACCATAATAACACCTGCCCTAACTATGGTAAATAATAATAGTACATATAATGCAAGTTAATACTTGTAAAATTGCTTTTGAAAAGATAAATGATTCTACATAACATACGGAGTTATAAAATATGCCCTAGCATTGAAATCTTTCACATTTTTTTTTCAATTCTTCCTAGCTCTGGGCTGCTGGGCTGCTAGGCTGCTAAAATCAGAGCGTGTCTAAAGTCTTGTGTTAAATGATACCTTCTTCCCTTTCACATAGATCCATGCAACATATAAATGAAAGTGTCCTTAGGAGAAACAATTTCCTTATCAAGCCTGAACACACTGGGGCACCAAAATGGGAGCGCAAATCACCTGTGCTGGGAAAAGCTTCTCTAATTATATTCAGTAATACTTATATCTTCTTTATGATTGCAAAAAATAATTTCTGTTTAGAAAACTAGAGAATATATATATATATATATATATATATATATATATATATATATATATACTATAAAAATCAACTGACCCCCAAAACCTAGAGAATATCTGTTTTGCTCTAAATCTTCCCAGTTATTATGAGAACACTAGGGCTTAGGGAATCTAAATGATTTTACCTTAGTTCTCAAGGGCAAAAAATTAGTAAAGTTGCCTCTTGATGGAATATAACATTTTATAGTTTGCATATCATGTGTCCCAAACAATCCCAGCTATAAAACAGTTGTGCCTCTCAACACTTGTAAAGACAGAGAAATCCTGTTTGTTACCTCCATGGAACAGAAGAGTAAACTGAAGCTCAAGAAAGTTCAATGGCTTATCTGAAATCATACAGCCTGTAGTGGAAGGATCAGGATGAAAATCTAGATCATTTTTCTCTACTGCCCAGGCCTCTCTACTGGGTCTTCTTATAGAACTTACCCAGCATGGTGGACCAAATATGGAGGCAATTAAAATATTATGGCTAATTTCAGAATTTGATAGTCACACCTGAGGAAGATCTATTTCTACTTATTCAGCTAGCAAGTTCCACCTGATATCCAGCTAACCTATTTATAGGCTTAGTTCCAACTGTGTAAATGTAGGCATTTCCCAGAAAAGGGTCTCAGTTTAAACATCTGGAAAATGGACATAACTAAATGAATCCCTTGTCATTTTGGATGTTCTTGGCTACATAAATGAAAAACAACAGCAACTACAATAGTTTAATCAGTAACAACTTTTCTTGTCTCATTATCATATTAGTCTGGATGTTAGGATAGTTCCAAGGCCCACCCATGTCCTCAAAGATGCTCTTACCTTACTGCTCTGTGAAACCAGAATAACAGACCTCATGTTTTCACACTATCTGCCCAGGAAACACTTCAAGACAGGCCAGCCATTGACAGAAGTGCAAATATCTTTTTTGTACGCCCCTCTTACAGAAATTATTTCTAGATTCTTCTCGGAAGATTTTCTCTCAGGCCTTATTGACTGGGATTCAATCAGATACTATTCCAAAACCAATTACTGGTATGGCAAATAGTTGTCTTAGAGTATTTACATACTCAATTTCCAAAAGTTATTCAATTTTGCTCTCTAAAGTGCCTGCATCTTTTTCTAGCAGATTATAGTTTTTCTAGAAGAACATAAGAGCATTTTTCCTCACATTTATATCATAATAATTTCTAATTCTTACCCACCTAATGACTATAAAGTGGTAACTAGTAGCAGTATACACACACACAAATAAAAGTTACTTTAATATTGATACTTTCTATCAGCTTCACAAAACTACTGACATTTTAAAGCACTATGTTAGCAAATCTATGAGGAAAGAACTGTCTCTTCATTGTTGGTAGTAGTTAAGTTAGTACAACCTATATGGAAGCAGTTTGGCAATAACCTTCAAAACTCCAGTTCTAGACCCAGCCATTCTAATTGCAGCAATTCATTCTCCAGATTCACATGTACATTGTGAATTGTGGTCAGTATCAGGATATTCATTTAAAAATATTTATTAAGAACCTACCATTGACCAGGCAATGTCCAAACTGTCGGGGGTATCATTGTATGTCACTGTAAAAATACAAATCTATTTTACTATTACTGTCATTAAAATCTCAGCTTATACTTATAAGATATTATTTTTTATGATTCATAAATGGTACTTGACTTTCTGAATATTATTTCTATTAGGTCTAGTTAATTAAAGTATTTTCAGCAACCTTTTATCATCTGTAATGTTCTTTGTCCAATAGGAAAATTTACTTTTAATCAAATCCAAAAACTTTTCCTTTAAACCTTTGTATATGTGTGTTTAATTTGTTTGAGAACTCCTTCCAAACCCCAATGCCTTAAACACAATCAGGCATTTTCAGGAACCTTCTATTACTTTGAATTTATTGGAAGTTTATTTTCATAAGTGGTTTAAGAAAGGCTTCCAAATTCGTTTTTCCTAACACATTTTAATAAACAACTGATTATTGACTCACTGATGTAAAATGCCTATTCGTGGTATTGTGTGAGCCCCAGGATGGTGGTTAATCCATCAACATCACCGTTAAGCCCCAGAATGGTCTAGTCTTTCATGGTTGTTCTTTCCCAGCCTTCTGTGTTTTCCTTATAGGCATGTTCTTATCAAAACTCATGCTGAAGACTCAGCATGCTTTCTCTGAGAAGTTCTCCTCTCCCCTCCCCCGGAGTGTGTACTGAAAACTCTAGCCACTTTGGCTCCCGGAATCTTAGCTGTGGCTCCTCAACCCAGGGATCCACCTGGGTTCTTATTCATAGTGCGCTGGTCTGGAAACTCTTTCCAGGCAGAGTGGGGAGGCAGCCACAGGGCTTTCCCAACTGCCACAGTCCTGCACTGACTGATGTCTGAGGACTGAAAATGCTTCTTTGATATTTTTTTTTGTCTCTCTCTGGTCACTTGTTTTAGACCGGATAATAAATGCAATCCCTATTATTCCATCTTGGTTAGAAGCAGAAGTGTCCTATAATATTTCGTAATATGTGGCCGGTCCCCCATTTTGTTCTTATTATTCAATATAATTTTAGTGTTTGCTATACTTTTAAAACGCTTTCCAGGATCCTCCGAAAACCCCACTGGAAATTTGAACAAAATTACCTTGAATTAATAGATTAAATTAGGGAGGTTACCTCTTCACAAGGTTAAGTAGTTATATCCTGACATATAGTAAGCATATTTATTTATTTATTTTTCTACTTATTCATTCATCCTTCATTTAGGTCTTACTTAAACTTTTATTAGGACTGTATATTTTTATCTTCTTAAAGTGATTGTCTATTCTTAGTTTAATTCTTAGATACTTTAGAGTATTTTTTTGTAATATAAATTCACTGTGTTTTGCACTTTATGGTTGGTTATTGGTATAGAGGCATACTCTTGATTGCGTATAGAGGCATGCCTTAGCAATATTGTAAGTTCAGTTCCAGACTAGCACAACAAAGAGAATATCACAATCAAGTGAGTCCCACAGAATTTTCAGTTTCCCACTGCATCTAAATTTATGTTTACACTATACTGTAGTTTGTTAAGTGTGCAATGGCATTATTTTTTTTTTAATGTACATACCTTAATTATACAATACTTTATTGCTAAAAAGGCTAACCATCATCTGAGCCTTCAGCAATTCATAATCTTTTAGCTGGAAGAGCATCCTGCCTCGATTTTTTTTTTAATTTTATTGAAGTATAGTTGATTTACAATGTTGTGTTAATTTCTGCTGTACAACAAAGTGACTTGTGTGTGAGTGTGTGTGTGTGTGTGTGTATATATATATATATGTTTTCCATATTCTTTCCCTTATGGTTTGTCACAGGATATTAAATATAGTTCCCTGTGCTATATAGTAGGACCTTGTTGTTTATCCATTCTATATATAATAGTTTGCATCTGCTAACCCCAAACTCCCAATCCTTCCCTCCCCTAGCCCCCTCCTTTGGCAACCACAAGCCTCTTTTCTATGTCTGTGAGTCTGTTTCTGTTTCATGATAAATTCATTTGTGTCGTATTTTAGATTCCACATATAAGTGATATCATATGGTATTTATCTTTCTCTTTTTGACTTACTTCACTTAGTATGATAATCTCTAGGGCCATCCATGTTGCTGCAAATGCAATTATTTTATTCTTTATGGATGAGTAGTAGTCCATTGTATATATGTACCACATCTTCTTTATCCAGTCATCTGTTGATGGACATTTAGGTTGTTTCCATGTCTTGGCTATTGTAAATAGTGCTGCTATGAACATAGGGGTGCATGTATCTTTTTGATTTATAGTTTTGCCTGGGTACATGCCCAGGAGTGGGATTGCTGGATCATATGGCAACTCTATTTTAGTTTTTTGAGGAACCGCCATGTTGTTTTCCATAGTGGCTGCACGAGTTTACTTTCCCACCAACAGTGTAAAAGGGTTCTCTTTTCTCCACACCCTCTCCAGCATTTATTTGTAGACTTTTTAATCATGGCTGTTCTGACTGGTGTGAGGTGATACTCATTGTAGTTTAATTTTCATTTCTCTAATAATTAGTGATGTTGAGCATCTTTTCATGTGCCTATTGGCCATCTGTATGTTTTCTTTAGAGAAATGTCTATTTAGGTTTTCTGTCCATTTTTTGATTAGGTTGTTCATTTTTTGTTGTTGTTACTGAGTTGTATGAGCTGTTTGTATATATTGGAAATTAAGCCCTTGTTGGTCACATCATTTGCAAATATTTTCTCCCAGTCTGTAGGCTGTCGTTTCATTTTGTTTATGGTTTCCTTTGCTGTGCAAAAGCTTATGTTTGATTAGGTCCCATTTGTTTATTTTTGCTTTTATTTCTATTGCCTTAGGAGACTAACCTAAGAAGACATTCGTATGATTCATGTCAGAGAAAAACAAATAAAAGGTATTCAGTTTGGTACAGAAGAGGTAAAGTTGTCATTATATGCAGATGACATGATACTATATATAGAAAACCCTAAAGACTCCACACTAAATCTACTAGAACTGATAAACAAATTCAGCTAGGTAGCAGGATACAAGATTAACATACAGAAATAGGTACACTTCTTTACGCTAACAATGAAATATAAGAAAGGGAATGTAAACAATAATCCCTTTTAAAATCACATCAAAAAATAAAATAAAATACTTAGGAATAAACCTCACCAAGGACGTGAAAGACTATTATGCTGAGAAATACAAAACATTAATAAAGGAAATTAAAAATGATTCAAATAAATGGAAAGATATCCCATGTTCTTGGATTGGAAGAATTAATATTGTTAAAATGACCATACAGCCCAAAGCAATCTACAGATTTAATGTGATCCTTGTTAAATTACCCATGACATTTGTTTTTACAGAACTAGAACAAATAATCCTAAAATTTATACGGAATCATAAAAGAATCAGAATTGCCAAAGCAATCCTGAGGAAAAAGAACAAAGCAGGAGACTTAACCCTCCCAGACTTCAGGCAATACTACAAGGCTACAGTATTCAAAACAGTGTGGTATTGGCACAGAAACAGACATATGGATCAATGGAACAGAATAGAGAGTCCAGAAATAATCCCATGCACCTACAGACAATTAATCCTCAACAAAGGAGTCAAGAATATACAATAAGAAAATATAGTCTCTTCAGCAAGATGCTGGGAAAGTTGGACAGCCGCATGTAAATCAATGAAGTTAGAACACACCCTCACACCGTACACAAAAATAAACTCAAAATGGCTTAAAGACTTAAATATAAGACAAGACACCATAAAAATCCTAGAAGATAACATAGGCAAAACGTTCTCTGCCTCAGTGTTGATGGCTGCTGACTGATCAGGGTGATGATGGCTGAAGGATGGGATGGCCATGACAATTTATTAAAATAGGACAACAGTTAGGTTTGCCATATTGATTGACTATTTCTTTCATGAATGATTTCTCTGTAGCAGGCAATGCTGTTTGATAGCATTTTACTCACAGTAGAACTTCTTTCAAAATTGGAGTCAATCCTCTCAAGTCCTGCTGCTGCTTTATCAACTACATTTATGTACTATTCTAAGTCCTTTGTTGTCATTTCAACAGTCTTCACACCATCTCCATCAGGAGTAGATTCCAGCTCAAGAAACCATTTTCTTTGCTCATCCATAAGAAGCAACTCCTCATCTATTAAAGTCTTATGATGAGATCACAACAATTCATTCACATCTTCAGGCTCCACTTCTAATTCTACTTCTCTTGCCACTTCCACCACATCTGCAGTTGTTTCCTCTGCTGAAGTCTTGAACCCCTAAAAGTCATCCTTCTTCCAAATTTCTATTAATGTTGATATTTTGACATCTTCCCATGAATAGTGAATGTTTTTCATAGTATCTAGAATGGCGAATCCTTTTCAGAAGGTTTTTTAATTTACTTTGTTGACGTCCATCAGAGGAATCACTATGTATGGCATCTATAGCTTTATGAAATGTATTTCTTGAATAATAAGAATTAAAATTTGAAATTACTCCCTGATCCATGGGGCTGCAGAATGGGTGCTGTGTTAGCAGCCATGAAAACAGAATGAATCTTGTTGTACATCTCTATCAGAGCTCTTGGGTGACTAGGTTTATTGTCAATGAGCAGTCATATTTTGAAAGGAATCTTTTTTGCTGAGCAGTAGGTCTCAAGGTGGGCTTCAAATATTCAGTAAACCATGTTGTAAACAGGTGTGCTGTTATCCAGGGTTTGTTGTTCCACTTATAAAGCATGGGCAGAGTAGATTTAGTACAATCCTTAAGGGCCCTAGGATTTTCAAAATGGTAAGTGAGCACTGACTTCAACTTCAAGTCACCAGTTGCATTATCCCCTAACAAGAGAGTCAGCCTTTCCTTTGAAACTTTGAAGCAAAGCATTGACTTCTCCTCTCTGGCTATGAAAATCCTATATGGCATCTTTTCCAATATAAGTCTGTTTCATATACATTGAAAATCTGTTGTTTAGTATAGCCACCTTTATTAATTATCTCAGCTAGATATTCTGGATAACTTGCTGCAGCTTCTACATCAGCACTTGCTGTTTCACCTTGCACTTTTATGTTATGGAGATGATGTCTTTCCTTAAACATCATGAACCAACCTCTGCTAGCTTCAAAATTTCTTCTGCAGCTTCTTTACATCTCTCAGCTTTCATAGAATTGAACAGAGTTAGGATCTTGCTCTGGATTAGACTTTGGTTTAAGGAAATGTTGTAGCTCCTTTGATATTCTATCCAGACCACTAAAACTTACTCCTTATCAGCATTAGGCTGTTTCCTTTTCTTATCATTCCTGCGTTCACTGGAGTAGCACTTTTAATTTTCTTCAAGAACTTTTTCTTTGCATTCACAGCTTAGTTAACTCTTTAGCACGTGAAACCTCTCTTTTGGCCTCTCTTGTCTTTCAACATGTTTTTCTTACTAAACTTAAACATTTCTAGTTTTTTATTTAAAGTGAGAGATGTGCAACTCCTCCTTTCACTTGAACACTTAGAGACCATTGTAGGATTATTAATTGGCTTTATTTCAATATTGTTGTGTCTTAGGGAATAGGGAGACCTGAGAAAAGGGAGGGAGATGAAGGGGGGACATCTGGTTGGTAGAGCAGTCAGAGCACCACAGCATTTATCTGTTAAGTTGACCATCTTATACAAGCGTGGTTCATGTCATCTCAAAACAATTACGATAGTAATATCAAAATCATTGGTCACAGATCACCATAACAAATATCATAATAATGAAAAAGTTTTAATATTACAAAAATTACCAAATGTGACATAGAGACAGGAAGTGAGCAAATGCTTTTGAAAAAAAAATGGTGCTGATAGACTTACTCTATGCAGGGCTGCCACAAACATTCAATTTGTAATATCTACACAGCACAATAAAGCTAAGTGCCATAAAACAGGGTTATGCCTGTATTAAATGTATAGCCAGAAATTTTGTTTACATTTTCTAATTAGTGTCAATAGTTGTTCTGGTGATTCTTTTTGATATCCTACATACATCATTCTGTCATCTGCATTTAATTATACTTTTGACTCTTTCATTTCAATCTTTAGGTTTCTCATTTCTTTTGCTTTGTTAATGCATTGTGTACTATTCAATACACTCTGAACAATATTAATAATAGATGGAATAGGTATCATGTTTCTAACCTTAAAGTAAACGTCATACCTTTTTACATTTTAGTGTGATGTTTTCTATTTGTTATTAGTAGGTAGCCATTTAAAAGTAAAGGAAGTTCCCTACTCAGTTTTTCTAGAGATGTTTTATATTTAATCAGATAGAGATACTGAATGTTGTCAAATTTTTTTCTAATTCTATTGAGATGCTCATTTTTTTAAATTGAATTGCATCAATAAATTTGCTGACATTGAAATATTCTTACTGAGAGTTCTGTGTGGTCACTTCTATATTTTTGTTTTCATTTTGTTTATTAGTTTTTGTAATATCTATTTTGAGAGACAATTTCTTTTTCTTCTTTTTTTATTTCCATCAAAAGGGGAAGAAAGCTATCATGATAGTGTGGATTTAATCTTCTGTCACTCAGATTTATGCTCACCTCCAGCACCAGCAACCACATTCTTGAGTGAGTGGTTTAAGATCTTTGGACATTACTGTCCACTTCTATAAAAATCAGGATAGAGATGAGAGTCAGGAATAAAATTCTTTGATGCCTTGACTCCTCACCTCTTGAGAAGATTACATAAGATATTTAATCAGAATTTCTCTTCTGGTCTCTCCATCTTTGTTTCCCAATAAATTCAATCCCTACATCCTCACCTCTTTCCTCAAACCTCATCCTCCAGATACACTTTCAGGTTCTTTCATGCCTCTGGGTTTTTGCATATATATATATATATACCTTCTGTGTTGCACAATCTTTGTGTTTCAGTTGGTTATTTGACTAACAATGACTGATTTTTACCTCTTGCTAGATTAAAAATAACTGAAATATATTGAAAAGGTATTGTGCAGTTCATAGCGTACATAAAACCGGAGCAGTGCTCTGAATCTGGACAACAGGAAACCCTTGACCATCTTATCCATCTTATCTAAGTTACACACAACAAATCTACCCCAGTGCCCATTTCAGCAGCACATATACTAAAATTGGAATGATACAGAGAAGGTTAGCATGATCCCTGGCAAGGATGATATGCAAATTTATGAAGTGTCCCATATTTTTCTGTATTATATACTTCAAAATTGCTAAGAAACTTGATCGTAAACATTCTCACCACAAAAAAAGAAATACATAATAGTAATGTGATGTTATAGAGGCATTAGCTAACATTATGTGGTGGTGATCATACTGCAATATATAAATGTATCAAATCAGCACATTGTATGCCATAAACTTACACAATGTTGTATATCAATTATGCCTCAATGTAAATTTTTTAGTTAAAAAATATCTACCCTAAATGATTTCTCCATCACTTTGTTACTCTGCTTAAGATTCAAAATCCCTACAGAAAGATTGTAGTTGCCTTGCTCATATCAGGTCCTTCACCACCCCTTGGTAGGGTCAGTTCACCTTGACTTGTCATCCTACCAAGACTATTCACGAAGGTGGAGAAGTCATTTTCTAAGGAAAAATGTTTCAATGTCAAAGAAGAAATGGGTTCTGGAAACACACCCCCCCCCGCCAAAAAAAAAATAAGAAATTCCCACTGCATTTCCCCATTTTTTAATTAACCCATATTTATTAGGTGACTAGGAGGCATAGTCTCATGGAAGAATGGATGGAATGTCCTCTTTCCATATTCCCACAGCACCTTGTTTCTTCTCTGTGTCAACACATACACACCCCAGTACTGTATTTCCTGTTATCACTACAAAAGGTAAGATATTTGAGAGCAGAAACTTAAACCTTAATCTTGTCCTTAGGTATGACTTCCCAGATTTTACCACATGGCACTTGGCATAGTTATAAATTTTGTAAAGGAAGAAAAGGAAAGAAAAGAAAGAAGAAGAAAGGAAGGAAGGAAGGAAGGAAGGAAGGAAGGAAGGAAGGAAAGAAGGAAGGAAGGAATGAATCTAGAAGAGAATAAATGACAACTCTCTATGATAGAGAAGGCTCTGAGTGATCACCATCTGAAGTACCAGGCTACCCTGAAAATGATAAATTCCTAATCATGGAAGATTCTTATTACCAGCCAGATGAACATATGACCCATAGTCTATAGAAAGAATTGAAGCTTTAAAAGGAAATTGAACTAGATGACTTTTAAGTTCCCTTTCAGCCATGAGTTTCTATGATTCCTTGATACAAGATCTTAAATCATGAGGACTCAGAGAGGGCAACAGGACTAGATCCAAGGGAACACTGAGATCCATATGAAGGTGAGAACTGTGGTTAAAGCATGCGTATCCCTTTGCTTTTCTAAGCCCTTCCTGATTTGGTCAATACCTATGAAGGAACAGCCATGCTTCCTTCCAGTGATTTTCTTGAGAGCAGTTTGACTCATTTCTATTCATCAGTGCACTAAAGACATTAGAAAGCTTCTGTGGTAAGATAGCCTTGCAATTTTTGGATGTATATCTAAAGCCTTTAAAAGAAAAGAGAATATGTATGTCTAACTCAAAGTCCCTCAGACCTCCTGGGACCTTAGTTTTCAACATCATGAAAACTTTGATATTTGGGGTTGTTTTGCCATTGACAAAACACTACTTTTATTTCTAAAGGTAGGCTGCGAACTTCAGATGGCCTTTTTCAAAGCAAGTAGATTTTAAAAATTTTTGTTTGTTTTTTAATGTAAATAAATTAGGACTTTGCAAATTTGTTTTTTTCTTTTGAACCAGACACGAATAGAATACTTGCTGGTGTAGGACTATATCAAATAGCATTTCAGTTTGCTTTAAATGCAAACTTTTAAAATCAAGAATTGAAATCTTTCTTCAAATGCCAAATTGCCTAGAAGTTTCCAGCCTTTGGCTTGCTCTGATATACAAAACCCTCATCATATATGACAGAAATGAGCTATTATCAAGTATAAAAAAGCTGTTTATAAAAAAAAAGAGTATCACTACAGAATCAAAATCCCACAAGACAGCAAGAAACAAATTATAATTTTAACCATTTCTCTTTTTTAGATAACACATCCTAGTTAACATTCACAAATACTTGGAATGTCATCAGTATTCTAAGCACAAGTATTTTAGTTGTGTCTATATTTCCAATAGATAGGCAAACAGTCAAAAATTGAGATGTACAGATGTAAAAACACAGCACAGAGCCAGGATGGAGTACGGAATATCTAATTAGGAAGGACATAGAGGAAGCTGCATCTGAAAGGACAGCACTTTGAATTAACATCGCATTTCTTTTGTGTGGCTTGAAGAGGGAGTGGCAGGACCCCAACAAAGGCTAAAGCCATGATCCCCACTCCCAGATCTTTTCTTGTTAGCAGTTGTCAGAAATATTAAATAAATAAATTTCCTAAAGTTATTAGGTGTATTAGAGTGTATGTGCCTGTGTGTGTTTGTGTGTGTGTAGGTATAGGGGGAGGTGTGATTATATCTAAATAGCACTTTACAAAGTAATTTCATGTTTATTCTCTTAGCTAATCTTGAAACTTACCCTGGGAAATCAGGAGGACCCACTGGACAGATAAATATAAAGAGGTATATTTTCACTGCGGCAAAAAGACACATCCAAGGTGATCTGCCTAGTTTTTAGCACAGGTCAAACTGAAAACCACTTTCTCCATCCACAAACTTGTCACTGAGCCTCAGTCTTTCGGGTCTATACTACCTCGCAGAAGTGTTAAAAGATTACATGAGAACACATATAAATGCATGGCACATTCTAAGTGCTCAAAAACGTGGCTATTAAAATATTCTTCTTTCTAGGCTCTCTCCAATACACCAGATTGCATTTTCTAGAATGAATGAGGTTTCTGTGTTATCTCATTTACTGGATCCATGTAGACAGTCACTTTGAATGCACTATACCTACTTGGAACTTGACACACCGGGTACATGTCCATTAAGTCTTTGTTCCAGGGTTGCCCTGCCCTGCTGCCACCATTGCCACAGCTTAGCTGCTCTGCTTGCAGAGGGAAAAATAGCCCCACAAATACACTCTGCATATGAACAAATAAATGAGGGAGAGGGAGTAAGAGTCTGCAGAAGACAAATCACTGCCCTTTTGTCATTTTTCTCTGTCTGACTGCGTAGGTTTGACTGTCTAGTGACTGTGGCTAGTTCCTTTAAAAGTGAACAAAGGCACGAGATAGAAGGTGGAGGAGGAAAGTCAAATGTCTCTTGCAGATTTGCCTGATTACTTAGATTTGGTATCTCACCTGCTGCTGAATCTATATTCTCCCTAGAATTGACCACCTATCCTGGTTTTTCAGTGCTGAGAGGTTTCCCAGGATGTGACATTTTCGATGCTAAAATGGAAAAGGCCCAGGCAAACTGGGACCAGTGTTCATCCTATGCCTGACCCAGATTGTTAAAACCCATAACCTGATGCTTCAGGCCCCATTGGGAATCTCTTCATCTGCCTCTGCTGGGCAGCCTCAGCCCAGCCTTCTCGAAACCAACACAGGACTCATCTGCATAACATGATTGGTTCCCTGAGTTACATTCTTCTTACACCGCCACATAATTTGCATGGAAAAAAAGAGTTAATGAAGAGATATTTATAATCACATTTAAATTTTTCTCCCATATTTTTCCTTTAACTTTGGCACCTGCTACCACTTGTCTGCTAGCAAAAAACAAAAGGAATCAAAAAGAGCAAACAAACGTTAATGGGAAAACTCAAAAACAGCTGAGATGCTTAGTTTTCAACAGCTTTCTTTTTCCACAAATATGTGGACACAGTTTTGAGTCTCTCCTGCATATTTATAACATGGTGATATTTTTTCTGATAGTAAACCTGTTTCTACTTCTTATAGTTGACTGAAAAGTAAAAGCTAAAAATAATGTTAATAAATACTAAGATTTATTGAGTATACCTACTATGTGCTAAGCACTAGACTGTGCATTTTAATCAGATTAATTTGTTTACTCTTTACATGGACTTTATGAATTAGGTATTACATCCATTTTATTACTTGAACAAAATGAGGTCCAGAGAGGTGAAATAACTTACTCACGTTTAATCAAACAGCTAGTAAAAAAATAGAGAGCTATGTTTTTGAACCTAGGGCTCAGTGGTCCAGCTCGAGTGTAGTACATTTCCTAGGTGATCACTTTAGCATCCTCATCTTCATGCCCTTGGCCTCTTGCATGACCATGAGGACAACATGGACTGGAAAACACTGCCTCTAACCCTTCCACACCTTCAGCCTTTGAAAGCTGTGAGCGTTTTTCCCTGTGTGCCTGGAAACTCTCAGAAGAGATATCATGTGAAAAAGATAAAGGTTCTCTAACAAGTCTCAGTTTTCTCATTTTTAATACTGGGGGCACAATACGTACCACTGCCTCTCTCCTGATGTTGAGGCCTCCACTTTTCATCTCTTGGTTTTGCACCCTACTTGGTTACTACTCTATTTATAATCAAGGCAGGTGCAAAGTATTCCTTACTCCTGAACAGGGCTTCCTATCCTGAGTCCTTGTGTATGTTTTCCATCCTTTCAAGAAACAGGAAGGGGACATAACATATAACATTTAGTAAAGGTGTGGTACAAAATGTATTCTATTATATATATATCAGATGTTGCAGAAGAACTTTATTATTTCATGAAGTCCTTCTGTCATTCACAATATGCATTGAGTTTTATGTAACAGAAGTCCAACTACAGTGGTTTAGCCAAGTGGCAATTTTAATTGTCTCCTGCAACAAGACGCCTGCCAGGGCTGGTATGTAAGCTTTGTGCTTCGTTGGAGTTGTGGCTGCTTAGTCTCCATCATTGCTTCCATGTTCCAGACAAGAAGAAAGAGAAGATCAAGAGCAAAGGGTGAATGCCTGCTGAGTTTGTTTGCATTTGAAAAGTTTTCTCCAAAGCTCCAAGGAGTGACTTTCATTTTTATCATATCATTAAGAACAGTGTCACAAACTACAAAGGGGGCTGGGGGATTTGGTGGTTTCAGCTGGGCATATTGCCACCCTGAACTTAATTAGGTGTTTGTTAGCAAGGAAGAAGATGAAAGTAAATTTGAGGAAGCTACCAGAAATGTCCAGAATGCTCCAAATTCAGTGAGTACAAAGTGATTTAAATTACCTCTTTTTACCTGTTTCATAGAGATGAAGAAGCTTAGTCCAGGTTACACAGTCACAGCTCACTTTGTCTACCTCCTTCCACTCTGTTATATCATTCTTCAGGGTCTTTGCCTCTAACTTCATTCTTCCTGAAGAAGTCAGAAGGGAAAGGATCTTCTATTTTTCTTGCCTGAGCATCATGGAGGATTTGGAAATATAATTTTTATGTGTACCTCGTAGGCTCTAGAAATCATTCCAGGTACTTGTGTTCTTTGCTGAGGATTCTGTATTCAGAAAGACTAAGCAGTCCTTCCATGGCCCCATTGCTGATAAGCACAAGACTTGGGGTTCAATGGCAGGTAGGTCAAGTCCCTTGTCTTTTCATCACATAGTGTAACCACCCCAAAATATTTAAAATTTAGTAGAAGCAATCTCAAAGATGGAACTACCTTCAAGACCTTCCAGACAGTGGCCTCCTATCCAGTCCAGGTGTGGATTATTTTCAGTGTGGTCCTAAATCAGAGCAGGAATCTGAGACAGCAAAAGATTTTCTCTTTTCTCCCCTTTTCTACTTTGAAGTGTTGTAGAAGCCCAATAATAAAAATCCTAATCCTAACGTAGGTCTTAATGCATTTCATGCATATTATCTCCTCTTGGTTCTTCCAACAGCCCCGAACAGTGGCCCAGGCAGGGACTTAACTCCTGTGTCTGAATGAAGAAGTGGCCGTTCGTGCAAAAATAACAGTTGAGGTCACAACCTTGAACCTATGCTTTTGAATATTAACTTTCATGTTTCTTCCATAAGCTCAGTCTCCCAGATCCTTCATAAAGAAGCTTTCAGGAGGTCTATAAAGTGAAGTTGCACTTTGTGAAATCATATGTTTATTAAGCAGTATCTAAATTAATATATAATTTCTTTGCCAATCTGGTGTCAGGACTTATTCAAAACACTCATATTGTTTTCCTTTAAAAAAATTAATATTCAACTTATTAAGAAAAAACAATTATGCACTAAAGAATCACCTGACATTTTTAGATTAATCTTTTGCTGAAATGTCATTATATTAAAATAGGCAATTAATAGCTAACTGTGATTCACATCAAATTTTTTTTTTAACATGCAACATATTGGAAATAAAATCTAATGGCTCTGTCATCATCCTTGTCACTAGCATTGTTGGCAGAGACTTGTTGAGCACCTGCTATGAACAAGACCTTGCAGCACATCCTGAATACAAAAGTATATGGGTCTACTAGATTGTAGATTTCCTTGACCGCCAGGTGGAACATAGTGCCTTGCACATAGCATGAGTTCAAATATTTGTTGAACTGACAAACAGATGAAGGAAGGAAGAAAGGAAGGATATACTCATTCATTTGGGGAAGATGGTCTTCCTTCCTTTCCTAATGTGTATTGTTAGAGTACCCTGACAAAACAGTTGCCGAACAAGAGACTTTATCCCTCTCCTCTGAGCGTAGCAGAGTGTACAGCACTTAGATTATGCCCCAAAAATTGTTGTTGGATGAATAAATGGATGATAAATACATATTTCTATACCATTAAATGTCCTCATTAGTCTCCATCCTGCCCAGGTCCCTTGCTCTCAGAAGAACACTTCCATATTTTGTCATGTGTGATTAGTTAAAAGACTTTGACCTTATCCCTTCTGAATGTGACTTCCTTCCAAATTCTAATCTTGCTTTCACATGCTCCTCTGCGTCCAACCAACCCACTTGTGCAAGGGAATTGGAAAGTAGATAGCATCGTAAGGAAGAACTGGTGTGTTGAAAGGATGGACATCGCGTCCTTCTGCAGACTTTCTGATCTTTCCCTTTTCCTCAACACACTTCTCTCCCCACCAAAAGCCCTTTTGTCCCTCCCTAATTAGTTATGGATAAGAACTGTAGATATGCCCTTCTGTGGTCTTTAATAAATTAATCCCTCATGAAAGATCTTACTGTGGCATAAAAACAAACGGTTGCAAAAGTTTGCAACAAAAGGTTACCATCTTTGTTATTAGAATCTGGGAATTGAAAACTGGCTTCTCCTGGGATTCCTTTGTTGCCTTTGTCCAGGAATAGATTTCAAAGCAGGAGACTACTGGCATAGGAATATATTTCAATGCTAAAGGAGATAATGAACAATATCAGGTGATTAGAACAGAAACTGCAGGTGATAAAGAGGAATTTAGTAGAAACTTTGACTTCTCTTAACTCTTCAGAAAAGTGAGCTATTAAACTGTTGTGGGACATTTCAAGTACAACCAGGGATGCCTTACTTTGAGCCTGAGACCTGACAGAAGTAAATCATTGTGAATAAAGACACATGGATTATTCTCAGATGAATCATCAAAGCAAAGTAAAGAGGATCTTAGGAACCACAGATGTCATCCTCCTCAGACACCCACTCAAAGCCACACATAGTTAAGAAGATACATACACACAGGAAAACACACACACTTGTGTATGTGTGTGTATGCACATATGTATATATGCAATCATTATTCCTTACAATAATCATATAAGGGAGGCACTACCATATTTACCATGTTTCATCAATTCTAAGATGCATGTCTTTTCATACTTTCACATCTTTGAATTTGGAATGGATCTTAAAATATCTTAAAATCTGTGGGCTGCTATTAAAGTTTTTCTAGAGAAGTCAGCTTCCACTAGTCACGTGGGGGGCACTATCAGTATAAGCCCACTTTAAATTTTCTGCTCAAGAGGTTTTTTGCTTTTTGTTGGAGATAAGAGGTTATACACAGGGTTTACAGTGCAAATCCAGAAGGCAATATGGCCTGAACACTTGTAGTTTAAATTCTTAAGAAAGATGCCCACTCCACCCCCAAGACTGAGGCATGCACGCTTCCTGGTTGTCTCATTATTTCACTTACCTGGAGGGCATAGTCCTTTAGTATCCCAGATTTATGTGGGGGTCTTCTATCAATCTCCTTAGCTAGAACATTTTTCTTTCTTAGCGGAACATAAAATAACTGCATGCCAGAGACTAGCCAGAGCAGCATTATTGCCCCCTTATATCCATGAGGAAACCAAGGCTTCGAGAATTTAAGTAACTTTCCCAACATCACGTTGAAAAGTAAACTTGGGATTTAAACCCATTTCTTCTTGATTCAATTTGCTTTCTGGTGTACCACTTTTTACCGAAAAACAACTGTGTGGCATTGGTAAAACCATTCTCCCCTCTGATCATGGATTTTCTCAGGTAAGAAGTGAGAATGGATGGAGTAGAAGAATTTTAAAAGGAAGCAGCATGTGTTGCTTACATTTGTATAATGCAGGTGCTTATGCTTTTTTAGTCATCTAGCAATCAAATGAACAGTTAGGTTTCATTTAATCTACTTTTATAGATGATGAAATTAAGACAGACAGGTGGAAAAACATGTCCAATTTCACACAGAGAGTTAGTGGCAAAGCTGATAGTTGAACACCAATAAGCCTGACCCATGAGCCTTGCTGAGTCAAACTGTTCCTCAGAACTTGTGGTCCAATGCTCTTCGTTAAGAAACATAACTTCTTCTTGCAAAGTTTGATTGCCACAGTGGTATTATTGAGCGGTGCCCTTGTGACACATTATCAATGTGCTTTGTCCTTTTTGCAAGTGGTTCACTGGCTATTAGGGGCTCCCTTTGTGCTCTAGCTAGATTCGGATCCACAGGAAAAGCCAAGGCAGAGGGACTGGAGAATCCAATGGAAGACAGATGGTAGGGTAGCTCCCAGCAGGCTGCTGCTGTCATCACAGGCTTTTTTTCCTCTCTTCTGTACCATTAATCCAGGCTGCTACTGCACAGGGCCAGGATCTAAGGTCCTAAAGTTTGGGAGCTGTTTGAGTTCTTAGTCTCTGCCTCTTATAGATGTCTACAAATTTGGAAGCTGTTCTCCAGATTTTCCCTTTTCAGGAAATGTTTTTCTAAGAGCTAGAAGATGCCATCTGTGCTGCCATTTCATACCCTGCTTAAGAAATAAGTTGATGCATACAACCATCCTTACTCACAGATGTGCTGTCCCCTTGGCCAGTCCAAGTTCCAGGCATAATCCCATTGAAAATTCATAGCTCAGCAGTGAAACAAAACTAGGGGCATGTGGAGGGAGATTCCAAGAGACGCCTAGCTAAATTCATTGTCTGTGAAAGTGGACCATTCTTTCAGAGGCAGATTTACATAAACCGAGCTCATGGAGATTATTGCAGGGGAGTAAAACTTGCCACTTCAAAATGTCTCTTTGGCATGAAGATTATTTCGAGCTGAAGACAATCAAGTCCCAAAAGACTCAGGAAGAAACTTTGACCTTCCGCCTAACTGCCTGAAGAATTTAGATAGAGTATAGAGGACCTGTTAAAAGAATAGAGCTATCACTAGAGATATATTCAAGGAGTATGGGCTGGGTGTGGTGGGGGAAACTCTTAGAGACCAGAGTGCACTGTGTGTGCCCGTTGTCTTTGCATGATCCAGCAAACATTTATTTACCAAACATTTGCTTTTTCATCTCCATGTCAATTGCCTCCTTCCCCTTGGATGTCTCAAACCCCACTCTCAACCTCCTTTTGTCATCAGCTGGAGATGGTATTTAAATGAAGCCTTGACCATTTTGACAAGTTAGGTGCTCGCTGCCCATTTGCACAGAGTTGCAAATTCTGTGAGGGAGGCTTAAAGCTAATCATGAATGTGCATTTTATCCAGTGTGCTTAAGGGAATTCCAAATGACAAGTTCTTCAGGATATTTGCTCTTAAAAAGTATATTTTAAAATTCATAAAATCAATATGATCCATTTCAGAAAGTTCACTAGGTAAAAAAAAATCTCCTATATTGTAAATCCCATAAGACAGCCCCATTGTCATTTTATATATTTAATTATATCATTTTTCCTAAATATAACACAGTTAAAATTATAATGTACACATACATATTTCAAAATTCTTTTTTATTGTTACTTAATCTATTATAAACATTTTTCTATATTGTCGTATAGAAATTCTCTAGTACAACATGCAAAGCCCTTTATGTTCAGTTTCCCTCTTTAGTCTCACCTCTCTCTACCCCAGTGTCACACTCTACTCCATCCATATTGAACAACACATGGTTATTGGACATTACCCACTTCCCAACTTCCCAACCCACCTCTCACTCTGCTTTCACCTGCTGTATCAGCTGGCTTCCAGGCAGGAAACAGTATCCACCCGTAATTGTTCAAATGAAGAGGCTTTTAATATAAGAACGACTTACTGAATGTTAGGCAGGTTTAAGGACACAAGAAAAGGATGATGAGGCAATAGTGAGATGCTCAGAAACTAGCAAGTTGGGAAGTTCTTATCCTCATAGGGACAAGTGGTCTGGAGACAGCTGAGGACAGGAACCTAGAACCCCAGAGAAGGAGCCACCTGGAAAGTGCTGTAGTCATGGAGAGATGAAACTGATTGAGATGTGATATCACAGCAGGGAGGGAGCAGGGTAGAAAAACCCCATTTCTCTTTCCATCAAGGCTCTTATTTCCTATCAGTATTTCCTACTGGCTAAACCCTAAGCAGAAACTGAAGGGCAAGGAAGGACCAGTGCTATATTCTGCAGATGTCATCTGGTGGGGCCAGAGCAGCAGGTCAGAGATGGACAGAGAATGGACAGGAAAGGGGAAGCCCGAGAGAGAATAACCATTATTCCTGCCTAATTCTGATGTATTCTCCAGGCTTCAGATTAGATGTTACTTTATCGAGGATGTGAGAATGGGTTAGTTTCCTCTCTATGTTCTCACTGCTTCCAGTGTTCACCTCAAGATAACACATTTCATATTTGATTATAATTACTAGCAAGGCAATGCCATGTCCTGTTTAATATTATTTAACCAGTAGTGAGGAGAGTCTTGCATATAATAGGCATCCAATAAATATTTGCATGATCACCATTTCTAAAGTCTTCATAAAATTTGTTCTAGGAGCTGGACCATAATTGACTTAGTCTTTCTCTTCTATTGCATTTTAAAAGTTTTAAACTGTATCTGGTTCATTATTTCAGTGTTAGCATGATTTCTCTGGTTGAGTTTTAAACTCTTTGAAGGCCAGAGGCTACGTTAATACACATCTCTCTGGATATCTCTACTTCTAGTACACACACAGACATATACAGACACACACCACATACAGTACACGCACAGACATACACACACACACACCACATACACAACCTGTCAAGCTTTGGCAGACATGGGATCAGAAACCTCCTAAAGTGGGCAGGTATCTCCAGTTTCCCAAAACTGTCTCCACCTTCTCCTCATAGCTCCCACCCCAACATCTCTGTATTCACACGCACAAAGAAAATAGGATTCATTAGCCCAACCATCCCAGAGCCTCATGCCAACAAACCAACAAACCAAAAAACAGAAAAATTACTACAGCCCCACCTGGCACTGACTGGCACTAGGTCAGAATCTGACCCCACCCTTGAACTACTCCTACCCCTGTTAACATTCTGTTTGACTAGACCACAATAATTCTTACTTAATATGCTTCCCGAGGAGATTTTGTGAGGATGGATAGAAAGAACAAGGCATTGGGAGTTGGTAGGTCTGACTTCCTACTGTTCCTCCTCTAGGGACTCACTGAGAGGCCCTGGACACACGGTGCCCCTCCCTGGGTTGCTCCCCTTCTATGATAAGACATAATTTCTGTGGTCTTATTGATTTCTTCCCAGAAGGTAAGGGCTGGGTTCAAACCCTATCTTGCTCATATGTAAACCGGGTCTTCTTCATCATCATATTTTCTCTCTTGACCTTCAGTTGGCTCCCCCTTAAACTGGAGTCATGAAACTGAGTTCACAGACTTTTGTTAAGGTTAACTAAAGATAGATGGCAAAGTAGCTGTTCAGAAGAAGATAGGAGTGATGTGGTCATAGATGTGGTTGAAATAGTAAGATGGTTCTGGAAGGATATTGTGAGGATGGGCGTGAGAAGCAACAGAGAAAGGAAAGGGGGTGAAGAGGGAGAAAGAATCACAGAAAGAAAGGGAGGGAGGGAAGGAAGGAAGGAAGGAAGAGAAAGGGGATGATGGGGAGAGAGAGAGGAGTTTGGGGACAGTTTATAGATATGTAAGAAAATATAGCCTAAGTCAATGCTTCCCAGTCAGTGTAGCCACACTCCAGTTTAGCTACCTAAACTTTAAGGTGGCGTGACTTCATCATTTAGCATTCCAAATAGGCATGTAAATGACTCAGCGTGGGGGCTGAAAGTCGGAGGCAGCTTTTGGCAGAGGTAATAATGAAGTGAATCCCATTAGTGATGGAAAGGCAATTAAGAAAAACCTCAATGAAGCTCCAGGTCTGAGCATTTAGCTTAAAGATTGGGATTTTGGAGGAAAAAAGGTTAAGCACCCAGAGGCTATTTATAATGACTTTAATTAGATTGAAGATGAATTGTTTCGCTCTTTTTTTCTCCCTTCAAGTTTGCCTTTTAGGTAGCAGAGCATGTATAACAACACTGAGGTGCACTTGTGAATTGCAGGAGGTGTTTAGTGAGTGACAGTGATTTCATGATGTGGTTATGCTCTCTATAAAAGCATGAGTGTTCCAGCCATTTCAGTAACCACACCCCAGTGGATAGACTGTACAATTTTTAATGAGGTGGATCTTTGTTTGAGTTGACCATATTATCAGGTCATTTACTCCCTAGCAAGACTCACGTTGAAAATTCCCTTCAACCTATAGAAATATGTAACATGTCATGGATTTTGGCAACCCAAATTATTGTTAAACACTGTGATCTGAGAGACAAGGGAGCTCACATTGGATGTTGTTATTTAGAAACCTGGTAGAATGAAAGAAAGATATTGCATAAATTACCTTTAATCTTAAAATTCTATATCATCTTTATTGATATCAATGGAGAGAAGAAACATCTATTACTATTATTAGTATAGATATCATATTGCATAGTAATTGAAATTTACAAAGTAATATGTCTTGTCTCATTCTACCTTCAAAAACAAATTTTGATTGAGGTATGAATATCCCTATTATACAGATAAGGAAGCTGAATTGATAGCAGGTTAAATGATTTGCCCAGTGTTCTACCAGCTAATAAATTGGCAGAGACAATACACAAACAGAAGCTTTATAAACCTATTGTCCACATCACCCCCATGTAATATGGGAGTTAACCTTAGAGGTGGTTCTATCCAGCAAGTGAGAAGCAAATGTCCAGTGACTTTTCTGCTGCTATTTAGTGTATAGGTAGAACTAGAGCCTGACTTAGGTCCCCCAAGTAGATCTGAATGGGTCCATATAGAGAAAAAGTGGGTCCTACTTTTAATTTGGCTGTGGATCATAACAGGATTTTATTATCCCAGTGATAGAAAAGTATCAGTTATTTTTAGATTGAAAGTAACCTGGAGGTTGGACAGCCCTCGCCTAACTGGTGGATACATTTCCATGGCAACCGATTATTAGGCAGAGATGGATTCCGGAGGCAGACAGTCTACAGAGCACTGATTTTCAGCCCTGGCTGCACATTACAATCACTGGGGAGCATTTAAAAAATATTGAGGCCCGGGGTCTACCCCTAGAGTTTCTGATTTAATTGGTTTGGAATATAGTCACAGCATCAAGATTTTTTAGGTTACTCAAATGAGTCTAATGTGACACTTCATTGAGGACTGCTGTTATAGAATGTGATTTTTAAATATTGTATGCAGTTATAAAGATTATGTACCACCTGGGAGACTTTCAAGGGGTTTCAGCCAGTTCAGCTCCCTGTTCTTTTTTCTTTTTCCTTCCTCCCTTCCTTCCTTCTTCCTTCCTTCCCTCCTTCCCTCCCCCACTCCCTCCTTCCTTCCCTTCTTGCCACAAATATTTACTGAGCACTCAGTTTGATACATTGCTCAATGCCTCCCTTACAACCATCATTATAGTTTAAACCTCATCCTCTTGAGCCTGGAATATTTGCCAGCTTTCTAACTGGCCTTCCTTCCTCCACTTAGGGTCCCTACGCCCAGTCCCACACAGTACTCAGCATATTTCTTCAAAAATGCTTCACTGCTTATAAGTGAAAACATAGAGTATGTGTCTGTCCCTGTCTGACTTATTTCACTAAGCATAATACTCTCTAGGTCCATCCACATTGTTGTAAATGGCATTATTTTGTTCTTTTTTATGGTTGAGTAATATTCCTTTACATATATATGTACAAGTATATATGTGTTATATGTGTGTATGTATATATATATATATATATACACATATATATGTATGTATATCACATCTTCTTTATCCATTCATCTGTTGGTGGACACTTAGGTTGCTTTCATATCTTGGCTATGGTAAATAATGCTGCTATGAACATTGGGGTGCATGTATCTTTCTGAATTAGTGTTTTCATTTTCTTCAGATATATATGCAGGAGTAGAATTTCCTGATCATATGTAGCTCTATTTTTAGTTTTTTAAGGAACCTCCGTACTGTTTTATAAAGTGGCTAACAAAACAGAAATAGACTCACAGATATAGAGAACAAAGTAATGGTTCCCAGTGAGGAGAGGGAAGGGGGGTGACACAAGATAAGGGTATGATATTAAGAGTCACAAACTACTATGTATAAAATATTGGGTTGGCAAAAAGTTCATTTGGGTTTTCCTATAACAACTTAATAAGTAACAAGGTTATACTGTGCATCAGAGAAACATAGCCATTATTTTATAATAACTTTAAATGGTGTACAATCTATAAAAATATTGTCATCATGTTATATACCTGAAACTAATATAATATTGTCATCAAATATACTTCAATAAAAATAAATGCTTCACTGCTTAAAAATTCTCAGTAAATCTGATAATCATATACAGGCTAAACATGAGACTTCATAGTATGGCATAAAACGATCTTACAATCATGTCCCTGTTTGCCTGTTTAATTTTAACTCCCCAAATAAGCAAGTGACACTGAGTTTGGAGCCCAGCAGGAAGACCAAGATCTCTTAACATCCATGAGAATACATACACCATTCTACCCAGCATTTCATGAAACACTGGATTTAGTTTTGAAACTGGTAGTAGGAAGAAATAAGCCAATGATTAAAAATGCTTCTGATTGCCCTGAAACTCAGTCCTTAGAGGCAAATAAGTAACAGCCATTATACATCTCTTGGCAGAAGCTGCTTTTCTGAGGGAGTGAGGCGATGGTTGGAGCACTTGATCTTTTCTTCCATTAAAGGTAAGAGCAATATTGCAAGTGACAGTTCCTTGGGATCTGAATTTTTGGTCATTTTTCAATTTTAATTTTTCTATACCCTTCATTAGAACATACTATAATTGGCTTCCCACAAAGCACTGAAGAACTTTCAGATTGTGTTGTATTCCTGTATTTTAAAAGGGGAAATATCAAGAGAGGAACATGAAATCTCTTTCTTTGGACAACTGCACTGGTCACTGAAAATTATGCTATTTGAGCTGAATCTTGGCCAGGCTTCAGAGAGAAGCCTGTGACAGGCTCAGTCATGGGGAAAGGGGCCATGCTTGACTTGGTGGGCACAGGTTAAAGGACACCAGTCTATATCCAGAGGGATTTAACAACTTGTGTTTGGTCTGGACAAGCTTTGACATCCAAGGATGTCTGATCTAAGATGTAGGCCGTTTTTTTAATGGCATTGCTTTAAGTGGCAGCATGTGATCTTCAGCTGCCAGTTTGAAGTTGAGGACTGGAGACTGTAAACTCCAGGGAAGTAGGGTAAGTTTAAATGAAGGACTGTGATCCTGAAGAAAGGAATTAGAGCAAAAGCAGATCAAGAATAAAGCTCAGTTGTACGTCTGATGTGAACAAGGCAGGCACTGGAGGGATGCTTAGAGGATGGGTTCCCTGAACTCATCCCAGAGTTGTGTATTGATCATAGGATAGAAAACTAATTCTAAATCCCATTTTCTTGGGAGTCTTGGAGCTACCAACACACTCCACTTAGTGATTTGTAGTGTTGCGGAAGTTAATTTTCTTTGCGTCCGATGTCCTTGTCTGTAAAACAGGGTGTATGATGAGGGCACCTGCCTCACAGATCTGGGTGCTGGGAAAACATGGCCAAGCGTGGCCATTGCTCCTCTCAGCGACCGGCTGACCGCACTGAATGACTCGGGCAAAACTGCTTCTATTTGGTGATGTGCATTCTGACTGTAAAATGTTACTTGCAAATAGTCCTATGGTATGGCATACAGTATACAGAAACAATAAGCAGTATAAATTGATCATTCATAACATAAGTTTTTTTTTCTTTCCACACATTCCCTTTCTGAAATGCCAAACCTGGCATCAGTCCTCTGGGATACTGGTATACTTACGTGATTTTGTATTCTAAGAGTTGCTTCTTATTTAGGTTGCATGAGTGTCAGGTTTGGGCCTTACTTTTGGTTTGCTTTAGGTTGGTTTTGGACCTTTTGACTCTTAACAGCAACTTCCATTCAGAAAAGAAATGCAGTCAAGTGAGACTAGATTTGCCACCAGTGCACTGCTATATATGGCATATGAAAGTAATAACCCAAGTGTATTTGGAAGTATTTGTG
The DNA here is from genome assembly GCF_026419965.1 of Kogia breviceps. Classification (NCBI taxonomy): domain Eukaryota; kingdom Metazoa; phylum Chordata; class Mammalia; order Artiodactyla; family Physeteridae; genus Kogia; species Kogia breviceps. The sequence continues at coordinate 60,396,149 of NC_081316.1, forward strand.
ATAACTAACTACATGACCTACCTGAACAAATGGGCAGAAAATAGTTCTGTGAGCTCCTGTGTGCTCTGACCCTTAGAAAGTAGGTATTGTCAAACCACTCTTGCAGGTAAGAGTATGCTCCTAAAATTCACTCAGGCAGGCTGGAGTTGCATTGCTTTTAGAAAAGATTGGAAAGCCCACCAGTGTCTAGATAATCCCTTGGGATGGAGCTAGGCCAGCAGGTTCTAGCATCTTGAGAGGTGGTGGTGAGTATGAAATGAGACAGAATATATGGGCACATAACAGTGTGTGTAGAATATACATGTATGTTTCAGAGTTGAGGATGGGGAGAAAGTTAACATTCCCTAGGATGGGCATGTAAGAATCTCCGGGCGATCATGCATAGTCAGGAACCAAAGCAGTGTAATGGATTATTGCATTGATTTGCTTTATGGCACAATTTAAGCATACTTACAAAACACTAAAGGGAGGAATAACATTCTTTTGGTTCACAGACAGAACATTAGATGAGAAACACTGGAGTAAGCACTCTCCAGTGTCTGCCTACAACCCTCTATACCAGGCTTTAGGCATGACACCAAGGGAGTGGGCAAGGAAACCAAACTCAGAGACAGCATGAGCTATCTTCTTCATCTCAGCTTGCTTCTAGGACCATGGTTCTTACCCTTGATCCTGTATCAGAATCACATGAAGGGCTTCACAAAACACAAATGTGGATCTCTACAACCAGAAGTCAAAATTGAGTAGGTCTGGGTGGGGCCTAAGGATTTGCATTTCTAACAGGCTCCCAGGAGATGCTTATTCTGGACCAATGATCTTGGATACACATTTTTTAATACTCTTTCTCCTGCCCTTTCTATATCCTAAAAGGGTGGATATGGGGTAGATGGAAACCTTTCTGCTAATCAGCTAATGCAACAAACTCCTAGAAGACTTATAACTCCAGTGTTTCACATATACAGACATCTGAATTCTAGCTGAAACACCCAAATTATTACAGATATAAAACTGAGGCTTGTAGAGATGAAGTGAATCATCCAAATTCACACTAGGTAGCAGAGGTAGGATTTAAACCCACATCTCTTGACACTAGATCCAAGATTGCTTATAAAACACTACTTATGGTTGGGAGTTCTGGGCTGAGTGACTCTTTATGACCAAGATTATAATGAAAATAGGAATTTACACTGTAATTCCACTCTAGTATAAACAGCAGGAAGTGAAATTAAGCTAAGAAAAGCTCATGGCCCTCACTGTCAGTGAGAACATCAACAAACCTCTTTCAGAAGCACTCAGTCTAAGCCAGGCAGACTTATCTCTCCTTCTTGTCTTTATTTCACCAAGGCCACCTGGCTACATTCTGCTTTACTGGAGACTTTGGGGTAGTTTGAGTTGTTTTTCTCTGTTAAAAAAAATAAACCATAAAAGTATCAGTAGATTTTACTGATGAAGGAAGATAAATTTGCAAAATCATTGAAATCAGTCATATTCAGGTTTACACCTTTATAACCATCAGTCTACTTGTGATCATATCAAATACTAACTTTTCTTTTCCCATGCAATGGCTAAAATAAGCAAATGACAAACACCAAGAGGAATGAGTGGAAGCAAGTATGTTTCTTACTGGCTCTCTGCAAGTTTCATCTTGGTTCATGTTTCCCCACAGACCCTTCTCTAAGTTATTGTTATTTTTTTTAATCAAGATATTTTTACCCAAGATAATTTAATCCTCAGAGTAATTCTGGTGTCAGTTGTTCTAATAACATTCATTTGACATCTACCATCTTGAACTTGGAATGGCCGTGAAGTGCAGTAAAAGGAACCCTTGGACTAAGACATGAAGACCTTGGTGTTGAGTTGGCACCTTTTGCTAACTAGTTTCTGCTAATATGTAATTTCTTGGATCCTTGATTCTTTCATCTTTAAGCTAAAATAATTGCATTGACCCTGACCAGGGTTGGAAGGAAGAGTTTGCACTCAGCAAGGCATTATTAATAGTTCTCAATAAGGAATAAATAGAACACTTTCCTCTCATTCACTCTTCCACATCCCCATCTGGACAATTTTGGCTTATTTTTCTCTCTCTCAAAGGAATCAGAAATGCATTGCTTGTTCATTCTCCAGGAGCAGTTATGTTTCCCAGCGCAGGAAGCAACTTAATATACATGAACAGGAGTTGGCCTGGAGGGTGGCACAGACCTCTCACATTGAAGTCCAGCCAGAGGGTGATGACTCATCTTATTTTTCTACAGAATTCTCATGGAGAAAAACATTGTCATCTCTGTTGACTTGAATTGAAAGAAAATGGGATGGACTGTAGAAACTCTATGAGACTATCAACTCTAGGCTGCATTAGCTTAAGTTATCAAGGCAAGTGTAAATCTAGCCCATAAGTCAACTTCTCTGTTAATGCTGTACAATCCACCAAGGGAAAGTGATGGACGCTTCACGTCCATTATTGATTTGAGTTATTGCTGCAACCTTGCAAATTACGTATTGGTATTTTTACATCACCAGTGCAAAAACTAGATTTCGGTAAGATAAAATAGCCTGCCCACAGTCACACAGGCTTTGCCCACATCTCTGGGGCTCCACTGGTAGAAAAGCAGTGCATTAGAATGGTTCGGAGTTCATACCATGGGTTTCAGTCCCTACCTTGCAACTTAAAAGCAGTGTGTTTAAATGTATTTGATTTATCTGTGCCTCAGTTCCATTTGTTGTAAGATGGGATGGTAATATTGTATAGGGGTAGCAAAGATTAAATTAGTTGAAACTTGTAAAATGCCCAGTACCTACAAGCCCAAATCCTAATCGGCTGTTATTTAGCATGTTTTATCCCCCTAAATCTGAGTTCCCATGAAGTTAGTCATTAATTCAGGAAAGCTTTATGGAGCATTTTCTGTTTGGCCAGTCACTGTGCTAGGAACTAGAGGTCCTCCTTGGAGGTGATGTGATTTTGATAAGGTGATGTGATCTCCCCTTCCATTAGTTCAGAGTTTTGTAAGGGGTCAGAATATGTTACCGTAAGTTACGTTCTCCAACAGAGGCATGATTATGGAGTAGTGGGGGGAAGGAGGGAGAGATTAAATAGACTCGGAGGGATCTGGCATATCCCCACAGAATTTATACTTTTTTTAAGTTGGGACTTGAAATATTTATTCAATGCAGCCTAAAGATTGATAATGGAAATTACAGAAAGACCGACACATCAATGAAGCCACAAAGGCACACAACTACATGGCATGTTTAGAGAATTTACAAAAGGAGAAGAGCAATGAACAGAAAAAGAAACAGAGGTGAGGGCAGAAATGTTAGTTGAGGCACATTGCCAGCCATGCTAAGGAATTAATCTTAAGAACTATGGGAAAACTCTGAATTGTTTTAAATAGAGGAGTACCACCATAAGACTTCCATTTTCCTTTTTAATTGTTCTTGCTCTTTCACTCTCCACCACATCTCTTCCCCCCTTTCCATCACAAATAAGATTTATTTTATTACATGAGAAGATCACATTGATGTGGGAAGACGGGGCTGGGGTAGAGAAGTATAAGGGGAGAAGTGGTATTTAAAATGAGTTTAGAAAATAATTTGATGGTAGAATCAGCAGAATTTTTAAATTAATTGAATGAAGAGTGGAAGAAAATGAAACATAAATAACTCCAAGGTTTTCATGTTGTTACACATAGTTAAGTAGATGGGAGTGTCAATCACGGAAATAAGGAGCATAGGAAAAGACGTGAGTTTGCGATGGAAAGATGCTCCTTTGGATATGTAGCATTTAATGTACATTCAGGGTCTCTAATAGGCTTTGGAAAATATATATAAAGCATTTCACTTTAGACAAACTGGAATGGCTAGGTCAGTGTTTTGAACATTTACAAGTCACTGAACAAACATTTGCAATAATGAATGGAAGAGTGTGTTAATACTTGAATGGATGAACTTCTGCATGAGTGAGTAATTGATGTTTGAAAGAATGTGGGAATGAACAAATAAACATTTGAAAGAATTTATGGGCATGCCATTGCTATTACTACCAAAAATTTTGAAGCAGATTTGAGAGTTGGTTTGTATATTTGCAAAAACCCATGTATTAGTAGAACTGCCTCAGCCTAACCAGAAATGAAAAACAAACAAACAAACAAACAAGAAAAACAAACCTTAAATCCAGTTATTTGTTAGACTTAACTGACCTTTGTTGAGCACGACTTTCACATACTAATCACGGCATTTCTGTAGCGTGTCAGTCAGGAGAGACTTAAAAAAGACTTAGCGGACTCCAAAAAGATCCAGAACAGTTTCTATTTCTGTCAATCAAAATCAACAAGGACAATATCAAAACTGAACCAGGAATATTCAAAGGTGGCCTCTGCAGCTCTCTGATGGCTTCCCCCCTGAAGCAGCCCCTCCCGTTGTCTCCCCCTCCTGTAAGCCAACAAATGTCCACATGGACTTAAACATTCCCAGCTTAGGGTCAGAGGACTGCAGTTTTTGCATTGCTCTGACATTTCCATGAACAAATCTGATCACCTCTACAGTTCTCAGAGTTCTTATATTTAAGAAAAGACAGATTCAGTAGCTCTGTCATAATCAACCCAGGGTTTTGATAAAATCTTAAAGGAATATTTGTTCATTGCTTTTTTTCATTTATTCATTCATTCAGCAAGTTTTTACTGAGGACCACCAGTGCTGGATATAGGGTCTACAGAGGCAAGCAACATCAAGTGTGGTGCCTGTCCCCATATGGTGTATAGTTTCATACTGGGTCCAAGATATTTGGGAGTATTTACAACAGCTAGCTGAATGCCATCCACTTATCTATGACATTCTCATTGAAAACTCATTGGTTTTATTGCTTTGGGGCTAAAATTTAATCAACTCAGTCAATTCTACTCACTTGGTTAATCCCATTGTATCTGTAGTTGGAAAACTCGAGTTGCCTGCATGTACACTTGTGTGGATATGAGAAGGTAGCAAAAGTGCCTATGATGTACACTGTATTTGGAGCCTTTGGATTATTATGTAATTGCTAAGGCCATGAAGTATGCCCGGTGTATAGGGGACTTGGGCTTCTGTATCAGGATAACCCAGGTTTGAAACCTGGCTCCTCTACTTACTAGTTATCTGGCTCTGAGCAATTCACTTATCCTCTACTTACTAGTTATCTGGCTCTGAGCAATTCACTTATCCTCAGCCAAAAAATGAATTTTTATGTACCCTTTGGTGGAAACATCACCCACAAGACTTTCTGACTTTCTTACTCTTCCCAACAACTCTGGGACAAGGCATTATTAGTCTTTGGGACAGGTAAGGAAATTGAGATTTAGAGAGGTAAATACAGAAGACTCAGAGCTTATAACTGCAGGAGGAAGGCTGAAAACATAGGATTTTGACTTCAAGTTCAGCTTCCTCCTTATTGTCACACCATCTCTGGAAGCTTTGGAAACTCATCTCCTTTGCCTCCCCTGCCACGCATAGTGCAGTGTCAAGCACTGGGTGGTGGCAGTCCTTCCAAGACTGGTGAGGAAGCAGCTCCTCCCTGGGGAGGATCAGACCCCTATCTTGCTCTGTGCAAACTGGTTTCCCTATCAGAAGTGTACTTCTGCAACACCAGTTAATCTCTCCCTTCTCTGAATTCTGAATCTGCCCAAGCCTCTCCTCGTTGTCAGCAGATATCTTAGAAACCTCATTTTCAATGTGCTCTCCAATAACAGCAGCGATTATTCTTAATCCTTATTTATACTAATTTGATGCTTCAGTAAGATTATGTATTATGCCTGTCCTTCCTAATTTTTTTTCTTTCTTTTTTTTAAAACTGTAAGTGAGAATCAATGTAAGGGATTGATGTCAAGCTTTAGGTAGGTATTAACATGACTAGGGTTATCTAACCTTATTATGTTGAGTGTAGTTCCTCTTCTGTATCTTCCAGCAAACCCTCAAATTGATTTTAAAGTGCTGCGATTGACCTCAAGATTCTTAACAACAGGAGGTTTAAATGCTTTTCATTGTTATGCTTCCTGCCTATAATGCCAATTACCGTTCAAAGTCTGCAGTAGGGAGCTAAATTTCACTATAGATTTCAATTCATTCAAGGGCTCAGTGTCTCTTCCAGACAAAGATCGGGAAGAGGAGCCACCATCATTCAGTTCCATCTCTCACACCCAGAAGAAATCCCCTTTGCCCACAACCCTTGCTTGACAGACATCCAGTCTCTGTTTGAATGATATCTGGGAGCTGCTGGGAGCAGGAGAGGACTTGGGCTGAGGGCTCAAAGGACAGTTTAAGCCCTTGTTCTGCCACCAGCTAATTTTGTGGATTGGAGTATAATGCCTGATGTATTGAAGGCTCAGTCTCTCCATTCGCAAAATCGGGATATTAGACTCTGTCTCAGGAAAAGTAGTATCTATCTCAAGAAGAGTCAGTGCTTGAAAAGGGTCAAATTAAATACATAATTCACAGCAATGTGTATGAGTGTGTGCTTTTTTTGTGAGAGCACGGGATATGAAGGTACACCTCAAAGACCCTAAGATTACACCCCAGCTTTGTAGCTTTTTTCTTAGGACCTCTAATAAGTCTAATAAGTATCTTAGATCTTCATGCCTTCAAGCCATGCCTGATTTATAGCTGGTCCAAATATAGGAACTGTGGCTCCTCCTCCTCCTCCTCTCCATCTTTCCCCTTCCTTCTTCTTCTTCCTTTAATTTTATAATAGGAGAGTGCTCTTACAGTAACTAGAACTCTTTTGTTGAAAGAGGAAGAAGCCTAACTTAAACCAGCTTGAACAAAGAAGACAATTATTCAGATAATGCAGACTCTCATAGAGGAACTGCACTGCAGGAAGTGAGACAGGGGCCCAAGAAACACCACCATTTTCTCATTTCAGGTTTTCTTTTTTTTCCCCCTGATAATTGGTTCAAGTATTTTCTTATGCTGTAGGTTTGCTTTCTTTACGTGTTAGAAAATGTGTGCTCCTAAGTTTTGCACCTTCCAGGCTCAATCACTGGGGATATTCTGCATCCATTTATCATATCAGTTAAAGGCACTAGTTGTCCCAAAAAGGATCAGGTACCCAATAAACCACTGCACTGAATGATGGCTGCTCCTGAGGTCACCATGTTTATGTAAGGGACGTGTGGGATGAGGGGACAGTTTTCTGAAGAAAGGTGATAGGCCAAAAACCCTGTAGAGGGACGCTATATAACTAAATGGTTACACAAGTTCTTATACTGCATTTCAGTTTACCCTTCTTTAAAAACCCTCTCCACCGGTCTGATTTTTTTTGTTTTCCAATTTTGTTATATACAGTATAATTCTAATCCCTCTTCAACATGATAAGCCTCTTAAAATCTGTTTCTTTTTAGACTTCGATATTTTTCAAGCATAAATACTACATGCACTAGAATCGTGTTACAGATTGAAGTTATTAGATGGTGAAATTCCACGGTGGCTTTTGAAAAAATGATTCTGACATAGGGCCCTCTGCGTTTGCTCTGCTCTGCTCTAGTGCCCTCACTGGAGAGCGTGCAGAGCCGTGCGTTGCTCAGAGATGCTCAGGTCTATCTGTCTGCCTGCCCACTTTCACAACCCTGCTGTCATCCCAGGAGATTCTATTCCACCATCCTCCATACTTGGTGAGGTCATGGAAAGGGTCAGAAGTCATGGCCCACAGATAGCTGTGTGACTCCCTGCAAGTTAAGTAACCTCTCTATGGCTAGTGTTTCTCACCTTCAAAATGAAAGAGGAGACACGTACTTAACTTGTCCCATTTTTTCCCAGGCACATTAAGTGCTAGCCTCACTGTAATCCTTCAAAATAGATATTATGTGTTGTAATTTTATTGCACTTTAGAAATGAAGGAAGCCCCAGCTACAGAGTAGAAAGAGTTCTAGGTTTCAATCAGCAAGGTCTGGATTCAAATTTCAGTTCTGTAAACGGGAACAATTACTTCCTCTAATTTCAGTTTCTTTCCTGTAAGGTAAATACAGGCATACCTTCCTTGCAAGGCTTGTGAGATAAAAGATAAGATGTTAAGCACCTGACATGTCTGTCATATAGTAGGTGGTTAACAAGTAACTGTAGTTTATGTTTGTGTGTGTGTGTGTGTTTATTCATTAATTTAAAAGTCTAACAGTTATTAAGGAAATAGATCTGGTTCCTACTGACCCTGGCACAGCCCTGCAGAGTTGCCTAAGTGAGAAGGATTCAACTGTAGTCCATCATGTCATAATTCCTAACATTTGACTTTGTAACTTCTCTTACACAGCTCTTATTTGAAATGACTATTGTTTTCCTCTATCCATAAAGGCATAATATGTATGACATGTATGACATGTATGACCAGGTCCACACTAACACAGTCTGTCCCTGTACTCAATTTCAGTTGTTGTGGAATTTGAGTGTTATTTATGGAGTGTTCCTCATACCTCCTTCTATGGTGAGTAGCTTGTATAGGGAGTCCTTATTTTTGAGGAACCAAAAGTGAACTTTGGTTATATCTTATAGCTGTTCTATAAGCCATCCCAAACCAAAAGTATGGCCCAAATTTGGTAAAAATTTATTTAGGCCTGTTCTCTTGATGCAATGACTAACATATGGTTATTTTTCTCAATTTATATAAACTCATATAACTTATTTAATTATTAATTAATTTGATAATTTCATTTCAAATACTGAAGTAATCATGGGAAAAAATGATACAACTGAATAATAATTGAATAATGCTAATAGAGCAGTCAATAATCATCCCATGCCACATGAGTCCTTCCCTGATACTCTAACTACAATTTCTCTTTCATTACCAAAATAGAATCTATGCTGTAGAAGGTGGTTCTACTGGTAAGGAAGGGTGAGAATGTTTAAATTAAGAATGTTTAGAAAGATTAAAGGTTAGAAAGCTAAGAAGTGGCAGAGCCATGTTTTCTGATCTGTCTGGATCCAGAACTCTTAACCACCATGTTACACAAAGCCTCCTTCTATTGCAGTAATCCTATCATAAATTATGATAGGTCTTGAGGCATTAACACCTAAAAAAACAGAATTATTATTTGAAAGAGCTTGGGATTTAGAACTTCACTATCCAATACGGTAGCATATTCAGCAACTGAAATGTTGCTAATGCCAATTGAGACACACTGTAAGTATAAAATGTACACTAGATTTCAAAAACTTTGTACAAAAAAAGTAACATATTAATAATTTTGTGTTGATTACATGTTGAAATGATAATAATGGTCATGGAAGATATATTACTAAAATCAATTCTACCTGTTTTCTTTCTTTTAATGTGGCTACTGGAAAATTGTAAATTACACAGGTGCCTTGCACTATTATCTTTGCATTTGACAGGGCCAGCCGAGGAGACAAAGTAAACAGGCAATTTTAATGCAGTTGGATTATTTTCAAAAGACATGGGCATAGGGAAGGCCTAAAGAATCCTAAAAGTTTCCTGAGAGATGTGTGAGCTACAAATGAGTAGTTATTAAAGAGGTAAAAAGAAGGAAAATGTATTTTAGGAAAAGAAAATGAAATGATTCAGTCAAGAAGTGAGAAAGATCCCAGCCCATTTAGGGAACATCAAGACATGGCAGTAAAGTGCAAAGAGTAGGAAGATAGAAATGGCAAATGCTTCTGGGATCATACAAGGGAAATTTTCATTACGAAAGACTTGGAGCTACTCAGGACTGGGGATCTTGAATACAACAAATTCCACTTGCATCTACATAAGTCAACTTGATCCTTTGAGCCAATACTGACCCTTTGGTCACAGCTAACCCTGACCTCAGTAAAGCACACGAAGCATAGCTCCTAGTAGTGAGATTGACTGGATTTTTGTGATTGACTGTGATTGACTGGAATTTTTGACTTATGTCAATCACATCTTCTGCCTTTTGTCGAAGACATTTCTTGGGTCTAGTTGTCTTAAAACTATATACAAGTGACCCAAGCAAAAGTGCCTTCTTAAATCAAGCCCCCAAAACCCTACTGAAATTGACACATGTATTGATGTTGTGTGGATACTATATCTAATTCTAGATGCTTCTCTCTCATCTTCCATTTAGGTGCTCTGGTTCCAAATCACTCATGGTCTGGGCACAGTAATTTTATTCCAAAAGGGAGGCATGCCAATGCTCTTCTAAACCTGGGATAGGATAGGACAGGATAAGCCCGTTATTTTTCACAAGAAATCAGGAAAGCCTCTGCTCCTGGACTGCCCTTCAGGAGGGTGGGCCTAACTGGAGACAAGAAAAGCAGAAGGCTTTATGGAGAGGAATCTCACTAGGAAAAGAAAGGACAAAAGATCAAAGAAAACAGTAAGTACAAAGGCACACTTTAGACCTAGGACCTTTCGGAAGCCACCATGTCTCTGTGATTAGCAAAACACCAGGGACATCCCTAGTGGCCCACAGATGTTTGCATGAGTGCAAAAAACTGAAAATGAATGAATGAATAAAGAATCGGTCACCTAATGCATTAAAATCTAGCTCTATCATGAACTTGTTAGGTGTCCCTGGGCAAGTAGGTTATTATTTTTTGGAGGGGGGCTTTTTATTATTTGTTCAGAATATGTATGGCCTTAGAACATACTTCTAAGGCTTACTATTCTGTGGGTCCATGCGTTCAGGAATATAAATTTCTGAGAATCTCTCTCCTCTCTTCTACAGCTCAATAATTAGAAAAAAAAAAAAAGCCAAAGAATAGCAATAGCAACAATACACCTATATGTCAATTTTTAAATCTATTTAACAATACAAGTATGCCAAGGATATTTCTCCCTTTATTTTATTCAGAAGCTCATCCTTTCATGAGCAAATAAACAATGCATTCACTTGGTTTTCAGTTTGTAAGAATGTAGTATATGTCCTTGAAGATATTTAGATGTTTAAAAATATATAGAGAGAATGGAACCATGAAGTCACAAAAAATGATCAAGTTTTTCAGTCACATTTTATTTCTAAGACTCTCAAGAATTTTCACAAACTATATAGGCATATGCCACCTCTTTTCATATGCCTGAAACATAAACACTCAAATACATACTATCTGGCAATATGTGAAATGAAAAAGGTACATTTGCAATTATGAAGGGAGATTTCCCTAGGCTGTGTGTAACTTTCTAAATTAGTGAGTATTTGTAGAGCCCCTAAGTGAGATCATTTTCTTTCTTCATTTCTTCTTTTCTAGAGTTCCTTGAGATAATTCTAACCAGTATTTAGTCAAGATAAATTTTCGAGGAAATAAGTAACTTACTATAAGATGCAGACTTGTGAAAAATATCTCGTCACTCTTTTTATATTGACTGCTTCCAGATTCAGAGCTAAAGTTATTTTATACACTACAATTAAGTTGAAACGGTGATACAGTGGTTTAATACCTTTTATGAAATTGCCATACTTCTAACATATGACATATTTTCACGCTCTGAAAAACTCTAGCACAGTAAATTACTCTGAGAATCACACTGCACCTATTTTTTTGCAGAGAGAAAATTTATTTACTTATTAAATGTATTTATTCATTCAGTGCACGTTTACTGATCAACCAGGATGTGTCTATATGCTTTACCATAAAGAGGAATACCAGAGCTCCTGCCTTGAGGCTTGCACAGTTTCATTGGGTGCACACACACACATACACACAGAGAATATTAAAATACAGTTTGTAGAAAAATTAATAGAAATTTATAGAAAGGCAGGAAACTGCATTAGGCGGACTCCTCAGAGACACAAGGCATCGAGATAGCATTAGATATGGAAGAGATTTATTGGTGGAAGAGACCAGAGAAAGATTAGGGTAAGTCTTTAGATAAGGATACAGATCTGACACCTACGGAAGGAAAGGGGAGGAAGTAGACTTGCGGTAGAAAGCATCTCAGAGTATATCATAAGTCCCAAAAAGTTTAGCCAGAGCCATGGGGGATCCTCAGGCCAAAGTTATTTGGTGGAAGAGTCCTGCTTCTCGTCAGAATGGGCCTACTTGTATCCCAAACATGCTCTGTCATTGGCCGGGAGCAACCTGCACAAAGCATGACCTTAACAGGAATGCTCTGGTAAATCCAAAGAAGAAAAAGTTGGGACCGTGAATCAAGCAAGCTCCCAGAACAGGAAATATGACTGACCCATTTTCATGGTTAGCCCAGATAATCAGAGCATTATAGGCGATTAGGAATGTCTGCCTAAGGACATGTGATCTCTGATCTAAGACTTAAGAGTTGGGTACAGAGGCAGTCAGCTGAGGCTAATAAGGGGCAAGTTATTCCAACAAAGAGTTACAGCTTGAGTTAAATCACAGAGGAGTGCGAGAGCTGTTGATGGAGACAGTTATTAGCAGTGTAATATTTGTGGAGCATAAAAAGTAAATAAAGCAGGAAGTGGTAAAAGAGGAGGCTGCAAAAGCCAAATAAAAAATGAGTTTACGATGCAATATAGTTATCCAGTGGGAAATAGGGAGCCATTGAAAGGATTTAGTCAAGGAATGTCATAACAATAAATGAATTTTACTAAATCACTATGGTAGCTGATGAGAAGGATAGACAAGAATAGAAAAAGCTGAATCCACTTGTGACTGTTTTAGTAGGATAAGGACCTATATTGGAGCGATAGTCATAGAAATGAAGAAAAGGAGAGGGGGCATGACATACTTAAGATGTGAAGTAAGTAAGATGTGATTGTGTCTATGAAAGAATTAGAAAGATTCAAGGATGATTGCAGTGGTGTATCTTAGTTGAGTGGGTGATGGTACCATTAACCATATTGAAATAGGAATACAGGAGTAGTATCAGAGACTGAGAAGAGAAACAATGGGAGAATTTCAGTTGACTGAGTACATAACTTTTGGTAATACCAATATTCTTAAGTGGAAAGAAGAGAAAGAGCAACAGAGAACAAAAAAAGATGCCATTTGGTAGATATGAGGAGACTTCACATAGATTACAGAATGTATAGAAGCATCAGGTTTCAAGAAGAAGCGGGTGCATGCACAATGTTGTGCTAGAGCTGCTAGCAGTGGCTTGAGTAAACTGTTACGTTTTCAGAATTTTACAAGACAGTTGTTAAGTGCAGCCATTATTAAAAATGAAATGATCTAAGTTTAAACGTCATTTAACAACAGAGATAGTAAATACTCCAATCTTATCACTTCCTGATTATTTTACTACATTTTTGTCTATGATTTTGAGGTTATTGACCTCTCATATCCATATGATTACAATAGTGTGCTACTGAATATCTCCCCCCCAGCTTCATGTCCAATGGCATTGTATTGAGAGCTTGAAATCAGCGATGGTGGGAGTATTTTTATCACGGAAATTGGCAAATACTATGAATAAAGTTTTTTGTTTTTGTTTTTTTTTCTTCCTGGAGAACCATCTATTGATAGGGTTCTGGTCATGGATAACCTAGGAATCACAGTTTCAATCTAGATGCATGAGAGCAAAATTAGTTCGTTAGCTGCAATCAATGCCTTAGGGCTCTGAGCTTTGTTCTCTTAGGAATGGATTGGAAATGCAAGTCCAATCGTAGTACTTAGTAGCCTCCCGTTTCACTACATTGGAAAAAATTAACTTAAAAAATAACAGGAATGGATTGAGACCAGCTACAAGAGACTTGAGTTTGTTATAGGCTCAGGCAAGTGAGTCCATGTGAAATAAGAGGCTAACACTACCGTAGAGCTGGCGAATAACTGAAATATTGTGGTCCTCTCATAGGAAGGAAGAGGGAGAACAGATGAATAAGCTATCTTTGAGGAGAAGGATCACCTTCCCTCTGGGTTTGGAAGGGGTAACACGATGTATGGATGTAGATGGTGTGGTAGGAACGAGAGCAGGGAATGGAAGTAAATGGAATACGAAGTCCTCAGGTATCCTCAGTAAAGTAAGAGGGTCGGGCTTCCCTGGTGGCGCAGTGGTTGAGAGTCCGCCTGCCGATGCAGGGGACGCGAGTTCGTGCCCCGGTCTGGGAAGATCCCACATGCCGCAGAGCAGCTGGGCCAGTGAGCCGTGGCCACGGAGCCTGCGCGTCCGGAGCCTGTGCTCCGCAACGGGAGAGGCCCGCGTACGGAAAAAAAAAAAAAAGAAAAAAAAAAAAAAAAAAAAAAGAGGCTCAAGTCATTTTCTGGGACTCAGTTAAACCAGATTGTAATAAAAGCAGGTGTTGATAAACACAAGTAAAAGGACCAATAGTCATTGCCAAAGACTCAGCTGAGATTGGAGAACTTAGGTGTACATCGGTGCTCGTCTGAACAGCTGGTCTCAGGTATGAGGTGTAGGCACAGAGGAAATGGATGACGGTACTCTCTAAGGTTTGGATTTTATGGGTGAGAAGTGGCAGACCAACAGGGATGAAAGAGATTTGAAGGTGCTAAAGTGAAAGTAGTTTAGATTTAGGTGATCAACCAGGGGACCCAACTGGGTAGTGAAGAAAGAAAGGCCAGGAGGAGAAAAGCCCCACAGAGAAGAGATGGTATTTGACCAAACATTTACCAAGAGGTCTTGAAGACCCTGGTCTTAGCCAGGGTCACTGCCTGGAATACAGAGTACAGGGTAAATGTGGTTGTTCAGAGCAGTCAGAGCTCCAGTTACGATAGAGCTACTATTTCTATGAGGGCCCTTCAGGGCCCTGGTTCAGGTGGGAGTCTGTGTCACAGAATGGGTTAAAATATAAGTAAAATAAGCCCTGGTGAAAGGAGGGAAAGATGGCTCTCCTGGTTCAGACCATCATAGAGTTTGCTTCCTAGTAGGTCAGATATTGCCCCAAGAATTAAAGGGAGCTCTATGGATAGATAAATGGTACTGGCCCTCTAAACCTTGATGACTAAATGCAATCATTTTTAATCTGTAGAAATAGTGTGTAATAATCAAATGCTTAAATCAAGTAAGTGAAAATATAGACACACATACACACTTTTTTCCCCCAACAAATCGGTGGCTAAGCATCAGTTTAGAATCTTGGGCTATGGTGATTTTCTATTGGCTCCTTTGACTCAGATGTGCATTCCTGGATCTGGAACAAGGAGTCAGAAGCGTCAACATGAGCAAACTCTTTCAAAGCTGATTGCTCCTCTACTTAGAAATCCAATTTGTACCATAGCAAATCCAGATCTGTATGCCTGGCCTGATTCTCTCATTAATTAGAGTTTAAATAACTCAACTTTCTTTTCTAGGACTGTTTCCTTTCTGAAAATAAGAGATTTGAATGGCATGACTATCGTAGCCAATGTACCTATGAGATGAAAAAACAGAAACCCACTGATATAATCAGAAGCAAAAGAGGTTTATTTGAAAAGTACAGGGGAAGCTTGTAGACCCCAATAACAGGCAGCATAGCTGGACCTCACATCTCACAGCTTTTTGTGAGCCTCAAACAACCTGTGTGTGTGTGTGGCAGGGTGGAAAATGGGGAACAACACTGTCTCTTACCCCTGCCACTCTCCATCTCTGCTTCATTGGCACCTTCCATCTGCAGACTGACTTTCTCCACTTAATTATGAGTGACACACAAGGGCTATCACCTCCGTATCTGCCATGGCCCTACGGCTCCATTCTCAAAATCTTTTGTTCAGTATTTGTCTTTGACCCCAGTACCAAGGAGAGAGAGAATCTAACTGGCTTATCTTGGATGAGGTGCCCATGAAGCTGTGAGATGGTGGCCAAAAATCACAGGACACAAACACGCTTTGAATGGAAACGTAGAAGCCATTCCCAAGAAAGACGCATGAGCTGGGCATGCTTTTTAAACATTTCATACAATGGCCTTTAAGGCTAGTTCATTTTCTAAACGTATACAATGCTTTCACTCCTTAAGCCTCTCCATAGTTGTATGCTAAGTTTCTACTATATTTTTGCATCTACTTCTAGATGGGTGAGTCTATAAATCTCGTATATTATCTTTCCCCATCATAGCTTCTGTCTCAGTAAATTGTGTATTTCCTTTGTTGACGTCCTGTGTCTAGTGCAGGGTTTGCCTGGCACGTAGTTTGTGTGATGAGTTGATTGCTTGCTTCATGAGTCCCTCCTTCACCTGTAGTCTCTAGAGAGCTCCGAGAACCAACAAAGACTTCCACTGCCCCAGATTCCTTGATTTCAAAACATTCAGTTAGGTAACTCTATTTACTACAAACACTTATAAACTTTATGTGAAGAGTAAACGTGTGTCAAGAAATATCCAGACATAACAAGCATGAGCTTAGAGAAATCTGGTAAGAAAGCAGAGAGAAAAAGCATGTGGGTGAGTTAAAGTCTTTGATTTATATTCCAACCTCTGCCTGTGACCTTATAGAATATTACCTTTTTCTCTTCCTTTCTCCTTTATCCCATCAGACTTGCTATACACTAAGAGAGTAAACAGTAGTATTAGGGAAGGAATCAGAGGGTGATATGTGAAAGTACAGGCTCCCAAACCAGTTTGGAATAGATAGGGGTATCAGGGAAAATAATGCACAGAAAGGAGCCAGACATTTCTTTATCCATCCTAACATATAAAATTAACCCTAGCTGCTGAAGCCGGGACAGAAATCACAGCAACTGAGCATATTATTTTGGACATGTTATCCCTGTGCCAGATTTTATAGCATGTGGAGTCACCCTCTCCCCATCTTCCCACCTCCCCTGCCCACCCATAGACCTCCTTTACCTCCTGCAGGCTGCTTACATCAAATCCTGGTCTAGATGAAGAGGGTGATCTCCCAATTACCCAGACTCCCCACGGGCAACTCCAGTGCAAGTTCAAGCTTACTTCTCATTCTCTACTTGATAAATTCTGACAGGATGTCAGCTCTGTCCTCTGTTCAATAGCCATCTAATATTGATGGGTGGAGCAGGTGTGCTTCCTGGGGTGCAAATGAAATGATGGTCTGAACTCAAAGTCCTTTTCAAGAGCATAACTCCACTATTATCTGGATGGAAACATAGAGCTGTCTCTCTCATGTCATATTACAATTCTGATGTGACAAAGTGATGTACTGGTTCCTGACAGACCACCTGGAAAACTTAGCTGGAACCAAAAATGGTGGCAAGCTCTTCCTTTAATGCCTCTCAATGCATCTGCTGAAAAAAGACTGGAAATACTTCCTCTAGTGAGTCTCAGCCTGGAAAGGGACTACTGTCCAAGGCAATATGTGGAAGTCTTTGGGGTACTTTGGGGTGTCTTGATGAGGAAAAGGGATTGCTACTGGCATTTAGTGCCTGTAAGCCCGGGATGCATAGCACTGTTTCTCACACTGAAGAATTGCACTGGAGAAAATGCCAATATGGCTTTGCAGCTAAACCAGGCTTGATATCCTGGGATGTGTACAGCAATGCCCAAAACTCCATCCTCCACCCCAAATCCTGAATAGGCCACCAAGCCCTCTGTAAGTCTACCATCTTAATCAATGGTCTTCAAAACATTTGGTTCATACACCCCATGGGAGAATTAAGAAAAATAGCTCTATAACCCCTCACACATTTTTTAGTTGACATCTACAATTTTTCATTATAAATGTAAATAGTTGCAAAGGATATAATTTATAACACATTGTAAAAACTAACATTTAGACGTAAAATTGTTACATCGCTCTTCTCAATGTATTCAATGGAATCTAAATACTACTTAATACCCACACATCATCCATTTAAAAAATACTACATGAACAAGCTCTTCTTTAACAATAAAAAATCTTACTTTGTTACTTTTTCTTCCTTGAACTTGTATTTCCAATCCATTTCCCTCACAGAATTTTATCCTAATGTAATATATTTGTTATGCTTGAAAGTTTTTTATTGATCAACCTATCAAACTTCCCTGAAACAAAAATATGTATGTAAATTAGATTATTCCCATTTCCTGGGACATGAAATTCTAAGTGTTAATTTTTTCTTCTAGATTGAGTTATTATTACAATTATTATTCATACATTGATCAAAGCCACATATATATATATTTAACATTAGCAAATAATTATTTGAGATAAAAGCAAAATATTATTGAAAATGCATCTCAATGAGAGGTGATTTTTTTCAATCAATGCATGTATCCATGGCTGAATATTACCTATGGATAGAATGAAATGGGATTTCACTTCAATTTTATTCTTATTTTTCTATTTTTTAAATGTAAGCACTGGAAAAAAAAATTCACATACATAGGTGAATGGGATTGAACAGATTTTGTTATAGCAACTTTCCTGATTTTTATCTCCTCTAAATAATATCCCAAGGATCATAGTAAGATCCTTCATCAAAAATTACATTTAATGCTACATCAGTTGTCACTTTTTTAGGTCTCTTTCAGTGTCATTGAAAGCAGAAAATAGACAATCCTATTGCCAAAGTATTTATTACCTGGGTGCTGGCCTTTCACTCTGCAACTCTTCACTGGTCTTTTGAGTTGCCCTTTGATGGCCCGAGGTTCTTCCTGCTGGAGCAATGTGCCTTAGAGAGGCTAGAGTGGATGAGAGGTCCTCTCGTTTCTTTTATAGAAAAATAAGTGTTTTCTCAAAGAAAGGTAAAATAAGAGAACTCATTTGATTTCTCCCTTAACACCAAGAGTTTGCTTAGGCAGTGGGGTTTAGGAAAGACCTACAGCAACGTTGTGACAAAGACACCTGTGTAGCTTCCTGCATTTAAAAAAAATTTTTGGTCATCCAAGTATATACAAAACCTAAAGTTCACTATTGTAAATAAATATAAAATAATCCACTCTCTCTACTTCATCCTCTTGTCTTTTACTCTGTCTAGGCCTCAGTCATCTCTCATTTATACCAGGATGAGAGATGCCTTTAAAAAAATGTTTGGTCACCCAAGTATATACAAATCCTAGTTTAATGTTCACTGTTATAAATAAATATAAAATAATCCAGTCTCTCTATCTACTTCGGACTCATGTCTTTTGCTCTGTCTAGGCCTCAGTCATCTCTCATCTATACCAGTAGGTTTTGAAATATACTGTGAGAAATGTAACACAGGCCACATATGTAACTTCTAATTTTCTAGTAGCCATATTAAAAAAGCAAAAACAAAGCCAAACAAACCCAGATATTATTAATAATATAAAATTTATTTAACCCATGATATGCAAAATAGTATCATTTATAAAATATGTAAAAGTTAAGTGTGATATGTTTTAAATTCCTTTGTATAGTCTTCTGTATTTAAGTCTTTGAAATCCAGTGAGTATTTCACATTTACAACACATCTTAATCCCAACTAGCCACATTTTAAGTGCTTAATAGGCACATAGGACTGCTGGCTACCATATGCCATAATGTGGCTCTCTATTGCTAGTAATCATTTAAAAACACCTAGCTTCTTTTTTATGGCTGAGTAATATTCCATTGTATATAATGCCATTTGCAGCAACAGGGATGGACCTAGAGATCATCACACTGAGTAAGGTAAGTCAGACACAGAAAGACAAATATCATATGATATCACTTATGTGTGGAATCTAAAGAAAAGGATACAAATGAACTTATTTACAAAATGGAAGTAGAATCACAGATGTAAAAAACAAACTTACGGTTACCAGGGGAAAAGGTGGGGGGAGGGATAAATTGGGAGATTGGGATTGACATATACACACTACTATATATAAAATATATAACTAATAAGGATCTACTGTATAGCACAGGGAACTCTACTCAATACTCTGTAATGACCTATATGGGAAAGGAATCTTTAAAAAACCTATAGAGTGTATATATGTATATGTATAACTGATTCACTTTGTGTACACCTGAGACTAACACAACATTGTAAATCAACTATACTCCAAAAATTTTTTTAATGTTTTAAAAATTAAATGAATAAAAAATAAAAACACCTAGCTTCATTCATTCAAGTTTGAATGACTTTTCATTTTTTTCAGTGCCAAGTCCAAATTCCTTAACATGGCTTACATTCCATGATGATCAAATCTCAGCTTATATATCTAGTCTCACTGCTCACCACTCTCCAAGCTCCAGAGCCCCAGAATAATTCCCATTTTGCTTTCTTTTTTTTTTTTTTTTTTTTTTTTTTTTTTTTTTTTGTGGTACGCGGGCGTCTCACTGTTGTGGCCTCTCTCCCGTTGCGGAGCACAGGCTCCAGACGCGCAGGCTCACCGGCCATGGCTCATGGGCCCAGCCGCTCCGCGGCATGTGGGATATTCCTAGACCGGGGCACAAACCCGTGTCCTCTGCATCGGCAGGCGGATTCTCAACCACTGCGCCACCAGGGAAGCCCCCATTTTGCTTTCTTATTTGGTGCTCTCTTCACAGATCTTGTGTCTCTATCCCCACCTTCACCTCCATTCTTTGAGGTTTATGCTTTGTACAAGGTCTGGCGCAGAAGGTGGACTGAACAAATACATTGTTTAGTGAGGAAGTTACTTATTAAGTATATTTAATGAATAAATTTACCCTACAAAGGTTGAGGGGGCGATAATTACATTTGCAGAAAGAGAGTGAGAGAGCTTGTAGGGGGACACAAATGAAGACTTCTTTTGCTTAAATACAAAGATTAAATCATTCTCTAGGGGAAAAAAGGAACCTGGCTGAGTAATTATGTCTACTCATCCTATCAGATCGGAAAGGGTCCTATGAAATGAAAATGAGAGGGAACAGGATGATGGTACCTCCATCTAAAACACCTTGCCAAGCCCAGCTCTCATAGCAAGCTGCTCAAAACAGTTGGCAGACTATCTTTAAAACTAGTAGTCATCCCAAAGGGATAAGTCAACAAATGTGAGTTTCTTTGAGTATGTTGATATTTGCAGAAATGAGACATACCTCTCCCTCATGGCTTTTAAAATGTAAGATAAAATCCATAGGCCCAATATTGGAAATGAATGATGAAGGTTGTATGGCAGTCTCCCCCAGTCTGGCTAATGATATCACAGAGAGCTTTGTCCAAAATTAAGAAATGTTACCATACCTAATATGGCAGAACGGGCCATATTAGGGTCCCAGCTCTCTGGTTAATTAAAATGCCCATTTCACTGCTCTGAACCTTTGTACAAGCCCTAAGATTTCAGGAATCTGCTTTTGCTGCCTGTACTTTCTTCCTAGTCTTTTTTTAAGCTTTAATATGTGATTTTTAAAAATTTATTGAAGTATAGTTGATCTACAATGTTACATTAGTTTCTGGTGTACAGCAAAGTGAAATAATGCCATTTGCAGCAACATGGATGGACCTAGAGATTATCATACAAGTGAAGTTAAGCCAGACAAAGACAAATATATGATATTGCTTATATATGGAATCTTCCTAGTCTTTTGTTCTTAGCTGTGCAGCTTGAGGGTAAGATAGTTGTTAAATTCATCTTTGATAATATTTAATTGTTACAATAAATTAAATTGTTTAAATTACCTAATGATTACCTACTATACAAGTGCTTAAAAATACATATCCCAAGAATAGTAATAGATATGTATTAATTTATTTAAACAAATTATTATAATATGTTTACATGATGTGCTAGGATTTAGGGGTACAGCAATAAATTAGACCACTTCCTTATTCCAAGGATTTTAAAATCTAGGGAGGGAGACTTAGGCCAGTACCTTACAGCAGAGAAACTCATGTAATATTTGTTAAAGAGTAATTCAATTCTGGAATTTAGGAGTGTAGCCTGGGATTACTATATTCCCAACAGCCAATAGATGATCAGTACAGACCAGGTACACAATGACTGTTAGATGAATGAATGATTGAGGCTGTGACTTCTTCCCTTCTTTCCATATAGTAATCATAGTTCTCTAGTTCTCTCTTTTCAAAAGGCTCAGGAAAAAAAAAAAAAAAAAAGCAGAGAAAAGCAGAGAGGGAAGAAAGTTGGATTTCCTGCTTACTTTATCAGGCTAGCAATCAAGCAAACCTCCTCCCCCTGGGCTGTTCCATTGCAAAGTTTGACTTAAATTCACCCTTGAAACACACCAAATACTTCCCACCAGAATTATTCCTTAGGATCCTTTTTGATTCTAACATATTCCTGAAAAGATCCATTTTAGGGGAACACTTCAGGAGAACACTTCAGTAGAGGGAACTAAAGGGCCATTGCACCAAGCTGCCTAGCTGGGAGGTGCTCAGGCATTGGGGAGATCATGGCTTTATTGTTTTAGAAATTTCTGCATATGTCATTAACATGCAACTTTATGTTTGCCTAGAAGACCACATCTACCTATGGCAAACAGAAAATATACCAATAATATTTTGCTAAATTTGCTATTAAATGCCAGGGTACTTGTTTCCCGTCATTATTAATTGCCCTGATATTTGTGAGCAAACATAAGTTTTGTCTCTCTTACTTAATTGAAATTTCATGATAAGCAAACAGAAGTGTTGGAAATGACCACATAAGTATGCATGCACACAACTACAGGCTTTTAAATAATTTATTCATTTAAGAAAGGTGATTGAATTCTTTCTAAATGAAATGCACTATGATTGGTACTGAGGAAAGAGAGTCTGCACAAGCTCTAGTTGAGGTCCTACTGTGTGTTTGGCTCCTTGAATACATATACCATCCTATTAAATCTTCATGATTTTTAGTGGGTTTTGTATTGTTATCCCCTTTAAAAGTGAGGAATCGAAGACTCAGAGAGGCTAAATGATTTACCCAAGATCACATAGTATGTGGTAGCACTAGAATTTAAATCTTTTTGCCCAACTTTAAAATGTGAATTTTAACCAAAACAAAGCTAAGTAATATTTCCAGTCCACCTGCAGCTTCCTCTTAATCTAAATCAGTGGTTCTCAACGGGGTGATTGTGTCCCCCAAAGGGACATTCGTCATTGTCTGGAGACATTTTTGATTGTCATGAATGGGGGCCACTACTGGCTAGTGAGTTAAGGCCAGGGATTCGACTAAACCTCCTATAACATGCAGGGCAGGTCCCCACAGCAAAGAACAGTCCAAAATGTCATTACTGCCACTGGAGAAACACTGGGATGGATGAGAATAGAAGATATCATATTAGCTAAATTCTTTTAGTTGCTGGACATAAAAACAATAGCTACTTTACACTTTTCAAAATAATTTACTGGAAGGGTATTGAAATATTAAAAGAAGAATTAAACAACCCATGACTTGTAAGTGGATGGTTGTTCATGGTTCTCAGTAACAGGAATTTCTGGACTGTCCTCTCAAAAACACTGCCATAAACATGCCTCACTCAGCTTCTGGAGCATTCAGTCTCCCCTCTAGGAAAAAAAAAAGAATCAGAATAACTCATTTTGGGTTAGGTGACTTTCTCTGTTCACTCTGGCACAGTGTGACCCATCCATTTGTACTAGAGACCATTTCCACAAAAGGCAGCCTCTCCAAGACAGGTCTACCACCAACCTGTGTTCATTTCCTCTGGCATAAGTCACTAAGCAATGTCACTTGGGGACATAGATAATATATGTCATGTGAGTTCAAGGTGAAAGATCATTTGGATCGTCTTTAGCTTCTTAGTGCCAAAGATTAAATATGTACCTGTTATTATGTTTTAAAACCCTTGGTGGTATTTTAGATTCCAACTAGATGATCCCTCAAGGCTTCACTGCAGTTGGGGCTTGACTGGATCTTTAGATCTTAAGTATAATTTAGCTGCTAATGAGCATCCATCTATTGATATTTAGCTTAGCGCTGCAGGAAATTGGGCCCTTGTTCATAGATCTCACCTTGCCTGCAAGGCTGTCAACCCAACTCTTCCATCTCAGTGCCGTAAAGCACTGCAATTTATTTTTTTAAATTGTGAGCTAGTATTTGTATTGCCTCTAATGATGGTAAATACTACACTAGAAAAACTTTCACTATGTGCTCAATTTTAATTCAGGTTTATATTTGGGATACTTTTATAGAACACCCATTATGTTCTCATCACCTAATGTTCATGTTAAATCCTTCTGTTATTTCATAGTTACCCATTCTAGAGAGTAAGATTCAGAGAGGTGAAGTAATTTGCCTACTATTATGGCTAGTGAGTAGGAGTAAAGACTTCCAGGCAGGTTTGCTGGTTATTCTCCACCCACACCACCCATGTCAATCTTCAGTCCTGTCTTGTTCTGTGACCTGGGCTGGCTCAATATCTTCAGAGGGTCTTTGGTCTCTGGTATGTTTTGGGTGCTGGGATGCAACCATAGGAGACAGGCTGGCAGAGGGAAAAGGGCTTAAAGTATTTATCTCCCCACTCTCCCTGGTTTGGGGCAGTAACTTCACCTTCTGTGACTATAGCTGCTGGTAGGTGAAACTTCCCCACACGCCATGGCTCTGGCTCTTACAGAAAGACCCTCTTTCCTCTCCTCGACATCTCAGACAAAACTGTGGGAAAATAACCTTGCTGTTGCTTGTCCTTTCTTGGACACCTCAGCATTCCTTATTGTTCCATTTAAATCTGTGTCTATGAAAACTTTCTTCATCCAATTCCCTTGACTTAAGCCCTTTTGAGTGGAATTCTTGATGCTATATTCTGGAGCTTTGTCTGGCATATTCTAGTCTCTGTGAAGTTGAGGATGAGTTTTTCTTCTGCCTGGACCACCTCTCACTGGGGCTCCAAATGGGAGCCCCACCCAAGTATCTCATTTAAAGTTGGGCTAAGACCACAGCTTGGAAAATATAACTTACTTGTAAGAGATTCCTGGAATATCATTTCTCGAATCTTGTCTGATGTCTTTTAGCAATATCAGTGGTCCCTAAAATCTAAATTGTGTTTTCTTGGCTGCTGAGAAGCTTAGAGAAAAATTTAATAATCAATTATAGTAATTCTTGTTTATTTTTAGAGCACTTGTATTACCTTTTCTACTATTTATTTTCATTGCCATTTTAGCATGTATCATATGTATCTAATACATTGTGTGTGCTTTTTGAGATAAGGTAGCTTATGTGCTGTTTGTAATAGAAAGACAACTTGGTGCAAGGGAAAAAGACTGGAATTGGACTAGAGATTTTGTTTCAACATGAAATTGCAGAGCCCCTTTAAAGTCAAATTTTCTCATCTGTGAAATGGGATTGACATATATACACTAATATGTATAAAATAGATAACTAATCAGAACCTGCTGCATAGCACAGGGAACTCCACTTTGCTGTACAGTAGCAACTAACACAATGTAGTGAAACAACTATAACCGAATTAAAAATATATGTATATAGTTCCAGGCCAGAGTTGTACAAGATATAAGTTTCACCTAATGCAAAGTCCCCTCAGTTGCCTCTGACTTAAGGACTTCTAATAAAAGATATAAAGGACAGAGTGGTTGCAGCAGAATAGAGGCAGCCACAGTGGAGCTTGCGCTGGCACCTGAAGGGATGCAGACAAGTTAGCAGGGAGGCTGATACTGAAGACTTCTCAGCTAACATCCTGTATTGTAAGAGAAACAGCCAGAAGTCACTGGGGCCAAAGCCACCAGAAGGAGCTCATTGATGATGGAGGGAGTGAAGAGTGAGGTGTCAGGGCAAAAGGCTGCCTCTGGAAGGCAGGTTCAGAGTCCGTAAGGAAGCAAGGTGACTGTTTCTGGGGCATCTATTGAAAAAATTAATTTACAACATTTTGTTAATATTAAAATAAACATACACTGTGGAATAAGATGTAAAGTTTTGAATATACGTCTAAACAATACCCAAGAATTTGGAGTTTGCCTCTTTGGTCTGTAGCCCCAGACCCTCAGAGTAGACCTCTGTGGCCCTCCAACATGGGCATGTTTTCATGGACACATTTGAGTAGTTCTGTTTTAAGAACATAGGTTCTCTCAACTTTGGGATCGAATATATTCACAAAGTGGATGATCTTGAACACATCACTTAACCACTGTGAACGTATCTATTAAATGTAAATAAAAATGTCAAACACAAGTATTGGGAGGATGAAAAAAGATATAACTTTGTAAAGCTCCGTGAACATGGTGCAGAGTAGGTGTTAAATTAATGTAAAGTCCCCCACCTCTCACCCCTTTGTACATTGTTATAAAACCAACTGGAAACCAGTGATATCTCCCCTGTGTGTTTAATTTTCAGCAGCACATCATTAGGTGAGCACAGAGTGCAACAAAAAATTATGAAACGCAATCTGTCTCTTTAATAAAAACAGGGAAATTACAAACATAAAATTCATTCATAAAATACAGAAATAATTAGTTCACTGCCCTGTTCACAATATCCTGTTTCTAAAAGTGCCCTAAACCAGAATATTCCACTAAACCTTGTGACATTTATTGATCTAATTTACCACTTTTTGTTTGTTAAAGCTTGTTGTTTGCCAGAACCATAGATTATCAAGACTAGGCAATATTAGCCCAGGAAATCAGGATTCATCTAATAGAAATACAAATTCCAATTATTCCCCACATGTTATGGTTAAGCACCCAGGTTTCTTTCAAGTTCAAATCAAGGTATTGCAGAAAGTTATAGGTTGACATTTATAAATGCATGAAGTAAATAGATGGAATGAATACTACCTTGTTATTTCAAAAAAAAAAAAATTCTAAATGAAGCTCAAAAGAGGTGAATTGAGAGTAGTTAAACAAATGTGCTGCTTCACCTGGTAGGTAATAAAGTTAAGGAGCTCATTAGTCCCAGCAGTGTTATAAGTTAAAAATGTAAGAAAGAAGAGACAGCACAATATGCTGTAAAGAATCAGGTGTACCTGGGTTTCAGTCCCAGTTACACCACATAAATATCGCTCAACTATACAATTCACAGTTTCTTTATTTACAAAGATGGGCATAGAAATACTCACCTTATAGGACTGTCATTAAGATAGAAAAACAGATGTTTGCAAAGCACCAAGCACAGTGCTTGCAAGTGAAATGTGTTCCATAAATGCTGCTTTCCTTCCTTTTGAGTAAGTCTTCAGAAAATAAGGAATAATAGATCATCTATATGTCATTGTTTTCCAACTTTTTAATCGAAAAGATTCCCCTCTTCCAGTTTATTTTTCCTAATGAAACTGTATGAAGTAGCTTATTGCATAAATATTTCTGCTGGATAAAAATGTAAATATGTCTGTATGTATGTATACACAAACACACACATATATTTGTTTAAAAATTGTTGAATGATGAAGAGTAAGGATGAGGAAGCTGAAAATATTAGTAGCTTTATTGAGAAATAACTTTTCAAGATGGGAAAATGCAATTGAGGTTACTACAGCAGCAGGATCGTTTCTGGCTGCTCTGGGAGTAGAGTGATGGTATACAGTCAGGTGGGAAAAATAAGGGGGAATGCAAATCCTACCCCCACCAAAGCACTTAACCACTATACTCTGACTCTCAGTTTAATCACAGGAGAACTGGATACCCTGAGATCCTCACCTTGCCTATGCTTTTAGGTAAAGGAAGGTATATTCTCATGAACTATTCAAGCCTCATGTTTTCAGCATGTAAAAGACTTTCTTCAACTGCTTTTTTCCACCATTTTGTTCGTAGACTAGTGAAATTTCTACATGTGGTCTTTCATTAAGGATCTGATATCGCACACAAGTACCCAGTACTGAATAAAATCATTGTCAAAGACATGGTATTTATTTGAGTCGATTAGAATTTTATATGATCTTTATCAGGAATGTGAGAGTTCAGCCTTTTAATATCTTACCAGCCTATGAAATATATTATATAATACTATTTTCATCCCCCAAAGTATTCACCATTTGGATCTAGGGATCCTTTGCTGTCCTGTCACATGTCACCATGGGTAAGACAGATAAGATTGATGAATGATGAGATTCAGGGGAAAGGTCAGAGCACTTTGAAATAAGCTTATCTCTCTTTTTCCCTTTCCCTTGCTCTCTCTCACTCTCTCATCTCTTTCACTCTCACTTCATTCTCTCTTTACTTTTTTAAGCAATAATAATTTATTGAAACATTTATATGGAACTGTAGGTGGTTTGAAACCTAGAGAACATAATCTTAATTCCTCTAGCAATCCTAGAAGATGGGCTATTATTTATTTTTTGAAGTATATTTGATTTACAATATTATATTAGTTTCAGGTGTATAGTATAGAGATTCAGTATTTTTACAGTTTATACTCCATTAAAAGTTATTACAAGATAATGGCTATACTTCCCTGTGCTATATAATGTATCATTGTTATCTATTTTATACACAGTAGTTTGTATCTCTTAATCCTATACCCCTAACATACTCCTCACTACTTCCCCTTCTCATTGGTAACCACTAGTTTTTTCCTATACCTTTGAGCCTGTTACTGTTTTGCTATGTACATATGTTTCTATTATTTTTTAGATTGCACATATAAGTGATATCATATAGTATTTGTCTTTCTCTGACTTATTTCACTAAGCATAATATTCTCTAGATCAATAAACATTGCTGCAAATGGCAGAATTTCATTCTTTTTTATGGCTGAGTAATATTTCAGAGTATATCCTTCTTTATCCATTTGTCTGTTAATGGACATTTAGGTTGCTTCCATATCTTGGCTATTGTAAACAGTGCTGCTATGGACATTGCAGTCCATGCATCTTTTCAAATCAGCGTTTTCATTTTTTCTAGATTTATACCCAGGAGTGGAGTTGGTGGGTCATATGGTAGTTCTATTTTTAGTTTATTGAGGAAGCTTCATAATGTTTTCTATCAGGGCTACACCAATTTACACTCCTACCAACCATGTACAAGTGTACCCTTTTCTCCACATCCTCGGCACATTTGTTATTTGTAGACTTTGATGATGTGGCCATTCTAACAGGTGTGAGGTGATATCTCATTACTGTCTTATTTGCATTTCTCTGATGATTAGGGATGCTGAGCATCTTTTCATGTGCCTGTTGGCCATCTATATGTCTTCTTTAGAAAAAATCTCTATTCATGTCTTCTGCCCATCTTTTGGTTGCACTGTCTGATTTATTGCTATTGAGTTGTATGAGGTGTTTATATATTTTTGATATTAATCCCTTTTTGGTCATATCATTTGCAAATATTTTCTCCCATTCAGTAGGCTGTCTTTTAGATTTGTCGATGATTTCCTTTGCTGTGCAAAAGCTTTTAAGTTTAATTAGGTCAAGTTTGTTTACTTTTGCTTTAATTTCTTTTGCCTTAGGAGACAGATCCAAAAAATATTGCTATGACTTGTTTCAAAGAATGTTCTACGTATGTTCTCTTCTAGGAATTTTATGATTTCAGGTCTTATATGTAGGTCTTTAATCCATGTTGAGTTTTGTTTCATATATGGTGTGAAGAGAGTTCTAATACCATTATTGTACATATAGCTGATGAGTTTTACCAGAATCACTTATTGAAGAGACTGTCTTTCTCCATTGTATATTTTTACTTCCTCTGTCATAGATTAATTGACCATAGGCAAGAAGGTTTATTTCTGGATTCTCTATTCTGTTCCTTTGATCTACTTGTCTGTTTTTGTGACAATACAATGTTGTTTTGATTACTGTAGCTTTTTAGTATCCTCTGAAGTCAGGGAGGGTGGTACCTCCAGCTTTCTTCATTTTTCTCAAGATTGCTTTGGCATTTCAGGGCCTGTTCAGGTACCTGCAGCTCTGCTCAGAGGCCTCTTTGTGCAAGTCCCCTTTGTCCCTCATAGCCAATCACTGCCCCTAGCCTCCGCCACCCCTGCTGCCTGGTTATGGAATCAATCTACAGGGCAGGTAGGGCCCACAGGTACTCTGGTCATGTATCAGGGACATGAGCTATGGTGGAGCACCTGCCCTCAGAGATCTGGGCTGCTTCTGATTTGCTGCTTATGTAAATGCCAACATTGGCTGCTGCTGCCCCTCCCAGGATCTACCCCAAGACCGTATCACTGACTTCCCTGGTAGCTCAGTGGTTAAGAATCCGCCTGCCAATGCAGGGGACACAGGTTTGAGCCCTCGTCCGGGAAGATCCCACATGCCACGAAATAACTAAGCCCACGCACCACAGCTACTGAAGCCCTCGCACCTAGAGCCTGTGCTCCGCAACAAGAGAAGCCACGACACTGAGAAACCCGTGCATCGCAACAAAGAGTAGTCCCCACTCACTGCAGCTAGAGAGAGCCCGCACGCAGCAACGAAGACCCAATGCATCCAAAGATAAATAAATTAAAATAAATTTTTTTAAAAAGACCATATCACCTCTGTGTCCCCCAGTCAAGTCTTTTCCCAGTTGTGGCCACCCCAGATCCAGTGCTACACTCTCACATGGAGTGAATAGGGCTGGAGCATTCACTCCACTCTGTCTGGGGCACACAGTGAGGCAGTAGCAGGAAACCGGGCAACTGCTAGGACAGACGTCTCTCCTCCCTGCCTTGGGCTCTAGCCTGCAAGCATAGTCTTCTCACAGGTGGAGTCCAGCCTTTCTGAAGCCCTTTTATTAGTCCCAGTGGTCCTCCAGCCATCCAAGGGTGCTTGTCTTCCCCACATAGGACCCCAAGACTGGGGCATCCAATCTGTGGCTCAGGTTGTTCACACACCATGACAGGTGTCCATCCATTGGAATCTCCCTTTTCCTCTCAGTTCCTTCCCAAGGGCAAGGTTCTTGACCCATTCACTTTTTCCCCCCTTCCTGCCTAATCACGTGTGTATCTTTCTTATAGCTTTAGTTGTACAGGAGTCCTTTTGCCAGTTTCCAGTTAGTTTTCAGTGATAATTGTTCCATACATGGATGTATTTGTGATGTGTTCCTGGGGGCAGGTGAACTCCACATCCTCTTACTCCACCATCTTGATCCCAACTTCCATTCTCTCTTCCTTAAAGCTGTTTTTTTTTTTTTTTTCATAGTAGAAGAGAAAAATGTATTGATATAGAATGTCACAGAGTCAGACTTAAAAAAAACATAGAGGTTCATATAATACTTTCTGTCTCTGTCTTTCTCACAATAAATTGAGTATTATATGAGGGGTAAAGTGTTGGTGAATAATATTAAAAACTTTGGGTTGAAATTGGAGCTTTCAGAAAACAAATTTATAGAGAAAAGGAAACAGTATAAACATACTTAACATTCTGTGAAGGTGATCTGGCTTTGAATTTCGGACCACTTGAAACCAAAGAGTAGAGGAATCAGGCAGGAACCTAGCTGCACTCAGTATTTATTATTTTATATCACATATGTAGCACCAAAAGTGCCATTTGAATTGCAAATTAAATGTTCTCTGTAGTTTTGCTGGTTCTCTAAATTGTATCAATGTCTTAAATTATCTGCCTTTTCATTTTCCAAGTGGTTAATAACAAAACCTGTTTTAAATGACTAAAAAAGGAAGTCTTCCCAAGACAAAATGAAAAAAAACCAAGGTCGATGGTATAATAATAACCATAACAATAATGATAACACAGCTAATTTTTAAAATGACAGAGCTCTTCAAGAAGCAGCATGATGGGTTCTGGACTGTGGACTTATGCAGATCTGGGTTTAAAATCTTGTGTGACCTTGGGTGAGTTATTAAACATTGGCTTACTTTTGCATAAAACAGTAATACAAATAGTATCTACTTAATAGGGTTGTTCAGATAATTAAATATGGTAATATGTCTACATTGCTTGTTACTAGACAAGATGATAACTATTAGCACTGCTTGCCTTATTTTTACATTCTTTAAAGCTCTAAATTACCTATGAGGAAATTGAAACACAGATCTTGAGTTATTAAGTTAATAAGAGGTAGAATCAGAATATGAATTTCGGATGTTTGGCTTCATCTCGTTCTCGTTCTTTATATACCATCACAAATTGATTCACCTCAATGCCATTTTTCTACCCAGCTAAGGTTCATCAGTAACCCCTTTTAGTTCCACTTATATTAGAAGAGTAGATTTGACTGCACTTTTTGGGAACTCTTAGTACATTCAGAAAGGAGTGTTTATTTTAAACAGAGTAAAACCTATCCATAGTGTTATAACTCAGATCCAAAAACTTTAATTCTATAAAATATAGGGTTGCAGTATCATGCAGTTATTGGAATGACCAACATCCTAGCTGATGAGAATGTGAATGAATGGACAATTAACTTATATCTGGATTATCATTATGTGTGACACATTATTGCAAGATTTTACTGTAGTTAATCACTTCGTTAAAAAATAAAGTTAATGTAGATGTGGTATAACTCTAAGAGTAATAATACTAGTAACTATGGCAGGGAAAATGCTACTGTAAACACTGATAAACAATGGTTTACAATATCACCTCATTCCTGGAACACACACAAGAAGACTACATTTCCCAGCATCCTTTGCCTATGTAGCACAGCTGGGAAGGCTGCATTTCACAGCTTCCCTTGCATGTGGCTGTTTGACATCTGGCAGATAGGATAAGGGTAACACAGATTCAGTTAACTTCCAAACCAGCTCTTAGAAAAATCCCATACAATTCTTCATTCCCCTTTCTACTTTTTGTGGCCACCTTGTCAGGCACAATAGAGAAGGTATATTGATAGCTTGGGAGCAGCCACCATGCCTGAGCCCACCACTCACAGAATTGCTGAGAAGAGCTTCCGAAATCTCACCATCCTTTTTTGGGTTAAGCCTCTGAGATTTCAGAGGCAATATGTTTCCGCAGCCTAGCTTACTCTATCCTGGCTCATACAACAACTAGCATTGAGCACTGACTTTGTACCAGGCACTACCTCAAGCATTCTTTATATCTAGTTTAATTATCTTCAAGACAGAGAGATAGACTAGGTATTATAGTTATAGCTATTTTTCAGATGAGAAAAATGAAACTTAGAGCAGTTAAGTAATGTACCTGTGATTAAAGAATCTAGAAGTGACTGAGCTGGTATTTGAATTCATATTCATATCTGTGTGTCTCCAGAGACTGTCAGCTTCATAAATAGGATAACTTTCCACGTATTAGGTAAATAAACCATTAGTTTCTAAATAAGAAATCTCAGTAGACTGATCTGCTCATCTGCTGGTCATGAGGGCCTGTGCTGTAAGGGGCCTCTGAGGAGGAGGACGTGAGTCACAGAGCAGAGCACGGTAGTAGGCAGCTCAGAAGCCTCCAGGGTTCTCCAGGATAAATGCAGAGACAACACCATCTTCAGTGATGGTGCAGAAAAATGACTGTATGATCAATTTTATGAACAATTTCTGGGGTTAGGGAGAATCTTCTCACCTAGATAATTAGAGGAAGTAGAATTGAGTTTGTAGAACTATATAATGTGAAAAGTATTTTTAATTAATAGTAAAGTTTGTTAGGCAGGAATGATAGAAGGCATGCATTCCCCTGTCATCCCCATGCCACATTTCAGGTGACTGCTGCCAATTTAATGGTAATAATTCCTTGCTGCTGTAGGAATCGCTTGGTAAGACTTTTTCTAGACCAAGATAACCAAGGAAACACACAGTATAAGTTACTGGTTTAGGTTTTTAGAACCCCCTTTTATTTTTGTTTAGTTTTACATAGTGATTTTTATCAATGGGTATGTTAGAGGGAGGTGCTACACAGAGTATCAACTGTACTTTTGTATTGGAAGAAGTTTATACACACATATGTAAATATGTGTGTGTATATGTACATACCGATGCATAATACATGCACGTGTACCTGTGTGTGTGTGTGTGTGTGTGTGTGTGTGTGCGCTTGTATATGTGTAGTAACTAATGTAACCTTAAAAATTGTCTGGACTTCCCTGGTGGTGCAGTGGTTAAGAATCTGCCTGCCAGTGCAGGGGACACAGGTTTGAGCCCTTGTGCGGGAAGATCTCACATGCCGCAGAGCAACTAAGCCTGCGCACCACAACTACTGAAGCCCGCGTGCCTAGAACCCATGCTCCACAACAAGAGAAGCCAGATCAATGAGAAGCCCGCACACTACAGCAAAGAGTAGCCCCAGCTCGCCCCAACTAGAGAAAGCTCACACGCAGCAACAAAGACCCAATACATCCAAAAAATAAATTAATTAAATAAATAAATGTATTTTTAAAAATACATTGTCTCTGATATGACGAAAGAATTTACAAAGCTTTTAGGGACAGACGTTTCTTACAATCCACAAACATAGATGCACAGCTTAGTGCCCTGATGAAAAGCTCTAAGAGGCACCTGTGGTATCAGATGCTGTTTGAACAAATAATTTTACTAAGTTCACAATAAATAGTTTTTGAGCATTTACTAATTACTACCAGCTTGATACGAGACTAGCACAAGACTTAGAAAACATTAAACCTCAAATACATGGGTTGTGTTTTCTTACAGCAATAAACTTCAATTCCCACTCAGTTTTGTTAAAAATAAGCATGTATTGAATGCCTTCCATGTACCTGAGCATTCTGCCATTATGGAAATTAAAAAATGAATTATATAGCACTCCTGCCCAAAAGGAACTTACAAGCTAGTGGGAAGACTAACTACCAATGGTGTTTGATCTGCTTTTGTTTTCCCTCTTCTGTTTTGTGTAGAAATGTAAGTTTTCCACCATGGTGCCTTGGGTGACACCTTGCACCATGCATCCTCGCAGGCTGACCTCTCTGTATCAGGCTCCAAGCCTCTAAAGGATGGGACTCAACTGTGTCTGGCTTGCAGCACATCAGAAAGAAGGTGTTAATTCACTTTCTTAAGATTGCTAATTAGATGTGGAATATTCTACTTCATCTTTTACTTACAAAGGAGAACTGGCTCACTGCACAGTTTCAGAAAAGGTTTTTGTAGTTTTGCTGTTTAGTCATTATTGCTGCATCTTTTATCTCCAGATTGGAAATATAAGGTTTGCGGAAGGCAGCAGGGTGTGTGTCTTCCTTGTATTTCAGGGTTAGGCTTTGAGTCAGGGAGACCAGTGGATTTTAGCTCATAGTTTCCTCCCTCTGGACAGAGTGCAGATGATCTATACTTGTTCTGTCCTCTGAGGTTAAGTCATAAGTACGATGTGGGATTAAGCTGCATAATATATACAGAGCAATAAACAATAACTATTACCATTCTTAATATCATTTTGTATTCATATATCAGAAACTAATTCCTTTTGCTCCTAGAAATACTTAAATCTTGTCCCAATGTTTTCTGAACTATTTAAAATGATCTATCAGACTTGAATTCCATATTGATAGATTCAATATGGTTTGGTTTATAGGTAAAAGGGGAAGCAACTTAAATGGTAAATGTGCTATCTTGTAGGATATCATAACTAAAGTTTCTCTTACTTTAAATCTTTGAAATATTTTCTCATAAAATTTATTTTTAATTAATGTTTTAAAGATTTCATACATAATATATTAGTAGTTTTTTTTATTCATTTAGTGATCCTTTACAAATTTATTTATTGGATTCTTTCCCTTTAAGGTTTTTAAAACATTTTTATACAAACATTTCTAAACATAGGCATACAGGATCTGCTGTGCTTTACTCTAAGATAGAACATCTCAAAGTGTGGCCTGTAGACCCATGAGTGTCCTGTGACCTTTAGGGACTTCATGAGTGAGGTCAAGACTATTTTCATAATAGTACTAAGTACTAAAAAATAGTACCAGTACTAAGAAATCATTTGCCTTTTAAGCTGTGCTGACGTTTGTGCTGCTGGTGCAAAATCAATGGTGCTTATAATTGGTGACCTTTAGTATGAAGCAAGACAAGGGTACCAAACTATACAAGTGTCATTGCGTCCTTCAGCATCATTTCCAGTTTTTTTTTAAGCCAATTTCACTTAAAAATATCCTTGATGGTGTAGTAAAAATTATTAGTTTTACTATCTTGAACATAGAGAACACATTTTTTTTCTTATTCTGTACAATGAAATAGATACTCTCATGTTGTATTTTGAAGTATGGTGGCACTGGTTTGATTGTTTGAGTTATGAGCTGAACCAGCCACATTTTCAAGGGACGTCATTTATACTTGAAAGAACAACTGGCAAACAAAATTATGGTTATTTAGACTTGGTTATTTGGTAGACATTTTCTTGAAAATGAAGGGAGTAACCTGTCACTTCAAGGAAAATGCTAACAGTATTTGTTGCCAATGATAAAATTTAAGCTTACAATTAAAAGTTAGTATTTAGGAAACTTGTTTCATTACCATCAGCTTGACAGCTTCCAATACTAGAAGACTTTTCTGTTGAGATAAGGGTGATACTAGCAAATGCAATTTTTTGGTCTTGTATAATGACGTGTAGACATTTGGAAGATCTGCATAACTCAATGAATCAATATTTTTCTAAATGCCAAATACCTAATATAAAA
The DNA here is from genome assembly GCF_026419965.1 of Kogia breviceps. Classification (NCBI taxonomy): domain Eukaryota; kingdom Metazoa; phylum Chordata; class Mammalia; order Artiodactyla; family Physeteridae; genus Kogia; species Kogia breviceps. Next base: position 60,432,198 of record NC_081316.1, read on the forward strand.
TCATGTGTAGGTCAAAACTCCATCAAAGTGCAGAATATACCAATAGATTTTAATGTAACACTAAATATTCATCGATGTGTTTTCAGATGCCACACTGCAAATAACCTTTAAAAAACTCCACTTGTCAAGTTTTGGGGCAGTATCAGTTATCTGAAAAAGCTATTAAAATATTCTTCCTTTTTTCAACTACGCATATTTGTGAGGCTGAATTTTCTTCATATAGTTCCATGAAAACAACATATCAAAACAGATTGAATACAGAGAACTAAATTGTCTTATATTGTTAGACATTATTTTTTAAATAATAGTATGAGAACTTGTCTTATTTTGTTAGACATTATTTTTTTAAAGATGCAAAAATATAAATGAGTCCACTTTATTAAGTGTTTTGTTTTGTAAAACAGTTATTTTTCATAAAATTGTATTATTCATGCTGATATAATGGGCTTTTATTATTTAGAAATATATTAACAAATTATTTTTAAGTTCTTGGTTTTCATTTCTAACATAATAAATATTAATAGACATAGCCCACATAAATAAAAGTTTTTGGAGTCCTCAATAATTTTTAAGAATGTGAAAGCATTTGCAGACCACAAAGTCACAAAGTTTGAGAACTGGTGCTTCAGAGAACTTGGAAAAAGTGCAGATGATGAGTAAAATCTGTATATAATAGCTATATTCTCTACTGACTGAATGGCTCTAACTGAGTTAGTATGTCTCAGTATCCTTATTAATAAAATGAGTATAAATACACTAAATACATTTACTTTGCCATTTAAAAGATTTATTGGTTATTTATTGTAGCTATTATTATCATGGACAAATCCAGGAATAACAAAAACATAGACCCAGATTAATTACACTGAAGGAAATTGCTAATATTGTCTTTTTAAACCATTCCAACCATAATGATTGTTGCCTCCAACCCTGGGCATGTTAAAAGCACCTAGTGTACATTTTCCATAATTTTATTATTCCTTCATTTATTTTCAAAGTCTTGAGGAATAACTTCCTCATAGAACTTTTGCCTTAATGGCCAACAGTAAATCTCTTCTCTCCTATAGATATGCCCTACTTGGACTTCTGCTTATTATTCCAGAGGTCAACAGTGTGTGTTCCTTATGGACAAGTGCAATATGTCCCATATTGTTTGTGTTCCAACACTTTTTATCACAGTTCTTAGTCCGTTCAGGCTGCTGAACAAAAATATCATACACTGAGTGGCTTAAAGGACAGAAATTTATTTATCACACTTCTTGGGAGGAAGTCCAAGATCAAGGCACAGTAGACCCGGTGTCTAGTGAGAGAGCCTGCTTCCTGGACCATAGAAGGCATCTTCTCTCTGTGTCTTCACATGGTGGAAGGGACTGGGGAACTCTCTGAGGTCTTAAACAAAGGCACTAATCCCATTCATAAAGGCTTCACTGTCATGACCCCATCACCTCCCAAGACCCCACCTCCAAATACCTTTCCTTTGGAATTAGATTTCAACATATAAATTTTAAGGAGAGACAAATATCCAGTCTATGGAACACAGGGTAGAGAATCAGTATCTGTGGGATTTGATTGAAATAGCTGATAATATGAATTATTTCAATAGAGCTATGATTGATTTAAAAGGTCCTGAGAAAAAATATAGAGACAAACAAGGAGCTTTGTACTCTTTCCTCCTTTCCTCTCTCCCTCCCATCTACCCTTTCATCAACCTGCCCATCCATCTCACATAAATTCAACATTAATATGGAAAACTTTATTTATTTAATTTTAAGATGCCAGTAATTATAAAATTCACCACCATTTTAACCACAGCTCAGAGGAGAGGGATAGGGAAAAAAATTCAATATAAAATGAACTTTATTCTTATCAAGATAACTTATAAGTTAGCTGCATGATTATAGATAATATTCTTCTTCACCATGACTATCAACATTTTAGTCTAAGCCTTCTTTGCATTGAGTCTAGACAGTTTTATGCACAAATCACTTTTAGCCACCAACCAGTGTACATAATATCACAGTGACAATAGTCTATTTTTCATTACCTCTGCTTGTCATCCAGACTGCTTTGTCATATTACAGGCTGATATAATAATTTTGAGCCAAATAAAAAAAATACCTGGGATTTTCCACATTTGGATGAACCTGACATTTTGAAAGTTCTGTTACTAGACTACACATTATAGGAAGTATAATAGTCCCTTTTGCAAGTCAACCAAAGGCTTTTGACAGATAGATGTTATGTTCCTGAGTGGGTAGTCCTTCATAATGCATAAATTGGTCACATTAATCTCTCCTAGGGTTGAAAATATCATTCTCTATTCCAGAAATTTGATAGTTTCTACTGACTCTAATTGCAATGCCTGCTGTATGACAAGACGATCTTTGACATACACAATAACTTTTCATTTCAGTCAAACTTTGTAATAATGTATAATCTTCTTGAAGACGTTTTAAATGACAATTAGGTATCCAAATTTAAGTCAAAATTTAACTGTGTAATGTTAACAATCAAATAATCCAACTCAGATAACAATAGCATGAATGTAACTAATTCGTATGCTCACAGGCAAGACAAGACTTCTCTTCCTAATGGCTGTATTTTTCATTTGCAGAAAAGTTATAAAGCATATTCCAATTTCAGACACTTTAAAATGTGAATCAAGGAAATATGGCATTATATATATATATATATATATATACACACACACACACACCACGTATATAGTATATACATACTTTTATTAATTGTATGTTCATATATACATATATGTACATATATAAGCATACTTCATTATATATATGTAGTCTATATACCTTATACAATATATATAGCAATATATTTAAATTGATTATGTGAGTTTGTTTGTGTTTGTATATCATTAATGACACTGTAGATAATGAGTACAGAATTATTCCCTAAAAAGTAACACTATTGTAATAAAATTCTGAATGAGTAAAAATAATTGATTTTTTTCTAAAAATATATATCTGTTGCTTTTCTGTGTGAAAAAACAAAAACAAAAAACCCTGATACATTCTTTTGGGGATAAATAACACTTAAGCACATGGCCTTGTTAAAGTACAAATTTTCCTGATGTGTTAAAATGGTAAGGCAGATTTTATTCAAGACTATTGAAATAGGTATAGAAAGTACTAAGATGGCATTTGTCAGCGATAGAAAGATTGGGCTCAACCCTGATTATAACAAGGAAAAGTGGGGATTTATTGCCAAGGAATGGGATGGGGAGGTTGAAGTGTGGAAAATTACTAAGAGGACACATCAAGGGTAATGGATTTCTAGCCTGGCCAAGGATTCTTGCTGAAGGCAGTTCAGAGTTATCAGACATTACCCGGGGGATAAGAAACCTGATCAGATATCAAGGATGATCAGATATTGAGGATGTGGTAATCTGGATAAGTCAACTTAGCAGGATTCTTGCTAAAACTGCGTGATGTAAAGACTGACACAAAAGTCCAAAAGTCTAATTGGGAAGAGAATTTAGAAGAGCCTGACTACAGTTTGGTCAAGGATAGACTCTGTCAGCTATGAGTAGAGGCAAACAGAGGTGGTTAAGCTACATTGAAGAGTGAAGTAAGACAAGTTTTCAGTTCTGTATTCAGGCAGCACAGAGGTGAGGGAGTCAAGGAAATGGAAAGAAAAGAGATATTTTGATGAAAAAAAATGAAGCAAGATGATAAGAGATTGAATCCCAGGGAGAAACTCGTAAGAGTTGCCAAGGGAAGGTATACACAAGGGACTTTACAAGTAGGATCATCTAGTATTCTATTTTAAGTTGTGTGTTAGGATGCATTATAATTATCAGAATTCCTTTTGTTAGTCCCTTACCGTTTATGAACACTACTTTGGGAAAATCAAGGAAAAGTTATTTTGCTCCTTGTTTGAATCAATACAAATGTTGAGTGAAGAGATATGAGTACCATCTAGAATGAGAGGTGAGAGAATCAGGGATCTCAACAGAAGCAGAAATATGAAGTGTGAGGTCACTGGAGAAACCAGAGCTTCCTGAGAATTATGAGGTCAGTAGAATGGGGAAATTTGCATTTCCCATTGTGGAGAGGGTGCTTCAAGGAATTTTAATTTCTTTTACTTGATGTATAATACACTCAGTCAAGTGCACACTTCTTAAGTATACAATTTAATGAATTTTTACACATGTATATACTCATACAACCATTACTTGAATCAGGATATAGAACATTTTCAACATCTAGAAGGCCATTTCCCAATTAGTAACCTGTAAGAGGTACCACTATCATGGTTTCTATTAATAAAGCTAAGTTTTGCATGGCATTTTACTTATTTTTTAAATTAATTTATTTTAGACATTGGAACAAGTTGATTCCAGCAAGCTGGAGGCTTTTAGGATATCTATGTCATTGTCATCTGTGATACACTATAATAACCATACAGTTGACCCCAAACAACACAGGTTTGAACTGCAAGCGTTTGATTCACTTATACACATATTTTTTTCTATAGTAAATGCTACCATACTACAAGCTCCATGTTTGGTTGAATCCACAGATATAGAGGAACCACTGAAACAGAGGACCATGGTATTGGGAGAGCTGAGTATAAACTATATGCACATTTTCAGCTGGGCAGACAGTTGGCGTCCCCTACCCCCTATGTTATTCAAGAGCCAACTGTATTTGTGTGGAGCATTTACTGTTGGTTCATCATTTTTCCAAGCACTTTAATTAGAGATATATAGATACAAAGATAGTTGTTGATAGAGATATACAGATTTGTAGATTCATAATTATAGTTGAGGGAATTAAAGCACATATATGCTAAATAAAACATCCAAGGCCACACAGCTTGTAAGTGATGGAGTCAGGATGCAAATCTAGGTAATTTGGTTTGAGGCAGAGAGTTTAACCAATACTGTCTTCCATAAATTCTCTCTTCTAACTCTTATGGTTTTCAAATTTTAATTACTTACAGTATGGTTTACTGAAACATTGAGCTATAATAGTCTACAGACCAGGATTTCAGCCATGGCTCTAGCATTCACAGAACAGCCTTAGGCCAAGGGTCATCTTTACATCTCTATCTTTGGTGGAGGAGTCATGATTTGCATGCAGTTCCTGCTTATAGAGAAACTCATGAGCTTTCTACAGAGGAGGTGAGGCTGTATTTGGTGAGAGTTTCTCACAGAGGATAGGATTTTCTACCACTACTGGATAGTCTATCACTAAGACATTCCAAATGGTTCATTTACATGGAGTTTTGTTACACAATTCCCACAGAAAATCAAATCAAGAAAAGTATTCATGTACTACAGAAGTATCCATAAAGATTTCCCAGATTCAGAGGTGATTGTCCAGAACCTATAAGGACGTAAGGTGACAAACATAGTTTACCCTTGTGTTATTTTTACACACTTGAAGACCAAATGGTATAACAGTGGAGTGGAGTATGAATTTTGTGCCTAAAAGTGAAATTATTATGTAAGGTTATGCTCAGGAAATGGCATTGTTGTCATCCAGGCCTGTGTTGCCTTCCACCCAAGGCTCATATACTGTGGGTTATCCCAGTTTGACAATCTAAGTAAATGTCACCAACCACTCTATCCTTTTGCTTCTGTTATCTCAAACTTAACTTTTTAGGGGCAGGAACCTCCTTGCTGCTTCTAAAGACAGTTCATAAATTCTTCATATTTTAAACTGTCTCCTACTGATTACTCTGTGAAAACAAATACAGGCTGTACACTTGGGGAAGTTCCAGAGTTACAAATTCCTTACAAATTCTCCCCTCACCATTGTTCCTTTATCACTTTTGGCTTAGCCCCTGCTCTCACTAACAGCGAAAGTTTCATGAAATAGAATTTGGGTCTTCTCTTGTTCAAGATGATTCTGTCAGCCAGGTAATCATTCTCCCCCCCACCACACAAAAAAAGTTGCAGAACAGAAATGGCTGGAAACATGAACCTAGTGGCCTATTTCTTCCACAAGGGAGTCCCTGCGTGGGAAACCTCCAGATTCACTCAACAAAGGACTCTCTTCTTGGCCCTGTAGTCAATTAAGAGAACTTGATGTGAATAAACATCAGAGTTGTGGGTAGAGAGAGCACTAAACCAGGAGTCAAGAGGCCAGTGAAATAGCTGGAACTCTGTTTTCTAAAAATTGTCTTTGACTTACTACCCATTTGGTACCAAGTTCTAGCGGGTAAGTATTTGTCTCACATTATATATAGAAAAACTGAGGCTCAGAAAGAATACCCAAGGCACTTTCCTAGGGCCATACCACTGGAAATAGTCTTTTCTAGTTTTAAACTCATATCTGTCAAACACCAAAAAGCTGTGCAGTTTTCCTATACCATTTCATACTGCTTTCAATATACCTCACAGTTTCACTTCATTTCTGTCTTTAATTCAGCAAAATATTTATTGAGTACCTCCTATTCACCACAAACTATGCTAGGTTCTGAGTATAAAAATAATGGACAAAATATACATGTTCATTGAGACAAGTCAAGGGGGAAGACAGACATTAGCCAAATACTCACCTATACATGTCACTCGCCAATGATAAGGAGAGGTTCATTCAGCTATGGAAATATATAATAGAGGAATATGAGCCATACTGGCCGAGTCAGGAAGGCCTTCCTTGAAGAAGCAACAACACTACTGACAGCTGGAGGATCAATAGACAAAGTTGGAAGGGGACAGGAGAACATTGCAAGGCAAGGGAATAGCACGTGAAAAGGCACTGTGGCAGCAAGAAGCATTGATGTTACAAGACTCCAAGTATCTGGAAACAGAGGTCAAAGATGAACATGGGGCAAAATAAGTTTTGAAAGGTTAATGGAAACAGGGCTTCATAGACCCTTGTAAGAATTTCAGTCTCTACCCAAAGTGCAATGAAAAATTATTTAAATATTTAATCATGTTTAATGTGATCAACTCTGAGATTCAAAAATATCAAAGAATAGCCAAGAAAAACTTGAAGAAAAACAAAGCTTAGGGACTTATGCTACTAGATATAAGGACCTACTATTAAGTTAGAGTAACTGAGAGAATGTGATATTATTGAAAGGATAGACAAAATAGATCAGTAAAACAGAATAAAGAGCTTAGAATCAGATCCACACATTTAAAATGACTTGATTTACAGCCAAAAAAAACCCCCAAAACATGGTACAGTGGGGTAAGGATGTATGGTGTTTTGAACAGTGTTAAATAGTGCTTTAAATTTGATACACATATGGAAAAAAGGCCATGACCTCCTGCTTCTCACCACATAAATTGCAACTCTAGAAGGATTGTAGACCTAAATGTGAATAGTAAACTGATAACAACAACAAAAAAGCATCTGGAGAGTAAGGCAGAAAACTACAAACTACACAGGAGAGGATCTTTATCACCATGGAGCAGCCAAGACATTTTTGACCAGGACATAAAAAATACTAACCATAAGGGAGATACTGATAACTTGTACTATATTTGGATTAAGAATTTTGCTACTTGACAGTGAAAAGGCAAGCCACAGAGTGTGAGCAGTTATTTATAATACATACATCTATAAAAGGTCTTGTGTCCAAAATACAAGATTTTTTCCTATACACTATTAGGAAAAATATGAACAATTCAATAGAAAAAGGAAGAAATAGTTACTTTAGAAAAGATGCTTAACAGTCATTAGTCATTAGAGAAATACAAATTAAAGTCAGGATGCACTACCATTATTAATTACTAGAATGACTAAAATGAATAAGAAAAATAATACCAAGTGTTGGCAAATATATAGAATAACTGAAAATGTTATGCAGTGCTGATAACAGTGTATTTTGTAATAAACACTTTTTTAAATTTTTAAAACTATTTGTCATTATCTACTAAAGCTAGCCACATGATTGGAATTGATTTGGCAATTCCACTTCTAGGAGTATACCCAACAAAACTTCACACATATGTTTATCAAAAGACATGTGCAAGAATGTTCCTGGTCGCACTATTTTTAATAGTCTCAAACTAGAAACTACCATGTAATAAGTTGCCTTATGGGCCCCAATTCTTTACCCCTTCCTGTGCCTACATCCTTTCCCATGTGACTTAGAAATTTTGACCAAACCCACTCCATGCGCATGTCGTGCTTCCCTGCTGCTTGATCCTGGACTCTTTAATGTGGCATGCTTTGGCCAATGGGATGTTGGCAGACACAAACTGATTAAAGGCTTGAAACACACTTGTGTGATTGGGCTTGTCCTCTTATGCCTCTGCCATTTCTGTGACAAGAAAATATTACAGATTAGCTTATTAGTCAAGAAAGGATGAGAGACACAAAGGAAAATTTATCCAGCAGCTCACAGATACAAGGCTTGAGGCAGAGTGACCCATCTGAGCTAGTGATGGGACTGACGTGCTCCTTCCTAGGGGACCATTTTCATTCGTCCCATTGAGTAAGTGAGGCATTCCATTCTCCCAATGGCTTCAGCTCAGTCCTACTACCCTAGGCTTAGAAAAGGCACTACCAAGTGGAAGGAAGTATTGCATGCTTGGAGAATATTTATGAAATCCTCTTCTGAGCAGCCAGGTCAACCCAAATCAGCCCTTTTCCCCAAGTTCCCAGAGGACTGAGTCCAGGATATAATAAAGGAAAGATCACAGTTTTGGAGTCTGACAGTTTTGTGGAAAAATCTCTGGAATATCACTTACCACCTGACTTTGGACAGATTTCATCACTGTTCTGAACCTGTTTCCCTACATTTAAAATGGATAGATTATCATCTAAATTGGAAGCTGTTATCCTCATAATCTAGGAAGTCCTTGCCTTTACTCAAGTAACAATTAAAATGCCTTCTGCATTTACATCCAGAATCTAATTATTTCATTAAATAACCCTTAGAGATAGATACTATTATCTCCACTTTATGAAGGAAGAAACTTGTAACAAAATATTTGGACTTCATTTGTAAGGCATTTGGAACTGCAACGTGGTTTGAAGTATGGAACAGTTGGAAGATAATTGTATCACCCCACGTAAGAGAAAAATGTGATGTAACCTAGAGAAGTAGAAGGAGGTGAACAGATTCTGAAGACATTTGGAATATAAAACTGGCTGAATTTGATGATTGATTGGACATCGGAATGGTGAGAAGCATAAAAGAGGAGATTATAACTTGGTTCCCTTGATGTTTGGAGATATCATTCACTGAAATTGGGCACCCCATGGCGATGACAGGTTTGGGAGGTGATAAGTTCATTTTTGGACAGGTTGAGTGGGAAGGAATTGTGCCATGTCTAGATAGAGATACTTAAAAGGCAATTGGATAAGATCTCAGTCTAAGGGGAGAATCTACGCTACAATTGAAAGTTATCCTTATTTAGTTGATAAAGCTACTTTAGAAAATACACCATGAACACTTTAGTTGCATTTGCTTCAGTAAAGAAAACATTTAACCCTTCTGAACACCAATTTCCTCATCTTTTAAATGAGAAAAATAACATGACTTACCTTGCCAAATAATTTCTGATAAGAATTCAATTACAGAATGAGTGTGTAAGCAATTTGTAAACTTTAAATTGCTACCTAAAGGAAAGAATTATTAGTCTCATTGTTTTTAGCGATGGGTTGGAGGTAACTTTCTAAGCACCTGATCAAGTCTCAATAGCCTACTGAGAATTGCTGGAAATCTTTTGAAAAATAATATTACTTTGGATAACTAGCATTTTTAATAGCCAAATCAGGATAAAGTAAATAAAATATAAAGATATTGAATGAATAAATTGTACTATTTCCTAAGTAAAAACAAATGTTGTGAGTACATCCAGGCAGTTTTATTTTTAAAAAAGACTACAGTTCCATGTTCATGTAATAAAGAAACTGATACTTGCCTTCTCTTCATCAGTAACAGGTTGGGGATTAGACAGAAAATATTTTCTTTCTTGGACATCTTCATTATAATACATACTCCTAGGTAACTAAGGGAGTTGATTTGCTGTTAGGATTATTAGTCAAGGCTATTAAATATTGGAAGGTATCTACCCAAAACTGAAGATTTTCACTATAGACGAGTTAGTCTAAACTCTTCTTTATGATACTAATTTGAGAGCAGGATGAGGTGTCTATATGGCCCCTTTCATCTATAACTATATATATATATATATATATATATATATATATATATATATATATATATATATTCAATGTGAAAAAGATATTTCTGGGTTATCTATAACTGAGGTCATGTGTTCCACTCCTTCAGAAGTGCACCATCAGGTCATTAGGATGTAATTTCAAAAGAAACAAGTGACTTAACACACATCTGTGTTCCTAGGCCTGTAATTATCCTCTGCTCTTTCAGAATATCATTCCTGTAGGTCCTAGACCTCACTGGGACCTTAAGATACAGATTCTGTCTCCATAACCCAGCTCTGTTTGTGCAGCTTGGACCACAATTCATTCACATATGTACAGAGTCAAAGGGGTTGGAAAGTCAATCTCTTCCCTGAATTTAATTCAATTCCACCTACATGCATCAATTTCCTTTTTGCGCCAGGTCCTAAAGTACTAAAAAAAAAAGCTATTGTAGTAAAAACCTCAAGTAACAGGAAAGCTTAATAGGCAGAAATGGAAAAGCACAAAGGATGCTTGGAGACCAGTGGTTATGCAGAAGTTCCAATTGGAGTCATGGGAAATGACTGGATAGGTAGGTCAGGGGAAGACTGGAGAGAATCAAGAATCTGAGAAAGGCCTAGATTTAAATGCTGGGTAAACCTTACTAGCTACATGATGTTGGTTACAGTTATTTATTACTTGTAAGCTCTAATTTCCTAATTTATAAGTTTGTTGTCACCGTCACCAGCAGCAGCATCACTACTGTCCTTGGTGTGGTCATTGTCATCATTATCATTAGTACATCACAAGATTTTTACAAATTCAGTGAGAGAATGTAGGTACAACATAACCCCAATGTCTACAACACAGAAGGCTGGCTGGTTCCTTTTCCTTCTTCTTGAAGGCCCAAATGGGAGATTTTATCTGTAGCATGCTTGCAGGTCTTTGGGCATGCTTTGAAAGGAGGCTTCTTAGTAATTTGGCAAGAGAGAAAGGAAAGTGGGCAGAAATAAGGGCAAACCAGAAAACCCATACATCTCCAAATTTGTTTTTAGACAACTCCACATGATAATCAATGTGCCACATAAAAAATTAACCAGGCCAGCCCTGTTAAGACTGTAGGAAAAAATGGCAGCAACCTTGGACAATATTCTGGGGACCTTGGGGTACTTTTCAGGACGGGGGAGGTATCTGAGTGCTTCTGTTGTCATTGTTGTTTGGTCAGATTTTTTATTTGAAAATAAATGAAACAGATGTGTGTTTTTAAAAACTGTAACAATGCATGAAAAATATGTGGGTTACCTTGTGTATGAGCTGGTGATCAGATTGAAAGCTGCTTCTGGCTTCAGACACCTTCAATAGTGAGCTGTCTTTCCAGATATGTCAGTAAGTGTCACTGGAGCTGGTTATATCTGAACTAGGGACAGGTAGGACTTCCTCCTGCTGTGGGTTGAAATCACCTTTATTATCTAAGCTGTCCATCTGGTGAGTGTGTTGTATGTTTGTGTGCATGTTTTCCTTTCCATCTCTCCCAGTCCATTTCCAATACTGAAGGTGATGTAGGAACTGATAATGGAATGACCTTGAGGCCAAAATATATGGAGTGAGTAACGTTCAATAAAATGGACTATGACAGGTATTTCATAAAAGAGATTTGCGAACAGATGACTTTTTACAAAGAAAGTAAACTAACGTTGCTTTTTTGTTCAGGTGCCAAAGTGATTTGCTTTTCTCTGCTCTAGCAGATTCTGATTGACTTTTTTCTCCGTCAAAATGAGGAAATGGAAGAAAAAAAAAAGGTTGCTCTATGTGATCCATTCAGTAAGAGGGCAGACCATTAATAGTTACCTTTTTTTCTCATTTTGCTATTTCTTTTAATGCTAATGGAAGAGAATGTCAATTTGCTGAAACTTCAGATGTATTAGCCATCATAATAATAGTTAATACTTACTGAGCACTTATTATGTGCCAGTGACATTACTATTTTGTAGGTGTTATATACTTCACACACAAACTCTGAGAGGAAACTAAGATGAAGGGAGTTTAAACATTCTGCCTAACATTTAGAAATAAAACTGAAACACAAAGTTAAGTACCTCCAAAACCAAACATTTGTGCTTTTAAATGTTGCTTCTTTTTTGAATTCCTCCCTGTTCCTTGCTGGAGGTACTGTGCCAGGTACTGGTGAAGAATAAAAAATGGAACAAGAGAGAGATCCTAAAAATACATTCTTATGGGTTTTGAAACCACAACAAACATATAGACATCAGAATGGTACACCATGGAGTGGACAGAGTGAGAAACACAGCATACTGGAGGACCTTTGCCCATGTAAAGAGAGTATCAATATGTAGATTAAACCAACTGGCATCATGAGGGCATGGATACAGACCCAAAATGTCTGTACATTCTGAATTTTTTTCAAGAGAAGCAAAAAATACAGATTTTTTTTGTGCTCTTTTCCAAGTTGATAAATAATTTATCTATCGATCTATCTATCTCTCCATCCATACATATATTCTAAAAGATTATACAAGTCAAACTAAAAATATATATGAGACAGATTACAGTATTGGTCTTCTAGTAAATATATGTGGAATAGAGTAAAGATTGTATACTTGAAATTAGATTGGCGTGGTTATATTCCCATGCTACCACTTATTAGAGTTAGGAAATTAGGCACACTTGGTGTCTTTGAAGGCCACTTTTCTCACCTGTAGAATGTAGAGAGAGTATTACTAAACCTCTTAAGTTTACGGAGAAGATTAAGTGAGATAAAACATGTAAAGCTGGTAATACAAGTTTAGCACACAGTTGACAATATATATATTTTTTTCTCTTTTACTCCAACCAGAGGAAGATAGACCCATAAAAGCAAATCATTGCTGGTTGGTAGTATCTAGAATGGCTTCCTGAGAAAGTGGTCCACTTGAGATGGACTTCAAAGGGGGGGTATTATTTGGAGAAAAGTGACCCTCATGAAGATAATGTTATAAGTGAAATCTAAGTGTTAGGATTATTTAGAAAGTATACAACTCTTTTTTGAATAATATATAGTTTGATGCAAGCTCTTAACTGGAGATAAGACTTGGAACATATACTGTTGTGACATATAGAAGGCTTAAAATGCCAAGGTATGGAGTATAATTATAATTGAGAATGCAACAAAGAACCACTGTGTTTTGATTTTTTTTCATTATTATTTATGGAATGACATAATCAAGTTGACCTAGGGAGCTTAATCTTGCAGCACCACAAATAGCAGATGTGAGGGAAAGACCCGCAGTGGGAAAAACAGTCAAGAGGTGACTCAGCTAACTGAGGATATGGTCTGTGATCTACTGTTAGTGGAAATGGAGAAGAAAATCTAGGTGAGAGCAATCCTGAGAGATTAGTGGGAGAGACTTAAGATATCAACTTTCTTCATTGTTGGAGTTGCTGATTATAGATGGGAGGCAAGAAACAGAAGGATCAAATGTGAGTTGAGACCCGGGAGGACATAGAAGTGAAGGAACTCTACAATCCAGGAGGGATCAAGTCCTTATTCTTCTACTTGCTCCCGGTGTGACTTAGGGTAGGTCGCTTCACACTTTGAATGCCAGCTTCTTCGTGTGTTAAATAAGAATAAAAACACCCAGTTCCAGTGCTGTTTTGAGAATAGGATGAGGTGGAATGTTTAATTAGGATAGGCCTGGCATACAAATAGTCTCTCGATAAATGTCAGTCCCCCACTTTCTCCTTCACACCCAATAGGGTGCTCCTTGGGGCAGAATATGACTTTTTTTTCCTACCACTTTTGTCTCCACAGGAGATGTTCAACCTTTATACCACCCAGTGGTGCTCCATGTGCTGCTTTCCAAATCAACAGAGGGCAGCAGGGAGCTGAAGCTGGACTTAACTAGCCCAGCCCCTCAAAGAATTCTCAAAGAGAAGCCTTGCTTTGGGGGATAACTAAGTCCAATGTTCCATTAAAAGCACCCAGAAATGTGTAGATATTTAATAAATAATAAATTGATAAATAATGAATTGATTTTAAAAATGATTTCTGGGAGCTTTGAACAATGCCTCAGAGAAATATATAGAGGGTCAAGAAGCCAGGAACTCCAAAGGAAAATAAGATATTAGAAGATTCCTGTAACTTGTATACCATCCAAACAGGAAATGAACCTTACTTAAAGGTCTTATACTCTGGGCATAACCATCCTTATTCTAAATTGCCCTTTGGGTAGAACTAGTTCAACTGCTTTCTTATTAAATCTAGAAGAAATTATTTTATGTTAGGATTACGTAAAGAGTCTCCAAAGGCCTTGTAATAAACATCTGAATAATGTCACCAGGTGACTACATGCACTACATGCATTTCATAGCAAATTCAGCTTATGTACATGCACACGGAAAGAAAGAAACAACAAAAAACACAAACACTGTGAATTCTATGGCCCAGAGTATCTATAGGAAATATTATTGTCTTGTTCTGGCTCAGAAACCCTTCTTTTATTGATCATTTTCTATATCCTACATTGCCTTTCACTGGACTTTCCTTAACAATGTTGATAAACTAATGGCAAAAATTTTCTCTATCTATAATTACTCAAGCTCCAGATTTGAAATACAAAATCCTTAGTAATTGAATTTCTGTAGTTCTAGCTGATGCTTTGACTACTTGTTTCTACAATTGTTCAGGGCAAGGACTTAAGGAGGATCCTCCTCTAATTATGTGCTCCCCAAATATGCCTGTTCTGTCTTCCTGCAATAGACTCATCTCTGCAGTAGTTGGTTGATGGGAGAGATATTGGCATGAAAAGGGTGAGTTCTATGCTGAGTGCTACCTACAAAAGGCTTTCTCATTTTGAATAAATGAATGGCTCTTAGATTAGTTTCTACGTTATTCATCAGACATTCTCCCCACATGCCTACTGAGGGATTTCTTTCATGCCCACTTAGACATGGGTTTTACTATGATTCTGTACAGACTTTGGAACTGCTTCTGGCTTAAAGAAGGCCGGCGAACACAAAATAACCTTGTGGTGCATTTGTAATTGTCCAGTGTCTGCTATAGGCTCTGGCATATGGCTGCTGTCTCTCATCCATTCTCTGCTTGCCATCGAGGCCAGACATGAAAGGAGTGATCCCAGGAAAATTTTCATATCTAATCAGACTCCTCTCTTGGGTCAGGGGCTACTCTTCATATCTGCTCTTCTGGCCTGAGCCATTGGCAGTGACCAAAGGATGGAAAATCCACCCATCCGTCTCAACAGCCAAGAGGACAGGGAGAAAGCAGCCTTCCAACCAGACCATGGAGCCAAATGGCAGGAAGTTTCTCTTCTCTTCAGAATACAAGTTATACCTGACAGATAAACTGTACTCATGGTACTACTAAAGTCAACAGAGGGATTTTTTGGTGGTTTTGTTTTTTAAATCCTCTTGACTTATCAACAGTGTGGTAGAGGAAGCTACTTGGATAAAAAGACTCAGATGAACTTGTGATTGTATTATTAACAATAAAGAATATTAAAAGCTAAAATTATTAGGTGCTTACCATGTAGGAACACAGTGCTAGGCACTTTAGTTACTGTATCCTGCTTAATTCTCACAATGAGAGAGCTGTAACTATCATACTTTTTGTAGATAAGAAAACAAACTTAGGAGAAATGACTTGACTAGGTGTTTACTCTTAAATGATGTGTAAATTTTAAAATCGTTTCATTGTTCCTGTAGAAGCTGAAAGAGCTGTGGAGTTATACAGGAACCTATGCAATAGCCAAGGCACATGCTGATGTGGTCATCTTACTGATAAGAAAGCTGAGGTTCAGAATATGTGAGTGACATGCCCCAGATTTCACTGCTAGTTTATCTTGGAGCTGAATTCCAACAGATCTTCTGGTTTTAAATGCATTTTTCACCCAGTATAGCTGATGTAACTTTCAAAGCCTTTGTAAGGTGGAAGGTAAAGGAGAAGGTCCATGACCAAACAGCATGTGTGTTGATTTGGATTCAGTCAGATTTATGTCTCTGAACCTGGACTTCTTCATCTGAAATAAATAAGTAAATAAATAAGGTTGTAAATACTTATAAAGTCCTAATCAGGATTAGCAATAGTTTATCAAAGTTCCTATCCTTACTCCTGGTATATAATAGGTACTCAAAAAAGTAGGAGCATCTTCCACGTTTAGTTAAAGTGAAAAAAAGTGCTGAAGAAGCAAGAAAGAATATGAATGCACTGTTGGACATGGAGCTAGTATGTGTTCATTTGCTCATTGATTAATATGTGAAGTGATAGTGAGATTTTTGTCATAAATCTGTCCCCATCCCTCTCAGAGTTTACATTTACATTGTGGAAAGATGAGGTAAGATTTTGATAGCACCTTCCTCTCTCATTGCAAATTGGGTTCTCCGGCAAATGTGTTTAAACGAGTAGGGACCATTATTCAATGTATCACTCAAAATTAAGTACAGAAAACATGCCACTCAAGATATTTTAAGAAAGAATGGATTTAATATAGGGAATTGGTGGATTACAAATTCACTGCATAGTTTGAAGAAATGGACTGTAATCTGGGTCTCCAAGAAAGACTCCTAAACAATACAACAAACCCATAGGGAAGCTACCATCCTTGGTTACTTCTGGAGCTGCCTCATCCCTCAAACCTGTCACCACTACTGCCCCCATTATAGACACCCAAATTATGGTGAAAGTAAACCCGTATCTTCATGCCAGGGAATAGGAAATTGTGTCAAGGAGCATATGTCACCACTGTTGTTGCTGCTTCTCCCAGCCACCCAAGAAGCTGGGTATGGGATGCTGCTGCAGAGAATCTTCACATTCCCACAATGTTCCTGTGCAGACACAACAAAAAAGAGAAGAAAAATGCCTCTGTCTAAATTCTGACTTCAGATCTAAGGAAAATCTATCTAACAACACTTTATACCCAGAACACTACAGATAAAGAAATGTAGTTTTTGGCTTAGCTTTTCAAACTCTCCCAAGAGAAAGAATTTGGGATGGAAGTTGAATGAATATTCAGCACACTCATTTTCCTAGACCAGTATGATATTCACATGGGGGAATCATTACATGATTTGGGGGAAAATGATGTCACATAACTGACCTTCAGTTTCCTCATTTCCAATGAGGAATTGGAATCTAAAGTTGTTATTGTGAGATTGACATGAGATGATGTATAAATTGCTTAACATAGAGCTTGACATATCATATTTCCTCAATACATGATAATTCTGAATGAAACATAAAGTATATACAGGACTCAGCACAGTATACTGCATGTAGTAAATGTTCAGTAAAAATATGTGTTGCAAGTGTGAATTACATTATTTGGAGATAAATTATGTTCCAAGATGTAGTCCAAAAATATTATGTTCCAGGCCTTATGCCAAATGCTTTACTTGCCTTATCTCATTTAATCTTCTGTAAGTGAGCTCCTATTATTATTCGGTTTAAGGCATAGAAGTAATCTTATGTGAAGACACCAGAGTCTCAACCATTTCTTGAATATTTGGTATTCTTCATAGCATTCTTGGGGGACTCATACTGTCAATGAGCATGTGATTGTAAATACAGAACCTTCACGTTGAATCCTGGATGCTACTGTATCCATAAACTTCCCTAAGAAAAGAAGTTTCTTTTTTGTCAAAAAGAAAAAGTTATTCAGGGCATGGGGTTCAAACATGCCTAATCTGGGTGAGGGTTCACTTTGAGACTATCAAATAATTGACTGCATCTGTTTGCTCACTGTGGGGATTGAAGTAGCTGACCTCTCATATATATTTTTAACACAAGAATATGTGTGTTAAATTTATAAGTCCAACCCAAGGCCCCATGAGTCCATACCAGATACCCAACTAATACATTACCCAACCATGACTTTGTTCAGTCTCCTGGAATGCCCTCTCTGTCTGCTCAGCATGGAATAAACATGTAAGAGAGAGCAATAACTTTTTCCCACCTTGGCCACTTCTTATCTCTGTGATCTACCGTCTCAAATCCTCAGTGTCCTCCTACGCAAAATGAGGATGCTTATTTCCTAGGTTGTTGTGAGGATTAGAGATTGTAATGTTTACAAAATGGGCAGTATGGTGATGAACACGTAGCTCATAATACTGCCATTACTTTTATCATTAAAATACTGCAGTAAGTTTATTGAAATTATCTTTGCCCATTTTACTTAGAATTCTATTTATTCAATGTTTAGATTCTGAAGGTAAATGTCAGAGAATTCTGCTTCCAAGAGAATATTTTTGAGTGCATTTTTGTTTGAGAATGTTTAGCCTGGCAATGATGGAGAAAATGCACAAATCAATTGACATGTACTCTCCAGAATATAGTAGCTTAAATGAACAGCTTAATTTGCATTCTCCAGAAGTAGTATTTATCTGGAAACTGCTTGCTATTTCATAGTGGCAAAAGATCTTCCTTTAGTGACATTTTAAAATAGGGCAGGTAGTCCTGTTTGGGATGTGTAACCTCCTTAATGAAGTCCTCACCTCCACCTCCATGCCAGTCAAATGAGAATTAATGTGTTCTTTCAGCTCTTTGAAAGAAGTTCTAGTGGAAATAAGGTAGGACTTAGAATCAAAGGAGTCTACCTTGGGTTTGAGAGTAAACTTGAAAAGTTCCTGAACCTCTTTGAGCCAGATTCTTTGCCTATGAAATGGTGATAAAGTAAAACCAGGTTCATAGATTTTCTGTGAGAATTAAAAATAAGCCAATGTCTCTCAAAATGATGTGAGTGGTTGAAAGTACAGACTCTGGAGTCAAATGGCCAGTGTTTGACTCTCAGCTTCACCACCGACCAACTAATTGACCTTGAGCATGCTACTTAACCTTTCTGTAGCCAGTTTCCTCATATGAAGAAAAGTAAAGGGGAGGAGCAAGTTTTATGACCCATAAGATATTAAGAAGACTGTTAAGAGTATTAAATGGGATCATGCATATTAGTAAGTGAACAGTGAATATGAAGTATTGCTACAATTGTTTTGATAAACTGTGTTGGTTTCATTATGACCCTTCTCATACTGTGTTAAATGATGATTTGCTTCCATGTCTGTCATCCTAGCTAGGATGCAGGTTCCTTGAGGACAGATGCCATGTCATACTCATCTTTGTCATGCATGCTCAGCATGGCATTTTGCACAAAATAGGGTCTCTTAAATACTTGATAAATAAATGTTTGGATCATTTTAGGAAGAATCCAGAGCGAGTGAACCACGCATTCAATGCACTTTGACCTTCCTTGCTGATGCACTGTGATACATCTGTCTCTGTGGCACACACTATAAGATATAGAAAGAATGAGTGCAACTATGCCCTTGTATTGAAAACAGTCTAGTTGAAAACTAATAATGAAATGGGTCTTTAAAACGTGAGAAGCTCAATGCTAGCTCAAGGTACTTTTCATAACTATGATGGCCGTTTAGGAGCACAGATCCGTGTTCTCAAGTAACTCATGTATCTCTTCAACCATGTAAAAATAAACCAGGCAGGGAACCAAAAGACATGGCTTCTCATCTCTACTAACCATATATTTCCTGTATCATTTTGGTAAAATAATCAGTCTCCCTTGGATTAAATTACCTAACTAGTATATAAAACAGTCTGTGACTTTATACCTTTAGTCTTTGTAAATGTCATTCATTTCAAATACATTCGCTTAGAAATCTCAGAATAGTTTTCCAATGTGCTTTGTTAAGATGCATATTCAGCAACTAAATATTAGGTCCTATCTTGGCATTCCTTACTTAAAACCCTCCAAGTGCTTTTTGTGCACTCAGAATAAAATCTAAGTCCATATCACAGCCTACAAAATACTGCATGATCTAACCCTAACGTCTACCCCTCCCACTCTGCTTATTGCTCTCCAATTATAGCAGCCTGTCTGTTGTTTTCTCAAACCTTAAAAGCTCTGCCTAACCCTCTGACTGGACAACTCTATCCCCAGATATCTACATGGTTCATTTTGCCCTTCTTTGAGATCTTTGCTCAAATGACACTTCCTTATAGTTTTGATCCCTGACAACTTTATCTAAACTTGCTCCCCACCTTACCCCTTTACACAGCTTTATTTTTGTCCATGAATCATTTCTATTCTTAATTTACTATTCATGCATGAATGCATTTAACAAATCTGTGTTGAGCTTCTAATCTGTGCCTTGTTTTGAGAGGGGTCCTATAGATTTTTGAGGCACAGGAGCTGTCCTCAAAAATATGTGTAGAGAATATATAAATGAAAGGGAACTGTGGTTCAGTGATTTAAGCACTATGATGGGGGTGGACAAGGAGTGCTGTGGAAACAATAAAGGAGTCACATAATCTGGCTGAAGATTTGAGGAAGGGTTCCTAGAGAGTGATTTCTAAACTGACCCTTTAAGGTTGAGCAGGAATTATCCAAGTGAAAGAGGATGAGATCACTTCTCTGGGCAGAACGAAGACCAAGTTCAAGATATTGAAGAGGAAAGGGAGCACTGGCACTTTTGAAAAATTGAAGGACACATGGCTAGAATGCTGTATTTTAAGGAGGAAGGAAATGAGGCAATGAAAGGGGTTTCAGATGGTTTGAAATGCAGGCAAGGGGCAGACCATGGACCATTATAGCAAGTTTAAAATTATTGCAGGGACAGTAGAAATCATTGAAGAGTTTTAAGAAGAATGACTTGATAATTTTTGTTTGTTTGTTTAAATCCCTCTCGTTATAGGATGTTAAATAGACTAGAAAGGTTAATGGTCAATTAAGATGCTGTTGTAACAGCACAAATGAGACACAGTGAAGGCCAAGATGAAGAACATAGTGGTGAGAATGAAGAGAAGTGTCTGAAAGAAGGAGGCATGTGAGGACTGTTTAGAAGTCTGGCATGCGAGAGAAATAGAATTCAAACATGGCACTGACATTTCTGGTTGTGTCCAGGAGAATCATTTATTGAGGTGAGGTACAAAACACAAGAAGTTAGGTGAGTTTGGGTAGAAAGATAATGAGTTCTGTTTTGAAACTCATGTAAGACCTCCAAAAGGAGATGGATTAAATATCTCTGGTTTCTCCCTCCAGTTATAAATTATTACATTGCTTTTTTTAAATGTTGAAGATATAGTTACTTTGTATCTTTAATAAATCTTCCACTATGCATAAACTTATCAGTTCATTAAATATTTGCTAATTTACTTATTTGCAGGCATTTCAAGTGAATATTTAAGCTGCCTTGGAATTTAGAACCTTATAATTTAAACAGATTCACATATATTACACAACACAACTCTTAACCTTGCTAGGCTTCGGAGATCTAATGGAAAACAAAATAAAACAGAGCTGAGTGGACTTGCGGCTAGAAGAAATAAATGAAGGATGCAGTCACTTAGTAGCACTATAGTTAAGGATAGTAGGATATGTACATAAAAACTGCCATGCATTGAAATAGCCTCAATATCATACAAGTCATTTAGGGGGCCAATCACCATTTCACATATTCCACTCTACTTTCTCAATGAATGCATTCTTCCTAGCCCTCAGCTCTGTCATCATTATAAATAAAAATTACTGAGCAAATACCTCAGGCATTATATCTGTAAATCCTCAAAATAGTCTTATGAGTAGGTGCTATATTATGCCCATTTTACAGATGAGAAATCTGAGACTTCAAATGTTTTAAGTATATTTACAAGGTCAAAAGATAATAAGTGGTGGCACCTGAACTTAAACTAGGTCTGTCTGTAAGATTTTGTATAAAAATTGTCATTGCTCATGTAAATTATGCTACAAAGAAATGATTACAGATAATAATGTACACTGATTGCACAGACTTTTCCATGTATAATTAAGTCATTTAATTCTACCTGTGAGGAAGACATCTGCAAATTGGGGAGGAAAATGTCTATTTCAGAGGGTTGATGTTAATATTAAATATGTTTCTACATGAAATAACTTAACATGGCCTGGCATAGTAAGCACCATGTGTGTGGTAGTTGATATATCATCATCATCATCGTTCTTCTAAATTTTCCTATGAACAAAGGAAGACAAGCTAAGTACCTTGCTCAAGATCACATAATAATCATGGTGGACCCAGGATTTAATTCTAAATCTAGCTAATTGTGGGGTTAAATATTCTTTACACAGAGCATCATCTTAAATAATTGACTTCCTGGGTAATGAATGACTTACATTTGGCAGTCATCATCAAATGACAAAATCCAAGTTTTATTATTGTCATTTGGCTCCCTGTTTGATGATCATCATATTATAGGGTTATACAATTGTGTTAAATATATTTGACTATGTATCCATTTCTCTATGTACTCCAGCTCAGAAGTCTAAGTAATACGCAACTCACTGAGTGATTTGAACACACACACACACACACACACACGCGCGCGCGCGCGCGCGCGCGCTCTCTTAGTAAAAATGTCCACTTATGGGTCTAAAATGCAATTTACAGTGAAAGTTCACAAAGCTGTGAGCTTTATGAGAAAGGGCAGGCATCTGCATTATACATAATTGGAATTCACAACACAGTATGGTACAGTTGCCATGCATCTGTTAAAAGCCAAAAAATTTATTAGAGCAAATTAAAAATTATAGACATTCCCTTTGGATAAAGGAATCCCTCAGTAATATGCAACATTACTAGGAGAAAACTCTTAGAGAAAGAACAATGATGGCAGATCACAGACAGTCACACATCTTTGTGCTCATGTAATGCTGAATATTGTTTGAGAATAATTTTATCACTTTGTTCTTTTATTCAATAAAGATTTCTTAGTGATTACTACATGTTGGCAGTATTCTATGTAATGGAGATACAAAAGTATTCAAACCACTGTCTTCATGGAATTTACATTCTAGTGGCCACTAACTAGCTTTATCATTACACCTGTTATGGACATCCTCTAAATGGAAAAAATTCAGCTGACTGTATGGAGCTTTTGGAAAATAGTTAAGAACAAACTTGTATAAATTCTGCATATACATTTTTAAAGTGTCATGTAAGTGTAATATATGTGTTTTCTTATCTGTAATATGAAGAGAAACCCATTTTTTCAAGTTATCACATAGGTTAATGGTTAGGATAAAATATATACATGACATACCACTAACTCCCTGGAGGACCCTGGGCATGTCACCTTGTGGAATAAAACACCTACCTCCAAATCCATCAACCTTAGTTTCCTCTTTGTAAAATGAAGGATTTACTTCCAGCACTGACAGTCTATGATTCTATTAAAAAAAAAAAAAAACTTAGCAGTAAGTAGTTTGAAATTGGTAGTATAAAAATATTTACTGCAGTGGGCTCAGCTCTGCAATTCCCTGGTCCTCCATCTGTAAGAATTTTGTAGTAAGAAGATGAGAAAGAATCAAATGGAGTCCAAGCTGAGGCACTAATGGGGAAATATGGTGGGGCCAGCAGGCCAAATGCTAGTGTGCAAAGAGCTTATCAAACAGGGACTTGATCTAGGCCAATACCCCTATTCCCAAAGAAAGCCCATCTTGATCTTCAACATAGTAGAGTCAACAAGAGATTCTGGGTAATCTGCCTGGCTTGAAGCTGAAACACAGGCAGTTGTGGGAGTTCCACTTAATAGCTGTCTGACCATGGACAAGATATAACCTCTCTGTACCTCGGTATCCTCATCTGTAAAATGATTTTATAATAATGAAAATTATTATAATACCTACTTCAGGGGAATTTCTGCTTCTGGGAAGATGAAGTAGAGATTCTTTACCTGGGCACTCCTGCCAAGCACAACTAAAAGCCATGGACAATATATGTAAAACAAACATAAGGAGACTCTGAAAGGTGGAGAGAAGAAGGTAGACTTCCTAGGCACGTCAGGATCCAAAAAAAACAACACAATGGTGAGGTCTCTGGATTTTATTTTTGTCTCATATGTCAAGACTTAGAACTGGGTTGTATGGTAGTTCTATTTTTAGTTTTTTAAGGAACCTCCATACTGTTCTCCATAGTGGCTATATCAATTTACATTCCCACTAACAGTGCAAGAGGGTTCCCTTTTCTCCACACCCTCTCCAGCATTTATTGTTTGTAGATTTTTTGATGATGGCTATTCTGACCGGTGTGAGATGATATCTCATTGTAGTTTTGACTTGCATTTCTCTAATGATTAATGATGTTGAGCATTCTTTCATGTGTTTGTTAGCAATCTGTATATCTTCTTTGGAGAAATGTCTATTTAGGTCTTCTGCCCAGTTTTGGATTGGGTTGTTTGGTTTTTTTTGATATTGATCTGCATGAGCTGCTTGTATACTTAGGAGATTAATCCTTTGTCAGTTGCTTCATTTGCAAATATTTTCTCCCATTCTGAGTGCTGTCTTTTTGTCTTGTTTATGGTTTCCTTTGCTATGAAAAGCTTTTAAGTTTCATTAGGTCCCATTTGTTTATTCTTGTTTTCATTTCCATTTCTCTAGGAGGTGGGTCACAAAGGATCTTGCTGTGATTTATGTCATAGAGTGTTCTGCCTATGTTTTCCTCTACGAGTTTGATAGTGTCTGGCCTTACATTTAAGTCTTTAATCCATACGACCCAGCAATACCACTACTGGACATATACCCTGAGAAAGCCATAATTCAAAAAGAGTCATGTACCAAAATATTCATTGCAGCTTTATTACAATAGCGAGGACGTGGAAGTAACCTATTTGTCCATCAACAGATGAATGGATAAAGAAGATGTGGCACATATATACAATGGAATATTACTCAGCCATAAAAAGAAATGAAATTGAGTTATTTGTAGTGAGGTGGATGGACCTAGAGTCTGTCATACAGAGTGAAGTAAGTCGGAAAGAGGAAAACAAATACCGTATGCTAACACATATATATATGGAATCTTAAAAAAAAAAAAAAAAAAAGGTCATGAAGTACCTAGAGGTAAAATGGGAATAAAGACAGACCTACTACAGCATGGACTTGAGAATATGGGGAGGGGGAAGGGTAAGCTGTGACAAAGTGAGAGAGTGGCATGGACATATATACACTACCAAATGTAAAATAGATAGCTAGTGGGAAGCAGCTGCATAGCACAGGGTGATCAGCTCGGTGGTTTGTGATCACCTAGAGGGGTGGGAATGAGGTAGACGCAAGAAGGAAGAGATATGGGAACATATATTTATGTATAACTGATTCACTTTGTTATAAAGCAGAAACTAACCCACCATTGTAAAGCAATTATACTCCAATAAAGATGTTAAAAAAAAAAAAGACTTAGAACTGAAGAAGCTGGCAACCCAAAAATGCCAACAGTGAAGACCAAAAAGGGAAGCAAAGCCTGCTCTTTCTTGGCAAAGGATCAGGAAAGGGGCAGCCTAGAAAGGGAGAAAGCTTTTAGACAATAACTGTTCTACTCCAGACAAATACCACAGAAAAAAAAGTGTGTCTTACACCCACCCATGACAGCAAAAACCAAATGGTGAGTCTAAACTTTCATCCTTTTGAGGCTGTAATGAGATGCACTAACACCCCTGCTCGAGTGGTGTTAGAGACAGCCAAATAGGGAGCTGAGACTTTTATCCCCACCAGCCAGTAAGAAGATTCCCCACCCCCATATAGCATCAGTAGAGGCCATGAGGGGACCCTGGACTTCTACCCCACCTGGCAGTAACAAAACTTCCCTCTTCCCACTGTGTGTGTGTGTGTGTGTGTGTGTGTGTGTGTGTGTACAAGACAGAAAGGGGAGGGGGCCTTGTAAAGAGTCAGAACTTTCACCATTACTCAGTGGTTACAGGCCACCTCCATACTACCACAGTGTCTGTGAAGACCAGATGGTAAAGTGGAATCCCACCCCTGCCTCAAGTGACAATGAGGCTCAATAAGGAATCTGGACTTATTCCTCCACCTACCAGTAATGAGGTCACCTCCCCATTCCCTAGCTAGGGCAGTGTTAGATAAAGGTCAGTGATGGCAAAAGGTTTAAATAAAATCTAGAATCTCATAATATAAATCAAAAATAACAAGTTTCAATCAAAAATAACTTGTCATGAATCAGAAGGTCTCAAAGCTGAATGAAAAATGACAATCAATAGATGCTAACACCAAGATAACAGACATGTTAGAATTATCTGACAAAGATTTTAAAGCAGCAATAATAAAAATGTTTCAAAGAGTAATTATGAATACACTTGAAACAAATGAAAAAAACAGAAAGTCCCAGCAAAGAAATAGAAGATATAAAGAATAACCACATGGAAATTTTAGAACTGAAACATACCATAACCAAAATAAAAATCTCAGTGGATGGCTCAACAGCAGAATAGAATGGACAAAGGAAAGAATCAGTGAGCAAGAAGATAGAAGAGAAATTTTACAGTAGAGCACAAATAGACAGGATAAAATTGAAAAGAGCTCTGGAACAAGTGAGACTATAAGAAAAAAATATGTAACATTAATGTTATCATAGTCCTGGCAGGAGAAGAGAAAGGCAGGTATGGAAAAGTACTTGAAAAAAAGTGGCTGAAAATTTCTCAAATTTGACAAGAAACATAAGCCTATAAACTTAAGAAACAGTGAAATTAAGACAGGATAAACTCAAAGAAATTCATGCCAAGATATATTATAATTAAATTCCTGAAAACTGAAACAAAGAAAAAATCTTGAAAGCAGCAGGAGAAAAGTGATATCTTACATGTAGGGGAAATATTCAAATGATAGGGGATTTCTCATCAGAAAGCAAAGAGGCCAGAAAGAAGCAGCACAATATTTTTCAACTGCTCAAAGAAAATAACTGTTAATCCCAAATCCTATATATTTCAAAAATATCCATCAGACATGAAAGGGAAGTCAAGACACTCTCAGATAAAGGAAAATAAAGAGAATTTGTGTTTAAAGTTGCTCTAAGTATTACATTATAGATAGATGATGGATAGGCAGACAGGAAAATATAGACAGACAGACAGGCAGATCCTATACAAGTTTTTTTTCATTTTAGCAATTCAAATGAATACTAGAAAACTTACCTCTCTGTAATTCCCTTTCTCTCCTTCACTTATACTATGATTGTCTTCTTTGTTTTTTTTAATTGGGGTATAGTTTTTTACAATGTTTTGTTAGTTTCTACTGTACAATGAAGTGGAGTTCCCTGTGCTATACAGAAGGTTCTCATTAGTTATCTATTTTATACATATTAGTGTATGTATGTCAATCCCAATCTCCCAATTCATTCCATCCCCCTTTTTCCCCCTTGGTGTACATATGTTTGTTCTCTACGCCTGTGTCTCTATTTCTGCCTTGCATACCAGTTCATCTGTACTATATTTCTAGATTCCACATATATGGATTTATATATGATATTTGTTTTTCTCTTTCTGACTTACTTCACTGTGTATGACAGTCTCTGGGTCCATCCATGTCTCTACAAATGATGCAATTTCATTCCTTTTTATGGCTGAGTAATATTCATTCAATTGTATATATGTACCACATCTTCTTTATCCATTCATCTGTCAGTGGACATTTAGGTTGTTTCCATGACCTGGCTATTGTAAATAGTGCTGCAGTGAACATCAGGGTGAATGTGTCTTTTTGAATTATGATTGTCTTAAATATTTCCACATTTAGAAATACATCAGACAATGTTATAATTTTTAGCTTTAATCCTCAAACATACTTTAGAAAGCTCAAGAGATAGAAAGCCTATTTTATTTACCCATGTTTTTGTTTACAGTGTTTTTTTCCCTTCATTTTTCATGTTCCAACATTTCCTTTCTATTTAGAGAAATTCAACTTAAGTTTCATGCCATATACAAAAATTAAATCAAAATTGGTCATGGACTTAAATGTGTTAAAGAAAATACTATAAAGCTTTTAGAACAAAATAGCAGGAGACATTCTTTAAAATCTAAAGCTGGTCAAAGTAGTTTATAGAATTTCCATCACAACATAATACATACAAGAAAACAAATGATAAATTAGATTTCATGAAATTTCAAAACTTTTGCTCTGTAAAAGATCCTCTTAAAAGGTTGAAAACACCTCCTACATAGTAGGGGAAAATAGTTGCCAATCTTATATCCATACATAAAGAACTCTCAAAACTCCATGTTTAGGGCTTCCCTGGTGGCGCAGTGGTTGAGAATCCGCCTGCCGATGCAGGAGACACGGGTTCGTGCCCTGGTCCGGGAAGATCCCACATGCCGCGGAGCAACTAAGCCCGTGAGCCATGGCCGCTAGGCCTGCGCGTCCAGAGCCTGTGCTCCGCAACGGGAGAGGCCACAACAGTGAGAGGCCCGCATACCACAAAAAAAAAAAAAAAAAAAAAAAAAAAACCTCCATGTTTATAGAACAAACAATCCAACTTTAAAATGGACAAAACACATGAAGAAACATTTCACCAAAGAAGATATACAGATGGCAAATAAGCACATGAAAAGAATGTTAAAATCATTAGTCATTAGAGAAATCCCAATTTAACCATAATGAGGTATCACTACACACCTACAAGAATGAATAAAATAAAAAATAGTGACAGCATTAAATTCTGGAGGATATAGAGATACTGAATCACTCATATATTGGTGTTAGGAATGGAAGACATACCACCACTCTGGAAAACAGTTGAGCAAGTCTTCGAAAAAACTAATTATGGAGCCAAGATGATGGAGTAGAGAGACCATGAGCTCATCTCTGATCATAGGCACATCAAAATTGAAACTATTTACGGAACACTTGTGGATGCAAAAGCCTGGAAACTACCAGAAAAGATCTTCTACAACTCAATATAGAAAGAGGGAACCACAACAAGATGGGTAGGAGGGGTGCAGTTGTGATATAGTTAAGACCCATACCCCTGGATAGGTGACCCACAAACAGGAGAATAATTACAATTGCAGAGGTTCTCCCCAAGGAACAAATAGTCTGATGCCCACATCAGGTTCCCAACCTGGGGGTCCTGCACCTGGATGATGAGCCCCTGGAATGTATGGCTTTAAAGGCCTGTAGGACTTAATTTCAGGAGACCTAGAAGGCTATGGAAAATAGTGATTCCACTCTTAAAACGTGCACACAAAATCCCACACACTCCAGGATCCAGGGCAGTAATTGGAAAGGAGATTGGGTCAGACCTACCTGCTGATCTTAGAGAGTCTTCTGGAGAGGCAGGAGGCAACTGGAGTTCACCCTGAGGATGTAGACACTGGCAGCAGCCATTTTCAGGAACTCATTCTACCATGTGGACATGAGTGCTGTCAAGTGACATTTTGTAATTCTCCATCTAACTTATTAGCCTCAGGACCCAGTCCCACCCATGCTCACCATTCCATAGTCACCAGTACTGGGAAGCCTCAAGCCAAGAAACTAACTCAGAGATGACACAGCCCCACCTACCAGTCCACAGGCTTTTTTATGATCCCCTGAGCCCACAGCTGGCCCTGGACATAGCCCCACCCACCAGAGGGCTCAGGAGCAGGCCTCACATGCCAGTGCACAGGAACTAGATCCAGAACCCCCAGGGCTCTGCAACCAGAGACCCTGGGTCCCAGCTCCACCCACCAGTGGTAAGGTACCAGCCCCTGGAAAACCAAAGCCCTATAGCCTTCAGAATGAGCCCACACATCAGCAGGCCAGCACCAGCCATGTGACTGGTTCATCCCCAGCTCCAGCCACTAGTGATTCTGCCTAGCCTTGGGAACAGCCTCACTCACCAGTGGGCAACATCAGCCCCAGAAAAAACACAGCCCTGTAACCTTCAGACCCAGCCAACTCAACAGCAGGACACTACCTGCTCTGGGACCTGCTGGGCCCCAACCCTGCCCACCATCAGGCAAACACTGCTTTGGGATACCCTGGATACTGCAGCTAGCTGTGTCAGGAACCAGCCCCACCCACAAGTGTTCCACTAACTTTGGGACCCTTGGGCCCTGCAGCCAGGCCTTGGGACCCAGCTCTGCCCACCAGTGGGCCAGCACTAGGCCCCAGGACTTGGTTTCACCCATCAGTGAGTGGGCATCAGCCTGGGGATATCCTGGACCCCAACTCAAACCACCAGTGAGCCAGCACTAGCCCTGGAGTCCTCCGAGGATCTTCAGCTAACAGCCTCATGACCTGGCCCTGACAAGCAGGGCCAGTAGCCTCACACAAGACAAGCCCTCACAATCAGCTGGATGGGAGCCAACCAAGCCTACCAGACTGCCCACAGTTGTCTGCCCACCACAACAGGAGGACCCAAGCAGCCCATATAGGGGGCACCCCTAGAGCAAATAGCTCTAGTGACCAGAGGGCAGTGAGCTGCTGGGACACATAGGATGTCTCCTACAAAAGACCATTTCTCCAAGGTCAGGAAATGTAACCAGCCTACTAGATACATAGAAATGAAAACAGCATATTAGGCAAAATGAGGTGTCAGAGGAACCTGTCCAAAACGGATAAGATAAAAAACCCCAGAAGAAACTAAGTGAAGTGGATATAGCCAATCTACCTGAGAAAGGGTTCAAAGTAATAATTGTAAAGATGGTTAAAGAATTCAGAAGAATAATGGATGAACACAGAGAGAAGTTAGAAGTTTTTAGCAATGAATTAGAAAGTGTAAAGCACAACCAAACAGAGATGAAGAATATAATAACTAAGATGAAAAATACACTAGGAGAAATCAAGAAAACACTTGAATAAATGATACAGAGGAATGGATCAGTGAGCTGAAGGAGTAGTGGAAATCACTGAAGATGAACAGAAAAAAGAAAAAAGCACATAAAGAAATGAGGACAGTTTAAGAGACCTCTAGGACAACATCAAGCATACTATCATTCTCATTATAGTGGTCCAAGAAGGAGAAGGGAGATAGAAAATGACACAGAACATATCTGAAGACATAATAGCTGAAAACTTTCCAAACCTGTGAAAGAAACAGGCATCTAAGTCCAGGAAGCACAGAAAGTCTCAAACAGGATCAACCCAAAAAGGACCACACCAAGACACATTGTAATTAAAATGGCAAGAATTAAAGATAGAGAGAGAATATTAAAAAGCAGCAAGAGAAAAGCAACAAGTTACTTACAAGGGGACTCCCATAACATATCTGAAGACGTAATAGCTGAAAACTTTCCAAACCTGTGAAAGAAACAGGCATCTAAGTCCAGGAAGCACAGAAAGTCTCAAACAGGATCAACCCAAAAAGGACCACACCAAGACACATTGTAATTAAAATGGCAAGAATTAAAGATAGAGAGAGAATATTAAAAAGCAGCAAGAGAAAAGCAACAAGTTACTTACAAGGGGACTCCCATAAGGCTATCAGCTGACTTTTCAGCAGAAACTCTTCAGCCCAGAATGGAGTAACACAATATATTTTAAATGATGAAAGGGAAAAACCTACAACCAAGAATACTATACCCAGGAAGGCTCTTATTCAGATTTCATGAAGAGATCAAAAGTTTTACAGATAAGCAAATGTGAAAAAAAGTTCAGAACCACCCAACCAGCTTTATAAGAAGTGTTAAAGGGACTTCTCTAAGTGAGAAAGTAAAGGCTACAACTAGAAACATGAAAGTTACAAAAGGAAAAATCTCATATGTAAAGGCAAATATATCAACCATGCACAAAGGCAATAAATCAACCAAGTACAAAGCTAGTAGGAAGGCTAAAAGACAAAAGTAGTAAAATCATCTATATTCACAATAAGCATTTAAGGGAATATACAAAACAATTAGATGTAAAATATGATGTCAAAATCAGTAATCATGAGGAGAAGAGAGTAAAAATGTAGGACTGTTAAAATACATTTGAAATGAAGAGATCCGTAACTTAAAGTAACCATATATAGATAGATAAATAGGTAGATAGATAGATAATAGAAATATTTATATAAACTCATGGTAACCACAAACCAAAAAGCTATAATAAATACTCACGTTAAAAATATAGAAAGGAATCCAAACATAACACTAAATATAGTCACCAAATCATAAGGAAAGAGAACAAAAGATGAAGAAAGGAACAAAAAAGAACTACAAAAACAACACAAAAACAATTAACAAAATGGCAATAAGTATGTATGTAGCAATAATTGCTTTAAATGTAAATGGACAAAATGCTCCAATCAAAGACAGAGTGGCCAAATGGATAGAAAAAAGATATATGTATATATATATATATATATTTTTATATATATATATATATATATATTATATATATAGATAGATACACACACACAATAGACTTTAAGATAAAGACTGATAAAGAAACAGAAACATTACATAATGATCAAGGGAATGGCCCAAGAAGAAGATATAAGAATTGTAAATACATATGCACTCATAGGACCACCTAAATACAGGAAAAATTATTAACAGACACAAAGGGAGAAATTGAGAATAACACAATAATAGTAGGAGACTTTAGCACCATGCTTACATCAAGAGATCATCAAGATGGAAAATCAGTAAAGAAGCACTGACCATAAATGACACTTTAAAACCGATGGAATTAATTGACACATATGGAACATTCTATCCAAAAGCAGCAGAATACACATTCTTTTCTAGTAAATGTGTAATATTCTTTAGGGTTGATCACATGCTAGTCCACAAAACATGCCTTGATAAATGTAAGAAAGTTGAAATCATGTCAAGCATCTTTTCCAACTACAACATAATGAGACTAGAAATCAACGGCAAGGAAAAAAAACCCTGCAAAAAACACAATCACCACAGACGTGGAGGCTGAACAATATGCTACTAAAAAACCAATGGGTCGCTAAAGAAATACTTTCAACAACCTGAATAAACCTTTAGAGAATTATGCTGAGTGAAAATGAGTGAAAATAGCCAATCACGAGTTTACATATTCTATCATTCCATTTATGTAGCATTCTTGAAATGAAAAATGACAGAAATGGATAACAGGTCAATATTAGTGTTTTCCAGTGCTTAAGAAAAGGTTGGGGGCAGGAAGGAAACAGGTATATCTATAAAGGAGTAATATTAGAGATCCTCATATTACAGTGGTGTTGGAAATGCTCTGTATCTTGACTTTATCAATGATAATAACTTGGTTGTGGTATTATATTACAGTTTCATAAGATACTGTCATTTGGAGAAATTGGATAAAGGATACAGGGATATCTCAGAATTATCTGTTAAAACTAAATGTGAATCTACAACTATGTAAAAATAAAAAGGTTACTTTAAGAAAAATTACCTACCTTCAACTTATGATTCTGAAGGTTAAATTAATTATTCATGTAAAATCTCAGTAGTAGCTGAGTAGTAGCTAAAGCAGTAGTAAAGTCTGGGTAGTAGCTTTCAAAAGCCCTCAGCTATTTTTATTTTCATTTTGCTTAATAAATCAATGAATGGACACATGAAAGTAACTAAGAGCATCCAGAGATATTTCCTAGAAACCATGATTATTCAAATTTTGTGGGACAGGGAGTTTGTTTTATAAGAAGAATTGGTAAATGCTATTCAGAGGACTGAGCCTGTTTATTTATTTTTATTTCCTTTCATTCTACACCATTGCATTAATAAAACCGTCATTTATTAAGCAGCTCTTTTATGTCAGGCCATGTGTTATGATGTCAAGTAAGACTCATGTCAAGGTGAGAGAACTTACTCATTTATCAAAGTGTGTGTGGGTGTGTGGATGTGTGGATGTGTGTGTGTTGGGGGATATTTGTTCTCAGTGCTTGGGCAGCATCAGTTAGCACAACAGAAAATAATCCCCCATCCTACTGGAATTCTCATTCTAGTATCTATGTTCATAACCTAATAGGAGAAAGATACAAGTAAAAATAAATTACATTATAGTTAGCAATAGATGCATATAGGAGGGAATACCAAGCTGTGAGAGATTAACTCTAATGTTGGAAGCTGGCCAGGACAGTATTGGTTCCTGAAAATGGTGCCATCAGAGTAGGTATTGAAGGATGTGTAGAACTTTAGTAGGTAAACTAGAGAGGGAACGGGTTTTTCTGAGTACAGCCAGTGGCAAGTGTGAAGACAGTTACAGGAGAGTCTGCACAAAGTCAGAGTGGGTGATCCAAGGAAAAGCCAGGAGGGGTAGCCAGAAAAGAAGGGGAACCCACAGGGGAGAACGAGGGAGAAAGGAGAGAAAAGAAAAGTAATAAACCAAGTACTGGAGAGACCTTCTTTTGAAAGTCAACTCAAAAGAGGCATTTTAAATTGATTTAGAGGCAATGTAGAGCTGATGCAGCAAATGTGGCAGGAATTGGGCAGCAACTATCAAAAAAGCTATCAAAATGTTCGGGCATGATTTGTTCTTATTAAACCTGGGGTACTCTCGGCCTGAGATTCCATTGTCCTCGGAACGGTCATAGATTTTGTTCGTTGGTAGTTTTCCATTAGCTCCCTAGTTACTGATGCACTCCAGGAAACATTCTCTCAGACAGATAACCACCTGATTATGGGAGACTCAAGCTGATTTACGGTGTTTGTGAATACCCTCTGCCTCCACTTTTTTCCTTCATGCACTGGGGACAATATTTGCAAATCAGAAGAAAAATATTAGAAAAGCTGGCATTTGTAATAGGTTCATTTTAGAAAAATCTCTTGTTTTTCTTCTCAGGTTAGGTTTTATATTCATTTCAGGTTGCAGTGTGCAGTGCTTTTGTAGATGCCTTTTAGCCAAGTTTTATGAGTGTTTGAAATCCTCACCCAGTATTTCTTTTCAACTAGGTAGTGTGTTCCAAATTTTAACATTTTTCTATAAACTGCTACATTTGTCTATTGATCCTTCCACAGGCGGCCCTAAGTGCTGGATTTTGTTATATGCTCTGGATACTCTGACAGAGGGTAAAGACATATTTTCAAAAGATCCACAGTCCTGGGAAAAGAGTGACAAAGAAACCTGAGATGGTATGTGCTATAATAGATCTGGTGTGACCTGTTTGGGAGCACAGATCTGGGCTCCTATCTTTGAATGAAGGCATTAGGGGGATTGCTTTGGAGGAAATGAAATCTCAGAGTTTGCCAGATGATGAGGCAGGGGACAAGCATTCTGGTGTTCTGAGCAAGCTGGTGCAAAGGTAGAGGCCTAAGACAGGATTGTCATTCAGAAATTCACAAGAAGGTACATGTGGCTGATAAGGCTGAACTTGGGTGTAATGGAGGAAGTGATGAAAATAAGCTCAAGAGGGAGATAAGGATGAGATGTTCAAGAAAATTCTATTCCACTCAAGGAGTTTGGACTTTATCCAAAGGAAATGAGGAGCCATTGAACAAATCTGGCAGAGAAGTGTAGGCTAGAGAGTTGGGCATTAGGGCAATCACTCCAGCTTCTCCACCTTTCCTCTAATTAACCTGTATTCTCCTGTCCATACCTCTCATCAGCTACAAAGCAGATTTCCCAGAGGACAAGGGCTCAGTCTCTTTGCATTCCAGTGCCGTGTACTTTTCCAACAAACCTCAGCTTCTTTCCCAGTGAGAGGTTTCTGAACTCCTGCTGATTGTAGAGCCTGAGAAATTCCAACCTGCTGATTGATTTGATTTCATTCCACTGTAGTGCATGTAATTTCATGCTTCCAAGTGAAAAACATTTTCTGAAAATTCTTCAATCTCCCCAAATTACTTAGCTTTATATATTCACTCCCAGCTTCAATGGACTCTAAATAACCCAGTTTGGGAGAAAATGCTTGGCATGTGAAGCTTTGGTCATCAAGATTCAACAATTACTTTGATTAGCTCTATCAAATTGTTGAACGCTATCCCAATGGAATGAAAAAAATTAAAGTTGGGGCATGTTACCAGACTAAAAATGTTGCTTGCTGGAGATGCCAATGCACCTTTCTTCAAGGAAAGAAGGGGCTGATTCTTTTTAATAATTAAGAAAAATACACTTTAGGGGTAAAATGGAAAGGTGTCTCCAAGGATTAGATAGATAGGTAGATCATAGATAAATAGATAGATAGACTACCTTTTTAATAAAATAATACATGTTTTAATAACATTTTAAAATAATCAAAATAGAATAAAAATAATTTAAGTAAAATACTTTCCTAAATCATATCATTGCTAATATTTTCAAGAACATCCTTTAAGACATCTATGCATATATAAGGAACAACATATAATTTTATGTAAATAGAACCACACTTGTATATTTTAAAAATAAACTTTGTTATTTTATAGTAGTTTTAGATTTACAAAAAAAAAACTACAAAGATAGTACAGAGTGTTCCTATATACCCACCTCTAGTCTCCCCTATTATTAAAACCTTATTTTTACTGTGGTACATTTGTCACAATTAATGCACCAATATTAATAGATTATTATTAACTGAAGTCCTTCTTTTATTCTGACTGACTTAGAGTAGGTTTTCTGCTTGTTTTTTTTTTTTTTTTAATTTGACAGCTTACCTCTCGTCATTTTTCAGTTCTAGAATGCCATACGGTATACATTATGTTTACTCATCATGTCTTTTTAGGCTCATCTTGGCTATGATAGTTTATCAGACTTAGACAACCTTGACAGCTTTGAGGAGTTCTTGTAAGATATTTTGTAGAATGTCCCTTAATTAGGATTTGTCTCATGTTTTCTCATGCTTAGACTGGAGTTATGGGTTTTGAGAAGGAAGACCACAGAGGTAAAATGGCATGTTCATCACCTCACATCACATCCAGAGTACATACTATCAAAATGGCATTACTGTTGATGTTAAATGTGATCACCTGGTTGAAACAGTATTTGTTGAGTTTCTCTACTGTAAGGTTACTCTTCTTCCCCTCCTTCTTTGCATATTGTACTCTTTGGCAGGAAGTTATAGAATAGCCCACATGATTAAGGAGTAGGGAGCTATGCTTCACCTCTTGAGGGTGGAGTATCTACATAAATTATGTAGAATTCTTCTAAATGGGAGATTTGTTTCTTCCTCATTAATCATTTATTGTATGGGATTATGGATATTTATTTTATATATCTACATTATTTTTATAATATTACTTTTTTTTTTCTCGCTCAGATTGTTCCAGCTCTTCCCATTGAGAAACTCTATCAGTTGGCTGCTTTGTCCTTTTGACATATCCCCATCAGTGTGTGTGTGTGTGTGTGTGTGTGTGTGTGTGTGTGTTTCAGCACTTCCTTACTTTCTGGCACTCTAAGATGCACCAGGCATATTTTGTATATTTCTAGCTGTAGTCCTGGAATCGGTTATTTCTCCAATGAGCCCTGCTTCCTTTTATTGGAGAATCATGGTATAAACCATGATCTGAGCAATAGGTGTGCTTTTCGCTATTAGGGTGTCATTGCTTCCAGGCCCTCCCAGCTAAAAAAGCAAGGAGATATGTGTGTATAATAAACCATGTATGTATATATATTTATAAATATTTCTATGCATAACTATCTTATCTATATTAAACTAAACAATTTCATACTGATGTCTCCAACTCTAAGTCATTACCAGATAGATCCTCATAGCCACCTCCTCCTCTTGCTTATTTGCGGCACTCCCACTCTAACAATGACTCCTACTTTCCTCCATCCATTTACCTAATTGTTCAATTCCAGTATACATATATAGTGCTTTCAGAACTCTTGATCCCTAACCCTGTGTGAAACAACTTTATCAAACAGATTACTTATGTACAATCCCATGCCATTTTCATAACCTGTTATTTCTTAAGTAAAAGTAAGTATGTTGAAGATATCCTTTCAAGTCAATAAATGGAAACCTAAACTATCATTCCAATATATTTGTATAAACTGTGTTTGGGTAGAGTATGCCATGTCTTATTAGCCATTGGAAGAATTTTGGCATTTTCTCTAAATGAGATGAGAAACTATTGGAGAAGGAGGGTCCTCTAAACTTTGTAAGGTCACTCCAGCGGTTCTCATTTGTAATACAGGGTTGGTGGCATCTTTCCTGCCAAAATACTAAGAGCGTTAATAGCAATTGATACTTTATTTCAACGTTTTCAGATGACTTTCACATCTGTCATCTGATTTTTAATCCAATTATTTGTGGCAGGTATAAATCCCTGCTTAAACATAAGGAAATAATGGCTTAGAGAGATTTAGAAACTTACACAAGGTCATCAGTTATTCACTCAAGAAACAGGTACTTCATGCATATTCATTTACTAGTAGCTGTCCAAGGTGCCGATGTTAAAAAATAATGACAGAGGTTCTCTCATTGCCATGTTTACCTATGTTAAATGGCACTGGTACAAATAGAACAAATTCTAATGTAATATAAAAAGCACCTATCAGTCCACTTTACGAGAATTTTGTAATAATTTGTGATATTATATTAAAAAGCCCTAGCACCAGTCAAGTAGGAGATAGTCAATAAATGCCAACCAGTACAAGTACCATTTGAATAGTGGTGTTTGAGGTAAGCATAAT
The DNA here is from genome assembly GCF_026419965.1 of Kogia breviceps. Lineage (NCBI taxonomy): Eukaryota > Metazoa > Chordata > Mammalia > Artiodactyla > Physeteridae > Kogia > Kogia breviceps. Next base: position 60,470,587 of record NC_081316.1, read on the forward strand.
TATATCAATTGCCATTTACAGAGTGCCTACTATATTCTGTCAGTATTTTAAAATATACTTTTAGTTAGAATCCTTTCTTTTAGTTAGAATCCTTTCATTACAAACAGTAGGCACAGAGAAGCTGGTTTCTGCAGGGAAGGGGAGAACTTATTATAAAGGATACAGAACTATCTCATAGAACTAGCTCAAGGGCAGGCAGACAGCCAAGCTGCACAAAGGAAGCAGAACCGGAAGAGGGGAAAGTCAGAAGGAATCCAAGGACTTTTCTCTCTCAATCTCAGCTTCTTTCTACATATCTGTGACATTGTTTTATTTTTCTACATATCAGCTTTCTCTGCTATTGGCTCCAAATTCTGGAAAGTGTCCACTTCTTTGCCTCTCTAATTTTAGTTTTGGTTTTTGTTGCTGCTGTTGTTATTTGTGGGTTTTTGTTTTTGTTTTTAAATATAGATCCCTCCATTCAAAGATAAGTCTAGAAAGAATTGGCATCACTCAAGCTTAATTCCAAACTCCTGATGAATGCCTCCTGATTGGCCTAGTTTGGGGTCCACCCAGCAGTGATCTGAGTACACAAATGACTACTGAAATGTACCTCCCTGAAAATATTTCATCAAGAGACAAGAGGGATAATTTCCAAAGTAGAAGGAGGTGTCATTGTGAGCTGAGCGTGTACCTCAAGAGGGTATATGGCATGTCTAGACCCCACAGGACCCCTGCAAGGTAGCAAAGTAGAAATCACATCCCATTTCACAGATGTGTGTAATGAGAGTCTTGAATTCATTCTTTCAACAAACACTTATTAAATGCCAACTAAGTGTCAGGCATGGAGCTAACTGATGGGGAATGACAGTTTTTAACTTGTAAAGATTGCTTTCTCTCAGTGATTATAGTCATCCAGTAAATCATCATATAACAAATATGTAATCTCAGTTTTTACAGGGGCTACAAATAAGGGAAGGATTTATGAGAACATATAACAGGGGGAATGGACCTACCCTGGGAGTAGTTGTGGGGGCATGAGAGAAGAATACCTTATGGAAGTGAATTTGATTTGAGCTCTGAAAACTCAGTAGCGATCAATGGATGAGAGAGAGGTCCAGGAGCTTTCCAGACAGATAGAACATCACGAGAAGTCAGAAAAAGAAATATGGCCAGTGTAGACAGAGTCCTAAAGAGAAGATGGGGAGAATGGCATACCATTAGCAGGTGCCAGAATATGAAGAGTTTAAAAATGTTGTTCTTGAAGTGCAATGGATAACCATCTTTAAGGTCTTTAAATTGGAAGCGTGACATGATCAGGTTTTGTGTTTTATCAAGTCACTAGTGCCATAGTGTGGAAAATGGATTGAAGGAGAGCAAGAGTGAATGAAGGAGAATAATGCAGAGGCTATTTCAGTGTCTCAGAAAAAAAAGAGGATAGGAGCTGGGATAATGGGAATGAGTGAAAAAGAGACAGAATAGCACAAACTATCTTCTTATTTCACTTTGTGTAACCAGTTCATTTAACAAACCAAGGAAAAGCCACTGAGATCCAGGGGCAAAGGTTGAGCTGGAACTTAAATCCATGCCACCTGACTCCAAGTTTTATCCCATACTATGTGACTAGGATAGGTCTGAGATAATGTCTATTTTATTATTTATGATCATATAATGACATGGAGCTGGTAAAAAGGCAAATAATACGCAATACAGTGTTTAATAATAGTGAATCAAGAAGGAAAGAAAAATTTTATCCTGGGACAGAAAATGTTGAATTCAAATGTGAAAGACAAAATATTTTTCATCCCCTCAATATTCTCTTCATTGCTGCTCTATTTACTTTACCATGACATTATGTGTACACACAGATTTCTTATAAAAGAGGTACCACTTTTTTCTACTTAAAAAACAGCTTTCTTTCCCAGCTTTTAAAACTAAGGGTGCAGATGAAAGACTGAGAAAAAAAATTGTTTGCCAACCTACAGGAAATCCAGGAGCGGGCAGATGCAGGAGCGCACACCATATCTTTTATTTTGCAGCAGTAGCCAAGGTTTTCATCGCTTTAGGAATCTGCTCAGAAAATCTCCTGAACTCCAGCAAAAACTATCTCACTCCTGAACCCACTATCAGAGGAAATCTGGTGAAGATGAAGCTGCAGCCCCAAGGGACCAAGAAAGAGAAACCCTGAATTCTCCCAAATGCTCATCCTCCCCTTAGAAGGTGGTGATGCTTCTTGATTTTGTGACCTTGGGCAAATTACCTCAGCTCTTGGTGCCATAGTTTTCTCAGTACTATTTGAAGATACAAAAATTACTTTGCTTATAAGGTTGTGTTCAAAATATAATGGGTGCCAAATGAATGAATATTGAAATGGAGAGGAAAATTATGACTTTTAAGTTCCTGATTATGTTACAGCTCAGAAAATGAGCATTACACTACATACAACATACCATAACTCCAGAGAAAAACATGATTAAGATGTGGTCACCAGTTCCCCTCTTTACATTCTCTCTTGACCAGTTTCAATAAGATATCCATCTTCAACTTTCCAAAATAGGTCCTACCAGTGTCACCAGTACCTGCGTGTTGATAAACCCAGAGGTCAATCCTTGGCCCTAACCTCACTTGATCTATCAGAGGTCAATCCTTGGTCCTAACTTCACTTGATCTATCAGCAGCATTTAACACAGGTCATTCTTCTGTGTTCCTTGGAACATTCCCTTCACTGTACCTTCTTAGGATACCATTCTCTCCTCTCCTCTTCACTTACTTCCTTCTTTGCTGGCTCATCATCATGCCCCAAGTCTCTAAAAGTTGAAATGTTTTAGGGCTCCTTTCTCAGCTTTCTTCTACTTTCTATCCATGGTTACCCCTAGCTGATGTCATCCAGTTACATGGTTTCAGATTTATCTGTAGCACTTTATAGTTTTACATCTCTAAGTCATGTTTGTCCTCTGAACCCCAGACTTGTGCATCCAACTGTTAATTTGACATCACTGTTTGGCTGGTGGACAGGTATCTCAAAATTATGAGTTTCAAAACTGAACTTATTATTCCCACCACCTCATAATCAGGCTCCTTCCACAGTCTATCCCCTCTTAGAAAATGTCAACTCTGTTCTCCCAGTAGCTCAAGCAAAATCTTTGGAGTCGTCTTTGATTCTTCTCTTTCTTGCACACTTGGAATCCATTCCATCAGCCAACCTCTGTTTCTATCTACAAACTATATCAACTCCTCACCAACTTACCTCTCAACCAAGCCAATGTCATCTTTTTCCTTTCAATGGAAGAGTCTCTTAGCCTGGCTTTCTGGGATCCCTTCCCCCTTGTCTCTTTCTGTCGATTCTCAACACAACATAATAATTTCTTAAAATGAAAATTCAATCATGGCAAACCTCTGCCCAAATTTCTCCAAGATCAGTCCATTTCACTTAGTGTAAAAGCCAGATGCCTTTACGAGGACCATGAGGCCCTCTGCTCTGATACTTGCCCCATCTCCACCTCAGCTTGCCCTCTTCCTTCTGCTTCAGCCTCACTGGCTTCCTTGGTCTACCTCAGCCACGGGGCTCTGAGTTTCCCACTCTCCATATGACATACCCCTGCGCTGGCTTAAGATCTCTAATGAAATCCCCCAGTATGACTTCTCTAACCACCCTCAATAAAATTGCATCCCCCCCTTAACTGTCTGCCTCCTTTCCAGATTTATTTCCTCCACAATACTTTTTTTACTATTTCATATACTGCATATTCATTAACATGTTTTCTCCTATTACTGGAATGCAGTCTGCATGAGGACTCCATTACCTCTAACTGTAGCTACCAGACCAGTCTCTGGCATACATAAGACACACAAATAAATACATGTTAAATAAACAAATTAAGAATGCTACCCCTGCCCTGGTAGACCCCACAGGTTTTGTTCAATAAGTTCAGCTGAGGTTTTTGAGCACCTACTCAGTGCCAGATCTGGTTCTTGGAGCTGGGGATGTATAAATTAAGGAAACATGGTTTCATCCCTCTAGGAGCTGAAAGCCTGGTGGATGAGTGTTTGTCTGGGTGCCCCTCTCCTCACAGCCACCACCCAAAATGCAGGGTCTGAGAAAAGGCTTGCATATAGGTAGCTAATTTTATGAAGTGACCCAGAAAATAGGGATAGAGTACTAGGAATAGTGAAAGAGGGGGCCAGCAAAAGCTAATATGAGTGCGTGGTATCAAACTGGTCACTCTGTGGGCACCTGGAGCTCACATCTGCTCTACCCCTCTGAGAAGTAGTATAGACCATATCTCAGAATTATGGACCTGAGAGGCAGAGGAAGGGGGACTCCAGCCTCCAACCCCCTTTGCCCCACTGGGTAAGGGTCACCTATGGCTTGATAACACCCTCCTGCTTCCAGGGTGTATATGGGTGAGTGCCATTGGCATTGAGAAGCCCCCAGGAGGAAGCGAGAAATGCCCAGTGCAGATGAACAGGGCAAGGCTGGCTTCCACCTGAGTGCCACTGGGCCACAACAAAGGGCTAGGAAAGGAGTAAGGTAGAGCATGTGAGGCATCCAAACTACAAGGAAAACAAGCAACAATACAAGAGACACTGCATTATGTGCTGCAGGTAAGTAAAAATAGAATGCAGGGATAAAATAAAGCGAAAAGGTTGATCACAGCTTGAATATAAGGGAAAGTTTTGAAGTTGTAGCATAGTTTTAGTAGGGCATTGAAAGATGGGTAGAAGGTAGACGATCTTTTGAATTAATTTTCAGCTATTTTAATGAATAAGAAAAGGCATAGGGAAAGGTTAGTAACACATTCATTTCACTCATTTCAATTCAACTCATTCTAAAAAGGAAGCAGTCACAGTTGAACCTACATAGGGCCTGGGGCATAGTAGGGGCTTAAAAATATTTCATGAGTGATTATAAACCAGAATATAGCACAGACTACGAGGGCTAGACAAGAAGAGTGAGAAGGGAAAAATAGTTCCTATTTAATTGCATTTACAGTCCAGATGAGAGAATATTTTTGCATATATTTTTACAGACATGACACATTAAATAATTGTATGCTACTTAGTAATTCCACCTCTTTCTCCCCTACTTTCTAGTCTTTAAATACCAGGTGCTATTTACTCAGTGACCAAGTAAACCCTTAGGATGGCCTTTCTGTAAAGTTAGTATGGTGTAACACTAAAGCAGGCGGTTTGCATGCATTTCGATTACCTGGTTATGGTAGACATATACATCAAAGTATGTTCCAGTCACACTGTGTGCTGCTATAACACATTACCATAGACTGGGTGGCTTAAACAACAAACATTTATTTCTCATGGTTCCGGGAGCTGGAAGTCAGAGATCAGAGTGTTAGCCTGGTCAGGTTCTTGGTGAGGGCCCTCTTCCTGGTTATATCCTCATATGGACTTGCCTTATGTGTACATGCAGAGAGAGATCTCCTGTCTCTTCCTGTTTATTAGAGCATGAATCCTATCATGAGGACTCCATCCTCATGACTTCATCTATACCTAATTACCTCCCAAAGGCCTCATCTCCAAATACTATCACATTGGGACTTAGGGCTTTAACATATGAATTTGAGAGTGACACAAACTTTTAGTTTATAGAAAAGCCTTTGCCAGTATCTTCCTGTATTCCTTATCAGATTGCAAATGTAGAATCTAAACATAGGTGAAAAAGGTTAGTGGATGTAAATGGTCTTCAGAAAGTGGGAATTTGGACTGTGATAGTGAAAGAGGTTCTGGACAAAGTGGTTCATAAATCTTGCTTAGATAGGAAAGTCAGATCAAGTTTGGGGGATCAGAGAACAACATTATAGGAATGCCTGCTAGTCCCAGACTGTGATGGACACTAAGGTATAAACGAGTTATGGTCTTTATCCCCAAGGATTTTAATGTAGAGTGAGCTTGCTGCTAAATGAACATTGGAGTTTGGGGATGGGAAAGTTGGAGAAAGGATAAGGTGATGCATTTGACCCCTTAAAAACTGTTTTTTTTTTTTCACCAATACTTTGCCTGAAGTATTGGTCTGATAATTTTGAAAAGGTATACTAGATCTACTAATATAGCGCTATTGCACCTGTGTGCAATTCTATCCTAAACTGCATTTGTAATACAAATAGGTTTTTGCTAGGTTAACATGTATACCACTCTTTTTTTCAAAATGTTTGTTCTGAGTACTCTATATACCCAGTATTATGGATGTGTGGGTGGATAAATAGATTGGTAGGTGATAGATAGATAGATAGATAATGTACATTCCTCAACTTCAAGATGTTCCCAGTCTAGTCGTAGAAGCCAATGTACTAGTCTATACCTAACTCTCCTATAATGTGGTAGTTCTCTAGTAAAGATATTCACAGAAATTTGAGGGACAAGGAAGGAGCTCAAAGATTCTTCTTTGAACTGTGGGGAATAGATCTTGGATGTTTTCAAAGAGGAAATGACTTTTGGACACAGTCTTTCAAGGGGAGAGTTTCAACCTATGGAGATGTGGAAGAGACATTTCAAAGAGAGGGACAACAGAATCAAAGGTCACCGATGAATGGTGTTTTCAGGAATGCTGAGTGGGCAGTGATATGGCTGGAAGTGGCTGCAGGATTAGGATTACAGCAGTGGTGGCGATGGGGTTTGGCAGTGCTTATAGGGGTGAGACTGCAGCTTGTAGGGGTGAGACTACAAAGGCCTGACTAAGAGACCAGGCTAAGGAGCTTGGCTTTCATGTTGTTGGATTGGCAATTCCCGTTTCTCAGAAGATGCCCCTCTAGAATAGGTTCCAAAAGGAATAATACATTTGAAAAATTCTTTATGTTTTGGAGGTCTGGGTCACACATCAGCTTATTAAACCTGCTGGAAAGTAAAAAAGCTTTTTTTTTTTTTTTTTTTTGTGGTCCGCGGTCCTCTCACTGTTGTGGCCTCTCCCGTTGCGGAGCACAGGCTCCGGAAGCACAGGCTCAGCGACCATGGCTCACGGGCCCAGCCGCTCCGCGGCATGTGGGATCTTCCCAGACCGGGGCACGAACCCATGTCCCCTGCATCGGTAGGCGGACCCCCAACCACTGCGCCACCAGGGAAGCCCAAAAAAGCTTTTTAACTTAATTTAATTCCAGCATTTTCTCGAAAGCTCTAAAACATACAAATATTTATTTCTTCCCCTCTCAACATCTCTTTGAATCTCATGGAACATCACTGCAGGGAATTCTTTGGAATGGAAGTGTTTAAGCAGGGAACTGGTGAGATCAATTTTACCTTTTTAAAATATCACTCTGTTTACAATGTGAGGCCTAGACAGGAAGCCTTTAATTTGGAAATAAGGAGATGGAATCAGTAGCTGTCATAGCGCTTTACCTGGAGAGGGTGAAGTGGGGATTGGGCACGGGTGACAGAAGTGAGTAAAGTGGGGATTGGGAACAAGTCATAGGAGAGACTTGTGAGATCTGGCCACTTTGGCTTTGGGGACCAGGGGAGAGATGCTGTGAACCACTCACATTCTAGTCTGTGGAACTGGTGAAACGTGTACCATTTCACAGAATGGGTAGCAGACTTGGAAAGGAAGATGATGGTGGCTGACAAATTCTCTCTAAGGCCCTGGGAGTTCAAGGTGCCTGTAGAACAAGACATACTGAGAACCTTCCCCTTTCTAAATAAGTTTCCCCTGTAGTCTCCCCTCATCAGCCCCGGAAGGCTCATCCTGCCACGCCTCCCTCTCCAGCTGCCCTGAGCTCATGGCCCTTCTCCAAGCATGCCAAGCACATTCACAACTTCGTCCATTTGCTTCCGCTGTTCTCTGTCCACAGCGACCTTCCTGGCGTCATGAGTTAGGAATTGTGTTTAACTGGTAGTAACAGAGGCCCAGTTACAGTGGCTTAAAAATGTAAGAGTTTATTTTCATATATTACAAAAAAGTTAAGATGATGCACAGTCCGTAGATTGTTTTTGACCTCACAAATTTACCAGGAACACCAACTTTTCTATCTCTTTGTCCCCAGTCCTTAGCAAGTAGCCTTTATCCTCAAGGACACAGAGTGGTTGGTGGAGCTCTAGTCATCACATCCACATCTTAGAAAGAAGAAGCAAAAGAGGCAAAAAAAAAAAAAAAAAAAAAAAAAAAAATCACATCATATCTCATTGACTATACCTATATGGGAGGTGGCTGGGAAATATAATCCAGTCTTTTACTGTGATAATTGCTGCCTAGGGGGAAAGAAAAGTAGGAGGGGGTAAATTTTCTATTTAAAAGAAAGAAGAAAATGCACACAGGAGAGCAATCTCTGCCACATTGAACTCCACCTTTTGCAGCTCTGCTCGTGGGTGAATCCACCTTCCAATCAACCACCACCTTCTCGATAGGAACTTCTCAAATTGCCCTTCTGCCAGAGCAGCTCTTTGCTTCCGGAGCACATACATTGCCTTCTGTTCAGCACTTACTTATGTCATGCTTGCTTTCCCTTTCTTGTTCAGGCTCATTTCTGCCAGCTCCTTTGAGCTAGATCACTTCTTATCAGTCTCTGTGTCTTCTCTTGACCTCTCTGAACCACAGGGTCTGACCACACCTCTGGCCTCTTTTAGGAACTTAGAAGTTGAGTGTCACCCATGGTGCTCTTTCTTTAGTGTACATCAAAATCACCTGGAGGGCTTGTTAAAAGTACAGATGGCTGGGCCCCACTCTGAGTTTCTGATTCAATCGATCTCGGTATAGGGCCCGAGAATATGCTTTTCAGAAAGTTCCCAGTTGATGTTGATGGTGCCGGTCCAAATTTCACACTCTGAGAATCTTTGTTATAGAGGGTCTCCTGCAAAGTCTTTGCTCTCACTAGATCCCAGGTACTTTCTTAATCCCAGGCTGGCTAGATGTGTACCTATCTCCTTGCCTACAGTCCCCATCCTTTCTTCTTCTCTCCACTCTAACTATTTTGCTGCCAGTAAAAGCACCCCAAATAAGTTGAGATGAGCCTTGTATTATAAATGATAAATGGGCTGATGAAAGTCAAGGACATAGTCTGGATTAATCACACTCTGTATAGCTACCCAGCCTTGCCTATCTCAGCCTTTGCCACCACGACCTTCACGGTACCTCTCTTCTTCTCTCCTTTCTTTCCACCATGCTTAGACAGTCTCAGGCTACCGAATCCGAATCTGCAGTCTGCCTGCAGAGGGTTAATTCTTTTCTGGGCATGAAAAATGCCCCTCCATTGCTAGGAGAACTGCTAACCCCACACAAATCCTACCAGTGATGTTTGTGAAATATTTCTCTTGAACTAAAAGATTTTCTCCAGGCCAGTAATTATTGTCATTAACATTTAGATAAGTTGGCTCTTCCCTGCTCTGTATCACTCTGTGTTCCATTCACTCATAATGGAGTAATAGAGGGAGGACTGAAGAATCTCAACCCAAATGTTCTTTGCTAACAAAGCCGACCCCTTCATTTAGGATGGATTTTATATTCATTGCAGCTAGATTCAGCCGGATGCCCTCCCCCCGCCCCAGCCCCTGCCCCTGCCTTCCTCTTCTGGGGCCCATGGGGGTCCTGAACCTTTTGACTCCTCAGCGACCCCAGTCAAAAGAACTTTCAGTCCTGCTGTTGCTTGTGAGCAAGAATGACTCATTTGGGGCTCCAAAACTGCATGGTTCTCCTGTGTGGCTCCCTAACTCCTCCCCCTGGGTCCATCTGCCACGACCAGATCTGGAATCAGGGACCCCAGAGTCAAGCTTTGGGCACTCACTTTGCTCTTAAAACACAACAAACCTAAATCCCCTCCCAGATTTCTCCAACATGGAGATCTGTGTACTGTGTCTACCACTTAGCATTTTTTTCCCAAGTGATTACCCAGTGTGTCCTTATCAGAAAGCCTAATCTAGTGGTATGCAATGGGCTTTGTAGGCAAAATGAGTTCCGATGCTACATATGTCGGGGGCAGCAGGTTGAGAAAGTGGAGAATTCAATTTGAGCTTGCAGAGTGGAGATGGCCATGCACAAGGCTTTAGCAGCCAGCTGGTGTCACAGGGAGCAAGCAAACCCTTCAAAGGTGCTTGTGCTGCTCTTGTGGGTCTGACACTTTACAGATGTGACTGGTGCACAGGTCCACCTGCCTGTGAGCATAAAGGGCAGTCTCATTAACTTCTAATTGCCCACAGGAGAATGGGTGACTTCATGACCCAACCACGACTCATTTTATCCACATTAAATTTTCAGTGGTTTACTTTCTGTTTTGTATTTTGGAAGTATTCAGATCTAACAAAAAAAAGTTGAAAAAGATAGTACTTTTTTTTTTTTAACCTAGTTTCACTAATCATGAACATTTTGACATATTTGCTTTAAACATCTCTCTCTCTCCCTCTCTGTTTCTCTCTCTCTCCCCACACTACACACACATGCACACACACATACTTTTTTTCTGAAAAATTGAAAGAAGTTGTAGAGTTCAAATCAGGTCAACCCCTCCTCTCTTTAGAAGCCTTTACTCACTACTGAAGTCAACCACTGGCTAAAAATAAGACCCTTTTCACAGTGTGATGTGAAATAATTTTCCTGGCCCATGCACTCCATGGGAAGGGGCTGGAAACTGTTTCGTGGAGTTTGAGTCTTGTGTCTCTAGGCCAGTCTGACCTTTCCACTACTCCTCCTAAACATTAGGAAGAACTCACAGAAGTCATGTCTGCTGGGATAGTCGGATGACTAAATAATTTGTCACCCGTACCAAGACACTTTAAATTGAATATTCAGCAAGATCAGTCCTGGTTAATGGAGAAGTAAGGTCACTCTCAGGCCACAGCACTTTTTGTGGCCACAAAGCAGTAAGGTCAGGCAGGAGCCAGGAGATTTGTGGGTTCAAGGTTGAGCTTGACCATTTTATCAGTTTGTGGCCCTGACCGCATTTCCCACCCAGGCCTCGTTTCTCTGGGCTCTTGCAATATTGCAAACAAAATAAAGCAAAAGCATACTTGTTAATACATTTTGAACACTCTAAAATGCTAAACAAATGTTAAGGAGCCTTTCCATGGAGATTCACGCATTAGTCAGCCAAGCAGCCTGACTCTATTTTAGTTTAATATATTCTATAATGTCGAGCACCGTGTGAGGCCTTTGCCATTTTCATGGAACTCCCCTGCCCTTTCCTACCTCTTCACCGTTTTCATGCTATTTTCTCTTCTGAAATACCCTCACTCATATCTTTGCCTACAAATCGACATCCTGCTAAAATGTCACCTCCTCTAGGAAATCTTCCTGGGTTTTTACTCACAAAGAGACTTTTCCTACTCCAAATACCCATGGCACCAATTTTCTGCTGTTGAGAAAAACAGCCTCCTGGTTACAGGTATTTTTCTGCATGAGGCATCTTTCACATGAAACTAAGTAGTACTTGACAGCAATAATCACACCGGTTTTGTCTTGCTTTATCTTTAGCCCTGCACCTATGCCATAGCCTTGAAAATACTTAGATTACAGATGTTTGTCAATTATCTCCTAGCTTTAAGTAACAGACACCAGGCTCAAAATGGTTTAAATCATAAGGAAATTTATTATCTTATGTAACTAGAGGGAAAAGGTAAGGAAGGCCTCTAGGGAAGGTCCATCAGGGTTTCTGCTTTGCCTTCCTCCCATTAAAGGCCACAGACCTTGCCAACAGAAACTAGGGATGCACATTTCCTAGTTTAATTTAGCACACCCAGAAAGAGAGGGGAAACCTCTTCCGTATCCAAGGATTATAGTCCCATCCTTCAACCAGCTTGGGCCAGTTTAGCTGATCTATGCATGTGTGGGCCAATAACAGTTGCTAGGGGAATGCCATGCTTTTATTTATTTACTTTTTAAAAAAATAATGCCATGCTTTAAAAAACAGTATTTGGAAACAGTGTAGGTGGAATTACCATGGTGGATCTAGACTGCCAGCACTGTCCAAAAGAACTTTCTGCAGTGAGGAAACACTGTATTTTTCATTGGGCAATAGAGCAGCCACTGGCCACACGTGGTTATTACGTATATGAAGCCTACAGGTACAACTGAGAAAATGAAAATTTTATTTTAACTAATTGTAACTAATTTAAATAGCTAGTGGCTACCATATTGGACAGGGTAGGAGAGTGATCAATATGCAGCCTGGAGCTGGGGATAGAGTCAGATTTTCTGAGTCACATGGGCTGCAGTGGGCAGAGGGGAGATGTGAGTGAAATGTAGGCCCTGCTTGGAAAGAAGAGAGGGAAGTAAGTTCTGATTACACAGGCAGGTCGTCTAAACTAGCGGTCCCCAATGTTTTTGGAACCAGGGACCGGTTTTGTGGAAGACAGTTGTTCCAGGGACTGGGGCAGAGGCGGGGGTGATGGGGAGTGGTGGATGAAGCTTCCCTCGCTCACCCACCACTCACCTCCTGCTGTGCGGCCCGGGTCCTAACAGGCCAAAGATAGACACCGGTCTGCAGCCCAGGGTTTGGGGACCCCTGCTCTAAACGCTTGCTGCCCAGAGTGTAGTCCATGGACCAAAGGCACAGGCATCACCTGGCAGCTTGTTCAAAAAGCAGAATCTTAGGCTCTATGTCAGGTAAACTGAATTGGAATCGATTTTAATAGGACTGCAGTTTCTTGGTATATAACCTGTGCTTTGGCATAAAGACTGACAATCTAAAGGACCTGGATTCCCAGCCTGGCTCTACCATTCACAGACTGCTAGTTAGGCAACGCATTTAAGTTCCCTGAGTCCCAATTTCCCCATCTCTAAAACTGGTACATCAAAAATCGCCTCACAGGTTTATTGTGATTATTTTCGAAATGAAACGCTGTGCATGAAATGCTTAGCACAAGCTTAGCATCTAATATATGCTCATTAAATCATGGATTTGCTGACCTCTTTTCTAGGAGAGAGTACATCTGCTGCATGGAGAAATCCCCAGTCCTTTCCAAGACTGCACATAATAGATGTTCAATAATGTGGGTTGGAACAATATAGGCTAAATGATGGATTGAATGAGTGATTAGGAAATCCAGTGCCTCGCAAATCACAGATGCGTCAATAAGTATAATAACAAATTATGTTAGTGAAAAATACAATTATTTCACATGTAGCATCAGGCTAATATTTGATTCTTCCATTTTGAGTTAAATAATTTCTTACCTTGATTCTTTTGCCTAGAACTTCATTCTTAATCATTCTCATTGCCAGGCTCTTAGTTTGCAAAGCGTTGCAAATGCCCTCTACATGTGTGCCCCTGCCCTGGCTATCTTTGGAAGCATTTATAAAAGGAGAAGGATTCTCGTGTGTCCCCACCATACATTCAGCACTTAGCTATGTGCTACCTGGTAGCAACCCTCACATATCTTGAGTTTTCTCAATTAACCAGAGTCACCAGCGAGATTGCTTAAATTTTCAGGCATCTTGCATCATTCTCCCAAGTAGACTGACCTTCCCAGCCCTTCATAGCCAGACTAGGTCTCCCAGCACCTCCTTTGTCCCATCCTTGTAAGACAGATAACATTCCACTTTGCAGTTATGTGCCCTGTACCTCCTTGTTAAGCCCAGTAAGCTAAGAACTACTGTGGATGGCCTGGGGCCTGGTGTTGGGAAAGAGAGCAGATCCTGCCCCAGATGACTGGAGTTGTTCACCACCTTTGCTGTTGACCTGAGTTATGATTTTGATCTTGGGTAACTTAGATCATCTCTGATCCTCCACGTTCTTATCTGTAAAAGGGACCAAAACAAACAAACAATTTCATAATACGTAAAATTTAAAGCATTATAAAAGTGTAAGACATTATCTGTTTCTATTCCTTCCTGTCCTATCTAGCATCCACTTATTCCTACATTCATTTATTCATACACATTGATTGTCCATCTACTATGGAGGCGATTCTGAACAATGTACCAGGGTTACAGAAATAACAAAGGCCATAGTCCCTGACCTCAAGTAATTCACTATCTCAAACAAGACATAGAAAACTGTGAGCACAGAGATGGGACCAACTAGGGCAACATGAGGCAGTTAATAAATGCTTTTATGAGGTGAGTCTTGAGAGCTGAGTAGAAATTACCCAGACAAGTAAGGGTGGAAAGATTCCAGACAGGAGGAAGAGAAGTGTGTTCACGACAAATCTTACTGTTGTTTTGCTTTGTTTAAAGAGAAGTATAAAGCTTATTACCCACTTTAAATAAAACTTAGGAAGTATAGACCTTTCATTGCAGATGGGGCTTTTTTGTCTGTAACATGGTCTTTTTAGTTCACTTGACAACTGATGAAAGTGAAATTCAGAAAAGTGCACCAGTATCCTTAAATCACACAGGTTGTTACTAGCGAAACTGACCTCTACAAATACCCATTCAAGCCCTCTCACCCTCCCATAGTGCTGTCTCTCTGACCCAGGGGCCAGGTGATGATTTAGCATTCCTAGTAACCCTGACACGTTTGTCAACACCAAACACAAATGAACAACCAACACTTCTCCACTGGACCCAGGTCATTTGCCAATAGGGTCTGTGTGTGGATGTTTGCTATGAAGAAGAATTTTAAAACTTAGATCTAGAAGTTCTTGGCATTGTCCCACCTGGCACCCCGACTCACTTAGCTTCCCAGAACTCATAGGCTTAAGGAAAAATCAAATCAACAGAGAGCTCTCTGAGAAAATAACAAGACAACACAGAAGTAAATTAGGCTTTTTATCTTTCTCTCCCTTTTTGCTGTTCTGTCATTCTTAACCCAACCTTTGATTCATCTGCATAATGTATATATACATTTGGATCTGAGAAAGATATCCTAAAATCTAATTCAATTACCACCAAAGCATCCAAAAGCTTGAAGGAATTTCAAAAGGTAACAGACAAAGATCAGCTTTAACATTATGCAGAAATCCATGGGCAGTCTTCTTTAAACAAAAAGAGTTTATCGGGAATTCCCTGACGGTCCAGTGGTTAGGACCCCATGCTCTCACTGCCGAGGACACAGGTTCAATCCCTGGTTCACAAACTAAATTCCCACAAGCTGCGATGGTGCAGCCAATCGAACAATCAATCAATAAGCAATAAGGATATATATATTTTTTAAAGAGAGTTTATTAAAGTTGATGCTTAAATATCTGCAGTAATGGAATAGTTTATATATATATAGATATATATATGTGTGTGTATATATACATATATATATACATATATATTTAATTGTAAGTTTCTTTATTTTCTGACTGTATATAAACCAAGATGAATAATATTTTGGAAACTTAAAAATTTATCAAATTATGTTGACATGATAGTAGAAGGTG
Organism: Kogia breviceps; assembly: GCF_026419965.1. Classification (NCBI taxonomy): domain Eukaryota; kingdom Metazoa; phylum Chordata; class Mammalia; order Artiodactyla; family Physeteridae; genus Kogia; species Kogia breviceps. The sequence continues at coordinate 60,485,806 of NC_081316.1, forward strand.
GGGTGGAATTATTGCTAGACATGAAATTCCAAACCTGGCTGTGAGGCCCTGTGCCAGAGATAACAAATTGTGTGTGGTGGTGGGGTGGAAGTGCCCAGTATGATGTTGAGCTCATATTGGTCTGTGCCTATTAATTTTCTACATTGATTGCTAAGACCTCCCTCTTAGCCTCACTTTCCCCATTAATAAAATGGAGATAGTACCTGTTTCTTCCATTTTCCAAGTGATTATAAAAATCTCACGATCTAGTGTATGTTTTAAATTATGATTCAAAACGCAGGAGCTGATGGTGATATCTGCCATTTGGCTTGGGAGGAGGGTGGGCAAGGTGTCATGAGCTATTTCAGACTGAGTGGCCAGGAAGGCCTCTGTGAGGAGATGACAGGTGAGCAGAAATCCTAACAGAAGGAGTCAGCCATGGGTAGGACCAAGCATGGATATTCTAAGCAAGGAGACCAGCAAGCACGGAGGCCCACAAGACACTTATGGGCGAGACACCAATGCAAAAACAAATACTGGTCACTGGCATAATGAGAGCACAGTGAGGAAAGAGCACAGAGGTAAAGTCGGAGAGGCCCACAGAGCCATTTGTGAATGATGGGAACTTACTCTGAGGGAATGGGAACTCAATGGGGGATCGAAGCCCACATTTTCACTTACTGTGTAACCTTGAACAAGACTGTGAGCCCAGAGATGGATCCAACTTCTCCAAGCTTGCTTCTTCTTCTATAAAATGGACATACTAGTGCCCATATTGAAAAATTATGTTGAGAATTGCATTCCCTATTCTGTCTAACATATTCAGTATTTGACTCCTAATAGGTACCGTACCTATTACTGACTGCTATCGCTGCTGTGGTTGACAATGTCAACATTATCATTATTATTATCTGATCTCAGTCAACTTGGGGGCAGCTATTGGTAAGAAGGAGGGGTAGCCAAAGAGACAAGGCCAATATTAGTACCACAAAGTAATATTTTATTTCCATAAATCAAATAAATAGCCTTATTTTTCTTTGTTCATATATTTCATTTTCCTTGTAGTCACAGGTCTATCATAGCCTCTGACTTTAGATGCTCCTGTTCAAGCTTATGTCAGGCAGTGACTGGCTGCTGAATAGTTCATTGCTTGTGTCCCTAGGCCCATGAATCCAGGGGTCAGGCAGGGAGACTGCTCTAGCAGAGTGTGGGGCAAGCACCCAGATCGCAATCCAGGAAGTCAGGCAACCCTTCTGGAAGCTGCCGGGGCTGATAACTGCTCTTGGATGTGGATAGTAGGTATTTTGACTCATCTCTCTTGAAAATAACAGTAATAGAACGAAACACATTTACTGCAGCTGCTCTCTCACTATGGTTTGTAGAGAGGATGCCCAGCAAGCCTTGGTTTGGCTTAAGTGGAAAAACCAGAGAAGTGAGCTGGAGGTGTTCGAGGTCTAATAACTCCTCAAACATGCTTTGTAGATCCCGTGCTTGCCTTCCTCTTATTTTCAGAAGAAATGCATGGCGTTCTCATAATGTGGGCATAGCAATCTTTACTAGTAATCCTACAGTCTGCCTGTCTTTCCTCTTCCTCAACTTTTCTCTCTCTTCTTCCATTTCTACCTCATTCTCCCTCTCTTTCTCTTCCCCTCCTTTCCCATCACTTTCAATATTTTTCCTTTATCTCTTCTTTCCTTTTCTTCTTTGTCTTTCTGTCAGTGTGGATGTTGAATATCTATTCATTCCAACTAAGAGCCAGAGATTTTTCTGGGCACTAGAGATACAAACACCAATGTCACTGGATAACTATGGACACACAAGGAAGAATACATCCTATGATATGTGATTTTGTAGAAGCACAAAGGAAGATGGGTTGATCTTAATTGGGGCATCAGAAAGGCCCCTCTTGGATTTGTTTTGGCAGGTAAGTAGACTGACAGAGACAGATAAAAAAGTAAAAGGCATGTTCAGCCAAGGAAACAGCATGTGCAAAGGCACAGAAGTGTAAATAACCAGGATGCATCAAGGTAAGGCTGCAAGGAGGGGGCTTTTCAAGCCATGCTAAGAGGGATAGACTTCATAAAGGAGGAACTAGAGAGCCACTAAAGAATTTTAAGGGCAGACATGATATGATTAAATCTATGTGTTAGAAATATCACTCTATATAGTATGTGGTGTATGAAATGAAACAGGCCAGTTAGGATTCTATTGGCTTTTCAGAATGAGAGTTGATAAATATCTGAACCAAGCCAGTGACATAGTAGATGGAGGAAAGGAGGCAAAGAAGAGAAATATATTAAAGTGGCAGAAGCTTTAAGATGATACCTGCTTGGGTGGAAGGAAGTGGTGCAGTATGATTACAAACTTTCTGACCCTAGAATCTGATTTTATATTGGTAACATCCACTAAAATGGGGATGAGGAATGAGGATATTCTATATAGAGAAGGGTAGACATGTTGGGTTTGAAGTATCTGTGGGACCTCAGTAAGCAGATAACTATATTGATCTGAGACTCTGGCAGTCTCTGTTTCCAGATTCCTAATGGAGGGATTGCATTTAGTTGCATTAATTTGGAAAATGTATGTAAATCTCCTAGCAGGCTCTAGCACATAAACTCTTCTAAAATATCAGTTATCCCTTTCTTGTTCTTTTATTTGCCCATGGTACTCTGTACTTCTTAAGGATCATCAGGGGCTGCATGTATGCCCTAAAAACTTTGGCAAAAGGGAAGTAGATTGCCTCCTGGGAGGGAAACCATGAGATCAACCACCCATAGAAGGTCAGAGCAGAGATATGCAGTAGGCACTCACTTGGTTCCTTGGCTGGCCTGATGAAAAGCCATCACATCTAAAGGGTACCTCTTCATGCGTTTTTCTTTATTAAGAAGCAGGCTTTGTTCCATGCATCACTCCTGCCATTAATTCCAGGAGAAAGGTGAAGGCTAAGACCACAAAGGAGAAGAGATACAGGATAGTGGGGAGGAGGAGTAGAGACCTTTCAGTTCTACCATGGTGCCCAAAGGAAAAAGGTTTGGAGCTTCCTCTGCCGAATTAGTTATGCTACTTACCTTCCTAAAGGAGCCCTGGCCAAAGGGGAGGCTGTGGAGGGAAGACAGCAAAGAAGCCCCAGGGAGGCTATGGGAGAATACAAGATGTAGCTTCTCTCCTTCCCTGCTCCATCTGGATGGCTTGAGGGGCAGGAGGGGAGGGAGCTGGAGAGCAGTAAGGAGAGAGAATGATGCCAAAAGCTCAGCTTCTCTGTACACGGTGCCGAATCAAATCTTGGAGACATAGCTTTAGGTGAAGTAGAAAAAGATAGCTTTATTACTTTGCCAGGCAAAGGGAGACACAGTGGGCTCCTGCCTCAAAAAACTGTGTCCCCACTTGGAGAGGATAGTGAGAATTTTTATAGAAATGGTTCAAAGGGGGCATGATCAGCTCATGGACATTCTTCTGATGGGTTGGTGGTGAGGTAAGTAGGAGTCAGCATCATCAAGCTTCAGGTTCCAACTGGTCTGGGGTCTACATGCTTGTGGGCAGCATACCATCATTAATTGTTAACTTCTCCCACTTGGAAGGGGTTGCAGTAACTGCAAAATAGTTCAAAGATATTGTTGCTTGTATCCGTTGATGGGGCACCAGGACCTTGCCCCAAGGCTGCGCTATTGTTTCTCTTGAGTGTTTGTTTCTCCCGACTGCTTGTTTTTCCCTGGTCTCTCATCCCCTCCCTTTCCTAATTAGTAACTGCTTGAAGCTGTCCATTGGAACTCAGGGAAGGTCATGGAAGCTGAATGAAGGCTGTTTCCTGTAATCAAAGAAATGGGAGACACAGAAAGGCTTTGTGCCCAGGAGTCCCACAGAGCCCTGCTCAGTATCAAGAGAAGCACACAGAGAAATGTCTCTGCATAGACCGCAGCAGTCCCAGGGGTTTCCAAATGTGCAGGGATACCAGAGATGTTGAGAAGATGGTGGACCCTTGTAGGTCTGTGGTCAGAATGAGGCTACACAGTCTGGGGGATCTCAAGACAAGAGGCAATATTCTAGCATGAGAGATTTCAACAACGATAGGTGCCAACATCATACTTAAAATAAAGACATACACACACACACACACACACACACACACACACACACACAGATACACACACATTCTCTTTTAATTTTACTTTAAAGAAAAAAAAAAAGGGACTTCCCTGGTGGTGCAGTAGTTAAGACTCTGAGCTCCCAATGCAGTGGGCCCGGGTCCGATCCCTGGTCAGGGAACTAGATTCCACACGCATGCCACAACTAAGAGTTTGCATACCACAACTAAGGAGCTGGTGAGCCACAACTAAGGAGACTGCGGGCCACAACTAAGACCCAGAGCAACCAAAGGGATAATAGACAAATAAATATTAAATTTTTTAAGAAAAGACAGGAGCATAGAAACCAATTCAAACCAACCACACTAGTATAAAATGAGTGAGGGCATGACACCAACCAGAATGCCTCTTGTGGCTGCCATGACATTACATGAGTTTCACCTGCACCAAGTTGCCAGGCTGGGGAGAAGGAGGAGGGAGGATACCCTTTGGAGAAGAGAAACAGTTCCATCAGAGTGTTTGAATTTGATCCTACGGTCCCCCCAAAGAGAATAAGTTTAGTGAAAAAAACGCCACAATACCTTAAAGAGGAAAGTGGTGATTATTGGTTTCACCCTTTCACCCCCTCCACCTCTGGGAATAAGTTTTTGTGAGAATACTTTGATCATTTATAGGAAAAAATAATAGCTCCATTCTTTTGCACACCTAAGGAATAATGGGTACATTTTAGGCCCCTCTGTACAATCATGTAATCATCAAATTGCAATAAAAATGGGAGATTGTCAGCCCTGGGAGTACAGCGAAAGCAACATTTTAAGTTGCAAACATTTTAGGCCACTCTGAGCAGTGATCTGAAAGGTGGTTGATTCCTGATGTGGAGGTGGATGCATAGGAATGTGACCCCAGCACTTCACGTATTTCTTAACCCCTTGGCAAACCATCCTTATGTGAGAAAGCTGAACCGGACTATGTTTCCTGGTGCTCATCAGCATCCGGTTCCTCTGACTCCCTCATTCAGATTCCATGCCCACAAAGCCTCCTCCTTCATTGTCTCTTGGCTCATCATGTTTGTCGTCAGGAAATAGTGTCCCAGTCACAGGAGGTTCAGATCCCAGCATGGTAATCGTACATAGTACACTGGCAAGTGGTCCCTGATGATGATTTTGTTTCCCATGTAGCTTGATTCCAGGGAGAGACTTCGACGACGACCCCAGTACAAACTTCCTAATCTCAAAAAAATTGTTATTTCTCAAACTCCTCTCCATCTCTGCTATCACACTAGTCCATGCCACCAACCAACCTTCGCCTAGACAGCTGCATGGCCTCCTGACCTGAAGCCCTGCTTACCCAACGTGAAACTTTCAAACTTGACTCTGATCATGTTATTGTCCTACTCAAAATGCCCCAGCGGTTCACACTCAGAATAAATTCTGGACTCCTCCTTCACAGTCCACAAAGACCTTCATGTACGGCGCCTGCCCCCTCCGTCACCTTCACCCTCTACCACGTCATCTCACTGTGACACCCCCATGCCTGGCTCCTCGTGGGCTCAGAGACTTTGCCTTTCCCAAGATTCTTCCCCTGGCATTTTAATTACAGGCACACACACACACCCCACCCCCTTCATTCAGTTGTTCCCTCAGGTGTCATCTTTTTGTTCTCTAACAAGGCTTGCCTTCCCTCTTACTTTTGAACATAATATTCTACTTTATTTATTTTTATCCAAAGCATTTATCACTGCCTCATATATTACATACTACTTATAGTCTTACTCTTTCACCGTGGTTTAAGCCTAACAAAGCTTAAAGTTTACAACTGTGTCCCGAACTCTTAAAACAGTATTTGGCACATAAAGGGAGTTCAATGCATGTTTATTGATTGAATGAATGAATGAATGAATGAACAATGAAGGAAATCAGCTTTCTGATTCCAACGTTGATCTTCTGTACATATTAGATTTCTCTTGATGCAGGGTACTGTAAGGATACTGTCTCTAGGTCTTCTAAGCCTTCAGTGAGAGCCTGGAATATACCTAAGAGAAAAGTGGCTTCTGTCTCTAGCCCTGGAATGAAGATGGGTTTGAATCCCAGGACTTCCTAGCTGTGTGACTCTACACATTACACTCTATCTCTTTGGGCTTCTGAAATTTTGTTTCCCCATGTGTAAAATGAAAACAGTAACAGTCCCTACTTCATAGAACTCATGTGAACATGAGTAGAATAATTACCAAGGGAGAATGGGGGCAGGGGAGAGATTAATTGGGAGATTGGGATTGATATATACACACTACTATATATAAAATAGATACCTAATAAGGACCTACTGTACAGCACAGGGAACTCTACTCAGTACTCTTGTAATGACCTATATGGGAAAAGAATCTAAAAGAGTGGATATATGTGTATGTATAACTGATTCATTTTACTCTACAGCAGAAACTAATACAACATTTTAAATAAAAAATAATAAATAAATAAATAATACATGTGAAGGCCTAGCCCAGCACCTGGCACAGAGTAATAGTGGAGATAATTTTATTTTAATTGTATGGTCTCTGTGAGAAGACTATTTACTAAGCACCAAACAGTGTCTTTCTTGTCCATCATATGTCCTCAGAGTTTAACTACTCAACTGAATTAACTCTCCTCATGTGTTCTTATCTTTGTCTCTCCTTTTGCTTATAGAGACAATGGTGTTTAAATCTCCTCCTGTTTATCTGTACTATTCTGTCATGAAAAGGATGCATAATCAGAGAGCTGAAGAAAAGGTAGCACATTTATAGTGTCAACTTTGGACTCAGGTCTGAGTTTGAATCTCAGCTGTATGATTTACTATTTGGGTGACCTTGCACAAAATGGTCATCCTCTCTGGTCCTCTCCTTTTTCCTGTTTCAAACGTGAATAATACTAGCTACTTCTCAGAGTTGTGATAGGAATTAAATACAGGTAAGGCATCTATTAGGTGCCTGTAAACCAGCTTAACTTGCTACCACATTTGAGAATTCCAGGGATGGTTCTATGAATGGCAGACAAGTGTATGGTTAGGAGCACAGACTTTGAAGCTTGGTTACCTTGACTTAAAGCCTCTGTCCAAAACTCATCAGCTTTTGGAACTCCCATTTGAGTCACTTAACCCACAGGTGCCTCAGTTTCCTCACCAGTAAAGAGAGAATAGTATCTACATCACAGTTTAGGGCCAGCAATTAGTAAATTCTAAACATATCCACACACACACACATTTGTGGATATTAGTGAACATAATGTCCCTTTATAGTTGAAAAAGTGTTAATAAAAAAAAAGAAGAAAAAACAATGATATTCTTAGTCTTCTACATACTGGAAACTCTCTTCCTTCATTTTTCCCCTGTGAAACCTCCTCCCTCCCTAATCATTCAGCCTATTTCATCTCTTTAATATCTCACTAGAAAATACATCATTCTTCTCATATTCAATATTTCTTTGTGCCTTTATTAACTGTAACTAGAGGCTCCAGTCTGCATGAATGATTCTTTATCAAATAAAGCTGGGTTACATTATACTCTTGGGAGCAAAAGCTGAACTTTGGTGTTTTATTTTTTATCAAATCATATTTATTAAGGTCCTATGTTGCTGACAGTATGCTATTCTTAAAAATATTCCAAATATAAAAAATCCACAGCCCCATGTTGAGAGAGGCTTAAAGGAAATGCAAGAAAAAAAAGAAGAAAAAAGTAAACAACCCTCGTATTATAACAATGACCGTGCAGATCATTTTATTTGGTTTTAAAATGCCCTCTGTGTGGTTGACACGTTATCCGATTAATCAATTGGGGAAAATTAAATGATGTGTTTCTGTATCTCCTCCCTAGCTCTGATTCTTCTAAAAGAACAAAACAAGGCAAGTCTTTTAATGTCCAATTATTCCAAGTTTTTTCTAAATTTAAATAGTGATGAAATACTACATATTTGCCAGTTGTTAAGAAGGTCACTAGGATGAGTAATTCCTTTTTAAATGTGGTTGCAAAATAAACATTGCCCATCATTCTTTTATTAAGTTTATGTTAAATGATTTTCAAAATATATCACTGTGTTAATTAAGCTGCTTGCAAACCTTGATTCTCATAAAAATAACTATTTCTAGCTTATCTCTGGATGAGGAATTACAAACAGTTTTTCTATGTGCTCAGAAATTGGTGTTTCTCTATCTTTCCATTTGCCAAGTGGTGTAGAGGGAACAAACAATACAACCCTGGGGGTCATGGAGTTCTGGCTGTGAAACCTGACTCGCTACTCAATTAAGTGAGTTGCCTTGGGTACTTACTTGATTGCTCCAAGCTTTACTCTCTCCATCTGCAAAATGAATAAATAATTCCTTACTTTGTAAGGTCTCTGTGAAGATTAAAGGTAATGATGTATCTAAAGTACCTAGCTCATAGAAGACAATTAATAAATGGTAGGGTTTTTTAAAATATTTGCATACATTAAATTTTACATAAAAACTTAAATACCTACTTGCTTCCCAGGAGAGCTCCTTTGCAGTAAAACACAATTACTCAATACAGCTAGTACGAAAGAAATGAAACAGCACATCTATGAAGGAGAAGAAAAATATTCTCACAGGAAGAACTAAGTGTTAAATGCAAACTCACCTTCCAGGCAGCCAAGGCAATAAGCACTGTTCTCAGGAACTAAGGGAGAATGTAATAACAAAGAGAGTAAACACCATCTTGGTAAAATAATCTAGACCAAGTTTAGCATGTGGATCCTGAAACAGAGAGCACAAGAAACCTTAGGAATAAATGACTGAATTACAACTTTATAAGAAACTAGAAGCATCTAGCATCCTTTAGCATTTGATTTTGCCCATTTTATAGGTAAAAGAACTGAGTCTCAAAAGTTTAAGCAATATGCTCAAGATTACACTCTAGTAAGTGGCAGAGATGGGATTTTGACCCAGGATTTTTTGTTTATTGCTTTTTTATGCATTTTATTTTATTTTACCTTTGAGATTGTACGCAGAAATACATATATATATATATTAGTTTTGGGGGAACTATGTCTTAGAGAATGAAATTCAGTGTAGCTTTACCTTTCATTAAGATCCCTATATAGTGACATATGTTATCTGAACCAGAAGTAGAATTCTTTTCTAAACATCTATATGCTAACTTTCAATTTGGGACTAATGTCCCTGTTGGAAAAATTAAATATGACATGTGATCATTTCCAGTTTGCTTAGTGAATTTCCTAAAAAAACATGATTTGGATAAGTAACCATGTATAAAACATAGGTCTGCAGAAATAGCTCACTGCACTAGAACATGGTCATGACTATCAGGTATTAAAATAGGCGTAGGTTTTGTTCATTTAACAAACACATATTGAGTGTCCATTAAATTCCATTTACTGTTATGAACCTGAAAGGAAACACAGTGAGGAATAAAACACAGTGAACAAGTTTGAAGACATGACAGTCTGGTCAGAAAGACTGATGTATCCATCAGTCTTATAGGTACAAAACAAAGCAAATAGGTACAAAACAGTGTGATAGGTACCAAGTCATCATAGTTCAAACCATGTGATAATTGCTAGGTTCCTAAAATATATGTGATTCATGGCTAGTTCAGTCACCCCAAATAACCATCAGGGACTGTTTAAGATTGGTTTCCCTAGGAAGCAGACTCAGATTGATTTTAACCTGCAAGAGACTATTAAAGAGTACTTTTGGGATCAGCGTTGTAGATGGAAAGGTGAAGAGACAGCCTTGGGCAGAGAGAGAAGTCAAGCTGTCATAGAGGCCCCAGAGCAACCTCAGCTGACCCCTATGAGGGGAACTGTAGATTGGATGACCTTTCACAGCTGTATTCTATTGCAGTGATAAGGCTGGGATTTTGTAAACTCTTAACCCATCAATTTCCTAGGGTGGGGTATATCGGCCACCCTAGGAAAGGGATGTGGCTTTAGGCAAGGTAACTCTGTGCAGCTGATACATCCCAAAGGGACTGATGGTTGAGGGTCACCTGTCAGAGGTATTCCCAGAAGCAGGGGTAACTATCTTTCAATCTTGCATTGAGATCTGGGCAGCATTTCCCAGCACCCACCACAGAGACCTGAAATCTGCCCCCTTCCCTTCCACCATCCTCATCATGTTGCCTTTTGTCCTCAAAAGATCTCTTACTATTCAAAAGATAGCTACTCAGCTCCAAATATGACATTTCCACACAGGAGCATAGAAAACAGGGAGGAAGCAAAAGGACCATCATCTCACAATATTCTCTTATTAGAGAAAAATCTTTCTCAAAACTTTATCAGAAGGATTCTCTGTACATTTCACTGACCATAAATGCTGCCAGGACAAAATCAAGGTTAATTATCCAGGAAGAAAGGAAAATGACCATTGGGTTGAGTTATGGCTCGATGTTTGTGTCCTCCACAATTCATGTATTGAAACCTAATGCCCAATGCAATAGGATTTGGAGGTGGGGACTGTGGGAGGTGATTGGTCATGAGAGTGCAGCCCTCATGAATGGGATTAGTGCCCTTATGAAAGAGGCTCCACAGAGTTCCCTCACCCCTTCTGCCATGTGAGGACACAGCAGGAAGATGGTGGTCTATAAACCAGGAAACAAGGGCTCACTAGACACTGACTCTGTCAGCACCTTGATCTTGGACTTTCCACCCTCAAGAGCTGTGAGAAATAAATGTTTGGTGTTTAAGCCTATGTCTATAGTATTGTCTAAACCCAAATGGACTGAGACTGGTAGGCTGGGTCAGAACTGACCCTAGTGCCACAGTGGGATGCCCAAATTGCACTGGGGACTTGAGAGGGTGGTCTCCCATGCAGGATGTCACAAGGCAGAGGGGAGTGTTTATGTAGTATCCACTTAAGGCTTCTGTGTTCAGGTTTTTTCCCAGGATTTTGAGTCTGAGGCAAGTCTGTGAAGGCTAGCATTGCTCAGCCTCAGTTTCCTGCTCTGCAATGGAAATAATAATAAAAAATAAGGCAGTTAAAAGTTATGGGAGTTAATGGAGTTAAAAGCATGCTATAAACTGAAGAATTAGGAGAGAAGTAGTAAGCAGTGTTAATAATGCTACCTATTGAAATTCACTAATGTAAATCCACAAAACAAGAGGAGCTTAATACAGATAGATTCTAATAAAACATGCCATTAATTTCAAGACATGATAAAAACACTCCTTAATACTTTTTTGTGCAGTGATCTTTGCCAAGCAAATTTGATCCTGTTTTCTTGCTGGATAAATGTTTTCAAAGAATCCTGAAGTTTTCTTATTAAATGTCAAACTCTTCACATTAGGTAACAAAGGTTCCCGGGTCATGCCCTAATTTTCCTTTCTAGTCCATGTATCCTAGGCCTTCATTTAATCTTCTCCAGCCACAAAGTCTCATAGTACCCCACATGCATCAAACCTTTTCTTATATATTTTCTTTTTACCTCAAATGCCCCTTCACACTTACTTACCTGCTACCTCTTCATGCTAGACACTGGTGAGGAGTATCATCCGTTCACATGCCTCCTTGACCCTCCTTCAGATTGAGGTGCTGGTTCTTCAGCTTGACCTATGAATATCACCATCTTAGCACATCATACACCTTGTCATTTTCATTTTTGTATTCACCGTGATCTTCTGATCTCTGTGATGGCAGGAGCTAATCTGACGGCAAGAGTCTGATTTGTCTCTGTCCACTGAGTATGTACCATGTTCTCAGTAAATATATGTGTGGATTAAATGGAGACACTGCATGCTACACATCTCAATATAGTCTGTAGACATACAGTGTTCTTAAGAGGATAGAATATTGGAGTCAGGCTGCCTGAATTTGATCTTGGCTCTACGATTTTCAAGTTATGTGACCATTGGCAAATAGTTAACCTTTCTCTAAAATGAAAACTAAACAAGAAAAACTAAGTAAGAAAAATCATGTAAGACACCCAAGAGTGCCAGGCACAAAGAAACACTCAAAAATTTGGTCATGGGCTTCCCTGGTGGCGCAGTGGTTGAGAATCCGCCTGCCGATGCAGGGGACACGGGTTCGTGCCCCGGTCTGGGAGGATCCCACATGCCGCGGAGCAGCTGGGCCCGTGAGCCATGGCCGCTGAGCCTGCACGTCCGGAGCCTGTGCTCCGCAACAGGAGAGGCCACAGCAGTGAGAGGCCCGTGTACCACAAAAAAAATAAAAAAATAAAAAAATAAAATAAAAAAATAAAAATTTGGTCATGATGATGATAATGATGATGTAAGGAAGATATCCCATGGATAGGTATAAAATCCTTCATATCCTCCACTAACAGTAGGATGTCAACTATTACTCTAAATTATTCTTTGACTCCAAGAATGCCTGTGGGATTCCTCATGTTATGGTGGACATGTAATAGGCAATCAATAACTATATATTAATAATAAATAACATATATATATATATATATGATGTGTGCCAAATAGTGTTCTAAAGGGTTTCATATACATTAATCTGTTAATCCTCATCAATCCTTTGAGGTAGTTACCATTATTATTCCCATTTTTGAAGATAAGGAAACTGAGACACACAGAGGTTAAATGACCTACCCTGCTGGCAGAGGCAGAGATAGGATTCAAACTTAAGCAGCCAAGCTCCAAAATCTGTTCTCTTTCTTATTATAATATCCTGAATGAGTACGTGAATGAATAAACCTTATCACTTATATATATTCAGTAGGGCAGACCTGAGAGTCCTGGCCGAGGTTGCCTCTTCACCAGCCAACCACCTGACAATGCCGGGCACTGGGAGGGGCATAGCATGGCTCACCCAGCACTGTGTGAGACCCTGACTGTGGCTGTCCCGGACTGGGCACTTCTGGAGTGACTGTGGCTAACTCCCCATCCCCCAGCAGCCACCAGAGACCCTCACACCAGCAGCCTGGCTGGTGACCCCCAGTGCCCACTCTCTACTTCTCTGTCCTTGCTCTGCCTGTCCCTGGTGTGGCACTGCTCAGGCATGAGCCTGGCGCCAGTATCTAAATGTCCATCATTCTTAGACCAAAAAAAACCAATATCAGAAAAGGAATCTATATGCCCTGTTCTTAAACCCAGTATAATTTAAATTTATCACTTCTATCTCCTTTTTTTGGTAGCAATATTCTGTGTTGCTTCTACTTTTTATTTCCCCACAAATATACCAGGAAGTGGAAATTAATCGCATGGAATGAGATGCTAGCACTGAGAAGGTCAGTGTGTCTGCATCTCTGTGTTTAACAATTAATAATATACAGATTGACATTAGACCAGACTAGTCCTGTTGTCTGGGGCCCACTCTACAGCCAAACAAAACTATCCATGGCCCACTTTTGAGGTTCTGGATGACCCTGGGCCAGGCTGATCAAGTGAAATGTTTAACTAGAGCAGCCAACAGCAGCAAAGTCAAAGAGCAAATTTAAAACATGGTAGGGATCAAAAGCCTAAGAATAAGTTGGTGGAGTAATAAAAAGGATAAAGTGTAACCCTATGTATGGAAATGAGTCAAGTTTTGGAAAGTCATTGAGATCTACACTAGATTGTGAAATGAACAGAAGACGGTCAGGGTAAGTGGTACCATTGAGCCTACTGTGGTGATTCTTCTGTGATGTCTAATTAAGGGTTTCCAAACATCCTAGTTTCCTTACTAACCCATTATAAATTTGTCTTCTTTGAATTTATTTAAGCTATATCTTAAAATGTTAACAAATGTAGCCAGAAACTGGACATTAAAAAAGAAAGAGAATTTAGAAATTATTTATCCCTTTCATTTTAAAATAACTCAACTGTGCCTAAAAAAATTGACATTGGTCTATAATCACTCAATTAAAGAAATATACTTTACAAGATTGCAGCCCCTGCAGAAGGCGAAACTTCCTTATTCATCCTAAACTTAGTATTTTTAATTTCTAAAGATACCCACCCCTCAAAAGAAACCACACTTTGGGAATACTATAATTGAGTAAAAGTCAAAACTTCCATACAGATATAATCTCCAGTCTTGCAAGTAAAAGTCTTTAAGAAAAAATGATTTTTCACCATTTCACAGAGGAGCCATCCATTCAGGAAGAGTTATTAGATATAAATACATAATGAATTTCAGGTGAATGAATGCACAGTGGCCTCATGATTATAGTTACCTTCTGGTTGCTACTGCAGGATGTCAAAATGCGTGCTGCAGATAGACACAGCACAGGGAATTGGGGCTGGATTTACCCCTTCAAAATTCCAAACTCCTTTACAGATAAAGAAATTAAACAAGTTGGCATCAACAGCTTCCCAATATGATACACTGAGAATGCATTGAAACCTATGTATGTAATGTTCAGGCAAAATAAATTTTGCTTGATATTCTACAAAACAAATGACCTGGAAATTTTGAAAATATCATTAATGTCTTTAAAAGTTAAGAAGGAAAAAGCTTGATTGATATTTACAGAGACATGACGACTGAACACAATGTAATTCTTTTTTTCTTTTTTTGTTAACTTATTTTTTAATAGATCTTTATTGGAGTTTAATCGCTTCATACTGTGTTAGTCTCTGTTGTACACCAAAGTACACAAAAGTGAATCAGCCACGTGCATACACATGTCCCCATATCCCCTCCCTCTTGAGCCTCCCTCCCATCCTCCCTGTCCCACCCCTCTAGGTCATCGCAAAGCAGATCTCCTGTGCTACGCTGCTGCTTCCCACTAGCTAACTATTTTGCATTCGGTAGTGTATATATGTTGATGCTACTCTCATTTCACCCCAGCTTCCCCCTCCACCCTTGTGTCCTCAAGTCCATTCTCTTTGTCTACATCTTTATTCCTGCCCTGCAACTAGCTTCATCAGTACATTTTTTTTTAAGACACAGTGTAATTCTTGGTTGAATCTTGGATTAGGGAAAAAGCTATAAATAAAATAACTGATATAATTGGAGAAATTTAAATATTGAGGGTACATGAGATAATGGAATTGCATTGATGTCAAATGTCCTGAGTATGATTATTGTATTGTGGTTGTGCAGACCCTTCTTATTCTAAGGAAACACACACTAAAGTATTTAGAAGTAAATTTTCTTGATATCTGCAATTTACTCTAAAATGGCTAGACCAAAAATAAATGTATGAATGTGTGTATGTATGTATGTGTGTACACACATACATACATACATACACATATAGATAGAAAAAATAGATGTGGCAAAAGGTTAACAATGGATGTATCTAGGTTTAAAGAATATGGATGTTCATTGTACTATTTTATAACATTTCTTTACATTTGAAATTATTTCAAATAAATAGAGGGACAAATGTAGAATAAGGGATTACTACTCTAAACCAGATAGAAAACATGGACTCTTCACAAAATTGGCAGTAAAGAAATATGTTGAATGAATGGATGAAAAAATGATCATTTCTGGGATATTCCTTATGCCTATCTCTATATTTCTTCCTCACAATCCTTTGAGAGTCATAAATACCATAATTACTAGCTTATTTTTTTGGATTAAGTCTTATCTTACTTGAGATTCTTAGTTAAGATGAAAATATTATTGGAAAGATCAACATACATTCACCTTCATTTTCCACTTAAACTGAATATTTCACTTTTCTGTTGCAGTTCATAGAAAAATTATTTAATCTTTTTATTCTTCAATTTTCTAACCTTTGAAATGGGGATAATAATGTAATTATTCCTGTGAGAAAATCAAATAATTGTGAGGATTAAATGTGACAGTAAATTAAAATGCTCACAAGTAATGAACACTTAACTAATGGTAGATATTATCATTATTTTGCATGTATAAAGCCTACTTGCTTTCCTGGTACATTCACAGGCTACTTCCTGGTCATGCTTTCCATTTTGCTTCCCAGTATAATCATAATATAATAATTATGGTGGAAAATAGTAGAACCTGTCTTGTGCCCAACAGTGTTATACTTCTAAATAAATCCACTTCTTACCTATCACTCGTCTCTCTGAATTCTTTCTGCAATGAGACATCAAGAACATGAGCTTCATTAAGTCCTGAGACCACGTGTGTGATCTCAATTAAACGACCGTTGTTCAGGTCCCAATCTAAGTTGCACAGTTTTGCTATCACTCAGGAAATTCCAAGTTTTTAGTTGCTTTCCGGCAGGATCTGAGGACAAAGACCAAATATATTCCTTATTATACCACAGTGTTTATCCTAATATGTATTGGCACTTTAGAAACCTGCAGGATTTGTCTCTCAGAAATGGGTCATTTGGCAAATAATTTCTGAAGCTGGTAAAGGACATGGAAAAGCAGTTGTGGGGCAAAGAAAATGATCTTAGCCTTTTATCAAAACTGTTTTAAAGTATCTTTCAGGTGGAGTCTGGGTGCCTGTATGTTCAGTGGGTATCTGTGTTGATACCATTCAAAGTGTAAGGGCAACCGTGGTTTCCATATTTAGCAAACTGTAGCTTGCAGACTATTCCACAGAGTGGTGGAGGGAACATTTTTCAAACAGACCCACATCAGCAGTCATCAAAGGGCTGAGATTCCAGGATTTAAGGGTGAGGCACTCTGAGCAACTCGATGCTTTGAATGGGCTTCTCTTCTGCGTCTCCCTTTAGGCTTTCCCCAGTTCCAAGTAGAGATCCTCTTACTGGCCCAGTTAGGGGCAGGTAGCCACTCCATAAGTAATCAACCATGTTCAAGAATGCAGGGAAAAATTCTTAGCAGTTATCATCCCTCTACAATGTGTCCAATGATCCTGGAGAGGAGGAAATATGTCAGTCAGGCAAATAATACACATGCTAGTAACTACAACTTCTAGAAAAATAAATTTTAATAAATTGAATAAACTATTTTTATTAGAAGAAATTATTATTTTCAAAGTTGATGACAGGAGCACTTCTGTGAGCTGAGGTATCTGGCATAGCTTTTCACTCAGAATCTTTGGTTTGAAGCCGAGGGCAAAATCTCTGTACATGGCACCCTAAGAGCAAGTGAAACTGGACTAAGAACAAAGGGGAAGAAAAAAAAAGGAGCTCATATTCTCTTCTTCCTACTGGTGTCTGTCTGAGATACTGCAGTATCTGGTGCTACGTGTCAGTCTCTGAGCTCTCATTGGCCGCCGGCAGCCAAAGTACCAGGTTACCAATCAGCATTCTAAATCAGGAGGACCTTCAAGATGGTGGAGGAGTAAGGCATAGTGATCACCTTCCTCCCCACAAATACATCAAAAATACATCTACATGTGGAACAACTCCTACAGAAAACATACTGAATGCTGGCAAAAGACCTGAGACTACCCAAAAGAGTCTCGGTGCTCTGGCCAGGAGTTAAGCCTGAGCCTCTGAGGTGGGAGAGCCAAATTCAGGACATTGGACCACCAGAGACCTCCAGGACCATGTAATTTCAGTGGACAAGAGCTCTACCAGAGATCTCCGTCTCAACACTAAGACCCATCTCCACTCAACAACCAGCAAGATCCAGTGCTGGACACCCAATGCCAAACAACTAGCAAGACAGGAACACGACCCCACCCATTCGCAGAGAGGCTGCCTAAAATCATAAGTTGACAGACACCCCAAAACACACAACTGGACGTGGTCCTGCCAACCAGAAAGACAAGATCCAGCCCCACCCACCAGAACATAGGCACCAGTCCCCTCCACCAGGAAGCCTACGAAACCCACTGAACAAACCTCATGCAATGGGGGCAGACACCAAAAACAACGGGAGCTACGAACCTGCAGCCTGCAAAAAGGAGACCCCAAACACAGTAAGTTAAACAAAATGAGAAGACAGAGAAATATGCAGCAGATGAAGGAGCAAGGTAAAAACCCACCAGACCAAACAAATGAAGAGGAAATAGGCAGTCTACCTGAAAAAGATGTCAGAGTAATGATAGTAAAGATGATCCAAATTCTTGGAAATAGAATGGAGAAAATACAAGAATGTTTAACAAGGACCTAGAAGAACTAAAGAGCAAACAAACAATGATGAACAACACAATAAATGAAATTTAAAATTCTCTAGAAGGAATCAATAGCAGAATAACTGAGGCAAAAGAACGGATAAGTGATATGGAAGATAAAATAGTGGAAATAACTACTGCAGAGCAGAATAAAGAAAAAAGAATGAAAAGAATTGAGGACAGTCTCAAAGACCTCAGGCACAACAATAAATGCACCAACATTCAAATAATAGGGGTCCCAGAAGAAGAAGAGAAAAATAAAAGGACTGAGAAAATATTTGAAGAGATTATAGTTGGAAACTTCCCTAACATGGGAAAGGAAATAATCAATCAAGTCCAGCAAGTGCAGAGAGTACCATACAGGATAAATACAAAGAGAAACACACAAAGACACATTATCAATCAAGCTATCAAAATTAAATACACAGAAAAAATATTAAAAGCAGCAAGGGAAAAGCAAAAAATTACATACAAGGGAATCCCCATAAGGTTAACAGCTGATCGTTCAGCAGAAACTTTTCAAGCCAGAAGGGAGTGGCAGGATATATTTAAAGTGATGAAAGGGAAAAACCTACAACCAAGATTACTGTACCCAGCAAGGATCTCATTCAGATTCAACGGAGAAATTTAAAACTTTACAGACAAACAAAATCTAAGAGAATTCAGCACTACCAAACCAGCATTACAACAAATTCTAAAGGAACTTCTCTAGGCAGAAAACACAAGAGAAGGAAAAGACCTACAAAAACAAACCCAAAACAATTAAGAAAATGGTAATAGGAACATACATATCAATAAGTACTTTAAAGGTAAATGGATTAAATGCTCCAACCAAAAAACATACACTGGCTGTATGGATACAAAAACAAGACCCATACATATGCTGTCTATAAGAGACCCATTTCAGACCTAGGGACATATACAGACTGAAAATGAGGGAATGGAAAAAGTTTTCCATTCAAATGGAAATCAAAGGAAAGCAGGAGTAGCAAATCTCACATCAGACAAATAGACTTTACAAGAAAGGCTGTTAGAAGAGACAAAGGAGGACATTCATAATGATCAAGGGATCAATCCAAGAAGAAGATATAACAATTGTAAATATTTATGCACTCAACATAGGAGCACCTCAATACATAAGGCAAATGCTAACAGCCATAAAAGGGGAAATCAACAGTAAAACAATAATAGTAGGGGACTTTTAACACCCCACTTTCACCAATGGACAGATCATCCAAAATGAAAATAAATAAGGAACCACAAGCTTTAAATGACACATTAAACAAGATGAACTTAATTGATATTTATGGGACATTCCATCCACAAAAAACAGAATACACTTTCTTCTCAAGTGCTCATGGAACATTTTCCAGGATAGATCATATCTTGGGTCACAAATCAAGCCTTGGTAAGTTTAAGAAAATTGAAATCATATCAAGTATCTTTTCCAACCACAAAGCTATGAGACTAGATATCAATTACAGGAAAAAAAATCTGTAAAAAATACAAACAGATGGAGGCTAAACAATACACTACTAAATAACCAAGAGATCACTGAAGAAATCAAAGAGGAAATCAAAATGTACCTAGACATAAATGACAATGAAAACACGACAACCCAAAACCTATGGGATACAGCAAAAGCAGTTCTAAGAGGGAGGATTATAGCAATACAATACTACCTTAAGAAACCAGAGACATCTCAAATAAACAACTTAACCTTACACCTAAAGCAATTAGAGAAAGAAGAACCAAAAAACCCCAAAGTTAGCAGAAAGAAAGAAATCATAAAAGATCAGATCAGAAATAAATGAAAAATAAATGAAGGAAACACAGCAAAGATCAATAAAACTAAAGCTGGTTCCTTGAGAAGATAAACAAGATTGATGAACCATTAACCAGACTCATCAAGAAAAAGGGGGAGAAGACTTAAATCAACAGAATTAGAAATGAAAAAGGAGAAGTAACAACTGACTCTTCAGGAATACAAAGGATCATGAGAGATTACTACAAGCACCTCTATGCCAATAAAATGGACAACCTGGAACAAATGGACAAATTCTTAGAAACACACAACCTTCTGAATCGGAACCAGGAAGAAATAGAAAATATAAACAGAACCATCACAAGCACTGAAATTGAAACTGTGGTTAAAAATCTTCCAACAAACAAAAGCCCAGGACCAGATGGCTTCACAGGCAAATTCTATCAAACATTTAGAGAAGAGCTAACACATATCCTTCTCAAACACTTCCAAAAGATAGCAGAGGGAGGAACACTCCCAAACTCATTCTACGAGGCCACCATCACCCTGATACCAAAACCAGACAAAGACGTCACAAAGAAAGAAAACTACAGGCCAATATCACTGATGAACATAGATGCAAAAATCCTCAACAAAATACTAGCAGACAGAATCCAACAACACTTTAAACGGATCATACACCATGATCAGGTGGCGTTTATCCCAGGAATGCAAGGATTCTTCAATATATGCAAATCAATCAATGTGATACTCCATATTAACAAATCAAAAGATAAAACCATATGATAATCTCAGTAAATGCAAAAAAAGCTTTTGACAATATTCAACACCCATCTATGATAAAAACTCTCCAGCAACTAGGCATAGAGGGAACTTACCTCAACATAATAAAGGCCATATATTACAAACCCACAGCCAACATCGTTCTCAATGGTGAAAAACTGATACCATTTCCACTAAGATCAGGAACAAGACAGATCAGCACAAAAACAGAAATATAGATCAATGGAACATGATAGAAAGCCCAGAGATAAACCCCCACACGTATGGTCACCTTATCTTTGATAAAGAAGTCAAGAATATACAGTGGAGAAAAGACAGCCTGTTCAATAAGTGGTGCTGGGAAAACTGGAGAGCTACATGTAAAAGAATGAAATTAGAACACTCCCTAACACCATACACAAAAATAAACTCAAAATGGATTAAAAACCTAAATGTAAGGCCAGACACTATAAAACTGTTGAGGAAAACATAGGCAGAACACTCTATGACATAAATCACAGCAAGATCCTTTTTGACCCACCTCCTATAGAAATGGAAATAAAAACAAAAATAAACAAATGAGACCTAATGAAACTTAAAAGCTTTTGCACAGCAAAGGAAACCATAAATAAGATGAAAAGGCAGCCTTCAGAATGGGAGAAAATATTTACAAATGAAGCAATTGACAAAGGATTAATGTCCAAAATATACCAGCAGCTCATGCAGCTCAATATCAAAAAAACAAACAACCCAGTCCAATAGTGGGCAGAAGACCTAAATAGACATTTCTCCAAAGAAGATATACAGACTGCCAACAAACACCTGAAAGGATGCTTAACATCAGTAATCATTAGAGAAATGCAAATCAAAACTACAGTGAGGTATCACCTCATACCAGTCAGAATGACCATCATCAAAAAATCTACAAACAATAAATGCTGGAGAGGGTTTGGAGAAGAGGGAACACTCTTGCACTGTTAGTGGGAATGTGAATTGATACAGCCACTATGGAGAACGGTATGGAGGTTCCTTAAAAAACTAAAAATAGAACTAACATATGACCAAGCAATCACACTACTGGGCCTATACCCTGATATAAACATAATTCAAAAAGAGTCATGTACTACAATATTCACTGCAGCACTATTTACAATAGCCAGGACATGAAAACAACCTAAGTATCCATCGACAGATGAATGGATAAAGAAGATATGGCACATATATACAATGGAATATTACTCAGCATAAAAAAGAACAAAATTTAGTTATTTGTAGTGAGGTGGATGGACCTATAATGTGTCATACAGAGTAAAGTAAGTCAGAAAGAGAAAAACAAATACCATATGCTAACACATATATATGGAATCTTTAAAAAAAAAATGCTTCTGAAGAACCTAGGGGCCAGACAGGAATAAAGGTGCAGATGTAGAAAATGGACTTGAAGACACAGGGAGGGGGAAGGGTAAGCTGGGACGAAGTGAGAGAGTAGAATTAACCTATATACACTACCAAATGTAAAACAGAGAGCTAGTGCGAAGCAGCCACATAGCACAGGGAAATCAGCTCGGTGTTTTGTGACCACCTAGAGGGTTGAGATAGGGAGGGTGTGAGGGAGATGCAAGAGGGAGGGGATATCAGGATATATGTATACGTATAGCTGATTTACTTTGTTATACAGCAGAAACTAACACAAGAATGTAAAGCAATTATACTCTGATAAAGATGTTTAAAAATTAAAAATTTGATGACAGGATAAGAATTGAAATTACTTATGCTTTATGAATACCCTTGTGTACGAGTGTGTGTGTGCTTACATGTGTGTACAAATGTGTTTCAATGAGCATAAAATGATAGGGTATGCTGGAATTGTAAGTTATAGGTAAAGCTGTGATTGACTTGATCAATGTCAGTGTTATTTCCTTGCAGATGGTCTCCATTTGTCAGAAATTAATGGGAACAGAATGGATTACTGCAGATGACATTTCCAAAGACAGCTTTTATGGCACTTGGCCAATCGGACACCCCACCTTGGCCCTGTTGGGCTTATTACTGTTCATTCAGACATTTGAAAATCTCTTGACAATTCTCCTTCACACAAAACGAAGCCAGCACTTTCAAACAGATCTCATTAGACTTCATATAAAACCACTACATGCTAGAAAGAGTTTCCATCCCAGAAGGGTTTCTGCATTCAAACTTATCATGCCTCTATGCAGTTCTATTCCTGATTAGCAATTTGTCCTCCTAAGAGCTTTAAAGACACACCTTTATATCTCTGTAATTTCACGTTTCCCATTTTTTCTTTATCAGCACATTCAAATGTATTTTACTCTTATCTTGGATCTGTCACTCAGCATATGTCAACTTCAAGAGTGCTGGACTATAGCAGCGACTGCCAATAACGTTTCAAGGGAAAAAAAGAGAAAGAAAAAAAAAAAGTCAGAATGCATGCATCAGATCTCAGAAAGCTGTCTGCCTTGTTACATAGCATCCTAGTATGTTATTCTAAATTATTTCCATCAAACAAACAAATGCCAATCTACACTCTTGTCTGGGAGGAGCAAAGAGATTTTCTTTAACTATAAGTTAAGAAATACTGTGTCTATTCTATTCATATCATCTTTTCCTTTTAATGTTTCCAAAGCTTTTATTTAAGGCTCTTTTCTTTCTGACCTCCTGCTCCCTAAACGTCACATCCTCAGCCTATTTCCTCTGTGAAGTCTTCATGATGATCACTGCTTCCTGTCTGATGTAGCCATCCCTCCACTCCCCTCCCTTTTATTCTCTGGGCAGACCTTGATTGCTGTCCTTGCCACATTTCTTTGAAAGTTCTGACCATGTATCTGGCTCCAAAACTCAACTGCAACCCCTCTCTGGGCAGAGACTACAAATTATCCTCTAAGCCAGGGCCTAACACATATAAATAGCCCAGATTAGTGGTCCAAGGAGGTTTGCCTACTGAATCAGTAGTCAGATGGGTATAAAGGTGGATGGATGGATGAATGGATGAACATGAATAACTGGGTTGCTTTCTATAAAAGCAACCTGTGGGATGATGTCTATACCTAGTAGGTACTTAGTAAAAGTTGTTGAATTAAATTGACATCCCAAATGTGAGGCAGAGTTAAATGGAGAAATATAAACATCTTTAGAAAGATTAC
Organism: Kogia breviceps; assembly: GCF_026419965.1. Classification (NCBI taxonomy): domain Eukaryota; kingdom Metazoa; phylum Chordata; class Mammalia; order Artiodactyla; family Physeteridae; genus Kogia; species Kogia breviceps. Next base: position 60,509,480 of record NC_081316.1, read on the forward strand.
CTACTAAGTGATTCAAAAAGTAAAATGTAGAATCTAGTAATAACAATGTACAAATTAAGTAGGAAATGAGGGAATTCTAGGATAGCTATATATATCTCTTTCTGCAGAGAAGGAATTAAACTTTGACTGAAATAAGGTAAAATTAGCTTTTGTAAAACCACAAAGTGACAGAAAGTAGCATTTTCCTTCTGCAGGGGTCACTTTTAAAGGGAAGCCTAAGAAACATTGGGTCACATCATACTCAATCTGTTAATTGATAGTTTTTCACCAACTTGGTCCATAGTGGATCTGGAGTCAGAACATCTTATGTCAAGTCCCAACTCTGCTACTAACTATATGACTAAAACTGTATGGAATCCAAGCATTAAGTGATCACATGCTTATTGAGTGCCCACTACATGGCAGACAACATACCAGCTCATCGATCTTCACAACCACCAGATGAAACTTGCATTTTCCCCACATTACAGATGGTAAAACTAAGTACGGTCTGACACATGCTAAGAACTCAACCAAAATACTTTCGTTCCTCCTTTTTCTTCTGCCTTAATCAACTTTCACTTGGATTCCGTACTCATACTACTCTGTACAGTGGACCATGTTAACTAGCTATCACCAATCCACCTCCTCTTGGCTGACCTCAAGTTACCCTTTACGTGGGCTGCTCAAAAAGTGAGTTGAGCAAATAAATGCTTAATGCACATCCCTTCATTGTCCACATGTTCTAAAAGTCAGTGACCCAATGCTTCAGAGTCTCTACAGGAAGTGCAGTTCTTTGACAAATATAAATTTTAGATTGTTTCTGTATCCCAGAAAATATCCAGGTGGCCTGGTGTTAATACAAACCATCACAGACAGCACAGGCCATGATCATAGGAAATTACATTTTCTGTCCCAAAGAGTGACTGGGAGGCAGCCTGTCATCAGAGAGAGAAGGGTGGTGAGAGGGGATCTGGCTTAAATGAGGACATAAGTTAGGAACATGGGAGTTGGGAACCAAAAGAGACTCAGTAGCCATATAAGGCACCTGGGAGTAGAAGGAATGGCCACTGGCATGGATGAAACAAGAGGAATAGCCAAATGATGTTTTCTAACACCACTGATGGGATTGCAGAAATATAGACATGAAGCAAGTTTGATTGTATTGTAAAGAGCATAGGGTATGTTCTATAGCTAATGAATCCAATTCAAAATTAAAAAAAAAAAAATCTAGCATAATATCTGAAACCAGTATACACTAAGTGATATTTTATTCATAAATGTGTTTACATAATAATAATAAATGCTATTTATCTATTGTATACTCTCAATGCCTGGTACTTTATAAAAACTCAAAACTTTATTAAAATACAGGTAAATTAGAAGATAAAGATAGGTGGAAAATTATATATTAGAAAACCAAAAAAGTAATAAAACTGACAAGCAAATTTAAGAATTGGTTTCTTTGAAAAGGAAACAAACAATTCAAAATTACAGAAGCTCCAGTGAGCCTGATATAAACAAAGAGAGAAAATACAAATATACAACATTTGTATGAAAGGGATGGGGGTGGGAGGTTCAAGGAAGTAAAAAGAATCCTAATAAAATTACTTTGCAAGACTAAATAATACTTTTGAACATCTGGTTGAAATGAGTGATTTTCTAAGAAAATATGTCACCAAAACTGACTCCATAAGGGCCAGACAACCTAGGCAGTTGACAAAATTGAGAAAGCGATCAAAGATCTACAACCAGCAGTAAGCTGGAGCTGTCTGGCCCTGATTTGTGAAGGATGATTGTGCGCTCCTAACCACCTTCAAGTTCAATGACATCATGTTAATAAACTTGAAATCAGCCCTGGTGGGAATATTTACATTACAGAAATCAGCAAATGCAACAAATCAGTGACTTTTTATTCCACTTGAAGAACCGCTTATTTAACATTGACTACCAGCACAACACTGATTATAGTTCTAAAAAATGTCAGGGTCAGATGACTTGACTCAAATTTTTAAAGAGAAGCCATTTCAGTTATTGAAAAACAGTTGGGGCAGAGTGGGAGGTGGGGGTAGAGTCCACCGCTTTGTTTGACAAGCCCGACACTGATACCAAAACAAATGCTGAAAGTTGTAGACAAGTCTTTCTCTTGTGTGGTAATGCAAAACAAAAAAAATGTAAAATAAAAGCAAAGAGAATTCCATAGTTTATCATAGGCTAATGCACCAGAGCCAACTGAGGTGCATTTCCAGAGGGCAAGGGTGGTCTGTAGTAGGAACTCCATTAATTCAATACACAGTAATAATATTGTGTTAATTGAGAAAATTTGAGTTCTGTTCTCATGTGACTGAGGTGAACATATGAAATAAAACAAAATACAGTATAGTGAAAAAAGAAAGAAAATATACATGATTAGGGAAGAAATTCTGAACTCTGTTTATCAGAAGGACTTTGCTACTTTCTACTGATTCAGCTACCCATATTTTTGTAAATATAAACAGGAACAAGTATAGAAGCCCCCCTTTGTTTTAGTTTGGAGCCACATATGATGCATATCTTAGGATATTTCCATTAACTTATACTTAAGAAAATTATTATAATGAAAGAAAAACATGAGAAAGAGAAAAAGAGAAAGATTGAGCAGATAGGATGAAAAAGAATATCAAGAAGGAGAAAGGAAGGGAAAAGAGAGAGAGGAAGATAAAGAGAAAGTAAGACAGTGGGAAAGAAAAGAAAAAGAAGGAAGGAGGGAGGGAGGGGAGGGAGGAAGGAAGCTACATTCAGCCTTTCTCATCCCCCTTCCTGATTTAAAAACTCCTTAAGGAGCATATCAGGTTTGATTCCTTGGAAAGCAGCATCTCCCTCCCATTCAGATGTGTTTATTATAGCACAAATAGTCTGACTTGGCCCAGGCTCTACCAGCGAGGAGGCAGATAATGAGGGGGAAACAAAAGACCAGAGCTCTGAGGTTTGCGGTGGGGTGGCCAAACCCTTGCCAAGTCAATCAAAGCCACCAGGGTCACAAATGCCTAAGCTTGCCAGCTGTGGAATGTGCTGCTGTGCCTCTGAATGCAGTGGGTAATTGTCCTGGAGAGATCTGGATGAGGAGAAGGGGCAGGGCTCTTGAAAATAGCTTAATAACTCTGAGTTGGCCAAACCCTTCCATGGGGCCTAGAAGCCAAGGTAAATAACCTTTTCCTAAACCAAAGACCAAACCAAAGGAGGAATGAGACAAGGGAAAGGGATCGATTGCTTCCTGATTTTTTTTTTTCTTTCACTCATTTGACAAGGATGGTACTAACATTTTTGGCTGTAGTATTGTTGTAGGAAAAGTGGAGCTCAAGAGGATGGTCATATCCCAGGTCTCAGGTGAGTCCCTGGGATGGGCCACCAGTGAGGGTCCTTGGCTTCGCATAGGACAGAATTAAAGAGCGAGCCATTGTAAAGTGAAAACAAGTTTATTTGGGGAGATACACACTCCATAGACAGAGTGTGGGACATTTCAGAAGGTGAGGGGTGACCCTGAAATATGGAGAGGTTAGTTTCTTTGGGCTGGATAATTTCATATGCTAATGAGTGGGAGGAATATTCTAACTATCTTGGAGAAGGGGTGGGGATTTCCTGGAATTGGGGCACTGCCCACTTTCTGCCCTTTTATGGTCAGCCTTGGAAGTGTCATGGCACCTGTGGGTGTGCCATTTAAAAGGTAATATATTACAGTGAGTGTATAATGAGGCTCAAGGTCTACTGGAAGTCAAATGTTCTGCCATCTTGGGCCTAGTAGATTCTAACCAATTTTTCTGGCATCCTGTTCTTTTTAATGGTTGTCTCATTGTTTTAATGGTTGTGCCCTGCCCCCTTCCTTCCTGTCTTACTATCCAGGCAATTTTAGATATTTTGCACATATTGCTCTGTTGTACTGACAACATCCCTGAGATGTGTCCTCATCATAGGGGGAAGGATAGGAGGAGAAAACGGGAAAAGAGAAGTAGTAGTAGTTACAGTTGTGATTGTATAATAATGGCCATGGTGATGATGATAGGTCAAATTATGGTTGTGGTTATTAGAAAGCATTTTGACTAAAACCCCAGGTACTAGGTAATAAAAACAAGTGTGATAAGAGTTATAATATGCACATAAGATGAAGAAGAAAGATGGAAAATCTTTCTGGGAGGATGTTAAATCTTCTCAAAAGCTTCTGAGAGGAACTTAGGAAACTAGAGAGAAAATTAAAAAGAGTAAGAGAAGAAATAAGAAAGGACATTATGTGAGCTTGCAAACTGTGAACACTCTAGGTGCTTGTTATAGACTGAAATGTGCCCCTCCCTGCCCCCCATTCCTGTTTTGAAGCCCTAATCCCAGTAGGTTAGAATAGAGATGTGATTAATTTAAAAGATGCCAGGCTGGGCCCTAGTCCAATCTAACTGGTTTTCTTATAAGAAGAGGGGATTAGCACATACAGAAAGACACCAGGGATGCATGCTCACGGGAAAGAGACCATGTGAGGATGTAGCATGAAAGTGACCATTTGCCAGACAAGGAGAGATGCCTCAAAAGTAATCACACCTGCTGACACCTTGATCTTGAACTTCTAGTCTACAAAACTGTGAGAAAATACACTTCTATTGTTTTTCACCCAACCTGTGGTATTTTGTTATGGCAGCCCTAGTAAACTAAGACAGTACTCAATTAAAAATGTGTTATATAAAGAGAGGAGTCAGGGAGGGGTAGAAGGAAGGAAAAGGGAAGGCAGGAAGGCAGGGAAAGAGGGAGGAGGAGGGAGGGAGGAAGGGAGGGTGGGAGGAAGAAACACAAGAAAGACAAAACAAGGGGGAGGGAACAAATCTTGTGTTCCCTTACTTTATCAGGATGGTAAATATCACAATTTACTTCCAACTTCCTTACGTCATTTTATAGACCAATATTACTGAACATGACCATAGCCAGATGTTAAAATTAGGGGGATGGGAGGAGATGCATTCTAGAAAGTGCTTAATTTTGGAGGTTTAAATTGAAGCATTTTTTTCATTCTCTTGTTCCTCTCTTCTTACATAAAGGATTATTTGGTGTTGCAGAATTTAGAAGAAGTCACCACCTACCTTGTTGATACACATGTATTTGCTTCTCTCTGAATTTATCCTAATCTTCATACACAGTCTCACACATAGAGGATGTTATTAGATACATGAGTAATCCTTGGGATTAGTATACTGACTGCTTAATAAAACCCAGACGATTTAGAAATTTCCCCATTTACCTTTACATCCCTCGCTGTTCTCTTTTCTGAGGGAAAAAAAAAATTAAGATTGTAATAACATTAGTTTGTTGGTTCAAAAGGTTTCCACTTGGCAAATTAAAAGAGGGATTTAAACATCATTAAAGCACTAACACAGTGGTTACTCATTTGCTGAGCATTTGGGGGCAGATCAGGAAACATAAAGATGCCACGATGATTAAAGTTGAATAATAGTTTGCTAAGTGTAAAGAGTCCAAACCATGCCTTCAAGGTTCATTCACTCCCAGTCCATTGCTCTAAAGAATTCTGTGATGAGACTGGAATAAACAGCTTCCCAAGAGGAGAGAAGGCCAAAAGGAAAAGTAAATAGGTACTACATCAAAAATAGTTGCAAGGGGGCATCTCTGACTGCCAGAATCTAACCCATCCTTCAAGGCCTGGTTTAAGGGAAGGAGCCTGTCTCTACCAATCACCAGACTTTTGGCAATCCTGAGCCCCGTTTTCTAATCTATAAGATAGAGATCATTTATTTATTTCATAGAATTTTAAGCTAGATACTGCAGGGGAGAAAAATGATGTTTCCCTCTACCCTTCTAGGTTCTTGGCTGAGATCCCCCTGTAATACAAAGACAGATTAACAGGAGAAAAATAATTTTAATTACATACATACATACAAGAACCCCACAAAGATGTGAGACTCAAAGGCAGCCACCCTATTGAGGCTTAGCTATAATCCTGAGTTAAGGAAGGGGAAATGGCCCTGGGGATTCAAAGCATGGGGGGAGGGAATTCACCAAAAGATGAGGAGAGGAAATGTTTGCTAGGCAAATATTTGCCCTGCCCCGCCATAGGGGCAAGTCTCTCAGGTGGAAAAGTGGGTGATCTCTGGTAATAGCTCCCTTCCTGGTTACAGGCCCCCTTTCTAATGTAAATTTCCCTTCCAGAAGGGTAATTTCTACTCTGTTTAAGAGCGGCTACTGTGTCTGCAGTTTCTCAAAATAATCATTTCAAAATAATCCTTATGCCAAACAGATATATTTTGGAGTGGCATATTCTGCTATCCTTCAGGACAAAGGAGATAGTGACTGGAAAGCACATTTTATTAAATGTAAGCGCAAGATGATGGTGGTGATGATGACAGGAAGAAGACTTCCTGGGGACAGTGTGTATTATCTCCAGAGAGCAGAGACATTCCTACCCTAGGAGGTGTCTCCACTAGCCCCGCAGCCCACAGTTCCATCATCTTCTAAAAGGAAGTGTGGTCAGCTCTTCCTTGGGCGCCCCTCACCTCTAGCCCTTCAAGGAGGCACACAAGAGGTGAGTTTCCTTTTTTTTTTTTTTTAACATCTTAATTTGAGTATAACTGTTTTACAATAGTGTGTTAGTTTCTCCTTTACAACAAAGTGAATCAGTTATACATATACATATGTTCCCATAACTCTTCCCTCTTGTGTCACCCTCCCTCCCACCCTCCCTATCCCACCCCTCTAGGTGGTCACAAAGCACAGAGGTGAACTCCCTGTGCTATGCGGCAGCTTCCCACTAGCTATCTAATTTACATTTGGTAGTGTGTATAGGTCCCTGCCACTCTCTCACATCGTCACAGCTTACCCTTCCCCCTCCCCATATCCTCAAGTCCATGCTCTAGTAGGTCTGAGTTTCCTTTTTGATGTTGCCAGTGGGAATTCAGGCCTTACTGATTTGGGGCTTTTTTTGATTTTCCTTTCCTGCTTTCAGAAACAATTCCTTCTTGAAATGTTCCTCAGATTTTCAACTTCCAAGCCATGGCAGTGAAAGGTTTTAGACTTAGGGACTCCCAGTTATCTCTAGCTGCAAAGCAAGGGAATGAAGCCCTGGGCACTAGTGATAAGACAGATCTCTTCACTGAGCCATTGTGTTCACTGCCACAGGCCCTTGTTATTGGCAACATTCACAGGAAAGGGTGAAAGAGGGAAGCCGTTCCCATAGACTGAATGTGTCCCCCCAAAAGTCATATGTTGAAACCCAATCCCCAATGTGAGGGTAAATTTGGGGGTGGGGACTCTGGGAGGTAATATAGGTCATGAAGTAGCATTCTCATAAATGGGATTAGTGCCCTTAGGAAAGAGGCCCCAGAAGGTTCTCCAGCCCCTTCCTTCCACCATGTGAGGACACAGAAAAAAGATAACTGTCTATGAAACGGGAAAATGGCTCTCACCAGACACCAAATTCCCAGCCTCCGGAACTGTGAGAAATAAACTTCTATTGTTTATAAACCACCCAGTGTATGATATTTTTGGTTATTGCAGTCCCAGCAGACTAAGGCACCTGGGAATGTAGTCTATCCACACATATTCCCGGAGCCCTGACTGGATGCCTGGCTCTGCACTGGATGCTGGGGGAGGAGATGGGTAAAGATGAGCAGATTAGGATCTGCCCCTGGAAAGTAAGCTTTCCTGGAAAGAAGACGTGCATGATATACCTTCTATTGGGGGCTCAAAATATGGGAGAGAACACAGGGGCAAAGTGTTTCCGAAGCACTGAAGAGGGAGAGAGATCTTCCTGCTGAGATTAGGGAACTCTTCATGGAAGACGTGAGTTCTTGGAACAGAGCCTTCAGTTTGAACATTCAGACTTGCTGAAGGCAGGTAAGGAAATACATTTTAGTTGGGATGAAAAACGTCACACCTATGCTAGAATTTAGGAAACAAGAGGCCATGATAATGAACACATACTTTTGACTAATGCCAGTCACTATTCTAAGTACTTAATGTATGTCTCCTGTAATCCTCATAACAGCTCTACAAAATAGATACTACTGTGATCTCAGTTTAAGGTATGAAGAAATCAAGACCACACAGCTATTTAAGTCTCGAAGAAGACTATTTCTGCCCTTGGACTTATATGTGTAGGTACTGAGATGCAGTTCAGTTAATGGAGGAACATGCAAGATGCTAAGGGAACCTGGAGGAAGCCCTCCCTATTCTGTGCAGGAGAGGAGTTACAAAAGAGGCAGGTCTTTCCTAAAACCAGAATGAGATAGCAGAGAGAGTGGAGTAGGCGAATTCTAAGCAGAAGGAATCAGCATGTGCAAAAGTTGGCACAGACATGGAACCTAAGAGGAATAGTAGGAACTTCAGAACACTAAGTATGGGGGTAAGTGGTCCATGGCAAAGTGTGAGATAGGACTGTAGCAATATGCAACGCCCACCACCAAAAAAGCTTCCTCTACCAGGTTATAGTATTGTTCCTCAATTCTCAAGGCAATAGAGTTTTTTAAAAGTTTTAAATGTAGGAGGACTCTGATTGTTTTTCTTTCCCAAAGATCACTTTGGCTACAGTAAAAACTGGATGATAGGCAAAACAGGCAGCAGGAGACAATTAGGAGGCTCTTACGGAAGTCCCGATATGATGCACACAGGGTCAATGGGCTGGGGATGAGGGAAAAGATTCCAGAGACATTTAGGAAGTTAAGTGGTCTGGACTCAATAAACGCTTAGATGGGTGGGAAGAGAGAAGGGATAAAGTTGAGGATAGCTCATGATTCTAAGGCATCTAGCCCTAAAGACTAGTTAGATAAAAGAACCATAATCCATGTTAGGAAATGCCAGTGTAATGATGATAATCATAGTCTGTTAATGAATCTCATTGCCTCCAGTCTTTTTCTGCTTCAGTTCATTTTCTGTAATATCTAATTTAGAAGATTATTTTTAAAGGTGCTACAATGTCATAACAATCTAAGTCCACTATTTTCTTTAAAACTTGGCCTGAGAGAGGGAGAGAGAGGAAAGAAGGATAGGGGAAAGAAAGGAGGAAACGAAAAGAAAAGAGAATGCTTAATTCCAATTTAAAACAAGAGATTTAGATTTTTATGTCAATCTGTGTTTTGCTGCTGCTTGAAAGTAATAGTAAAAGTATTATCAACTCATAGTTATCAGGTCCCTACTAGTAGCCAAGATTATTATTAGACACTTTTCACAAATTGTTTAATTTAATCCTCTTAACAATTAGTTTATTATGTAATTATCCCCATTTTTCATATGAGGAAACCAAGGCTAAGAGAGGTTAAGCAGTTTGATTAAGGATACACCTCATAAGTGATAATTCTAAAACTTGAACAAGGTATTTTCACTCCAGGACCATCCTTCTTCCACTATGTCACTACAAATGTATTTTATAGACACACTCAAAGGAGAAAAAGTTTATGTCCATCTAAGTGTGGAACTGATTTACTGAGGAACCAGAGAGAAAATGTGCCTCAATATTCTCTTCATAACTCACGGCCCACCTCTGACAAGGTATGAGGACTGATTGATTTTCATGTGTTAACTGGACGCTCACCAGCTGCATAAATACAATTTCTGAAACTAGGAGTAGCCCAAAATAGATTCTGTTTTTCATTTTGTAAAACAAGAACTTGGTGATTGCTGAATAGTAAATGTTGACAGTTGGGCAGCAAAGTCTTGGTGTGGCAGCACAGGAAAGAGTAATTGGTTATTTTCAAAATGGCACTGGAGAGGAGAGACCCTACCAAGACTGCAGCAACTCCTTCTGGACAATGGGTCATTTTGACATTGACTTCCTAAATGTCTATGCTCATTACTTTGTTACTTCTCCCTTGTCAGCCATGCAAAATCCTATTCCACTGACAGCCCTGGACATACTTGCCTCTTGGATGACTAATGCTGTTCAGTACTCATTTACTGCTTTTCTGGCTCTGACATCTGGCATGTGCTTCTCATTCAGTCCTGTGCTAATCCAGTGCAATAGAATAAGATTTTTTTGGTGTAGTTGTATATTGGGAGAAAAGGTGATAGGAGCACAGATGCATTGCCCAACAAATCTTTCCTGAATTTGCATATAAAACTATGTATGATTATATACATAGATAGGTGGATAGATGATAATGTCGATCAAATAGAGGTCCATGTGAAATTATTTAGGAGGCATTAAGAAAAACTCACAGCCCTGAGTCATAAGAATCCCCCTTTTCAGGTCCTCCCTATCCTTCTCCTTCAAAGTCCAACACAGATATTGTCTTCTCCATGACAAGGTACATCAGTGTCCTTGTGCTGTAAAGTGGAGGGAAAGGGTACAGGAATGAAAAAGTCACATTTCTGTACCCCCAAGGAAAACCCTAATTTAGTAGGTGAGATGTACAAATGAAAAAGCTAACTAAGGGTGTGGCCAGGGCTAGGGATGAATAGGCAGAGCACAGAGTGATTTTAGGGCAGTGAATCTACTCTGTATGATACTATAATGGTAGATGCATGTCATTATACATTTGTCTAAACTCATGGAATGCACAGTGCTAAGATTGAACCCTAACAAAAAACTATGGATTTGGGGTGATTATGATGTTTCAATGAAGGTTTATCGATTGTAGCCAACATACCACTTGGGGCGGGGGGAATGTTGATAATGAGGGTATATAGGGAATCTATACCTCCTACTCAGTTTTGCTGTGAACCTAAAGCTGCTCTAAAATAGTAAAGTCTTAAAAGAGAAGAAAAAGTAAGCAAGATAAATAAACACCCAAGACCCAGTGGTTGATGTTATGATATAGGAAGAAATGGGTTGCCCTGATGACTCAGACAAAGGCCGATTGCTTCGTAATACCTTTGCCACCCCTTCTCCAGACACTGAGCAGATTCTTCCCTGGAGAGGCAAGTGGAGAGAATCCACTGGACTGTGGTCAAGAACCCTGAAATGAGTCCTGCTTTCACAGCTGACCAGCTCTAGGACTGTAGGAGAATCACTCAACATTCTAAGGTTCAGTAAAGTTGGGGTGATAACAGCAAACTCATAGAATTATTGTGACTATTCAAAGAAATAATAAAATTTTAAACACTTGCCAAACAACTGAAAACAAAAGAACCTAGAGAATAATGGTACTGAGCTGGACTCTGGAGTCAGAATGTTGTACTGACTAACTGTGGAATCCGGATATGTTGCTGAAGCTTTCATGCCTCGGTTTCCTCATCTACAAAATTAAGATAACAATACCTACTTGAGATAATATGAGGAAAGCATTTACAGTGGTGTCTGGCACAATGGTATCTACAATGGGTATTCTTAAATGTTTGCTGTTATTATTGCTGGTATAGTGATGTCAGTGACAGTTATTCCTGTTGTTTTTATTATTATTTACTAAAGCCCATTGGGTTTAGGCATACCTTCCTAATGTATTCAGTCTTTTTGTTCTGCATCCTTCTGTCCTTTTGTCTCTTGGGTTTTTCTGTGTGTGTGTGCTACGCGGGCCTCTCACTGATGGGGCCTCTCCCATTGTGGAGCACAGCCTCCGGACGCACAGGCTCAGCGGCCATGGCTCACGGGCCCAGCTGCTCTGCGGCACGTGGGATCATCCCGGACTGGGGCACGAACCCGCGTCCCCTGCATCGGCAGGCCGACTCTCAACCACTGTGTCACCAAGGAAGCACTTTTTTCTTCTTCTTTTCATCTATCTTCTCCCTCCCTCACTTCCTTCCTTCCCTTCTGCCTTCCTGCCTTCCTTCATTCCTGCCTACCCTCCCTGCCTCCCTTTTTCCCTTACACAAATATACCCTGATATTATACTGTGTACATAGCCATGTTCTAGATATCATGAGAGAGAAAATAGTTGAGCCAGATCCCATCCTCAAGGGAAACACTGTTTTTATAGAAAATAAGAGAAAAGAAGAAATATATTATAAACCAGTGAAAAAATGCTGACTATCAGAGGAAAAGTCCTGCTAAATTTCCTTAGAATCCCAGAGGTAGGAGTCCTCACTTCTACCTAGAAAGAAGCAAGACTGTTTCCAAGGGTGGCAGAATTGAAGTAAGTAATAATAATAATAACAAGTACTACTGACCTTTTTGAAGGCTTCACTGTATCATGCACTTTACATACATTATCTCATTTCATCCTCCAACTTTTCTCTAACCCAACAGCCTTGTCTCTTACTCACCAAGAGATACTGCCCGCCACAGTCCCCTCTGGGCTTTGACAGAATGAAGCACAATATGCACATTTGGGAATGAAAAAGAAAAAAAGGGTGTGGGGAGCAATTGAGTGTAGTAGTAAACAATGGAAATTAAGCACCTGAAGAGAAAAAGCTTATGGCATATCAGGAAACCGTAAACTATTTCATCAAGATGACCTGAAAATTAAATCAGGTAGGGGCATGGGTAGAAGCACACATACCTCAACTCTATTCTGAGGTCTGTAATTTCTTCAGGTTAATTAATCGTGTTCATGTTTTGTGTCTGAGTCACAGAGACCTTGTCTTCAATCTCAGCTCTACCACTCCCTGGTCGAGGGACTTCCTGCAGTCATTCAACTTCTCCAAACATTCATTTTCTCATCAGCACAAAGTGCACAATTACATCTTCTTCCAGAATTGCTGTGAAGATTGAGATGAAGTATGAGGCCTGCCTGTCAGAGGGCTTGGCATATAGGAGAGACTCAACAAATGTAAAATGTCAAAAATGCTACCTACTCAAAGGTTTGTTGTGAAGTCAAGCCAATGTCAAGTAGGTAAGGACTCTTAGAGCAGCTGTAGTGGATATGAGGTTCCCTGAGGAATCAGATGCCTCCAGAAGTGCCATCCTGCCTGGAGACTGCAGCAGGGCAAGGGCCCCTGGTGCTCCCGTTGCAGACTCCCTGTCAGGACACCTGTTCCCTGGGTACAACGTAGGCTAGGAAGAAGGTCCAGTTCATGCTTTGTAAAGTTTAGTGTAAACCTCTTGCTTCTGAGTGCAAATATTATGTGCCTGCTCTATGTGCATACTTTGTAAGGTTCTTTTCTTTCTCCCTTTCTTTCTTTCTTTTCTTTCTTTCTTTCTTTCATCCTGTCTCCTTCCCTCCCTCCCTCCCTCCCTCCCTCCCTTCCTTCCTCTCTCTCTCTCTTTCTCTCTCTCTCTCTCTTTCTTTCAATTAGTTTAATGTATTCAAGCTTGGGACTGAACAAAGCTGGAATATCCCTTGTACCTCACTATGCTTGGAAATGAGGACAAAAGAAAAATGAATTTCTGTACTCTCAGTTTATATGTGCTTCACTTATTCTATACATCTTTAGCTAAGGTCTGCTGAGTTCAGGGAACTTGATTTACTATAGTTCATAGCAGAAAAAGAGAAAAGAACTTGAATTTCTGGATTGCTCACAGGTACTGCTCTCCATGCTAAGTTTTTCCATCATTTATCTGATTCTCACAACAACTCTTTGGATAGATAGGGTAGGTTTAAGTAGCTTCCCAAAGTCATATACCCAGTAGGACACAGAGCCAGAATTCAACGGCAAGGTCTTTCTTGTTCCATTGTTCACGCTACAGCCATTATGTGGCTCTGTCTCTAAACTAACTAATTTTATAAATAACGAAACTGATTCCCAGGAAAGCAATGTACACAAGGGTCATACTTTGTAGCTAGTGACAAAGTTAGCATTCAAATCATGTATTTCTTTTTTTTTGGGGGGGGTGGTACGTGGGCCTCTCACTGTTGTGGCCTCTCCCGTTGCGGAGCACAGGCTCCGGACACACAGGCTCAGGGGCCATGGCTCACGGGCCCAGCCGCTCCACGGCATGTGGGATCTTCCCGGACCAGGGCACAAACCCGTGTCCCCTGCATTGGCAGGCAGATTCTCAACCACCGCGCCACCAGGGAAGCCCCAAATCATGTATTTCTCACCCCTGGTCCAAAGTAATTATTTTTATATCTGCCAACTTTCCTTTTATTATTTTTCATATTTTAATAAAGTCTACTTTGTCTCTACAATGTGCAAAGTACTGCTTGATATGCAATGAAAGATACAACAGTGAAAACTAATATAAATCTTGGCCTTAACAAACTGAAAATCTGGGGTGAAAACTTAAATGAGGAAATAAAAGGTTTAAAGCACTAGTGCCCTGAGAAAAGTACAAAAGGCTTTTAAGAGAGACACCAATGGAAATACGTTAGGGTATTTCTTAAGAAAGTGGTCGGGGCTACTTTATATTAGATGACCAGGGAAGGTCTCTTTGAGAAGGTGACAGTTAGTCTAGTACAACAGTTCTAAAGCAGATGGAAAGAAGGCAAGTATGCCTGGATCCCAGTGAGCAAGGGAGAGTCATTGGAGCTGGTGAAGTTAGAGAGATTGGTCAAGGTAAGGATATTCCATTTTATTACAAACAAATGGGAAGTCTTTGGGGAATAAACACAGGATTTTCACAAAGTTGCTCTGCTGCTATGCAGGGAATGAATTGAAAAGGAGTAAGCATGGAACCAGGGGAAGAGTAAGGCCAGTGTAGTTGTCCCAAGGAAAGAGGATGGTGGCTTAGGTTTGGAGTGGAGCTGGAGAACAGTGAACATATTCAAATTTATTTTCAAGGTGGAGTCAATATTCAAGTATGTAAGCTCCATGAGTGTAAGAATGTTTATTATGTTCTAATAATATCTGTATCCTTAGTACCTGGAAGAATGACTAGCACATAGTAGGTTCTCAGTAAATATTGGTTGAAGAACTGAATTAATTGAAAGTATGGTGTCTTAGTTGACTCGGGCTGCTATAACAAAATAACATAGATTGGGTGGCTTAAACAATAAGCATTTATTCCTCACAATTCCAGAGGCTGGGAAACCCAAGATCAAGGTGTCAGCAGATTCTGTGTCTGGTAAGAGCTCTCTTCCTGGTTTGCAGATGGCTACCTTCTTGCTGTATCATCTCATGGCAGAGAGAGAGAGAGAGGCTGTCTCCACTTCCTCTTTTTCTAAGAGCATTAATTCCACCACAATGGCTTTACCTTCATGACCTCATGTAACCTTAAATACCTTCCAAAAGCCCCACTTCCAAATACCGTCACACTGGGGATTAGAACTTCAACACATGGATTTTGAGGAGACACAGACACTCGGTCCATCCCATGAAGATAAAGGAAAAGTGTGATTATCAAGAACAACTTGGGTTTTGTTTAATTAGCTGGGTAAATGGTTGTGCAATTTACTAAGCACTTGGAAGTAACTGGGAACACATGCAAGAGTTGTTAGTGATTTTGTCAAGTCTGAGATGCATTTTAGACATTCAAGTGGAGCTATCCAGTAAGCATCCAGTGTACGAGTCTAGTCCTCAGGAGAGAATTCATTTAGAAGCTATAATCACATAGAGATTATCTAAATTCATGGGCTTGTATGAGATCATCAAAGGAGAGAATGTGGATAGAGCAGAATAGAACTCTGCAGAGCCTGGAGCCTTCTACTTGTAGGTCAAACAGAGTTGGGAGCTGGAAAATGCAAGGAGGGCTGCTCCATTGTCTGAGATGGTGCTTAGTGGTCAAGAGAATGATTCTAGTGTTGCTACTACCATTGTGTCAATAGCAGTAATCATCACCATCATCATAATATGACTAACATTAATTGAGCAGTTACTCTATCTGGCACAAGTTCAAATGCTGTATGTATTTACACATTTAATTATCATAAGAAATCTAAGAGCTATGTACATTTATTATGCTCACTTTTCAGATGAAGGAATCAAGACACTGAAAGATTAAGTCACTTTCCCAAGGTCACACAGCTGTTACGTTAGAAACACTGGAACGTAAACCCAAAGATCTAACTCCAGAGTCCACCCTATTAACCTTTATCCTATAAAACATATGAAGAGGAAGGAGTGGCCATAAGAACTGGCAACTTGAAGATCACTGATGAGATGACAAAAGGCTTGAGGAAAAAAACAGACTGGAAGGGGTGGAGAAAAGAATATGAAGCTGGGAAGTAAAAACCAGCTGTGCCTACAGACAACTCTTTTTAAAGAAGTTTCACTGTGAAGGGTAACTTTAAAAATGAGGCAGTAACGAGAGGCAATGTGGAGTCATGAAGAGTTTTTGTTAGTTTGTCATAATAAAGAATTATCTGACCCAGAGGTCAATAGTACCAAGGTTGAAAAACCCTACTCAGCCAATACATAAACTCACAGTGGGATCTTTAGATATTTCATAGTAAGTCTCCAAACTCCAAGTTCAGAATCCTCATGGTTTTCATCTGTGGAGTTAATTAGTTTCAGATACAGTTTTTAAATAGAAGATACTAGAGCCTGTTTGTAAATCATTAGTAATGATCCAGTAGGGAAGTAGAAATTGATGCTAGGGAACACAGGGTGTAATTACAGGAGCAAATTCCCTGAGAAGGTGAGAAAGAATAGGATACAGGCCTCAAGTGTAGGGTTGGCCTTAGATGAGAAAAGGGACCATCCATTCCAACAAGAGAATAGAGTATGAGGTACTAATGTAGGGTGAGCAGTGGTAGATAGGGTGATAGAAGGAGATCACCAAGGCAGAGATGCCCTCATCTATGTGTTCACCACTGTATCCCTATTTTCTAAAACAATGATTGATACAAAGTGAGCTAAGTATTTGTGGAATGAATGCATCCATGATGGTTTGATGCATGAAAGTCTAATTGTCTCAATTTTCTAGCTTAAGTGTTAGATAATGAAAGTGAAGGAGGAGAATTGAGGTTGAAGAGAGGCAAAAATATAAAATATTCATCTGGAATGTTTGAAGACAGAGGTATTAAGGAAAGGCATTAGGATCACCAGGAATCCTGGAATACCCATTGGAATTTGTGTTCATACTTTTAAAGTGAGACCAGAAAATAAAGCTGTGGGTATCCCAGGATGTTTAGTTGCTCGGGTTCAGGAAGAGAGTTGGTGGGTAGTTAGATTTAACTGGGGTTAGGGTTCTGCCAGGAAAGCAAGAGAGAGGGGAGAGAAGTAACTGTGGTAGCAAAGGAGTGGTTATAGTGCTGAGCCGTAGACCTAAGCTGGGTAAGGAGGGAGGTGAGAAAAAGAAGGCATGCAATGGATAGGAAAAAAGGAGGATGATAAAAGATCTTAATGAAGATCAAGGACACTGGAGTAGGGGTATACAAGAAAGTGGGCTGGGCAGGGAGGAAGTGGTGAAGGAATCATGGGATAAGGTCCAGTTATTGGTGTTAACAAGGACAGTGGTATGAGTGCACAAGTGGGTGAGGTAGAGCCTATTTTAAAGAACAGAGAGGACTAGTGTTGAATGGGTCATCCAAGGGAATCTTGAAATCACCAGAATGGTGACAGGAATAGAGATGGAGAAGAACAGCAAAGCAGGTGCTAAATCATCAGTGAATGCAAAGGACTGACGAGGAGACAGGTAGCTGACAGCATTAGGAAAGAGGGCAGGTGACATAATCTAACAGTATCAATTTCAAAGGAGTTAGGTTTTTGAAGGAGGAGGAAAAGTGAAATGTTTGGAGAAATGGAGAGAAAAAAGGACAGCTAACACCCAGTTCCTGACATGGGGAATAAAAGCAAATACAGCTACACTAAAGATGGTTGCAGGAAAAGCAGTGCTAGCACGTAGAACAAGAGATGAATGGAATGAGAACTTTGAGATAGTAGTCTGAAGAATTAGAGGAGTGTGCAGCTGGCCAACTATGGGTTGCAGAATGCACAATGGAAAACTTAAGTGATTGGAAAACACTGGGTGATGGGGTAGGGGTGCTCTGAAAATAGCAACGTAAAGAAGGGTGGAGGGCAGAGAGATGCTGTCAGTGGTCCTGCCAGTATCTTGGAAGAAGGTGGATAACTGTTTAACATGGAAGCTGTGAGACACATCTTCCCTCCAGCAACTCTTCGAGCTGTGACGGCCCAGTGGATGACAGAAGTCCTCTTCTGGACATCCTGCTCTTGTAGGAAGCTGGGAGGATTAGCCACTGAAATCTCCTCCCTTCCAGCCAACACAAGGGTGTGCTAGCTCCACAGAGGCTAGGGAAGGACCTGGGGGTGGAGCGGAGTGATGTATTGGGCAGGACATTGAGATGATCTGTTCTCTCCTGCAGTGAGTGATGGTTGGAAGCGAGGAAGCGTGCCCATCTTTACCAGGTTATGACTCAGAGTGTGTACTGAATATTTGACAATTTTAATACTTTGCTCCGTATGCATGATATAGATCCTAATTACAGACTGACAAACATCCTCCCAGTTACACGTATTCCTGACCTTTCTATAAGCATATGATATTGTACACTATAGTAGAGTCACTGTAGGTTTTGGAGCCAGATAACCATGGGTTTGAATTCTTCTTCTGGTCCTTATGAGCTAGGTAGGTGGCTGTAGCAGACCCTGGTGGTCCCTCCTTTCCTTATATATTTTAGGCCCTACCACTTCAGTGGGCAACCTCTAAATCCAGCTGCCTATATGTGCATCTCCTTGGAAGATGGTTTTCTCTAAAGTATTGAAAAAGGACCACTCTGCCCAGGCTTTTGGCAGACTGGAAGGGGCAGAAAACGAACATGTCTGGGAGCAACCCTTAAGCAATGGCTGATAGAGGTTTGTGAATGACACCCCAGCTTCCTTATCCCTCAGGTGGGACAACCCAGTGTAACCAGAGTTTCACTGTTGGGTTGAGCTCCAGTGGGTCCCAGTGCACCATGGTGACAGCTGGCTTGATAGAGCGCTCCTCATCGGATGCCTCCCTTCCTTGTCTCACTTCTCCATTTCTACAGGTGTTTTCTCCCAAATAATCTTGTAATCAATTCCTTGTCTCAGCATCTGCTTCTGGGGAACCCAAACCCAAACAGTGGCTTTTCAAGTAGCCTAAATTCTTTGAGCCTCAGTTTTTTTCTCTGAAAATACCTAGTGGGTTGTTGTTTTTTTTTTTTTTTTTTAAATAAGGTCATTTCATATTTAAATGAAAGACTAGGAATAAATCACTCAGTATGCTCCCTGGCCCAGGTAGGCACTAGGTCAGGATGAGATGTCCTTCTTCCCTTCTCACCTTCACAACCCTCAGGTTGCCTCACAGCATCAGAGGGAGTGAGGGAGAGAGAAAGGCAAGAGAGGTCACCTAGATCACAGAAACCGCAAAGATGACTTTACCTATCTTGGAAGAGCCCTGAGCTTCTGGATCTCAGTAATAGGGAATCTGGCAGGGGTCCACTTAAGATACTTGGCAGGCTTGTGTTGACTAACTGTTGGTTTATAATAATAAATAATGACGTCATTTAACTTAATAATATTTTAATTAATGTTTATCCTTTAAAACAATTATGAAATAATAATAATAAAATTATATTTGTGGTGTTCAGTGCTGTACCAAGCACATAGGAAGTAAAGGAAGTAAAATCTGCCTGCAACAGCCATAGGGACAAGTGGGAAGGCAAGATTCTCATACGAGGATAGTAGCTACTGGTACTTTTTATAGAAAGGCAGGATACTGTCTTAGCCTGAGCCGTTTGGTTTCCTGAAGGCAGAATTTTTTTCTGTAATGCAAGTGTTACTTAAAGCCCATCCTGCCAATCAAAATATTAGAAATGAGCCATAAACAGGCAAGGGAATTGAGTAGCTTATATGTATATAGGGCTTGAAACTATGGTATAATGAGCCAGTTTTATCTAAATCTCTTCTAATTGTGGAGCTGGACATTTTCAAAGGCCAGCGTCACCTCTCAGGAATGCAGGAATGAGTCTCTTTTCCCACATTTCTTTGTCATTGAGGCAATTTGCATAAAAATGGGATTCCTATTACTTCTCTGCTTCTTGGGCTTGTTTTCTTTCTTTGGAGCAGAAAGTTACACTGTGTCAGGCCAGCTGCAGGCATTCATAATTAAAAATAAGCAGGGACTTAAAAGAATTCACTGCAATTAAGAGTAACCTCTGCATTCTGGGAACTGAGAAGTCAACCTGAGCTGTAATTATGTGATAGAAAGTGTGACCAGGAGCTCAAAAGAGAAGGTGGCAAGAGCAGGGAGAATTGGAGAAAGAGAGGCCAGGCCGGTGAGATGGTTCATTAAATTGTGGAATAAGGACACACAGCAGCGCTGTGGAATAAGCAAGCTTTGCCTGATGGCTGGGAGGGGGAAGGGCAGCATGTGATGTGCAAGCCACAGAGTTCCCGGATGACCTCATGAGGAGCCCTTGAACAGTGTCTTTTTTAATGGGTTCCATTGGTGCCTTCTCCCTCTCTCCCTTTCTCCATCTCTCCCTCCCCTTCTGCCTGTTTTGTTTGGTTCATCCCCTCTAACCTAGCACTGTGAATCTTAAGAGTAAAGACAGCCAGACCAAGGACTTCTGGCCCTTCCTCACTGGCCCAGTTCAGTTAATATTTACTGAACACCTGCTAAGTACCAAACACTATGAACACAGAGGTAAATAAATAGGACTGTCCTTGAGGAGTTCATACTGCAGAGTGAGACAGAAGGTGAGAAAAAAGCACAAAAGATTGAGATGGATACGATAATAGACACACCTGTTGTGATACTCTAGTTGTCATGGAGCCCCTGCTTTCTGAGTGTTGTCTTTCTTATAATATCCCCATTAAATTAAATTTATCCATTCTAATGACATTTATTTAAGTATTAGCAGGTATCACATACATTATATTGTTAGGAAATATTATTGCTCCAAGACCTTAAGTGCTTTGCCAAGGTTATACAACTAAAACATGGCAGGTCCAGGATCTTTCTGGTTCTAAGGCCATGCCGAGTACAGAAATCACGTAGAAGAGAACATGTTTATTTCTTTTAGGAGTGGGTGTGGACTGGGGAGAATTGAAGGTAAGAAAAGTCATGTAACATAAGACATTAAAATGGAGGTAATGACTGAGCCAAATTTGGGGGGGGTTGTCAAAAAACTCCAGAATTGGATGAAATAATGTAACAGCCCTCTCACCTCGGCAATTCTGTCTTGTTCTATTTCATTATACTTTAACATGCTTCTTCTGATCCATTTTCTCAATGATAGGAGAAATGCTCATTTCTGTTCAATACCCATGCCCTGGATAGTCTAGATAAAGAGACTGATCTTAAATATACCCAGAAAATAGTGCACTTAGGTACTGCATTCAGGGGTGAGCATTACCATATGTTTGTTACAGAAGATGAAGCTCATGTTTTCAAAAGCAGGGACATTGTATTTTAACATGATTTCAACTAGTCATTCAGCACATCCTTTATGAACATTCACTCACCCCTGGCACTGCGCTTCCTAGAGTTCAAAACTATAATCTCAAACTGCCTGCTGGACAGCTCCACTTGAATTTCAAGAGCCTTCAATGCCAGTAATCCAAGCCTGGCTTCATCACGGTCACCCCAACCTGCTGCTTCTCTCAAGTTTACAGTCTTGATTGGACATATCTTCATTCACAGTGCCACCTGAGCTGGCATCCAGGGACTCATTTGTACATCCCTCCTTATCCTCAATCACCCATCTCAGGAATCACTATGGAACCCAATATCCTTTATCCTTGCACATTACTTTTGCTCAGACCATTTCATATCTTAACTTTCACAAGAGGCTTTGTACTGGCATCCCTGACTCCAGGCTTTCCCCACTCCAGTATTTCCTTGCTAGCACAGTGTACAATGGAATTCTGTGTGCATAGCTGTTTCCTCAAGAAGACTCCAAGTCACTTGAGGGACAGGATGATGTCTTCCTATTCATCATACACTCCAGGGCATGGTTCTTAGCATACAATAAGGGCTCAGTAAACATTGCTTATTGGACCCTAAGGTGGGGCAGATGGAGAAGAAGAAGGGAAGTGCCAAAAGATAAAGGCATTCATGACAAACCACACATCTTTTATGAAATTATTTGTCATTAATGAAGGAGAAGAAAGGCCGGGACTCTGAGAAGAAAAGTAACATAACTTGCTACCTCTGGAGGAATGAGTATTTTCCTATATGCATAACTGCCATTTATCACAGGAATTTTCAGCACCAAGCAACTGTAGGCTAATGAATGAATGAATGAATGAATGTGTGTGTGTGTGTGTGTGTGTGTGTGTGTGTGTGTGTGTGTGTGTGAGTGAAAGAGAGAGAGAAATCAAGAGGCACATATTTGTTTGAGCATCTTATATGGGTCAAGCTTTCTGAGTATATATATATTTCTGTATTTAACCTACAACAACCATAGTGAGGTTGAACTGAGTCCCAGAGAGATTCAAAAAGTCATACTAACACATGGTAGAACCAAGATTAGGGCCCAGGTCCACCTGGTTTGAAACCCAAGCTCTTATCTCCAGGAGAAGATTTTATGATGCTGGGCTGGTACAATTGAACTTTATGATGGCAAGAAGAGTTCAGATATGTCTGTCTTTCTTGAGTTGGCCCCTTTAGGTGAGAGCATCATTCAGAGTTGTGGTTTGAGAGAGAAAGAAAAACTGGCTTTTGTTATCTGAGCGCATGTGCTATCTCCATCCAAAATACCTGTCGTGCTCTGAAAGTCCTAGAGTAACTATTTGTCACTGGCAAAATTTAATGGAAATGGTACATCTCAGGCTCAGAAGAGGTAATAGGAAAGAGAGTGCTCTGAGAATAAAAGCGGAAGTGATAGAAAAGACAAGCCAGGGTAGAGGCCAGAGGAAATAGCATGTCGGTTCCAGGCAAAAGAGTGAAGAGATTTTTAATGCTAATGTACAGAGTGCCCGCCCAGATAAAATGTGTTAATATTAGATGAATTAGAAACGTAAAAGTTGCATTTGTGCTGCAATTTTACCTTAAAATAGATAACAGTTTCTTCTCAAGACAGGACTACTCAATAAACTATCCATACCTACATGTCAGGCACAGGGCTATCCACCAGGGATACAGTGTGAAAATTGTGGATGTAGTCCCTGCTAGTGGAAGATATAGAAAAATATAATAAGGGCTGACAGGAAAGGGACCAGGGCTCTGGAATAATGGCTACTTCTTTCCAAAGGAGGAGAAGAAAGAAACATGAATGATGACTAAGGTAACCATGTGGAATGAAGGGCATGTAGCAACTTTGAGGGACTGGAGGTCTCTGTTGCTGAGCAGTGCTGAGAAATGGGTCAGATCGCTCATTTTCATTTCACAAAGGGAGAAATAGAAGAGCTGACCGGTGGGTCATTTACTGGCATGCCATGCAAGTGTCCTGGAATCAGTAGAACACATTTCCTGGGATATTTCTACAGAAGAGCTGCTGCTTTTTTTGTAGTTCACAAGACTGACTTTCAGAATGCAGAGGATAGAACAATCATTCATGAGAAGAAAATGGAACAAAAACCAGTGCATAAGCCATAGATGGTTTTGATATAGACTCCTAAATTTATTATCAGATGTTCTAGACTCAAGTCCTGGCCCTAGTGTTGTTATGGGCAAGTCATTGAAAGTCACTGAGTTTTAGTTTCTTTATCTGTCAAATCTGTAAGGACAACACACACACACACACACACACATACACAAACACACATACACATTCACATAATTTATGCTGATATTAGAGAAGTGGTGGACATGGAAAGTTGATGTCAACAGACAGGTAGTGGAAGTAACTGTCAGTTTCCATGAACAAGAATATCTATGAGTTATCTCTACCTATCCATTGCATCCTTCAGTAGGAAATATTTTTTCAAGCTCCAGACTGGAGTCAGTGATCTTCCCCACACTTCCACATCACCCTGCCCAGGCTTAGCATGTGTGACCTTATTAGAATAGTCTCTCTCTACATCTTTCTCTTGGACTGCATTGGCCTTCTGGAAGGAAAGCATTTTGTCCAGTTTCATCTCTGTAATCCTATAGCCCTAACACAGGGTGTAGAGTTAGCACTTGGTTATTTATGAATTCTACTGAACTTTAAGTTCATCAAAATATGCTATGATAACTCAGACTAGAAGTGAAGAGGGGGTGAAATGCTAGCCCGTTTCATGCTTTCCTTGGGTAGACAGAACTGTAATTGAAGCAACAGAGACTAAGGCAGTCAGCACATTGTCTTTGATTGAGACACTGAGTGATACCAAGATCTGTGGGAATAGCCAGCCATATTTCAGGGCATTAGTCACATGGGAATTTGGGGTTTGTCATCTCTTTATCTACAGGGTTTTCATGTGTCAGAGAAAACCTGGAATTATCCCAGATGGATGACCACTGACTGGAGAATTTTATAGTGTGGATTTTTTTTTTTTTTTTGCTAGAATGATTTGTGTGATTATCACAGTCTCTCAGAAATAGTAATCTTCTTTCTTAAATTCAGCTTATTGAAGTAACTACTGCCCTTCCCCAAAAAGAGTCCTCTCTGCCAGCTTTTTTTTCTGGTCTTCCAGAGAGGCTGGAATGCTACAAGCATCAGTCAGATGGTTGGAAAATTTGTTCTCCTCTCTGTTTTCACTATGTGTTTCCATTTTCATTTCTCTAGTATACTTTTCCCCATAATAGAGAAGCTGGTGATTGATGGAACAAGGAAGCAAGAGTCTTGTACCTCACTTGCATCAGAGCTGCCCGATGCCTGGCATGTTCCAAGCAAGCCACACTCGACATTCTTTGGGACCTACTGTCCCGGAGGCACAGGGCTTAGTGAGACCAGAGGGAGACAGCAGGGTCAAAAGGGTGATCCTATCTATGTCACATGGAATTTAGAGACATAATGTTCTCCATGTGACTTTTCCTTTTTTTTGTTTTTTTTACAGTTTTTTGTGTGTACGTATAGCTGGGATTAGAGGTAGATGAGGGGACAATGGAAATGCAGAATCTCAAGAATCAAACAGAGATTCAAGGTTGCAAAGGCCAAAAGCCCATCTTGTTTTGGATCTCCTCAACCACATTCCTTTCAAAAGTTCTTCCCGTCTGTCACTGAATGTATCCAGGACAGGGTACTCATCACCCAACAGTGCACCCAGAATCATCTCTGGGCATCTGTGAACACCAGAAAATTATCTGTCTCTTTCTCTCACCTCTACCTACTACCTGTATAGCCCTTCTGATAAAATAGAGATCCGATCCCCCCCCCCATGTCTTTCCTATAAGCTAAGCATTCTGTATGTGACATGGTTTGGGGTTCCTTTAAGACCTAGTTTATCCACTCTGAATGTATTCCAGCTGGTCCTGAAGATCAAATTTCCCATCATCATGAAGTGTTCTGACATCTCAGTGTTGTTACGTGCCTCACTAGGAGCCAGGTAATAACCCATCAGAATTGATGTGGTTTATGCCAAGGAACACTGTGGTTCATTTAATTACAGTATGTATTTGTCCTATGGAGCTGTTGTTAGATTGCTCCTCTGGGCTGCCTTTGGCCATGGGCTGCAGGTCATATGAACAAGGATGATTTTATTGATTCTAATAATAATAAATACAATTGCAGGACTTTGTTCACTCTTTGTTACTACTGTGACACAATACTACTGCAGCTGCCCAAACAAAGCGGAGCTGGGAGCATGCCTAGATTTGGGAGGTGGGTGAGAAAGAAGAAAACGACTGGAAGATTCAATAAGGCAGGTGAAATCAAGCAGAGGGAGATCCATGGGAGCCACCTACATCTTGGAAAACAAAAAAGATGTTTTTGTTTTGTTTGTTTTTCTTTATTTGCTTTTTTTAAAATGTTGAGACCACTAAGAATGCAAGTCTACATTCCACGAAGTCGACTAAGGCAAATAGGTTCTATAAACCGAAAGTGATAAAGGTCTACACCCCAGGAGGGAGATCAGCCAGGGTAGAAGTTCAAATGGGATAAAGGTTATGACAAGTTCACTGTAAAGTGATGGACAAATCTGAAATGACTGGTTTTTGTTTGTTTGTTTGTTTGTTTGTTTGTTTTGCCTGAGACTGAAGGCTCAGGAAATGTATCTGGGAAACCAAACAACCTGGAATTATTAGTTGCCATTATCAGAACACGTTACTTGTTATTCTCAACACTTTGTACATTTCTGGCACATAATAGCTATTTAATAAGCAATATTTTTATGAGCATCTTTTAAAGACCTCACAGTCTTTTTTTTTCTCTTAATTTGGAGACATGGATATGCCCAGGATGAGCCAAAGAATAAATGTGAGGTAAAAATGCTTTTGATTTCAATAATAATAATATATATTTAATCATTCTAAAACTGCTGTCATATAATAAAGATGTATATTTGCTCTGTCTCTGTTTCCTAGTACAGAGATCTTAAAACCCTTGGAATTTCTTGAGTGTTAGGAGTGTTTTTTGTTACTCATAAAGAGCCCCTTTGGAACATACCTAAATCAGTGCTAATGAGATGACTCAGGGTGTTAGGGCAAGGCCCCCAGAGAGCTTCAGGATGTTGGCTGGTCATCAGAAAGACCAAACACAGGATTATAGAATGAGAACTCTCAGCCTCCTTCCCCACTCAGACCTCTAAGGTTGGGAAAGGGTTGGAGATTAGGTTACAAAAACTCATGAGCAATGAAGTTCAGTGAGCTTCTGGGTTGGTGAGTACATTGAGGTGCTGGAAGGGAGGTTTGAGCACAAAAGGCATCAAAGCTCCATGGACACCAAATCCCTGCCTACCTCTGCCCATTCCTTGCCTATGCATCTCTTCCATTTAACTGGTCCTGAGTTGTTTCCTTTATAATAGACCAGTGAACATAACTCAAATGTTTTCTTGAGTTATGTGAGTCATTTTAGCAATTATTTAATCACAGTGAAAGTTGTGAGAACCCCAGATTTGTAGCCAAGTTCGACCGAAGTGTGGGTAGCCTGGGGACCCAGAACTTGTGACTGGCATGTGAAGTCTTACAGAATGGAGCCCTTAAGTGTGAGGAGTCTGATGCTAGCCCTTGGTAGTGTCAGAATAGGACTGAACTGTTAGACCTCCTCTTGGTGGCAGAGAATCAGAGAGTTGCAATAAAGTATAGGAGAAAGATAAACATCCTAGGAGTCAGAAGTCTTAGGTTCTGTCCCTGGCTTTACCACTGACTTCAGCTGTGACACCTGTCAGCAAGGGAGTTATAACCTAATATAAGCTAAAACATAATGAGGATTAGGGAGATAAGGCACTGACTATAAAACTGTATATTTTCTGGAAAATATAGGCCTTATTCAATACTTAACCATCTGTTACATACATCTGATTATTTCACTCACTTGCTCATAAATCTGTCATGTTGCCTTCCAGAATTAATAACAAACAACTCCATTTGGCTTCCAAACCCCCTGACATTTTAATGCTTACCTACATTTTCAGTGTCAGGCACATGTCTATCAGGTGTCTATGATTTTGAAATTGCAGGATCTACTGGTATGTTGGAAAATGTGATGACTTCATACACTGGTTGTCTCATGGACCATTAGAGTGGCCTTTGTACAGCTAATACTCAATTTGTGTGCCTCACACACACTATATGCTCTGAGTCTCAGCTTTCATGCCTGTAAACAGGATACTGTTTTGGGTTGAATTGTGTGCCCCCAAGATTCATATATTGAAGTCCTAATCCCCAGCACCTCAGAATGCAACCTTATTTGGAAATAGGTAGGGTCATTGTAATGGAACCAGTTAAGATGAGGTCATAATGGAGCAGGAAGGACCGCAAATCCAATATGACTTGTGTCCTTATAAAAGGGGGAAATTTGCATGCAGACAAAAGCACAGGGAGTACACCCTTTGAAGATGAAAACAGATATCAGGGAAATGTATCTACAAGCCAAGGAATGCCACAGATTCCCAGCCAGCTCTCAGAAGCTAGGGGAGAGGCCTGGCACAGATTTTCCCTCATAGCCCTCAGAAGGAACAAATCCTGCTGATACATTGACCTCGGAACTGTGAGACAATAAGTTTCTGCAGTTTAAACCACTCAGGTTGTGGTACTTTGTTATATATTAATATTACATTCATAAGCTTGATTTGATTTTTTTAAATAAAGTTTAAAAGAGATAACTATGAAAATGAAGAACCTAACATAGAGTCTAACAAAGAGTAAGTGCTTAGTATAAACATCTTGATTAAATAAATAAATGAACAAATGAGTTAAAAAAATGTTTCCATTGCATCATCACAATTATTGCAAAAAACAGAGACGCTGACCTCAAGGAGAAAGATTGTAATTATTGTAAAGGTCAAGTCTATCCCTGGAGGGTAAGGGGTTTGATGTATGCTTTCTGAGCTGTTCTGAACAGTCCACACTCCAAGATCAATGCCTGTGATGTTGTCTTTTGTTGCCTTTTATTTTGAGGATATCATGCAAGGAAAGACAGCTTTGATTTGGAAAGAGAGAGAGGCTGAGTTCTATTATCTAACCTAGTTGTATATATTATTTTCATCCAACTTGTCTGTTCTTTCTGAGGAAAGCTAGACAAGACGTTCATAGTTGGCAGGGGAAATAAAGAATTTACAGAAAAAACTGGATCTCTGCAAATGAGGCCTTTTTAAATACAACTACCTTGAGAGTCTATACTGGTCATCTTATAAAAATCAAAGCCATGAATGTTGACACCTAAAAATAATCAAAGCCATTTTGCACATAAAATTTGCAATGACTAAAGAAAAAAAAAATCCTTGTTGATGAGAGTATGGGAACATGGGCTGATACATGTTTAATTTAGATCAAATTTTCAATAGAGCAAATAGGGAATATATATCAAAGCTCTCACAACGTGTTTTTTCTGTAAAACTCAGCAATTTCATTTTTAAGAGATGATCCCAAAGAACTAATATTGGACGTGAACAAAAACAGTGTCCAAGGATGTTTATTGCAATATTGCTTATAAAAAAGAAAAATTTAAATTAATTTAAATGGTTAAGAGTTGAGGTTAGGTTAATCATACTAATTGTTAGATTAATTTTTTAAAACCCCATGTAATGGGTATATATGCAGACATTGAGAAATACACTGTAAAAGGATAACTAATTAATTTAAAAGTATGATATTTATTTTAGCTGTGTATACCTATTTTAAAGCAATTATATTTTATTCCACAACATTTAAGAGTAGGACATTTTACAGTTCTGTGTTTCTCTAGTGCTAGCCTCTATGTCCTAGGTTTGAAACAACCTAAGACTGTCTTCCTCTCTGAGTCTGAAATCCTAAAGCTACAAAGCAAAATCCCTATTTTTTAGGGGTTGTGGGATGAGAGAAAGTGGGAGAAGGTAGAAGGGAGAAGCTCATACCCCAAGAGACACAACTCTGCCTTTTCTTTTTTGGATAGGAAAAATAGATGCCAAAATCAGTTCTTTTCTTAACTATTTAATTGGCATGTTGAAGTCCTGGTTCTCAACAGTCACATGACCTTGGAATCCTGCTCAGCCCTTTCATTTCAGCAGGACCAAAAGAAACTTGCTTACATCTTTCCGCTTCAGTTTCATTATCTATACAGTAGAAATTTAAAATACAACCTAATAATATTACCTACACTCAAGTAGCCATCCCAGGTTGGGCGTTCCTCCCGAGAAGCCAACTGAAAAAGAGGTTAGCTTATAAAATTTTACTGAGTAGTCTTCTCAGGACCAGCACCTTTGAAGGAAAGACGGCAGCTGGCTTGAACCGAAGTTACCATATAATTACCTCCAAAAGGAGCTCCCAACCTTCCATCCAGAGTGATCCATGTTGGGGCAAAGGTACTTTATCCCCCCTGTGTTGGTCAGTATTAAAAGCAGACTGACTCTGGAAGTGATCTTAGAACCCAGTCCCCAGCAGTGAAAGCTCTGAGTCTTAACCACTGGACCACCAGGGAACTCCCTGGGAGGCAGTTCTTTACAGCTGAGCACTGTCTGCCAGCCAACCTTGCCAGCAGTAGGAAAATCTGTCCTTCACTTCTGAAGGGTTGCTCTGGAAGATACAGCACATCTATGACAGTAGTTAAATAATATGATATTTGCAAAGAAAAATCACGCCCAGTGCCCAACACATATTAAGAATTCCATTAACATTATTATGTATGTGCTTTTGCTTTATTAATATTCTTGGAATTGTATGTACTAAAATGTCAACGGCATTTAGCTTGGTGGTGGGACCATGGTTGCTTGGTGTTTTTTCTTTGTGTTTTTCTGTGCTTCTGATTTCACAGTTCTCTGTTACTCTAGGCCAACTTCCAACTACCTGAGGTAGATGTGGATAGATATCAGACTCACTGGGTAGCTGAGCTGTGGCCTGTGAGGTAGGAGGAAAAGCACAGCACTCTAGTCAGCTATTTTTATACCAATTTAGTTAATCTTCATTCATGTGTCCAAACACACCACCCCCTGCAACACCTTACAGAAAAGGTGGCATTTCAGAAGTACCTCGTAAATGTCTACAGAATAAATGAAAATAAAATACTGTATCATCTCATGCACTTCTTGCATACATTCCTTCCTCAATTCATGTGTTTATTCATCCATTTATTTGTGCCTTTATTCAACAAGCGTATATGAAATTCATACCCTAGACCAAATTATTATTCTATTTACATTGATGTGATGACAGTTCCAGGCATCACTTGGGTAGGTAAATCGAGCCTGGATTATCTAACATATAAAAGGGAAAGTTGGTGCAATAAAGCTGTCAGAGGAGTCAGCAGCATTACACAGGACAGGAAGAGGTGCAGGTTTTACAACTTCAACATCTTCATTTGGAAGATATACCATTGCAAATGATAATGTCTGAACAAGTGAAGGTCAGATCAAAGCTATAGAAAGTTCAGTTATGCCCCACTCATACCCCAAGTTCAGCCTTATGTATATAAGACTAGTGCAGTTCTCTGCTGGGGTCACCTTCTATCAGCCAAGAACCTTTATCAAATTTGGGGTTATGAAATCTACAGCATGACTAACAGAATACAGTACAGCCTTGAACATAGTTCTCATTTATCACCCTCAGCCTTCTCAGGCTAGTCACACTGGTCTACGGGCATTCCTAAATTTTGACCCAGAGAATTGGATTGAGGGTCAGCCACCCACGAGCCTCTGGGGGTCATGATAATAAGACCTAAGCCAGTTATAGGGCATACCTTTCAGAGTAACCAATAAAACTTAAGATAACCAAAGTCTTTTTGATCTAGTCGAGGAGATAGAACAGGCAAAAATGATACAAGCAAGACTGGAAAAGATAAGGGTTTGAAGTGACATCGAGGTGCGACGAGACCTGGATAAAGAGAAAACTAGCAGTCTAAGGTGATAAGCTAAACGGGGTCAGTAAAAACGTAAGGGAGACGGTAGCACATTGGGTAGGTTTTCAGTGTGCAGATGGAGAGGAGAGAGCATTCCAAATAAAGCTAATGATATGAACCAACACAGAAAAACATCCGCTGCCTGTGAACGTTTGTAGGAAAGCCATGAGATAATGTACCCCAGATGACCTTTTAAAGGCATAACCTTTAAAATGCGAGGCACCACAATTAGGTATTAGTTATAATTCTTATCCACAAACCCCATCTTATTTGTGGGACAATATTTCAGTGTCCTTTTTCTTGGGAAACATGCAGAAGAACGCATCTTATTTCTCTCTGACACACACACCTCCCAGTCCGCTTCTTTCTTATACTGTGTCAACAGTCCTTCCCAAGCACACTTGACCTCTTCAGATTACATTGCTGGCTTTCTTAAGCATTAAATAACTGGAGGAGAACCACTGGCTGAGGTCAAATCATTTATCAGGATCAATAGTTTTGACTGACTCTGGGTAGATGTGGTACACTTTCCATATTGAAAGGTCAGAATCTGTCAACTATTAGGAAATGCTCTCAGCTCAAATAACACATGTCAGGATAGCATTAAATGTTTATTGGACTTTCCAGGGGCCATCTTGAAACAGCCTCATGTGTTTGTGTCTAAAATAACCGCTAGATGGCACTGCTATGTCAAGATGGATTATCTTGGAAAAGAATGGAGGCATGATCTGATCTTCAATCCCCTCAACCACCGCCCCCCACCATGTTCATGTATACATTAGGCGTGTAGATTGAACTCAGGTATCTGTTCTTCATTTCTTATCCTGCCAGTTTTCACACATAAAATATGAAGATAGTGATAACACTTGGTGTTCTTGTGAGGGTTAGGGTTACTGTCCGTTCAATAATGGATAGTAACGTATTTCGTATGGAGAGTAAGGCATTCTGTGGACTCTAAAGCACCAAATAAGTATTCATTTGTCTAATTATTACCAATAAGTATAAGTCAAATGAAAATAAAGGTATAAGAATGGAGAGTGTAACTGATAATGATCCCAATAATTAAGCTTCATAAGTCTTAAGATAGACAAAGAATGGCGATACTGGAAAACACCCTAAATTGTCTATCTTCAAAGCCCAATTGAGAAAAAAAAAAAAAGATACTGCAGGAAGCTTACCTAAGTACTGCATTATGTGTCTGTATCTTTAAGCAGTCTCAATTCTAGGTACACTTTGGTCTTTAGCAAACATCACAAGAAAAATCCATATGCATTTGTTGTAAAATATATTGAAAGCATTATTCATTGTCTTACCTAGTGACCCTTTGTATAACATCTCAGGAGGTAAGTTTCCATTGGAATTTAGCATAAGGGAAATGATAAAGAATGGGTCTACTCTATTTTATCAGACAGTAAGAGATTATGTAACATATCATCTATTTATCTCTTTCGCTACCGAGAGACTCAGAACCAATTTTAATGTTCGTCCCAATATTAACCTTCCTGGCTAGCATATCCTGATGCTTCCTCTTTTTCACAACTTGAGGTCTGTTTCTTTTCCAGAAACCTTAATGTATGTTTGATTTTTTAATGGTCTATCTCAAAGTCTTTCTGGAATGAGTTACAGTATTGATAAATAAAATATGATAATGTGTTTAAAATGTATCTTACAATGCTTTGATTTGTCAATCCAGTAAAAGTCACATAGATTCATTTAATAATTATTTGCTTTTTGCTCAATACCTTCCAGGTATTGAAAACAAAGGAAATAAACAGGTTTTAATTAGAAATTAATGTTGTCAGAGAGACAAAATATACCATATGCTGTTAAATTGCTTTGCATGGCATTATCTAATGTAGTGCTGAGGTGAGTTGAGGATATCACAAATGATTCAGGGAGATCCCTGGGCTGGAGAGATCTGGAAAGGTTTCATGGCTTAAGTATGTTCTAAGGATCAGGGAGTGTTTGAACAAGCATAGGGGAAAAAAAGTGGGAAGAGAGGTGAAAACCTACTTGATATCTAGGGAACAGTCAAATTAATGTAGTTTCAGTAACTGGTTTGTTGTATAGTCTGAGAATTGACAATAAGAATCTGAATACTTGAATGCAAGGCTAAGGAATTACTACCCTTTTTATAAATGTAACTGTTGTGTAAAATGCAGGCTAAAATGGGTCGTTCCTCACAATGGCTCTCTAGATAGAGCACCTGCCTACATTAATAACTGAAAGACCAGGTAATCTAATACGATCAGTATGTAGAAGACATCTACAGTAAAACTCCTGGAAACTGTTCTGAATTTACCTTTTGTTGAAATCCAATTTAGTTAAATACTGAACATTCCAAAATATTCCTGTTTTTATGGGATTATGGATTTGTGTTGTAGCAGGTTGTGTCCCTCAGAGTCAAGGCAAAATTCATGTTCCCAGTTACCTCTGAACTTTTTGTTTTCCTTGTTAGCTTCCATAGACTTGATTCAGAAAAGTGAATTGTTTATTTATGGAATTGTTTTTTTCTTTCTAGTTATTTTCTTAAGGGGAGATGGATGGGAGAGCACTGCATATTGGTAAGCTTATTTAATGCACCAAGGCAGATGATCATGTTATCTAACACATAGAGTCCTTTAGTATCTGAAATAATTAGAAATATCTCCATCACCAGTTTTCCCCAGGGTAAGAAGCCTTTGTTCATCAACCCTGCATTATGTGACACAGCTCTGAGCTGTCACCCTCACAGCAATCCCTAGATACCCATCAATCTCCTTTGAATACGTATATATGTGTATATATATGTATATTTATATATAATACTTAATATATGTACATATATATTAAGTATAGAAGTCATATCTGACCACAAGAGAGCAAGGCTATCCCTTTTATTATCATTTTATATTATTCAGTCATTCACATCCATTCATTCAGTAAATGTTTGTTAAGCAACTATGGTGTGCTGGGCATTTCACCTAATAGATAAGTGTGTGTCCTCCCATAGAGCTTGCAAACTGAAGGAAAGATACTAAACAAACAGAAATATGTGTGTAGTGACCCTTATGTGAAGGCTACTTTGAGAGTATGAAAGAGTTGGGATGTGGTGGTCAGGTCTGTCTTCCATCAGGAAATGATCTTAAAGCTGAGACTGAGGAATGAATAAGAGTTGAAGCAATGAAGAGAAAGTAAAGAAAAAGCAATCAAGTTGTTTGGGATGGAGTAAGCTATTAAACTTTCTGTACCTTAGTCTCCATATAAAAAGGGAGCAATAATGCAACCTATTACATAGAGTCATGGGAAATAAATGAGATAAAGGAGTTAGAAGAGGACCAGACTGGTGATGATGATGATGACAACGAAGAGTATTATTCTAGGAAGAGGAAAGAACAGTTAGAAAAGCCCTAAGGGAGGCATATGCTAGGCTTGGTCAAGAAGCTGAATGAAGAACCAAGGGGGCAAATGGTGGAAGAGTGGGAAGAGAGGCCTACGTATGAGAGATTGGAGGCTTTGGGGAAGCTGTGTCTGCCTTTTGGTAGAACTGAGCTTACTGTTAAAGGGAGAGCACAGCAAACTCCCATTTTCCCAGCAGCTCCCATTTTCCCCATTTTTCCTTAGCTGTTCTTATTTTTTTATATGACCTGCTTATAATGTGAATGCTATTTAATGACTTTGTGATTTTTATTTTGGTGATGTTGCTTCTTTTTCTCTTAATTTCTTCTTCAACTTAGGTGATGCCTAAACTGTACAAAGCAATTCTTGCCCTCCCACCCCTTGGGAGTACCATCGACCTTCCTGAGCACGGGTATTTGTTGGTGTTTCATTTTCTTCTTCTGCCTTCACCAAGCTCAGCTATACACAGTTAACTCCCTTAATCTTGTCTCACCCAGTTAGTCCCATTTTCTTAATCATTTTTGTTCCTCCTCTCACTCTTCCCTTGAAAATTGCTTTATCTCATGGTCAATTTATCACACAGCCATTTAATTTTTACCAGTCACATAAAGCTCTTGGTAGAAATAGCCCTGAGAAGCATATTTGCACTCACTGAAGCTCCTGCTTTTCTGAGCATATTGCTCACTCTTGTATTATAGATTGGTTTAGATAAGATCTCAAAAAGTTGAATGCAATTAGCAGGATGTCTGTGTGCTAACAACATTGCCATCTCCACTGTTCAATCTGAGGGGGACTGATGTAGAGAGTATAGTTGTTAGAAAACTTGGCCTGGACCATTAGGAAACCCACCTAAAAGCTGTGTGACTGACTCAAATTCTCTGAGCTTCAGGGTCTTCTATATAGCTGGTGGCTAAGCATGCAGCTCCGGCATCAGACTGCAGGGTATAGAGCTCCACTCTGTCCTCTGTTGCGTTGTGACCTCAGCTCAGTGACTTAACTGCTCTTTGCCTTAGTTTCCTCATATATGAAATGAGGATAATGGCTATACTTCTGTGACAAGGCTGTTGTAAATATGAAGAGCAAAGTACTTAAAAGAGAGCCTTGTGGGAATTGAGGGCTCAGTAAATGTCGGAATTATTTTCTGTAAAATGGGTATGATAAAACCTACTTTGCAAGGTCACTGTGGCGATCACATATCTATGACATGTAAATCACCTAGCTTTTGTAAAATTTCGTAGAAGTTCACTAAGTGTTAATCTCTTGATCTTTCACATTTATTTGCGTTCATGAATTCCCAGTGCAGAATTTTCAAAAAAGATTTAAAAAATCATCAGATGATTAGTGGAAGTTACAATTGAGTACATACAGTTTCTTGGAGGACAGATGGCTTTCTAAGGTTTGAAGCAAGAAAGGAAATCACAAAGAAAAGATTGACGTATTCAATTGCATCTAATTTTTAAATGTATGCACAATAAAAATATTATAACTACTAAAATGAAAAGGTAAACAGCAGATTGAGAAAAATATTTCCCCAAATATGCCAAAGGAAATTGTTATGAAGCTTAAATGAGATGGTGTGTGTGAAAATGATTATTCAACTGTAAAACATAATAAAAATGTTTATGTTGTTAAAAATTATACTATAATTTACTGAGCAATTCTTATGCACCAAGCAGTTATATTCATATAATCCTGATGCTAACTGTGGCCTCCCTGCACCTTAATATCTCCGTAAGGCTTTAGGACGACTACAGCCTTAATGGGAGAAATCCCATTAATCATGTGTCATCCCTCTTCACCTGCCACCTTAACTAAGTTCTAGGGGCTCTCTACTGTCCCATGTCAAGCTCAGTTCTTCCCCCTAAAATGAACTTACTCCATATATTTTGTGAGTATAGGATCTTTAGGGAGATTGTGGAATGTCACAGGGCAACACAGGATGTTACCACAAAGCCTTTGCCATTTTTTTGTTCCTCCTTCCCCCATCACTCTTCTCTTCTCTCTCCTTCTCAGGAACAATTTTCTTCCTTATCTCATGAAAAATGATTTCCTTTCTTTCATTAAAGCCTTGAAGCCCACCTCAAGTGGGCTTATCATGGCAATTTCTGAAAAAAGGAGGCCCTGTTTCTAAGGTAACTCTTACATTAGCCTCTAAGAGGATTAAATTTTCTGTTTAATTTTGTATATTATTCCAAATCCTCACAAAAGTCTTATAAGGTATGTCCATTCTTGTATTTGTTGCTTGAAGAAATGGAGACAAAAAGAGACAAAGTACCTCCTTGAAATTATCCATCAATAGGTAGCTAGCTATGTGGTCTTCATAATAATTAACACAGTAATATGTAAATATAGAAAGAGTATATATGCAAAAGGCATATCTGTAAATAAATTAGAGAAAATATTTATAGCCCAAACATTCAGCACTATCAATTCTTATAACAGGAAATAGAAATTCTACTCCTTGGCTTCTATCAGTATAAAACCACTACTTGTCCTACTGATAACAGCAACAATGATATTATGTAACATAAGATGAGCAATTATCATGTACTAGGCACCCTTCTAGGTGCTTTTCGTGTATTAACTCATTTAATCCTCACAATGATCCAACCAGATAAATGCTATTATTATCCCCATTGTGAGGATAAGAAGCAGAAGTATAAATAAAGTAAACATCTTGTCCAAGCACACAAACACACAGAAGCCTGTAACCCAGTAAATTCTCGTAGTCTCTACACTAACACAGAATAAAAAACTCACTAGCACTTGTAATTGAAGACCTTAAAAATCACACCCTAGAAAGTCTTCATTTTACATCCTTAAATATTAAGGAATTTTTTAAAAAAACCAAAAAACAGTACCAAGTAGTAGTGATATTGTGATAAAACTATGTGCACTCATGTGCTGGGTAGTCATGGAAATGTGGCCTTTTATTTTTTTTATTTGTTTTGTTTTGTTTTGTTTTTGTTTTTGTTTTAAACATCTTTATCTGAGTATAACTGTTTTACAATAGTGTGTTAGTTTCTCCTTCACAACAAAGTGAATCAGTTATACATATACATATGTTCCCATATCTCTTCCCTCTTGCGTCACCCTCCCTCCCACCCTCCCTATCCCACCCCTCTAGGTGGTCACAAAGCACAGAGGTGAACTCCCTGTGCTATGCGGCACCTTCCCACTAGCTATCTAATTTACTTTTGGTAGTGTGTATATGTCCCTGTCACTCTCTCACATCGTCACAGCTTACCCTTCCCCCTCCCCATATCCTCAAGTCCATGCTCTAGTAGGTCTGTGTTTTATTCCCATCCTACCACTAATCTCTTCATGACATTTTTTTTTTCTTATATTCCATGTATATGTGTTAGCATACGGTATTTGTTTTTATCCTTCTGACTTACTTCACTCTGTATGACAGACTCCAGGTCTATCCACCTCATTACAAATAACTCAGTTTCATTTCTTTTTATGGCTGGGTAATATTCCATTGTATATATGTGCCACATCTTCTTTATCCATTCATCTGTTGATGGACACCTAGGTTGCTTCCATGTCCTGGCTATCGTAAATAGAGCTTCAATAAACATTTTGGTACATGACTCTTTTTGAATTATGGTTTTCTCAGGGTATATGCCTAGTAGTGGGATTGCGGGGTCATATGGTAGTTCTATTTGTAGTTTTTTAAGGAACCTCCATACTGTTCTCCATAGTGGCTGTATCATTTTACATTCCCACCAGCAGTGCAAGAGGGTTCCCTTTTCTCCACACCCTCTCCAGCATTTATTGTTTCTAGAGTTTTTGATGATGGCCAATCTGACCAGTGTGAGGTGATATCTCATTGTAGTTTTGATTTGCATTTCTCTAATGATTAATGATGTTGAGCATTCTTTCATGTGTTTGTTGGCAATCTGTATATCTTCTTTGGA
The DNA here is from genome assembly GCF_026419965.1 of Kogia breviceps. NCBI lineage: Eukaryota > Metazoa > Chordata > Mammalia > Artiodactyla > Physeteridae > Kogia > Kogia breviceps. The sequence continues at coordinate 60,547,791 of NC_081316.1, forward strand.
GAAATGTCTATTTAGTTCTTCTGCCCATTTTTGGATTGGGTTGTTTGCTTTTTTGTTATTGAGCTGCATGAGTTGCTTATAAATTTTGGATATTAATCCTTTGTCAGTTGCTTCATTTGCAAATATTTTCTCCCATTCTGAGCGTTGTCTTTTTTTTTTTTTTTTTTTTTTTTTTTTTTTTTTTTTGCGGTATGCGGGCCTCTCACTGCTGTGGCCTCTCCCGTTGCGGAGCACAGGCTCCGGACGCGCAGGCCCAGCGGCCATGGCTCACGGGCCCAGTTGCTCCGCGGCATGTGGGATCCTCCCGGACCAGGGCACGAACCCGCGTCCCCTGCATCGGCAGGCGGACTCTCAACCACTGTGCCACCAGGGAAGCCCCTGAGGGTTGTCTTTTGATCTTGTTTATGGTATCCTTTGCTGTGCAAAAGCTTTTAAGTTTCATTAGGTCCCATTTGTTTATTTTTGTTTTTATTTCCATTTCTCTAGGAGATGGTTCAAAAAGGATCTTGCTGTGATTTATGTCATAGAGTGTTCTGCCTATGTTTTCCTCTAAGAGTTTGATAGTGTCTGGCCTTACATTTAGGTCTTTAACCCATTTTGAGTTTAATTTTGTGTGTGGTGTTAGGGAGTATTCTAATTTCATACTTCTACAGGTAGCTGTCCAGTTTTCCCAGCACCACTTATTGAAGAGGCTGTCTTTTCTCCACTGTATATCCTTCCCTCCTTTATCAAAGATAAGGTGACCATATGTGTGTGGGTTTATCTCTGGGCTTTCTATCCTGTTCCATTGATCTATATTTCTGTTTTTGTGCCAGCACCATACTGTCTTGATTACTGTGGCCTTGTAGTATAGTCTGAAGTCAGGGAGCCTGATTCCTCCAGCTCCATTTTTCGTTCTCAAGATTGCTTTGGCTATTCGGGGTCTTTTGTGTTCCATACAAATTGTGAAATGTTTTGTTCTAGTTCTGTAAAAAATGCCAGTGGTAATTTGATAGGGATTGCATTGAATCTGTAGATTGCTTTGGGTAATAGAGTCATTTTCACAATGTTGATTCTTCCAATCCAAGAACATGGTATATTTCTCCACCTATTTGTATCATCTTTAATTTCTTTCATCAGTGTCTTATAGTTTTCTGCATACAAGTCTTTTGTCTCCTTAGGTAGGTTTATTCCTAGATATTTTATTCTTTTTGTTGCAGTGGTAAATAGGAGTGTTTTCTTAATTTCCCTCTTGGATTTCTCATCGTTAGTGTGTAAGAATGCAAGAGATTTCTGTGCATTAATTTTGTATCCTGCTACTTTACCAAATTCATTGATTAGTTCTAGTAGTTTACTGGTAGCATCCTTTGTATTCTCTATGTATAGTATCATGTCATCTGCAAACAGTGACAGCTTTACTACTTCTTTTCCTATTTGGATTCCTTTTATTTCTTTATTTTCTCTGATTGCTGTGGCTAGAACTTCCAAAACTATGTTGAATAAGAGTGGTGAGAGTGGGCAACCTTCTCTTATTCCTGATCTTAGTGGAAATGGTTTCAGTTTTTCACCATTGAGAACAATGCTGGCTGTGGGTTTGTCATATATGGCCTTTATTATGTTGAGGAAAGTTCCCTCTATGCCTACTTTCTGGAGGGTTTTTATCATAAATGGGTGTTGAATTCTGTCGAAAGCTTTCTCTGCATCTATTGAGATGATCATATGGTTTTTCTCCTTCAGATTGTTAATATGGTGTATCCCATTGATTGATTTGCATATAGTGAAGAATCCTTGCATTCCTCGGATAAACCCCACTTGATCATGGTGTATGATCCTTTTAATGTGCTGTTGGATTCTGTTTGCTAGTATTTTGTTGAGGATTTTTGCATCTATGTTCATCAATGATATTGGCCTGTAGTTTTCTTTCTTTGTGACATCTTTGTCTGGTTTTGGTATCAGGGTGATGGTGGCCTCATAGAACGACTTTGGGAATGTTCCCCCCTCTGCTATCTTTGGGAAGAGTTTGAGAAGGATAGGTGTTAGCTCTTCTCTAAATGTTTGATAGAATTCGCCTGTGAAGCCATCTGGTCCTGGGCTTTTGTTTGTTGGAAGACTTTGAATCACAGTTTCAATTTCAGTGCTTGTGATTGGTCTGTTCATATTTTCTATTTCTTCCTGGTTCAGTCTTGGCAGGTTGTGCATTTCTAAGAATTTGTCCATTTCTTCCAGGTTGTCCATTTTATTGGCATAGAGTTGCTTGTAGTAATCTCTAATAAACTTTTGTATTTCTGCAGTGTCAGTTGTTACATCTCCTTTTTCATTTCTCATTCTATTGATTTGAGTCTTCTCCCTTTTTTTCTTGATGAGTCTGGCTAATGATTTATCAATTTTATTTATCTTCTCAAAGAACCAGCTTTTACTTTTATTGATCTTTGCTATTGTTTCCTTCATTTCTTTTTCATTTATTTCTGATCTGATCTTTATGATTTCTTTCCTTCTGCTAAATTTCGGGTTTTTTTGTTCTTCCTTCTCTAATTGCTTCTAGGTGCAAAGTTAGGTTGTTTATTCTAGATGTTTCCTGTTTCTTAAGGTATGATTGTATTGCTATAAACTTCCCTCTTAGAACTGCTTTTGCTGTATCCCATAGGTTTTGGGTCGTCATGTCTCCATTGTCATTTGTTTCTAAGTACTTTTTGATATCCTCTTTGATTTCTTCAGTGATCACTTCGTTATTAAGTAGTGTATTGTTTAGCCTCCATGTGTTTGTATTTTTCACAGATCTCTTCCTGTAATTGATATCTCGTCTCATAGCATTGTGGTCAGAAAAGATACTTGATACGATTTCAATTTTCTTAAATTTGCCAAGGCTAGATTTGTGACCCAAGATATGATCTATCCTGGAGAATGTTCCATGAGCACTTGAGAAAAATGTGTATTCTGTTGTTTTTGGATGGAATGTCCTATAAATATCAAGTAAATCCATCTTGTATAATGTATCATTTAAAGCTTGTGTTTCCTTATTTATTTTCCTTTTGGATGATCTGTCCATTGGTGACAGTGGGGTGTTAAAGTCCCCTACTATGATTGTGTTACTGTCGATTTCCCCTTTTATGGCTTTTAGTATTTGCCTTATGTATTGAGGTGCTTCTATGTTGGGTGCATAAATATTTACAATTGTTATATTTCTTCATGGATCGATCCCTTGATCATTATGTAGTGTCCTTCTTTGTCTCTTGTAATAGTTTTTATTTTAAAGTCTATTTTGTCTGATATGAGAATTGCTACTCCAGCTTTCTTCTGATTTCCATTTGCATGGAATATCTTTTTCCATCCCCTCACTTTCAGTCTGTAAGTGTCCCTAGGTCTGAAGTGGGTCTCTTGTAGACAGCATATATATGGGTCCTGTTTTTGTATCCATTCAGCCAGTCTATGTCTTTTGGTGGGAGCATTTAATCCATTTACATTTAAGGTAATTATTGATATGTGTGTTCCTATTACCATTTACTTAATTGTTTCAGGTTGTTCTTGTAGATCTTTTCCTTCTCTTGTGTTTCTTGCCTAGAGAAGTTCCTTTAGGATTTGTTGTAGAGCTGGTTTGGTGGTGCTGAACTCTCTCAGCTTTTGCTTGTCTGTAAAGGTTTTAATTTCTCCATCAAATCTGAATGAGATCCTTGCTGGGTAGAGTAATCTTGGTTGTAGGTTTTTTTCCTTCATCACTTTAAATATGTCCTGCCACTCCCTTCTGGCTTGTAGAGTTTCTGCTGAAAGATCAGCTGTTATCCTTATGGGGATTCCCTTGTGTGTTATTTGTTGTTTTTCCCTTGCTGCTTTTAATATGTTTTCTTTGTATTTAATTTTTGACAGTTTGATTATTATGTGTCTTGGCGTGTTTCTCCTTGGGTTTATCCTGTATGGGACTCTCTGTGCTTCCTGGACTTGATTGACTATTTCCTTTCCTATATTAGGGAAATTTTCAACTATAATCTCTTCAAATATTTTCTCAGTCCCTTTCTTTTTTTCTTCTTCTTCTGGGACCCCTATGATTCGAATGTTGGTGTGTTTAATGTTGTCCCAGAGGTCTCTGAGACTGTCCTCAGTTCTTTTCATTATTTTTTCTTTCTTCTGCTCTGCAGTAGTTATTTCCACTATTTTATCTTCCAGGTCACTTATCCGTCCTTCTGCCTCAGTTATTCTGCTCTTGATCCCATCTAGAGTATTTTTCATTTCATTTATTGTGTTGCTCATCGTTACTTGCTTCCTCTTTATTTCTTCTAGGTCCTTGTTAACTGTTTCTTGCAATTTGTCTATTCTATTTCCAAGATTTTGAATCATCTTCACCATCATTATTCTGAATTCTCTTTCAGGTAGACTGGCTATTACCTCTTCATTTGTTAGGTCTGGTGTGATTTTATCTTGCTCCTTTATCTGCTGTATGTTTTTCTGTCTTCTCATTTTGCTTATCTTACTGTGTTTGGGGTCTCCTTTTTGCAGGCTGCAGGTACGTAGTTCCCTCTGTTTTTGGCGGCTGTCCCCAGTGGCTGAGGTTGGTTCAGTGGGTTGAGCAGGTTTCCTGGTTGGGGGGACTAGTGCCTCTGTTCTGGTGGATGAGGCTGGATCTTCTCTTTCTGGTGGGCAGGTCCACGTCTAGTGGTATGTATGGGGATGTTGGTAGCCTTATTATGATTTTAGGCAGCCTCTCTGCTAATGGATGGGGCTGTAGACCTGTCTTGCTCTTTGTTGGGTATAGGGTGTTCAACACTGTTCGTTGCTGGTCCTTGCATGAAGCTGGGTCTTGGTGTTGAGATGGAGATCTCTGGGAGATTTTCGCCATTTGGTATTACATGGAGCTGAGAGGTCTCTTGTGGACCAGTGTCCTGAGGTTGGTTCTCCCGCCTCAGAGACACAGCCTTGACACCTGGCTGGAGTGCCAAGAGCCTTTAATCCACACGGCTCAAAATAAAAGGGAGAAAAAAGTAGAAAGGCAAGAAAGGAAGGAAGGAGGAAAGGAAGGGAGGGAGGAAGAAAGGAAGGGAGGAAGGAAGGAGGGAATAAAGGAAGGAAGGAAGGAGGGAAGTAGGAAAGAAAGGAGGGAAGAAAGGAAGAAAGAAAGGGAGAAGACAAAATAAAGTAGGGTAAAATACAGTTATTAAAATAAAAAACAATTATTAAGAAGAAAAATTTCTATTAAATAAAGAAAAAAAAAAACCGGGTCGGTCTAACCCTAGGACAAGTGGTGAAAACAAAGCTATACAGACAAAATCTCACACAGCAGCACTCACATACACACTCACAAAAAGAAAAAAGGGGAAAATAATAGTATATCTTGCTCCCAAAGTCCACCTCCTCAACTTGGGATATTTCGCTGTCTATTCAGGTTTTCCACAGATGCAGGACACTTCAAGTTGACTGTGGAGCTTTAACCGGCTGCTTCTGAGGCTGCTGGGAGAGACCTCCCCCTCTCTTTGTTCGCACAGCTCCTGCGGTTCAGCTTTGGCCTTGGCCCCGCCTCTGCGTGTAGGTCGTCCGAGGACGTCTGCCCTTCGCTCAGACAGGACGGGGTTAAAGGAGCAGCTGATTCGGGGGCTCTGGCTCACTCAGGCCAGGGGGAGGGAGGGGCACGGAGGCGGGGCGCGTTCGCGACGTCAGAGGCCGGCGTGACGCTGCACCGGCCCGAGGCGCGCTGCGCGTTCTCCCAGGGAAGCTGTCCCTGGATCCCGGGACCCTGGCAGTGGCGGGCTGCACGGGCTCCCGGGAGGGGCGGTGTGGAGAGTGACCTGTTCTCACACACAGGCCTCTTGGTGGCGGCAGCAGCAACCTTAGCGTCCCACACCCGTCTCTACTGTCCATACCAACAGCCGCGGCTTGCGCCCGTCTCTGGAGCTCCTTTACGCGGTGCCCTTAATCCCCTCTCCTCGCGCCCCAGGAAGCGAAGAGGCAAGAAAAAGTCTCTTGTCTCTTCGGTAGCTCCGCGTCCGTTTCTGGAGCTCCTTTTTTTTTTTTTTTTGGTACGCGGGCGTCTCACTGCTGTGGCCTCTTCCGTTGCGGAGCACAGGCTCCGGACGCGCAGGCTCAGCGGCCATGGCTCACGGGCCCAGCCGCCCCGCGGCATGTGGGATCCTTCCGGACCGGGTCATGAACCCGTGTTCCCTGCATTGGCAGGCGGACTCTCAACCACTGCGCCACCAGGGAAGCCCTGGAGCTCCTTTAAGCAGCGTGATTAAACCTCTCTCCTCGCGCACCAGGAAGCAAAGAGGTAAGAAAAGGTCTCTTGCCTCTTCGGCAGCTCCAGACTTCAACTGGACGCCCTCCCGGCTAGCTGTGGTGCACTAACCCCTTCAGGCTGTTTTCACTCTGCCAACTCCAGACCTTTCCCTGGGATCGACTGAAGCCTGAGGCTCAGCTCCCAGCCCTGCCCTCCCCGGTGGCTGAGCAGACGAGCCTCTCGGGCTGGTGAGTGCTGTCGTCACCGATCCTCTGCGGAATCTCTCCGCTTTGCCCTCCGCACCTTGTTGCTGCGCTCTCCTCCACGGCTCCGGAGCTCACCCCTCCGCCACCCGCAGTCTCCGCCCGCAAAGGGGCTCCTAGTGTGTGGGAACCTTTCCTCCTTCATGTCTCCCTCCCACTGGTGCAGGTCCCGTCCCTATTCTTTTGTCTCTGTTTATTCTTTTTTCTTTTGCCCTGCCCAGGTACGTGGGGAGTTTCTTGCGTTTTGGGAGGTCTGAGGTCTTCTGCCAGCGTTCGGTGGGTGTTCTATAGGAGAAGTTTCACGTGTAGATGTATTTCTGATGTATCTGTGAGGAGGAAGGTGATCCCCGCGCCTTACTCTTCCGCCATCTTCTCGCTCCCCTCCTGGCCTTTTAGAAAGACAAAACAATGATTTACAATTCTTGACTCAGTAATCTTTTTCTGGCTAATGTATTATAAAGAAAAAATATTAGAGGAATATAAAAAGGAGATATAAATCATGTTACTCATTACAGCTTAACTGTCTGACAACTAGGTAAATAAATTATGGTGCATCAATTCAATGGAATGTAATGCAGTCATTCAAATTTCAATTATGGACTGTGTATTTACATGGGAAAATGTGCACCTATAATGTTAAGCAACAAAAATCAATGAACAGAGTATACATGTATTATTACTATTAAATAAGATGTATGCTTATGGACAAAGACTTAATCAGTACAAAGTGTATGTATGGAGTTAAATTGGTAGAAGATGAGTGATTTTTTTTAACATTCCTAGTTTTAGATTATTTTGTGTTATAATATTTGCATACTGGAATACAACTGGTAGACAATTTGGAGATGTTGTATGCACTCAGCATAGGTCCTCAAAATTCCACAAACTAAGTAGCTTCTCAGCCAACCTTGTTTACTCAGTGTCCCTCAAGCATTCCATTCCAAAATGCCCTTCTGGCCAGGAGTTATCAAGGGGAAACTGACATGCCCAGGCTCCAATTTCCTCATGAATTCTTACCCTTCTGTGTCACCATTATGATGAAAAGTGTCCTATTATTCTAATGTGTTGGGGTTGGGGAAAAATTTAGAACCTTTGTAGAAATAACTAAATCATCTTTCTCAGAACAGTCCTTGTGGAAACCATCATCGCCCTTTCCAGTGCCTACATTGTCTTGCTTTGTGTTGCGTAGTGAACTGTCTCATGTATGCACTGTCTTCTCACATTTGTTGGGAGCTCCCTGAGGGCAGATGGGACCAGGATCTATTCATTCTGGTGTCACCAAGTCAAAATGATTTGTCTAAATTGTCCCTCTAATCTCAGATGCTTTTTCCTCTTTTCACCTTCTAAGGAAATCCTACTCAGATTTCTAGCTCTGCTTGGGAGTTCACCTCTCTGCTGAGTTCCCCGAACCTCATTAGACAGAGCAAGGAGTCCTTGCGTCTTACTCACAGTAACCCTCTGAACACTCTGCTCTAATCTTTCTGAGAGTTGATGTTTTGCCTTACCATGGCAATATCCTTGTAGTTATCGCCAATTGTATAAACAGTATGTCCACTTGGTAAAATCTTGAATACAACTACACAAAGGAGAAAAGGAAAACCTTTACATTTACCTCGCCCCCTGATAAGCACCATGTATATAAAGCACACTTTACATACCTTGGTTTCATCAGTTATAAAAGCATTCATTACCCAAGCAGTCTTACCAAACATACTATTCAGTAACAGGCTTTTTTTCCTGCATAAAAATATAGTATGGATAATTATCCATGTCAATTTATATAGATTTAGTTTATTCATCTAAATAGATCTACAGTTTTCCATAGTGCGAGTGCAAAATAACTTACTTAATTTCATTTCAGTGGATACTAAATTCAGTTATTCAACTGTATGCAATTTTTCGCTATTCTTAAATAATGCTGCAGTGAACATCCTTATATATATATCTTTCTTTGCTTGTCTATTTTTCTATGACAAATGCCTAGAAATGAAATTGCTGTGTAAATCTGCACATATATTTTGAATTTTGATGTATAGTCACATTGCCCACAAGAAAGGCTATACCAGTTGAAACTCCCATGAGGCTGTATTGAAGTCCTTGATTTCCCATGCCCTACCAGCCCTGATTATCTTCATATTATATTTTAAGTGCTTGTTTATTTCTCTGCCTTCCTACTAGACTGGATTTATAGAGAGCAAGGGTGGATATTTATCATCCTTTGATATCCTGTTAATTTTTTTTAATGCATATGAACACTTACCTAATGGAAAGCATTCTCTTTCTAAAATAAATGTGAAAATCTGAAAGTGCTGAGTCATGACGCAGATTATATATACTCTGCAGTGTATTTGAGGGAAGGTCTGAAAGGACATTGGACTGGGAAAGATGGTAGATTGAATTCTGGCTATGTCTCCTTGTCAGTATATCCTGAGGCAGGGAACATAGACTATTTGAGCTGCAGTCTCTTCTTCAGTAAAATGAGCACAATAGTTTCTCTAAAATTCTTGTAACAGTATTAATGTGAGGAATGAATTAAAAATGCTATAAAAGCTTGTTCCTCTCAATAACATTTACAAAAGAGCAGCAGTGATATCACCTGGGAACTTATTTTAGACGTAGACTCTCAGGCTATCCCCAGACTTACTGAATCAGAATCTGCATTTTAACAAGATCTCCAGGTGATTCTTATTCAGTGTAAAGTTTGAGAAGCACAGATAGCAAACATGAAGCACAGTCCCAGACACCTAACAGGTAATCAGTAAGATAAATAATTAATGACCCTGAAGACAGTGATGCTGATGATGTGATGTATGTCAAATGCTCAGCATTTAATAAACCATAGTTACTCTAATTTTTATTAGCTGTTCAAATTTGGCTTTAAAATAACAATGTGGGCTTATGTAAAACACTGCCATTTCTTTAATGCATGCAAAAGTTCTATTTTAGGTTGTTAAGTGATGTGCTTTGCAGTGGAATGAATGTGATTTACGCTTGGAGATTCATTTGGAAGGCAGTGCAGCATGGGTCTTGGGAAGCAGAAAGGGCTGGATTAGAATCCCAGCTCCATGTCTCATGAGCAAAGCACTTAATACCCTTGAGCTCCACTGTATGCAGCTGGTTGTACTGAGACTTTTAATAGTTTACCTGTACAGCACTATCAATGCCACTAGGCATATTTCACGGGTCAAGAATACTATCTACTGGGGCTTCCCTGGTGGCGCAGCGGTTGAGAGTCCGCCTGCTGATGCAGGCGACACGGGTTCGTGCCCCGGTCCGGGAAGATCCCACATGCCGCGGAGCGGCTGGGCCCGTGAGCCATGGCCACTGAGCCTGCGCGTCCGGAGCCTGTGCTCCGCAATGGGAGAGGCCACAACAGTGAGAGGCCCGTGTACCGCAAAAAAAAAAAAAAAAAAAAAAAAGAAGAATACTATCTACTGACAGTTGCTGTGTGAAAAGCGCTCAACAGTGTTCTAAATGCCTTAAGTAGTGATTTCATTCCTCCTTGTGAAAACCTATGAGCTAAATATTTGTTATCATCCCCATTTTATGGAAGAGTAAATAGTCTCAGAGTTAGGTTGAATCACTTGCCTACAGCCTGTAAATGGCATAGCTGAGGATATAATCCCAGGCAGTCTGATGTCACAGCCTAATGCATCTTTTTTCTATTCTTTCTTTCTTTCTTCTTCTTTTTTTTTTCCCTTTACAATGCTACCTTCAGAAAGTGAAGACTGTGCTGGGTTTTAGAAGAAAAATAATCATCTGCCAGGTGCCAATTCTTATGGAACAACTACCAAGTAACCTTTTCTTTTTCTCTCATATTCTTCACCTTTCTGTTTTTCTCCTCTCTTCCTCCCACTGGAATTCATTCTTTTGATCAGCTGACAATACCCAAGAGCTCAGTGTGGCTTCTTCAGTGAGGCTGACATGTATCAAAGGTTACTGATCTGAAGAATATTTTTTTCTCCTCACTATCTCATGTTTGACAGAGCTTTTAAGAGCTTTAAATTTATTTCCCATGTGGACAATAATAATTAACACACTTATGTTAAATGTCAGGCACTGTTCTAAGCAATTTCCCTGTACTAACTCAGTCAATCTCTATAACAACTCAATAATATAGGTGCTATTGTTATCCCCAATTTACAGATGAAGAAACTGAGGCCAGAGAATTTATGTCACTTGCTCAAGGCTACACAGTTGGTGAAGCAGAGTTTCAAACCTAGGCAGGCTTGCTATAGAATCTATGCTTTTAACCATTCCACTTATTGCTTCCCTCTTGACTCTCAAAACAATCCTGAGAGATCAGTAGGAAGGTGCTAGCATGAGCACTTTACAAATGTGCACAAAGTCTCAGAGTGGTGTATGATTTTCCTGCAGTCACACAGATTGCTAGTTGAAGAGCTGGAATTAAAATCCAGGTCTCCTGACTCCAGGCTAGCTAACTCAGAAAAGGCCACTCAGGAAAAACAGTCATAGAGAAAGCCAGGAAGGAGTTTGAATGGGAACTGAGGACTACAGCATCCCCAAAGGGAAGGGACCTCTGAATTTCCTCTTGGACTTGATGTGTCGATCGTGACTGAAGCAGTAGTTTTTCCTCTTCCCAGCAAGTCCATTCTGCCACCATCCCTGTGATCCTACATTAGGAATCCTGTTTGACTTTGAATTTGCAATGCAAAATAATGTGATTTTGTTTTTGTTTTTGTTTTTCCTATTCAGTGCCTCTGCTACCTTTCTTAACAGTCCGCCCCTTTCCCTTTACCTCTGTCCACTGAGGCTGCGTTAAGAGGAAAAATAATCCTCCAATGAGTCCACCATTCGTCCTGTTCTCTGTGGTGTGTTTGGTAACATGTCATTTCCATTTTCTAATTATTCAGTCAATTGTTTCTTTCCTTCTTTTTAAAAGCAGACTCTCTTCCCGTTTTCCAGATCACATAGCTTGTAAATGCTTTCCATTTATCTTTGATTCTGGGCTCCTAATTTGTTCCCAAACTGCCAGCTGTCAGCATTTTGAGACTCAATGTTTGATTTAAAATATTAGATCCTATCTTTCTCTTCTAGTAAAAAAAGTTAATGGATGTTTGCTTAGAACTACTAGAAAAAAAGATATTTTTAAAATGCACAAAGCATGATTTCCATTTCGTCTGACTTTTAGTGTAAAGTAAGCAGAGAAGATATTATCCTTCTTTGTTTTTTTTTTTTTTAATAGAAAAAAGCCTGAGGCTCAGAGAAATTAAACCAGAGAAACTGAACAAGTGGCTAAAAGAAGGACGCTGCCATTCTGCTAACTCCTCTTTTTTTTTTTTCCTGCATGACATAGGGAGAGAACAGAGGCTAACAGTTGGGGTGACTCTTCATTCTTCTTAGTTCTGTGTAAACTTGGGCATACCACAGACCTTTTCTAAATAGGAATGCCTATCAATTAGAATAGAGGTGATTAAAGATGATATTACCCACACTTGAAAACAAATTCAGTACTGGAGTAAGTCAAATATCTAGAGTGCTTCTAGTTTGGTCAAGTGGGCAGATAGTGCTACTTTTTTTTTTTTTTTTTTTTTGCAGTACGCGGGCCTCTCACTGTTGTGGCCTCTCCCGTTGCGGAGCACAGGCTCCGGACGCGCAGGCTCAGCGGCCATGGCTCACGGGCCCAGCCGCTCCGCGGCATGTGGGATCCTCCCGGACCGGGGCACGAATCCGTGTCCCCTGCATCGGCAGGCGGACTCTCAACCACTGCGCCACCAGGGAAGCCCGATAGTGCTACTTTGAATAGAGAGAGGGAAGGTGAGATTGCTTAGCGGGCACCTGAGCTTGTGAAGCTAAGGCTCAGCAGACAGGCTGGATGGGAGTGGTAGGCTCCATGGTGTCTCTGTTCTGCACATGATGTACTGCCTTCTTTTGAGTGATTGAACTTATTCATTAGTCCAAGGAGATTTCACCGAGTTCTTCCATGTGGTTTCTTTAAAATTTTCCATTGCAATGGCATTATTCCAGCAAGTCTCAGACGTAGTTTGTGATCTAAAGAAAACTACATAAAGCAGTTATAATAGTGCCTCGTGTCCCCTATATGCTCACTAAGTAGTAACAAGAAAAGAGTGAATTGGGCAAGATGAGGACCACAGATTATAACAGTGCTTGGAGAGAGCCCTTGTGTTGAGCCATGGAGATTCAGAGAAAATGGGCTGGTGTGGTAGGAAGCAGAAGTCAGAAGACCCCAACTGAGTCATTCCCTCTCTCCAGATCTCAGGCTCCTCGTGTTGAAATTGAGGGGCTGGCCCAGTCCTGTCCTAGGATTCTAGCACTCTAGTCACGGGGCTGGTGCACAATATACAGTAGGAGTATCTGGGGGCGTCCATGGCATGGGGAAATGTCTCTACCTCCTTTTCCCTTTAATACGAAAGACAGAGACAGTAAGGATTCTATGAAGACATAGTTTTTCCTCCCTAGGGAGAAAGTGAAATATTAAAAGGCTTTACAATTGCAAAGAAGCAGATAGCAAGACAATTAGGACGATTAAAAATTTTTAAGTCCCAAGCCCAGATAAATTATACGGCTTCATTCTGAGGGCAGTAACAAGGGGATGAGAAAACCCTTTGGCGGAGCCTTCTGGAAGATCAAGAGTCCCCACACATAGATACCCAATGCTCTCTGGAGTCTGAAGCCAGAACAGGCGCATATAGGAAAGCACTGTGGTGCCAAAGGGTGCCTTGGATTACACACCTTCAACTGGGTCTTCTCTGTGCCCTGAAAGACCCTCTCTATCCCCTCATTATGCCACCAGTAACACTGCTTCTTATAGGCCTGCCTTGTCCCCCATGAGAATGTCAGCCTTTCTAGAGCAAAGCTTTATTTATTTTTTTCATGTCAAGCATGGTGACTGGCACAAAGCAGACACTCAGCAGGTTTGTGGGATGAGTGAATGAATGAATATTTGGAAGAAGGGGATGCGAGTGTCGGTCTCAGTCCCACAGAAGCTCCCTCAGAGACATATGTTGGGGGGGAAGAATATCTATAACACCTTTCACATATTAAACGTCTTGAAGCATATTTCTTTCTGCAAGAAGATGGCCAACTCCTAAGGGGTCCTGAGAATAATATGACATTAGTGAAAGAAATTTGAGAAGAAAAAGCTTATGACCAAAAAAGACTACATTGTGTACGGGGCCATTTTTAAAGGCTTCATTTTTAAATGCATTCAAAATGTGAATATATGGGGCTTCCCTGGTGGCGCAGTGGTTGAGAGTCTGCCTGCTGATGCAGGGGACACGGGTTTGTGCCCCGGTCCGGGAAGATCCCACATGCCACGGAGCGGCTGGGCCCGTGAGCCATGGCCGCTGAGCCTGCACGTCCGGAGCCTGAGCTCCTCAACGGGAGAGGCCCCAACAGTGAGAGGCCCGTGTACCGCAAAAAAAAAAAAAAAAAAAAAAAAAAAAAAAAAAAGTGAATACATGGATAATAAATACTGTGACTGGTTTTCCTGTACATATTGATTTATAGAAGATGTAAAATTCAGAAAGCTGAATTCAGTAGGTCAGAATCACAGAGCATAGCAGACAGATTGGGGCTTTACCCAAATATGTTTAAGTCCAAAGCCTCCCAACTTTATGAGACACTGTATTTTATGCCCCTGGCACAGAAGAATATTAAAATCATGTCAGACAAGGCCCATGGTCACTATCCAGCTTTCTTTGTTGTGCATATCAAATGATAGTGGGTATAAGAGTGCTGTCCTGTGGACATGCCTTGCCAGTTCTTAATTGGGATCCCTGTTCTGGGACTCTGACCCCTATCTCTTAGACCAGGCTCCTTCTTCAGGGGAGGTGTTCAGATGGAACTCTGACCGTGAGGAGGAGAGATGCATTACCATTTCCAGTGAATAATTGGGAAACAGATTTAGAAAATATGTAACACCCCAACTCACCTGAAAACAGAAAAGCCTGGAATGGACACCCAGGCTCCTGTCTCCTCGTCCAATATCATTTCCACTAGTCCTCAGCTCAAAGCCACCCTGAGACATTATAGATCTTAAGGAATGTGGGAGAGCATCTGCTATGGAGATAGATTGTCTTGGAGCTGCATCCTGATGCTGATGCTTACCTGTTGTGTGACCTTGGATAAATTGCTTAATATCTCTGAGGCTCAGTTTCCTCTCCCATGTAATGAGGGAGCTAATACCTACCTCACTGGGTTGCTCTGAGAATTAAATGAATCTGTGAATTAATTAATTTCTTCTCCGCCTTGCACCAGAAAGGATTCAAGGTAGCTTACAAGGACACAGTAATATGACTTAAGAATGGGGGAGAAAAGAAACAAGAACAAGATAGGTAGATGGGGGAGTCAGTCCAATTCCATGGCTAAGAGCAAGGGCCCCATTTTGCCCAAAGCTGTCCAGTAGCCAACTCCAAATGGAAAGCCCTGGCAGCTATATTTTTTGCTGTGTTCATGAGGTTGTAATAGAACTATGGCTCAAGGGAAGCACAGCTAAGTTAGGATATAAGATACATTTCATATTCGTATATTTAGGATATTAGGTATACCTACATATATTCCAGATTCCAGGCACTATAATATAATATATAATGAAAAGGCAGACATGGCCCCTGCCCTCAAGGAGGTGAAAGTCTTCATGACTAGATGATGTCAATATGATATGTCACTTCTGTGATATCATCTTTACCAAAACAATGCAAAGAGTAAATGAATTACATAAAATTCCACATGTCAAGCTCTGGGTACAGTGTCTGGCACACAATAGGTATTTAATATTCATTTTTTTCACTTAACAAACATATTAATCTGTGATATCTATGTCTATGCCTTTTTTTAGGCACTGGGCTTATGCAGAGGACAAAACAGTCAAACATCCCTACCTACATTCTAGTTCAGGAGAGAGATTATCAAAAAGGTCATTCAGTAAAGTGCATAGTACAGTCGATATTGATAAGGGAAGCATGGTAAAGTGCTGAGCGTAGTTCAGAGAGAATGGCCAGGGGAGGCCTCAGTGAGAAGCTGGCCTGAAGGAGGCTTCACTTTGAATCCAACCTGAAGGAGGAGAGGGAGGGAGCCATGAAGGTTCTGGAGAGAACATTCCAAGGAAGAGGAAGAACAAGGGCAAATGCCAGAGGCTGGCAGGGCCTGGCAGGATCCATTCAATATTAGGCAGGACTCTTTAAATTGAAAGTATCAGAAAGTCAACTCTACACAGATTAAGCAAAAGAGATTTACAGGAGGGAGATGTGGGTGGTTCATAGAATCTGAGGATGAGGTGCAGGAAAGCAGTGAACTCTATCTTGGGAAGCTCCAGGGAAGAGGCAGGCCCAGCTTCCTTGGCATGCTTCCTCTCTCCTCTCCTATCTGGACATTGGCTCTGTCCTCTCATTGTTCTTCCTCTGTCCACGAGGGACACATGACATGGGAGCTGTCAGCTGCAGTCATATTCTTCCAGCCTTTCAGCCAAGCAGTGTAATAGACAGACTTCTCTTTGCCTGTTCTTGCATAGAAAAAAGCCCAGGCCAAAGGTCACTATGGCTGTGAGATGGGACATTCTATAATTGACTCAGCCTGGGTTATGCACCCATTTCTGTGGCCAGGTTAACAAACTGTGTCACTGAAAGGAGGTAGAGAAAAGGGAGTTGGGCTCCCTAAGACCATAGCCACCAAAAGTCCTGTTCAAAGTAAATGACTTGCCCTAAGAAAAGCAGTTCATAAATATCTCAGTGGAAACTACATTCTCCTACCTACTGTATCAGAAATCATTAGCATGCTAGTTAGTATGACATATGAATGCGACCTTGAATTATTCCATGTTGTTGATGATTCTCAGGAGATGTTTTGTGGTTTATCTCATCTGTACAGAGGACATTCTATTCATTGTTATATGCATATAATGATCCTATAATCTAAAATTCTTCCTGCTTGTGACGGATGGTGGGTTCTAATTACCTCCCCTTTGTTGTCATTAAGAAGTGCTATGAGGTTTCAAACAACTGGAAAACTAGGCCACAAGTACACACAAAGCATCCAGTAAGGCACAAGTTAATTTTAAGCATGGTCATTTTCGGTAATAACAGTAATTATGATTGAAAAGTAATTTAAAGAGCAAAAGACAAAAATGCATGATCTATAGTGAGGGGATTTTTGTGAGATATTCTAGAGGAAATAGGAATAGATTTATAATGAGATGGTAACAATTAGGGGCATCCTCTTACACTGCAGTCATTTTCATCAACACATGCCTATCTGCCCCTAAGGATGGGTGGCCTCAGTATGTGCACATATCCTTGGGCTTCAGCCAAAGAAAAGGACCAGCAAGAGACTTGGTGGAGGAAAGGGACTGAGGCTGGGTCGTTTATTTCCCTACCGTGAATCCTACAAAGACACTTCATACTCTCTCTTTCTCTCTCTGTCTCTAATATTCTCCCTTTCACTCTGGAGAACCACTCTCTCCTCAGGCCCTTTCAGGTCCCTGGAGTGGAGATGAGAGTGGTGGTGAGTACTCCCAGGTATTATGAACCCCAGAGTACTGCCATATCCCCTGGCCATACCTTTGAAACTATGTCTTCATTAAACTCTCCTCACATTTCCCAATATGAGGAGCCATCTATTGTGTGTCGGTACACTAACACACTCCCTCCAGCCACATTCTTACTCACTTTGCAAGTACCTTTATAATGGTATTAATTCTGTTCATCTTGAATCAGGTGTGTCTGTGGGCAGACCTGTCTTTTTATTTCCCTATATGTCACCAACACGTTTTTTGCTAATTCTTACTCCTCATCCTGAAATGCCCTCTGAGCCTCCATCTCTGTCAAAATTTCTCATCTTCAAATTTTTCCTCCAAGGCCACCTTCTATAGGACGCTTTCCCTGATCCACCAGTCAGGTGCAATCTTATCTTCCTGTAGACTCCCACAGCTCTTTATCCAACCTCTCTCATGGCACTTATTTCTACTTTGTACAGGCTTTGTTTGGCACACATCTTATCTTCCTTAATTAACTGCTGGATTCATGCCTTCAGGATTTGCTTTCCAACAAGAGTCTAGCAAAATACTTTGCAGATGTAAGGCATACAGGGCATGTCTGTTGATTGGAAAAATTGATAGTTTGCTAAATTTCTGTGTTATTACCTAGACAGCTAATCTCAGACAACTGCTCCCACATTTTAATAGCATGCTCATTAATTCAGCTAACATTTCTGGAGGACTTACTACATGCCAGGAATTGTGCTAGGTGCTAGTTATTTCATGGCCATAAAAAATCTACATATAGGAAGTATATATTCATTGATCCTACAAATTCATAAAAACTATCTCTCATTGATTTGAATTTTTAAAGTCACCTGTGCAGAAATATATAGGGTCCTTAGAATACATCTTCAATAACCTCTCCACTCTGATTTCTGCAAGCACTGCAGTTAATTCAACATTCTGAATAGTATCAATAGTAACATCAACCTAAATACACTTTGCATTCATATAGAGATGTGAGGCTTAAACTTTGCTAGCTATTAGAAAATCACATAAGGAGTTTTAAATATATATACATTCTTGTCACATTAGTCCTCACTTCCACCCCAGATCTGTTGGCTGGACATTTGGGTTAAGAGTGAATCTTATCACTTTCTTGCTTCCATCTTCATCCAATGCTGACTCTGCTAACTGGGCACTTGTCCAAAGATTGATGTTCAGGAACCATTGTTTTAAAGTAAATTTCAGTTATATAAAATATTTGTGAGGAAAATAAAAAGTTTTTTCTGTGTTTAATAGATGAGGAAATGGAGGTTTGAATATATTAAATGAATTGGAAAAAGAAATACACAAACATTTTGCTAAAGTAGGAACACTAAAGCTGAATAAACATACTAAAAGAGACTTAACCCTGGACATCAGTGACAGCAGAATAGAAAGTCCTAAGCCCTCTTTCCTCCAAAAGAGACACCAATTCAACAATACCTAGACCAGTTCCATTTGTGAGAAGTCCAGAAAACAGTTGAGATATCTGCACCCCAGGCAAGCATAGAACCAGCTGGATCAAGTCTGTAGGAAAATTTATGACAGTCACTTGCCATAGTCTTTCCCCTAAATTCAGCAAGGAACAAGTGGAAGAAAACTCCCAACTCCAAGCATCTCCCTGGGAAGGGAAAATGTTGAAGCATTTGTCCAATGTTTCAGATTTTCTGGGAACTGGCTGTAGGACCAGTTTCTTTCTCACTTTCCTTGGAGCACTGATGGGACCTAGAATACTCTAGATGCCTGGGGTTCCATGAGAACAAAAGAGAACTTGGGGACTTGCCGTTGCTCCAGAGGTCCTGCAGTACAGTGGACAGAAGCTGAGGTAGCTTTATGGCTTCTCCCTCGGGGGGGAAGAGAAGAGTGGAATATGTATTCAATGTTCTGGGTTTTCAGAGGGATGTCTGGTTTCTGTCTCACCAGACTCAGAGTGGAGACTGAGCCCAGCATACTCTAGAAGCCTGGGGGCCTCTGAAAATCAGAGCTGGGTGGGTTGGGGCAGCTCCAGAGGACCTGCAGTACTGCAAAAACAGACACCAGAGAGAACAAGTAAGAGGAAACTGGCAAATCCCTCTAACTGGGAATTTAGCACAAGTCCAGAAAAGATGCATCCAAAGAAAATGTTTGAATGGCCCCCAGAATATCTACCTGAGCTGATTGGTAAAGGTTTTTCTCTCTAAGAAGCCACTCTATAAAGATTGGAGAGGCGGGGTTTTTTTCAAGTGCAAGAATAGCAAAACAAAGTGAGAGGCACATTAAGAAACAGGGAAGTGTGGCCCAATCAAAGGAAAGAAAAATAAATATCTAGAAACCAACTCTAAAGAAGCAGAAGTATATGAATTACCTGACAAAAAGTTCAAAATAATCACCATAAAGATGCTCAGTGAGTTCAAGAAAAGCAATATGCAAACAAAGTGATGACATCAACAAAGAGATAGAAACTATATAAAAGAACCAAACAGAAATTTTGGAACTGAAGAAAGTAATAACAGAATTTATAAATTCACTAAAAGTGTTTAACCACAGACTTGATCAAGAAGAAGAAGGGATCAGCTACTCCAAAGATAGGTCATTTGAAATTACCCAGTGAGAGGATTGAAAAAAAAAAAAAGAATAAGAGTGAAGGAAGCCTAAAAGACTTATGGAATATCATAAAATGAATCAGTGTAGGCATTATGGGAGTTAGAAGGAGAGGAGAGAGAGAAGGGGCAGAAAATTTATTTGAAGAAATTATGGCTAAAAACTTCCCAAATCTGGGGAAGGAAATAGACATCCCGATTCAAGGGGCCCAGAGGACTTCAACTGAGATGAACGAAAGAAGTCCACACTGAGATGCACTATAATCAAATTGTCAAAAGTCAAAACAAAGATAGATTTTTAAACGAAAGCAAAGAAGTAATTCATTATATACAGTGGAATCTCAATAAGACCGCAGATTTCTCAGCAGAAACCTTGCAGGTCAGAAGGAAGTAGGAGGATATATTCAAAGTACTGAAAGAAGAAAAAAAATTTAAAAACGCTGCCAACCAAGAATCCTAAACCTGGTAAAATTTCCCTCAAAAATGAAGGAGCGATAAAGTCTTTTTTCCAGGGAAACAAAAGCTAAAAGAGTTCATCAACACTAGACCCACCTTACAAGAAATACTAACAGGAGTCCCTCCAGTTGAAATGAAAAGAAAGATACTACTCAGCAACACAAAAGCATTTGAATGTATAAAGCTTGCTGAGAAAGGTGAATATACAGACACAAATAAAGAATATTGTAATATTATAATACTGTAATATCAGTGCATAAATCACTTTTAATTCAGGCATAGAAGTTAAAACACAAAATATAAACAATAACAATAGCTATTAAAACGTTAATGGATGCAAAATATAAAAAGATGAAGTTTGTGATATCAATAACATAACGTTAACGGGGAAAGGAGCAATGAAAAAGCAGTTTTTGTACATAATTTGTTATCAACATAAAATAGATTGTTATAAGATGTTTTATGTAAGTCCCCTCAAAAACCACAAAGGAAATAACTACGGAAGATACAGAAAAGAAAATGAGAAAAGAATAAAAGCATGTTACTACAAAAAATCAACAAAACACATAAGACAACAATAAAGGAAAAGAGGAACAAAAAAGCTACGAGACAGATAGAAATTAACAAAAGGGCAATAGTAAGTCCTTCCCTATCTGTTATTACTTGAAATGTAAATGAATTAAACTGTCCAATCAAAATCCAACTCTATGTTATCGAGCTATCTACAAGAGACTTACTTTATATTACCAAACACACGTAGGCTAAAAGTGAAAGGGTGTAAAAGGATATTCCATATAAATGGTAATAATGGTAATCATAAGAGAGCAGGAATGGCCATACTGATAGCAGACAAAATAGATTTTAAATCAAAGTAGTCACAAGAGATAAAGAAGGACGTTACTATACAATGAATAAAAGTGTTAATTCACCAGGAAGATATAAGAATTATAAATATATATGCACCCAACATCAAAGTATTCAAATATATGAAGCGAACATTGACAGAACTGAAGGGAGAATTTACAGCAACACAGTAATAATAAGAGATTTCAATACCCAACTTTCAGTAATAGGTACAGCGTTGAGACAGAAGATTAGTAAGGGAACAGAGGACTTCAACAACACTATAGACAAAAATCGACCTAACAGGCATATGCAGGATATTCACCCAACAGCATCAAAATATACATTCATCTCAAGCACACAGAGAACGTTCTCCAGTAGAGATCACATGTCAGAAAACAAATCTTTGCAAAGCCTTTCTGAAGACTGAAATCATACCAAGTACCTCTTCTGACCACAGTGAAATGAAAGTATGAATCAGTAGCAATAGGAAAACTGGAAAACTCACGAATATGTGCAGATACTCTCAAACAACCAATGGATCAAAGAAGAAAGCAAAAGAAAATAGAAATTATCTTGATACAAATGAAATGCAAATACAACATACCCAAATTTATGGGATGCAGCTAAAGCAATACTAAGAAGAATCTTATAGTGGTAAACATCAACATTAAAAAAGGAAGAAAGATCTCAAATAACCTAACTTTACACCTCAAGGAACTAGAAAAGAAGAACAAACTAAGCCCAAATTTAGCAGAAGGAATAAAATAATACAGATTACAGCAGAAATAACAATATAATAAAGTCCATATATGAAAAACCTACAGCTAACATCATACCCAATTGTTGAAAAACTGAAAGCTTTTCCTCTAAAATCAGAAACAAGGCAAGTATGCCCACTCTTACCACTTCTATTTGACATGGAATAGCGGAAGTTTCTTACTTCCAGTATTGGAAGTTCTTACCAGAGTAATTAGGTAAGATCTTACCAGAGTAATTAGGTAAGAAAAAGAAGTAAAAGGCATCCAAATCAGAAAATAAGGAGTAAAATTATTTTGTGGCAGATGACATCATTTTATATGTAGCAAGCTCTAAACATTCAACAAAATAACTATTAAAACCAATAAATGAATTTTTAAAATAGGTGAAAGCAAGGTTGCAGGCTACAAAATCGACATACAAAAGTCAATTTTACTCTATATACTAACAGTGAGCAATCCCAAAAGGAAATTAAGAAAACAATCCCATTTATAATAGAATCAAAAATGATAAAATACTTAGGAATAAACAAGTGGAAGAATTGTACACTGAAAGCTAAAAAACATTGCTGAAAGAAATTAAAGGTAATACAAAATAAATTAAAAGTAATACAAATAAAAGTAATATAAATAAATAAAGGTAACACAAATAAATCCATGAACACCCTGTGTTCATGGATTGGAGACTTAATATTGCTAAAATATCCACACTACACAAAGTAATTTGTAGATACACTGCAATATTTATCAAAATACCATTGGCATTTTGTTTAGAAATTTTTTTTAAATCCTAAAATTCATATGGTATCAAAAAAGACCCCAAATAGCCACAACAGTCTTGAGAAAGAATAATAAAGTTGGAGGCCTCACACTTCCTGACTTCCAAGCATATTGCAAGCCTACAGTAATTAAAATAGTATGGTACTAGTATAAACACAAGCATATAGATCAGTGGAACAGAATAGAGAACCCAGAAATAAACTCATATATATACAGTCAAATGATCTTCAACAAGGGTACCAAACTGCACAATGAGGAAAAGATAGTATCTTCAACAAATGGTGCCAAGAAAACTGGATATCCAACTAACAGAGTGAAAAGGCAACCTACGGAATGGAAGAAAATATATACAAATCATATATCTGATAAGGGATTAATTTCCATAATACATAAGGAACTCCTGTAACTCAATAGCAAAATTACTAATAACCCAGTTTAAAAATTGGCAAAGGACATGAATTTCTTCAAAGAAAACATACAAATGGCCAGCAGGTATATAAAAAGATTCTCAGTGTCACTAATAATCAAGGAAATGGAAATCAGAGCCACAGTAAGATATCACATTACATGTTTCAGGGTGACTATTATAAAAAAAAAAAAACCCAAACCAAAAAAACCCCACCAAACTACAACAAACATTGGCAAGGATGTGGAGAAGCTGGAACACTTATACACTTCTCATGGGAAGGCAAACTGGTAAATATGCTATGGAAAACTGTATGGAGTTTCCCACCACCCCCAAACTGAAAATAGAACTACCATATGATCCAACATTTCTAGGAACTTATTTAAAAGAATTGACATCAGAGAGGGAAGTTTATAGCAATACAGTCCTACCTTGAGAAACAAGAAACATCTCAAATAAACAAGCTAACCTTACACCTAAAGCAAGTAGAGAAGGAAGAAAAAAAAAAAAAAAAAACAATTTAGCAGAAGGAAAGAAATCATAAAGATCAGGTCAGAAATAAATGAAAAATAAATGAAAAATAAATGAAGGAAACAATAACAAAGATCAATAAAACTAAATGCTGGTTCTTTGAGAAGATAAAAAAAATTGATAAACCATTATCCAGACTCATCAAGAAAAAAAGGGGGAAGACTCAAATCAGTAGAATTAGAAATAAAAAAGGAGAAGTAACAACTGACACAGCAGAAATACAAAGGATCATGAGAGATTATTACAAGGAACTATATGCCAATAAGATGGGCAACCTGGAAGAAATGGACAAATTCTTAGAAATGCACAACCTGGCAAGACTGAACCAGGAAGAAATAGAAAATATGAACAGACCAATCACAAGCACTGAAATTGAAACTGTGATTCAAAGTCTTCCAACAAACAAAAGCCCAGGACCAGATGGCTTCACAGGCGAATTCTATCAAACATGTAGAGAAGAGCTAACACCTATCCTTCTCAAACTCTTCCCAAAGATAGCAGAGGGAGGAACACTCCCAAAGTCGTTCTATGAGGCCACCATCACCCTGATACCAAAACCAGACAAAGATGTCACAAAGAAAGAAAACTACAGGCCAATATCACTGATGAACATAGATGCAAAAATCCTCAACAAAATACTAGCAAACAGAATCCAGCAGCACATTAAAAGGATCATACACCATGATCAAGTGGGGTTTATCCCAGGAATGCAAGGATTCTTCACTATATGCAAATCAATCAATGGGATACACCATATTAATCTGAAGGAGAAAAACCATACGATCATCTCAATAGATGCAGAGAAAGCTTTCGACAGAATTCAACACCCATTTATGATAAAAACCCTCCAGAAAGTAGGCATAGAGGGAACTTTCCTCAACATAATAAAGGCCATATATGACAAACGCACTACCAACATCATCCTCAATGGTTAAAAACTGAAACCATTTCCTTCAAGATCAGGGAAAAGACAAGGTTGCCCACTCTCACCACTCTTATTCAACATAGTTTTGGAAGTTTTAGCCACAGCAATCAGAGAAGAAAAAGAAATAAAAAGAATCCAAATCAGAAAAGAAGAAGTAAAGCTGTCACTGTTTGCAGATGGCATGGTACTATACATACAGAATCCTAAAGATGTTAGCAGAAAACAACTAGAGCTAATTGTTGAATTTGGTAAAGTAGCAGGTTACAAAATTAATCCACAGAAATCTCTTGCCTTCCTATACACTAATGATGAAAAATCTGAAAGTGAAATTAAGAAAACACTCCCATTTACCATTGCAACAAAAAGAATAAAATATCTAGGAATAAACCTACCTAAGGAGAAAAAAGACCTGTGTGCAGAAAATTATAAGACACTGATGAAAGAAATTAAAGATGATACAAAGAGATGGATAGATGTACCATGTTCTTGGACTGGAAGAATCAACATTGTGAAAATGACTCTACTACCCAAAGCAATCTACAGATTCAATGCAATCCCTATCAAAATACCACCTGCATATTTCACAGAACTAGAACAAAAAATTTCACAATTTGTATGGAAACACAAAAGACCCCAATTAGCCAAAACAATCTTGAGAATGAAAAACGGAGCTGGAGGAATCAGGCTCCCTGCCTTCAGACTATACTACAAAGCTACAGTAATCAAGACATTATGGTACTGGCACAAAAACAGAAATATAGATCAATGGAACAGGATAGAAAACCCAGAGATAAACCGACGCACATATGGTTACCTTATTTTTTTTTTTTTATTTTTTATTTTTTGGTACGTGGGCCTCTCACTGCTGTGGACTTTCCCATCGCGGAGCACAGGCTCTGGACGTGCAGACTCAGCGGCCATGGCTCGCGGGCCCAGCCGCTCCGCAGCATGTGGGATCTTCCCGGACCGGGGCACGAACCTGTGTCCCCTGCATCGGCAGGTGGATTCTCAACCACTGCGCCACCAGGGAAGCCCTGGTTACCTTATTTTTGATTAATGAGGCAAGAATATGCAGTGGAGAAAAGACAGCCTGTTCAGTATGTGGTGCTGGGAAAACTGGAGAGCTACATGTAAAAGAATGAAATTAGAACACTCCCTGACACCATACACAAAAATAAACTTAAAAATGTATTAAAGACCTAAATGTAAGGCCAGACACTATCAAACTCTTAGAGGAAAACATAGGCAGAACACACTATGAGATAAATCACAGCAAGATCCTTTTTGACCCATCTCCTAGAGAAATGGAAATAAAAACAAAAATAAACAAATGGGACCTAATGAAACTTAATAGCTTTTTCACAGCAAAGGAAACCATCAACAAGACAAAAAGACAACCCTCAGAATGAGAGAAAATATTTGCAAATGAAACAACTGACAAAGGATTAATCTCCCAAATTTACAAGCAGTTCATGCAGCTCAGTATCAAAAGAGCAAACAACCCAATCCAAAAATGGGCAGAAGACCTAAATAGATATTTCTCCAAAGAAGATATACAGATTGCTAACAAACACATGAAAGAATGCTCAACATCACTAATCATTAGAGAAATACAAATCAAAACTACAAGTGGTATCATCTCTCACCAGTCAGAATGGCCATCATCAAAAAATCTACAAACAATAAATGCTGGAGGCGGTGTGGAGAAAAGGGAACCCTCTTGCACTGTTGGTGGGAATGTAAACTGATACAGCCACTGTGGAGAACAGTATGGAGGTTCCTTTAAAAACTAAAAATAGAACTACCATACGACCCAGCAATCCCACTCCTGGGCATATACCCTGAGAAAACCATAATTCAAAAAGAGTCATGTGGGCTTCCCTGGTGGCGCAGTGGTTGAGAATCCGCCTGCCGATGCAGGAGACACGGGTTCGTGCCCTGGTCCGGGAAGATCCCACATGCCGCGGAGCAACTAAGCCTGTGAGCCATGGCCGCTGGGCCTGTGCGTCCGGAGCCTGTGCTCCGCAACGGGAGAGGCCACAACAGTGAGAGGCCCGCATACCGCAAAAAAAAAAAAAAAAAAAAAAAAAAAAAAAAAAGAGTCATGTACCACAATGTTCATTGCAGCTCTATTTACAATAGCCAGGACATGGAAGCAACCTAAGTGTCCATCAACAGATGAATGGATAAAGAAGATGTGGCACATATATACAATGGAATATTACTCAGCCATAAAAAGAAACGAAATTGAGTTATTTGTAGTGAGGTGGATGGACCTAGAGTCTGTCATACAGAGTGAAGTAAGTCCAAAAGAGAAAAACAAATACCGTATGCTAACACATATATATGGAATCTAAAAAAAAAAAAAAAAAAATGGGCATGAAGAACCTAGGGGCAAGATGGAAATAAAGATGCTGACCTGGACTTGAGGACACAGGGATGGGGAAGGGTAAGCTGGGACAAAGTGAGAGAGTGGCATGGACATATATGCACTACCAAATGTAAAATAGATAGCTATTGGGTAGCAGCTGCATAGAACAGGGAGATCAGCTCAGTGCGCTGTGACCACCTAGAGGGGTGGGATAGGGAGGGTGTGAGGTAGGGAGATGCAAGAGGAAAGAGATATGGGGACATATGTATATGTGTAACTGATTCACTTTGTTATAAAGCAGAAACTGACACACCATTGTAAAGCAATTATACTCCAATAAAGATGTTAAAAAAATTGATATCAGAATCTTGAAGAGATATTAGCAGTTTTTTGTTCATTGCAGAACTATTTATAATAGCCAAGATTTCCAAGATGTCCATCAGTGGATAAATTGTTAGAGAAAATGTGGCTTATGTATTCAATGGACTATTTCTTGGCTTTAAAAATGAAGGTAATCCTGAAATATGTGACAACATGGATGAACCTTTAAGACATTGTACTAAATGAAATGTCACAGAAAGACAGATACTGCATGATTCCACTTATATGAACTATCCAAAATAGTCAAACTTATAGAAGCAGATAGCAGAATGGTTGGTGCCAGGGCTGGATGGAGAGGAAAATGGGAAGTTGCTGTTCAATGGGTATAGGGTTTTATTCATGAAAGATGAAAAATTCTAGAGATCTACTGTATAACAATTATGTATTGCACACAAAATTTTGTTAAGAGGGTGAATCTCATGTCATGCATCTTTTACCACACAAACACACACACACACACAAATACACACACACAAAATATGCCCAATCTTATCATATTATTAAAGGGAAACATAATTTTTTACTAAACTGTGATACTAATTTGTACCTACTAAACTGGCAAAAATTAAGAATTCTAATATACCAAGGGTTGAAATAGCTGGGATTTAAAGGGAACTCATATACTGCTATGGGAGTGCACATTGACAGAATCATTTGGAAAACAATTTGGCACCATTGTGTAAAGAACTTTTGCTTTCTTCATAATGCAGCAATTACAGTTCTAGGCATAGATCCTTACCTATATGCCCCAGAGAAATATACAAAAAAGAGAATCCTATAGCAGCATTGTTCATACAAAGTAGAAACAACCCAAATGTCCATCAACACCAAAATGAGTTGCTGTATAATAAGTTGTAGTACACTCACACAGTGGAATATTATCTCCAGAGGAAATGAGAGATTGATAGCAACTGCAACAAAATGGATATACTTTAGGAAGAAAAAGTGTAAGGTAAACAGCAAATTGCTGAAGATTACTTACTATGCAACACCATTTTTATAAAGCTTTAAATCAAGCAAACAACATAAATATACATATAGATACAGATATAAATATAGATATAGATGTGGTAAAAACTTTTTTAGCAATGACATTATAAACAAAAATGTAGAAAAATTCTGAGAGTGGTGATGGGTGGGGATGAGCCATTTGGATAAGGAGAAATGTAAAGAAAGAGCAAAGGGTCTATTTCTTAAATAGTGTGGTGGGTTCATTTGTGTTTATTACTTAATAACTTATATACTTGTCATTTATATTCTTTTGTACTTATCAAATATGATTACCTATTACTTTAAAAAACAGTAAAAATAATGCTTTAGGATAAACAGAGAAAGAAATGCAAAATGTTGAGAAGGTGGTGAGCAACAGGGCAGAGAGGTCCAACAAGGAGTTGGTGAGTATAGGCAGGACCTGGTGACGATGGGAAAGAGCGTGGATTGTGTTGACTTCAATGGGAAGGTTTCCAAGATTGTTAAAAAAAGAGAGGAACATTCACCTAACCACCTATTTAAAAGTTAACTCTGACTGCTTCAGTGACAAGCAGAAATATGGACACCATTTGAGAGACTGTTTTAGTATTTCAGGGGAGATATGATGGTGGCAGGTACTTGCTGACTAATGGATAAATGAGAGATATGAGGGAAAGGAAGTTGGCTTGAGCAGTTAAGAAGAGGTGGGGGAGTCTAGGTGTGGAAGTGGGGAAGAATATCAAGAATTTAAATTTTTTTTTTTTTTTTTTTTTTGTGGTACGCGGGCCTCTCACTGTTGTGGCCTCTCCCATTGCGGAGCACAGGCTCTGGACGCGCAGGCTCAGTGGCCATGGCTCACGGGCCCAGCCGCTCCGCGGCACGTGGGATCCTCCCGGACCCGGGCACGAACCCGTGTTCCCTGCATCGGCAGGCGGATTCTCAACCACTGCGCCACCAGGGAAGCCCAAGAATTTAAATTTTTTTAAATTGTTTTAAGGTGTGTGTGAAATAGTTAAAAGTAGCCAGTTGAATCAAGTAGGGCAGTTGACCATATAAATCCGGAGTCTCCATAAAGAGACTAGGCTAGTGATTGAAAATGTGGAAGTCTTCAGTCATTTGGTGAAGTAAAAACGGTAAATAAATAAATGATAGAACAATAGCAGAATCAAATATTTTTATATGAGCTACTTACATTAAGCCTATGTGTTTGTTTAGGGATTATGGAAAGAAATCATTGAACTTAGAGTCTGAAAATAGGGATCTAATTTCAGTGCCCTTTTCCTACCCTTCTCAATTAACACATAATTCACATTTTAAAAATTAATCGAATTTTCCTCTTGAATTTCCCACTTTAAAATAGAGGGAGTTTAAATTAATATTTTATGGGCTTGCTTAACAAAGAGATTTCACATACATTAATTCCTTTAATCATTGTAACCATGTCCAGAGGAAGTTATTGTTTATATTTCTCTATTGCTGATAAAGAAACTGAGTCAGAGAGTTTAAATACCTTGCCTAAGGCTACGTAATTAGATAGCCCCTGAAATCTATTCAGCAGTTGTTCTCAAAGTGGGGTTCCTGGACTGGCAACATTAACATAACCTGGAAAGTTGTTAGAAATGCAAATTCCTTGGCTTTACCCCAGACCTACTGCAGCATCATCTCTTGGGGCTGGGGTAGTCTGTTTCAAAAAATCTCACCCAGTGACTTGTGCTTGTAAGGTTTCAGGCTAATTACAAGAAACAAATTAGACCAAAGATCTGAAAGGAATATATCAAGAAGTAGACAACATGTAGTAACATTGTTGCTTCACTCTTTCTTTTCTATTTTTTGCCTTCTAATGATGGATATATTGAAGACAGAAATGTCAGCACAATTGACAGGAGGTAGGACAATGAGGTAGGACAAAATCACAAGGTAGCCACCTTTGTAATAACTAGCGACTAAAAATACCAAAAATCAATGGCTTGACAGTAATAACAATTACTTTGTTTTCCCTCAAAGATTCTTGTTTTGGTTTTTTAGGGGTTTTTTTGTGTGTGATTGTGAAACTGAATTTCCATAAGTGTGATCAAGAAAGTGACAGTGAAAATCTGTTTTGTGTGGAGGAAAAAATCATCTATATACCATTAGCACTGCTCTGTAGACTCTGATTCTGGGGAAATGTATCCCCTCAGGAAGTTCCCTCCCAAGGACACGACTAATTGAAGGCTACTTTTTCCTGCTACATTTCAATCTAGTTCTTTGCATCTAGTGAGCAAACATCCCAGGCCTGAGGGTAAAGAGGCTCAAATCCTTCTAGTTTCACAGAGCTTCTCCTAACTCATTACTTCTCCACCCTCCTTCAAAGCTAATTTTACTTTACCATCTTGGATATCTTCCAGGGTTATCTACTGTCTTCCTGGCCATTTCCCCATACTCAACAGAGATACCCAGTACTTGACTCATAATTTTACTCTGCACCCCAAGTCTTGTCATCATATAGGGTGTTTTTTACAAAGACATATTTATTAGTGGATGGCATGCACAGCAGCCTGTTATCACCTCTTAAACTTTCCAAATTTCAATGGCATTGGTCCCACTTAACTTCATCCACATTCTTCTTGGGTGTCCTCTGGACCTGGACCTGCTCATCATGGGGACTTCTCTATTCTGTTGTATCAAATCCAGACCGTACACTCTGCCTCCCAACTTTTTAGTTCTTATGCTGAATGATGCCTACTATAACCTAAACTCACTGACAGCCTCAGTGAATTCCAGTGGTTCTTAGTCAACCCCTTCTAACTTCACCTATTCCTGATGAAGTCTATAGACACATCTGATGTATCACTTTGGTTTCTTGACAGGAGACAAGATTAAATGGTAGTATAGGGTGATTGATTTGGTCATGAGTAGCAAAATGCTAAGGGTACTAGAAGCTGAAGAATCCTGGGTTAGGGAGAATTCTAGCTGGCTGTGCACAAGGTGAGGTATGGAGTTTTAAGGTCCTGTCTAACCTTCATGAGGCAATAAATACCACAGGGAAGTGGAAAAGGATGCCTGGGAGAGATGGTATAGAGGGAATAAATCATGAGCTCTCTGAGAGCAGCCATCTTATTTGTTTTGTTCCTCATTGTAATACATGGTTTTAGGATATTGTCTGTTTTATAGGAATGTGAAAAGATTAAATGGAATTGTATAAAGTTTCATAAGAAGAGACAAGCAGAAGCTGCAAGGCTTCTTAAATTCTAGCCTTTGAATCACAGAACATCACTCCCCCTGGATCCTACTGGTGAAGAACAAGTCAAGGGGCCAGCCTAGATCTAAACAGATCAGGCTATATACAAAGACATGAGTCTGGGAGGCATGGTTCATTGAGGAGAGGGGCATCCTTACAAACTAGCTCCAAATTTAAATAAGAGCCTTAAGAGAAGTGTTGTGTTTTGTTTTTAATCTTGTGTAAAACAAAACACCAGGCTCAGTGCTGGAGTGTTAACATGTGTAAAGAAATTTATCCTGAACAGAAATTCCAAGATTTACTTAACTCTTAAACATTTAGAGGGAATCATAAGAAAATATAGTTCATGGCAACCTTCTTATTTTAAATTCTGTGTCCCCAGCCACTCTTAGGCACCCCAAGACTCATGAGAGAGCCTCACCTTCCTCTGCCAAAAACATGCTCTCTCTCATCGGTGCCATCCTGTCCCCTGTCTTGGTCCTTCTATCACTCCCCTCTCACTGCCACATGCCACCCGACGGGTACTGTCATTGTCATCCTCTCCTCTGCCGCATGTAGCACCTTGGACTTGTCCTTCTTGAAAGAAATGTCTGCTCATCAGTATAGTTTAAATTCCATCAAAACTAAAAATTATTGTTATTATTATTTGTTTTAAAGATAGACTATTTTTAGTACAAAATATCTGTTGGGACAATGCATGAATTAAAATTGTAACAACAACTGATGCGGTGGAGTCTGACTACCCTAAATATTTTTGCCAAAAACTCTTTTGGCCAAGAGGATTCCTCATTAGACTTGTCCTTGACAGAGGAACATGATCTCTCTCTTCAAGGGTGGAGTGACTGGAAACTAGCATGTCCTGCCCCACCCCACCACAGTTAAATGCTTATAGAAATACTTGGAATGGGCATTGAAGTGAAAAGAGCATTGGGATGGAAGGTCAGGAGATCTGTGTCTGATGACCAATCAGCTGTGTGGCCAGGAATATGTTGCTTGAACTCCAAGGGAAATGCTTCTCAGACTTTAACGTGCTGATGAATCGTGTGCTCACTGGGGATCTTGTTCATATGGAGACCCGGATTCAGTAGCTCTGAGCAGAGCCTGGGATTCTGCATTGCTAAGCAGCTCCACTTGATGCTGTGCTGCTGGTTTATGAAGTCCACTTAAAGTAGTTTCTCTAGATCACTTTTCTCTCATTTGGGAATGGAGATAGCAACATATACTTATTTCACTCCCACTCTGACACACCTTTATGGTTGTCTGTTTTCTAAAAAACTAACGTCCACATTCTCTGCTAAGTACCTTAGCATGGCTTACAGATCTCTTTGAAGCAGGTACCAATCTCGCTTCCAACTACTCTCCTTTTCTCTCCCTCTGGAAATTACTGCATGATCAGCCACTAGGCTGTGAGCTCCTTTCGTAGTCCAAACAGTGTCATATTATTACTTGTAGCTCAAAACTTAGCATATTTCCAGTATATAGCAATTGCTCAATAGATGTTTGTTAAAGAAAACAGGTTCAACTCCTACTCACTCTCTAAAGCAAGAGATAAATGTTACCTCTTCTAGGAAACATTTTCTCGTGTGGCCAGGTAGAGCTGCAGACAGCAACTTGTATATGCTTCTCATATATTGCTTAAGTGAATTTTAATATTTCTTTGTTGGTCTTTGCTACTAGATTTTGAGGTCCTTGAGAGCTGAGATAATGCCTTGTCCATCTCTGATTCTTCATCACTAAGTGCAAGTCTAAGCCCATGGAACATCCTCAGTAAATGTTTGATGAACAAAAGAATGAAGAAGATACACTTGAAGAGGCAGGTTTTGTTTGTTTTAAAAGAAATTTAGAGACACATACTTCCCAATTTCCATTCCAAGGGTGAGTTTCTGCTTCTTTCTGTAACTTTTCTTTTGAAAGCACATATACAATGCGCTATCTCTGATCAGATCTTAATCTACCTGTCAGGGCAGCAATGCATGCATGGGGTCCAGTAGGTGGGGGCCACAGTGGATTACTTTGTGGTATTTGACTTGCCTGGAGTTGGAATGTTGGTCTTGTCTCACTCTGTGATAAGGACTAGTCCATCAAGTGTTTAATGATAGTGTAGGAGTCACATGACAACAGGAATGAACTGCTGCACACAGAAACCTGGGGAGAGAGAAAATCATAAGGAGGTCAAGAACTCCCAAAGGATTACCTTTAGAGGCTATAATATGGAACCTACACTGACCAAATGAGTTACTGGAAAAGAAAAGAGGGAACCTAACAAGTATTAAACACCTACTATGTGCTGGATGCTTTCATCCATTATCCCATTTGCTTTTCACAGTGACTCTGCAAGAACAATATTACCATAAGAATTCTAAAAATAGTTGCCATAAAAGAAGTAAGTAAGTACTTTATCCACATGCTCTCGTTTGGTGCTCAAAGCGACATTGTGCAAAACTCACACACCCCATTTTACAAGTAAGAAAAGTGAATATTAGAGCAGCTGAGAAACTTATCCAGGTTACCTAGTCCTCATGTGACAGAGTACACATTTTATTCTGTATCTGCCCAATATTTGCATTTCAACAGACACTCTTACAAGACTTCTCTAAAGGTTGATTTCCCTCACTAGGCTTGTAAGCTCAAGACCCATATTTTACTCATATTCACACTCCCCAGAACCAGATGTTCAATCAATTTTAAATTAATTGAATTTTTCTCCAAATTGCCTCAATACCTCTTTGAGGGCTAGGAAGGTATGCTATTATTTTTATATTCTTAGCATCCTATATAGTGTCTTTTGCATTATATGTGAGTGATAATTGGATGGATGAATGGGTGAATGAGAGGGTCCAAGAAAGAAATTAGCAAACCTCTTCCACTGGATTTGAACATGAAGGAGGGGATAGGAGGTGAAAAACAAAGAAGCTAAAATGGAAGAGGATCTTGAAAGTCAGTGATTAGATGAAACACTTGAAGACGGTTGTTCTTGCCATGGGATACAGTTTATATCAGAACAAGGAAGTTGGGGAGTGATGTATGTGACCCTGACACAAGGTGCTATGGCATATCTCTTCATTTTAAGGGTTTCTTGAGGTCACTTAATTTCTATTGCAGCACCCATAGTCTTTTCCATAAGCCTATGTCTTATGGAACCAAACAATTTGATCAGCAATAGTGACTTGATTGAGGATAATATCACTTGGGCTGTTCCCTCAAGCAGCTTGTAGACTAGCAGAAAAGAAGTATGTTAACTTCATAAACAGCTGTAAGCCAAGATAAAAATAGGAAAAATAGACAGAGATAGAGCTATGAGTACTCCAAAAAGGGAGAAATTGAGACAGTTGTACACTGGAGTTAGCTTTTGAGTCAAGGCTGCCTGAATGAGTGAACAGAATAAGGGTAGATGGAGTCAGGAGATAGGATAGCATGAACAAAGTGGAAAAACATACCTCCAAGACAGAAACAAAATCTATCTTCAATTTAAAGGTAATGAAATACAAGTTCAGAAAGGTAGAGTTAGATCACACAGTGGATGAGTAGTGTGGCCAGAATTCAAACCTAAATTTTCTGGTGCCAAACCCAAGGTCTTAATGATTTAACCAGTGGCCTCCATGAATTAAGGTGGTATCAGGCAATTGGGAGAAGCAGGTTGGGAAGAAACTGAGTAATAACAATAACACCAACAGCGAATACTTAAGGAGCCATATACTCTTCTAAGCACTTTACATATATTAACGTATTCAGTCTTCACAGCAGCCCATCTATACAGGTGAAAACTAAAGCCCACACAGGTCAAGTGATTTGCTCAAGGTCACACAGCTGGTGATGATTTGAACCTAAACAATCTGGCACCAGCATATGATTTGAAATAAAAACTAGATTAAGGGGGAATTAGAGATGACGAGGCATTAGTATCTTCTAGATACACTAAGTACTTCCAGGAATGAATACCTCAGAACCAGAGCCGAAAGTTCTAACCTCCTTTCTACTGAGGGTCTATCTTGAGTCAGAAATATGACCCTCCCTTTCTCCTTTCCTTTACTCTTAAAACAGGGGGGAAAAGAAAAACCTAACTGAAAAACAAACTGTAATTAGGTTCTTTATCACTTGAATTCAAAACAAAAATTAAAAAGCAGCTGAAAGGACTCCTTTGAAACAGGAATGAAACGATTTTAGATTACAAAAAATATGCTAAGTAAAAATTATTGATATGTTATTTCATTGGTGACTCATGTTACCTTGTTACAGTTTCATTCATTTCTATTGCCTAATGAGCTCATTGAAATAAAGAAAGAAATTTAGATTGAGTTTTAATTTTCTTTAGTTTCATATATGTTTACATTTCATTTTAGTTGTTAAGCAACCCCTAAAATTTACTTTTATTTTCCATTTAATTTGAAACTAAAAAGACAAATAGAAGAACTTGTAGTCTAGCTGAGACAAAGGGCCCTGTTTGTTGCTGCATGTGGACTGCTTAAAGTAATGGAAATGTTCTTCCCTTAATATAATAAACAAATTATCTTCAAAGAAACAGAATCATTCTTGGCCAAGTATGATCACTAACAGATGGTGGGGAAAAGTCCTCAGTACTAACTACTTTTCTGACTTTTTTAAAATATAAAAATAAAAGTTAAAATGTGGTCCTTGTTTGCCTCAGTGCCTTTTTAGGTGTTTGAACTTGGCCATGAGACTTGGCATTTGTGAGCTTCCACTAGCTTCTTTGTTAGATGGAAGTCTGTTCTTCCCTCTTTGCAGGAGAGCTATGAGGTCCCCAAGGGATGATGTAGAAGAGTGCTCCAGATGTATGATGCCATAGAAGTTCATGGCCTTATTAGAATTATTTTTTTGCTAATTTTGGCACTTTTAGTCCATGGGAAAAGATCTTGGGAAGTCATAAGTTGTTAAAGAAGGTCCTGCCTCTGGATCTCCATCTCCATTAATGACACAGATAGTGTAGTGAAAAGAGCAGGGAGTAAAAAATCTGTCTCATTTACTTTTTAAAAAACTTTATTTTTATCAATCTTGCTAGGGGGTTATCAATTTTATTAATGTTTGCAAGGTGCTGAATTTTAGTTTCTCTATTATTTTTAAAATTTCACTGATTTCTGCTCTTTATTTTTTTCTTTCTTCTACATATTTTTGTTCTCAGTTGGATGCTAAGCAACCTCCACACACTGGATGGGACAAAACTTTAACATCATCTGCCCTGTGCAACCACGATGATTTCTATTTAGTTCTCAGTTCTACAGCAGCTACTCTTCTAGGCTTATATGCTTGTTCTGATCATGCACAGCCTAACATATGATAAGGAAATCTCACTCATACTTCTGTGGTTGACCCCCTGTACAAATTCAGCCTCTCAATTACTATGAACCTCTCAAAATACCTGTTTGAATAATCAGCAGTCCCAAATCTGGTCTTTGCCTCTTCTTAGCCATGCTCTCTTTTGGGTTTCACTTTGCTGGGCTCAGTGCAGAATATGCAGCTAGGCATTTCCTAGGTGAAAATGCATCTAGAGCAAATATTTGGCTCGCCTCATCTCTCAAGGACCACAGTCTTGCATTGCCTATTGTCCAGTGTCTGAAAACAGTGCCCTTGTATAATCTGTCCAGTTTTATAGGTTTTATTTTTCAGTAGGAAGACAGGTGTAGTACCAGTTAGTCTGTCATGGCTAGAAGCAGAAGAAATACCATGTTTCTAAGAACTGGGAGACTTAGGGTCTAGTCATGGATCTCCTCCAACCTGTATCCTGGGCCTTTGTTTGTTCATTTGCCCAACTGGTATTAGTATCTTCATTTAATTCACTCACAGGGTCTTGGTGAAGAGCAATTTAGATAATGATGTGGAAGTGTTTTGCACGCTAAATAATGTGTTACATAAAAATCATGTAACATTAAACATGAATATTACTAATTAAGCACAGATGTTTAAATGGATTAGTCAATGTGCATGATAAAATAAGTATTTTCTAGCATCTCAGAAAAGGAGAAAGGAACAGAGGAATAACATTTACAATTAATCACTATGTGCCACATGCTATACCTGTGGCTTTATTTGAGCAACACTATAATACACATGCTAATTTTATCCCCATTTTACAGATGAGAAAACAGAGGCTCAGAGGGGTTACACCACTTGCACAGCTAATGAATGATAGATTCAGAGCTTGATCTGTAGATCACAAAGCCTGTGCTTTGTTTTCCAAAGATTTCTTTCTCAAACTGAAGGGCTTCATAAAAACATGTAGACCAGATTGCTGAACCTCTGAGATTTGCCAACTGCTGAATGAAATACATCCTATTATGGTGTCCTGTTTTCTTTCTAGTGCTGTATTTTTTTTTTTTTTTTGGACTTGTTAGAAGTTTTTTTTGTGTAAATGGTTCTGTGAGAATCATTAACGGTGGCCACATCCCCAAATAACAGAGTCACTCATTTGTGTCCATGTACATGTATGATAATGTGTGTATGTATATTTCTGGAATTGCTTCAAAGTAAATCCTTTCCTTCTTTTTTATACCAAAAGTCTGGCTTGAAATAAAACTATTTAATATAGTGTAATCATCACAATTTGGGATGTTAACACTTAAAAATTGTTCCATGCCTTTTAAATTTGTTTTGCTGTTTTCCCTGCCTAATTATCATTCCTTTCAATATTTATATGTTAACATGACCTTTTTCTGATTGAATGACTTCAACTGGATCTCAAGTACACACAGTATCTTACTTTTGAAATTAAATTACGTTCCAAAATGACGAGTGAATCATATCACAAAAAGAAGCAGACTGTTGGAAAGGTCAGGACATCTGTCAGAACCTCAGAGCCATTGTTTTCACAAGTAAGAATCAGGGAACATGAGAAAAAATTCAGGGCACAGGTAGTGTTTGAATCGTTACCATGTAAGCACTGTGTTAAGGATGATTTCCTATCCATCACTTCATTTAACAGCGACAAAAATACAAGCAAGAAATTGTTATTGCTCTTGACGGTAATTGACACAGAGGGGAAATGAGCTCACACAGATCAGAGTAGAATGGAGATGGGATTTGCCTTCAGATCTTTTTGATACACAAGCCCAAGCCAAGTAAATCATGGTTGGTGTTTCAAATTCTAATTATAGCTCACCAGGAAGAGTTTAGAAATACCTTGCACAAGGGTGGATCTTAGAAAGAGTGTCTAGTCTCCTGTGGTAACTACTTTTCCATTCATAGTGTTTGCCAAGCCATCTATGTCACTTTAAAGTTAATTATATGTGGTGCATAATACAAGATGGGTGGTACTTCATCATTTTGGCCTCAGAGTCAACAAACATTTATTGAGTGCCTGTGATGTGCCAGATACATCACTTGCTTCTGTGTTCATTATCTTATGCAGTTCTCTGAGAAGAGTAGTGTCACATCGTGAAATGAACACAAGTTTTAGAATCAGACAATCTGGACCACCCATCTAGGCTCTGCCATCTGCTAACTGTGGGGCTTTGTGAGTTACTTGAGTATCTGAGCCTCAGTTTTCTCATATAAAATCCAGAAATAGGGAGAGCTACCTCAGACATTTGTTATAGAGACTTCAGTGATATCACATCTAAAAAATACCTGAAAATTCACCATAATAAGCACCAAATAAAGGGTCACATTCTGCATTATCCTCATTTAATAAGTGAGAAATAAACTGAGGTTCAAGACGCTTCAAAGGTCATAGAGTATTGAAAGGGCAGAGTTGGGGATCAAGCAAAAATCTTAAAAATTCCCTGATGAGGGCTCTTTCTTAGTAGGTTACAGGTACATTTTAGGGGTACATGGTTTTGGCCTACCTATTAAATTATATTAGGATGTAATCACTCACATTACTCAGAAAGCCTTCTTTCACCTTGTCTCACACCCTATAACTGTGTTTCAATGACTCAGTTGTCTTTACTTCTGTCTATTGTAAAGACGTGCCTTCCAAATTTGGCTTTCTTCTCAGAATAACTGCCCATGTATTTAATGATAGCAAACAAATCCCTGGTACCACTTCTCTAGACTTAAAGCTTCTTGCTACTAGAACCTCTCCTTAAATTCTATTTATTAACTGGTCTTTATGAAGCTTTTTCATGAACTTTCTGAAAATGAGCTGGCCATCATCTCATTCATCAGCTCTTATCTTCAAATGGAAAAGCTATCTTTGGACTCCTCATTTGCACAGCAGAATAGGCATTCCTAGGAAAATCCTTTACATACACATTTTATTTGGAATGATCATTTGCTAAACCTTTGTAGAAGCAATGGAAGAGCTTGTTCACAACCCTTTTGTGACTTCTTAAGACCTTGGAAAGCAGGAACTAAGGACTAGTTACCACTCACAATGAGTTAGACATGCAACAGCATTTATCTCATTTGCTTCTCACAGCAAAGTTGGAAACTAGATAGTGTTCCTTGCATTTTACTGCTGCATTTGAAAAATCTCTGGCAGTGGTTCCTTTGTGTTACTTCTCTCTCCCAAAGTGAAGTAAATTGAAGGGAAAAGAGTCAAGAAGATGCTGAAGACTTTGCCACAGGTTACTCCAATCTAAATCTAAGAGTAAACATCAAGAGGCACTCCAAATTGAGGTTGCTTTGCCAAGCCTGTCAATAGCATTTTGGTGGGACTTAGCAAGCATGTGGCACCACAGACTCTTTCAAGCACTGAACTGCTATTAACTCCCACTTGGGGGAGAAAAAAAAGAGCTCCTATGTTCTGTAACAGATCTCATGCTCCCGTCAGAACTGCCTACAAAGCTAGTCTGAGAATTCAAAATCCTGTTGACTAGCTCCAAGGAAAATGAAGTTATTTGTAATCAAAATCATTGCAAGCATTACAGAGCCGATGTTTAGATAACAGGTTGTTGTTGTTGTTTTCTTTCCTTCTAGGACTTCTCAAGAGGGAAAGAAGGAAAATATTAATATTTATTGAGTACCTACTGTGTGCCATCCACTCTTCTAGCACTTTCATACACATTAGCTATTGATCTTTGTGTGCATTATCTTCCTGTTTTCAAATTGGGAAAACCATGTCCTTGAGAGGCTAAATAAATGGTTCTAAGTCATCAAAATTATATAGGAGGCACATAATGTAATAGTCAAGTGAGTGAGTTCTAGGGATGGATGGGACTGGATTTGAAACTACACCTCTTTACAACTGTTTGACTGAAACAGGTTCTGAAGCCTCTTGAACACAAGACCTTACATCTTCAGCTGCAAAACAGGGATAATAATAAGATCGTTTTGAGGATTAAATAAAATAATGCCTGGGGAAGCAGTTAACACTCTTCCTGACACAGCGTACGTGTTTGGTAAATGTTATCTAGTTAGTTACTGGGGAGTGGTGGTGGTATTAATATCAGAACTGTCCATTTGTTTCAGTTAGATTCCCAAGTCCAGGTCTTTCATTATACCACAAAGTCTTCTAGAACCACCATTTCTCACCCTGGGAATTTGTTCTTTCCAGACACTATTATTTACTTGAGAGAGGCACCTTTAGTCATCAGTCATCTGAAATAGGCTTTAGAAAGCTGACATGTGGCCTCATAGTAAGTCTACTAAATTGTGAGTCACTAAATTGTTTGCTTTGCTAATTTTTGCCTCTCTTGGTAAGTCTTTCCATAGGTTGAATTACTTTATTTGTTTGTTGTTTTTTTTTTTCCTGTATGCGGGCCTCTCACTGTTGTGGCCTCTCCCTTTGCGGAGCGCAGGCTCCAGATGTGCAGGCTCAGCGGCCATGGCTCACGGGCCCAGCCACTCCGTGGTATGTGGGATCTTCCCAGACCAGGGCATGAACCCGTGTCCCCCGCATCGGCAGGCGGATTCTCAACCACTGCGCCACCAGGGAAGCCCAATAGGTTGAATTACTTTAAGTCCCAAGAATGTAATTATCTCTGAGTGGAAAAACAACCCAGGAAATATCAACCAAAACTGGGGAAGGGAGACTGGTTCTTGGGTTATCTGGAGACACAGTGCCCACCATGATGACAGAGAAAGAAGTGCACAGAAGCTTGTTAGCTCCAATTAGCAGAGGCTGCTCTTCCACCTTTGGGAGACACACGGATTGGTAGCACAGAAAGCCACGTGGTAGACTTCTGCAAAGAGGGCTGGTAACCATGACACACTGGGACAACTTTTGACTCCCTCATTCTCTGTGTGTACTTAGTTCTCAGGATGAGATCTCAGATGTGAGCTGACAAAAGTATGAAGCCACAGAATTGAGGCCTAGTTGACTAAAAAGAGGGTGTGTTTTTGAGTCCTAAGACTTTAATTTGAGAACTAATTTACTAAAGTATCATTTCATGCAGAATATTTTCTCCACCCAAACTTTGGTTTTCTAGAAAATGGAGGAAGATAGTAATAAGAATGCAGAAAATAATCCCCGCTCTTTTTATCTCTCAGAGGTGTTGGAAATACCCCATGAGAAAATGGATGTAAAAATATTTTATGTTGATTCAGTCGGTCAGCAAATATTTATTGAGTACCTATGTGTCAGATACAGTTAAACTCTATAATAATATATACAAAGAATTGTTTTTGTTGCCGTTGTAGTATTAGGCATTAATTATTTCCCATTCACCAGAGAATAACATTTGAATATTCATCCTGGCTCCTAAATCCTATTTCTAGCTTATCTTCACAATTGGGGAAGAACGTCAGACCATGTGTTAAGCCACTTGCTGTCCCTTGAACATTCACACCTCTGTACTTTCCCCCAAGCTGCTGTTTCTCCCTGAATGCCTTTCCCTTTCTTTCCTAACTATCCAAATCATGCTCATGACTCAGATATTTGTGTTGAGATTTAAACCCAGGTGAATTTAGCCCCAAAGCCCATCTTCTCTCTTTAGCATATGCCATTTCTCCTCAGGGCTCCTCAAACTGTAATGTGTACACACATCACCTGGGGATCTCATTGAAATGCAGATTCAGGGCATCTGCATTTCCAACAAGCTTCCAGGTAATGCTGCCAGTCCCTGAACCACACCGTGAGTAGTAAGATCCTAGGATACTAATTCTGGGCCTAAACTGTTGGTTGCCAATGATACACGACCACATTTTCTTAATTTAAAATTTACTGGCAGGGGCTTCCCTGGTGGCGCAGTGGTTGAGGGTCCGCCTGCCGATGCAGGGGACACTGGTTCCTGCCTCGGTCTGGGAAGATCCCACATGCCGCGGAGTGGCTGGGCCCGTGAGCCATGGCCGCTGGGCCTGCGCGTCCGGAGCCTGTGCTCCGCAAGGGGAGAGGCCACGACAGTGAGAGGCCCTCGTACCGCAAAAAAAAAAAAAAAAAAAAAAAAAAAAAAAAAAAAAAAAATTTACTGGCAAATTCCTCTCTGCTAATAGATATGAAAAAAGAAGTGCCTAGTGGTTTTAATCAAGTAAGAGACATGTGAGCTTAGAGGAGTCACTAGCTTCCCTGAGCCCAGTTTTCTCATCCATAAAGTAAGCACCGGGCCAGTTCCTGCCTTGCTTTCCCCACACTGTCCCTGTGTGCGGCTTCAGTGGACCACATATCTAATGGTGCTATGCAGCTCAATTTTTAAAACAATTATTTTCCTTTCACTAATGTTACCTCTCCTTTTATTTTTAAGCCTCTTTGAAAGCTCTTTCTGTGGGGATTGTCACAGCACTTAGAAACAATGTCAAGAGGCAATTGGTATTTTTTGGTTGTCAGAGTCTCTGCTAAATTAAAGGTTAAATATTCCAAAGTCAAGGCCTTCCAGAGGAAATCGATACCCACGAGTGCCACCGATTATTATCATCTCTTCCTCAAGTGCCATGTTTCTGGTGCATTTCTTTCTGTCTCCATTTCATGAATTTGCATTTTCTCACTCCCTCATGACATAGCAACAAGAGCACAGGCGTTGAATCAAACACTTGGTTGAATGTAAGCATTGTTGAATCCAAGTGAGTTAGCCTCCCCGAGACAGCAATTTCCTCATCTGATCATCTATAAAATGAGATGAACAATAATAATAATAATAAGGAGGAGAAGAAGAAAAAGAGAAAGAAGAAAAAAAAAGCATACAACGGTCTTACTAAGTTTTTGAATGTCAAATTAGATCAGATGTGGTATCTGGTTTGTAGCTGGAGCTTAGTAAATGTTGAGTCCTTTCCCAGCCTATCCTTAGCCATCTTTTCTCTATTTCTTATCATCTCTCTTTTCCAAACTTATTATTCTTCATTGGGCTTCTTTTACCAACTAGATCATCCACAAATCTGTAAGTAAAGAAATGAGTGACTAGATTAAAGAATGAATAATACTTTGCATTCTACTTCTACCTTTTCAAATCTCTGAAGCATTTTCTTTGGTTAGTCTTGTAACATCCTTAGGCGAGATTGTTTTTTGCCTTCCTTATAGTCGCATTTGCCTTTCTTATAGTCGCATTTGCCTTCACCTATGGGTCTTGTGTTCTTATGGCTTATCAATATAACTACATAGAGAACTTCCTGAGGGTAAGAACTAGTTCTTAGGCATCTCTGCATCAGCTGTGTCAAGCACAGTGCCTTGGTCCATATGATTCCCTGAGTAATATTATTGAGTGAATGGATGAAGGAAGGAAAGGAAAAAAGAAGGAAGCAAAAAGAGAAGGAAGGAAGGAAAATTTTTATTTTTCTAGCTTGAAAGTGGCTTATCTTGTACAGTGCCTAACACATAGTAGGTGCTCAATACCTATTCATCAAAAACATGCAATTGTCAATT
The DNA here is from genome assembly GCF_026419965.1 of Kogia breviceps. NCBI lineage: Eukaryota > Metazoa > Chordata > Mammalia > Artiodactyla > Physeteridae > Kogia > Kogia breviceps. The sequence goes on from NC_081316.1 coordinate 60,591,634, forward strand.
TAAGTCTTAGATAGATTCCCAAATGCCAGGTAGATGATAAGAAGTATTTTCTTTTGGGGCTTGCAATGACAAACACAAAAAGTAACCAGGGAAAATAGAGAAAGAGAAGCCATTTTTTTTCAGGGCAATGGTGTCAAGATTTCATGTCCGCCTCCACTGGGCCTCTGCAGACTGATGGTTGCCAGGGTAACCATAATGCCAAGCCCCTGCATTTGTGTAGTTTTCCATTGATAATTGCTAATGTGAACAAGTGCTAGCTTGCACTTTACACCTGCCTGGCTTGTAAGTCTACCTTAAATGGATGTGCCAAGATTGAGGAAAAAGTAATCTGCCCTTTCAAGACAACTGACAGGGAGACGAAGTGTTCTTTGGGCCTTTATTGTTACAATTTTGCTGACAAAATTGCTATGACCTGTCTTCTCTGGATGCATAGCCTGCCTCTGTTGACAGAACCCAGTGTTTATCTTCCCAGAGTGGTATATTAAGTCAGGGGAAACTTTGATGAAATATTTGGAGCAGTTTGGTGGAAATTCACGTGTTCCTTTCAGACGAAGGATGGGGAGACATGGCATGGGGGAGGAAGCCGAGGGCATGAGGAATTAGGAGGGGGTAGAGGGAACTAACTCTTCACCTGCTCTGTGAAAGGCATCGTGTCAGTCTTTCTAGTGTACATGGTCTTAATCGTTCCAACGTTCCTATCAGACAGGTATTAAAAAATCTCCAGGCTAGAGATGAGAAAACTGGCTCTAATGGTGAATTCCTTTGTTTAAAGTCTCAGGCTGAAATTAAGATATGTGGTCAAGATTCAAAATCATGTCTTCTTGATGGTATCTATTCCTGGTTCTCAATAGGAATTTGGACAAATCATTACATTTTTAACTATAACTTTCCCTCCCTGTCTCATTTTGCTTTCTGAAGGCTTCTCAAAGCAGTCCACTCCCTCCTGTATCAAGTTCTACTAATAGATCCTGAATCTCTAAAACTGCAATGCAACCTAGATAATTAAGGTTATTCTTCGTTGCTCTTTGTTTTAGAAATCGCGTTGCACATTAAGCTGGTGATTGACAGAACACCCCAGCACGCTTTCACTTGCATTGGGACCAAACCCTACCTACCCATTGTCTACAAGCAACATTGTGTTTCTGTTATTGCTCTTGTTGTTGTTGTTTTTTTCACATTTAAATGAAAATCTGTTTTTTTTTTATGTTTACCTCTGTTCAATTTTGTAGTCTTAATGTTAACACCCTGATCAAATGAGTAAGATCATTTTGAATCCTTTTTTATTAATCATCTGTTCTTTTCTCATCACCTTTTTTTATCTCTTCTTTCTAATTTCGTAGAATCTTAGGGCTGGAGGTTCTCTGAAGTTCTTCTCTCCATTGAGGTTGGAGTTGGCACTACAGAGCCTGATCACTTTGCCATCACACTTTGCTTACACACTTCCAGGGACAGATAATAGAAATACGAATCAATACCACCCACTGCATTATCGAACAGCTCTCATTGCTTAAACAATGGGGTAGATGGAAGGAGCAAACACTTGTTGGCGATCATCAATTTGTGTACATAATCTTATTCTCCAAACAACCAAGTGAATTAAGGATTCTTATATTAGCATTACAGATGAGAAAACTAAGCGTTAGAGAATGTTAGTACATATATAGTCCTCGCTGGTAGGAAATGGAGGTAAAATTCAATGCCTGTCTGACTCCTTAAGGTAGTTCCCTGATGCCACAGGTGCCTCATTATAGCTAAAGATCTTTTCTAATGTTGAACCAAACTTCCTTCCTTATATGCTATGTTCATTCTGCCCTCTGGAACGACACAGAATAAATTAATTTCCTCTTCCCCTGACTTTGGTTCCTGACAAACCCTCAGGAGGAAGAAGGGGACCGGTGGGGTGGCGGCATAGCATGGTGCTACAGACATGAGTTTTGGCACAAGATAAATCTGGGTTTGAATCCTATCTCTTGTGCCTACTTACTTTGTAACCATGATCAAGTCATATCAGTGATCTGACCCTAATTTTCCTCAGTGTAAAATGAACAGTATAAAATTTAAGAAAAGGTTTAAAAGAGGCCTTCTCTCATGGTGGTCTTATGAGGCTTAACAAGGTGATGGTGCTGAGAGCTTGGCACACTCCCTTGCAGAGAGTAAGCATTGCCTAATTAGCAGCTGCCATGTCCTTCCTGAATATTCTGCTTCCACAATTAATAACGTTTTCAAGGACCCCTTCAATATAAGGACACTCTTCCTCTTTTCTGCTTACCCTCCTCTGGTCAGGCCACAATTTGTCTGTGTCCCACAGGCAATACTGATTATTTAATGTGTAACTTTGTCTGTTTCTTTGTTCCTGATGAAAGCATTGAATAATAATAGTTCACACGCTTAAGCTTTCTAAGTGCCAAGGACGATCTAAGCTCATATTACCTCATTCCATCCTCATAATATCCCTGTGAGGTAAATGAGATTATTATCATCCCCATTTTACAGATGGGTAAACTGAATCTCAGAAAGGTTACTCAACTGCCCAAGGTCACATATGTAGAGAGTGGTAGAGCTAGGATTCAAACCAAGGTGGGCTGGCCCCAGCCTCATGCTCTTAACCTCTATGCTCACCTGCCCCATAGAGAAACCAGGGCCAGGGGAGCAGAGATTTCATCTCAGACTCTTGCTGCAAATGCTGCTCAGCATCTTTCCATCTTATTTTTTTAAATCTCTCTTCAAATCTGCAATACTCTTTTCCCATGACTTGTCCTGTCTACCTCAGGAAAGCTAAATTAATTCCTGCTAATTTGAACAGTTTATCTTCTTTGAGCCTGTTTTCCCATCTATTAAATGGAAATAGAGGTACATACTCAAAAATGTTGTTATAAATACTAAATGTAGTCATTTGAACAAAGTGTCCAGAGTGGTTTCTGACACATCTGAATAAGTATATGTTTCTGTTCCCTTTGTTTACCACCTGGCAGCATTTGCATTAAAAGAGAATGATTGACAGAATAATTAACTTATTCATTTACTCAACAGCTATTTATAAACAACCTACTAAGTGTAGGGCTTAGGTTTCTGCATTGAATAAAACAAAAAAAAATTATACTATAATATTTTGTAAACTGTAGGAAAGAAAAGGATGTGGTATAGTAGGACCCTAGAAGGCCAAGAAGGCTTCCCAGGCTGAGAGGAATTTGATCTGGGTGTTGAAGAATGAATAGGAGTTATTCAGAAAGCAGGGAGAGAAAGGAGGCCTTCTATTTAAGGTCAACTAGGGCTAGTAATAGAAAAAGAATGAAGAATACAAATATTGGCTTGTTCAGCCAGCTTGTTGGTCAGCCATTTTTAGAAAATTACCTCCCATTGCTTCCCTTTTCCTGCTAATTTTTGTGTAATATAAAGCAACATGATCAAAATAAAGAAAATGAAAACAAATGCATCTGTAGAACACCATGCTAATGCACTGAGTGCTTTCTTTTTTTTTCTGTATTCTTTTCTAAGCATTATTAATGACTATCAATTTTTCTATTTTTATTAACCATTAATTATTGTTTAAAATTTTATGTTTCTAATTTTGGTGTTTACTATTACTCAGTTCCTTTCAATGACAATTACTTTCATAGATTATGTTTTAAATATTTTTTTAACATCTTTATTGGAATATAATTGCTTTACAGTTTTTAAACTTTAAAACATTCCAAGGATAACTACCTTGAAGGATAAATCTCATAAAGTTGCAAAGTAGGTAGACCAGGTTCAAGTTCTAGCGTTGTTAAATACTACCTTTGTTCCCCGGGGTGATTTATTTAAACTGCCCTGGCTTTTTGTTGTTTTGCTATTGTTTTCTCTCAAATGGGGATTAGCAGTAACTACTTCATGTTTCTTGTCATGAAAATTAAATAGTTTGCATGTAAAACACTGAGCCCAGTGCCAAACTATTCAGTATTAATGGCAGCCATAATTATTAATATATGATACCTACCTATTTCTACATAAGTGCAAATATATATGTAAATATATCTGATTGATTTGATTCTTAGCCAGGAACAAAAACACTCATTTCTTATTTTACTCCAGTCTTATTATATCTGTCTTGCAATAAGAATCATATAGAACTGCAGAGTCATCAGATGCTATTTGTTCTTTCATTCAGTTTGTTGAATGTGAGCTTTGTCCTGAACACTGTCCTAGGCGCCTAAGAAGCTCATGGTCTGCCAGGGAAACAGATCAGTAAGGATGTGATGACAATGAGATGTGAGGATGACCTTCTACCAACAAAGGCTATATGAGGTTCTGTAGGACTCAAAACCCGATGCCTCACTGTGGGCCACTGGACCCTGAATGATGTGGCCTCAGCCCATTCCTCCAGCCTCTTGCGCAAATCCCTAGCCCTGTCTCCACCCTCCTCTTTCATGTTCTCCCCCACTCCAAATGCTTTCTTCCAGTTTCCATGCTCCTGTTTGTCTCAGGATCTGTGCACACGGCCCTCCTCTGCCAGGAACCCCTCCCCCACTCATTACATGTTGCTTCCTTCTCACTGTCATCTAGCTTCAATGACATTTTCTCAAAGAGAACCTGTGCCATCCACTGTCCTGTTGCCCTCAATTTTCTCCATCCTTGCATTTTCATCATTTCCTTCTTAGGACATTTCAAGTGTGTAATTGTAGATCACCCCCCTAGGCTGTGAGCTTGATGCAGAGACGGTGCCTGTGTTCATCTCTGTCCATGCAACACCCAGTAAAGTGGAATGTAGAAAGGGTTCTGTAAAACATGTGTCCAATAGATAAAAATCAGGTAAGATGATAGATGGGTGGGTTGAAACTCACCCAATGTTTAAAAGTTCACCTCAGTATCATATATTTGTCTGTATGATATTGCTTATATATGGAATCTAAAAAAAAGGTACAAATGAACTTATCTACAAAACAGGAATAGAGTTACGGATGTACAAGACAAACTTATGGTTACCAGGGGGTGTGGGAGGAGGGAGAAATTGGAAGATCGGGATTGACACATACACACTACTGTATATAAAATAGATAACTAATAAGGACCTACTGTATCACACAGGGAACTCTACTCAATACTCTGTAATGGCCTATATGGGAAAAGAATCTAAAACAGAGTGGATATATGTATATGTATAACTGATTCACTTTGCTGTACACCTGAAACTAACAACATTGTAAATCAACTATACTCCAAAAAAAAATTAAAACAAAAAAGTTCACATCGGGGACAAGGAGAAATCATCAGTGGTTAAGTATCACCATTTGGAGGCAAGCATACAAATTTAGGATACATTCAGATTATGATTCAAATCCCAGTCTTTCTGTACACAAGCTATGTGAACTTAGGCAAATCTTCACAACTGCATGGCCCGTATCATCTTCATCTGTGGAATGGAGGTAATAGCACCTAAGTGTGAGGTACAGTGAGGAGTAGACCCAAGGTATCCAAAGCATGTGGATAAATACAAATAAATAGCATTATTATGTGTGTCTTCAGATGTAATAAGGAGGATCATAAATTGTATAAACTGAAAATATTTCAACACAGTGGGTCCTCACAGCTCAGTCTAAGAGTGAGAGATAGTGGTCTGACCCGAAGGGCTAGGTTGCTGTGAGGAAAATTGGATTGTTGCAAAGTCTTTGGAAATACAGAGTGCCTACAGCAAGTTTTTGAAGGTCAAAGATTTATAGTTTCTTTTTCGCAGCATTCAGAGGATTTAGCAAAAATGGTCACTCCTCATCTCAGGCACTAGTCTAAATGCTGTACATAGAGTAGCTCATTTAATACTGGAAACTCTGTGAAATATTATTTCCTTGGCTCTACAGAAAAGGAAACTGAGACAGAGATGTTAAAAAGCTTACTCACTGTAGTTGTGATTTGCATTTCCCTAATAATTAGCAACTTTGAGCATCTTTTCATGTGCCTGTTGGCAATCTGTATGTTGTCTTTGGAGAAATGTCTATTTAGATTTTCTACCCATTTTTATTGGGTTTTTTGTTTTTTGATATTGAACTGTATGAGCTGCTTGTACATTCTGGAAATTAATCCCTTGTTGGTCTCATGGTTTGGAAACTAAATTGAGGTATCACCTCACACTGGTCAGAATGGCCATCATGAAAAAGTCTACAAATAATAAATGCTAGGGCTTCCCTGGTGGCGCAGTGGTTGGGAGTCCGCCTGCCGATGTAGGGGACACGGGTTCATGCCCCGGTCCGGGAAGGTCCCACATGCCACAGAGAGTCTGGGCCTGTGAGCCGTGGTCGCTGAGCCTGCACATCCGGAGCCTGTGCTCTGCAATGGGAGAGGCCACAACAGTGAGAGGCCCGCGTACCACAAAAAATTAAAAAAAAAAAAAAAATGCTAGATTGGGTGTAGAGAGAAAGGAACCCTCCTATATGGTTGGTGGGAATGTAAATTGGTGTAGCCACTGTGGAGAACAGTATGGAGGTTCCTTAAAAGACTAAAAATAGAGTTACCATATGATCCAGCAATCCTGCTCCTGGGTATATATCCAGAAAAAAAAAGAAAACAGTAATTTGAAAAGATGCCTGCACCCCGATGTTCATAGCAGCATTATTTACAATAGCCAAGACATGGAAGCAAACTAAATGTCCATTGACAGATGAATGGATAAAGAAGATGTGGTATATATGTACAATGAAATATTACTCAGCCATAAAAAAAAAGAAATAATATCATTTGCAGCAACATGGATGGACCTAAAGATTATCATATTAAGCAAAATAAGTTAGGCAGAGAAAGGCAATATTGTATCACTTATATGTGGAATCTAAATAAATGATACAAATGAACTTATTTACAAAGCAGAAATAGACTCACAGTCATAGAAAACAAACATATGGGGAAAGGGGGAGAGAGGGATAAATTAGGAGTTTGGGATTAAAATATATACACTACTACATGTAAAATAGATAACCAACAAGGACCTACTGTATAACACAGGGAACTATATTCAATATCTTGTAATAACGTGCAACGGAAAATAATCTAAAAAATTATATATATATACACACACACACACACACACACACACACACACACACATACATATTCACTTTGCTGGGTACCTGAAACTAACACAACTTTGAAAATCAACTATATTTCAATAAAAATTTTTTAAAAAAGGAAACTTACTCAAGATCACAGAGCTGGGACTTCAAGCCAAGCAGCATGACATCAAAGTCCACACTTTGAACCAGTGCATTCACTGCCTGTATGTGGCGGAAAGCCCCATGGAATTTGAAGTTACACATGGGTTCAAATCCCTGCTCTACCACTTACTAACTGTGTGGCCTTGGGCAAGGTTGTTAATTGTCCTGAGCCTCTGTTTCCTCATTGAAGGGATAGAAAGGCAATTATGTCTACCTTGCAGGGGGTTATGACATTTAAGTAAGGCAGCATGTGTAGTTGGTAGGTGCCAGCCTTGTAGCTGATCCTCACTAGAAGGTAACTAATGGGACTACTCACAGTCAATCTAAAATCCACTCCTGGGTCTTGATGTGGTTGAGATTTTACAAGCCTTGATGGCTTGTAATTGAGAAATCTGCATCCATGACAGGTAATCAATATGCTCATTTGGCAGCCAGGTTTCAGATGAAATAAAGCTAAACGATGATGCAATTAGAATATACAAACAAATCCTCCACAGAAGCGAAACAGACTTGAATGCCTTCTCCATCCTAATCATGTCTTCGTGTTCTGAATGCATCTGGAAAGCATTTTTTCTTGGTGAATCTGGTTCTAACCGCATAAAGAGACTTCTTTCACACATTGACCTTTTCCTTTATGTGCTTTCTTCTTGGAGCTCCATTTCCCTCCACCCAAGGATAGACTGCACACAGGTCTGAATCCCTAAGTGTGAAGGATATCCTGCACACCTCACTGACAAACATCGTCCCCTGAAATGCACTTTGTCACTTCTTTTCTCATTGTCAGACAGAAATACAATTGCTGGCAATTTTAATGGGGAGACAGTGCAGGAGGCAGGGTCTCAGCAGTCTCCGGCAAATCTTTCTAAAATAAATCCTTCTCTTCTCCTTTCCTGGAGTCTGTGAATTCCTAAACGACAAGGCTGTGTTTATGGTCACCCTCACACTAACCTTCTCCACCTTTCTCTTCTGGTATTCACAACTGCAGCTTATGAACTTGACAATGAAACCTAAATGCCACGTGCCAGGGAGCATCATAAATCATAACCTCAGCCAGCTTTTTAGCTGCTCTTCGCTCAAGTCCGAGATCCCCTACTTACTAGCTCTGTGTCTTGGGCGAGGAATTTTAGTCCTAGTGCCTCAATTTTCTCATTTATCTAAAGAAGGTGATGATCATACCTGGCATTTGGTTTGATGGAAAAGACAAAGTGAGATAATATATGTAAAGTTCCCACATCACTGTTGGCACTAACAAGCTCACAATGTATACTGGCTATAGTTATTATTACCATCTTAAATTTTGACTCACATCTCAGAAATGAGGCCAATTTGAGTCAGTTAATTTGTCTGATTATTACTTTTTTGAATATTGCAAAGAACATGAGCTTTAGACAGATAAACTTGGTTTTAAATTTTAGCTCTTTCACTTCTGTGTGGCCTTGAGTAAGTTCCCTATCCTCTTTGAACTTCAGTATCTTCATCTATAAGCTCTGTAAAGAGTGTAAGTGAATATAAACATCTCTTTCCTGAATTTTAGCCTCAGCTAAAGCAAGCAAACTTGTGAGTATGTTAGAGTCCACAACTGTTATATATCCATAAAGATCTTGACATCAGCATGATCTAAGACTGCTTCCAAAGGAGCCAGTGAAAGGACCAGTAAACTGGAAAGGGTCTTCCGGTATCATCTTGTCTAATGCATTCATTTTACAGAGAAAAAAACCCTCAAGGTTCATGGAAGTTTAATAACTCATCTGAGTGACACAGCTAGTAAAAGGCTGACCCCAGACAGATAACTCAGTTTTCCTATAGTGATTAATATTCTGTCCCAGTTGGTCAAAGCAAAACAGGGGAACAAAATAAGCAAAAGAGTGAATTCAGATTAAAAATAAAGGTTGAAGGAAAGGAAAAGAAAAGGAGGGAAGGAAAAGGAAAGAAAGGGAAGGGAAAGGGAAGAGAGAAAAAAATGGAGTGTGTGACATAACTTGGAGCACATGACAGTCCCGTGGTGCAGAGTATGATGAAGCCAGTGTGAAGGGGTGGTGAAGGCGATGAGGCTGAAGTGAGACCCCATGGACTCAAATCCCAGCTCTACCACCTTGGAGCTGTGCAGTCTGAATGGGGGGAATTAACTTTTCCATGCCTCAGTTTTCTAATAGCACCTTCTCTGTACGGGTGTTGAGAGGGCTAAAGAAATCACTGATATAAAATTATTAGTACAGGGCCTAGCACATAGGGAGCATTCAATCCATCGAGCTGTTCCTATTATTAAATGTGAAGTTGATGTCATCTCTTTTCTTCCCACTTTTATTTTGAAGTCATAGAGATATTTTATGTTTTTCTTTTTTTTTTTAATATCATGGAACAAACCCTGTGATAAGGTATTGGAAGTAATTATTAGAGAAGCAAAGGGCAGTGGGGGAGAGGATTGTAGAGGAAAGGAGCACTAGTGTATATGCAGTGTCTGCTGTGTGCAAGGCAATGTGGGGCCAGCTTTGCACAGCATCTTCTTAATCCTCATCACAGGACTATGGGGCAGGTATTATCAGCCTCATTTTACAGATGAGGAAAATGAAACTCTGAGTCATTAAATCATTTGGCCATGTTTCTGACACATGAAAAAATTCTTTCCTCTCTTTTCCAAGATATAGTGACTGCCTGCCAGGACTGCATGGAATACAAGTCTGTTTTCAAAAGAGCCAGCCTATATTCCAAAAAATCTTTAGAAGGAAGATACAAGAAAACCATCTACTACTGGTTTTTTTGGCTTTTAGGCAAACTATCACTGTTAGCTGTCTTTGACCGTTGCCATGAAGAACTTTCCTGCATTTTCCATTATTTTATCTCCTTCTATAAACTGTTAATTACTAGATTTAAAAGTAGGCAGTCTCTGAGTTTACATATTTTTCTGTGTTTTTTCATCTTAGGTTAAATATTATTGCTGCTCACAAGAAAACTTGAATCATGATGTTCTTGGACATTGATGGGAATGTCTAATAAAGGTAAATAAATCATATGTATATATATATATGGTTAAGTTTTCATATACTTACTCTATGCTCAAGTGTTTATGGTTAGCAGGAACATGTTGGTGGACCAACGGAGGTGGAGAGCAGTACTGTTGTGTTATTTTTCTGTTCTGTTTTGTCTTGAGCAAAATCTTGTGGTTTAGAAATGGCATTCTCGACAGACTTTTGTCAGTAGGGTCCATCACAGTTGGTACAGGGGCAGATTAAATGTGCAGATCTCTTTGGCTTGAATGGGTTGGTTTTCTTTCCTGTGAAGCATTGTTTTTAATCTCTGGAGAAGGCCAAAGGAGAGGCCTTTATTTGCAATGCATAGTGAAGTTCTGACACTTAGAAAATTCTTATAAATTAGATACCCTCTGTCTAAGTTAACTGAAATAGATTATAATTGAACATAGGATGGGCTATATTTAAGTGAACTGAAGTAAATTGTTTGGTATTTGGGAGGGAAAACTTTTCTTCTACCCTCTTATGTTTATCACCTGGGGCCTGCAAATTAAACTAACCGAAAAAAACAGATTAACATGAGAAAAATTTATTTACGCATGCAATGAGCATACATATGGAAGTGTTCAGTGATGAGTAGTTCAAAGAAGTGGTTATATTTTAGGGTTCTATACCCAACTTCATAGGGAAGGTTCCTATGGGAAGACCAAATAGTTTTCTATAGGAAAGACAAATGGGGTTTTTAGGAGAACAAATGGGAGATAAGAAAGTTTGTGATGATGTTTGTCTATACAGATAGGAGTGGTTTTTCCATCTTCTTTAGGGTCATAAAACTCCCCAGGAGAGGTTTATGGTAGCTTTATTCTTGGTCTCTCTCCTGGGAGCAGACCCACCCTGAAAAGGGAATTTATGGCAGCCCTCATTTTCAGACATTTTGCTTTATTCTGATTCTTCCCTTATTCTGTCAGACAACGGAAGGTCTAAGAAGGTTTCTTTCTGCATCTGTTGAATCTCAAATCTCTTCAGCTTAAAATAATCTTTATATCAACTCTAGTGTTCCTAGTGGGTCCCCTTATGTGCTATCAGAAGATATTCCTGCATCAGTCTTTTTTTCTGTTAACATTTTATCGTCTGTTATCTTTTTGGCTTAGGATGATCAGAATTTAGCATGGCATATGTGAAAATACAATATCATATTTTAACAGGACCTCATGAGGATTATTGGGTGGTATCTGATTTTTCATATTTCAGTTTTTGACTTAGACCACAGCTCATGTCTAAGAGAGACAATTCCAAAGGAGACTTTGTGGTACGTCCCTTTGATGGTGACATTCTTTCAGGTTACAAAGAAGAGAGAAATACTTAAGTTACATCAGCTGATGGGGAACTATTTTAAAAGCATCTTGAAAAGTAAGGAAACAGAGGACACCATCTGAGCAATAACATAGTCAGACTTCATGAAGAACGAGAAAAACATTCAGCATATAATTGTGACCCAGAGGTATAGTCAGAGCAATTCATCTTGCCAAACCTTTATAACTGCTGAGAATGACCTCTCACTGTAACAAGTTCTCCATACTTGCTATGGAGATGGTCTCACCCTCCACTCCCACTACTATAGCTGCCTCTACTGCTGTCTGTCTTGCAGCTTCTGTGCCATGCTGAAGTGCACCATGTATCCATGTTCCCAACATAGATGGATCAGATTAAGTCAGTTTGTCACTATCCATTATAGGACATCCTAGTGGGAAGAGTCCCTTTGTGAAACATTCTCTAGGTCCCTGGACTCCCTTAAGTGTAGCACATAGCTGTTTGTCAACAGCTGTTGAGCAAATACATGGCCTAATGAGTTGTGGTTAGGGAAACAAGTCTACATGGCTGCAGAAGACACAGCCTTTGGCCTCATTCCCATGAAGGGGCTGTGAGAATGCCAGGCATTTGTAGAAGAACTCCCATCCTTTGGGATGTTGGGTTTCTGGTCTGATCAGACTATGGATTGCCAATTCCCCATGCATTGCAATGTCCTTTAGGAATACCACATTGACAGAATTCCCTTGGTTCGTATGTGAGGATCTGACTGAAACCTATGTGTACGAGTCCAATAGAAAGTCTTCCATTGACAAGGAAAACACAGTCTTCGGCCATAAAAAATAAAAGGCAAGCTACAACTTTACGCCATGAAGAGCAATATAAGGGACAAACTAAGGAAAAGGAGGGCTATTTGTGAAGGAACTAAAAGGAGATGCTTGAGAAGAGAAAGGTCTAGGGAGTGTTATGTAGGTGACCCTGTGCTTTTCCATGGGACTATCTTCAAGAAGAGACTCTGAGGTTCTTTGGGGGAGCATGGAAGGAACAATGAGATGCCCTTTTCTTACAAATCAGAGGTCCAGAGTCTGAGAGTAGCCAATGACAGGCAACTTCAATTAGACACTTGAGTCATCCAAAAGATCAGAGAGTGGCCCAAGATAGGAGAAACTTGAATGGAAAACACAAGAGAGAATGAGTTGGAACTGAATGAAAGTTGTCCTGCTCTACCTCTACTCCCACTACCCAACATTCTAAGACCAGGGAGCAATCTAAGAGGGCAAATACTATTGTTTCTCCCCTTGCTCTAAAGTTTTCCTCTGTAAAAATCAAATAATCTCAGACATTTTCTTTCACATAAAAAATAAGTTAATGGGGATACAATTTTCTCATTTCAAAACTTTACTCCCCCTGTTTACTCTTGAAACTTTGGGACCTGCTCTTATTCAACCTTTCCTGTGTACCTGCCAATGACCAAATTAATGAAAATTTGCAAATGATGTCAATGGAAAGACTCAAATAGGTGATCATGCTTAGGTCATGATGTATATTTTATAGATTTGAGTTACATTCCTCTGGTCTTTGCTGCATTTATACACAGCAATCTAGTCATATTTTCTGCTCATAAAAGTCATGCTTGGTTCAGATGCTGGGGTCAACTGTGTCTTTTGCACTGGAGCTGTGCAAGGATCATGGTGTTCTGTGACCTCCAGGTGTTCTGCCACCTGGACAATGTAGAGAACCACTGTTCAGGGTCATAGTTTCCATATGTGACTCCCACATGTGGACACAATATTTGTTATTGCTGACTATATGTCCCAGAACATCTTTCCACAGCACTTTATTCAGAGTTTTCATATGCCAAAGGTTATATTTTCCTAGGTTTACCAGACAGAGCGTTGAAGCTTGCAAGTTAATAGCCTATAGACAGCCAAACCCACTGAGACACGTGAACTCAAGGAAATACCAACTCAATGGGTTGCCCAAGATGATCAGGAGGTGACTCCCTTTTCTGGGGAAACTGTCCCCAGCCAGAGGGCAAATGAATAACCTGATACTGCTCTTACAAATCGGAGGCTGCAAACACTTCGTAACCAGTTGACTAGGCCTAGAGAAGAAACTGGAGAGTTGGTCAAAACATTTATTGAGTACCTGCCATATGTCTTAAGGATAAAGTCAGCTGAGGAGGAAAGTCTCCAGGCTGATCTTTTGAATCAGAAGAGCCAGTTTATGGGAGGAAGAACCCAAGATATGACTTATGTCAAGAAGCTTCCAGATGAATGGACTTGGGTAAGAATTCTCCACCACAGAGATATGGATGGTGAAATCTGTGTCTGATTTCAGGGAACCTACTTGTCTAGAAGGCTAATGCCAGAAATTGGGTTTCCCAAAGGCAGGCTAGAGACAGAGAAATGTTATCTCGATAATAAACCTGTGGAGCTCCAAGCCAGCGTACTTGAGAGATAGTCAGGTGTTAAGCCACATAAAACAAATAAAACCCTAAGTCTGTAGGGCAAGACTGACCTTTAGAAGCAGAAAGAGGAGGCAGAGCCTAGGGTCAGAAACAGAAAGTCTAACATTTATGGAACACTTACCATTTAAGTACCATGCACTGATCAATATTTACAACTTAACTCATTTAAATGAGAATGAGGCTAGCAAGCATCCTCATGTTCCAACTGAGAAGACTGAGGCATAGAGAGTTCAAGTAACTTTCCCAAGGTCACAGAACTAGGAAGCTGTGAATTTGGGATTTGGTCTCAGGTAATATGGCTCCGGAACCCATTTTCCCGATGGTGACACTATAAATTGCCTGTGCAATTTCAAAGGAACGAGTCTGAACCTAGCCTTGAACAAGTAAGGAGAATCCGGGATGATTTACCCAAATAAAGTTTGCCTCTCTGGTTCTGTGTGTGCAGTCAATGTGTGTCAGGAAGGCTTGATATCAGAAGAAGCAGACAGAAAATCAACCACTGGTTAGGAATTCTTGGGCAATGATCCCTTGAAAATTTGGAGTTTATCATACTTCTGAGTATGAGATGCTCTCTCTGAAGATTCCTTCCTCATTTGCATTTTCTGCCACTGGAGCATCTGTCAAGTGATGTGTCTGTAAGTCAGTCCTAGCAGACACATTCAAGTGTAGCATATACATGGTTCAGACAGGAGCCGAGCTGAATCTGCTTCCTGTCTGCCAACATCAGGGTATTCTTTGGTGCCAAGCAGGGGCCAGCCCCCTAGCCCGATTGCCGGCAAACAGAAGCCATGATTCAATCACCTCCAAGCTGGCGCCAAGTGTCCTCGACCTTCGACTGCATTTCCTGGCCTTGTGTGAGTTCAGGTTTGGCAGAGGTGACCCTCTCTCACCCTTGTGAAACAGAAGGCCTCACAAATGTTTCTGGCCTGGCTCCTGGGAAACCATCCAGCTCCTCAAATGCTGCATATGAGTTTTTGTGACTCTTGTTCTATAAGAAAAGGCTTCCAGTATTGTAGCTTGCAGTCAAAATCCTAACATAAGACTAGGGAAATAAGACTGATTTACCACTCCCTCCCCACCAAGCACCACTAAACAAGGAACCAAATAGCCATTCCCACCCCCGCCACCAGGTGTGCCCCTTCTCTCCTCAACATTCTAGGAAGCAATCTCCTTACACGGGAATTGTCAGGAAAGAACTGGCTGACAGGTTGTATTATTGCTTCTGATCCCATTGGTCACATTGCATAACATCTTAACTCCTAACCTAATCCGATGGATGCAGCTTGACAGGGAGTAGCAGGGATGCTGGCCCAGCTTCCCACAGCTCTATTTAAGACCCTGCCTCCCTGCAGGCTGCTAGAGACCCACAGAGCATTCAGAGCACTTCAGAACATATTTCTCAGTCAAAATAGGTACAAGGGCAGCAGCCTGTCCCGAACTGTAGGGTTAGGTCCTGAGAAATAACTGTGGTCATTCTTGATTTCTTATTTCAAGAAGGTTTAAGATCTTAAGTCAATATAAGAAAAAGTAGTGCTTAGAGGACTGAGGTTGTAAAGGCCCTCAGAAGCACTTTATATTCCATGAACTCATTAAATCAATGAAAATGGCGATGTCAATGACATCTTAATTATCTCCAATCTAAAAGAGGAGGATTGAACAAGTCAATTCTATGCACCATTTCTTCCTCAGGAGAAATTTTTAGCTTACGTGTTTGTTTTACTTTGTTGTGGGCAAGTGCATGCTAAGAGAAATTTAGTTTTTCTGTGCCTGGTCCTCCATCTAGATATTCAGGGCCTTTCTGATCTTACGGCCCAGTGTTGATTATGTTGGCCTCCTGGGTCCCATATGTCCCCAAGATGCAGACTCAAATCATGTGTTGTCAGCTTCTTTACACCATCCCCCAGTATCCTCCTGCTGCCCTCTGAAGGTACAAGGAGGGTAGTTTACTCACAATTCCCTTTTCTCTCTCACAACACTTATTTGAAAAAGTCATCATTCTTGTTCTGCCTGGAAATTAACTCTTTAACTCTTTAATTTAGCCCAACCCCCAATGACTTCCCAGTAACTCTGGAGTTGTAAAGAGCTCACTGACTGTGATGTGGCACCCTCTGGCGGCTGGCGTGCCCTGCAGCTTAAATATTGATGGGGGCTATTCTATATACCATGTGGCTCCCTGCAATTTCCTGCACTTCCATGTGTGCTGTCTTGTCTTAGCCTGTTGGGCCAGGAGAATGTTGCAGATTCAGGGACCCATCTTCAGGCTCCTTAATTCCCAGACAAGGCTGACTGACATTTCACTGCCCAATCTTACGTCCATATGCAGCAAATAAAAACTTTATCCAACCCCTGTGTCTGTCTGAAGATGGGGTTGGGCAGAGGATGAAAGCTAATTACCAATCATATTATATGAAATTGTGTTACCGTGGGGTATTTTTGTCATGGAATTGTATTGTATCTATCTTTAAATTTTTGTAGAGTTACATGAGACTATACATTAAATACACTGTCTCAGTCTGTGTGAGCCGCTATAAAAAAATACCACAGACTGGGTAGCTTATAAACAACAGATATTTATTTCTCGCAGTTTCAAAGGCTGGGAAGCCCAGGATCAGGGTGCCAGCACGTTTGGGTGAGGGTCATCTTCCTGGTTCATAGCTGGCACCTTTACAGTGTCCGGACAGGGTAGAAGTGGGCTAGGGCTCTCTCTGGAGCCTTTTTTATAAGACGCTAATTCTTTTCATGAAGGTTCTACATCAGGACTTATGTACCTCCCAAAGCTTCACCTACCAGTGCCATCACATTTGGTGGTTATGATTTCAGCATTTGTATTTGGAGAGCCACAAACATTTAGACCATAGTATCCACTTAATACAGTTTCTCACACATTCTTATTAAATCACAAGAGATTTTATTATTGATAAATATATAACACATAACTTAAAACAGAAGTTCTTGAGGTTTTCTAGAAAGTATAAAGAAGTAAACTGACATAAACCGGAATTGTGTATTTAATAAGAACTCCAAATTGGGAAGAGATTACTGCAATTCTATAATATTAGAATTCATGAAATTTGCCACCTGAAATAAATATGTCTACAGTCCATGAAGCATATTTGAATTAAATACATATCATGAGCCCATAGATGTTTTGCTTTACCGTGCTGTCAGCATGGGCACCTCTCTGACCTTCACAGACCCCTCTGGCAGAGTTTGTATGACTCCTTGTTACATATTTAAAGCTTGATGTTCATTTTAATAGAATTTCACCTGTAGAGAACAGTGTGATTTCCCCTATCCAGGATGAGCCCTGAATGGAAGAGAAGAAGAGGCAGCTAGGACAGTGGGGAGGATATGTCCCATCATGGTCAGTAAAATCTGTCTTCATCAAAAGGGACTGGTACTATACTGAGTTTCCTGGGACACATTTTTGGTTCTCAAAGCACAGCCATTATAAGATGGTCTTTAAATTGTTCTTTGAATAATAGTTTAAATTCCACTCCATGACATTGTGCTATGTTCTATGCTAAGTTCTAGAGGCAGAAACAGATATGGCTGGTTCCTAATTTTAAAGAGTTCACAGTCTTAATGAAAAAAAAAAAGTAAACAGACAAATATGCAAACAATAATAATACAGATCAGAGCACAGATTGGAAGGAAAAGAGCTTAGAGTCAGAGAGACCAGCAGAAATGTTTGCAGTACTCCCAATGAGAAGAGGAGGGTAGGAGGACTGGATAAGGGCAGTGGAAGCAGAAATGGAAAGAAGGGGACAAAGAAAGGGGATATATGAGCTAGGAGCTCAGGGAAGGTGCCGGGAAGCTGACAGCTAAGAAAGTCAGAAAATCAAGACTCTAAGATAAGAATAGCTTTGAATTATCCATATCAAAGTGGTTGCATTTCTCCTACTGTCAGATCAATTTCCAAGGAGTTTAAGCCCCTGGTAATTCATTTCAGCACTTTTTAAGGCATCTGTGATGATCAGTTACTTGATGCATTAAGAAACAAGCTACTGATGGAATGTATGGGTTTTTTCATATAGTTTTATTTTTCTTTTTAGTCCCAAAATGCTTTCGAAGTTGGAAGGAAACTGTGAGTCATATGCTGCTTAGCTAGGGAGTCTGGAGGTGAGTGATGCCATTACCAGGTGATAGAAAATCAGGTTATAGGTCCCATTTGTTTCCCATTGTCTCCATGATGTGACATTAGGAGATGATGGCTGTGGTTATGGGGAGACATTTGTTCGAATGATGTTCATAAATACACTTTGTTATGCAGTTATGTCAAATCACCTGCTTTTCCCTCCCTCTCTGGGAGCAGTCTGCTTCTCAGTTGCTTGATTTCTCTCTCTGAAATAGGGCTGTGCTAACAAAGAATCTGGAACTCAGGTGTGAGACATGGAATGTTAAATCTACCTGCAGTATTTGTGTAGGAGGAAAAAGCAAGATGGGAGGGGAGAGGGAGGGTGACCCTGGAGGAATTCTAAGCCTGTAAGACAGCGTTTGCATTTCAGCTGA
The DNA here is from genome assembly GCF_026419965.1 of Kogia breviceps. Classification (NCBI taxonomy): domain Eukaryota; kingdom Metazoa; phylum Chordata; class Mammalia; order Artiodactyla; family Physeteridae; genus Kogia; species Kogia breviceps. Next base: position 60,610,068 of record NC_081316.1, read on the forward strand.
ACCCTGAGCCTGTATTTAGGTACTTTTTGAATGCTTGAATTAAATCACCATTAAATCTCTCAGGATCTAATGTCTTTTGGGCAATTTTTAAAGGGCTTTCTGTGATTCTTCCTCAGTTATTAGTCTGTTCTTATTTTCTATTTCCTTTCCAAAGTTTCCAAACTTTCCAAACTTGATTACCTCTTATTAGATTGGGAAGATTAGAAGTTAAAGGAGGAGGTGTGTTTACCTTGTCCAGCTGTGAATGCATATGTCTTTACATTGCAGAATTTATAAAGGTTTTTATTTGCTCTTTTATTATTTAAAAATAAAACAGCCTTTTATTTATTTATTTATTTATTTTTGGCTGCATTGGGTTTTCCTTGTGCGTAGGCTTTCTCTAGTTGTGGTGAGCGGGGGCTAGTCTTTGTTGCCGTGCACAGGCTTCTCATTGTGGTGGCTTCTCTTGTTGCAGAGCACGGGCTCTGGGTGTGCGGGCTTCAGTAGTTGTGGCACGAGGGCTCAGTAGCTGTGGCTCATGGGCTCTAGAGCACAGGCTCAGTAGTTGTGGCACATGGGCTTAGTTGCTCCACGGCATGTGGGATCTTCCCACACCAGGGCTCAAACCCATGTCCCCTGCATTAGCAGGTGGATTCTTAACCACTCCGCCACCAGGGAAGTCCCTATTTGCTCTTTTAATTGTCTTTTTTTTTTTTAAACTTGGGACTTCATTATGAAAGATATTTGATTTGGGTCCAAATGTTCACCAATCTACCTTTCACTGTGCTATCTCTGAAATTATGCTTTTAAGAACAATTAGTTTCCCAGAAAATCACAGCCTGAAAGAACATGAGACATGTTCTTGGTCTTGTCTTCTGGTCTTGTCTATTGATTTAAGAAATGGGAAAACGGAGTTGTCAGCTGGTAAAATAATTTATACAAGTTATAGTGTCAGGAAAAAAACCAAGCTCAACTTAACTAATAGATTGTCTTTTTAAAATAAGCACAGCAATGGAACATCATACATGTATTTTCCTTCCTTCCTGATGTCAGAACAACCACCAATTCCTGGCTCCTAAGTATTACTCTCTCTACTTTGTGTGGGTTGCTACCCAAGAGCATCATGGTGTCCAGGGGCCTAACGGATATGGTTGCCAGCCTTTCAGCTCTAGTTTCCAGGGATATGTCTTCAAATCAATAAAGTTCTTAGACTTCACATGCTACAGAAGGAAAGATAAAAGCAATCCCAAATACTATGAGTGATCCATAAATCTTCCTTCAGTTTGCATATATTCATTATGAAGCATTGCCCCAAACCCAATTGAGGATGTTACTTATTTGTTTTATTAATTATGTGAAAATTAGCAAAACATGAAATATCAATGACTTGAAGGAGTGAGAACTGGATTATGCATAGGCAAAGATCAATCTCATTGATTTTATATATGGCCATGTTCTACTGGATGATCAGTGCCTGCCATCCTGTAGACCGACCCCGAAACCATGTCAGGGCCAAAGCAAAAGTGGGTTCTGATACTAACCCTTGCCTGTATCAATAAACATGACAAGGACAGCACTTTACTATATGAACTTTCAGGTATAGAAAAATAGTTAGTGAGTTAACCTGATTCTCTAAGAGGTAGACTTAATGAAACATTATTTTCACAGCATCCACTTGACACCTGATTAAAGAACTTTTGTTTTTAAATTTTATTGTGCAGTGCAAATTGTTATGCCTGTTTTTTCATGCATAATGAGTATACAAGATAGTAGTAATAATAATTATGTTCACAGTGGTCAAGATTGCCAGGAATAGAGGTGCTCATCTCCCATCCCAGGGATCTGGGCCCTCATAGGCAGGCTAAGGCTGGGAAGGACTAGTGGGTGAGTGTGTAAGGAAGCCCTCCTCTGGGAAACTCAGGGGATTAAGGTTTTTAAAAGTTGAGTCTGCCATTACTTTTAAATGTTGAATCCAGGGCAAGAAATGGGAGACAAAGCCATCAAGATCAAAATCTACATAAACCGAGAGTCAGAGTTTAAAATAAAAATAAACAAAATCAGACCATTTTCTGGTGGAGGACTAGTATTAAATGATATAATGAATATAAAACACTTAGCACAGGGCATGATACATAGTGCTCAGTAAATGTTGGCTATTATTAGAAAACAGAGTTTTCAATGTCCGTCTCTTATCATTTAAAACATAAATAACTTTATATTCTCCTCCTTTCAGTTATCAAATCTTTGAGCTTATACCTGCAAAGCATTTTCTAAACCAGATCAATTCTCATTGCTTCCAGGACTCCTTGTTGGAACAGTCATCATCTTTCAATTGCAATAGCACCAAAATTGGTATCTCTGTTCCCACCATTGTTCCCAGCAGAGTGTCCATCACCCAGAAAATCGTACAAGTCCCTTCTTCACTCAGGCACTCCCTGAGGCTTTCCAGTGCACTTAGAAGCTTGCATATACACTTTACCATGCCTGCAAGGCATCCACATGGTCTGTATCCTGGCCAGCTTTTCAATTTCATCTCCTCTCATCTTCCCCCACTCACTCCACTTTTGTTGGAGCTCTTAAAGAAAAACTCTTGCCCTAACCCCTTTTCTCTTGCTGTGTCCTCTGCCATAAATATTCTTCTAACCTAGCATTCAGTTTTTTCTTTTTTTCAAGATTTTATTCAGATAGAAGCTCTGGTGGCTCTGTACTTAAAATTTTACCTTCCCCTCATTCTCTATCCCCCTGCTGCTTTCTTTTTTTTTTTTCATACTCCATCTCTCTTCAATCTGAAATTTTATTATACATTTATTTATTTTCTAATTTATACTCTGTTTCTCCTATAGAATGTAAATTCCACACAGGCAGGGACTTGATCTGTCTTATTTACTGGTGTGTCCTCCAATGTCTGGCACCTATTACAGTAGGCATCCGATAAATATTTTTGGGTGAATGAAAGTATAGAAAGTTCTTTCTAAAGATGTGTGTTTGTATTTGGAATACTGTGTCAAATACAATATAATATGGTACACCAAAAAAGTATACATGAATGTGAGAGAGAAAATAAATGTTGGCAAATAAAAATTAAAATAATGGGAAGTGTTTTCCATGAAGTTCATTTAATAATCATATTTTGTACATTGCTAGATGGGTTATATACTTGACTTTGTCAATATTTATTTGGCAATCTACTATGTGCCAAGAACTTTCAAATATACTATTTCACTTTATACATATATATAATATTATATGTATATTGAGTGAAATGACATATTTGAGTGTGTGAAATAGATTGATAGAGAGGTAGGTAGTCAGATAGATAGATAGATAGATAGATAGATAGATGTCAATCAACCGTGAGGAGTTGATGTTATTCTGCCCTCTATGTATCAGCTAGGAAGAACAGAGCTCAGAAAGGCATGGTTACTTGCTTACTACCACTCAGTCAATGGAACCACAATACTTAAATAAAGATGTAAGGAATGTTGAAGCTCAGGCTTTCCCATTTCCACAAAAGTTTTTTTGAAAGGTTTTATTTCTTGCTCCACTGCTTTCTAGCTGTATGACATTATTCATTTTACTTGACCCTTCTGATTTTTTTCCTCATTTGTACATGAGAGAAAGCTGATTTAGTCTGTTGATCTGAAAAAGTTGCTGCACATTCAAAGGGAGTAATAAATGTAAACAGTGAGAAAGGAGGTTAACTGTTCATCACTGCAGGGAAATCATCTCCCTGTGGTGGCAACCCACTGAGCCAACAGAGGAACAGAAGCAAAGAAAAAGATGATGTGAAGGTCTTGATGCCTGGAGCTCTGTTTTGAGCTCTGTGTCCAGTCATTGCTGAAGCCAGCCCATTCCCTCCTTTACCACCATTCATAAATAGTAAATTTCCCAATTTGACATAAACTAGCAGGGTAGCTCTCATTCACAATTTATAGCCTCATGGTTAACACAGAACTCCACATTGACCTCCTAGGTCTCTGCTGAGGTAGTTCCCATCACACAGGGAAACTTTTCGCTTATTCAATCCATACACATTTGTAGAATGTATCTTACATTATGGTCCAAGAGTGTAATCTTGAAAAAGACTGAGTTTCTGCCCCTAAGGAGCTCCAACACTAATCAAAAAGCAGGCATTTAAAAGAAATGTATGCATATTACATGTGTGCAAAGTGTTATGATGAAATTACATTTGAAGAAATTACATTTAAAATGAGTCCTAATGGATAAGTAGGAGTCCACACCACCTCTGATCTGTTCACGCAGACCTCCCCTTAAATCAGACTTCAGTACCTTTTGTAAATCCAGTCAGTTTTAGATAATATCCCCAGGGGGTGGAAAAAATGACATTTCTGATCAAATGGTCATTCTGGGCTCACAAATACATTTTTAAAACATCATATACCTTCTAGTGCCACCAGCCCATGAATATATAGTCCACTGTAGCGGTTCTTAACATTATGGGGACTCATAGACAACTTGGAAAAATTAGTACCAGTCTTTCCTCAGAAAAATGTGCACAGAAGAATTTTGCATACAGTGTCATGAGTCCCGTGACGCCTGATTGAAATTCCCTACCATGCAAATGAATCAATTATTCCTTCAGCAAGCCTCACTTTGGGGTCAGGACTCCCCTGAATTCTACCCACAGGCAAGAGCTAAGTGCTTCTGGCAGTAGAATCATGGCAAAAATGAAGGATGACTTGCTAAAGAGCTTTACAAATATGATTTACCATCTATACCTTGATGCTCCATAGGCATCACTAGACTAGATTAACTCACTAGATGGAGCTCAGGAGGAAAATAAGCCAATCAATCAGCCCGTCTCCTACTTCCAAGAGTGAGCTATTCTCCAAGAAGCCAGCATCTAGCTCAGGAGTCTGTCTCTCAAACAGACGTGAGTTATGCAGCCTCCATCTGTAGGGCATTGGACATTTCCTCTCCACTGCCACACAAGAGGTTTCCTAGCCCTAGTTATTGAATTAATCAATCAAATTTTATTTTTATTGCACCATTCTGGAAAATCTGTTCATACCCCTTTCCAGTAATGCTGAAAAGAAAAATAATCCATACCACCCAATTAAGAATAAAACATATGTCTTCTTGACAACGTCTGAGCTGTGGTGGTTCCAGTTGTCATTGGTTCTTGGAGTTACTCAAAATTAAAGGCAAGATAGACTACTGGGGTAATACCTGCGAGCAGATAAGTTTCATTACAACCACTAAAAAAAAAGAAAGAAAACACTTAAAAAGTGAGGGGTCTCAGATGCCCTAGGGTATACAGCCAGAAGCAATAATAATAACATGTATTTATTGAGCACTTTCCCTTCTATGAGTTCAAAAAGCTGCACTGTGTAATATTTAATTCACCCCTACCACAGAAGATTTATAACTTCTCCAGGGCCCAGGGCTTGAGAATGGAAGATCACTCAGGCTTTCATTGATGGTCTTGGCTGATAAAGATGCTGAGGGCGTACATTTCCTGGCATTAGAAGAGAGAGATCTGCAATCTAGAATGGGGGTTGGGGGGGGTGGATGTTGGGTGCTGACAGAGAATAAGGGCACGATGTCAAGATGAAGCCATCCCCAGAAGAAGAGAGCCCACCAGGAACACTTGTGAGCAGCGTCATCTTGTGAATAGGCCCAGCCTCAGGGTGGCATTCTCAGCCTTTCAGCTCCATAAACTCCATCTTGTTAGTGGCCCAGAATTGGTGTAACTCGAGGAACTTGCCAGACTGTCACCCAACTCACAAGACACACATTCAGATTAAACCAGAACACCTCTCAGTGTGTTCACATAAAAAGCAAAGGTGTGGGCTTCCCTGGTGGCACAGTGGTTGAGAGTCCGCCTGCTGATGCAGGGGACACGGGTTCGTGCCCTGGTCCGGGAAGATCCCACATGCCGTGGAGCAGCTGGGCCCGTGAGCCATGGCCGCTGAGCCTGCGCGTCCGGAGCCTGTGCTCCGCAACGGGAGAGGCCACAACAGTGAGAGGCCCGCATACCACACACACACACACAAAAAGCAAAGGTGGTCCTTTCAGTGACTAAATGGCAATGTTAACTCACCAGACATCTGACTGGTTTTCCAGTATTAAAAAATAAACAAACTTTGGGAGGTGACGTGATGGTTGTTTGATGCACATGGGATCAAATTAAAGGGCACTTTTTTCTGTTCCTTTAGGAGAATTTTGGACAGACTTTCTCTCCCTTTGTCCCTGCCTCCTTTCTAGCTCCATCCATTTTTCTCTCATATATGCAGGTCTTTTGATGTATGATTTTCTCCACCTAAAATACTGTCTCTCCGTGCTCATGTGCGCATGCGCGCACACACACACACATTTTGGCCAACCCTTGTCCATTCCTTAAATGTCAAATCCCTACAAGGTGTTCTGCCAATAGTGGGCTAAATTCTATTATGGGCTCCCGCAGCATCACACACTTCTTTCCTTATCATGTTGTTTTATCTATGATTATGATATAGCCCTTACCATGAGGAATAGTAGTTAACTTATCTTTTCCGTGAGACTGTAAGTTCCTTGTGGACAGAGATGAGTAGCATCTTGTTGGCCTTTCTCTGTACAGCACCTCACGGGGGAGCTAGCATATCCAGAACTTATTGTGCTCTTAAGAAACACAAAATAAATGATGGTTAATGTGTCCACAAGGTTCAAATGTGTCAGGCCCTGTGCTAAGCATTTTGCATGTGTTATCTTATATACTCTTCGCAGCTTGCATTTATGTACCATGGTCATCATTTTCAGAAAAGAAAAATGAAGCTCACAGAGGTGGTCACTCTCTTAGTTTGAGTCCCCCAGAAATAAATCCCCAAAACAGGATTCAGGATCAAGTAGTTTATTTGGCAGATGATTCCAGGAAATACCCATGGTGAGTGAGGAAGTAAGACAGGAAAGGGAAAGCAAGCAATAAAAGGTGCATTATCTGGCCAGAGACCACTGTGGGTGATGGAAACAATCTCCCTGGGAAAACTCAGGCAGTCAGGAGAAAACATGCCTCAGAGTTATCCCATCAGAGGTGCAAGGGGTTGGGAGTATTTATACACCACCTTCCATAAGTCATTGGTTGAGGTCTGCTGCGGGTAGGTTTGGAGGCATGACTCTCCAGTCTTTCTGGCCTGTTGAGTGTTGTAGGCAGGAGTGCACTATAACGGAAAGAGCTAAAGTGATATGGGAAGAGTTCCACTCAAGTTTCCATTTTTCACCAGGGACAATATTGGGACATGAACCTGAATATGTTTGATTCCAAAGCACATGCTTTTAATGACTATTTTTATACACCTGTGTCAAATAAATGAATAAAAAGAAAAAGAAAACATAAACAAAATGAAGACATGAAGACTTTCACAAAGGATTTCTCATTGGAGCTAAGATAAAGTCTGATGAGCCTTCTCTGTCTGCAACTGGAATGTTCGTGCTTTCTGGATTCAGTGTCTCTTCCCTTGGGGATGGCTGCAGTGCTCTGTCAATTTTCTTTCTCTTCCTTCTTCCCCTGGTAAGGGGACCCCTCCACTTTGGCTCTCTGTATTCTTTCTTAAGATATGATAATATACTGATTTGGATACAGTCAAGTCTTGACCTATCCTGAGAGCCATGCTCTTTCTGTGGTGATCACCCGTCTATCAGCTCTCTGCTGCTATGCATTGATTTTCTTGGTCAAAAGCTCAGATCGCTGAGGGCAGAACGTACAGTTGCCAGAAAGCCCTGTATCCTGCTTATATGTTTCTTCTTTATTCTCTTCTTCCCCTCATACACATCATCTCACTCCATGCAGTTTCCAAAATTAGTTTGCACCCTCAAATGTAGTCAGTCTGTTTTATTCGTGAGGTAATGGCTCTCCTTTCATAATGCAATAGCTTTGTTTTGAGAAGAGTTGATGTTCATTCAGTTCTTGTCAATCAAATCCTTTTATTAAAAAAAAAAATCAGCTTTTACAGGTAATAGTCTCAAACACACCATTAGCCAGTGTTTGCATGCTTTCTGTACTTTTGCTTATTAGTGAAATAAATTCTCACCTTCAGTTCAACAAATATTGGTGGCACACCTACTGTGCGCCAACCACCGTGTTATTGATCGAAAGATGAATAAGACATGCTCCCTGTTCTTAAAGTCTACGGGGAGAGACAGACATCAAACTGCAGTGTCAGTGCAAGGTGATATGCTGTATCATAGAGTAAAGCATAAAGTGGTATAAAAAAGTAAGTACAAGATAAAACAGATAGCCTACAGGAAGGGCAAGGAAGTCTGAGATTATGCAGAGGACATAATATTTGTGGCATTTGGGTTAAAAATACAACTCATGCACGGGTTCTAAAGTGTATGTATGTATATTTCCTTCAGGTAGTATAAAAGTTTCCATTTGATGCGAAAGATGGTTGAAAGACAAGTGTCTTAGCCATTCACCTTTTGCTCTCTACCCTAATGTATCAGCTTAGCTCTGCACCTTGGGAGGCCCACCTCCTGGATTGCCATCGGCACTTCGGGTAATTCCTCACTGAGAGTCTGGTGGGTGGGGTGGGGGTTAAACGCTGACTCTTTCTTCAGCTAAGAAGTCTGAACTTTATTCTACAGGCCAGTGACATTTCACGCTGTGTTCCATAGACCACTTGGATTAGGGGAGGAGTGAATGAAACAGAGAGCAGGATGGGGAGTAGGGGGGTGACAAACAAGTGCTGTTTGGGTTCTTCACCTCTACCTCCACTGAAGCAGCCCTGTTCATTGCTACTTTCACATGACACTTATGAGGCAGAATTTGGTCTACAGAACACCGGAAGGAAGGAAGGAAGGAAGGAAGAAAGGAAGGAAGGAAGGGAGGGAGGGAGGGAGGGAAGATATTATGGTAATTGGGAGTTATAGAATTTGAAATGTTTTACATAGGGGAGTGAAATGACCATATGTGTGATTTAGAAAGAGCCTTTTGTCATAAAGGTAGGAAATGAAATGCAGGGTGTGAAACTAAGGAAGGAAAATCAGTGAGGAGGCTATTGAAATATACCAGGTAAGAGGCGATAGACCAATCCAGGACCATATTTGTGGTTCTGGAGAGGAAGGGTTGGAACTGGATTCAGGGAAAATAATAACATGTGCTCATAGGGTTGTCACAAAGATCAACTATTATGAAATATATTTTAAACTACATAGAGGAGTGCAAATGTTAATTATGAGTGTTATTTTGACTAGATCATAGCTGTCTTTATTCTAGTCAGTATTCTTTCCACAAGTCACTCCCAGGATTCATTGTAAATTGAGCTTTCAACTAATTGGATTTGCTGAAAGCAATAGAGAATGCCATTTGGCTACTTCCTCTCCAGGGAATGTTGATAGTCAAACCTCCAGGTCATTATTTAGAATCCTCAGTTCCAACATGGGAAATTTAAACTTGGATCTCCTGTTAATCTCTAAAGCACGCTCTTCTTTCCCTCCCAAATGAGCAAATATTTGAACTTGAGAAAGAGATCTTTTCTGCAACCTCCAACAAATCTTTGCCTGAATTATCCAGCAGTGGTAGATCCTGATATTCTAAGGGGACATGTAACAATTAATTGTGGCTAATACCTTGTGTTATTTAATAAGGATGATGATGATGAAGATGGTAATATGATAAAGATGAGAATCATTATATCGACCACATTTTAGCTCCTACTCTGTGCTAGGAAATACACTAGGCACCTTCTATACATTAATTGTCTCATTAAAGCCTTATAATGATGTTCAATATTATCACAATTTGAGAGTTCAGGAAACTGAAGCTCACAAATTTTAAGTAACTTGTCTAAGGTTATATGATTAGTAATATATGGATTAGAGATTTGATCCCAGCCCAGTCTGCTTGGCTCCAAATCACACACTCACTATTTCTAGGCAGAAGTATCAAGTACCCAGAGTTCCCTTACTCCTCACCCCACAATCTCACCAAGTGAGGTCCTGGCCTTGTCTCCAGGCAGAAAGTTTTGTCTAAATATTCTGGCACTGGACACACCAGAGTGGATTTTCCTGGTTGGAGTTGTCAATACATTGAGGAGGCCTCTCTAAGCAGAGAAAGTGACAAGGCCTTACACAAGACAAACAGAATGGCAGTGTCTGCAACTCTCAGAAATGTAAGCTTAATAGGTCAGGCTAGGCTAACAGGACTGGTGGGAGATGGACATTCTTCTAGCTTCACGCTCATGTAGTCCTTAGACAGAAAATCAGGCAAGAGGATTCAAAGCAGGCCCTCAAGGTATTTAACTGTGAACTGAAACACATGCATTACAGTTCTATCTAGGGCTTGCAGAGATTCATGATAGAAACAAGCCACATTTTTTCAAGAAGTTTTCAGTTCTCTGACTCTAATTCCGAAGAGGAAGACACCTCAGCAGTGTGCCCAGTTCCTTTTCCAGGCCTTTCCTCTCCTACCTAAGAGTGAGGGCTCTAAAGTCAGACAGCCAACATGTTTATACCCCTGCTCAGCCATTCACCTACTATGTGACCTTCAGTGTTTTTTTTTTTTTTTTTTTACTTCTCTGGACCTGTTTTCTCACCTATACAATGGGGAAAGTGATAGGACTTTGTCATGGGGTTTTCAAGTGGATAAAATTGTATCATACATGAAAAGAGCTTGGCTTAAAATCCAACACATAATGAGAGCTTGATACATGATAGATATAAATAACATTGTGTGTGTGTTTGTGTGTGTGTGTGTATACATACATTATACATATGTATTATAAACATATATATTTTCAGATCATGGAGTGGGGGCATGAGATAACAGAGAATACCTCATTTTGTAATTCTGTTTTGAATCACTTCTGTATATCTAGGTTCCCTGAGTCTCCATTTTCTCATTTATGAAATGAGAAAGGGCAACTACATTCCCTTCACTGGGTTATTATTATCATTAAGTAATACAATATGTATTAAAAGGTTAGCACAGATCTGACATTTAATAAATGTAAGTTATTCTTCTGGAAAAGAATATGGAGGCCAGGGAAACAAATGAGAGGTGAGTCATAGAGACAATTGTACTATCATTTTTCCTCTTTTTCTAAGAATACATTTCAGTTGTATTGCTTAGCTTCTCTGACCCTCACCCTCCTCATTTGTAAAATAGAGATGATAAAACTTGCTGATGCACCTGTATCTTATGATGTAGCTGTAGATGACAGGTATAATTTTTATGAATATATATAGAGGTGTAGGTGTAGATACAGACATGAGTGTGGTTAAGTGGCTAGAACTGTGCCTCGTATACAGTGGCTACTAAATGTATTTTAGTTTATTTTTTCTCCTTTCTTCTTCCTTTTCTTTCTCACTTATATTTTCATGTCCTAATCTCCAGATCCTGGATTACTTTTGCTCTGTATTATAATGCTCCATGTTGATCTTACTCCCTCTTTCTACACTAGACTAATTAGGCTCTAAAATCTTTGGAAATAGGACCGATGTCTGGTCTATGTTTTGTCCTTCACAGTGCCTACCACATGCCTGATGTAGAAAAGAGATTCTATAGATATGTATTGCATGTGTGTTGCTTGTCAGTAAGTGGGGAGAAAATTCAATTTGTACTTAGCAAATGAAGGAAGTGAGCAATATGGTTATAAAGAAAGTTGTGAAAAAATTTTCTTGAATTGAGCATAAGGAACAAGAGTATCATCAGTGTTAATAATGGCCATAAGATATAGGGTAAAGGAAATGAATAACATACTGATACACTGATATCTACTATATTTCAGATTTTCTGCCAGCCATCTTGAAATACAATAACGTGACCAACTAATCAGCTTTATGACCTATGCCATGATATTTTCTTTCCCTCCTAATGTTAGCCATACTGTTGCACTAGTCAAAACATTTTTGTACAGCTCCATAAATACCCCATGTGTATGTCACATGTGCCACTTAGTATGCACAGATAGTGATCATACAATGGAAAAGGGCTCCATGATCCTACCAGCTCCTCATCCAACATCTCTGGTGATTTTCTTTTGCCTACATTATGGTCTTTTAAAAATGTGATGGGTACAAAGCATTTAAGAAAACAATCATTTAAATAAGAACATATGTATCTTTGAGAATACAGTTCAGCCTAGATCTAGGACTCAGTAATGGAATCATTTAGTGCTCTCACCTTGAACTTGTCTGCAAAGAGGGAATGTTTACATATCTGTATGGCTTAGAGGGTGAAGGGCTTTGGGAAATCACATGGAGATAATTATGAGGCTCTGAGTTGTTGACTCCCATTTCTCTCTGTTCTTGCACCTTCCCTCTCTAACACTCCACTCCCTCCCAGAAGGATTTTTTTTTTTTCCTTTTTGTCATCAAAATAGCCTTGATTTTCTTAGAAGTACTATGATAACATGAAATATTCTTGGCTGCTACATAGCATGTAATACATTTTCATAGTCAGGCAGTAACTAATAATTATATCAGTAATGATAACTAATATGCTCTTGATATATTCCAGGTTCTATACTATGGACTCCCACATTATTCAGTATGTGTAACTACCAATGATTTAGGTACTGTTATCATCCCCATTTTATAGAAGAAGAAATTGTGGCTTAGTAAACAGAAGGAATCTACCCAAGGATAACACTTAGCAAATAATCGGCCTTGGATTTGAACACAAGCACGTCAGAAACCATATCATTACCTCTTCTTTATATTCATTTTGCTATAGGAGTCATCATTTCACCCACAATTCACCTTACCGTTATTGAGATTTCTAGCAGGCTCGGCTCAGTGTTATGCTGGAGAAAGGGAAAGTCGGCATTAAAATAAACGCCCTCTGTCCTCTAGATACTTAGAGTCTCAGAGTTCCATGAGCAGTATTCCTTCATTTCTTCAGCATCCTTCAACATATATTGAACATCTGCTATTTTCAAGGCCCTGAGGTAGATGCCAGGAGTATAAAGATGAAAGGACAGAATTCCTATCTCAATTGCAGTCTAGTACAGGGAAGGCAGTTACAAGGCATTCAGGAAACCGCTGTGACCCCATCCCCAGTTTCACCCCACTCCATGGAACATTGTGGAACTTGTCCTTTTGGGGTCACATGCCCCTTCAGAAATCCCTCAAAACAGAGCTCCAGTCAGACATGACCAATTAGTTGGATTTAGTACTTGAAATGAAACCTATTTCCAACCCTCATCTACTGCAAAGGCAGACCTCGAGGTATATAGGAGCTAGAATGGGAACTCAAGGGCATTATAGAGTTCTAGGGTGGGTCCTTAAAGATCACCCAATCCAACCCTCTGACTTTTCTAATAGGGAGATGAAAGCCCTGACAAAGGTAGTGAATGAGACAGAATTGCCTCAAGAACTCAGGTCTCCCAAACACTTTCCATCAGACCACAGTGTGTTCTCTCTGCGTGAACGGCCCTCAACAATGAAGGAGGGGCAGCCAGGCCTGGGATTTTTCTATGGAGCCAAAGATAATGGGCCCTACACTGATATTTGCAAGTATCTGTAAAACTTTCTCAGTGAAGAGCCCAATTGACCTGAGTGAGGAGACACCCAGGGCTGCTTCCCAGAGGCTGGTGCTGATCTTTTGATTTGTATGCCATTTCTTTTACCTTATCCCTTTAATTAACATGTGAAAAAAATGGCATCTCTGTCAGTTCATGACAAGTCTCCCCCACGTTCAGCTTGGCATGCTGGGACATGAACTTGAGGTAACTGTGAGCAAAATCCGAATGCTAAAATAGGAAGCATGAACGGGGTGAACCGCTCTGCGTGCACTTACCAGGATCAATTTTCCACTTAGACAGCTTTTGCCCAGTTGTGCTAACTACTAACCAATCTATACTTCCTAATGGGTTAAAGCAGAAAGGTCAAGCATCATAAAATCATCCATTTCCCACTCATTAATATTCAAGTGTGGGTTCCTGAACCTGCCCCAGGCTACATAACAAAAGGGCTTTTTATAAGACCAACACTATATAGAAACATAGGTTTGTGTGCAGTTTTCTGAATGAATGAATGAGTGAATGAATTAATGAATGAAACAGTACATGAAGACATGATAATTGACAATTTGTATGAGAAATTGTGTAAAGGGCTGGGACTAGGGTAAGGTGAGTATCTTACTCACCAGGAGCCAAATTTTCTCAGTAATCATGATACGTATAAGATATTTTATGCAATATTTTTAATTTAATACAAAAGTTTATGATCAAATATAAAAATTTTACATACAGAATCAGTTGAGCTATGTTTATAATGGAGAGAGAGAGATCTACATGTCAGGAAGATAGGGGACTTTGAATAAGACAGGAAAACCAAGGCTAAAATCTTGCCTCTGGAAATCATTAGCTGTGTAGCCTTGGGGGTTTTCATTAACCATTGGCCTCAGTTTCCTCATTATTGAAATGGAGATAATAGCTCCCATCTCACATAATTGTTGTAAGAATTAAATACACAAAGGACATAGCTCCCAGATTATTTATTTCATTTATTTAGTCAAGTTTTTCAGAACGCTTACTTTGTCTCAAGCATATGTGCAGGTTACAAAAATTAGGAAAAAGTGAGAAAATAAAGGAGGAACTAATATGAATTGAGTTCCATATACTGTGTCAGACACTTTACTAAGTGTTTGTATGTTTGAATGGAGACTGAACAGAGACATTTCTACAATGGGATAGATGTCCTCTGGGCCCAGACTGAATGTGCAGGGATGTGTTCTAGGGCCAGAAGTAGCATCTTTTGAATAACTACTACATGACAGGCATTTTCGCTGTATAATCTAATCGAACTGTTATACTCAGTGGGTGTGTGTATGTGTGTGAAGATACCATACCATCCATGTCCATGTTACAAGTGAGTAAGCTAAAATTCAAAAGTCTAGGTTACTTTTCTGAGATCACACAGCTAATCAGGAAATGAGCTGGCATTCAGATTCCCAATAGCCTGTTTTATTCTCTCACACTTCAAGATATGGGAAGTGGAAGCTTCTCAGGGGAGACACTCTCACACAAAAAGTAGAGTTTTATGGAAATACTAAATAGGGAAAGATTTGAAAAATAAATAAATGGCGCCAAGAAGTTTAATCTCTTTAGTATATCTGTATAAATGCAAGTGTAACAGGGAAGAGGCAAATCTGACTACATGTTGGGTCTCGTTCCTTTTTCTTTAACCTTTGCTTTCCTGCTCTTGTTCACAAAAAGGATGCTGTCTATACACAATGGCCTACCTCAGGGAACCCCGCCCCTCTGCCTGAATGTTAAACCACAGTGCCTTTGTTCAGGGAAACACCCTGACCCTGTCCACCTGTGGATGGCTGCAAGAAAGAAGGAATTAACACATCCCCTACCGGAGGCTGGCCACTCCGGGGGACATTTGCAAATTTTAGGGCCTTTTTACTTTACTTCCTCATCTCCTCCCCATCTCTGTTCTATAAAAGAAACTGGCATCCAAATCCCTAGAAGATGGGGTTTTTTGAGACGCTAGTCTGCCATCTTCTCTCTGCCGGCTTTCTGAATAAAGTCGTGTTACTTGTCTCAACACCTCGTCTCCCCGTTGTGCGGCAAGCAGACTGAGCTTGGACTCAGTAACACAAGCAATACGTTGAGTTCATTAAGTACCCCATTAAATTTCATAATACATTGGGACACCAACAAAACCAGTGCTTAAGCTGGGGGAAATTAAGAAAAAAGTGAGAAAACCTCACAGAGACACAAACTTGGAAGGAACTCAAATAGAAATAGGCAAATAAAAGCTCATCTGCGGAGTGAGAAGAACCATATGTATCTCACAGGGTGTTGCAAAGGTTAATGAAATAGTTTGTGCTGAGGCCTGACATATAGCAAAGTAACACCTATAACTGCTGTTGTTAATATTTTTATTTAGAATTTGACCGAACTGCATTTGAATTTCATGTGAATCCTTCATGCACCATCTTAGGAAAGTGAGCTTTGATGCGGGTTAGGTTTTTTAATCTATAAAATTGGAAACAAACATCTCAAATTTTTAAAGATTAAATATCATAAGAGATGGATAGCTACCAGCTGAGTACCTAATAATACATTCTAGATATTCAGGATATTGGTGGTGGTAGCAGTTGTTGTCATAATAGGGAAAGAAAATTGTTGTTGCAAATAAAACTGACACTAGCTGTTTTTGCCTTCTAAGAGAACCAACAGCATGAGTCATATCAGTGGGAAAATAGTTGTCAAAGTTATTCCAGTCCTCTTCCAGAAAACAGTTGAGGAAGAAGAGAGAAGCCCCCAATTTTAAACCTCCTGCCATGTCTCATGAGACGTTGAAGGGATAACTCAGGTACAGATGGGCCTTTCTGTTAGCAGATATGTTAGTACATTTTGGATACGCAAAGAAAGGCAGGTGGTATAACATTTCTATTCTGATTCCATAGAACTTCAAAGCTTACAAGATCACAACCATCACCTAGAGGCATGTCTATGTATGATACACATCTGGATCTTCCTAAACATCTGGATGGCTGACTGCATTTTTTTAATACTTTTACCCAAATATTTGGAATCAATATCAGAAAAGAGGGGGAAACATAATGACTTCAGGGAAGCTGTCAGATTGAATGTCTATAAGTGAAGTTTGGAAAAGTAACACCTGGGGTGTGTTATGTGACAGGGGAGCTGAGAGAAGGAAATTGCCTGTGAGCCAATAAGGAAGGAGGGTGTGATTGTGATTATGAGTGATTTTAGTCCCCCTAATTGTTGTCAGGAAATGTGTGAGACATCGGAGCCAGGAGGAGGGAATGACTGACATCTAAATGATGAGTTCCCGAAGCCATGTGTTAAAGAGACCCCACCAGGGATAATTCATTTCTGGATTTAGTGATACCTTATATCTGGGATGTAAGTGAGTAAGCCACAGTTTAGCCATCTGACCTCACGTCCAGGATTGGATGTAAATAGTGTTATCTGGAATTCAAAATCAGTTACTGGTAAGACAGGCATCCTTGATAAATAAGGTAACAAAGTCATCTGAAATTACAAGCAAACCTTTTTCAGCATCTCGTAAAAAAAATAAAAGGGAATTAACAAGGCTGGCAGCAGCAGCTATGAACAGGCAGCAAGGCTTCAAGAGAACCTTGGCTCACACAACCCCACTCACAATGTTAGTGCAGGAAAGGACTTGAACTATTACTGCTAAGGTCACAAACAAGCAGTCTGAAGAATGAATTAATTTTTCAGGGGATGGGTTTTCTTTGGTATGCTTACTGTTAAAAAAATAGTTGTATGTAAATCCCTTGGGGGCACTTCTCTAATTAGCCACAGTTCCCACCACTCCTACCTGTATTATATCAGGTGCCTTTACGCATTTATTTTAACATTACCAGGATTTGAGTTTGCAATCCTTGAGACTTACTCCTTTGTTTTGCCAGATAAGGAGTCTGAAGCTCAGAAAAATGTGATGTTAGCAAATATTTCAGGTCAGTCATGTACCCAGCATGGGGCTAGATGACTCAATCAAGTGTTTGTTCAAATACTTACTGAGCATCTATATCATGCCAGACCCCCTTCTAAGTCCAGACTATATAAGATGGACATTTCTGGAATTTACACTCTAACAGGGAAAAAACCTAGAATAGTACATTGTACCCAGTCTATGTTCATTGATAATTATCTCCCTGAACCTTTGGGACTTGAGAAAATGAAAAATGACTCTACATTCTTGTTATGTTACCATTTTTGGTTTCATGTCTTTGAGCTGCTGACCGTTGCAGCAGAAGCTGGAAATGGCTTTTACTGGAATGAAGTTCAAGGGACAATAAACACTCAAATCTCTGCACAGGGTTGTCAGGGATATCACATGTGGCTTCCCTAGAAGACCAGGAAATGTAGTATTACAGAAAGAATTGTATTTTTTACCCACAGTTCACACATGAATAGACCATACATAACTCAGGAAACACACTCTGGCTGCTTGTGAAGTATGGTAATACTCATAATCCTAGCCAGGCATTTTCTGCATATTTTACGTGTAAGATTGTTTTATCACAACAACCTCATGGTGTGGGTCTATTATTATTTTTGTTGACAGGCAGGGAAACTGAGGCACTAGAGGTTAGTTTTGTCAAGTCCACACGGGATACAGCCTTAAATCCAGATCTATAAGTTTCCATAACCTTTCATTACTCTATTTAAAGGCCTCTTCAGTTTTGCTGCTAGAAGAAATCATTCCTTTGGGAACAGGTAGAAATCACAAGACCACTGCTTTGCCTTCATATTATAAATTCCAGGACTGCAACCGATTGTCCAGGACAAAAGAATGAGAGTTTGGTGAACGCTACTAGTATTTAGTTTCATTGGAGCATGACTGGCATCAAAAGAAATGAAGATTTGTACCTCACTTAGCATAGTACTTTTTGCCCTGGTTTTTTTTTGTTCTGTTTTTTTGTTTGTTTTTTAATAGTGAGCACAACCTCTGATTATACATGAGAAAATTGGAAGTGTGGGAGGGAAGAGGACTCTAGACTCTCCAAAAAGAAGAAACCTTGAGATGAATGGACAGTTATTGATTTTAGTTTGCTATAACCCTGAGGCTGTTTTCCAAGGGGAAGTTAACTTAGGGATGATGGAGAGACCTCAGATGACTTTAGACAGGTGGGCTTCTCAGTTTCATGAGCCAAAGATTATAAAAGACACCCATTTTGTTTCCCCCACAATGAGCCATCATTGGCCTTCCAGGTAGAGTCAACTGAAGAAAAACACATAACCTAAAACTTGCAGGTTAAGTTTTATTCTGGGGCCTTCCTGAGGACTACAGCCCAGGAGACAGCCTCTCAGATAGCTCTGAAGAACTGTTCCAAAGAGCTAAAAGAGGAACCAGGATATACAGTGTTTTTTTTAGTAATTTTTTTTAACATTTGCTGAAAAAAAACCATATAGTTGAACATCAAAGATTACTGCTAATCACGGAAAAGCAAACGTCTCAGGTTAATGATTTTAGTGCTTTTCTACATATGGAAAGCTGTAAGAGTCTGGGCTCATTGAAATTATTCGTTAGATATGCATCTTAATTATCTTGGGCCATGATCTGAAGCACAGAATGCTTCCTGTTTTTCTCTATCCTAAATTTCCCTCAGGGTGCACCATGGTGGGGCACAGGGTGGCTGCAGTGGTTGGTAACTTGATCCTTATAGAATTGGAATAGCTGGCAACATTCTTTATTTACTGGAATGGCAGGCAACATTGCCTTTCCAATGAATCTTCTCCAAGATTCTAGCTAAAGGATGTTGGTCATTCTTGGATTCAGGTGGTAGTGTGAACTTTTATCTTTTTTTCCTAGGCTTCATGGCTATTTTATTGGTGTGATAGTAATTTATGACATTTGTCAAATATTTTTGGTCTTCTCCTCTCCAGGGTACATAGTTGGCTTGAATTTCCTGGCTTCCTTGTAGTTGAGTGAGGAAAGCTCTGGAGAGTGTGTCATGAACTGCACTGATTTTTCGGAGCTCTGCCTTCCCTCTGATTCACTGGTCGGCAACTTTCAAGAAAGCAGCTTCTCCACTGACCTGAGTACCCAAGAGACTAGAATCAGCAAAGCCCATTCCACTGACAATCACTCACAGGAGACTTGTAGAATGGATACTATTCTCTTTTCTTCAAAACCACTGAGAGTAGGGGGGGTGTTTATTACTGCAGCATAACCTGACCTATCCTGACCAATAATACTGAGAGATTAGGAGAGGCTGTGCAAGGTGATGCCAGCAAGAAGCCATTTTACACTAGACTTTTCTAATGGAATCTTAAAGACAATATGCTAGTTTCAAATAAAAAGCAGCCCTCTGTTTTGAGATGACACTTTTATTATATTCCATTATTGAGTGTTGCCAGCTCTTATTAGATGTTCAACTCACAAGTGATTGTAAAAGTTAAGCTACAATTTCTTAGGAAAATATATAAATGCATGTAATAAAGTTCTTTTTTTAAAGCAAACCTCAGTGAAAGGCAAAATTTATGGTGGGAAGAAAACATGAACTTAGAATTACAATTATGTCACATCTGTACTTAGAACCTTTTAATGGCTTCCCTTCACATTCAGGACAAAGCTAATTCCTTAGCCCTAGCAAAATAAGTCTCTCCATGACAGGATTTCACATATATTTCTTCAACCTCTTCCCTCATAACCAGACAGAACCACTTGCTTAGCACGGGCATGAAGAACACCATCTCCTAGGCTTTATACATGCTGTTGCTTCTCCCTGAAGTACATTTCTATTCCTTCAGCTTGCTGCTCTCCACTCCTTCAGCTTTCGTCATAGATATAATCACCTTCAGGAAACTTTCCCTCTCCCATTTACAGTAGGTCTGGAGTCCCCAAACATCCTGCACTTTCCTCTAGATGAGTATATATTACATTATGTTTCAATTGCCTGTATATTGGTTTTTATCATTACTATCCCATGGGATTTATGGAAATAAGAACTATTTTGTTCATTTTGTATCTCCACCACCCAAACAGGATTTGGCACACAGTGTGAGCTCAGGAAGTATTCCCTGAAGTAATAACATAACCAGATATAGTATAAATTTACCAGCTCACAAGCTATAGCCAAAGTCACCAAGTCATTCTTCGGCCAACGAATGAATGAGTCTGTATGAACTGTCAAAACAAGCATTTGATTCTATCACACCTTGATTTAAATCAGGCATTTCCTCTTGATTAGGGAATTAAAGAATGTGTGATCCTATGTCATGCTAAATACATTGTGCTATAAAAAGACAAAGAAGAATTAGTGAGTTTTAGGAAGTGTGAATCTTGCAAACACATTAATGGTCATTTTGGTAGGAGATCATAAAAGAAAGTAAGTACCAGGGTATAAGGATA
The DNA here is from genome assembly GCF_026419965.1 of Kogia breviceps. Taxonomy (NCBI): domain Eukaryota; kingdom Metazoa; phylum Chordata; class Mammalia; order Artiodactyla; family Physeteridae; genus Kogia; species Kogia breviceps. Next base: position 60,630,852 of record NC_081316.1, read on the forward strand.
ACTTTCTAAGAAAGGACTTTAGTATATGCCTACTGTGTGCAAGTTTTGAGGACATAGAAATAAATTGAGGGCAAATCCCTGTGCTCAAGGAGTGCAGAGTCCACTGAGAAAGAAATGGGATACATAAAGAAATTCTCATAAAGGGAAGAAAGGGTAAAATACTAGATTAGAAGCACAAAACAGAGTACTAATTGGGGTATGAAAAAGGAAAGGAGGAAGAAAACCTAAAATTAAGTGCCAATTAAATGTTAACCATTTTACATACAAAATTTCATTTAGTCCTACAAAAATGTCCCATAGTCATTTCTTCTGAGATGAATAATCAGAGGCTCAAATAGTTTTCATAAAAACCTACCCAAGGTCACACTGCTTGCCACTAATAAAGTTGGAATTGATATTCTGGTCAGCTAGACCTCACGGTCCTTGTTGTAGTAAATACACCAGGGTTTCTCAAAGTGCACCCAACAAACTATGTACTGCAGAATTTCCTGGAGGTGCTTGTAAAAATTAAAAATTGCCAGATTTATACCTCAGACCTAATGAATCAGAATTTCCAGAGCTTGAGCCTGGGAACCTGCATAAAAACAAGTCTCCCCAGGACAGGAATAAAGATGCCACTGTTGAGAATGGACTTGAGGACACGGGGAGGGGGAAGTGTAAGTTGGGACGAAGTGAGAGAGTGGCATGGACTTATATACACTATCAGATGTAAAATAGATAACTAGTAGGAAGCAGCCGCATAGCACAGGGAGATCAGCTTGGTGCTCTGTGACCACCTAGTGTGGTGGGATAGGGAGGGTGGGAGGGAGATGCAAGAGGGAGGAGATATGGGGATATATGTATACGTATAGCTGATTCACTTTGTTATACAGCAGCAACTAACACACATTGTAAAGCAATTATATTCCAATAAAGATGTGAAAAACAAAAACAAGTCCCCACATATGGTCTTAAGTATGGTTGGGAGGAACCCTTCCATTACATCACATTTCTTTCTGGTTGAAGGGAATAAAAGGGATAATAATTTAGCCTAGTGGTATATGTACCTAATCTGGGAGGGAGGGAAACCAAGATTTTATTCATCCTAGCCACAAAGTATTGAATACAACCATTATCTTTATTAATTAGTGACAATCATAAGAGCTATAACAATAATGATGAAGGAAAACAACTGCTTTGTGTTCCTGGAGATGCAGGGCTGTGTCTTATTTAGCACAAAATCTTACTCATCTCTGATCCTCCAAATAAAAAAGTGAACCTTAAATAATGAGCACTCAGTAAAAGTTGGTTGAATGAATGAATGAATTTACCAGGTAAATCTATTTCATCTGAAGATGCAAGCTAAAAAGACAATGACTTGGGCTTCCCTGGTGGTGCAGTGGTTGAGAGTCTGCCTGCTGATGCAGGTGACACGGGTTCGTGCCCCGGTCTGGGAAGATCCCACATGCTGCGGAGTGGCTGGGCCCATGCGCCGTAGCCACTGAGCCTGTGTGTCTGGATCCTGTGCTTCACGATGGGAGAGGCCACAACAGTGAGAAGCCCGCATACCACCAAAAAAAAAAAAAAAAAAAAAAAGACAATAACTTACGTTTTCCTGCAAAATGTAGTTCTCTGAAGGAAAATGAAAGCCAATCACAACAAATGCTACCACTTCAATCTGAATCACTACTAGAATTGGTGTGGGTTTCTGTTTGATAAGAAATGCACTTTAGGGACTTCCCTGGTGGCACAGTGGGTAAGAATCTGCCTACCAGTACAGAGGACATGGGTTCGATCCCTGGTCCAGGAAGATCCCACATGCTGCAGAGCAACTAAGTCCATGTGCCACAACTACTGAGCCTGCATGCCACAACTACTGAAGCCTGCATGCCTAGAGCCCGTGCTCTGCAACAAGAGAAGCCACTGCAATGAAAAGCCCGTGCACCACAATGAAGAGTAGCCTCTTGCTGCAACCCGAGAAAGCCCACACGCAGCAATGAAGACCCAACACAGACAAAAATAAATAAAATACCACAAATTTTTAAAAAACGAGAAATGCACTTTACCTCATTCCTGCTTCCAACAATCCCTAACTTGGTAATGATCTTTAATTACAGGATGTTATACATTGAGTTCTCAGCAGTTATTCCAGATGCTCTATGGGACTCTGCTGCAGATTTAAAAAGCCATAGAGTCCAACTGTGAAGCTGCAAAGTCCTTTAGCCTCTGGTCTGTACATGGTAGAAGACACAAAATGTGATCCTGGTAAAAAAGTGGAACATTAAAAAATGTTAAAATTGTACTGTCTTGTGATTCACAGTGGGCCAGTAATCTTCAGCAAGATCTAGCAGTATAAGCCACTGCTACCTAGACATTCTCATTCAGATACCACACAGTATCTCAAAAGCATTATGTCCAAAGCTGAAATGAAACTTTCTTCTCCTGCTGTTTTCAATCTCTAAAATTTCCATCATCTACCAGCCACCCCAGGCAGAAATCAGGGAGCCATATACTATCTTCTTTCATCATCCTCTCATCTAATTAGTCACCACGGCTTCTCCATTTGTATCTCCTAAATACCTCTCATATCTGCTTTCTCCCTATTGCCTTTACCTTCATCCAAGCCACCATTTTCTTTCCAGCTAGAATTCCAGTTTTCATGTTTTGAGTCTTGTCACCTTATAACCAATCTTCCACAGGTTGTGTGAATTTTTTGTCAGCAGCTCTGATCTGACCATGTATATCACTTCCCAGGTTTAAATCTACAGCCAAAACCCACTCTTTGGGTGATGTATAACACCTTTCATGATAAATATATGGACTGTTTGAAGTCTACCTGTCTTTATACATATTGCTTTTTGTCTCCGAAATGCCATCTGTCCTCCTAAGTGCTTTCAGTTCATACCTTAAAGCCCACTCCACACATCACCACTGCATGGGGAGGTTTTTGACCCTTCCTGCCACTTCGCCCATTAGTCAGTCAGTCCTGCTCTCTCATGTCTCTTTGTTTTATGTCTTTCTATGATGACACTTACTGTGTTACTGTCTGACTGTTTGCTTATGTACTTTACTCCCCAATACACTGTGCATTTCTTTTAGGAAAGGCAGTGGTTTTATTTTGCCTCCCTTCTGTTTCTGACAGGGTATCTGCTATACAACAGGAATATATTTTCCAAATTTGTTGCATTATATCAGCCATGCAATATATCACTTGGAGAAAAGGAAAGCATTCTCCCCAAATACTCAAGCAGTGGTCACTTGTAAGAGATGACTTCTCTCTTGTGCTTGAATTCATATACTGCTTTTCCTATAGACCCTTTCATAACTAATGTAAGCTGTAGGATAGAGTCTAAATATCTAAGGCTAAAGTTCAAGGCTATTCAAAGCTTGGTCCCAGACTGAATTTTCAGTGTCCCAAGACTCATGTTCAGCACATCGCAAGCCCTCAATCAGAATATATTTTGTGAAGTCTATTTCCCATGATGACCCTGAAGGAACCACTGGCAATCAGCTGACGTACATCCACTTCCTGTGTCAGTGACCTCCAACCAGTGCACCAAACATCCAGCTAGCTCTAAGACAGACCCCTCACACACGTGAAACCAAGACTAATCCAAGTGTGATATTTAATTTTCAGTGGGGGATATTTGACCGTAGAGATATTTGTCATAAAACCTTGTGCTGCAGGTATGGCATAGAGGAAGAATTAGCCAGCAGAACACACTGCTTAGCTGGCATCACAGATGGGTTATGTACATCCAGAAACATGTGAGAACTTGCTCTCGCTTGTAAAATACAGAATACGTCTCAACAATAAATTCTATCAATGGATAAGGAAGGGCTAAGGACAAGAAAGTGATTGGGAGATAACTCTAAAATAGTGTTTTATTTTCTTATTTCCCTAAAATTTGCTTTTAAAAAATATACAAAAGAAGATTTTATGTCTACATCCATTTAACTGTCCTGTCAAAATGTGTGCCAAGAATAAAAAGGAGTTTTTGTTAGAATGCCATTTGGAATAGTAAAAATTATGAACATTAATTTCCATAAATAGTGGATTTGATCAACAAGTTAAGTTACCATCATGCAATGGAATACTATTCAGTTATTAAGAATGAACGTCTAGCAGACCTACTAGAGCATGGACTTGAGGATATGGGGAGGGGGAAGAGTAAGGTGTGACGAAGTGAGAGAGTGGCATGAACATGTATACACTACCAAATGTAAATCACATAGCTATGTGATTTATGGGAAGCTGCCGCATAGCACAGGGAGTTCACCTCTGTGCTTTGTGACCACCTAGAGGGGTGGGATAGGGTGGGTGGGAGAGAGGGTGATGCAAGAGGGAAGAGATATGGGAACGTATGTATATGTATAACTGATTCACTTTGTTGAAAAGTAGAAACTAACACACCATTGTAAAACAGTTATACTCCAATAAAGATGTTAAAAAAAAAAAAAAAGAAAGAATGAACGTGTAGAATAATACACGCCAAGCTGGGGAACTGTTCATGAGTAATTTTAGTAAAACATACATAATATAAACTGATTTTCAATTTTAAAAATATATGCATTATAAGTATATAAATAAAAATACTAGAAAGACAAATATAAAATGATAAAAACTGCTACCCATGGGTGATAGGACAACAGATAATTCTTAGTTTCTTCTTTTTCATACCTCTCTCTCCCATATTTTCTATATTAGCACCCATTGCTTTTTTTAGATACTCCTAGATTTCTGTAACAGCTGCGTTTCAATTTCTTACCTCCATCTTTCTTCCTTTACTTTCTCTTCCTTTCTATGGCCATGCTACTAAATAAGTCAAATTCCTTAAAAAAAATAATAAATTTTAGCCAAGAAATCAGTCATTTTGAAAATAACTGTGTTTGCAGAAACCTGGGCCATTTGGCAGAATCCATCTGTGCTTGGGCTATTTCAGTGGTTTTTCTTCAAATAGGTTTTGTGAGCCCCTCCAGAGACTCCAATTTTCTATAGAGAATTGTAACTCCTAGTGTGGCGTTCACGGTTTTTCACAATCTGGCCCCCATATAACACCCAGCTTCCAGAGCCCCAGCCTCAGCGATTCAGATCACTCATGGCCCCAGCACACCACAGATATTCAGCCTGCTTAAATCTGCACAAGGCATTGCCTCTGCCTGGAACATCCTTCTTCCCTGTTCTCTGCTCTTCTATCTTGCTCATCCTCCAGGTGTAGCTCAAATGTCTTCTGCTCTGCATCCTGTTCCTGCTCCAGTCCAGGCAGAATTCATTGCTGTTTTCCTTATGCTTCCCTCACACTTCAGGTGGTTTGCTGGAGTCAGCTTATAAAGCTCCCAAGCCCGATTGTTAAATACTCAAGAATTTTTAAGCCGATTTTCAAATTAGGAGCTTTTTAATTGGGACTGTGAAAATTAACTGTGGTGGAAATATTTATACCATGGAAATTGGCAAATCAAGCCTCCCCCTTCCCCACAAGAGCCAAGTTTCCTATCACTTCATGGCTTTGCATATATGCCTTTATTAAGGCACCTGTCCGTTCTCTCCTGTATTACAATGAAAGAATCACTCTCTCCTACAAAGCTGTGAGTTCGCTGAGAGCTGAGTCAATGTCTGAATCTTTCTACATCTCAAGTAAGATTGGCATATGACAATGATCAATAAATAACCATTAAAATAGACTGAGTTGCTTTGACACACATTTGCCAAATTGCGTTTAGAATTAAGCTGTTATCTTTCTTCTTCTATCCTGATATTCTTGTTTCTCATTTCCAGAGCTAACAAGATTTAGGTAAATAACATTCATTTTTATTAGCATTCTTAAATATTACAAAATAATTGACTTTTTCAGTGTGGCAGTGATGTTGATTAGAAAACTCATAAGTGTATCTTTATTATATATAGATACGCTTACCCTCATATCTTCACTTCTAATAGCTTTGCTTAATAAAAAATCTAAGGAGAACCTCAGGAAGTCATAATATGATTTTAATATACTTAGATTCGGAGAACTTCTGTTGGTTAATTAAGAAACTTTCATCTTTGAAGTAAAATTAGAAAAAAAAAACTTATTAACTAAAGGATGCAGGGTCAGTAATAAGACAGCTTTCGTTTTGAACATTCCATCGAATCAATCCTGAGAGACATAAGACAATTATATGTTATCAGAAACACAGAGAAATAAGCACCAACAGGGGACGCTGACTGGCTTTGGGCCTTTCTTACAAAACAGTCTTAGGAAATGATCAATCCCTTCCTAATCAGAGTCATTTTATGAAATGACAAAAAAACATTATCTGCAAAGCCACGGGAGTGAAAATTACAGTCTGAGGATTAGGAGGCTCAGACTCTGAATATGAAAAGCTGTCATATTTAGGCCCATTCCCTCCACTGAAAGTCAGTTCAAAAAATACACCATTCACCCATTCATTTGTTCATCAGTTTGTCCACACAATCATTTTTTGCTCGAGGCTATAATAAACTGGGAGCAGGCACACTGAATTCAGACCCACTTGAGTTCTATCATCAGCTCCACAGCTTACCTGCTGTAGAACCTGACCCAGGTTTACCCTGTGAACTTCTGTTTTCTTCTGTAAACAGGAACAGTGCTGACCTTATCAAGTTGTTGTGAAAATTAAAGAAATAATATTTTCAAGTGGATAGTAGACAGTCAATAAATATTATTGCTTTGACCCCCACTGCCTTTTTCATTCCTTAACAGGTTTCTTATGAACACATACTATGCTCCTAAGTAATACATTGCCTTCTTTTTGAGACCTGTTTAATCTGCTCTATAAAACCAGTCACAGAAACATGCAATTAACAGAAGACAGCATGTTGTAATGGAGGGAGTACTGAATTGGGAGGAAGGAAAACTATATTCTAACCCCAGGTCTGATTTTGATTTTTCATGTGAATTTGAGCAAATCCCTGAAGCTCTCTGACCCTAGTTCACACAGCAAATATCTAAGTACCTATTCTTTGCCAGGCATTTAGTTGGACCCTTGAGATACAGAGAAAAGTAACCTAGGGTCCCTGAGCTCAAAAGCCACCATACAAGTGAGGAAGGCAAACACATTACAAAATAAAATCTGATAAGCTCTATAGTGAAGTTGCTACCAAGTGACAAGGGGGTAAGGAGCATGGCCAAGCAGCTGACATTCTTCTACAAAAGGGACATAACGCTGCTGACACTTGCCCCAGTTCTCTACAGGGCTTTTGTGAACAGGAAATAAAATTCTGTGTATCAGAGCAATTTGTAACCCAGAAAGTGACATGAATACTCATTTTTAAATGAAAATATGAGATCATGTGGTATTTGCCTCCTGTGAGTAGGGCAAAACAGTGTCTTGTAATTATTATTCTTTGCAATTAGCACATAGCAGGTGCTCAATAAATATATGATAAATGAATGTATACAAGAATACAGAAATCCAGACATTCAGAAAAGTGAGAGTCAATGGAGTGTTAGAATTGTTTGGGAGGGCTTCAAGGATTTGGTGAATCTAGAGAGAAGTTTAAGCACAAAGAGGACTTGGAGAGGTAAGGAGAGTATTCTGGCAGATGGAAGACAGCCTGAACACACATGTAATTATGTTCTCATAGCAAATATGCTTTGGGTATGAAACAAAGGCCAAGCAATGCGGTTCATGCTTCAACTGCCACTTATGTGGTCCTCACCAAAACTTTGCAAATCCAAATTATTGTTTTTATTTTCCAGCTTAATTCAGGAAAGTTAATCAACTCACTATAGTCACATAAAAATTCAGTGTTAGAGTTTGAACCCAGGTCAATTAGACCCAGATGCAAAAGAATGATCTGAGAATCGTGTACAATCCAAATTGGCAGAATTGATGCTTCAGAATGTGATCTCCATCCTTATGGCAAAGCACCCTTCTGGTTTTCCTAGGCCTGATTAAAATGCTCTTTCCCTGTCTCCTTAACTCTTGATCCTAGCTCACGGAACGGCTCCAATCCTTGTCCAGATATATAAACTTGGAACCTAAAAATCATTCTTGACACCTCTTTGCTCCTCCACCTTCTGCTCTACGTGCACACATAACAAGCCACTGGACCTCAGTAGCTTACAATGGTAAGCATGTATTTCACAGGAGACCGAAGATTGGCGATTTTAGGCTGTGCTTGGCTGGCGGTTAATGTGGTCTCAGCTGGGCTTACTCACGGGTTCAGGCTCATCTGGTTGTTGTCTAGTATAGAATGGCCTTTGCTGGGATGGGAGGGGTGATTCAGCTTTGATCCACGTGGCTCATCTTCCTGTGGGTGGAGGGGGGGGTGTTCTCCTGGCCATGGCAGAGGGGCAGGGCGGTGGGAGAGAAAGTAAGCCCAGCCACACAGGCGCTTTCATCATGTCGGCTAACAATTCACTGACCAAAGGCAGTGACCCACTAGCCTCATGTCACACCCTGATTCCTTCACCTCCTTGGTTCCAGCCACCCTCCCAACACCCAACCAGGGTTTTCTCACAGCATCAACCTGTGTGAAACATTCTTCTCATGGCTTTTGTTTCACCTCCACTGATCCTGAAGACCTCAGGGCATGTGTCACTTGCCCATGAAAGTTGAAAAGGACCAATCAGTCCCTAAGAGGGTCTTGTGGCGCCACATACTCCCCTCTACAGCTCTTGTGACAGCTGTCATGTTATTCCTACGCTTTTAAAAATAATTACTGGCTTCTCAACTAGACTTAATTTTATACGTTGGCAGGAATCACACCTGGTTTTGCTCATCTTTATATCCCCCTTGAGTCTAGCCCAGTACCTGACACATAACAGACACTCCATAAACATTTAATGAATGCATGAACAAATAAATAAAGATAAATAAATATAAATAATGATACATGAATGCAAATAATGAATAAATACAAACAAAATATAATTAAACATCACCTAAAATTTTTGTTAAAGACTGGGCAATTCTCAGCTCATTCCTGAGTCTCTCATCTTGCCATGTATTAGCAAGAACTTCCTAAAATACAAATCTAATCTGGTCATGCCCTGAACTAGGTCCCCTGGTGGCTCCTCATCACCAATGTAATAGTTAAGGCTCATAAAATGTTCCACAAGGCCTCCATGACCCACTTGCTGTCTGCCTCTCCCGCCTCTGTGCACGTCCATGTGCACATCCACAGCAAAGTGCACCCACTTCTAGTTTTCTTAACCCTCCACATATTTCCTTCTGTGTATGCTGCTTCCACTGACCTGTTTTTGCACCTGGCCAACTCCAAGTCATTTTCTTGGCTCTAATCTGACGTCGCTCTGGCAAAGCTTCCCCTAACATCCTCAAGACTGTGTGTGTTGCTTCTTCTTTTGGCTTCAAACAGCTCTTGTATAATCTCCCATTATACAAGTCATCACTTTATAATCTGTTATATTATGGGTGTGCCCTTGTCTGATCCTTCTACTTTATAGGGAGGTTCTATAAGAGATGGAAGGAACATTTGCCCCTTACTTAGAATGAGGTCAGTTGCATAGCGATATGAAATATTTGTCATATAGATGGATGGGTGACTGGATCAATGAGTGGATGGGAAAGGACCTTCACCTTCAGGTTTGGGTTTAGGGAGAAACGCAGAGATTTCTGACTCTGTAAATAGAGGCATCGTCAACCTCAGAATCCATTTCAAAACTGTTCTCGTGCTTCCAGAATTTTAATTTTTATTAAGGAACAAAACTAAAATTAATAACTCTGTGGATTAGATAGAGACTTGAGGATTACCTACCACCTAAGGGCACATCTGTCTGCAATGTACCACGAGAGTAGAGAGGGAAGGAATACCATCCTGCTCGTGAAGTACAGTGACGGGAATCTGGACTTTGGAGCTGGACCACCTTGGGTCTGTATCCCAGGTCTGCCACTTATTAGCAGGGTGACCTTGGACAATCTCTCTTTGCCTGATTTTCCTTCTCAGTAAAATGGGTACAATATGACACAACCAGCAGGGCTTCTATAAGGATTAATGACATAGTATTTTATGTTACTGAGTATATTGCTGGACCATCGTTAATACTCAGTAAATATTAATGTGCTTTTTCTGTCTTCCCCTCTCTTTCCACTGTGCAGGGGGAAGTCAAACATCTTAGGTTCATCCTTGGCACAGGGGATGAAAAATGTCTCCTGCCCAGTGGGTGAGGACACTTTTTTCATCCTTCTGGACCAGGCTAAGTACCAGTGAGTGCCCCCTCCCCACCTTCTATCTTGTCAAGAGTTTTGTTTTGTTTTTGTTTTTTGTGGTACGCGGGCCTCTCACTGTTGTGGTCACTCCTATTGCGGAGCACCGTACACACAGGCTCAGCGGCCATGGCTCACGGGCCCAGGCGCTCCGCGGCATGTGGGATCTTCCTGGACCAGGGCACGAACCCACGTCCCCTGCATCAGCAGGCGGATTCTCAACCACTGTGCCACCAGGGAAGCCCCTCTTATCAAGAGTTTTGGCAGTAGTTCCTGGTTTGCATTTCCAAGCCTTCATTCCTAAAGAGAACCTTTTAGATGAATAAGGAAAAGAAAAATGAAAAGAAGCCCTCAACATCCATCCTGTCAGAAAGAGAAAGGCAACCCTTTAATTCCATTTTCTGCCAGAGAGCTGATTCAGCAGCTTGCACATTCTCCATCCCACCTCCATTTTTTTTCTTTATTCCAGTCCCTGTTCTCAGTATCCACAACTTATCTCAGTCAGCAACTTTATCCTCCCCTTTTAAATAAGGAAGAACCGCTTGAATCCTTCCTACCACCAATGACTTGCTGCCAGTTTGAGTACGGTTGCCCTGTGGAGCCAAGGGATGTCCGACCAGGTCCCCTGCAGTGCCCCTTCTGCATCCCCACCATGAGACAGGTTCTTTCCCTGCCTGCTCCTGGCCCATTCCTGAGCCAGTGATGACCTGCCTGGGCCTTTGTGACGGTCCCACCACCGAGCAGGAGGCCAAGTCCCGATTTAGCCTTGCTGCTTACGTGATTTGTGGCATGCTCAGGGCGAACTGTTAGTTTGTAAATCCCTGCCTGATGTGATAGAGCAGTTCTGGTCCCTGATCTGCCGCCCTGTCCCCAGCACACTTAGCTGGGAGCCTGATAGCCAGGCAGAGGGGCCACAGCCTGCATAGCCAGCCAGGGTGAAACCCTGTTCCTGCCTTGGTTACTTATTAGTGTGTGGCCTTGGGCAAGGTAATGTGAACTTTCTGGAACCTAGCTTCTCCTATGTAAAAGGAGGATAACAGAGCCTTCTTAATTTGTGATGAGGATAAAATTTTAAAGAGAGAGAGCAAGAGGGAGAGAGAGAGACAAAGACAGAAAGAGAGAGAGACAAAGAGAGGAAAATGGTGTCAAGCAGATTACCTGACAGTTCTTGGCTTCCAAGTAAAAGTCCATGGCCTCCATTCTCCCACCCCACAGCCCTTTATAAGGAGGCTGGACTCTCCTCTCTGCTTCCCTGGCTGCTGACGTTTAGTTGGAGCTTACTTCGATAGAACTTTCTTGAACACACATATTTGTGTTATATAAACAGTATCTTCTAATGGTTACCTTTGGCTGTATAAGAAATGCCCTGTCCACCAGCCCTAGCCCCGAAGGAGCCTGTCGAGTAGGTTAGGCTGTTCCAGAGCTGGAGGAGTGTTACTAGATTCTCAGTTTAGATGCTACTCCCTCCAGCAAATCTCTGTCAATAAGAAGACTTAGTTAGGGATGCCCTTGAGGCTACACAGTGCCTGGTACTCACCCATCGGAGTTCTTAGTGAGCTCTAGTACAATCTCCTGTTTCCTGGTCTAGCTTCCACACCAGATTCCAAGCTCTTAGAAGGAGGTAGGGTACTAAGCTTCTTGCACAGTGTCTGGCATGGCTGGCACACAATTAAGAGGTGTTTAATGAGTAAATGAATGACAAAAGGAAAAGGGTGGAACTTACCTAGAACAGTTTGGAAAAGTGACTGAGTTTCTTTAATTTGATAGGAACAAACCATCTTCTTAGGAAAGAGAAATGGCATTTATTCAACTCCATGGTGGTTCAGGACACTAAGGGTATTTTACTTCACTTAATTACTTATTTCACTCAGTTCCTTCAACTTTGAGGTAATAGTTCCATGCCCATTTTACAGATGAGGCACTGAGAATTCAAATCCCATACTGAAGGATGCAGAACTAGTTATCAGAAGATCAGAAATTCAAACTGCAGTCTCTCTGACCTCACACCAAACCACCACCTACAACTCATAATTCTTATTTGCAAAGGAGCTACTGGAACTTCCGCCCTTGAAAACCAAGATGAGAAGGAATGGATCTTGTCCTATGCTAAGAGACAATTTTTAAAGAAAGCTTTTACCTAATGTGAAATGAAAACATTTTCTTTATGAGAAATATGTGATCCATATGTGTGTTTAGATTCCAAAGCCCTCAGTTCACTAGGATTTCTCTAGGCTGTTTTTGTCAGGGTTTGAAAAATAGCTCCCTGTGATTTTTTTGATGTGAGTTAATATAATGATAAGCACCATAAAGTCTCTGGGAATAACATGTCATTAATTTACCTCAGAAAATAAGACTTCAGCGACAAATAAACCTCATAAGGGCTCTGTGGTTAAAGTAGCTTGGCGGGCGATGGCTATTTGAATTGAATGAAATTAAAGGTAAAAAGAGTGCAGCAAATGAAACAAATAAGTATTTTCCACAGCTAAACAACCCACAGCCTGTTTTATAAAGGGTCCTTGACTATGTTGAAGGGAAAAATAACTTATTGAACGTGCTCCATTTTAGCAGGAGGCAACGTTATCTTCTGACGAGAGCACTGGATTCATAGGAGACCTCATTTAAATCCTTGCCTGGACACTAATTAATTGTTTGACCTTGAGAAGGTAACTTTCGTTCTCAAGAGCTTGATATCCTCATCTGTAAAATGAGAGAGTTGAATTCTAAGAACTCTCCAGCCCCATCCAAACCTAACTTTCTAGAATTCCAAAGATTTGATGGCGCATAGTCATCGGAAGCACAAATACTTTCTTAGTATTTCAGGTTCATTAGCCTGAAAGTCAAGACACAGGCAGTAGGATGATTAATGGTTGTGCATAACTTTGTAGTATAACTGACCTGGGCTTGGGTTTTTATACTCCACTTACTGGTCATGTGATTTTGGATAAAAATGTTCCATTTTTTATTAAAGTATAGTTAATTGGCAGTGTGTTAGTTTCAAGTGTACAGCAAAGTGATTCAGATATATATATATATATATATATATATATATATATTCTTTTTCAGTTTCTTTTTCATTATAGGTTATTACAAGATATTGAATGTAGTTCCCTGTGCTATATCGTAGGTCCTTTTTGGTTATCTATTTTATATATATCAATAGTAGTGTGTATATGTTAATCCCAAACTCCTAATTTATCACCTCCGCCTGCCCCAGCTATCCCATTTGGTAACCATAAGTTTGTTTTCTATGTCTGTGAGGCATATTTGTACATAAGTTCATTTGTATTATTTTTGTTTTGTACATAAGTTGATTTGTATTATTTTTTTATATTCCACATATAAGTGATATCATAGTAGATTTGTCTTTCTCTGTCTGCCTCACTTCACTTAGTATGATAATCTCTAGGTCCATCCATGTTGCCGAAAATGGCATTATTTCATTCTTTTTTATGGCTGAGTAGTATCGCATTGTATATATACCACATTTTTTTAATCCATTCATCTGTCAATGTACATTTAGGTTGCTTCCATGTCTTGGCTATTGTAAATAATGCTGCTATGAACATTGGGGTGCATGTATCTTTTTGAATTCGAGTTTTCTCTAGATATAGGCCTAGGAGTAGGATTGCAAGATCATACGGTAACTCTGTTTTAATTTTTTAAGGAACCTCCAAACTGTTCTCCATAATGGCTGCACTGATTTACATTCCCACCAACAGTGTAGGAGGGTTCCCTTTTCTCCACACCCTCTCCAGCATTTATTATTTATTGTTTGTAGACTTTTTGATGATGGCCATTCTGATTTGTATGAGGTGATGATACCTCATTGTAGTTTTGATTTGCATTTCTCTAATAATTAGTGATGTTGAGCATCTTTTCATGTGCCCGTTGGCCATCTGTATGTCTTCTTTGGAGACATGTCTTTTTAGGTCTGCTGCCCATTTTTTTATTGTGTTCATCTTTTAAGACTTGATTTCCTATAAGATCATGTATAATACTTCCCTCAGAGGGTTTGTTCTAAGGATTAAATGAGATAAAATATATAAAATCTCATGCATATCACTTTTCACTTGTAGATATGTAATAAAAGTAAGCCTCTACTGTAATATGAACAGCCTGGCTGAATGTCTCCCCTGGTGGGGGTTAGGAGTATGCTTGGAGAGAAGTGGGTGGCAATGAGAAGCTGAATTAACTCCTGGGTAGTAATACATGGGGTCCAGGGTGTTCTCATCCAGAGTTGAAAACCTTGTGCAAGTATTAAAGCCAAAACAAGTCAGAAGTGTAGGGAATGAGTCAGGAACAGATGCCAGCGTTGGAATCAGAGCTAGGAATCCGACCTATGGCTGGAATCATAAATTTGGGAATGAACAGCATATGGATGGTGTTTAAAGCTATAGAATGAACGGGATCACCCAGCCAGTGGCTCTCAACCTTGACTGCACATGGGAACCACCCAGAGAGCTTGTGAAAAATGCTGTTGTTTCAGTAACCCTCAGAGATTCTTATGTCATCGATCTCAGGTGTAGCCTGAACATCTGTATTATTAGAAAGCTCCTTGTAGGTTTCTAATATCCAACCAAGGTTGTGAACCACTGACTTAGGGAGAAAGATTCATAGACTGAGCCCTGGGCCACTCCCAACATTTAGAATCTACTATAGAAGGAGCAGACTTTGTCTTTGAAACAGGACAAAAAAAGCACAGAATTGAAGAGGAAAAAAATGGGCTTCGATAGGAAAGGCTGTTCAGTGCTGTTGAGAGACATGATTAATGGATGTAGTGACGTGGAAGTTCCTGATGACATCAGTGGAAGTTTCTACGGAGCGGTGAATGGGAATCGTGTTTTTAACTTTGTTTCCTTCCTTTGATGCCTAGCACAGGGCTGGGCATATATTTGATTGAGGATTGACTGAAGGGGTTCTTAGTACTTGTTACATTTGAAAATGTTCTGGAGTGGATGCATTTTAGGGTAAAATAGATCTTCTTGCTATATATGTCATTAATCATTGAATGGTGGTTGATTCACTTGAAAACTATTTACTGAATTCTCGTTATGCTCCATTTACTGTTCTAGATTCAGAACTGCTTTGGAAAGCCATAGAAGTTGTTCCCCGAAACATCAGGGTCACTATTTACAGAGACTAAGTTGTAAATGACACATCCTAGAGTCATGTCTGTACAACCTTCATACTTATACATGACAGTCCTGACTAGAAGCTGCTAGAAATGGGTTTGGAAAAGAATGAATGTAATTTTTATCACATGTCCTTTACATGGCACCACATTCATCTACTTCAACTTAACTTCACATTACTCTGGATAAAAGAGTTTATTGTTTCCTTTTCATAGATTATTAAAAGACCCTTAAGGGTACTAAAATATGTAGGTTATGGAACCAGATCTCACGCCAGTTTCTTAGGTGACATCTACCAAAGGCAGCAGTGGGTATTATGTATGGCTCTAATACAATATTATGAAAGATAAATTCAAAATCAGTGAGTATTTATTGAATACCTACCATATGACTAGCACTTTTGGAGGCCCTTGGAATAATATCATTAACCCCAAATACAAAAATCTCTGCCCTTGAGGAGTTCATAGTCTTTTGCTTATTACCATTATAACTACTAACTAATCCAGAATATTCACTGGTTTGAGCAATAGAACTCACAGCCCTGGCTCCTATATAACATACTCTCTGATGCTAGGCAAGTCACCTTGCCTCTCTCTTCCTCACTTTCCTTAATTATTTAATGTGGCACAGCGAGCCCTGTTTAGAGTTTCCTGGTGTGCTGTGTTTGAACAAATAGAAGCAATCCTATGAGCAGACACCCCACATGCAGTAAATAAGACTGGAAATAGATTGATAGTGATCAAATCCAACTGCAGCACAGGGCAGGAAAATTCAGGCTGGACTGCCATACTATGACAGTGGGATGGAAAGTTCAGGTTGTACCAAGGGCTGGACTTGCTACATGAGATGCTGCTGCCTTGTTGTAGACCTCCTTGGCTATGTCTGCAATTGCCAGCTCCCTCTCTTTAGTCTTTTCCCTGGCTTTCTTCACTGACCTGATGAGCATCTCCAAAGGGGTTTCTTCTTGCATCTAAACCAAAATCCACTGAAAACTTTTGATGGTCCTGGTCCTATTGCTTTTCAACCCAGCCTGACTGACCAGTCTTACAGTAGTCAGACCATGATGAGTGGTTCTGGTCACATGGTCTCTTGATAGTCTATAAACAGACATTCAGTCTATAAGGGAGTTCAATAGCATCCTAGCAACTGTTTTTCAAATGATGTATAATTCTGTTTGCTGCTGATGGCATGGCCTTAGAACAGAACTGTAAGAATCTATGTTGCAACTCTTCTGTTGAGGCTTCACAGAGGCTTCTTACAGCATTTTTACCCACAATAGCTACCTCTAGTAGTACCACAGAATTTGCTGAATCACATGGTCCATGCTACACATGTGCTTCAAATACAGCCTTTGTTGCTGTGGGCCCCACTCAAACTTACATCTTCTGCATCACCCAACAAATGAGTTAAAACAATATTCCCAATTGCAGAATATGAAACCTTTAAAATCCAAAGAGGCCTACCAAGCACCAGGCTTCTTTCTTGATGGTAGGAGCAACATGGAATCTTGTGTCCTCTGGAACAAACTACCAAAGTGGACCCTTAAAACCTTTATTGATGTATCAGGCCCTGAATCTCTGCAGGTTTTATCTCCCTCCCTCTGGAGCACATGTGTCTTACCAGGGCATCCAGAGTACTTTCCCATCAGATACACTTAAAAGTCAAAAGTATGGTAGACGAGTGTGATATTCCTCACAATGTCTAAATGGTAGTTTCAAACTACGTTGTTTTAGAAAGCCAGAGAATCAATGTAGCCCTAGGACAAGATCATGACTGTACACTGTTGTTCTATGAATGTGAACTATTTCTGATCATCCTTCATGATAGCTATTGAAAAAGGGTTCACAGGATCAATAGCTGTATACCATGAACCAAGGCCTTGTTTCTCTAGTAAAGATAAATATTTGCATAGCAGCTAAAATGCTGCTAAATCTTAGTTAAGTTTGTAGTAGTCTATTACTAGCCTACGGGATTCCATTGGATTGTGTGCATGAGTTAAATTGAATGGGAAACACAGTGGGAGAAAGCAGAAGGGATAGTAACCCTGTACTGAATCCTTCAATTGCCATTTACCCAATACACAATATTGGTTTTTTTTTTAAAAAAATTGAGTTGTAGTTTACATACAGTAAAATTCACAAATTTTAAGTCTACAAATTGATGAGTTTTGACAAATATATATGGCCATTTAACCACAACTCTGGTGTTTCTTCATGTCCCCATACAGACAGTCTCCTCTCCCATAAGTGACTTGTCATTTCCAGATTTGAGAGCTTTTCTATATGTTTTATTTTACTTTTTAAATTTAATTCAATTGGGACCACAGGACATTCTCTCTAAGATTTCAATCTTTCAAAATTGAGTGATAGTTGTTTTATGTCCCAGGGTATGGTCTATATTTGTGAAAATTCTGTGTGTACTTGAAGGTATATTCTGCAGTTGTCCATATGTTATATAACGTATAGACAGTTTGGTTAAGGGGATTGATCTTCCATATTTTGTCTAATTGTTCTATCAATTACTGAGAGGAAAAGTAAAAAAAAAACAAAAAACTCCAAACATTTCTTTAGGTATATAAGTTTTGCTGTCATATATTTTGAAGTTCTGTTTTATATACACTTATATATATAATTTTACACTTTTCTGGTGTATTGACTTTTCTATCATTATGAGGTGTTTCTGTTTGTCTCTAGTGAAACTCTTTGACTTGGAGTATATTTTATCTGATACAAATATAGTCATCTGGCTATCTTATGCTTACTATTTGCTTAATACATATTTTTATTTTACTTCCAGTCTACTGGTGCTTTTGTATTTAAAGTCTGTTTCTTACAGAAATGAGATAGTAGATTATTGCCTTTTTATACCATCTGACAATCTCTATCTTTTGAATGAGGGTTTAGTCTATTTATGTAAAATGTGGTTTTAATGTGTTATATGTAGACCAGCTATTTTTCTTTTTTTAAAATTTGTCTAATCTAGTTTTTTGTTCTCTGTTTCTCCTTTCTGCCTTTTTTGTATTAATTCAATATATTTTAGTATTCCATTTTAGTTGTTCTATTGGCTTTCTAGCTATATCTCTTTCATAATTTTCAGGTTTACTCTAGGGATTACATACAAATCTTAAATTTACACCAATATAATTAGTTAAAATTTAATTACATAAGTTAAAATATAAGAATCTGCATCAGTGTATTTCCCTTTAACTTCTTTCTTAGTGCAATTATATTTTCTTTATATAGTCATTTATACTTGAAAGAAATTATAAGCAAGAGTGATGTGTCTGTGTGTTAGTGTTTCTTATAGTATTTATCTGCTCTCAATAAATTATTTCAGCTTTTGGGTATCTAAAATTTTCTTTCCTTTCATTTAGAAGGATAAATTTGCCAGATGTAGAATTTTTAGTAACAGGGTTTTTTTAGTTTTGGTTTGTTATGTTTTGTTTTGTTATTTCTGTTGTCTTGTGATTAGTTTGGCCAACTCCACTCCCCCTAGCATTTTAAAATAGCCTTCCAATATCTTATAGTTTCCACAATTTCTTATAAGAAGTCAGCCATCTTATCATCCTTCCCTCTTTATCACATATTTTTTTTTGTTGGTTTGGGCTTGTTTGTTTGTTTGTTTGTTTAAAACCCTTTTAAGATTTTCTTTTTACTGTTATCTTTTAGTGGTTTGACTTTGATGATATCTCTAAAGATGACTTTCTTGTGTTTATCCTACTTGGGATTCATTGAGATTTCTTAATAATTATATATTTTAATATTATTTAGTATTATTAATACTAATTAGTATTTTCAACCAAATTTAGGAATCTAGTTTTTGTGTGTGTGTGTGGTCTGTGGGCCTCTCACTGTTGTGGCCTCTCCTGTTGCGGAGCAGGGCTCCGGACGCGTAGGCTCAGCGGCCATGGCTCACAGGCCCAGCCGCTCCGCGGCATGTGGGATCTTCCTGGACCGGGGCACGAACCCATGTTCCCTGCATTAGCAGGCGGATTCTCAACCACTGCGCCACCAGGGAAGCCCAGGAATCTAGTTTTAAATTTAGTTTTCTGTATTTTTCTTTATGACATTTTCTTTCCTTCATTTCCTTTTGGAATTTCTACTAATATATGTCAAACTGCTCCATGTTGTTTTACAGATCTCTTAGAGTCTGTTTAATTTTGTTTCAACTTTTTCCCCCTGTTCTTTGAATTGGGAAATTTCTTTAGTTATACTTTAAGATTTACTGCTTCTTTCTTCTTCTATCTCTAATCTATTGTTTAACCCATGCAGAAAATTTTAGCTGTTTTATTTTCCTGCTCTAGATTTTCCATTTGAAATAGTTTACATTTTGCTGTTGAGATTTCCTATCTATTCATTCATTTTAGTGTATTTTCTTTCAGTTCCTTCAACATCTTTGTCTTTTATTTCCTTAAATGTATGCATAATATATTCTTTGAAGACTCTTTCTGCTAAAGTCAGCATCTTATCCTGCACAGATTCAGTTTCTATTGACTACCCTCTTGATTCTTTTCTAAATAGGGTCATACTTTTCTATTTGCTGGTTTGGTAATTTTTTATTGAAAACGGGACATTATAGACAATACACTATTGGCTCGGGATTTTTTCACATTCTCCTGAGTATTATTGGGGTTATATTAGTCAGCTAACTTGCTTACATTCAAATTGCAAACTTATTTTTCCCCAAGCATGAAGTTACTGATAGCAGTTTCTATGGCACCCCACTGCTGATCTTTTAGTCTGGCCCCCTGTGTACCTTCCTTGTGCTTGAGAAATTTGGAGATCAGGCAAAGATTGGGGCAAAAATAGTGTTTACCTTTCTTTTGGTTTCCTTGCCTCTAGAAATTCCCCATAATTTTCAGATGTTCTGCCATTTTGTGCTTTTGTATTCTGATATTTCAAGAATGTCAAATTTCAGATTTCTGCCACTTGAGATGCTCATGGTTGAAGAAAACACTTAGTAAAGAAAAACAAAAAATTCACATACCTGGTTCCGTATTCCTCTATATTCCATGAGTAGATATCTTTCAGAAATGTTCTCCTTTACCACAGAGATACCTGCATTTTCTCCCACATGTGCATATTTTGGTTGCCAACTAGCAAATTAGACAATTTATTAATTCAAATTGGGTCTCACCCCTTCTGAAATTCTTTTCCTGCCAGAAATTTCCTTGAAAATTTCAGCTGCTTTTCCATTTCTGAACTGCAGTTTTCCCTACCATGGTTTTCTACAACTAGAGCTGCATGTGTTAGACAGCCCTTGAGCCAGAGAGCCACAAATTTCAATTCTTGCCCCTTTTAATTGCATTTATTGTAAATTAAACTCTCCAGTCGGTCTGTTTTTGCATATTTTCCAATATCTTTTTTAAAAACTGTATCCAGTATTTTATGGTTGTTATCTGTAGGGTTTCACCTGACCATTCTCTCTTCCAAAATTACCAAAGTCTAGCCCTGACTTGGCAGGGCATTCATATGATGAGTTTGGTCTGATGTACCTTTAAGCCTCAGGCCATGGCTCTTTTTTTTTTTTTTTGCAGTATGTGGGCATCTCAATGTTGTGGCTTCTCCCGTTGCGGAGCACAGGCTCCGGACGTGCAGGCTCAGTGGCCGTGGCTCACGGGCCCAGCCACTCTGCTGCACGTGGGATCTTCCTGGACCGGGGCACAAACCCGTGTCCCCTGCATCGGCAAGCAGACTCCCAACCACTGCGCCACCAGGGAAGCCCCCATGGCTCCTTTTAACTGCAGGGAGGAATCTTCCTGATCAGACAGCAGCTACTTCCAACAATTCCTACAGATACTTGGGCTCAAGCAAAGTAACTACAGTATTGTTTTTTTACTTACTATCTTGGCCAGGATGGGGGTAGATATAATGATTTTAGGAGCTTTTACTTGGTCTTTCCTACTACCCTTGCTCTTACTCTACAAGTCCAATATCAATGAGTATTCTGCCAGCTTCCAAGGATGTCCTTTTCAGTGGACATTCAGAGAACCAAAGAAGTGATTACAGGATAGATGAACACACTGCAAAACAAACCTGCAGCAGGATTCCATTTATCACTCGATTCCATTATGCCTCTTCTCTAATAGGGGACATGAAAGCACTTTGAGTCCACAGATGTCAGCAACAACTTGGACCCTGTATTCAACATTATTCAAAGGATCTGGATATGCATGTTTCTCAGTTTAAAGTTACCCAATATACAGCTACAGGTTTCTTTGTGGAAAGACTGGAAAGTCACTGTTTTAGATATTTGCTATGGCACAAATATATGGGGACCCTACCTCTCATTCCATTGATGGAATCTGGATACAAGAACTAGAGCATGCCTAGAAACTTCGCAAGACATCATGGCTTTCCATCAATTCAGCTGACCTGTTTTCTGCTCCTTCATTCCTGATATCTTAGCTGTATATATTAAGCAACACTCTTGTTGGCTGCCTATCTGTCTTATCCTTAGGAACATCATGCTCTATTAGTCAGCTCCATAGGTCTCTGCATGAATGGCTCCCCTGGTAGCCTTTCTGAACTTGCTTTCCCTTAAAAAGAATACACTCACTTGGTCCTGGGAGTCAAATGCTACCACTTAGCTTTTGCTATTCTGTGATTTTACTATCTCAGCTCTTACTGGGAAATTCATTTCTGTAACTACATCTATTACCATTAACCCAAGACTTCAGAGAACATCTGTTGCTGAGCTTCTCAATAATACTGGTATCCCCATCACCAGAGCATTCATTTTTACTTTGGTAAATAAAGTGTCGTTTGGGCTCTCATGAATAACATAACTAGATGGTAGGTTTTCCAGTCTTACACAGTAAACACATTCTAGCGTGTCTACTTCTCTTTTGAGCCCTTCCTCCACAGTTTGCCATGGACCTATAGCATCTATGTTTTATATAAACCAATGTTCACCTCTGAAGAGGAGGTCATATGATTAATTAGCACTAAAGCCAACCCCATCTTAACAAAAGCCCAGTCTCTTTCATCATGATAAAAAAAAAATGTATAGTTTTGTTTTGTTACAGATTGATTTTTATCTACTGTTTTATTTATTTAGTCTGTTAGCTGGTTAGTTTGAATTGAATGAACCAGTATGAGAAGTTTTGGATTTTATTTCTGCAAATTTTCTAATCAACTGACTTTTTTAGAGGGACAACGACAGTTTAGAAGTATTTGTAGAATCAGAAGAGAAATACGTTGCAGAGGGTGTTAGATATGTCATGCTGTGATTGGAAAATAAATAATAATAAACTCCTATTGTTCATTTGTGCAAGGTTTGAAATATGCATTGAAGCCCTCACTCTAATCCATATGGATTTTTATTTTCTCAAGAAACAATAATCACCCTGCCTTTGTCTGAGGGGATTTGAATTGCACAATTGGTGTGTGATTCCACTGGTTCTGCAAAGAATAGTTCATGACTGAATGGCCTCCTCTGGAACTTCACTTCTGATTGAAATTCAAGAACAATACTGGCTCAAAGTTCATTTATAGCCCTGGAAGTTAAAAAGGGAGTCCAACCATGTGAAGATACAGGTGTGTTGCTGTCATACATATTGACTTAGGAAGCTCCAAAAGCATCCACTCCAGGTCTGCAGTTTTATAAAAAATATTTCTATGTTACTAAATGTGTTCATTTAACCATATCCCTGGATCTCTGTGCCTTCATCTGAAAACTGGGAGTGATAATCCCTAACTTGCAGGGTTATTTCAGAATTTCTCAACCTTAGCACTGCTGATACTTTGGTCTAGATAATTATGTGTACATTGGTCTAGATAATTATCTGTGCATTGTAGGATACCTAACAGTATCCCTGGCCTCCATTCACTAGATGCCAACAGCACTCCTTATACACCCACTCACAGCAACCAAAAATGACTCCAGATATTGCCAAGTATCCCCTAGGGGACAAAATCATGGCCCCCTTCTACCCTCAGACAACCATTGAGAACCACTAGGTTGTTTTAAAGACAACAACAATATAAAATAATTACAAGTTTTTCTTATTGTATATGTATGGTATGCCAGACGCTGTTCTGAGGGCTTTGTACAACCCTATCATTTCATCCTCACAACAGCCTTATGCTAAGATATGATAAGCTGGGTATTCTTGTTGTCTTGGTTTGGTAGAAGTGGTTACTGAATAAAAAGAGGTTAACTTTACCAGTGTCAGAGTTGAACTCAGGCTACTCAATCCCGCAGCCAGTGCTCTAAACCAGTCCACACAGAGTGGCATTCCCTGAACAGCAGTAACAGCATCACCGGGGAGCTTGCGGAAGATGAAGAATCTCAAGCCCCATCCTAGACAGACTGAATCAGAACCTTCATTTTAAAAAGATTCAATGATTCACATGCATATCAGAGTTCTAGAAGTGCTGCTAAAAAGAACATAGCCCAGTTTCTTGAACTGGTAGGAGCTTGTATCAGTCAGGGTTCTCCAAAGAAGCAGAAACGACGGGGTGTGTGTGTGTATATGTGTGTGTGTGTATGTGTATAGAGAGAGTGAGAGAGAGGGATAGAGATTTTAAGGAAGTAACTCACATGATTGTGGAAGTGCAAACCCAAAATTTGCAGGGTAGGCCAGCAAGGTGGAGATCCAGAGAAGAGTCAAAGTTTGAGCCCAAAGATTATCTGCAGGCAGAATACCTTCTTGCTTGGGAGAGGTCAGTCTTTATTCACTTACGGCCTTCAACTGATTGAGTTTGATTCAAAGTCCACTGATTTAAAGGTTAATCTCATCCAAAAAACACTTACAGAGAGACAACCAGAATAACATTTGAGTGAACACTGTGACCCAGCCAAGCTGACAAATAAAACTAGCCATCACAGTGTCCAATAAACATTAGCCCTTTTCGTTACTTTTAAATAGGTATGGAGGGGAGTAAAGCCTGATTTTTCCAAACTTTTAATTCCACCCCAAATTATTCAAGTTATAGTGGTAACAGAGCATAGATGAATGATTCTGTTGGTTTCAGGATTGTAAGAAAAAAACTTCTCATCAAATAGAGATTGAGGGGTGAAACTTGTAGGAGAATGCATCTGAAAAGGAAGGTGTATCAATGGGACTGAATCATGCTTTGAATCCAGACCAATCTGGGTTCTAATCCCAGCTCTGAAATCCCCAGTGGTGATCATGGGCAAAGTGCTCCACCTATGTGATCATCCATTTCTTGATCTGAGATGGAGAGGAACAGCAATCATATTGCAGGGCTCTTGTGAGGACTGAGGAAGGTACTATCTCTAATGCACCTGCTCAGTGCCTGACACAGGCCTGGAGCAGCTTGTGAAAAATTGACTCTCACTTATGTGCCAGCCTTTCCTCTCTCCCTCCCTCCCTCCTTCCCTTCATTCTATCCTTCCTTCCACCATATTTGAAGAACTCATGAATACCCTTTTTACTCTGGATACTATTAAGTTTGGTGGCACAGAATAAATAGAAACATGATCCTACCTTCTGTGGTTTACAACCTAGTAGGAGAAACAGAAAGGCAAACAGACATGTGTGATGGTACATGACGGTCTGGCCAGAATGAAGATATATATACATTGTAAAGATTTTATAGAAAAAGAAGGCCAAAGTCTGACTGAAGAAATCAATGAAGGGCTTCACAGAGAGACTGGTTGATGTATAGGGTGGGAGGGAGAGAGTGCCAAAGGTGGGCAGGAGGGGTAAGAGGTAGACGTGTCAGATTAGGAGGAGACTCCCCTGTGTCCAGGAGTTTGGACTTTTACTAATGGGCAGTGGAGAACCGTGAAGTAGGAGAGGAACACAGCTAAGCATATTTATTTTCAAGAAGATGACTCTGGAGCACAGAGTAGTGTAGAAAATGGAAGAGTCTCTCCCTCTCTCTCTTTCTCTCTTACTAGTCCCTCCCTCTTTTTGTCCCATATCCCACCCACCCTCCCTCTCTCTCTCTCTCTCTCTCACACACACACACACACACACACACACACCTTCCCTCATAATTAGGGTTTACCTGGAAAGGAGTCCAAGTGACCTGAAAAGGTCAGTCTAAATTCTCTCTTATTAAGTAATACTGAGGCCCTCATTTTAGAAGTAGCCAGAACTTTGACAGCTGGAGTTTCTGAAGCAGCTCTAAACTTAGTAGAGGAAAAAATAATACAATCAGAAAAGAAGAATTAAAGGAGGGTATTTTTTTTCAGTCTTGCCTCCTTATTTCTTAAACATGTAGTATTTCTGATCCAGCAGAAAAGCAACACTACTGTGTGGATAAAAGTCACATACCCTAATGTTAAAGCTCACCCAAAATCCCCACAGCAATGCTCAAGTGATGCAGGGGTAAATGCATGCCAAATTAATGGGGTAGTAATTAATTACCGTAATAATTCTCAAGGTTGGAAACCACTCAAGTCTGTGCCTTGGAGGTTCCCACAGGGCTCAGAATGCGGAAATGCCTTGGCCTTGAGGCAAAACTGAAATGGAGGCAGAAGTTGCAAAAGGATATGTCTGGTGCCCCCAGTCCTGTAGAATCTGTGGTGTGGTTCTCTGTCTTCCAAGAACAAGTTCAGTAGTACCAGTCCACCTAAGTCCCTTGGGTCCTAAAGTCCAAGCAAACCCAGAAGAGAATCCCGGAAGAGAAGCAAACAGGCAGGCCTGGGGTCAGATCGCTTTGCAGGCATGGCACCTGTGTGACCACATCACTTCACTTCTCGGAACCTGCTGCCTAACCTGTAAGATGAGAGAAGAAAATCCATCCTATAGTATTGGCTTGAGATGTAAAAGAGATGGTGTATCAAAAAACATTGAGTAAAGAATCAATACCACCAAAATAAATGACCAAACCAAACCAAACAAATACAAACACATATAAGAGAACAAAGTAGTGGTTACCAGAGGGATGGGGGGTAGGGTGAAATGGGTAAAGGAGATAGATTGCGATGGATAGAAACTAAATTTTTGGTGGTGAGAACGCTGTAGGATATACTGAAGTAGAAAGAAATATAATGTTGTGCACATGAAATTTCCTATAATATTATGTCAATGTTACTTTAATAAAAATAAATAAATAAATAGATGATGATGATGATGATGGTAGAAAAATGAATGAATGAATAAATAAATGATCTCTATAAAAAAAAGAGAATAATACCAACTAAATGCTTGAATAAATGAATGAAGGAATATGTGGATGGACATCAAAATGATTTTCTTCCAACTTCCAAAACTCAAGGAGAGAAAGATGCAGATGCCAGAACAAAGATAACTTCAGCAAAGGATTTTGACCAGACAAGGGCCATGGTTCAGGATATGGGTGAGGCCTGCTGGGGAAGTCCACCCACGGCCTTGCAGTCTTCCCCCCTGCTAAGAGGTCAAGCCTGTGAGGTGTCTGCCTCTCTGGTTCTTAGAATTTAGGGAGCTCACCCATCACTAAGCCAGGACCTTTCACTTACTCACATTAGAGTGACTCCTCTTGGGAGAACCCTGGAAAAAGTGCCTTTCTCATGAGAAGTAGTGCTATTTCAGCATAAATAAATAAATAGATAAATAAAATGTTAAAATAATTTTAAAAACAGCCTCTGAAGAGATCACAAAGAAAGTTCCAGATAAGACTGGCCATCCCTCATTTTCACTTCCTCACATATTCTCTGTTATAAATTCCACTCCTTTCTTCTGTCCCACTCCTGACCAGCCAATCCCTTATTTTGAGCATCTACTCTGAGAAGATGGCTTCCTCTCACTTCTGAGGAGATGGGGCTATTTCGGATCCTGTCCCCTCAGTCAGTTTCCCTCATCTCCATCTTTAAGCTGCACCTCACCTGGTCCTCATCTCCCCTCC
Source organism: Kogia breviceps (assembly GCF_026419965.1). Classification (NCBI taxonomy): domain Eukaryota; kingdom Metazoa; phylum Chordata; class Mammalia; order Artiodactyla; family Physeteridae; genus Kogia; species Kogia breviceps. The sequence continues at coordinate 60,657,955 of NC_081316.1, forward strand.
TCCCATATTCTGTCTGAGAGGAGGCAGCATGGTAGAGCGAGAGGCCCCATGGGGAGGTACAAGGTCTTGGATACCTGTAGATTCATGTAAAATTGAGCCTCAGTGTTTTCATCTGTAAAGTGGGGAGTTTAAATAGCCTACTCTACTTTTCTCAAACAGCATAATATACGTCAGCCTGTTGGACTCTAGTTATTAAAATGAACAGCCATTCTAACTGTCCTTCCACACATACACACACATTCATGTGTCCTTAATCTATGTGTAATTTACTCACCTCTTCCAAAATTATGTTAGTTGGGTCTTAGTCTAAGCAAAGTCACTAGTTTAATGTTTTGTTTATTTGGCAGGGGGAGAAATAAATGAATTGAGGTATTTTCTGCATATTTTGATTACTAATGATTAATAAATGATAATATTTACTTGACCTCTTACTCTGTGCCTGGCACTGTAATAAGTGTTTTGCACATTTAAGTGTTTGGTAAAATCCTCATACAGCCCTATGGAGTTAGTATTATATTCTCTGCTTTTCGGAGCTGTATAAACAAGCTCAGTGGTAATAACTGACTTGTCCAGGGTCACATGGCTACGAGTGAGTTAGACAAGGATTTGAGACAGTGCAGCTGGAGTCTAGAGCCACAGCCCTCAACTCCCAACTCTATTGCCTTTCCATCATCAAATATGTGTCCTCCCCACATTCCACTTACAATTTCAGTTGACTTCTCCTCCCCTTATCTATTTATTTTGCCATCTCAGGCTCACGCCCATTGCAAAGATTGTCAGGTATGTCTTCCATTGACTGATTGATTCTACAGATATTCACTGAGCCCTGCTATGTTCCCATCAGGAACATCATGGATAAAATAAAATAAAGAAAGCTAACAACAATAACAGCAACACCAATAACGACAACAAAACAAGTAGAAAAATTGACTGCATTTCAAATCTGGGGTAGAGCAAAAATGCTACATAATTTATATCATTTTAGCATAGGGACTGCATGTGTCATCTAGTGTAATAGATGAGAAACTTATGGTTGTTTCTAAATAATTCAACTGATAAAAGAGTATGAATGTATCTTATTGCTGGAACTCATAATATTAAAACAAAAATAAAAAATGTGGGGTAATCTTCTAAAGCAATCGCTACGACTAGCCTGCTGGATTCTCCTCTATCTCACTCACATCAGCCTTCGTTTTAAGCTATATAGGTAATGGCCCAGCACCCTATCCCCACCACAAGACTCACTTCTCTGTATTAAGCCAGACACTATCAGTGGATATATATGAGCACCCCAGAGAATGAAGAGATCACAGAGAAGCCATGCATTCTAGAATACAGGGTGAAATGCAGTCTTGCTAAAGGAGCATTGGAAAAACAACAGCGAGACCAGTTCTTATTCCAGCTTTAAGTAACCATTAACTTGTAGTTTGACCAGGTTCAAGACACTCACCTGGGCTTGACCTCAATTTCCCTATCTTTAAAATGAGGAGATGAATTAGATTTGGTTGTGACATTATGATGCTCTGAAATACAGATTAGATCCAGAGATCAGGGGAGAAAGACTCCGGGGAAAGATTCAGAAAATTATTCTAAATCCCTTCCTTTGACAAAGGACCAAAAATTCAAAAAAAAAAAAAAAAAAAAGAAATCCCATGATTCTTCAGTCGGATAAGCAGGTCTTCCTTTCACTCTCACCTCGGGGACATTTCTGAATTACAGCTCAGCTGACAGTCTCTGCTGAGGCAGGGTTAGCAAGGTGACATAGAGATGGCGCCTTGATTCCGAGGAGGAGGCAGCTAGATGAGGATCAGACAGCATCATTATCTTCACAAAGGTGATGTCTCACCTTGTCTGTGAGTATTTGGATGACATCTCAGTTTCAGGGAACCCCCAATTCAGAATGACACCCTTAGTCGTATTCTTTTCTTCTTGAAATAATGCTTGCTTCAACTGGTTACTTTAAAATTTTGCTACCAGGACTGTAAATGATAAGATGGTCTCATGTCAATTAACATCCTCTCGATAGCATTTGTATGAGAACTGGAGATTATTTGTTACTGCATCTAAACAGGAGAAAACTATGTTTACAAACTTATTATTAAATGCAAGAGCTCTGTCTTACTAACTCCACCTGCCATCAAGCCTTTTGGGAACTAGAAGTAGGTAATTATCTTATTCGCACTTATTTAGCAAGCATTTTGCAGCAGTATTCAGAATTCAGAGAAGAGGAGACACTTGTGGGGTGATGGGCATTAGCAAATGCTCACTCTTTGTTTGAGGGACCATTGCTGAGCACTTTATTCAGAAAGACATCTCTGGGTCTCCCAGACAAATTCTTAAGTGGGGTAAGATGGCTCAAGAAGAGGATGGGTGTGAAAAATGAACTCAATAGATTTTTTTCCCTTTTCTCAAAGCTCAAGTGCCCTGGTGAAAAGGAGGGGTATTTGTACATGGAGAGGCTACTTGAAGGAAATTGAGAAGGCTTTTTCTTACTTACAGAGTGAGATATACTGAAGTTAAGTGAGGCATGCAAAAGGAATTCACTTAAGATTCTCCCCAATCTCCATCCTTCCTCAAGGATGGTGGTGGTGGTAGTTGCTACTTGCTAGAGTTTTTCAGTGAGGATTAGTCCCCCCGCTGAGATGCAAAATCACCCATTTGAAGACCATGGGAGAGAGCCTGGCCCATCAGAATTAAAGCAGGTGTTATCCTGTGCTTTTCCTTTGACTTAATGTGCAAACTACCTAGGTCTTACTTTCTTCACCTGATTGGCATCTCCACCCTCCACCTCTTTGCTTCAGTCTCGCCTTTACATATGGAGCATTCAAGACTCTACTGATAAAAGCATTTGCACATCAAAGGAACGGATGATGTCTAAGAGTACTTGAGGCTTATCTGTCTAGGATTCTAACTTAGAAATTCTCACCATTTATGAAGGCTCTGTAAGGAGTGATTTTATCAAGCATTGATGTTCCCTCTACCAGCTGCGTTACTGTTCCTCTGGGAGGCCCCTTCTTAAGAGTCAGCTGAATTCTCAGAATGCAGTTATGGTCATCAGAATTCAACAAACAGTTTTCCTGTGTTTTGTAACATTTCCTTTTGCTCCCATCTTGGTTTGTAAAACGCTTTTGTACTACCAAGTCTCGATGGCACTGAAACAGCAAATGAAGGCACACAGTATTCTAAGGGGACCAGTGTATCAGTTATTGGATTTTGCCAAGTCCAGAGCATGCGATGAGAGTCATCATTATCATGCCATTTTCCTGACAAGGACACTGAGCCCTGGGAGTAGAGTAACTTGCACAGGGCAACTTGGAGAGTAAACAGCAGTGTTAGAGTTTGAGCCCAGGGCTTCCTGAACTAAATCCAGGATCTACTCCATGAGGCCAAACTTGAATGTCACTCTACTCTACATAAGCTGAGAGCCCAAAACTTCAGACAGCTCACCTAAGGTCTGTTGCCTACACTGGAATCTACCCACCTCAGCCTATGACCTGAACCTGTGGTTTTCCCCGAGCCACAGACTGCAAACAGCCATTAGGATTCGCAGTGTCCAGAGGTAGGGGAAAATCAGGGCCTCTTCTCAAAAGTTGGGGGTGCTAAGTATTACTGGAGATTTTAAGCTAGTTGAGAAAAAAAATGTCAAATGTATAAATGAAAACAATTAAACAACTTCATTTTGTTAATCCTGAAACATAACAGCTCTCAGACTGAGCTCAAACTAGAGAACAGATTTAAATATAGACCCCAAGTTACTGACAAAATGACAGTAACCATCATAAAAACTATGATTTATTGAGCACCTACTAAGATCCGGGTCCTTTACAGATGTCACCTCATTTAAGCCTCACAGCAAAGGCTTCTGCAATCATGACCTGTGAGAAAGACAGTATAAGACCATTTACAAATAAGGAAATTGAGGAGAAGCACGGCTTAGTAACCTGCAAATAGTCACACAGGTAGTAGTATGTGGAGTTCCTGCTCTCTCACCATGGGAAACCCATTGTCATTCCATTATTTTGTTCTGACTTCCTTCTGATCAAAGGGTGGGAGCACCCTTTATCTGTCTGATTTATACCTGAGTTCTTCCAGCTTAGACTTTTTTTTTTCCTCCTCTGGGACCAGATATGATGGAATCTCATTATGATGATTGAGCCAAAAGGACATCTTCCTTCTGCATTTGGCACTTCCTGTTTGGAATGATGTGAGGAAAGAAATTAGCCAAAAATCCATTAGTATCCACAGTGCTCAGGGAACATTTGTCAATGTATGGAGATTTTTGATTGTCACAATTGTGGGTGGAGGGGACTACTGGAATCTAGAGTGTTGATAAGCATTCTACCATGCGGAGAACAGTCTCCCACAACAAGGAATTGTCCATCCCAAATGTCAGTAGTGTGGAGGCTGAAAAATCCTCCTCTAGCCTAATGCCAGGTGCCTGGCAGGAAATAAGTAAGCAATGTTTTCCTGCTCATCCTGGTTAAAACAGCACCCCCTGGTCACTATTCCATTATGTCTCACTAACTGTATCCTATATGTTTGTTCACATGGGTGTTGTCTGTTTCCCTGACTTGGATGTGAGATCTATGAGGGCTAGGGATAGGTCTGCCTGCCCAGAGGTCTATCGAGGCCACAGCAAGTAGAGTAGAAAGTGAATAAATATTTGCTGACAGTGAATGAATGAATGAATAAATGACCATAGCATAGAGTATTAAAACAAGTCACTTCTACTCTTGTAACTGAACACAGAGACCCCAGTGGTCTCCCCCTTTCCTACGAAGTGTGCTTTGGACTTTGAGAACCTGCCCCTGCTCCAGGCCATTAAGCACCACACATTTAATCTGGAATCCTTTATTCTCTGAAATTTGCTGGGCAATTTAATAGATCCAAATAGTTTCATTGAGCCTCAATGCCACTCTGTGGTTTTCCTAACTAACCACTGAACTCCTTCCTAGGATTCCCATCCTTCATGATTCAGCACAAAATACTTCTATCTACAGGCGCTTCTCTCCTCATGGTCAGAAAATTTTGGAGCCTTGAGGAATGGAGGGCCCTCTGAGACTCAAGTGTAAAAGTGAGACACCTGAGGGGCAAGTCATGCCAGCCACAGATAAAAGGAGGAAGATGAAGTTGTTCAGTTTTAGGCTTTTAGAAAGAAACTCTTTCTGTTGCAGCCCTTGTGTCAGGATTTTTCATGGGGCATGGGGGAGAGAAATCCAGGGAAAGTGTGGGCCCAAGGTGGGTGAGAGAAGCTGGCATTTGTCTTGGAAGAAAAGCCAGGAGCCCAAAGTGAGTCAGCAAAGGATAACTTGTGAGCAGACTGGACCACTGAGGGAGGCTGGCTCCAGGGAGACATTTTGGTCAGGAGAAATGTAGGCCTAGGGATAGACTAAAAATCTGGATCCGGATGTGCATAGGGGATCCTGTGTGGAGATGAACCAGGGCCTAAGACACTGAAGAGGAAGGACCAGGGTCCCAGACATAGGCCAAATGGATGGGAGAATGGAATGGGAAGAATGGAAAGGAAAGGAAGATGGAAAGGGAAAGAATGGATATATGTATATGTATAACTGAACCACTTTGCTGTACACCTGAAACTAACACAGCATTGTAAATCAACTATACCCCAATATAAAATTAAAAAGTAAAAAAAAAAACAGAAAAAGAAAGGGAGTTCACATATAGTGTGATGTGGATGTGTGCTCTGCCAGGTTCCTTCCACTTACTCAAATATTAGAGTTGTACTTATTTTACTGAAAAGTAGAGTGAGACTTAAGAGAGGTCAACTGGTGAGCCATAGTCCACTAAAGAATGAACTCCAGGAGGGCAGGGACCAGACCAGGCCAGCTGTGTTCATGGCCGTATCCACAGTGCCTAGAATATGGTATTTGCACATAGCCAGGGCACAGGATGTTCTTGATGGCTCATTCCAACAAGGTCACCCCACTGGTAAGAGGTGAAGAGCTGGAAGGTGGCATTCAAATCCCATCAGCAGAGGGCGGGTCTTCCCTGCCCAGACTGCTTTCTTAGTTAGCCAAAACCAAGTCATAAATCAGAGAGAACTTAGCTGGAACAAAGATATTTAGGCCCAAACTCGTCCAAAATAGAGTCGTTATTTCATTTCTCTCCAAACCTATAAGGCCCAGTACTTGGCTTTTGCCACTTTCAAAGAGATCCAGCAATTTCACCATTTCTCTTAGCTTTAAAGAGAAGAAGCATTATTTAAAAAAATAAATAAAATTTGCAATTACATTGGTTTTTAGCCAACTTAATAAAAGGCTGAAAGATGAACATTATTTCAAACCGCTTGTACTTTGCAAGTTGGCTTTTGTTACTTCCAAACTGCATAAAATTATTTTGGAAGCAAAGTATATTATTCCATGACAGGTTTTTATAAGATCAAATAAGATCCCCATGGTATCAGGTGGCCAATTATTATGAACATTTCAGTTATAAACTTGGACTTTTTTTTGGTTTTTCAATATAATTTAATTTAAAGTGCAATTATTGAAGAGCCTTTTTGGTTAGGACCAAAAGCCCTAAGACATAAGGGGGCAAGTGAAAGGATCCACCCTGGCTGTTTCCCTTGGAGCACTCAACCCAGGAAGACTCACTAACAAATCAAGATGGTGTCCACAGAACCAGGAAGCTTTAAGCAAGCCAGACAATCTACTCAGGGGTACAGGTGAGGTTGCAATAAGTGCAGTAGCTTAAGTGCCACCAGTGTTTGTCCCAATCTGCTGTCCTAGAACCTCCCATTTCCCATAAAACCCTTACAAGTATTTCTGGAAATTTCTAGGCTGTACCCCCGTGTGCTGTTTAGCAATTCTGATCTAGCCGACCATTGCTATTCTTTACTTAATATTGCTGCTGATGTCCAAAACTGCACAGGGGTACCTAGCAGAATGAGGGATCTTGACATTCTCTTTTTCTTTGGGTTCCCTTCTGGAATCAAGAGCCTGAAACAGGAACGCTTCTGTGTGCCCCCAAACCACTTACAACATTTTTGGTGAAATAGCTCTTTCATTAGTTTGCTTATTATAGTTTAGGATAGTAGTTCAGAGTATAGTGTTGGAGTCAAACTTCCTAGGATCAAATCCTGGCTCTCCCACTTACTAGTTGTATGACTTCTAAAATGATTCATTTCTCTGTACAGTAGGAATAATAGTAATTCCAACTTCATAGTATTGTGGTGAAGATTCAATGAATGAATATATGAACAATGCTCAGAACAGTGCAGACACATAATAAGTAAGCACTATATTTATGTTAGCTATTATTAACATTATTGTTAATCAATTAGTAATAATTACTCATAAATGATAATAGCTAGATTCATTGAGTGCTTACTGTACACCAACTAGTATACTAGGCATTTTTTAAAATTAATTTTTATTAGTGTCTAGTTGATTTACAGTGCTGTGTTACTTTCTGCTGTACAACAAAGTGAGTCAGTTGTATATATACATATATCCATTTTTTTTAGATTCTTTTCCCATATAGATCATTACAGAGTATTGAGTAGAGATCACTGTGCTGTACAGTAGGTTCTTATTAGTTATATTTAATCCCCTCAGTAGCCCTGAAGGCAGGAATTATTGTTATTCCACATTTATAGCTGAGGAAACTGGGCTTAGAGAGATAAATAATTGAGCAAACAGAGTTAGCACATGAATTCCACTCCTGGCTGGCAGGCTGACACCAGAATCTGTTGGTATTTATCTATTGGGCTAGACAGGAATGGTGTCTAACGGCAGCTACACTCACAGCTTCTGCCTCCCTCCAAAGTCTTGATCCTGAGTCAGGTTCATTGCATCTGGATCCTTCTCCTTTACAACTAAGATCTTTCTCAGGAGGCACCTCAGATCCTCACAACAGCATCATACATTTAGGGAACCTCAAGTCATTCAATGAGACTAGAAATGGGCTGAAAAAGAAAGATATGGAAGATAAGGCTGAAGAAATGAGGAACTGGGTCGTAAATGTTTGTCTTTCTCAGAAGTTTGTACTTAATTCACTAAATCCCACATCCCAGCATTTCCCATGCTGGGCTCTGTGAATGACTCCCGCCAGTGCATGAAAATATGGGGGAAGAAAAGAAAGAAAGGACACAACAACTTCATTGATTAAAATAACAGTATGAAATTTGAGGTTAAACCAAAATATTTATTTAACTGCAGGACTTCTCAGAGCTTTTAAGGCCCTGATATGTGTTCCAAGAGGAAGGAATGAAATAGAGTGCTTCCCAGACATGTTCCCCACGGAAGCCTTCGTGCCCTCCACCCCAACCCCACCCCCTCCACTCCCAACCCCAGAGCATTTTCCAGGACAAACATTTCCAGGGACAGCTTTACAGGGCAGCTCCTGAAGTGAAATAATATCAGTAAAGGGTTCTAATAGCAGATCCACACAATCAAATTTATGATAATCATTCTCCCAGAAGTGTGGAAAGTCGAGCTTAGAAACCAGAAGACCCTCAGAAGATAATCCCAAACCCCTATGAAGAGAAACAGGGTCTAAATCAAGCCAGCAGGCATAAGGATGGACAGAACGTGCATCCCCCTTCCCACCCCTCCTTTAACTCTATCAATGCTAGCCCCTCCTCATCATACATCTGTAACAGTCTTCCAGCTTTATTGAGCTTCCATACTCTTTGGCCTCCATACCTTCACAAAGTCTCCTTTCTCCACTTGGAATGACCATTTATGACTCCCCAGAACACACATGTGCCCACCTGTGCCTGAAGAACTTCTATGCATCAGCTCAGGGGTCATCTCAGGAGACTCTTCCTCCAGGAAGCCTTCCCTGACCTTCCCAAGCCTAAACTTGTTATGCTTCCTTAACACACTTCTTCTTTCATCACAGCCCTCAGCCCAGGGTTCCCGATGGTCCCAGTCATTGTCTTTCTCCCACTCTAGACTTTAAGATCCTGCCAGGCTGGCATCAGGCCTCATTCACCCTTGTGTTTCCATCACTGAGCTGAGAGTCAGGCATACAAAAGAGGTGCAATAAAGTTTATTATATGAATGAAGAACTTGTTCAGTCTTCACAACAAACCTAGGAGGTAGATTTTATTTCTCTCACTTTATACATAAAAAAAGAGAGTCCCTGGTAAACTCAGAAACTAGACTAAGCTCATGCAGTTAATGATCACATTTGGTAGAGCTAAGACCATTCCAAAAAGCATTAAATGTATCTTGGAGCTAAAGAGAAAGAGTAATGACTTCTAGGGTGGTATTAAATACATGTCTGGAAGGCTCCCACTGCAGCAACGCTATCTCCCCTCCATGACTGAGTTATCCCATAAGTTTCCTGAGCTCTGAACACTCAGAGAACACTGATGACCATTATGAGGTCAAAGAGATCATAGACAGTAAAATGGTAATGTTATTGAAAAAGGTGTCAAGTAACTTCAGAAGGGGCTTGTAATAATTTAAAATGTAAGTCTGTTTTCAAATTCAGCCATCACAAAGTATTAGTTATGAATCTGCATGTCTTCTTACCTCCAGGGAATAGTCTAGCTAAAAGAAAATTGTCATGGAGAATTGGGTTTCCAGCAGTCGACAATGCAGTCATGTTTCCCTCCCTGAGGCAGCAGGAAACAGGAGGAGCCAGGCCCTCAGCCTTAGAGAGTAATGCAGGCCTCATCCAGGGAAGCAAAATGGCAAGAATCTACTCTAAATGGGATGGATGTTCATCCATAAAACACAAGGTTAAGATCCAAGGTCTAGGCAGAGACTGAACTGAAACAGGAGCAAGGAGGGTCCTGAGTGTTCACAGGGAAGGCTGGAAGAGTTCCCCCAGCTCAACGCCTTTGTGAAACGGTGCATGCATTTGGCAGGATTGTGACATATGAGACATTTGGGGTACTTAAAGGTATAAGCTGGAGCAGGCATCACAGGCAGAGCATTGAATTTAAAAGTTTCAGTTGTTATTTCGTTTAATCTTCACAGCATCCCTAAGAGAGGTGAAGTATTATTTCCATTTTACAAATCAGGGAGGTGAGTCTCAGAGAAGTTACCCAGCTTGTATACAGTGAAGCAAGAATTTGGTCCTATCTGTGTCCTATCCACATCCTCATAGCCATAAAATGAATAAATAAACCAATACTACATGCAATATTACAGATACTACCTATCTGGTCTCTGTCTCTGTCCTTTCCCCTCCTTCCCCAGGGAAAACTTTTTCTTTTCAGGTATGCCAAAGATAACTTCTCACTTTCCAGAACTAGAAAAGAAAAAGATTGAACTTAAGTGAATGAAGCTTGTTAAATGCAAGACTATTAAATACAAGCTTTCTGAAATGAGGTATTGATGTTATGTTAATATATTGTTTCTCATAATGGCTTGATGATGGCTCTAATTCACCTTGCCTTCCTGGTGAATAGTTAGTTTATCAATCAACAAAAGGGCCTTCATGTCTTTTTTTTTCTCTCCAAACAACATTATTTTTTTTAATATCTTTATTGGAGTATAATTTCTTTACAATGGTGTTTTAGTTTCTGCTTTATAACAACGTGAATCAGCTATATGTATACATATATCCCCATATAACCTCCCTCTTTCTCCTCCCTCCCACCCTCCCTATCCCACCCCTCTAGGTGGTCACAAAGCACCAAGCTGATCTCCCTGTGCTATGAAGTTGCTTCCCACTAGCCATCTATTTTACATTTGGTAGTGTATATATGTCAATGCTACTCTCTCACTTTGTCCCAGCTTACCCTTCCCCCTCCCTGGGTCCTCAAGTCCATTCTCTACATCTGCATCTTTATTCCTGTCCTTCCCCTAGTTCATCAGAACCTTTTTTTCCCTTTTTAGATTCCATATATATGTGTTAGCATACAGTATTTGTTTTTCTCATTCTGACTTACTTCACCCTATGACAGAATCTAGGTCCATCCACCTCACTACAAATAACTCAATTTCGTTTCTTTTTATGGTTGAGTAATATTCTGTTATACAAACATATATATATGTGCCACATCTTCATTACCCATTCATCTGTTGATGGACACTTAGGTTGCTTCCATGTCCTGGCTATTGTAAATAGAGCTGCAATAAACATTTTGGTACATGACTCTTTTTGAATTATGGTTTTCTCAGGATATATGCCCAGTAGTGGGATTGCTGGGTCATATGGTAGTTCTATTCTTACTTTTTAAGGAGCCTCCATACTGTGCTCCATAATGGCTGTATGAATTTACATTCCCACCAACAGTGCAAGAGTGTTCCCTTTTCTCCACACCCTCTCCAGCATTTGTTGTTTGTACATTTTTTGATGATGGCCATTCTGACTGGTGTGAGGTGATACCTCATTGTGGTATTTGCATGTGTCTAATGATTAGTGCTGTTGAGCACCCTTTCATGTGTTTGTTGGCAATCTGTATATCTTCTTTGGAGAAATGTCTATTGAGGTCTCCCACCCATTTTTGGATTGGGTTGTTTGTTCTTCTGATATTGAGCTGCATGAGCTTCTTGTATATTTTGGAGATTAATGCTTTGTCTGTTGCTTCATTTGCAAATATTTTCTCCCATTCTGAGGGTTGTCTTTTCGTCTTGTTTAAGGTTTCCTTTGCTGTGCAAAAGCTTTTAAGTTTCATTAGGTCCCATTTGTTTATTTTTGTTTTTATTTCCATTACTCTAGGAGGTGGGTCAAAAAGGATCTTGCTGTGATTTATGTCAAAGAGTGTTCTGCCTATGTTTTCCTCAAAGAGTTTGATAGTGTCTGGACTTACATTTAAGTCTATAATCCACTTTGAGTTTATTTTTGTGTATGGTGTTAGGAAGTGTCCTAATTTCATTCTTTTACATGTAGCTATCCAGTATTCCCAACAGCACTTATTGAAGAGTCTGTGTTTTCTCCATTGTATATTCTTGCCTCCTTTATCAAAGATAAGTTGACCATATGTGCGTGAGTTTATCTCTGGGCTTTCTATCCTGTTCCATTGATCTGTATTTCTGTTTCTGTGCCAGTACCATACTGCCTTGATTACTGTAGCCTTGTAGTATAGTCTGAAGTCAGGGAGCCTGATTCCTCCAGCTCCATTTTTCATTCTCAAGATTGCTTTGGCTATTCGGGGTCTTTTGTGTTTCCATACAAATTGTGAAAGTTTTGGTTCTAGTTCTGTGAAAAATGCCTTTGGGAGTTTGACAGGGATTGCATTGAATCTATAGATTGCTTTGGGTAGTATAGTCATTTACACAATGTTGAGTCTTCCAATCTAAGAACATGGTATATCTCTCCATCTGTTTGTATCATCTTTAATTTCTTTCATCAGTGTCTTATAGTTTTCTGCATACAGGTCTCTTGTCTCCTTAGGTAGGTTTACTCCTAGGTATTTAATGCTTTTTGTTGCAATGGTAATTGAGAGCATTTCCTTAATTTTTCTTTCAGATTTTTCATTGTTAGTGTATAGGAATGTAAGAGATTTCTGTGCATTAATTTTTTATCCTGCTACAAAACAGGATACAAAAGTGTCAGTTTTACTTCTTCTTTTCCAATTTGGATTTTATTTATTTCTTTTTCTTCTTTGATTGCCGTGACTAAAACTTCCAAAGCTATGTTGAATAATAGTGGTGAGAGTGGGCAACCTTGTCTTGTTCCTGATCTTGGAGGAAATGGTTTCAGTTTTTCACATAGAGAACGATGTTCCTTTGGGTTTGTCATATACGGCCTTTATTATGTTGAGGTAAGTTTGCTCTATGCCTACTTTCTGGAGAGTTTTTATCATAGATGGGTGTTGAATATTGTCAAAAGCCTTTTTTGCATCTTTTGAGATTATCATATGGTTTTATCCTTCGATTTGTTAATATGGAGTATCACATTGATTGATTTGCATATATTGAAGAATCCTTGCATTCCTGCGATAAACCCCACCTGATCTGGTGTATGATCCTTTTAATGTGCTGTTGGATTCTGTTTGGTAGTATTTTGTTGAGGATTTTTGCATCTATGTTCATCAGTGATATTATTGGCCTGTAATTTTCTTTTGTTGTGATATCTTTGTCTGGCTTTAGTATCAGGATGATGGTGGCCTCGTAGAAAGAGTTTGGGGGTGTTCCTCCCTCTGCTATATTTTGGAAGAGTTTGAAAAGGATAGATGTTAGCTCTTCTCTAAATGTTCGATGGAATTCACCTGTGAAGTGGTCTGGTCCTGGACTTTTGTTTGTTGGAAGATTTTTACTCACAGTTCCAATTTCAGTGCTCATGATTGATCTGTTCATATTTTCTATTTCTTCCTGGTTCAGTCTCAGAAGGTTGTGCTTTTCTAAGAATTTGTCCACTTCTTCCAGGTTGTCCATTTTATTGGCATATAATTGCTTGTAGTAATCTCTCATGATCTTTTGTATTTCTGCAGTGTCAGTTGTTACTTCTCATTTTTCATTTCTAATTTTGTTGATTTGAGTCTTCTCCCTTTGTCTTGATAAGTCTGACTAATGGTTTATCAATTTTGTTTATTTTCTCAATGAACCAGCTTTTAGTTTTATTGATCTTAGCTATTGTTTCCTTCATTTCTTTTTCATTTATTTCTGATCTGATCTTTATGATTTCTTTCCTTCTGCTAGCTTTGGGGTATTTTTGTTCTTCTTTCTCTAATTGCTTTAGGTGTAAGGTTAGGTTGTTTAGTTGAGATTTTTCTTGTTTTCTGAGGTAGGATTGTATTGCTATAAACTTCCCTCTTATAACTGCTTTTGCTGTATCCCATAGGTTTTGGGTCATTGTGTTTTTATTGTCATTTGTTCCTAGGTATTTTTTTATTTGCTTTTTAATTTCTTCAGTGATATCTTGGTTATATAGTAGTGTGTTGTTTAGCCTCCATGTGTTTGTATTTTTTACTGTTTTTTTCCTGTAATTGATATCTAGTCTCATAGGGCTGTGGTCATAAAAGACACTTGATACTATTACAGTTTTCTTATATTTACCACAGCTTGATTTTTGACCCAAGATATGATCTCTCCTGGAGAATAGTCCATGAGCACTGGAGAAGAAAGTGTATTCTGTTGTTTTTGGATGGAATGTCTTATAAATATCAATTAAGACCATCGTGTCTAATGTGTCATTGAAAGCTTGTGTTTCCTTATTTATTTTCATTTTGGATGATCTGTCCATTGGTGAAAGTGGGGTGTTAAAGTCCCCTACTGTGATTGTGTTACTATCAGTTTCCCCTTTTATGGCTGTCAGCATTTGCCTTATGTATTGAGGTGCTCCTATGTTGGGTGCATAAATATTTGCAATTGTTGTATCTTCTTCTTGGATTGATCCCTTGATCATTATGTAGTGTCCTTCTTTGTCTCTTTTAATAGTCTTTGTTTTAAAGTCTGTTTTGTCTGGTATGAGAATTGCTATTTCAGCTTTCTTTTGATTTCCATTTGCATGGAATATCTTTTTCCATCCCCTCACTTTCAGTCTGTATGTGTCCCTAGGTCTGAAGTGGGTCTCTTGTAGACAGCATATATACGGGTCTTATTTTTGTATCCATTCAGCCAGTCTATGTTTTTTGTTTGGAGCATTTAATACATTTACATTTAAAGTAATTATCAATATATATGTTTCTATTACCATTTTCTTAATTGTTTTGGGTTTGGTTTTGTAGGTGTTTTCACTCTCATGTTTCCTGCCTAGAGAATTTCCTTTAGCATTTGTTGTAAAGCTGGTTTGGTGGTGCTGAATTCTCTTAACTTTTGCTTCTCTGTAAAGGTTTTAATTTTTCCATTGACTCTGAATGAGATTCTTGCTGGGTAGAGTCCTCTTTGTTGTAGGTTTTTCCCTTTCATCACTTATATGTCCTCCCACTCCCTTCTGGCTTGCAGAGTTTCTTCTGAAAGATCAGCTGTTAACCTTATGGGGATTCCCTTGTATGTTATTTGTTTCTTTTCCCTTGTTGCTTTTAATATTTTTGCTTTGTATTTAATATTTGATAGTTTGATTAACATTGCCTTGGTGTGTTTCTCCTTGGATTTATCCTGCATGGGGCTCTCTGTGCTTCCTGGGCTGGATTGACTATTTCCTTTCCCATGTTAGGGAAGTTTTCAACTGTAATCTCTTCAAATAGTTTCTCAGACCCTTTCTTTTTCTCCTCTTCTTCTGGGACCCCTATAATTCGAATGTTGGTGCATTTAATATTGTCCCATAGGTCTCTGAGACTGTTCTCAATTCTTTTCATTCTTTTTTCTTTATTCTGCTCTGCAGCAGTTATTTCCACCATTTTATCTTCCATTTTATCTTCTAGGTCACTTATCCATTCTTCTGCCTCAGTATTCTGCTATTGATTCCTTCTAGAGGATTTTTAATTTCATTTATTGTGTTGTTTATCATTGTTTGTTTGATCTTTAGTTCTTCTTTGTCCTTGTTAAATGTTTCTTGTGTTTTCTCCATTCTCTTTCCAAGATTTTTGATCATCTCTACTCTCATTACTCTGAATTCCCTTTCAGGTCAACTGCCTATTTCTTCATTTGTTTAGTCTGGTGCGTTTTTACCTTGCTCCTCATCTGCTACATATTTCTCTGTCTTCTCATTTTGTTTAACTTACTGTGTTTGGGGTCTCCCTTTTGCAGGGTGCATGTTTTTAGTTCCTGTTGTTTTTGGTGTCTGCCCCTAGTGGGTGAGGTTGCTTCACTGGTTTGTATAGGCTTCCTGGTGGAGGGGACTGGTGCCTATGTTCTGGTGGATGGGACTGGATCTTGTCTTTCCAGTGGGCAGTGCCACATCTGTTGGTGTGTTTTGCAGTATCTGTGAACTTAGTATGATTCTAGACAGTCTCTCTGCTAATGGGTGGGTTTGTGTACCTTCGTGTTAGTTGCTTGGCATGGATCGTCAAGCACTGGAGCTTGCTTGCCGTTGGGTGGAGCTGGGTCTTTTTTTTTTTTTTTTTTTTCACGGTACGTGGGCCTCTCACTGTTGTGGCCTCTCCCATTGCAGAGCACAGCCTCTGGATGCGCAGGCTCAGCAGCCATGGCTCACGGGCCCAGCCACTTCGCAGCATGTGGGATCTTCCTGGACCGGGGCACGAACCCACATGCCCTGCATCGGCAGGCGGACTCTCAACCACCTCACCACCAGGGAAGCCCGGAACTGGGTCTTAGCATTGAGATGGAGATCTCTGGGAGAGCTCTCACCAATTGATATTGTGTGGGGCCAGGAGGTCTCTGGTGGTCCACTGTCCTGGACTAGGCTCTCCCACTTCAGAGGCTCAGTCCTGACACCCGGCTGAAGCACTAAGATCCTGTGAGCCACATGGTTCAGAAGAAAAGGAAGAAAAAAATAAATTAATAAAATTAAAATAATAATAAAGTTTAAAAATAATAAAATAAAAAATTTTAAATATGTAATAATAAAAAGAAGAGAGCAATCATACCAATAAACAAATCCACCAGTGATAACAAGGACTACGAGGTAAAATAAGCTACATATAAAAATCAGAAACAAATCAGTCACAGACAGCAAACCCCAAGTCTACAGTTGCTCCCAAAATCTACTGCCTCAATTTTGGGAACATTCACTGTCTATTCAAGTATATCACAGATGCAGGGTTCATCAAGTTGATTGTGGGGATTTAATCCACTGCTCCTGATGCTGCACCGAGAAATTTCCCTTTCTCTTCTTTGTTTGCACAGCTCCTGGGGTTCAGCTTTGGTTGTGGCCCTGCCTCTCTGTTTAGGTTGCCCTCAGGCATCTGTTCCCTGCTCAGACAGGAGGTAGTTAAAGCAGCAGCTGATTAGGGCTCTCTTGCTCTCTCAGACTGGGGAGAAAGAGGAGTACAGTAGTCATAATTGGAATGTAGGGTGAGCCTGCTGTGGCAGAGGCTGGCATGATATTGCAGCAGCCTGGGCGTGCTTGTGTTCTCCGGGGGAAGTTGTCCCTGGCAGTGGCATGTTGCACAGGCTCCCAGGGAGGGTGTGTGTAGTGACCTGTGCTTGCACACAGGATTCTTGGTAGCAGCAGCCTTAGTGTTTCATGCCTCTCTCTGGGATCTGAGCTGATAGCTGCAGCTCGCGCCCATCTCTGGAGCTTGCTTAGGCAGTGTTCTGCCTTCTGTGGGCAAACAGAGAAGGAATCCCCTCTCCTCGCACACCCTGAAACAATGGTCTCTTGCCTCTTCAGCAAGTCCAAACTTCTTCCCTGACTCCTTCCCAGCTAGCTGTGGCACACTAGCCCCCTTCAAGCTGTCTTCATGCAGCCAACTCCAGTCCTCTCCCTGGGGTCTGACCTCCAAAACCCCATCCTCAGCTCCCAGCCCCCACCTGCCCCGGTGGGTGAGCAGACAAGCCTCTCAGGCTGGTGAATGCTGGTCGGCACCAATTTTCTGTGCAGGAATCTCTCCACTTTGCCCTCTGCACCCCTGTTGCTGTGCTCTCCTCTGTGGCTCCAAAGCTTCCCCCCTGCCTACCCTCTGTCTCTGCCAGTGAAGGGGCTTCCTAGTGTGTGGAAACCTTTCCTCCTTCACAGCTCCCTCCCACTGGTGCAGGTCCTGTCCTTATTCTTTTGTCTCTGTTTTTTCTTTTTTTTTTTTTTTTTTCCCTACCCAGGTACGTGGGGAGTTTCTTGCCTTTGGGGAAGTCTGAGGTCCTCTGCCAGCGTTCAGTAGGTGTTCTGTAGGAGTTGTTCCACATTTAGATGTATTTCTGATGTATTTGTGGGGAGGAAGGGAATCTCCACGTCTTACTCCTCCGCCATCTTGAAGATACTCTCAGGGCCTCCATTTCTAAGGTTTGTTAATTTAGTAAAGCAGAATGCAATGTTTAGAGTTGGAAAGAGGGGCCTCCTGAGTGTTCGGAAAGACAGGGAGTCAGAAGCCCTGCGTCTGGGTCCTAGTTCCTCTCTTACAGAACTCACACATAAAGTTAGGAACAAATAAGATAAAATGTATTAAAAAGTATTTTGTAAACTAAAAAGTGAAGGGGGATGATGAAGTGATTAGGTTACAACTGCTATTTTCTCCTTGAGTTGTAGCCACTGATAAAATAAGTTTTAATCTGTAATTCACCTAGCCTCCCTATTGGTGAAATATAGTCTTTTCATAAGAACATGAAGGTGATTGTTTTGCCAGCTGATGCAGTTTCTTCACATTTTTGAAGTTCAGACAACCTCCACCCAATTCCCAATCTTCAGTTCTCCCTTTGTTCCTTCAGCATCCCTAAATCCACCTCAGAAAATGCAGAATTGTATTATTACAAGGTTAATGATAGGGCTGGGGTAAGCCTGGTTGAGAGGATGGAAGTGAATCATTAATCAGTAACCGAAATTTGCATTATTGTATGGTTTCATTGTTCTTCTGGGTGGGTTTGTGCCAGGTAGCCTCCAATCTGAGTGGGGTGGGTGGAAGTGGAGTAGTAGCAAGAAATGAAGGAAGGAGGGGAGTATGGTAGGGTTAGAGTGTATATGCAAAGTTCTTGCTCAGAAGGAGATGCTCATAGACTAGAGGAGAAAATATACTTGCAAAAAATATAATAAATGGCTCCAGTAGCTCTGCTCCAGTGGAAAACATCTGTTTCTCTTTCTGGAATTGGTATATTAACCCCTGCCTGGCCTCCTCCCTTATAGTCACATCTCTTCCTGTGTGTATCCCACTTCAGCTACCAGATCTGATAATTTTACTGTGTCAGTCACAGACCCAACAGGAAACAAATGGCATGTTAAAATTATATCATTCACAGTGAGTTTAATAAGAAGACTATTTAAAATGTGTGGACAGGATGGCACAGCCACTCAGGGCTAATAACAGTGAGAGAGATGATCCTTAAGCCTGGAGTAAGGAGTGGGGAAATGTTACTGGAAGCAGGAAGGAAAGAGAACTACAGAGCTGGCTTCCATAGAGGGTCAGTGATGTCAGCAGAGAGAAAAAGCCTGTCTGAGGTGATGCTGCAGGAAGGGAGCCTGGAAATAAGTACCATATCTTTACTTTCTTCTCTCCATCCCTCTCCTCTCCTGCTGGGGCAGATATTGATTAAACCAACCAGAAATCAGAGTGTAAGACCATTGATGTAGTGGACAAAGAGCAGAGCAGAAAGTAGATCTGCAAGGGTAAGCAACAAATGTCCAGCACAGACCTTTTGTTTAAAGCCCATCTGTATGCTGGAAACACAAAGGAATGAAATTCTTTCCACCCTGGATGAAGCTGCTGTCAACAAATGTTTTGAAGAAAGGTAAGCTACAAGGAATTTCCAACCCTGAGAATGCTGTAAGAAATTTATTTCCATTTATCTGTTCTTTCATCAGCCCTTCCCTGAAGGCCTCCTATTTGACAAGCAGATGTAGGCCCTGAGGACCCTGCATTGCAGGGTGTATAATGAGACACAATCCTTACTGTCTATGAACTCATTATCTCTTTGCAGAGAAAGATGTGTTAAGTAGTGAACTACAGTACACAAGTCTCCAAGGTCTTCCTTTCAATGGAAGCTTCTTTCCAAGTACCCAAATGCCCAGCTCATAAAGCATAATTAGGTGTGTCCATCTTTGCACATATTGGATTCTAACTGGTTTGGACAGCAGCCTATGTTCATTAGGCTTAGAAACTTTCCTTGTCAGTTAATTTGATTAATATCAGAGAAAACTCAATTAGACATGTCAACTTTTTGCATATGACATTTAATATCTATTAAAATGATGTCACCTCCATCAGCCAGGGGCCTTATTTTCAGTTTCTATACACCGTCAACTTGAGAATGATGAACACCAAAACAAGGGTGATGAAAAATGTATTCCCATCATTCTCTCCACAGTCTAACATAATGAAGTGAAAACAGTTATCCTGTTAATTTGTCCCTAACTCCCATTTTTCTAGAAACCTGTACTTGAAAGAAGAATATATAAGGCTGAAGGTTAATTGTCCAAATAGTACTAAAGAGAGAGCCAGGGTAAGAGAGCCTTTATAAAGGTAGGGAGAATAATTAGATTAGTGGGATTGTTTGGAGGTTATTTATATACCTGATTATCACTTCCAAACAACTACACCATTTCAAGGTTAAAATGAGGCTATGAACTCCACAAAGAATATCATTATAGTCCTTAACAAAATAGAAAAGAATGTAAAACTGTATTTACTAGTGGAATTTCTTTATATTAGAAGCTTTAAAGCTCTAGATAAAATTACTATAAGACATGTAACACACATGGAAGTGTAACTATATTTCTGTATCCTTTCAAAGAAGGAAAAAAAGCCTGAGGATCTCTGTATTTAATGTCTGTGTTTATTTTGCTTTTGTACAGTAACTTCTGTTTCTTGTGCCTGCTCCACAATTTACATTCTATCTACTGGAAAGCTCAAATAATTGGCTCTCAGAAAGGGGTATATTGATCAGATTTGTTTGGAAGATCTTCAAAATACACACATTCATATTCTGATGCAGTAGATGAGGGTGTGGCCTTGGAGTTCCCATATTTTAATGTATAAACAGCTTATTTTAATGGACACTTTCAGATAGGAAAGAATATACTAGAATGTCCCCAAATACTCCATGCTATTTCACATTTCTGGGTATCTGCTCAGAATTTTTCATGAAAGTTTCTCTTCCTTGCTTGCTTGGCAAATGTCTAACACTTCTCTGAAGTCTAACAATTTCTCTGAAGCCTTTGCCATCATTCACAGATAATTACCCCACCATCTTTATATTTAATATACTTTTATTTTTAAAAAAAAAACATCTTTATTAGAGTATAATTGCTTTACAATGGTGTGTCAGTTTCTGCTTTATAACAAAGTAAACCAGTTACACATATACATATGTCCCCATATCTCTTTCCTCTTGCATCTCCCTCCCTCCTTTAAACATAAACATTACTGTCTTGAATTGTGAATGGTCCAGAGGAAACTATAATTTGAAAAGACACATGCACCCAGTGTTCATAGCAGCACTATTTACAGTAGCCAAGACATGGAAGCAAAATAAGTGTCCACTGACAGATGAATGGATAAAGAATATGTGGTACATATACACAATGGACATATATATATACACTCAGCCATAAAAAAGAATGAAATAATGCCATTTGTAGCAACATGGATGGACCTAGAGATTATCATACTAAGTGATGTAAGCCAGACAGAGAAAGACAAATATCATATGATATCATTTATATGTGGACTCTAAAAAAATGATACAAATGAATTTATTTACAGAACAGAAACAGAGTCACAGACATAGAAAACAAATTTATGGTTACCAAAGGGGAAAGGCAAGGGTGAAGGATAAATTGGGAGTATGGGATTAACAGATACACGCTACCATATATAAAATAGATAAACATCAAGGATTTACTGTATAGTACAGGGGACTATATTCAATATCTTGTAATAAACTATAATGGAAAATAATTGAAAAATAACATAGATATATACACATATATGTGTATAACTGAATCACTTTGCTGTACACTTCAACCTAACACAACATTGTAAATCAACTACACTTCAATAAAAAAATCCCCCCCAAAAAAGAGAAAAAATTCTCTTACAGAAAAATGAAACAAAACAAAACACTCTGTGAGTTTGTTGAAGGCAGGAAATGAGTTCTACCTTTGTATTCTGAGCAACAGTGTCTAGCCCATAGTATGGTCAATAAATGCTGGTGACTAGGATTGAACTGAATGGATATTGAATATATTTAGGTCATCTATTACTTCTTTGACTTTGCTACTCATAATTCATCTACACTTAAAGATTATTTATACAGCACTTAAAAATTTAGAGGCCCCATGTGATTTAGACTAACTGGAACAGTATATTATTAAAAAGAAAGGGAAATAAGAAGTCTACCAGTCTAAATCTTCTAGCATCTGTAAGAGACATTAAATTAGATTCAATTTAACCACTGGCCTGGCTTATGGATTTTTTTTCCTTCATTCTCCTTCTTTCTCGCTATTCAGACCTTGCAGCTACCCAAGACTTTTTCTCCCTAGCTTTCACTTTTCCTAATACCCTACCCACATGGGGTCTTCTCTTTTCCTCTCCTTCCTCCTTTCTTGCTGCTATTGGTTCTCACTCTCTTCTCTCACTTTCCTCCAGATTTAAGACTCCAAGTGTCATACCTTCCCTCAATATCCTTTTCCCAAAATTCAACCCAATACCTCTCTGGTCCTAATTCTGCAACTTGATCTGTGACTTTGTACAAACTCATAATTAGCCCTCAGTCCAATTCATCACTAATGAATAGTCCTCTGAAAAATATTTTCATTTTTGAGTTTCAAAATGTCAAAATAGGGTGATAAAATTTGTAATGTATTTTAAATGTTTACATTTTATGAATGAACCCATTTAAGATAAAGTATAAATGTATTCCAAGAATAATTACAGGATTTATAAAAATCCTCATTCATGGTACATCACAGGCAGTGTGTTTTGACAGTGGAAAACAAGTTAAATGTTATTTTCCTTTAATACGTCCAGTATATCCCTGTATCTGGATGTCTAACCTCATTTAGAGAAAACATCAAAAAGACTTCATGTGGGGATTGTTTGTAAAAGGACAGCCCAAATTTTCCTTCTGACCCTAACTCTCACTGATGCTAATGAAGATCAGAGAGGAAAGTACATGTGGAAATATTTTGTGTCAAATCTGGATTCAAATCATGGCTCTTCCACTTCTTATTATTGTGATCTTAGTCGAGGACTGAGCTTTCACTTCCAAAGAGGGCTCTCTTACCTTTGAAAAGATACAGTTATGTTTTTCCTTTCCTGAAGAATTACTATTTCCCAAGAAGAGGGTCTGGAAGGAATATATAGGAGTGCCTGACTAGAGTAAGAAAGTAAATACCAGAAAGTCATATGGGAGGGCTCTGGAGTCAGATGACTTATTTCCAGTGTCAGACAAGTTACTCCCTGGCTGGATAAATTCAAGCAAGTGACTTAGCCTCTCTGAGACTCATTTTTCACATCTGTTAAGTGACCATTATAAAAGAATGTATTTCACAGGGCTGTTATGAGGATTAAATGGAGTAAATGAGATAATGCATGAACATATTAACTCAGTGTCTGCATAGATTGAATAATTGATGTGTCTGTGTGTCTGTGTGTATGTTGGTTTAATCCCATCTGTGCATCTGCCTTTGCGTGGAGACTGGGCACACTTAGAAGGGATGAAAGAATTGTCGATGAAAATTAGGCAGTAGTCAGTCTATGAAAGAAGTGGAAATTTTATTCGAACCAAATTTGAGGATTATAACCAGGGAACAGCAACTCAGAAAGCTCAGAGAACTGTTCCACCCATTAGAAGTCAAGACAGAGTTATATAAACTTTTTGAGACAGAGGGCTGTACATTAAATGACGTATCATACAGTTTACATAATCCAGATCTAAGTACCATGTTACACCTTAAGGGATCAAGAAGGAATATTATCTTTAAGGAGTTGCCTTGTTGATGCTAGGAGAATATTGCTTTTTATGGTTGAGTAGGTATTTCCGCCGACTGGGAAGTTTTGGTTGATGTATAATGTAGATACACAATGCACAGTACAGGGGAGAGAGGATGCCAAAGGTCAGAGAAGAATATTTTTATGTTTAAATTTTTCTTGTCTTGCCATAAAATGTGAATTTTATTTCACAGAATGATAAAGGAAAACGTTGGAGAAAAGGATTTGGCAGTGACAACCAATTTGTGGATTAGCCAGGCAAGACTCCAGTATCAGTATATAAGCTGTACTATAAGGGGTTCAGGAAGGACAATAATGACTTCACTTTTGTCTATTTAGTTCATTGATATAACCCAAGCATCTGAAATGGTGCTTAGCATATAATAGTTGCTCAATAAATGCTGTTGAAGTCCCTATGCTAACTAACCTAACATCAATGTTTGCTGAAATAATAATAACAGCAATAATAATAATAACTTACATTTATTGATCACTTATATGTCCTGCAGTCCTCTAAAGTCTTTATGTGTGTAATCTCATTTAGTTTTCATTTTCACACTTTTATTACTACTATTTTTCAGATAAGAGAAATGAGATATAGGTAAGTCACTTGTGTGTTCACACCAGATAAAAACTGGTGAGGCCAGGATTTGATCCCATCAACTGTGGTCAGGGCAATTGAGCCTGAGGAATATTGTTGATCCTCTTTGTTTCTAGTTTTAAGCTTAATAATGTGCCTGGAAAAAATGTAATGATTTTAGAATAGGATCAAGTCTCAGTTTGCTCATCTGCAATTAGAGATCACAGTACTTGTCCTTCCTGTCAAAAAAAAAATAAGTTTGAACATCAATTAAGCTAAGGTGAATTACCATGAAGGATAGCACATTTTATATTCTCTATACTGTAATATAATTGAAAGAACATCGACTTTGGATTTCAAATTTTGGCCCAATTTACTTAGTTTTATGGCCTTGGGCAAGTCATTCTGCCTTGCCTTTCTTTGGGGTTATGATCATCACAAATGAGATAAAGCATGTAATAATCCAAAAAAACAAAAATGAAACAAATAAAAACATTGCCTAACACATGTACAGACAAGGACTAAATGCTATTTCTTTTTATGGTGCTGTCTGATCAGCACCAGTAATTAATTACTCAGTGAATGCTGCATTTTTAAAAAAATGTAGCAGGACTGTGATGAACATTTCTTGAGTGCCTACTATGTGCACATTTCATATAGAGAAACTCAATAAATATAGCGCCTTACCCCCCCACTCCTCTGTCTCTGAAGTCACTTCCAGAAAACCATCTCCACTTCCTGCTCAGTACAGTGTGTCCCCCTGGCCTCACCCAAGCAGCCCCTCTGACTGCTTTCTGCCTCATCATCTGTAAAAGTAGCATGTGTTTTCAGTCTTGAGCTTTAATGAATATTTATGGTATAATTTATGCTGGTGTGAAGCACACAATGTCTCCTTTTTGCATTGTTAAAAGATCTGGAATTGTGTGTACAGAGAGGCAGTATTAGTGCCTAGCTTCCCTGGTTGCCATTAAGAAAATGTGGGTTGTAAAATTTAGCAGAGTGGGACTCCAGGGCCTGATTCACAAAGCTAAGAAACCCCTTCCCAAAGACTTTTGTTTTTGTCTTTCAGTTTCACATTTTGTTCCAAGAAAGCGCTGATCCCATTTGACTTAAATATTAACTTTAGAACATTTTAGCAACTCATTAAGTCTTTTTTTTTTTTTTTTTTCTCACTTCACTTACAGGTGGAGTTCATTACAGTCAAGCTGGAGAGTCCTATAATAAACACTCATTCTTTCTCTCTCACATACACACACACACAAGCAAGCACATTGTCCTTGTAAGATGCATGTGACAAAATTTATATTCTATGTGTAGACCAGTGGTTCTCAAAGTGTGACAAGGGACACTTAGCAGTGTCTGTAGACTTTTTTTTTGCTGCTACAATTGCGGGGCGCTACTGGCATCCAATGGGTTGAGGCCAGTGATTATGCTAACTACACTACAGTGCACAGGAAAGCCTCCACAGCAAAGAATTATCCAACCCTATATGTCCACAATACCAAATTTGATAAACCTTTGTGTAGGCTAAAGAAAAAGTATTTTATCCATGATTCTGTTTAGCCATCTGTATAGCCATCGCTGAAAAAGATTAGTGTCAATCTCTCCATCAATTTGTTTTCTGCCCTCAAAGAACCCAAGCTCCACACTGAATGGTTTTGAACACATATAAGGCAAGACTGAATCCTAGTGTCACAGTATTTTTGCTCTTGCACATAGTACTTCATATGACTGATCCTCAGTTTGCTCACCTGTAAAATGATTACTTAAAAAAAATGATAATACCTACCTTAGATGTCTGTTATGCAGATTAAATGAAATAATGTGTTTACAGCCCTGCAAGTGTCTGATACGTAGCGGGCTCCTGAAAAATACTGTCATATAACTGAAAGGATCGGCAGAGACCTTTAAATCTGGCCTACTCACTCCGTGTACCAAGTTCTCATGGAGACTCAGGGACAGTCTCCCTTTTTACACACAACTTCCAGCTACAAGAGGAGGACATAAAATAGAGGAACACTCAAGAGTGTTGTGTCAGCACCCCAAAAGCCTTGCATAGGAGTAGGGAAAAGACTTGCCCAAGAAGAAGATGACAGACTTAAGTTTAAATTTTTATGATTCTATAAGTGAGTTATCTAACATGGACTCAAAAAAAAATCTGTTAACTTATTTCACATTCACTGGTCTTAAGACATTTATTCCCTCAAGAAACCATTTCTATTCCTATCATTAGTGATTGCATTGATGGTTTAATTAAAATTTGAACATTTCATCCAATTTCAGCCACCTGCTGTCTTTTATATCCACTCATATTTCAGAAGCACAGAATGTTCCCCTTTTTTTAGAAGTTGGCCCTATCTGCTGTATTTGGAACAAGAAACCCAGAAAGACTGTGTTGATGGAGGTTGGCAAATGTCCATTGATCTGAGTTCATGGCACATATGTGATTTCCACACCCAAAAAGTATAGGCCCAGAAAGGTGTCCTTAATTACAACATTCACAGGGAAATCTCTAGTTAAAAGGCTTTACTGTTAGTGGCGTAAAGTCAATCATCTCATTACTTATGAATCTATTTGTGTTCCTTTTAGCAACTCAGTAGATATTTAGATCAATGTATTCTTAGCCTGCAGTTTCCTATTCCTGATAAAGATATTGAACTAACATTGGAGGGGTGAACTATTTTTAAATGCGAAACAGTATGCCATTTGCGTGCTCACTAAATAATGATATTCCTGATTTGTAGCTATTATGGTAAATTAAAAGAAGAGATGAAATTGCAAACTGCCAGAAGAAACAAAAAGAATGGGTGAGAAAGGTTGGAAATAACTCCAGGGTTTCTACCTGAGGCTGGCATTATTACTGGTATGCCTCTTTTGAATTGTGTCCGACTGATGGATGTATGGAAGGTGTACATTCATTGTATGTGTCTGTCTCTCATGCTCGGCTCTGAATACTTCAGGGGCAGAAGAGAATTTGAATCATCTCAGTACACCCAATGTCCAGCACTATGCCTGCCTACAACAGGCATTTAATAACTATTGGTTGAATAAATTTTTTTTATAGACTCATTAGGAACCAGGACACTGTGGTCTCTGGTTCATCACCCCTTCATCCAGTTGGCAAAGGCCAAAAACCTGGAATCACTCTTGACCCTTCTCTTTATTCACACCCCACATCTGACCCATGAACAAGTTGTTTGTACTACCTTCAAAACACATTCCTAAATTCATGACTTCTCTCCTCTTGCACTGTGTCCTCTCTCATCCAAGATACCCTTTCCCCCCGGAACTACTCTAAGTGTCCTCTTATCATATACCACTCCCATTCACATCATGCCATCTCCCAGGGACCATTCAGAGTGAGTCAGTTGCTCCTCTGCTCAGAATCTTCCAGGGGTTTCCTACCTCACTCACTGTAAAAGCCAATGTCCTTACAAAGAATGACAAAACCTGGATGGATACCTCTCTCTCTTAGCCACTCTTTTCCAGCCACACTGGCCTTCTCGCTGTTCTTCAAAATACAAGCAAGCTTCCATCTCAGAACTTTGGCCCCTCTGTTCCCTCGGCCTTGAATAATAATCTGTAAGAATTCACTTGGCTCATACCTTTTCTTCATTCAGATCTCCACTCTACATCACTCTAAAATATAGTAGCCCCACTCACTCTTTATTCTCTTCTCTTGTTTTATTGTTAATCCATAATGGTTATCCCATCCAGAAGTATAGGTGTGTATATATAAATATATTAGGTGCAGGGAATATATATGTATATATATATAAACATATATATTTGTTTACTGCCTGTTCCCCTCACTAAAATGTAAGCTCCTGTGGGCAGGAACATTTTTGTTTACTGCTAGAGTGACACTTAGGAGTTGCTTAATCATACGCTGAATGACTAAATGGACAAAAAGGAGGCCAGTGTAGTTGGGCCATAAGTGACCAAAGGAAAGAGTGAACCACAGTAGGCAGTATGTGGAGGGCGGATTGTGTTGGTCTGTAAATCATACTGTGGAGTTTGAATTTTATTCTAAAGGTCAATAGAAAAGTTCTTTAAGGGTTTTATGTTGCACAGTGACAAGATATAAATTCTGATTTTGAAATATTAGTTACTTTGTAATAAAATAAAGTAAGTCAGCTACTGGGTATATAGTAGATAGAAGGAGAACAAGAGTGGAAATAGAGAAACAAGTTAGAAAGGTTTTGAAGTAACACAGGCAAGAGATGAAGATGGTGTGGTCTAGAGTGGTGCTTATGGAAGGGAAAGAGAGGTGGATGGGCCTGGAGTCTGTTTCAGAGACAACAGGACCTGATGATGAACAGAATATGGAACAGGGGGAGGTAAAGGAAGGAGAGAGAGCAACTAGGGTTACTCCTTGGTTTTGGGCTTGAACCCTCTAGTGGATGACAACATTTTTTTGTCAGGGAAGACTGGAGGAACAACATTTTGTATGAGGGAGTCAACAGCTCTGTTCGGAAAACTTTTTTAAACATTCTGAGTTTTAAGTGACTGCTGGATATTGAAATGAAGATGGTCCAGAGACCTTGGATATCTAAACCTGGAAGTGAAAGAGATCTGGGGTGCAGTTATATATTTGAGATCCATAAAACTATAGATGGTACTTAAAGTCATGAGACCAAATGAGATTATTTAGGGAGAGAAGTAAGTAGAGAAGAAGCCCTAACCCCCATTCTCACTGTAAATAGAATGGAGTAAATACTCCTGCAACCATTTCAGCCTATTACTTAAGCAGATGACACAAGATGATGCAGAAGACAGTCTAGCAGGGAATGTAAACTGCAAAAAAAAGGCTGATGATGAAAAAGAGAACCGTAGGTCTACATTAACAAGTGAAGGAATCAGAGCTGTTTGAGAGAAAGGACACAAAAGGGGTGTTGGATAGTTTAGAAAATTATAAGGCCAGAAGAGTTGAGGTCTCAATGCGGTCCAAAAATTGTCAGAGTGGTAGCATTTGAGGATGTGACCTAAAAATTCAGGAAGTATTCAGAGAATGTGACACGATGAACATCCCTGCTCCAATGTTGCCTTTTGCAATTTAGCAATTTGTTCTCAATCTCTGTTGATGTCACCACTCATGTTGACTTCAATTACAAATCTTTATCAATTAATGTGTATGAAGTGCTGTTTCTCTAAGATTCTCTAAATGTCTGTTGCTAATTGCTTATAACTAAAAAAAGGCTCTCCTATCTCTTTGTTTGCCTAGCATCACAAACCTCTCTTTCTCAGTCCTGTTTTGAATACTTAGTGCCCTGTTACCGTCTCTGCCTACTTCTGAGTTTCTGTGCTTCCCCAAGGCAGCGAGCAAGGTATGCTGTTTGTGAAAAGGACAACTTGTTGGTTGAGGTCCTAGCTGAAAAATAGCTCCCTACCACGCAGCACCATGTTACTTCCTGTGTAAAGCCATTTACTTCTCTTTGTGCATGAATATTTCCAGAATAATCCTACTTAATCACTTTAGTCTATATTAGTGCCTGGCACAGCAAACAGCTGAGTAGGTAGGTGCTAAATAAATACTTGTTGAGTCATTTGATGGATTGGTGCCTTTAACACCTGCATCTCTCACCCTTGTCTCACATTAACCGAAAGAGAGCCAAAGACGAAGTTTAAGGAAATCTAAACAAAGTGTGATCTCTAAATTTTAAAATATTCATCTTTTTAACAATGGAGACTTTCTTGAGCAAACATACTCTAGACATTTGCTACTGTTTTCCATATTTTTATTTGTATTACTTAAAATATATAGTTACTTATAATGCATGACCTGTTTATAAGTTAACACTATTTGTTCTTGCAAAATAATGCATGCATTGAATGTCTGCTCCAGACCTACTACTGCTTTACTTTTTAAAAAAAAAAAACAGACATTTCATTAAAATCTTTGTTCCTTTAAAGATTATCATTATTTGGTCACTCCCTCTTGCAGGAAATCCTGGTTGCTGATACATGGCGTAAAAAGTAGGCTGGTTCAGAAAGTTAGACTTCTAAGGGACAAAAGCTAAAGTCCACCCCTATCACAACACCCACAAGAGTGCATGACAAAAAGCAGTTGCTCAATAAATATGCCTAAATCAATGAATGGAGAGACAATCTCTTATAGGAGCTGCAGCTCCCACTAGTAGCAAGAGATAGTGGAGAGCTGAGATTCCAGTGATATTTGCTTGCGAGTGTGTGTGCATCGTGGAAGGGTAGCACCAAATCAAAGATCATCTGAGATCAAACCAGAAGATCATATCAAAACTGAAATACAGAATACAAAGGCAGGAAGTTAAAAGTTTGGGAAAAGGAAACCAAGGGAGTCAGGCAGTCCTCTTTGACTAGCTGACACTGAGCTATTCTCCCTTCATTAGCTCTTGATGGTCTATGGGCAGCAATCATTGCATTTCATGGTCCAGAAGAAGAGAAATCATCATATTTAGCGATGGCACTTGTGAAGATTAAGAATATACTTTGAAGTGGACATAGAAGTACTTGCATCAGCTCGAGATAAGTGAGGTACCATAGAGTTTCATCAATGGGTTCAACATCTCAGGGTACTGGGGAAAAATTTTCTTTTATGATAAAAAGAAACAGGCAATGTAGTAGTTTGAGTGTTTTATTAGACCAGCAATGATAAGGGGACCCTCCAATAAACTGTGTTCATTCAACAACATTTACTGCGTACCTACTGTGGAGGTGGCACTATTCTTGGCACTGGGGATGATGTCTGGACAAAGCAAAATACCCACCTGCCCTCATTAAATTTCTATTCTCAGGAGTTGGTTGATCTGTTGGAAATGTGAAGTTCCCAGGCTACCTGACTTAACACGTGAAAAACAAAAGCGTATCATTATATGTGTGCACTAACATTAAAAAACTGACAGTATTACCTGCTTAATATTGACATTGACATCTGTTAAACTATGTCTGCAATTCTGTGTGATACGTGAGTGTTAGAGATTTAAATTTCAGAAATGACCTCAATGCTGGGAGGCCAGAAAGAAGGGCTAGATATTTTGTCAAGTGAAAAACTGAAGCACAGAGTCTAACCTGTAATAGATGTTCAATCAATGTCAATTTACTTCTCCTTTTTTTCTTCTATTGCATCTTTTTTCCTTATAAAGTTAGGAGGACCGCCAACATGTTTAAAGCTGGGAGAAGCAAAAACACATACACAAAGACTATAAGAAAGAAGTTTTAAAATATGTACTGATATGGGCTGTTTTATTCAAGTGGGTAACCTAGTGCAACCCTAATGCAGAGACAGGCAAAAGAGAGGAAGAGATCCCTTCAGACATGATTTACTGTCAATCATTTTTCTGTTAGTGGCTGAAGGGCAAAGGAAGTGCAATAGTTCTCATCCTGCTGATTAAATCAAAAGCACATAGGTTTGAAGGGCAAGGATGAAAGATTAAGTTAAATCACAGAAATTCAAGCAGAGGAAATAACAATTAAATTGATCAGCCTATCCCCTACCGGAGAAAGGGGACACTTTTAGAATACTACTTTGTCATCAGTGTGGTGTTAACAATCCAATGTTTAAGTCCCATTCAATTCATTCATTCAACAGATATTTATCAAGTGCCCACTATGTGGCAGAAACTGTTCTACGCACTGAGAATATAGCTATGAGCAGTCAAAGTCTGTAGCTTCATGAAGCTTATAATGAAATCCTGGGAATAGACAATAAAAAAATACATAAATATTAGTAGTGATAAGTGTGAAGAAAAGTAAGTTAGGCTCAGAAGTCCCAGAACATTACTTATATCACATTCTGTGGGTCAAATAAGTTATTAAAGCCAGAAAAGATTCAGTGGGAGGAGAAAGAGAATTAGACTCCACCTTTTAAAGAGAGGAATAGCCAGAATTTACAGTCATCTTTTAACCACCACAGACAACTTTAAAGGTTGTGAGAAGAGGGGTGATAGGGTCTAACATTTTAAAAGGCTTCCTCTGATTACTACTATGTAATCAACTGGGGAAGGGAGGGTGCAGAGGTAAGAGTGGGAAAATCAGTTGTCCATTTCATCCTAATTTACTCCCAACTTTTGGACCTCTTGATTGTCACTAGCAAAATTATGAGAAAAAAAATTAATAAGAAGGCAAGCACATGATTCAGTACTGCATACTGGTAGAATTTTCACATGGGACATAATGTGTGATTCAATTTCATTCGCTCGTTCACCGAATATTTTATCAGCACCTATTATGTTCCAGGCACTAGAGACACTGAGATGGGCAGCTACAATCCCTATCTTCAAGGAACTTGCCATCTAGTTGGGGGAAAAGACAAATTAACATATACATTTCAACATACTTTCCAAATGTTATAGTGTTAGAATTTTGGTTTCTCAATATTCACTGTAAAATGTCTACCTAATCATCCACTTATTTTCAAAGTGTAAAAATCCACCCTTTTTTCACGGTAGAGAATAGCTACTTTTCAGTCTCATCATAGATTGTAATCTCAAAATTACTCTTAAACTGAAATTTATGAAAGCCCAAATTAGCAACCAATGATGTGTCTAACATGTGTGGATCTCTCCACTACAAGAGGAATCATGGGGAGGGAATTGAACCATTCACAGGCAATACTTTACTTTGACAATATCAACCTAGACCCTCTCCTGACTTGTACTTTAACTGCACATCCATAGTTTTTCCACTTAATGAAATTATTCATTCTGAAGGTCCAGCTAAACATGCTACCTCTTCCACAATGCCTTCTCTGATTCTCTTCAGTGAAACTCCCACAGTAGATTGCTTTTACCTCTGTTTAATGTATTTAAACATGTATTTAATGCTTCCTTTTATACATAATCAATGGCAATCATTAATAAAGTAAAAGAGTTGTAGAACCTACAACTAAGCACCTACTCTGTGTCCAGCACTAGGAAAGTTACAGTTTCTACATTTCCCTAATGTTAACAGAAATTCTTGAGAGATAGTTAATATCACGTCCATTTATAAATAAACTGAGGTTCAGAGGTTTTAAATGACTTTACTTAGAGTTACACAGTTAACAGTTTATTATAAGATCCAGACTTCAACCTTAGTTCAGTCCTTGTAGTGCATAGAATAGTGTCCCCCCAGAATTCATGTCTACTAGGGACCTTAGAATTGGACTTATTTGGAAATAGGGTCTTTTTAGGTGGAATTAAGATAAAGACTGAGATGAGGTCATACTGGATAAAGGTGGGCCTGAAATCCAGCAAGAGATTCCCTATAAGAGTGGGGCCAGAAAAAGACACAGGAAGACACAGAGGGAAAAAGGTCATGTAAAGATAGAGGTAGAGAGTGGAGCTATGCTGTCCAGAAAATTCTAAGAGCCATCAGAAGCAGCAAGGAACAGGAAGAATTTTTCCCTAGAGCTTTCAGAGGGATAGTGGTCCCACTGAGAGCTTGATTTTGCACTTTTGGTCTCCAGAACTGTGATAAAATAAATACCTATTGTTTTAAGCCACCCAATTTGAGGTACTTTGTTATGGCAGCCCTAGCAAACTAATACAGCCCTAAAGCCCATTATCTTGTCATTAAACCTCTTCCCATTCCAGGATTACACTTTGACTTGTTCCAGGAATTTAGGGTGACGTTTTACCTTTGTCTTTAGACTTTGAATGATATCACCCCACACCACTAAAGGTCTCCTGAAAAAATGTAGGAATGATAGAGAGAAATATTTCAGGATGATTTTGATTGCAAGTTGCAAACATTCGACTTAAACTAGAGTATTTAGAAGGGGAAATTTATTGGCTCCTATTCCCAAATGTAAGAAGAGCAAGGATGTAGGGAGACCTCCATTAAGACAGGAACCAGGGTTTGGGACTCCACCAGGTTTCTCTCTGTGTCTCCCATCCCTCCTTTCCTCTGCATCTTGCCTTCATCTCTCAGCCGACTGAGAGGCAGACAGCACCTGGGGCTCAAGTCTTGCCAAGTTAGATCACCATGAAGAAAGGGACTTTTTCCTGATTTCCAACTTGAAAATTCCTAAGGAAGGTGTGTGATTAGTCCAATCTGGACCACGTGTTCACACTCATAGCAAGGAGGAAGCGTTCTGAGTTTCACTATTCCCACATAGGACCATGTGGTTATAGCAGGCTCAAGAAACCTTCCCCCAAGAAGTAGGATGCTATTATCAGGAAAGAGGTGTGTAACTGAGGCAGATATAAACACAGATATTAATGTAGATCATTTTTATATAGATGATACTCAGCTATGTTCTCAGATAAGACTTTTGCTTGCATAAGGCCCAAAAGACATAAAGCCAAAATCTAGACTTAATGACTACAAGCCACTCACTCAATATGAGTGTCAATAAAGATGTTAGACTGTAATATAAGGCTTTTTTTCAAAAGAGCTAGTAGCTGGTGAGAACTCTTTCGAATAGACATGGAAACACAAGCAGTAGAAGTTTCATTATCCAGATTATATCACAGAGACTTAGCTGGTGGAAGAGCGGTTCTAATAAATAATAGTGATTTGATCTTTTTTCAAATATTGCAGATTGCAGTATCTTCAGAGCTAACTTCCTCTCTGATTGCAAAGAAAGCACTGAACATAACAAAAGAGAGAAATGAACGGGTAGAGGACAAACTGCTTTCCAGCAATGCCTGGTCCTCCACAGGACTTGGCAGACTGTCTGGGGCAGGAGACGGAATCCCTGCACCAAGTCATCTGCCTTCCTTGGAGGGCCATTCAGGTCTTCCTTTTGCCAAATGTTGGACAAATTCCAAAACATTTACCTCTTTGGTAGATTTGATCATCTCTTAAGGAGAAGATGGTTTGTGTCCAGAATTGAATTAACCTTAGAAGGTCCTTTCCTCTAACATACAAATACATGTGTCCCCAGACGAAAAAGCAACAGCTATGATGACACTATTTTGGAGCAGAAGTGACATCAGGCCAAGCTTACATTAAGAGCCAGAAACCATGTCACTGCCCCAGGGAAGCCTTCCTGGTGATTGGTAGGACTTTGTTATGCCCCTTAAAATGTAGCAGTTTACATATTTTTGTTTCTTCACATTAGGCTGAGTGTTTGTCTTCAAGTTAGGGATCTTCCCTTCTTTATGTTTATGTCTCCAGTCGGTACATAGGAGTAACTCGATTGCTTGTTTCAGTAAAAAGCTGAAAGAGACAAGGAACTGAGGGAAGATAGAGGGAAGAAGTTGAAGATAAGTTACTTTTTTTTCCTCTCTTTCTCACTGGAAGAGAAGAAAAAATGAGCAAAGAAGGAGGATTCATAAGAAATGATTGTGTATCTCATTCCAGACACTTAGGCAGTTTACACTCTTTACTTCATTTTTATCATCCCCAGAGTGCCTCTATTTCCTGAATTATTTCTGTAGTAAGAGTGGATATTAATACATAAGCCACTGAAGTTTGTACTGTTATCTCTACTTTGCAGGTGAAGAAGCTTAGGCCCAGAGAAATGAAGAGAATAACCCAAGGTCACATAATAAATAATGTTTTTTTCTTTGTCTTTGGTCCACTAAGGGTTTGAGACAACTTAATGAGATTAATAGATATATAACAGAAATATTGACTAATATTGGGTCAGGGAGATGGCCTATTAGTTACAAGTGGGCCTGGATTTCACATCCAGCTCTGGCAGACTCTGAAGGCCCTTTCCTTTACCAGCATCACACTGAAAGCAATGCAAATAATTGGGTCCTACATTGCATAGAGCATCATTACAGACTAGAAGCATACAAAGAGGCTGTCAGGGGATATAAAATTAAACTTGTGTTTTCCTTGTATGAGTGACACTTACTAGAGTGTTTGAATGATTTTCAGTCATTTAGGACTTCGATTTGATTTGTATGTAGGTGGATTATCACAATGAGGAGTGTTAAAATATCAGTCTAATGGCAGACACCTCACCCTGAGCCCCACCCCAATTCTCCATTGTAATAAAATAATCAACCATTCCTTAAAGATTCCATGATTACCATTGTAGTCAGTTGGATGGCTCAGCATCTCCTGGCTTCTACCAGGTGGTCCCAGCACTGCTGCTTCCTCACCTGAAGGTCTTTGTCAAGTCCAAGGAGCCATCACCAGACTGAAGCCCTTCAGGTGATGGCTTTCATTTATAGGAATACTGTCTTTAGAGGGAATAAACAGAAAATTTGATATGTGTGTATATATATGCACATATATATACACATATAAATTCATATACATATATATACACATGTAAAATTTTCCTCCTGGCTCCAGGCCCTTCTTTACCCACCTGCACAGGGCTACATCATGGGTCTTGGCACACCAGGCGGTCTTCCACCTGGGGAGCCTAAAACTCTCATAATATACTCTTTTGGTAGCCTCCTCCCTCCTAGTTCCATCTCCAACTCTCCACTATGTATATCCCTATCCTAGTAGTTATTGACTTGATATCTAATTCTAAATTTACTCTCTAGATGAATGCCAGAGGAATCTGAAAAATCTCTAAAAATCTGGTTTCAAGCCGTACTATATAACTGCTTAAGTTTTGCTTTTGACATTTCATTGAGATAGATAGTGGATGGTTGCTTCTGATCATAACAAGTGAAAATATAAAAGTGACTGAACTACTCTGTGCCAGGCACTACATGGGGTGGTTTTAATATTTTATGTCCCTCGATCCTCCAGAAAGCTTGTGAAGTGGTCATTATTATTCTCATTTTAATAACAAAATCTCAGATTATCAAAGGTTAAGTTACTTCCTCATGCTGACTTGGCCTTAAAGGTAAAGAGGTGGGATTTAAATTCATGAGATCTAATTCTAAGTGTCAAATTCCTTCAGCATCCCAGCATTTGTCTCTTAGGTTCTACACATTTCATGGACACTTCCTACTTAGAGGCTAGAAATAGAGAGCAGAGTTCGTATTTCTTCCCATGGCTCATAGGAGTCAGGACACTAGAACAAAATAATGAGCTTTATTGAGGTCAGGACCACGTCTTGGGCACTGAACACTTATGTGGTTATAGGGGGTATATAAGACTCACTCTTTAGTGGGGGAAACACATTAATCAATAAATGTGAACAATTTCATTGCAAAAAGGAATGAATGTTAAAGTCTGTGATGAGGGATCCTGACTAGTTGGAGAATCAGAAAATAAATGGATTGGGGGAAAATAAGTTCCCAAATGTAGGAAATGATAGGTGAATGAGAACTCGGTGATTCCAAATCAAGGTGACTGTGGTTATTGTTCAGCAAGGAAGTTGAAGAGCTTCTCAAGATAAAGGAAGGATCTGGGGACTTCCCTAGTGGTCCAGTGGTTAAGACTTTGCCTTCCAATGCAGGGGTGCAGGTTTGATACATGGTCAGGGAGCTAAGATCCCACATGCCTCATGGCCAATAAACCAAAACATAAAACAGAAGCGATATTGTAACAAATTCAATAAAGACTTTAAAAATGGTCCAGATCAAAAACCAAATCTTAAAAGAAAAAAAAGATAAATGAAGGATCTGGGTTAGGACTAGCTCATATAGGGCCTTAGCACTGTGCTACTAAATCCAAGATCATTGGGATTAATAGAATATAATTTTTTAAACATCTTTATTGGAGTATAATTGCTTTACAATGGTGTGTTAGTTTCTGCTTTATAACAAAGTGAATCAGCTATACATATACATATGTCCCCATATCTGTTCCCTCTTACATCTCCCTCCCTCCCACCCTCCCTATCTCACCCTCTAGGAGGTCACAAACCACCGAGCTGATCTCCCTGTTGTATGCAGCTGCTTCCCACTAGCTATCTATTTTTAAACAGGGGAGAGACGTGATCTGACATGTCTTTAATGAACATTTTATGGAGAACTGATGGGACATAGGTATTGGCAAAGTGGAGGCGGGGGACAAGTTAGGAGGGTGTTACCATTGCCAAGGTGAGATGATCAAGTCCTCAGCTAACATCATGGTAAGAAGGGTGGATAGAATCTGTCCTTAGTATTGGTAGTATGCTCAGTGAACGTTTGATACATGAATGAATAAATTACTGATGCATTTTAAAGTCTCAGTAAGGCTGCCAGCTCTCACTTTACCAGGTATCTTTATAATTCAGGTGGGTGACTGTATCAAATCATCTATCTTTATTATTACCATTATTACTACTCTTATAATGGAAAACTTGTTAAGTGTTTATGTGAGGCACTTGCCATGTGTGCTAAGCATAGTACATAGATGATTTAGTTTAATCATTCAATAACCCTGTGTTTTAAGGCATTTTATTCCCATTTTACAGATGAGGAACTCATAACTAAGGACAGGTTAAGAACAAAACCTTATCCAGTCAACTGTAACAATCAGTAAATGAATGCATACTGAAACTGATTCCTTCAAAGTGGGTTTATTTTTAAAAATTTATTACAAAAGTGTAGACAAAATATAGGGGGACCAACGAAGGACAGTGTAGAAACCCAGGGGTAGCAGAAAAGAAGATATCATCCTATTTTTGAAAGGTTTAGGGGAGGGAGAGGTTACTAGGACCTGGAACAAGAGAGAGGGATGTAGAGCAGCCCATCTTGAAAAGTAGTGTGACCCTTGATCAAGGCACACAGCAGTCCCAGAGGAAATTTCAGATAAAATAAACATTCTGACCTCACTCTCTTCCCTCCCACTGATCTTCTCTTGGTGTTCCCTACTGGCTGAACCCAACAGAAGCCAGAAGGCACAAGAGCCCTGTTCATGTGGTCCATACAGGACAGCCTCCTAGGACAGAGGGCAGAGTGGAGAAAAATGGAGGGTGGATATTGAGGAGCAAACAGAAGGTATGTGGCATATAAACCAATATTTGTTGTGTCTACAGGGATGGTGAATTTTATAGGTCAACTTGGCTAGGCTATGTTGCCCAGATGTTTAGTCAAACCCCAGTGTTGCTGTGAAGGAATTTTTAGATATTGTGAACATTTAAATCAATAAACTTTGAGTAAAGCAGATTACTCTCCATAATGTGGGTGGGCCACATCCAATCAGTTGAAGGCTTTAAGAGAAAATTCCTAAGGTCTCTGGACAGAGAATAAATTCTGCTTCCAGACTGTTTTCAGGTTCAAGGCCGATACAACAGCTATTCCCTGGGTCTCTAGCCTGCTGGCTTGCCCTACAGATTTTGGACTTTCCAGCCCCTACAATCACATGAGCCAATTTCTTAATATCCCCTCTCTCTCTCTCTCTTTCTTGCTCTCTCTCTCTCTTTCTCTCTCTCTTTCTCTCCTTTCTCTCTCTCTCTCTCGCTTCCTGTACAGGGAGATGAGTTCTGTTTCTCTGGATAACACTAATACACTACCATATATCAAGTACTGTGCTAGGCCTTGGTGACATGGACACAAATCTTCACAGCCCTGTCCTTAAGAAACTCACATTCTGGTGCTGTGATAAATCATATCACAAGGGTAATACAGGATGCTTTATGAGCAGGAAGAGTGACCTCCTTATCCAGCATGGTAGTGGTCAGAGGGAAGGCAAGGGGAGGTCAGGGAAGCCTTCCTGGTGTTAACTCTATTGAAACATACAGATATTAATCAGCAGAGCCCAAATACTAACCTTGATGGTCCAATTCTAAAACCAGAGCTATTTTTACCACTGTGATTTTTGCCCTTCTTCCCTACCCCTCCTTCACCGTTGGCAATTTGAGCTAACATTTGATATCCATGAACTACATGTAGTCTCTGCTCCATTTATGGGAATAATGACTTTCAAAGGGGTACAAACTTCTTCATCTGATGTAAGAGGAAATCACATCTCTTTATTCTTATGAACAAGATTTTCCCATACCCCACTAGTATAACTACAAATGTTCTTAGGGGCCCTGCGATGGGAAGAAAAAGCCACCAAATTAGTTCAGGGACCTGGGCTCAAATCCTAGCTGTGCCACTTCCCAGATTTGTAATTATAGGTAAATTGATTAGCCTCCCTTGTTATCATCAAAGGCAGAAACAAGAAATTATTTTGTAAACTTTAAAGTTCCTTACATGTAGAGTTAAAAATGAGTGTTGAATAATATTTTTCTCTTTTATTTGAAATCCCTAAAAGTCCCTTATTTTAATATCTCTATTGCCCTCATTTTGCCTGAAAACTATCTGAGCCTAAAATTTCATCATTTGATTCTCTGAGGCCCAACATTTGTCTGTGATCAAAAATCTTAAAGTAAAAATTCTGCTGCATCTTTCCTGAAATGCTGTTTCCCAGGGTGGATTCATTTGGAAAAGTTTGTTCAGTTAACCTGCAATTAGCCGTATACCTAAGGATAACTTCCAGCAGAGAAAAACAAGTAGATGTATAAATAACTTCTTACATCATTGTGGGTTGGTCTGGTTTAGGAAGAGAGGCAGAGGGCTGGAGATAGTACGTCAGTGTTGGATTCCAGTCTCTGTGTTTAGTCTCGGTCTCAGACCTGCCTTCTCTTAGCTGTGATATAGCTGCCTTTACAGAGGCGAGTTTCTGAGGTCAGGCCTGGGCGCCAGGAGCCCCTGTGCCTCAGAATTACTCCTCACCAACTTGCCTCCCACTTTCACCACTTCAGGCCTTATTTCCTTATTAATGCCTTTCTTGCTTGACCCCAGACTCTTATATAGGCTTTGGCTTTCACGCTCACTTTGTTCAAATTTGTCAACATCTTAGTGCATTTTCTTTGTGCTCAACCATATCTGACTCCCTGCTTGTCCTGTTTCAAGATCCAGGCCCTGCCCCACAGTATGGGCTTCACACATTAATTTCAGCCCTCACTAGTCGTCTCACATAATGTGATAAGGAGGTGACACTGCACATGTGACCTGGTATGTCCCTAAACCTCCCTGCGACTGAGTTTCCTCCCCAAGGTGGAAGTAAGTTCCTACCATCTCTGAGCCTGTGAGTCTATGTTCGCAACCATCCTCCTTATGCCTCACTACATGGTTGTGTTCCTAATACATAGGGGCGGGGAGTTGGCACTGACGAGAATGTTATCCAGCCTGTGCCCTGTACCTGTTGTCATGGAGTAAAGCTCCATTTCTGACTCAACAGCAGAAATATCCCATTTGGAACTGTGCCAAGCTAATATGTATTAATTTACCTCATTTGAATGAGGCACTTGTTTGTTTTTAAACCAGGAAGGCAAAATGCAGTTAATAAAAAAGCCCCAACTACCGCTGTTTTACATGTTTTACTGTATCCTCTGCCTGCAAAGTCAAAAGTGCATTAAAAAGTAATATTGTGCTGAGCTCAGACATATGCAGACATCTCTAGATACCTTGTCTCAGTAAAGTTTATAGAATGCATTCCCAAAGGTCTGACAACAAAACAGAATAAATCACAAGGTTCATAAAAATATAATGCATGCTTTTTTTTTGGCTTACATAAACACTAGCAGATGCCATGAGAAAGAAGGTGTCTGGGCTTAAGAGGTGGCCCTTTCTCATAACAGCCCCCTTTATCATTAGCCCCCAATAAGGAATGAATTGGCTCCGAAAGACACACAAACATGGAGACATAGGGAAGGGAAGGTTTGTATACATTGGGAAAGGTTTGGGTTCTCCAGACATTCTTTGCTTCTTTCATTAAATTAACTGGTCAGTTTCTTACTCAACCTTTCAACCAAGTTTTATTGACTAACTGCTCTGTCAAACATGACAATAGGCACTCTGAATACAGGAGAAAACCATACAGTCTCTGTTCTCAAGGAATTCAGTCTTGCAATAAAGAAGCACATGCAGAAAAACTAACCATAATCAAGAGCTATGTTAGGAAAAGCATTTCTTCACATTTTTCAACACATTGATCAGATATTCATATTCGGATTAATGCAAAAGGATTAGCCCAATTTGGCAGCTAAATTG
The DNA here is from genome assembly GCF_026419965.1 of Kogia breviceps. NCBI lineage: Eukaryota > Metazoa > Chordata > Mammalia > Artiodactyla > Physeteridae > Kogia > Kogia breviceps. The sequence continues at coordinate 60,699,668 of NC_081316.1, forward strand.
TATTATTTAGCAGGTGTCTAACATGTTTGAGACATAAATGGACAATATTTATTGAATACTTGCAATGCGCCAAGCTCTTCTCAAAGTTCTTTACAGGATTCACTTCACACAGCCCCAAAGACTCAGTACTGTTATCTTTTCCAAATTTAAAGATGAGAAAACTGAGGCTGAGGGAAATTAAATGACTTGCACAGAGTCACGTGGCTTCTAAGCAGCAGAGCTAGGATTTGAACCTTGACAGTTCAGCTCCAGAACCTGCACTGTTGACCACTCTACCCCACTGCTTCTCATGGACTCATGGATATGCTATGCAACATCCCAAGCTCATCAGTGATATCTCCTCCTGTCTTGTTCAGTCTCTTTGCTGATACAGGATAGAGCCAGGATTTGATGAGGCAACTTTAGTTATGGGGGACATCGCCTTCCTCTGTACTGAATCACTCTGAGATGGAGGGGAAACCTTATTTATTCACTTAACCTGCATCGTTTTCCTTAGCATGTTGGCTCCCAAACAGAACTCACACCGAGACAGAAATGTCATATAGTTTTATTATGTTATCAATTTCACATCATGTTATATCAGGGTCTCCTTGTATTACTATTGCTTTTCTCTGAAAGATCACATTACTGCTTGTTTCCATCAAACAAAATTCCAAGTGTCTTGTCAACACAGCTCCTGGATTGGTTGCAGTCTTGCACAAGCATAGCAGCCTCTCTGCTGAAAGAACGCACGGGCAGGAAGCCCTGGACTCTATTTCCCACAAGTTGGCACCACTTGTAGGATGATAGATACTTCTAAGTTGGAAGAACAATGAAAATAGAGCTAAAGGAGCATTTGCCAATGTTTCTATCCAATGAAAGGGATCTATTGTGCAGTGGGTAACTATAAGGTACCAGGTAAGTTCTTTACCTGCATTTCCTTATTTAATGCTGAGAATTACTTCAAGGGGTAAATGAAGCATACCCACTTGGTAAATAAATACATAAGCTAATATCAAGAAAAGTTGAGAGGTTTACCTAATGCCATACAGTTACTAGGTAACAGACTCCAAGGCCTGCACTCATGTCCACAGCAGTCTATAACTCAGATCCACTTCAACCTAAGCCCAACCTAATTTCTTAATGTAAACTTTAAACTACAAGACCTGAAACAAGTGTGAGATCATCAGCGCTCCTGCATGATATGATGGGCAGAAGTTGTAAGAGTGATGTACCAAAGTTTCTCTGCACAGAGTAGCAATGATGCATTAGAATGAGGATAGGCTTTGCTCTTCTCCTCCAAATATACCTCACTTGAACAAAAGAATTAAATATAGAAGCCTAATCCATTCAGGTGCCATTCTGTCTGCATTCCTCATCTTTCTGAGGACTTCTAAGAGAGCTCTGTGGGACCAGGGGGAAGGTGCCTGCTGGGAAAAATCCAAACTAGCACTTCAAAGTCCTCACTGCCTGGAATCCAGGTACCAAGACCTGCACCTGAGAATACCTCTGGTAAGCCAGTAACCTGACACCTTTCATTAAGGATCACTGTAATTCTGTACCCTTATTATTAATTGCAAGTGTCAAGCAGACATAAATAGGTAAAAAGAGAGTTAAACAAAGATAAAAGTGATAAAGTACATTCTTTTGACTCCCAGAAATAAATTGATAATCTCTTCCATGTTCATACAGGAGGAGAAGGAAAAAGGGAAGGAATAGCATGTATTATGTGTACTTTGGATTCCCTCCCATCTCAGAGCAGAAGGTACATGTTTCTACTGGAACATGGAAGGTGCTGCAAGTTTTGAGGAGCTCACAGGCATACAACTGCCATTAACATCAGCAATGAAATCATTACAACGGAAGGCAGTGTGATTTTTCACAGGAGTTTTGATTTGCATATTCTGTATAATTCCCAGGCTCCTGCAGGTATTTAAAGTTGAATTATAAGGTAGTTGTAAAGGTCTCAACAGGCTGGTTGGGGATGTATTAACACCTGTGTGCCTGATAAGACCCCTTGGCGTAATTCAGTTTTGAGGGCCCCCATCACTTGTTCTAGAAAAGTATATGAACACAGGAGCTGACTGTGTATAGACACAGTAGTGAATATTCCTAAATACAGAGGCACAGCCAGATAAAGGGCTATTGTAAAGAAGTTTCACTAAAGGGAAGGAGAAAGGAGAAGAACTTGAATTTGTTCCTCACCTGCTAAGTGTTGAGTAGTGTGAGGTGACAGCACCAAACACGGGCTTTTTTCTTTTTTTTTTTTTTTTTTTTTTGCGATACGCGGACCTCTCACTGTTGTGGCCTTTCCCATTGCGGAGCACAGGCTCAGCGGCCATGGCTCACGGGCCCAGCCGCTCCGCGGCACACACATGGGCTTTGACATGACCAGACCTAAGCTCACATGCCCGCTACAACTGTCCCCAGCTTCATTGGTCCAGATGTTTACAGTTGATAAGCCTTAGTGTTACTGCTTAAAAAAGGATAGCTGTGTCCTATGTGTATTTTGCAGTATTTTTGGGGAAAAGAGAAATACATAATGTGATGAATGTTAGGAAGATTTCAAGAAATGTACATTCTACTCCTTTCTTTATATATATAATTTATTTTATTTTATTTCTAAAAAATATTAATAGGTACTTTTAACCCCATTTATAAAATAAGGAACCAAGACTTCTCAGAATATTTGAGAAACTTGCCCAAGGCTGGAATAATATAGACTCATTATATTATTTAGACAGGGCCACCTCTCTAATGGGCAGGAGCTCTAAGTGAACAAGTTTTGTGTAACTCCTCTCTATATAAATAGCTGAGGCACTTCAAATCAAGGTACCCACACCATTCCAGCAGCCCAAACTCTCAAAATTCCACTCAATTAATATTTTCTTAGAAACGTGTCCTTTTCTAGTTTTCCCAGCATCTCAGTGAGTTATTATCACCACTGTACAGATGAGAAAGCTAAGATTATATCACATATTATGCAGCAGAACTAGGACCAGAATCTGGGTCTTCCAACTCCTTGGCTACCATATTCTACGACATCATTTTAAACTGAAATCCTAGTGGAGTTATTTCCAACCATGAGACTTTTATTCTCTATAGCCCATAATTGTATTGAAGTTTGGCCTGTTAAAGGGATTCCCTGTTAGACTCCATACTGGGATGGGGTAGAGGGTAAGGAAAGAAAATCATATAATAAGATATGCTTGTGGTAATAAGATTGGAACATGAGTCAAGTAGAAGAAGCCTTCTGTGTTAATTGAGTATAATTCCTTGACTTTGAATAAGTCCTGGGACTTTCTTAAGCCTCAAAATTGTCATCTGTTCTACTGTCGTAAGGATTTGGACAGAAATCACTGCACTTTTCTGAGCCTATGTTTCTTCTTTAGCATAGTAGGTCATAGTGGTCACTGAAGATTATTTTCAAAAGCAAGGTAAGTTAAGTACCTAGCCTATAATAAATGCTCAAGAAGTTATAGTTTTTTTTGTTGTTGTTTTTTGGTTTTTTTTTTGCGGTACATGGGCCTCTCACTGCTGTGGCCTTTTCTGTTGCGGAGCACAGGCTCCAGACGCGCAGGCTCAGCGGCCATGGCTCACGGGCCCAGCCTCTCCGCGGCATGTGGGATCTTCCCGGACTGGGGCACGAACCCGTGTCCCCTGCATCGGCAGGCGGATTCTCAACCACTGCGCCACCAGGGAAGCCCAAGAAGTTATAGTTGTTGATAGTGACAGAAGCAGTAGAGTTACCCTCCTTGTCTTCTTCCTCAGGTCATTGTGAAGATGAAACACAAAATAATAATCATGAGCGTTCCAAAAACGCTAAACAGCCATAACAAGGCAAGTAATTCTACCACTAAGTTTTAAAACATCTCCTCAAAATAGGTGGATAAGGGCCTTCCTTTCCTCAGCGTGATGCCTACCAACTTATGGTTGGTACAAATCTCCACAGAACAGAGACAGATGGTTAGGAGTCTTAAGGCAGCAATTCTCAAAGTGTGCTCTAGAGGACATTAGTTAGTCCAGTCATATCTTCCATTAATATTAAGTAAAAAATATATATAAAGGGTAGAGGGTCAAATAAGTTTGGGTTAGCAATATGTATATTAGCACAATAAAAACTAAAAACTGAAAATATTTTGCAATAAAGGAACATTTACTTGTAACTCATATTAGGTGTTCTTACCACAAAGGGACACAAGGAAACCCTGGGAGGTGTTGGTTATATCTATTACCTTGATGTGGTGATAGTGTTGTGGGCATTTGCATACGTCCAAACTCAAATGTACACATTAAGTATGTTCAATTCCTTGCCTATCAATTACACTTCAATGAAGCTGTTTTATAAAAGAAACATTTAGCGACTTCCCTGGTGGTCCAGTGGTTAAGACTTCGCCTTCCAATGCAGGGGTGCAGGTTTGATACATGTGGTCAGGGAGCTAGGATCCCACATGCCTCGTGGCCAAAAAACCAAAACATAAAACAGAAGCAATATTGTAACAAATTCAATAAAGACTTTAAAAATGGTCCACATCAATAAATCTTTTTAAAAAAGAAACATTTACATGAGATTAGCTAAGGTCCCAATTTTATTGAGCCAAGGAGCCACTCGTTTATAGAATAGCTATTATCTGCTGAAGGAACATTGTTTACTTAAATGGGTAGACCTGGGCTTGTGCCCCACCAGCACCACCTGGCTTTAAGCAGATATTCAATAAAATGTAAGCATGTTGTTTACCCAATTTGTTTTATTTTATTAAAGCCATAATGATTTTTTTAAGTGGAGAGGAAACCAAGAATTTCCTTGAATAGGTATTTTTCAGGCTGAAGGTATGACAGCTTGTATGTACAAGCTATGTCTTGTAAAGAATAAGGACATGTGAGAGTCACTTGGGTATGACACCTGTCATCCACATATCACCAAGACAACTCAGACGTGACTGGTCAGGTCAGTGTCCTCTCTCTCCAAATAGCCAGTGAGGAGTGAGAGGTAAGATAGACAGGGAAAGAAGGAAGTGCACTGAACTTTGGGGACTTCTGCAAACTTTAACACAATCATGATATTTCTCTGTTAGTTGAATTATTTAAAGAGTATTTGTATATTATAAAGCATAGATGAGTGTTGATGTATTTCCTCAGTATTGAAAAAAAAATCCAGTTAATCTGTTCTGCCTCTCCCTGTTTAATGGAGTATCAAACAGTAAAAGAGAGAGGAAAGAAGATTGGAGAAAGGGAGAAGTGATGGGGAGGATAATACAGGGTATTGATTTTGGTCCAAGTGAAATTAGCCCGCAGAGTAACTGAGAAGGAAGGCAGCAGTGACCTCAATTCTTTCAAAAGCTTTCCAGGTGTCCTTCTTCCCAACTGGAAGACCCTAGCCCCTGCTCTGCAAGAGAGCCACAACTCGGGCCAGGTCTCTTGGATTTCAGTCTCAAGTTTTCACAATGCTGTACGTGCTTTGGAGATCTTCCAAAGATTAGTATTAAGAGGATAACTTCAAGAATATTTTAATTTCTTTATTTATTTTAAATGTAGTACCAACTAATTACCATAGAGCTTGGAAATATTTTAGCACTTTACATTGGACAAATAGGAATTTGAATCCTGACTCTAACACTCACTAATTTTGACACTCTGGGAAAATTACTCTGGATCCCAAACTTTATTTTCTTCATCAGTTAATTGGGATAATAGCTACTTTATAGTTAGTGGTGAGGATTAAGGACTAATTTAGATAAAGTGTCCAGCTTTGTGTCTATTACATAATAGACCCTGTAGGTATCAGCTTCCCCCTTTCTCCAGCTCCCTATGCATTACTAACATTTTCTGTCCTATTGGTTCACCAATGACAAGACAGCTTATGATCATGTCAAGTTAAGTCAGAAATATGGAAGGTTCACCTCTGTGTGTGCCCCATGCAGGAATCCCCAAGTACATTCTAATTTATTTCTTTCCTCTTTCTCTCCCTTTCCCCTTTCTCCCTCCTTTCTCCTCCCCCCTATCTCTCTCTTTCTCTCTCTCTCTCCCAGCCTCCCTCTCTCTGTCACTCTCTTTTTCTCTATCCTTCTCTTGGTGCTCACCCTGAAAAGGGAGATAGGGAGATAAGCAAGTAGCTCAGCAGGGAATTTCTACAGAGAAGAGGGTGGTGACCTAGTGTCCAGGAACTGCTGATGCTTGTGATCAGTCTTGCGTCCATTGACTTCCTGTCCTTGTTTGTGACAGCAGCCGGGGTTGCACTGGCAGGAGCCAACCCCAGGCTTCCCAGCTCTCTGAAGTCCAGACAATCCTGACTTTACCCCCAGTCACCTCCACCTCTCCCTTGCTGCAGTTTGGAGGAAGTTACTGAAAAATGTTTGAGACTCTGTCATGAGTGGGTGGCCAGGGGCTGTTTTCCATGCCAGATCCCAGACCTGTAGAAACTGTGAAACTGATCTGCAGAAGGAAAAACAAAACCCAATGTGGTCCTGGAGTAAGGATATGGGTCTGCCTGTCACTACACGGTAGACAGCCAGCCTTGATTTCCATTCCTGGCTGCACTCTGGAAGCTGGGTCCCTGATGGCTGTGCAACAGCCACCGAAGAGGAAGTGCTTAGGGAGGAAAAAAACTCAGCCAAGCAAGCCCTGGCATTCATCTCTGCGTGGTGAACAGGAATAAACCCATTATAAAAAGCATCATTTCAGTAAAAGAGCAATGCATTCCCACGTGTTTAAGTAAGAGTGGGTGGCATTATTACCTTACGTGTTGGCAGATTCATCGTGAAAGTAGTCAGCACACACCACATGATCTGAAGAGTAGGGGACCAGACCAGGGCACTAACCCATGTCCCCTGCATCGGCAGGCGGACTCCCAACCACTGCGCCACCAGGGGAGCCCTCAAGTAGCATTTTTAAAACAACATTTTATTGTACAAGAGTGTGTTACTCCTCCAAAACAAAAATAAAATAAGACAAAAATAATATGTATTGTAGTCTGGCACAGCCGCTTGTTTTCTGCATTTAGGAGAAATGGGATATCTTAAAATCCTGTAGATGATCTTAGAATATGATCCTTAATTTAATCATAAACAAAATCCCATTTTTGGCCTCTGTATCTACCTAATTTGGTTGTACCTGACTCTCTAAATTTGTCCTTTATCGCCTATAATCCATGTTGCCTATACCTTGTTAAAGGCTTTTGAAAGAGTTTCTTGTAAGAGAAAAAAGGGGAACTTTGTGGGAAAAACAAAAAACTCTAATTCTAGAGTAAAAAGCTTTATGGACTAATTAGAAAGTGATAAAGGATGAACCAATGGTAGCGATAGCAGTAAGTGTCTATAAATTAAGCTGCGGAGTTCGGAATGGGGCCTCTGAATGATGACACTGAACTGTGGACAAGAGAGGCAGCAAAGGCTTCGACAGCCATGCCCAGGATCTTGTCCTCCCCGTAATGGGCCAAGCGAAATGCTGGGCAAGCAGGCATATGCGCGTGTGATGATGGGATAGGACAGCATGGGGACAAGGCTCAGCACGCAAGAGGCACGATGGGTACATGAGGTCATGCCAGCTTGCATGGCACAGCCCTTGCTTCCTTGGCAATGCTGGGTCTTATGACAAAGGTAACTGATCTCACATACCTTTGCATGTCTCGCAGTGTCTACATGACTTCAGTGATGTGTGGAGCCACAGTTCCCTAGAGAAGAAGTCAATGAGGGAAGGGACCTCATCTCTGGGCAAAAATGTTCTTTGCCCTATGATATGCCTTCTCAATAAATGGATAATTGAGTGGGGCAGGGAATTCTACCTTCTAGGATAGTAGATTTTTCTAAGTTTACAAATACAAATGGTATGTTTGGTAGTAGAGAAGGAGCGTGTTTTAAATGAACTTTTTACCTTTAGAACACTTTTGTTTTTACAGATTTACTGTGAAGATAGCACAGAGATTTCCTGTATACCCCACATACTCCACACGTAGTTTCCTCCATTATCAACATCTTATACCGATGTGGCTGTTTTGTCACAATTCACAAACCAATCTTATACATTAGTTTTAACTGACATCCATTTTTTATTGCGACTTCCTCAGTTTTTCTCTACTGTTCTTTTACTGTCACAGGATCCCATCTAAGATACCACCTTGCATTTAAAGGGCATGTCTCCTTAGGCTCTTGTTGGTTGTGACAGCCCCTCAGACTCCTTGCTTTAGATAACCTTGACAGTTTTGAGGATTACTGGTCAGGGATTTTATAAAAAAATCCCTCAAGTGGGATTTGTGTGATTTTTTTTTTTTTCATGATTAGACTGGGTTAATAGGTTTGGGGAGGGAGACAGAAGACCACACATGTAAAGTACCATTCACATCACATCACATCTTATCAAGGGTACATACTATCAGTATAACTTATCACTTTTGATGTTAGTCCGGATTCCCTAAATTGAGCTGGTATTTGCCAGGTTTCACCTCTGTAAAGTTACTATTTTTCTCCCCCTTTCCAGAGTTCACTCTTTAAAAGAAAGTCACTATATGTAGTTCACACTTAGAGAGGGAGGAATGATGCTCTACCTCTTTAAGGGATGAGTATCTACATAAATTATTGGGCATTCTTCCGCATGGAAGATTTACCTATTATCTCCCATTTATTTATTCAATCATTTATGTATCAGTATGGTCTCATGGATATTAATTTTATATTTTGGGTTATGACCCAATACTACCCTATTTATTTCCTTGCTCAAATTGTTCCAGCTTTGGCCTTTGGGAAGTCTTTCAGTTGTCTCCTGTATCCCTTTGACATATACCCATCATTGAGGTTTATTTGGTTTTCTGTGTGTGTGTATGGTTTGGTTTTTGAGCACTTCTTTACTTTTTGGCACTGTAAGATGCTCTAGGCTCATCTGGTATTGATATATTTCCTGTCCTAGTCCTAGAATCAGCCAGTTCTCCAGGGAGCCCTGGTTCCTTTTATTGGAGTATGGTATTAGAAACCAACATCTAGGTGCTGGTTTTGCCATTGCTACTAGGATATTGTTGCTTCTGGGGCCTGTCAGCTGACAGAGCAAAGAAATATATGTGTGCATATCACTGTACCTAGCAAATACTAAAGGGCAAGTATAAATTATTGATTTTATTATGGTTTTAAAATTTTAACCAATAACAGGAATTTCTAATTAATAGGCATGATTCATGAGTAACTCCACATCGTAGTTCAGGAAAGTAAAATGACTTAAAGAGTCTGATGAGTAAAACCAGCAAATCATTGAATATTTGTACAGAGGACTGGACCGTCATGTACACACACACACACACACACACACACACAAAGTTGTCCCATTGGATGCAAATAATGTACAAAAGTTAAATTTAGAATTATAGACAATCCTGAAACATTTCTAGATATTAATGAATGATAACTAGAAATTAATTTTTTAATGCTCTTATTACTCAAGGTGTATAAAATGCTACTGATTTTTTGAATTTATAATTTTGACTTTTTGTGAAACTTAAATATATGTGCATAGTGTTTTATCATATTCATTTGGCACCTACAGCAAGCTTCTATACCGAGAGGAATGTTTTTTAAATTATTATAGTGCTCTTTTTCCTTTCTGAATGCGTGGCATTTGTCCTAATAAAAGAAAGATATCTATTTTCCTAGTTAAAATTTAAGACTCATAGTGGAAGAATGTTGAAAGAAAGAATGAGGAAACTAGAGAATGAGCAAAATTTCAGCCTCCAATGTGCAAAAACAGGATTTTGCTAGGTTTTGTGAGAGGAGAGTTTCCAAAACCTTTGTTTCCTTTAACGTAGCAAAAGCTGAATGTGGAGGACCCAACTGCTGTCCGCCATAGTGAATATTCTTTCCACCTGTGACCAGAGGAGAGCATAAGATAAAGGAGGTAAAAGAAAAGACTGCTCCTTTCTGCCCCAGAGTGTGGTAGGAAGCAAAAGAGAACATTTCTTTCACTTTTCCTCTCTCTGGGCTTTGGCTGAGAAAGTGTCCCTATACCAGCTTCATCAAGGATGGGGCTGTTGCCCCCACTTGGCACTTTGGGAGAAAGTCACATGACAGGCTGACCCTTAACTGAGAGTGTGGCCAGGCAGAGGGGGACTCTGAGGCTTAGATTTCACAGGTTGCGCCTGGTTTCCAGGTGGTGTAAACTCAAAGATATTTGCGCCAATGCACCCTACCAGAAAGCGGTGATTTAGCCTTATCATCGTAAGTTTTGCTGGGGTTTTAAATGTTTAAAAATTTACTCTCAAAGTTGTAAGAATTTGAGTTAGCTAGAGTCTTAGACCCATTTATTAAGTTGCATGAAAGCGAGAAAGATCATGGGATTCCAAGTCCAAAGGCCTTAAGTGTGAGGCTTGGGCTGTCACTTGTGTTTTGTGTGACCTCGAATGAGCCCCTGCACCCTTCTCCCCAGCTTTGCCATTTGTAAGATGGGAACCATAAGGGTAACCACCTCTTATGTCATGAGGATTCAGGGAAATAAGACATGTAAATTGATCAGCATAATCACTGAGCCCTGATAAGGACACAATAAAGAAGAAGACATTTTAATCATTTGAAAATAAATATTTAACAAATGCCTATTATGTGCCAGCTACTGTTGCAGGTGCTTGAGACACCAAGCACAATTCCTATTCTGAATATGTTCTAAAGTTGCACTGGACAAATAATAATAATAATAGCTAACTTTTGTTAAATACTTACTGTGTTCCAGGCACTCTTTTAAGCATTCTACCTATATTAACATTTAATTCTCTTAGCAACACTTTTGAGTGGAACTCCATTTTATTTTGAGAAAATAGAGGTACAAACAAGTTAAACAACTTGCTTTAAACCACAGTATAGGTAGTGGTTGATGGAACTGAGATTCGAACTCAGGCAGGCAGTATCCTACATCCATGGTCATAACCACTATGCTATAACGTATCCCTAAATCAAGACCATGCACCTGAACCAATGCCTTTCTAAAATGATATAACACCCAGAAAGGGTTTAATGCATTTTCATTATGATTTGGCTTAAAATATTTTCATTAGGAAATTATTCCTAGATGATTTTTTGTTTGTTTGGGTTTTGTTTTTTGGCTATGCTACACGGCTTGCAGGATCCCAGTTCCCTGACCAGGGATTGAACCTGGCCCCCACCCCGGTGGTGAAAGCCCAGAATCCTAACAACTACACCAGCAGGGAACTCCCCTAGATGATTATTTTATTTGACTCTTGGATTTGTTAAAAGTGTATTGTTTGATTTTCAGATATTTGAATTTTTCCAGGTATATTATTATTTGTTTCTAATTTTATTCAATTTTGATGAGACAATATATACTATATGACTTTAATACATACAAATTCATTGAGACTTATTTTAGGGCACAGCATATATCTTAGCGAGTGCTAGAGTTGTCTTATGCATTACATCTGTGCATGTTATAAACTCCATAGCCTAATATTACCATTTTTTCTTTCAACAGTCATATGTATTTTTTAAAGGAAATGTAGCTGTTTTTATTTACCTACATATTTACCATTTCCAGTTTGGTTTTTTTTTCTGACCTTTTCATCTGTCTTAATTCCATTTCATTCTTGAAGAACTCTCTTCAGCATTTCCCATAGTATAGTTCTGCTGGCAGCAAATCCTATCAGTTGTCATTTATCTTCTATGTCTTTATTTTCAGCCTCATTTCAAAGAGTATGTAGTTGTTGTTGTCTGGATATAGTTTTTTTAAATCTTTTCCCCCAAGTATCTTGCTTCAAACAGTGTAGTTCATAAATTGTAGAAACGCTGGATTCTGTTATTTTCCTTTGATGTGTATTTATTTCTTTAACAAACCATTAACTTGACTGAACTCAAATTCCAAATTTTAGCTTTCCTGTGGTAGGCATCAACTCAAATCTCTACTTCGTTTACCTCATCTGGGAGCTGAGACCTACCCTATTCCTTCATAGTTCAGAGGGCAGCCAGAAATTTGTGTAGAGTTTTTATATGCAAATCTTAAGAGTCTCCTTCTTTGACTTTCTAGTTTCTCGGTTTCTCTACTTAATTTTTTCCACTCCTTTCATTACAATAACTCTCTCCACTGGTTCTTCAAGGCATTAAAACCACATGTTTTACAACTGAGTTTTACCTAACTGATGTGATACCAACTGGGGCCTAGTCTTAGCCAAAAAAAAAAAAAAAAGTTCAATCATAAACACCCACCCTTGTTTCTGACTCCTTTTGGTTGCTCTCATATGCTTTCAGGACATTTTTTTTCCAGAGTTTATATTTGTTATCTATTAACTTTTATCTAATAACTTGATTAACAGCAACTGGAACTTCCCCTTCCAATGTTCTAATGTGTATGATTATTTCTTAATACATCTTATTATGATTTCCCTCTAGGGCACATTTTGAAAAGAATGAAAATTTTAAAACACAAAGAGAAGAACAAGGGGAGTTTGAGTGGAGGGGTCAGGGTATTTTTTAACCCTGGAGAGGGCAGAGGAGTGCATATATGTGCATGACCATGGGTCAGTACAGTGAGATGGGTACAATTCTGGCCCATGGATCTGCAGGCAGCAAGGACAACATGCTATCTGAAACAGCAGAGGTTCCTGTGGTACACAGTGGGCAGAGGGTAATTTATGATAAGAGATATAGAAGATGAAGTTCATTCCATAGGCAGAGTCTCAGATTGTACAGAGAATTTAGACTCATTCTGAGGACTTGTACTTATATTCATAAGTTCATTGATAAGTGTAAAGCCAAGGAGTAACATGATTCCATGAGCGTTTTAGTAAGCTCTCTTAGACAGCTATTCAGAATGAAAGAGACAGAATGTGAATAAGACCAAAGGCAAAGAGACCAGTTAGAAGATTCCTGCTATGTCCAAAGAAAGAGCAAAGAATTTTGTAATGTGCTATGGGAGTTCATTCTCATGGTAAGAATCAGGAAATAATCCACAATAACATAACATTCAAATTAGAATTGAATGGTATGATGTTACAAACAGAATTGTGTCCCCCCCAAATTTATATATTGAATCTATAACTCCTGATGTGACTATATTTGGAGATGGGGCCTTTAAAGAGGTAAATAAGATAAAATAAGGTCTATGGTGAGTCCCTAATCCAATAGAACTAGTGTCCTTATAAGAAGAGGAAGAGACACCAGGGATGTCCATACACAGAAAAAAAGGCTACGTGAGGACACAGTGAGAATGCAGCCATTTGCAAGCCAAGGAGAGAGGCCTCAGGAGAAATGAATCCTGTCAACAACTTGATCTTGGACTTCCAGCTTCCAGACTGAGACAAAATAAATTTCTGTCATTTAAGCCATCCAGTCTGTGATATTTTCTTATGGCAGCCATAGCAGACTAAGATATGTGGGTTGTTCTTAATTTTTAGAATTTCTTGCCATCCATACAGCCATCACTTCTTCCATTCATTTGATAATTCTGTATTGAGGAGCAGTTATTTGCCAGCAACTCTGTTCCATGCTAGGGCACATAAATGAAGAAGACATGATAGCTAATGTAAATATCCTGTCTTCTCTCCCTCATGCCCCTCCCATCTCCACTTTCCCTTCATCTCATCTCTCTTGTTCTTCTTCATTCTCTCAATAACAATAGTAGTGACATTTGTGCTCTCCCTGCAGTGATGGTAATCATTAGCACTGGCCAATAGCACCATCCAAGGAGAGAGAACCCAATTTAATTACCCCCAACCTGCAATTCCCAGTAGATGCCTCAATCTATACACCTCTTACAGCTGTTTGGAAAATGATCAGAGTTTTCTGTTGAAATTCACAGGAAGATACCACAATACCAACACACTATCATTGTATTTCCCTTTTCAGAGGAGGTATGCGTTGAGGATGTTTATGAGCATTTGTAATCACAAACTACTCTGTCATGACACCAGCAGTCAGTCTTAACCCAATGGTCACAGAAAAGATAACAAGCCAAATGATAGCATTTCTTTATTTCAACCCTGGCTATCATCCAGCTAGGGTATTTTCAGGGAGTATGTATCCCTATCAGTGCTATTTAAATAATACTGGAAAATTTTGATATCCACTTTATTTTTCCTTCAGTGATTTACCTTCAGTGTATGTAGCTAGGGAATCCAATCATGGAATAAGGGATTATAAGATTAAACAACCTGTTTCACAGAAGCAGGCTATTGCAATGTTCAGAACATGGATTTTCTAATTAGGTAGATCTGGATTCAAATACCTACTGGTCTTACATATGCAGTAGTGAGTTCACCCTTTTCAGCATTGGTTTTCTCATCTATAGAATGGGGATTAATGACATACTGTTTATAGAGTATAATGCCTAGCACATGGTAGGTGATGCAAAATTATTAGTGTCCTTCCTCCTGCTTCCCTACAAGCCATTCCTAGCATGTCCTGTGGTTGAATCTGTTTGAATTATGGTGAGATTACCTTAAGGGAACTTTCTTACCTGCCTGATCAGCAAAAGACCCAGGGGGCTGAGGTTGGCTCCATTCAGCAGACATGTGTCGTGTTCGTTATAAAGGCACCAACCCCTTGAGGGAACCTCAAACCTCCTTCTCTCCCATAGAATTTGATATTCATGCTGCTACATCAAAAGGTTGGGGCGACTATTATGTATTAAAATGTGTCATTTTAAATTGCTTTCTTTTGCTAGCACTAGCAATATAGATATTGAAATTTCTTCAGAAAGTGCTTATCTCATCAAGACTAAAATTATAGTATATGAAATACTAATTACAGTATTATGAAGAAGGTTGAACTTTTCTGTGACATTCTGTCTATTAGGAGAATACTAATTTTCTCTCTTTCTTAAGGCAGATAGAGCTACCCATTATAAGAAATGTGATCCCCCATCACTTCGTCTATTCTCCAGTGCAATTTTCCCAGAGTGGCAGGATAAGAGTTATGACTCTTAGTCTTGGCCTAAGTCATATGAACCTTTTCATCTGCTTCCAAAGAAGTACTAGAAATTGAAACCAAATATGCCCAAGACTGAGTTCTACTGCAGTGGGAAATACATTGGGCAAAGAGCTCTAATCATTGTCCACACAGGCGGACTATTTATAATTCAAAATGTATTTTAGACTAAATGAGTTAATACTTTCAAAACACTTGCAACTTTGCTTGGCACACAGTAAATGCTCACTAAATATTACCTGCTATTAGGATTTTGTCATTATTATTTTAATCTTATGTAACCTCAGAGCACTTAAGACCTTTTACTCACATTTGCCAATATAAATGACTTGTTTGATGTCAGAGAGCTAGCAAGCTGAGGAGATAGAGCTTGACCTGGGATCCTATGAACACAATTTTTATTTAGTCATTCATTTATTTAACAAGTATTGGGTGCCTGCTATGTACCAAACACTGTTTTAGCTGGGCACACAAAGATAAATAAGACTCAGTGCCTCTCCTTCTAGAGCTCCCTATCCATGGGAAAAAATGAACCAGCAACCGTCTGGTGGGATGCCATCTGGTCAGAAGCATAATAGAGCAGACCAGAGCAGAGCCACAAGCATCCTTGCTTTCCTGCTTCCCAGGATGGGTGAGAACCAACTGAGGAAGGAGCCCTTTCAGAGGAAAGGTTAGGTCATTTTATTGGCCTGCACTCATTTTCTTGTCTGAAAAACAACGGTTTGAAATGCTTGATATTCATGGCCCTCCTTAAATCAAAAATTTCTATTCCAATAAAGAATTAACTGCCCAGTACGATGCTTTTTCAGAGTGGTTCTTAAAAAGTTTGAGTAGAGGTATCTTGAAAATTGAAGGGTAAGAGGGCTGGTTTTCTTCTGCTTCAGGCAGTATTTCTAACCTTTTCCACACCACGGTGCATAGAGGTAATGACGGCACTTATATGAAAGAAACACAAGCAAAGGGAATGGGACCCACCTCCCTTGAGGGCTGAACAGATCAATGTCTTGGCACATCAGTAGCCATTTGAGGCACACAGCTGTGGCCACTAGATCCCAGTTAGAGAGTATGGAATTAAAGAATGATGGGATGGAAAAGTAGTCCTGAGAAGATTGAGAGTGTTTTGAGTCTCCTAAGAGACCGACTTAGAAAGCAATACCAGCCTCACCACTTACTGTTGTGTGAACTTAGGTAGGTTATTAAGCTCTCTGGCCCTTGGTTTCTTCATCTCTAAAAAAAGAGGGTCATAATTTGTCTCACAAAGCTATTGTGAGGAGAGAATGAGTGGCATGAATAAGCCTGGTACATGGGAAGCACTGAGTGAATATTATTCCCTTTACCATCTTCTCTCCCAAATAGAAGCATGGACAAGCATTTTCCTGAACCCCTTTCAAGCTGTTGCTTTATTTTGACTAATGTCATTATTATTATTTTGTGCATTTACTTTTCTTCTGATTCTCCAAAAATCAAAATAAATAATCCAAAAGGGAGAAAGTATTCTGGTATGTACCCAAGATGAACAACATCAGTTAGAAATTTCAAGGTTTTCATTCCAATAAGCTTTATCTACTTATTTCACACTGCACAGAGGGTTCGATTGTGGAAGATTTATTTAAAATCCCAAAATGTTCAATGGCCTATGAAGTCATTGCTTCTGTGCATTAATCCATGGTTCATGTAATATAAATAGGCTGAAGGTTTAATGACTAAGTTTTTTGTAATATATTTTTTGCTTCTCAAATATGTAACAATTTTACTTTAATTTTTCTGAATTCATTTTATTATAAAATTTCTAAATGTACATGTGGGCATAATTTAAGAATTTAAATAGTACTAAGAGGATTAAAATGAAAAAGAAGATTATACCTTGTGTCATATGCCCCCAAACTTTTCAACTCGCACGTATTTGTATGTTTTCATTAATATTCTTACCAAACCAAACTTAGATTCACTCACCCGCATGCAGCAAAACCAATCTACTAATACTGGGTTCTGGTGAAGGAAAGTACAGAATTTATTTGTAGGGCACCAAGCAAGGAGAATGGGCAGCTCATGCTCAAAAGACCCAAACTCTCAAATGGCTTTCAGGGCAGAGCTTTTAAGGGCAACATTTGTGGTGAGAGTTGCAGCTCGTGGACTTTCTTCTGATTGGTTGGTGATGATGTAGCAGGGTGAAATCTTAATCATCAACCTTTTGATTCCAACCGGTCTGTGGGCTGTGTGCTTGTGGTCAGCATACAGTCACCATTCTCTACCTGTGTGAAGATCTTAGTTTCTGTAGAACACCTCATACATATGCATCAGATTGTTATGTATATCTCTTGAGGACGAACTAGGACTGTGTTTTATCGAACTAGGACTGTGTTTTATCACTGAACTATTGTTTAAGCTGTCATTGCTTTTCTTGCGTGACTGCTTTTTCTTTGTTTCTGCATTCCCCCACTTCCCTAATTAGTAACTCTTTGAGTCTGCTCTTTGGAACTCAAGGAAAGCCTAGGATACTAAAGCCTTTTATCTACAAATAAGAAACGGGGGACACAGAGGGGCTTTTGTACCTGCGAAGGCCCTGCAGGGTCCTGCTCAGTTTCAATATTGATCTGTATATGTCTAAATAAATCACTTATATTACCATTTCTGAATGTATCCATTTTAGACATTTTATGTCTGTTATAGTAGACGAGGTTTTGGCTTTCTTACCTATAGCGTTCCCCATTTTCATGCTCTAAGCATAGTTTTGTCACAATTTTTTTTTTAACCAAATCAAAGGTCTGTTGAAAATATAATTAGTACAATATATAAATACCATTCATTCCATTTCAAATTATATATTAGGATTCATTTATTATATATTATTTCAATAAATTACTATTTTTATTTATGAATTTTCTATATGTTTATCATCAGTTATTCAGAAATACTTCAACAAATTTTACCAAATTTATTTTTTTAACATCAAATAATGTATGATTTCCTTTTTCTACATGGAGGGCTCCCTTTTGGAGCCCTCTGTTTTCCTTGTCCTGTACAACTGATTACATTCCAGTTGTCCTCAGCCTTCTCACTCCCCTGTTCCTGGAGGAGACATCCTATTTCCTGAATCATACACACCCTTCTTTGTTTAGTTCTTTGTTTTTCTGAAGTGCACCCTCTAATTACTAGAGCATGCTTCTAACTGTTAAATCACTTCCTAAGGGGGAAGTCATTTTAATTCTATTGTTATATCTGACGGAAAGTGTATCTGAGGATAGATGATCAGGTTAGAAATCATATTTCTTTAGCAGTTTGAAAACATTTCTGAGTTAATTTTAGAGTTGATTATTGCTTTTGAAAGTCTGATTCCATTCTGACCCCTGATTGCTGAGAGGTGACTTGATGTTTGTTCTCCATGAAAGTTTCTTAGGATATTGCTTTCATTCCTATTGACCTTGATGTAGGTGTTTCTTCATTTATAGAGATAGGCACTCTGGCTCATAGTCTGCAGACTTACATTCTTTGCTTTTGTGACAACTTCTATCATTTCTTTTCTAATTGATTTCTCTCCATTGACAAAGAAAAAAGAAAAAAGAACAAGTAGGGAAATTATTTTTTTCACACTATAACAACAGGAAGAGCACTCCAGATTTGAAGATTAGAGGGTCTCAGAGAGATTTCTTTGCCTCACACTTTTATCGAGAGGAGTAGGCAAGTTTTAGGTGTGCTGATTTACAATTGGGATTGTTTTTCTAATCAGTGGGTGTCTCAGTCAGATGAACAGAAAATATTTATCTCTGTGTCTAGCTAGTTTTAGGAAACAAACTTTTAATCTCAGTTAAATATCTATTTGTTGAATAATAGATCACCTCTTATTCCCTATGCTAACTTTCCAAATTTGATTTTTGTTCAGCTACTGGAAGAAATTTTGGAACTTTTACAAAAATCCATCTATTTTTTTAAGTAAACAATCATAATTTTAATTTTCCAGGAATTTTTCTTTATCTCCAGTTATACTGTTTTTAAAAAATCACATCCTCTACTTGTTTCAAGAGTTCATTATTATCTTTTCTCTCTCTTTTTTGGAATTTTCTCCAGCTTCTGTTCCTTTAAGTTTTCCTTCCCTCGCTCTCTCTCCATATTTAAAGCATTCCTTCCTTCAATATATGTTCCTTCACATTTCATTATGAGACACTAATAGGCAGATTGAAGACTTTCTGGGTAGGGGAAAGGGAAGTGTGTAAGAGTTGGCTTTGACTCTTGGGTTCCATGTTAGAGAAATGAGATGACAAACACCTCTTCCCCCCATTGTAGAACCTCCATATGTGATTCTCTATATGTTTTACTCCTAGGTTTTCTCTTTTATTTTTTATAGACAGAAGTCTTCCAGCCTCTAGCTTTGGAGAGATACACCCGTTTTCCTTGCATTTAGGAGTAGCAAATGGAAGAACACTGGGGCTCTACAATTGAAAACACAGACTCTCACTTCATCTCCCTAAATTTTTGGCCCCACACCTCACCTTCATTCTCCTCTATGCCTGGTGTGCATAATTCCAGAACCCCCAGGATTTATTTCCCTAGAATATAAAGTTCTAGTCTCATGGAGGTGGAGTCATGGCAAGAGTAGAGATGGGGAGAGGAAATAAACCCTGGTCACAGAAGTACAGAAGACAGAAGGAAATATGAAAAATAACTGCTTTGCACACCAGTTTTAACAACCCTCTTATTCCTGTTCCTTCCTCCATTGACACCTTCCTAGGTGTTACAAGCTACAAGTCTTTCTTGGGATCCTAGTGGGGCTCTGCTGCATCCTCCTTGTTATATCCCTCTTCAGGTTCAGAAGTCATTTTAACTCCTGCTCAGCTATGCCATGTATTACCTCCCCATCTACTTCCAAATTTTTTAAAGTTTGTAGAAATCTCTTGTCTACTCTTATCCCCTCTTCATTCTCTTTGTAATATTTCTTTTTTAACTACTAAAAAATGCCTTTCATTTTATTTTAATAGAGTTTTAGGAGAGAAAGAAAATAAATGTGTATAGCTATATCATTCTAACTGAATTCAAATATGACATTTATCTGCTTACTTTTGCTCCTTCATTCTTTTAGACACATTTATTAGTCTGAGTGACTACTATAATAGTAAAGTTATAAGAACAACATTAATAACTTTCATTCTTGAAGTAATATAGCATTTTAGAGTTTTAAAAGCCCTTTAGCATTTAATCCTCCATGTAGAGTAGATGTTTTTATCCTCATATTGCACAAGATAATTGAGGTTAATAGAGTTTAAATAATATGTCTATAGCCACGTAGTTAGTTGTTTAAGGGCTCAAAACTGGAACTCAATATTTTGGACCCTTACTTTGGTACTCTTTTTAGGACATTAAAAATGCATTTTGCTAATCACTTGTATGAGGTTTAAGTATGAACAAGACCTAATTTTTCCCTCAAGGAGCTCTTAACCTAAGGAGAAGAAAATCAGATGATATTTTAATTTTAACATAAAAAAAAGGGAATAAGTATTTCAGTGTTAATAGACCATGCTTCCAAGATAGATAATATGTTTGGAGAATGAAACAAAAGGAATTTGCGTTCTAGTTAGAAAAATCCAAGAAAGTGGGCATTTGAGCTCTGACCATGAAGGAAGGGTACAGCTTCTATAAGCAGATAGAAGAAGGGATTTCCTGAATGGTAGAAAAGAATGAGCAAGTACATGATGGGGGACAGTCCTTAGCGTATTACTGGAATAGGTGCTCTGGCTGCCAGTTGCAAGATGAACAGACAGAAGTGGGTTGGAAAAGTAATTTAGAGCAATATCATAGAGGTCTTGAATGTCTCAATAAGGAATTCAGAACTGATTGATTTTTAAAATTTTTTTTTTTTTTTTTTTTCGGTATGCGGGCCTCTCACTGTTGTGGCCTCTCCCGCTGCGGAGCACAGGCTCCGGACTCGCAGGCTCAGCGGCCATGGCTCACGGGCCCAGCCGCTCCATGGCATGTGGGATCTTCCCGGACCGGGGCACGAACCCATGTCCCCTGCATCGGCAGGCAGACTCTCAACCACTGCACCACCAGGGAAGCCCTGATTGATTTTTTTTTAAAAAAGGAAAGCAAACAAGTGACATAAAAATTTGATGATTTTTCTGTTTTCTTACCAATGTTTTTTTTTTCCAAATGATTTCATATTTTCTAGATATAAACTTAATCTTAAGAATTTACCAGAAAGAACTGGAGGCCTTTGTCACTAAAGTTGCCTCCTTGTGCTTAGAGCTATAGGAAATGTGAATAGACTGGGAAATTTTCAGGGAAAGAGGATTTAATAACTTCCCTCGTATGAACAGATTTCGAAGATAAGGAAACTAAGGCCCAGGGAGGTTATAAACTATAATTCCTTTCATATTTATCACAATAATTAATTATTACTTCTGTTATAAAAATAATAAGAACAACTTATATTTTTATAATATAGTATAACCATTATGAATAGGTTTCTGAAAAATAACTAGGAGGGTGGTTCCTATCACAAGAACTTAAGATACTATGAAAAATAAAAATTTAGTGGGAAGGAGATCATGAGTAAAACCTATGAAAGACTTTATTTTTATGTTTACTAAAATAAAACAGTAATGACAGAACACTCAATAGAGGTAACACTAATGATATTTTATGCATCTTAAATTAGGAGTAATGGCTTCTGTGCAATTAATTTTCATTTATTACCTCTTCAAACTGTTCAAGGTTTTATTCCCCTGTGGTTTCTAGGATAGCCTCGTTATTTGTTTTTGTGGACATTATGCAGAGCAAGAGACATTTGTTTCTGTGTTTTTTCTCCATGTAAATATGTCTTCTGGGTTTTTTTAATTGAAGTACAGTTGACATACAGTATTATATAAGTTTCAGGTGAACAACATAGTGATTCAACACCTATACATTAAGAATTGATCAGCACAAATCTAGTAACTATCATCATACAAACTTATTGCAATATTACTGACTATATTTCCTATGCTGTATATTTTATTCCTAAGACATTTCTTTTATATAGGAAGTTAATATCTCTTAATCCCCTTCACCTATTTTCCCTGAACCTCCACTCCCCTCTCCTCTGATGGCCACAAGTTGGTTCTCTGTATCTATGGATCTGTTTCTGTTCTGTTCTGTTTATTTTATTTATTTTTTTGAGATTCCACATATAAGTGAAATCAATTAGTATTTGTCTTTCTCTGTCTGACTTATTGCACTCAGTATATGTTTTCTAGGTCCATTCATATTGTTGCAAATGGACAGATTTCATTCTTTTTCATGGCTGAGTAATATTCAATTGTGTGTACATATCACCTTTTTTTGTCCATTCATGTATCAATGGACACTTAGGTTGCTTTCATATCTTAGCTAATGTAATAACACTACAATGAACAAAGGGGTGCATATATCTTTTTTGAAGTAGTGTTTTCATGTTTTGGGGGTAAATACCCAGAAGAGGAATTGCTGTGTCAAATGATAGTTCTATTTTTAACTTTTTGAGGCATCTCCTTACTGTTTTCCATAGTAGCTCTGCCAATTTGCATTCCCACTAGCAGTGCGTGAGGGTTCCCTTTTTTCCATGTCCTCGCCAACAGTAGTTATTTTCTGTCTTTTTGTAATCATTTTGACTGATGTGAGGTGATAGCTCATTGTGGTTTTGATTTGTATTTCCCTGATGATTAGTGATATTCAGCATCTTTTCATGTATCTGTTGACTATCTATATATCCCCATTTTTAAATTAAATTGTTTGTATTTATGATAATGAGTTGTGTAAGTTTTTTACATATTTTGGATATTAACCCATTATTGGGTATATGATTTGCCAGTGCATTCTCCCATTCAGTAGATTGCCTTTTCATTTTGCTGATGGCTTACTTTTTTGTGCAAAACTTTTTAGTTTATTGTAGTCCCATTTCTTTATTTTTGCTTTTGTAGCCCTTACCTGAGGAGACAGATCTTAAAAAGTATTGCTAAGATAAATATCAAAGATCATACAGCCTAAGTTTTCTTCTAGGGATTTTATGGTTTCAAATTTTACATTTATATTTTTAATACATTTTGAGTTTATTTTTGTATGTGGTATAAGAAAGTAGTCCAGTTTCATTATTTTGAATAAAGCTGTTCCAGTTTTCCCAAAATGATTTATTGAAGAGACTGTCTCTTCCCCACTACATATTTTTGGTTTGCCTATAGTAAATTAACTGACTGTATAAGTGTGCTTTTATCTCTGATCTCCCTCTTCTGTTACATTGATCTCTGTGTGTGTTTTTGTGTCAGCATCATATGTTTTGATTAATATAGATTTGTCATATAGTTTGAAAGCGGGGAGTGTGGTACTTCCAAGTTTGTTCTTTGTTCTTCTTTCTTAGGGTTGCTTTGGCTATTTCAGGTCTTTTGTGGTTCTATACAAATTTTAGGATTATTTGTTCCAGTCCTATCAAAAATGTCATGGGCATTGTGATAGGGATTGCATTGAATCTGTAGATTGCTTTTGGCATTGTGGTCATTTTAACAATATTTATCTTTCCAACCCATGAAGTAGCTTATCTTTCCATGTTACCTGTGTGTTTGTCATATATTGCCTTTATTATATTGAGATATGGTCTTTTAATACCCATTTTGTTCAGAGTTTTTGTTATAAATGGGTGTTTAATTTTGTCAAATGCTTTTTCTACATCTATTAATATGATCATATGATTTTTATCTTTTGTTTTGTTCATGTGGTGTATGATATTGATTGATTTCAGGATGTTGAATCATCCTGGTATCCCTAGAATAAATGCCACTTGATTATGGTGTATGATCCCTTTAATGTATTGTTGAAGTCAATATGCTATTATTTTATTGAGGATTTTTGCATCTATGTTCATCTGAGATATTGGCCTGTAATATTTTTTAAATTTTTGTCTGGTTTTGGTATCAGGATAATACTGGCCTTGTAGAATGAGTTTGAAATCATTCCTCTTAAATTTTTTGGAGTAGTTTGAAAAGGATAGGTATTGACTCTTCTTTAAATGTTTAGAATTCCCCTGTGAAGATGTCCAGTCCTGGACTTTTTTTGTTGGGATTTCTTTTATTACTGATTCAAACTCAGTTATGTTCAGATTTTCCATTTTTTCCTGATGTAGTCTTGGAAAATTCTGTATTTCTAGAAATTTGTCCATATCTTCTAGATTGTCCATTTATTGGTGTATAACTGTTTGTAGTATTATCTTATGATGTTTTGTATTTCTGTGGTGTTAGTTGTAACTCCTCCTCTTTCATTTCTGATCTTATTTATTTGGGCCCTATCTTCTTCTTGATGAGTCTGGATAAATGTTTGTCAATTTTGTTTCTTTGCTGAAAAACAACTCTTAGTTTCATTGATCTTTTTTATTGTTTCTTCATTCTCTTTTATTTATTTCTGCTCTGATCTTTCTTGCTTCCTTCCTCCTACTAACTTTGGGTTTTATTGTTCTTTTCCCAGTTCCTTTAGGTGTAAGGTTAAATTGTTTATTTGAGATCTTTCTTGTTTCCTGAGGTAGACCTGGAAAGCTAAAAATTTCTCTCTTAGAACTGTTTTTGCTGTGTCCCACAGACTTTGGAAAGATGTGGTCCCACTTTCATTTGTGTCTATGTTGTCTGATATAAGTATTGCCACCTAAGCTTTCCTTTTTTTTTTATATTCGAGTGGGATATCTTTTTTATCCATTCAGCCACTCTGTCTTGATTGAAGATTTTAATCCATTCGCACTTAAAGTAATTAGTAATAGGTATGTACTTGTTGCCATTTTGCTCATTGTTTTCTGGTTTTTGTAGATCTTATCTGTTCCTTTATTCTTCTCTTGTTGTCTTTCTTTGCAGTTTAATGACTTTCTTTAGTATTATATTTGTATTCCTTTCTCTTTATTTTTGTATATCTGTTGTAGATTTTTGCCTGGTGGCTACCATGAAGTTCATATATAACAACATATATAGAGCAGTCAATTTTATATTGATGGTTGCTTGAGTTCAAGTGCATTCTAAAAGTGCTATATTTTTACTCTCCTCTCTCCAAAAGGTTTTGCTGTTAATGTCATATTTTACATCTTTTTAAAAAATTTTTTTGTATTGCTTAAGTAATTATTTTATTATTAATTTATTTATTTATTATTTTATATTGGAGTATAGTTGATTAACAATGTTGTGTTTGTTTCAGGTGTACAGCAAAGTGATTCAGTTATACATATACATATATCTGTTCTTTTTCAAATTCTTTTCCCATTTAGGTTATTACAAAATATTGAGCAGAGTTCCCTGTGCTGTACAGTAGGTCCTTATTAGTTATCTATTTTTAATATAGCAATATGTATATGTCAGTCCCAACTCCAAATCTATCCCTTTGTAAAATAAGATATAGCTTATTTTACTACTTTTGTCTCTTAAACTTCATACTAGATCTATAGGTGCTTGATCTACTACTTTACTATGTTTGCCTTCACCGGTAAGGTTTTTTCTTTCATAATATTCTTGTTTCTAGTTATGGCCTTTTCTTTTCTGTTTAAAGAAGTCCCTTTAACATTTCTTGTAAGGCCAGTTTAATGGTGATGAACTCTCTTAGCTTTGGTTTGTCAGAAAAACTCTTTATTTATCCTTCAATCCTGAAAGATAACCTTGCCAGGGCATATTCTTGGTATAAGATTTTTGTTTTCCTTTCAGTACTTTTAATAAATCAGTCCATTCCCTTCTTGCCTGTAAAGTTTCTGATGAAAAGTCAGCTGATAGTCTTGTATAGGTTGCATTGTATGTAACAAGTTGTTTTTCTTTGGCTGCTTTTAAGATTATCTTTCTATCTTTATCTTTTGATATCTTAACTCTAACCTGTCTTGTTGTGGTTCTGTTTTCATCTGTCCTTTCTGGACTTGGATGTCTGTTTCCTTCTCCAGGTTAGGGAAGTTTTCAGCCATTATTTCTTCAAATACATTTTCTGTCTTTTCTCTCTCTTATCCTTCTGAGACCCCTATAATATTAATATTAGTGTGCTTGATATTATCCCAAATGTCTCTTAACTTATCCTCATTTTTAAAAAGTTTTCTCTTTTTGCTGTTCTGATTGGGCGATTACCACTACAATGTCTTCCAGCTTGCTGATCCATTCTTCTGCATTATCTAATCTGCTACTGATTCCCTCTAGCAGATTTTTCAATTAGTGTATTCTTCAGCTCTGGTTGGTTTTTTAACGATTTTTGTGTCTCTGTTGAAGTTCTCACTGAGTTCATCCATTCTATCCCAAGTTCAGTGAGCATTTTTATGACTATTATTTGAACTCTTTATCTGGTAAATTGTTTACATCTGTTTCATTTAGTTCTTTTTTTTTTTTGAGGTTTTTGTCTTGTTCTTTTGTTTGAAAGGTATACCTTTGTCTTTTCACTCTCTGTGTTTGTTTCTGTGTATTAGATATATCTGCTATGTCTCCCATTCTTGAAAGGGTGGCCTTATATGGAAGGTATTATGTGGGACCCCATGGAACAATTCCCCTGGTCACTAGAGCCAGGTGCTCCAGTGGTATCCCCTATGTGGACTGCATGTGCCCTTCTGTTATGGTTGGAGAGCAGTTGTTGAGAGTGCCCTTCTGTTGTGGTTGGAGAGCAGTTGTTGAGAGTACACTGGTGGGTGAATTTGGCCCCCAGGCCAACTAGCTGTGATCTCATTTGTGACTGTTGTGGGTATGCTAGTGGGTAGGACTGGTGCTTGACCTGGCTGACTGACAAATCCCACTATGACTGCTTTGGGTCTGCTGATGTGGTGGGGCTGTCCTCTAGCATGACTAGCTACAAGACCCAGCAGTAACTACTTCAAGCCTCCTGGAATGTGGTGTTGGCCCAAGTTAGGGTGACTTCTTGAGTAGGGCAAGTTGGGGGCCATGTTGCAGGAGCAGGACAGGTCATTCAGGTTGGGCATGGTTGGTCTTCATGGGAACATTGGTGTGAGATGTACAGTCTTAGCTAGGTTGTTGGAGAGTGACAGAAATGGTGCCAGCCAGTGCCAGGCCAGTTAGGTGTAAGGAAAGTTAAAAGAAAGAAAGAGTGTCTGCCAGCTTTTTCATCCCCAGAGAAAGTGCCACCAGATCCCTGCCCCTCCAACACATTCCCTAAAGTTAAACAATGAATCTCCTTCTCATATGACCCAGGCACTTTTTAAGCTGCTGCCTCTGTGCTAGAACTTGGAGCAAGTTTGTGTGAGTGCAAACCCTTCAAGAATTTAAATTTTGGTTTTCCACAGCCCTCTGGCTCTCCTGTATGAAAGCCTTACTGGCTGTCAAAGCCAGATTTTAGGGAGGATTGTCTTCCAAGTACAGGTCCCCTGGGCTGGGGAGCCTAACATCGGAGGTGAGACCCCTTGCTCTTCAGGGATACCTCTGATATTTTGGTTTCCCTCCCACTTGTGGGTCACTGCACCAGAGGTATGGATTCTAACTATACCATGTCTCTGCTGTTTCTTCCTATCTCATTGTGGCCTCTTCTTTATATTCTTAGTAGTAGTAAATCTGTTCTGCTTATCTTCATGCTGTTCTCAAAGATAGTTGTTCTATATGGAGTTATAGTTTTAGTATGTCCATAAAAGGAGGTAAGCTCAAATTCTTCCTACTCTGCCTCCTTGACTTGCACTTCTATCTTTGTTTTTGTGACTAAAATATTTGAATGTCTCTTCTTACAATTGTTTCAAAATATCTAGGAACTATGAACACTTAGGTTGAACAAAATTCTGAGTGATTGGTAAGTAGCCAGGCATAATTCAGAAAACAAGGGTTGTGTCTGAGCTTAGCTACTGAGAAGTTCAACTCAAAGCTTATGTTCTTAGCCTTTCTTTCCTACGTTTTACCAAGCCTTCATTGGCTCACATATGCTCCTGCTTCCTTTATCTCTCCAAAGACTTTATTACAAAATACACACACACACACACACACACACACACGACACCCCTACTCTTACCCTATGTTGCCACCCTTTGATATTTCCCATCATTATTTCACTGTCTTCTAATTACCTTTAAGAGCACATTTCCAAGTTGAACTGAAACACTTGTGGTTGCTTATGCAAAAGAACATTTTTTAGAGAAAATCTTCATGGAGGAAAAGTTATCACTGGAAATAATATTTCAATCTCAACTCCCCAACCCTAGCAACTCAAACACTTCTAGAGCACTAGGGGAAGACCCCAGTGTTTCATCTGCTTAAAAAGTATCCAGTCCACCCCTTTCAACTGACTGAGATCACCTTTGGAAGACAAATGCTCTTATTTCAATCTCCATAGGCAAGAAGCTCATCCAGCTTATTGAGGATGGAGGCACAAGCTTAGTGGAGAAAACAGATTTGGGGTCAGAGGAAAATGGCCACAGAGCTCTTCTCAGTAGAGTTGGCCTTTAGCCTAGTTGCCTCAGGAACCAGGCTGCATCATTAACACAGACAAAATTAGATCCAGATCTCCAGAGTCTCTGTGTGAAATAGCATATTGTAGGCACTCAGTAAATATGTCCACAGAGCACCTACTTTTGATTGATTCTGATGAAAGAATAAGCACCCAGAAATGGCATTATCTGCTGGGGCATTAGCTGAAAAATATAAACCCTGGGAACTTTGAGCAGAGAAAAGTTAATAGACAATCCAGGAGCACTTGCCTCCCTATTTACATAATCCCCACACATACAGAAAAAATGATTTGGACACAGATAGTTCATTAGTGTTAAGAGTTTTTGAAGCTCCTTCAAATATGTTGTATCACTGAACTGAAACCACAGGTCTATGAGTGAGATAGAACAAATATTATTATTCCCTTTCTACAAATGGAGAAACTGTGGCTTAAAGAAGGAATGAGACACATACACACACATATGCACAATGCTAACAAACACACATGCACACATGCACACAACAATCCCATTATTCTGTCATCTCAACAGTGGGATATGGACATAGCACAAGATGTTGGGCTATTGTTCAGAGTAAGCAACAGATTAATTTTCAGTCTTCTTGAGTCACCTCCACAGAGTGTGAGACAGAGGGTCTAAATAAAGTACAAGCAAGGATCTTGAGGAATTAGCAAGAAATCTTTCCCTATGCTAGCTTCCCTTTAAATTTTTAATTTGTATTTTTATTGAAGTATAATTTACACAGAGCTTAAATACATAGTCCAACCATTTTTGATTAATGCATGTACCCATGTAACCTCCAGTCCTACCAAGATACAGGACATTTCTATCACACCAGAAAGTTCCCTGTAATCGTTTGCAGTCAACACACCTATCTCCAGTGGCCTTTTTTAATGGCTCTGTAATACTAAGGAGCCAAGATAACAATTTCCATTATTGTTTATAGCAAGTAGAGGACCCCAGAAAATAGAGCATCAGTCTCTAAAAGTAACCCGTAAGCTCCACCTCTATCTTTCTCTCTTAGAAAAATTTCTCACAACCTACTTATTCTAAAAATATTAGGATCCTTTCCATAATAGTTTTTCTATCCATCTAAGTAAAATGCCTGGATAGAAAGTGTATTGTACGTTTTTACAGGCAAGATACCCACTCTTTATGCCTATCAAATAAACATGGTGTTTCTTTATGTACAAAGATATCTTATCACTGTATACAATAGCTGATTATGGTTTTGATTTATGTTTCCCTGATTATGAGTGATGTTGAACATCTTTTCATGTGCCTGCTGGTCAGTATATGACTTCTTTGGGAAAATATATATTCAGATCATCTGCCCATTTTTTAATTGGATTTGTTTGTCTATTGTTGTTGTTGAGTTGTATAGGTTCTTTATGTATTTTGGATGTTAACACCTTTATGGATATATGATTTACAAATATTTCTCCCATTTATTTCCTTCTCATTTTGTTGATGGTTTCCTTCACTGTGCATAAGTTTTTGGTTTGATTTAACCCCATCAGTTTATTTTTGCTTTGTTTCCATTGTCTTTGGAGTCAGATCCACAAAAGCATTGCTGAGGCCAATGCTAATAAGAATATTGCCTGTATTTCCTTCTAGGAATTTTGTGGTTTACCTCTTACATTCAAGTCTTTAATCCATGTGGAGTTAATTTGTGTATATGGTGTAAGATAGTGTTCTAGTTTCATTCTTCTGCATATGCCTGTCTAGGTTTCCCAGCACCATTTACTGAAGAGACTGTCCTTTCTCCATTGTGTATTCTTTGAAATACATATATTTCATTGTGTATTTTTTCATAGATTAATTTTCCATAAAGCTGTGGGTTTATTTCTGTGTTTTCAGTTCTGTTCCATTGATCCATATATCTGTTTTTGTGCCAACACCATACTGTTTTTTCTTTTTTTAATTAATTAATTTATTTTTGGCTGCATTGCGTTTTCATTGCTGCACATGGGCTTTCTCTAGTTGTGGTGAGCGGGGGCTACTCTTCGTTGCAGTGTGTGGGCTTCTCATTGCAGTGGCTTCTCTTGTTGTGGAGCATGGGCTCTAAAGCCCATGTAGTTGTGGCATGTGGGCTGTAGAGTGCAGTCTCAATAGTTGTGGTGCATGGACTCAGTAGTTGTGGCTCGTGGGCTCTAGAGTGCAGGCTCAGTAGTTGTGGCGCATGGGCTTAGTTGCTCTGCAGCATGTGGGATCCTCCCAAACCATGCTCAAACCCATGTCCCCTGCATTGGCAGGCGGATTCCTAACCACTGCGCCACCAGGGGAGCCCACCACCATACTGTTTTGATTACTGTACTTTGTTGTACAGTTTGAAATCAGGAAGTGTGGTACCTCTACATCTGTTCCTCTTTCTCAATATTGCTTTGGCTATTTAGGGTCTTTTATAGTTCCATACAAATTTTAGAATTATTTGTTCCAGTTCTGTGAAATACACAGTGTCATTTAGATAGGGATTGCTTTGAATTTTAGATTCCTTTGGGTGAATACTTGTAATGGTTTACAATATTAATTCTTCCAATCCATAAGCAAAAAATAGCTGTCCATTTCTGTGTCTTCTTGAATTTCTCTCCTCAGTGTCTATAGCTTTCACTGTACACATCTTTCACCTCCCTGGTTAAATTTATTCCTAGATATTTTTAAAATGTTGATGCAATTATAAATGGGATTGTTTTCTTAAAATCCCTTTCTGATTGTTTGTTATTAGTGTATAGGAGTACCACAGACTTCTGTATATTAATTTGTATCCTGAAATTTTACTGACTTCATTTCTTAGTTCTAATAATTTTGGGGTGGAGTCTTTAGGATTTTTTATATGTAATATCATGTCATCTCCAAGTAGTAGCAGTATTACTTGTTCTTTACCATAGTGTTGCCTTTTCTTTTTTTTTAATGCCTAACAGCTGAGACTAGTACTTTCAATAATACATTGAATGAAAGTGGTGACAGTGGGCATCCTTGTCTTGTTCTTGATCTTGGAGGAAAAGATTACAGCTTTTTGTAATTGAGTGTGATGTAAACTGTGGATTTATAATATATATATATATATATATATACGGCTTTTATTATGTTGAGATACATTCCCTCTATACCCACTTGATTGAGAGTTGTTTTTAAATTGAAGTATATTTGTTTCAGATGTACAATGTAGTGATTTGATATTTTTATAGATTTTCATAGATTTCTGGATTATATTCCATTTAAAGTTATTGTAAAATATTGGCTATATTCACTGTGCTGTAAATATATATCATTGTAGCTTGTTTATTTTAAACATAGTAGTTTGTACCTCTTTTTTTTAACATCTTTATTCAAATATAATTGCTTTACAATGGTGTTTTAGTTTCTGTTTTATAACAAAGTGAATCAGTTATACATATACATATGTTCCCATATCTCTTCCCTCTTGCCTCTTCCTCCCTCTTACCTTCCCTATCCCACCTCTCTAGGTGGTCACAAACCACCAAGCTGATATCCCTGTTCAATATGGCTACTTCCCACTAGCTATCTATTTTAAGTTTGGTAGTGTATATATGTCCATGCCACTCTCACTTTGTCACAGCTTACCCTTCCCCCTCCCCATATCCTCAAGTCCATTCTCTAGTAGGTCAGTATCTTTATTCCCATGTTGCCCCTAGGTTCTTCATGCTTTTTTTTTTTTTTTTTAGATTCCATTTTTTGTGTGTTAGCATATGGTATTTGTTTTTCTCTTTTGGACTTACTTCACTCTGTATGACAGACTCTAGGTCCATCCACCTCACTACAAATAACTCAATTTTGTTTCTTTTTATGGCTGAGATATTGCACTGAATATATGTGCCCCATCTTCTTTATCCATTCATCTGATGATGGACACTTAGGTTGCTTCCATGTCCTGGCTATTGTAAATAGAGCTGCAGAGAACATTGTGGTACATGACTCTTTTTGAATTGTGGTTTTCTCAGGGTATATGCCCAGGAGTGGGATTGCTGGGTCGTATGGTAGTTCTATTTTTAGTTTTTTAAGGAACCTCCATACTGTTCTCCATAGTGGCTGTATCAATTTACATTCCCACCAACAGTGCAAGAGGGTTCCCTTTTCTCCACACCCTCTCCAGCATTTATTGTTTGTAGATTTTTTGATGATGGCCATTCTGACCAGTGTGAGATGATATCTCATTGTAGTTTTAATTTGCATTTCTCTCGTGATTAATGATGTTGAGCATTTGTTCATGTGTTTGTTGGTAATCTGTATATCTTCTTTGCAGAAATTTCTATCTAGGTCTTCTGCACATTTTTGGATTGGGTTGTTTGTTTTTTTGATATTGAGCTGCATGCACTGCTTGTAAATTTTGGAGATTAATCCTTTGTCAGTTGCTTCATTTGCAAATATTTTCTCCCATTCTGAGGGTTGTCTTTTGGTCTTGTTGATGGTTTCCTTTGCTGTGCAAAAGCTTCTAACTTAGGTTAGTTCCCATTTGCTTATTTTTGTCTGTATTTCTATTTCACTAAGAGGTAGGTGAAAAAGAATCTTGCTGTGATTTATGTCATGGAGTGTTCTGCCTATGTTTTCCTCTAAGAGTTTGATAGTGTCTGGCCTTACATTTAGGTCTCTAATCCATTTTGAGTTTATTTTTGTGTATGGTGTTAGGGAGTGTTCTAATTTCATTCTTTTACGTGTAGCTGTCCAGCTTTCCCCAGCACTACTTATTGAAGAGGCTGTCTTTTCTCCATTGTATATCCTTGCCTCCTTCATCAATGATGAGGTGACCATATATGCGTGGGTTTATCTCTGGGCTTTCTGTCCTGTTCCATTGATCTATATTTCAGTTTTTGTGCTAGTATCATACTGTCTTGATTGCTGTAGCTTTGTAGTATAGTCTAAAGTCAGAGAGCCTGATTCCTCCAGCTCCGTTTTTCTTTCTCAAGATTGCTTTGGCTATTCAGGGTCTTTTGTGTTTCCATACAAATTGTGAAATTTTTGGTTCTAGTTCTATGAAAAATGCCAGTGATAGTTTGACAGGGATTGCATTGAATCTGTGGATTGCTTTGGGTAGTATAGTCATTTTCACAATGTTGATTCTTCCAATTCCAAAGCATGGTATATCTCTCCATCTATTTGTATCATCTTTAATTTCTTTCATCAGTGTCATAATTTTCTGCATACAGGTCTTTTGTCTCCATAGGTAGGTTAATTCCTAGGTGTCTTACTCTTTTTGTTGCAGTGGTAAATGGAGGTGTTTTCTCAATATCACTTTCAGATTTTTCATCATTAATGTATAGGAATGCAAGAGATTTCTGTGCATTAATATTGTATTCTGCTGCTTTACCAAATTCATTGATTAACTCTAGTAGTTTTCTGGTAGCATCTTTATGATTCTCTATGTATAGTATCATGTCATCTGCAGACAGTGACAGCTTTACTTCTTTTCTGATTTGGATTCCTTTTATTTCTTTTTCTTTTCTGATTGCTGTGGCTAAAACTTCCAAAACTATGTTGAATAAAAGTGGTGAGAGTGGGCAACCTTGTCTTGTTCCTGATCTTAGTGGAAATGTTTTCAGTTTTTCACCATTGAGGACAATGTTGGCTGTAGCTTTGTCATATCTGGCCTTTATTATGTTGAGGTAAGTTCCATCCATACCTACTTTCTGGAGGGTTTTTATCATAAATGGGTGTTGAATTTTGTTAAAAGCTTTCTCTGCATCTATTGAGGTGATTTTATGGTATTTCTCCTTCAATTTGTTAATATGGAATATCACATTGATTGATTTGCATACATTGAAGAATCACGGTATTCCTGGGTTAAACCCCACTTGATCATGGTCTATGATCCTTTTAATGTGCTGTTGGATTCTGTTTGCTAGTATTTTCTTGAGGATTTTTGCACCTATGTTCATTAGTGATACTGGCCTGTCGTTTTCTTTTTTTGTAATATCTTTGTCTCATTTTGGTATCAGGGTGATGGTGGCCTCGTAGAATGAGTTTGGGAGTGTTCATGCCTCTGCTATATTTTGGAAGAGTTTGAGAAGGACAGGTGTTAGCTCTTCTCTAAATGTTTGATAGAATTCTCCTGTGAAGCCGTCTGGTCCTGGGCTTTTGTTTGTTGGAAGATTGTTAATCACAGTTTCAATTTCAGTGCTTGTGATTGGTCTGTTCATATTTTCTATTTCTTCCTCGTTCAGTTTTAGAGGGTTGTGTATTTCTAAGAATTTGTCTGTTTCTTCCATGTTGTCCATTTTATTGGGATATAGTTGTTGTAGTAATCTCTCATGATCCTTTGTATTTCTGCCATGTCAGTTGCTATTTCTCCCTTTTCATTTCTAATTCTATTGATTTGAGTCTTCTCCCATTTTTTCTTGATGAGTCTGGCTAATGGTGTATCAATTTTGTTTATCTTCTCAAAGACCCAGCTTTTAGTTTTATTAATCTTTGCTATTGTTTCCTTCATTTCTTTTTCATTTATTACTAATCTGATCTTTATGATCTTCTAACTTTGAGGATTTTTGTTCTTCTTTCTCTAATTGCTTTAGGTGTAAGCTTAGGTTGTTTATTTGAGATATTTCTTGTTTCTTAAGATAGGATAGAATTGCTATAAAATTCCCTCTTAGAACTGCTTTTGCTGCATCCCATAGGATTTGGGTCATTGTGTTTTCATTGTCATTTGTTTCTAGGTATTTTTTTGATTTCCTCTTTGATTTCTTCAGTGATCTCTTGGTTCTTAAGTAGTGTATTGTTTAATCTCCATGTGTTTTTATTTTTTACAGATGTTTCCTGTAATTGTTATCTAGTCTCATAGCATGTGGTGAGAAAAGATACTTGATATGATTTCATTTTTCTTAAATTTACCAAAGCTTGATTTGTGACCCAAGATATGATCTATCCTGGAGAATGTTCCATGAGCACTTGTGAAGAAAGTGTACTCTGTTGTTTTTGGATGGAATGTCCTATAAATATCAATTAACTCCATCTTGTTTAATGTATCATTCAAAGCTTGTGTTTCCTTATTTATTTTCCTTTTGGATGATCTGTCCATTGGTGAAAATGGGGTATTAAAATCCCCTAATATTATTGTGTTACTATCGATTTCCCCTTTTATGGCTGTTAGTATTTGCCTTATGTATTGAGGTGCTCCTATGTTGGGTGCATAAATATTTACAACTGTTATATCTTCTTCTTGGATTGATCCCTTGATCACTATGTAGTGTCCTTCTTTGTCTCTTGTAATAGTCTTTCCTTTAAAGTCTGTTTTGTCTGACATGAGAATTGCTACTCCAGCTTTCTTTTGTTTTCCATTTGCATGGAATATATTTTTCCATCCCCTCACTTTCAGTGTGTATGTGTCCCTAGGTCTGAAGTGGGTCTCTTGTAGATAGCATATATACGGGTGTTATCTTTGTATCCATTCAGCCAGTATATGTCTTTTGGTTGGAGCATTTAATCCATTTACATTTAAGGCCATTATCAATATGTATATTCCTATTACCATTTTCTTAATTGTTTTGGGTTTGTTATTGTAGGTGTTTTCCTTCTCTTGTGTTTCCTGCCTAGAGAAGTTCTTTTAGCATTTGTTATAAAACTGGTTTGGTGGTGCTGAATAATCCTAGCTTTTGCTTGTCTGTAAAGGTTTTAATTTCTCTGTCAAATCTGAATGAGGTCCTTGCTGGGTAGAGTAATCTTGATTTTTAGGTTTTTCCCTTTCATCACTTTAAATATGTCCTGCTACTCCCTTCTGGCTTGCAGAGTTTCTGCTGAAAGATCAGCTGTTAACCTTATGGGGATTCCCTTGTATGTTATTTGTTGTTTTTTCCTTGCTGTTTTTAATATTTTTTCTTTGTATTTAATTTTTGATAGTTTGAATAATATGTGACTTGGTGTGTTTCTCCTTGGATTTTTCCTTTATGGGACTCTCTGTGCTTCCTGGACTTGATTAACTATTTCCTTTCCCATATTAGGGAAGTTTTCAACTATAATCTCTTCAAATATTTTCTCAGTCCCTTTCTTTTTCTGTTCTTCTTCTGGGACCCCTATTATAATTCGAATGTTGGTGTGTTTAATATTGTCCCAGAGGTCTTTGAGCCTGTCCTCTATTCTTTTCATTTTTTTTTTCTTTATTCTGCACTGCAGTAGTTATTTCCACTATTTTATCTTCCAGGTCACTTATCCGTTCTTCTGCCTCAGTTATTCTGCTACTGAACCCTTCTAGAGAATGTTAAATTTCATTTATTGTGTTATTTATGACTGTTTGTTTGCTCTTTACTTCTTCTAGGTTCTTGTTAAACGTTTATTTTATTTTCTCCACTCTATTTCCAATATTTTGCATCATCTTTACTATCATTATTCTGAATTCTTTTTCAGGTAGACTGCCTATTTCCTCTTCATTTGTTTGATCTGGTGGGTTTTTACCTTGCTCCTTCATCTGCTTTGTGTTTCTGTGTCTTCTCAATTTGCTTAACTTACTGTGTTTGTGGTCTCCATTTTGCAAGCTGCACGTTTGTAGTTCCCGTTGTTTTTTGTGTCTGCCCCCAGTGGCTAAGGTTGGTTCAGTGGGTTGTTTAGGCTTCCTGGTGGAGGGGACTAGTGCCTGTGTTCTGGTGGATAATGCTGCATCTTTTCTTTCTGGTGGGCTGGTCCACATCTGGTTGTTTGTTTGGGAGTGTCTGTGGCCTTATTATGATTTTAGGCGGCCTCTCTGCTAATGGGTGGGGTTGTGTTCCTGTTTTGCTAGTTGTTTTGCATATGGTGTCCAGCACTGTAGCTTGCTGGTCATTGAATGGAGCTGGGTCTTGGCATTGGAGATGGAGATCTCTGGGCGGTTTTCACCGTTTGATATTACATGGACCTGGTTGGTCTCTGGTGGACCAATGTCCTGAACTTGGCTCTCCCACCTCAGAGGCACAGCCCTAATGCCTGCCTGGAGCACCAAGAGCCTGTCATCCACACGGCTCAAAATAAAAGGGAGAAAGAAAGAATGAGAGAAAGAAAAAGATAATAAAATAAAATAAAATAAAATAAAAAACATAATTATTAAAAAAAATTTTTCAGTAATTAAAAAAAAAGAAGGGAAGAAAGAAGAGAACAACCAAACCAAAAAACCAAATCCACCAATGATAACAAGCACTGAAAACTATACTAAAAAAAAAAAAAAAAAAAAAAGACAGACAGAACCCTAGGACAAATGGTAAAAGCAAAGCTATACAGACAAAACCACACACAGAAGCATACGCATACACACTCACAAAAAGCGAAATAAGGGAAAATATATATATAAATCGTTGCTCCCAAAGTCCACCTCCTCAATTTGGGATGATTTATTGTCTATTCAGGTATTCCACAGATGCATGGTACATCAAGGTGACTTGGAGATTTAATCCCCTGCTCCTGAGGCTGCTGGGAGAGATTTCTCTTTCTCTTCTTTGTTCGCACAGCTCCTGGGGTTCAGCTTTGGACTTGAACCTGCCTCTGCGTGTAGGTCTCCTGGGGGCATCTGTTCTTGCTCAGACAGGGCGGGGTTAAAGGAGCATCTGATTAGTGGGCTCTGGCTCACTCAGGCCGGTGGGGAGGGAGGGGTACGGAATGCGGGCTGAGCCTGCGACTGTAGAGGCTGGTGTGACTTTGCACCAGCCTGAGGTGCGCTGTGTGTTCTCCCAAGGAAGTTGTCCCTGGATCACGGGACCCTGGCAGTGGCAGGCTGCACTGGCTCCCAGAAGGAGGTGTGGATAGTGAACTGTGCTTGCACACAGGCTTCTTGGTGGTTGCAGCAGCAGCCTTAGCGCCTCATGACTGTCTCTGGGGTCCATGCTGATAGCCGCAGCTTGTGCCTGTCTCTGGAGCTCCTTTATGCAGCACTCTGAATCCCCTCTCCTTGCGCACCAGGAAACAAATAGGCAAGAAAAAGTCTCTTGCCTCTTCGGCAGTTCCAGACTCTTTCCCCGACTCCCTCCCGGCTAGCTGTTGCACACTAGCCTCCTTCAGGCTGTGTTTATGCAGCCAACCCCAGTCCTCTCCCTGGGATCCAGTCGAAGCCAGAGCCAGAGCCTCTGCCCCCAACCCAGTGGGTGAGCAGACAAGCCTCTCGGCCTGGTGAGTGCTGATTGGCACCAATTGTCTGTGCAGGAATCTCTCTGCTTTGCCCTTTGCACCCCTGTTGCTGTGCTCTCCTTCATGGCTCCAAAGCTTCCCCCCTCCGCCACCCACAGTCTCTGGCCGTGAAGGGGCTTCCTAGTGTGTGGAAACATTTCCTCCTTTACAGCTCCCTCCCACTGGTGCAGGTCCTGTCCCTATTCTTTTGTACTGTTTATTCTTTTTTCTTCTGCCCTACCCAGGTACATGGGGAGTTTCTTGCCTTTTGGGAGGTCTGAGATCTTCTGCCAGTGTTTAGTAGGTGCTCTGTAGGAGATGTTCCACATTTAGATGTATTTCTGATGTATTTTTGGGGAGGAAGGTGATCTCCACGTCTTACTCTTCCGCCATCTTGACGCTCCTCCCATTTATGTCTTTTTCTTATCTAATTGCTGTGACTCAGACTTCCAATGTTATGCTAAATAGAAGTGAAGAGAATGGGCATCTTTGTCCTGTTCCTGAATTTAGCAGGAAGGCTTTTGGCTTTTCACTGTTGAGTATGATATTAGCGGTGGGTTGTTATTATGTTGAGATATATTAATACCCACTTTAATGAGAGTTTTTATCATGAATGGATGTAGAATTTTTTTCAAATATTTTTTCTGCACCTATCCTTCTTTTTTTAATGTGATATATCACATTGATCAGTTTGTGCATGTTGAGCCAACCTTCTGACCCTGGAATAAATCCAACTTGATCAAGGTGTACAGTCCTTTTATATATTGTTGGATATGGTTTGCTAATTTGTTGAGGATTTTTGCATCTATATACAGCAAAGATATTGACCTATATATATATATATATATATATATTTTTTTTTTTGTAGCATCTTTGTCTTATTTTGGTATCAGGGTTTTGGCCTCATAGAATGAATTTGAGATTGTTTATTCCTCTTCAGTTTTTCAGAATAGTTTTAAAAGGATAGGTATTAGTTCTTCTTTATATGTTTTGTAGAATTCCCCAGTAAAATTGTTTAGTCCTGGACGTTTGCCTTCAGAGATTTTTTATTATTATTATTACAGATTCTATTTCACTTCTAGTGAGCAGTCTGTTCAAATTGTCTGTTTCTTCTTGATTCAGTGTTGTCAGGTTGAATGTTTCTAGAAATTTGTCCATTTCTTCTAGGTTGTCCAATTTGTTGCCATACAACTGTTTATAGTGTTCTTTTATGAGTTTTTGTATCTCTGTGGTATTGACTGTTATTTCTTCTCTTTCATTTATCATTTTGTTTATTTGGATTCTCTCTGTTTTCTTCTGGTGAGCCTGGTTAAAGATTTATCCATTTTGTTTACCTTTTCAAAAAAATACCAGCTCTTAGTTCATTGATCTTTTCTATTTTTTTTAACATCTCTATTTATTTCCCCTCTGATAGTTATTATTTCCTTCCATTTGCTGACTGTGGGCTTGGTGTTTCCTTCTTTTTCTAATTCTGGCAGTTGGTAGGTTAGGTTATTTATTTGAGGGTTTTGTTTCTTTGTTTCTTGAGGAATGACTGTATTGCTATAAACTTTATTCTTATACCTACTTTTGGTGCATCCCATAGATTTTGGAAAGTTATATTTTCATTTATATTTATCTTGAGGTATTTTCTGATTTCCTCTTTGATTTTATCATTGACTTTTGGTCACCATGTGTTTCATTTTTTCCCATTTTTCTTTCTGTAGTTGATTTCTAGTTTCATACTGTTGTCATTGGAAAAAAATGCTTGATATAATTTTAATCTTTAAATTTGTTGAGGTTTATTTTGTAGCCTAGTATGTGATTTATCCTGGAGGACATTTCATGTGCATGTGAAAATAATGTGTATTCTGCTGATTTTGAATGTGTTGTCCTGTGGATATCTATTAAGTCCAACTGGCCTTTTGTGTCATTTAAGACATTTAAGACTGTTGCTTTATTGATTTTTCAGTCTGGATGACCTGTCCATTGATGTCAGTGGGGTGTTAAAGTTCCCTACTATTATTGTGTTATTGTCCATTTTTCCCTTTATGTCTGTTAGTACTTGCTTTATATATGTAGGTGTTCTTTTATTGGATGCATTTAGGTTAATGAGTGTAATGTCCTCTCCTTTTATAATGCCCTTGTCTTTTGTTATAGCCTTTTTTTAAAGTCTATTTTGTCTGATATGAGTACTATCCCTGTTTTCTTGTCATTTCTGTTTTCATGAAATGTATTTTTCCATCCCCCAACTTTCAGTCTGTGTCTGTCTTTTGCTCTGAAGTGGGTCTCATGGAGGCAGCATATTGAAGGGTCTTGTTGTTGTTTTAATTCAATCAGTCACCCAATTTCTTTTGACCAGAGCATTTAGTTTATTGACATTTAAAGTATTTATTGTTAGGTTTGTACTTATTGCCATTTTATTACTTGTTTTCTAATTGTTTTTGTTGTTCTTCTCTGTTCACATCTTTTTGTTTCTACCATTGTGATTTGATGTTTTTCTTTTGTACTATGCTTGAGTTTCTTTCTTTTCACTTTTTGTGTATCTATTATAGTATTTTTTAATTGGTGGTTACTATGTGGTTCATATATTTTGACCCATAGTTATATCTACTTGTTCTAAACTTGTAGTAGTTTAGGTTTAAACACATTCTAAAAGATCTAAATTTTTCACTCCCCTCCCCACATTTTGTATTTTTTAATGCCTTTTG
This sequence comes from Kogia breviceps, assembly GCF_026419965.1. Classification (NCBI taxonomy): domain Eukaryota; kingdom Metazoa; phylum Chordata; class Mammalia; order Artiodactyla; family Physeteridae; genus Kogia; species Kogia breviceps. The sequence goes on from NC_081316.1 coordinate 60,740,692, forward strand.
TTACATCTTCATGTATTTCCCTTAACTGCTTATTGTAGTTATAGTTGCTTTACATTTTTAATCTTTTAATCTACGTACTGACTTATTTAAATAATCTTCAATCCTTGCTATATACCTGCCTTTCCTGGTGGGATTTTTCTTTTCCTATATACTCTTACTTCTTTTCCATTTAGGGAAGACACTTCAACCGGTCTTTTATTGTAGGTTTAGTATTGGTTAACTCTATTTTTTGCTTTTCTGAGTAGTTATTTATCTGTCCTTCTATTCTAAATCATAGTCTTGCTGGGTACAGTATCCTCGGTTGCGGTATTTTCCCTTTCAGCCCTTTAAATATGCCATGCCACTCCCTTCTAGCCTGCAGAACTTCTGCAGAGAAATCATCTTATAGCCTTATGGAGATTCCCTTGTATATGATTCTTTGTCTTTTGTTGCTTTTTAAAATCTCTCTTTATCTTTAACTTTTGCCATTTTAATTATGATCTGCCTTAGTGTGTGCCTCTTTGGATTCATCTTGTTTGGGGCTCTCTGTGCTTCCTATACCAGAATACCTGTTTCTTCTCAGGTTCAGGAAGTTTTCACCCATAATTTCATCAAATAAATTTTCAAACCCTTTTTCTCTCTCTTCTCCTTCTGAAGCCACTATAATGCAAGTGTTAGTATATTTGATGTTCTCCAGATGTCCTTTAAAACTGTTCTCATTTTTTGAATTTGTTTTTCTTTTTTCCTGGTCTAATTTAATGGTTTTTTTAAATTATTTTATCTTCCAGATCACTTATTTCTTCTGTGTCACCTAGTCTGATCTTAATTCCTTCTAGTGTGTTTTTCATTGCAGTCATTTTATTCTTCAGCTCTGACTGGTTCTTTTTCATATTTCCTACATATTAAAATTTCCACTGTGTTCATCTATTCTCTTCCAAATCTCAGTTAGCATTTTTATTACTAATCCTATCAATTTTTATCAATTAAATTATTTATCTCTATTCCATTAGTTGTTTTTTCAGTTTTTTCTTGTTATTTTGTTTGAAATAAATTCCTCTGTCTTTTCATTATGTTTAACTTTCTATTTCTCTATGAAATTAGGTGAAACAGTTACCTATCCTCATCCTGAAGAGGTGTCATTGTGTGAGAGTGTCCCTGTGCAGTCTGCATGTGCCCAGTGGCTTTGGTGGGAGAGTTTGATCTGAAGTGAGTAAAGGTCACTTCTTCCCCCAGTTTGTGCTAGCAGATATCACCTTGTTTGGAGGTGGGGTTCAGAGATGGTGGGAATAGAGCCAGATCCAGATGTGAGCCATGGTTTCTCCTATGCTCAGTGGCTATTACGACCCTATCAGTGGTGGGATTGGACCCCAATATGCTTGAGTAGAAGCCCTTAGGTTTGGATCTGAGCTGGTTCCATTCCCTCAAAATGTGCACTTGCTACCTGCCTGGCAATGACACCTTTGCCATAAATGGGAGTACACTGAAGCAAAAGGGGCCAGAGTGGGTGCCAGTATGGCCTGGGGCATATATTGGGATGGTTTCACCAAAACGGTCAGAGCTCCAGCCAGTTTCTGACCCACCACCTCTGTGAATGCCAACAGTGGCTTCCCTCAGCCCATTCAGATGCACTTCTATGTCTGAGCCAGTTTTAACCCCCACAGTGTGCACTTTCCTCAGTAACAGCAGCCTTCACCCTAGTGGGGATCTTCACTGAAGCTAAAGGGGCCAGAGCCAGTTCTTGGCATGGGCTATAGCACATGCTATGATGATCCTGGCATGTGAGTCAGAGTTTCAGACATCCCCTGGTCTGCTGCCTCCATGCACATCAGTAGTGGCCACCCCTGCCCTGTTCAGATACAGAGCCAGGCCCAAGCCAGCTCTGTCTTCTCCAAGTATGCCCTCTCCTCAGCAACAGTAACCTTCACTCTAATGTGGAGCTGTGACAGAGCTAGAGGAGCCGGGGCCATGTTGGGACAGTTGTAGGAAACCAGCCAGAGCCCTGAGCAATTTCAATATGCTTTGTCTGCCTTGTTTCCCAGAATAAGGAAGTGTGTGTGTGTGTGTGTGTGTGTGTGTGTGTGTGTGTGTGTGTGTGTGTGTGTGCTCTTCATGAGCAGAGACTCAGTTTCTTACAGCCCTCCTATAAGTCCCATTGGTTTTCAAACCAGCTAAAAGTACTTATCTTGCCATTGTTCAACTCCAGGGCTGGGGTGCCTGATATATGGTTTAAATCCCACACTTCCCAGGAGGGATCTTCAAGCCTGTGATACCCTCCTCCTCTTCTGTGTTTCCTCCTAAAGGTGTGTGTCCCAACCTGGTCACTTCTCCCTTCCTACCTGACTCCATGTGCATCTTTCTTTATAGCCTTGGTTTTAGAAGAGTCTTTCTACCAGTGTCCAAGTTGTTTTCAGTGAGAATTTCTCCACATGTAGATGTAGTTTTGATGTGTTTGTGGGGGGAGGTGGGCTCAGAGTCGTCATACTTTGTCATTTTGTTCTCCTCCCCAAGTTTTAATCATAAGTGGATGCTTAATTTATCAAATGCATTCTCTGCATCTATTAAAATGATTATATGATTTTTTTCCCTTTATTTTGTTAATACATCACATTGATTGACTTGAGGATGGTAAACCATCCTTGCATTTTCTGGAATAAATTTCACTTGATTGTAGTGTATGATCATTTTAATGTATTGTTGTTTCAATTTGCTAAAATTTTCTTGAGGATTTTTGAGTCTATGTTCATCAGAGATAGTGTCCTGTAATTTTCTTTTCTTGTGGTGTTCTTGTTTAGTTTTGGTATTAGGGTAATTCTGGCTTTGTAAAATGTGTTTGGAAGGTTTCCCTTCTTATCAACTTTGAAAAAATTTGAAATGGATAGGTACTAAATATTTTAATGTTTTGTAGAATTCACCAATGAAGCCATCTTGTCCTGTTTGTTAGGATTTTTTTTTATTACTGATTCAATTTCATTTGTTTTGCTCAGTCTGTTTAGATTTTCTATTTCTTCCTGATTTAGTCTTGGAAGATTGCATGTTTCTACAAATTTATCCATTTCTCCTGGGTTTTCCATTTTTGTTGCATAATTGTTCTTTTTTTTTTTTTTTTTTTTTTTTTTTGCTGTATGCGGGCCTCTCACCGCTGTGGCCTCTCCCGTTGCGGAGCACAGGCTCCAGACGCGCAGGCTCAGCGGCCATGGCTCACGGGCCCAGCCGCTCCGCGGCATGTGGGATCCTCCCGGACCGGGACACGAACCCGTGTCTCCTGCATCGGCAGGCAGACTCTCGACCACTGCGCCACCAGGGAAGCCCGCATAATTGTTCTTACTGGTTTCTTATGTTCTTTTGTATGTGTATGGTGTTGGTTATAAATCCTCCTCTTTCATTTCTGATTTTATTTATTTGAGCTCACTCTCTTTTTTACTTGGTTAGTCTGTCTAAAGGCTCATCAGTTTCAAAGGACAAGCTCATAGTTTCATTGATCTTTTCCATTTTTTAGTCCCTATTTATTTATTTCTGCTCTGATCTTTATATTGCCTTCCTTCTACTATCTTTGAGCTTTGTTTAGTCTTCTTTTTCTAGTTCTTTTAAGTCTAAAGTTAGAGGGTTTATTTGGGATTTTTCTTTTCTAAGTGTGTGGTAGATCTGTGTTGCTATGAACTTCCCTCTCAGAACAACTATTCCTACCTCTCATAGATTTGGGTATTTCTCATTTGTTCCTAGGTAGTTTTTCATTTCTGTGATTTATCCAGTAATCATTGATTATTCAGTAGTATGTTGTTTAATATTCAATTTTTTGTGTTTTTTCTTGTGATTGATTTCTAATTTCATACCATTTTTGTTGAAGATGCTTGATATAATTTAATCTTCTTGAATTTATCAGACTTGTTTCGTGATCTAATATGTGATACATCCTGGAGAATGTTCCATGTGCAATCGAAAGGTATATGTATTCTGTGGCTTTTGAGTGAAATATTATGTATATATCAATTAAAACCATCTGCTCAAATGCATCATTTTAGTCCAATGTTTCCTTAACTATTTTCTGTCTGGATGATCATCCATTGATGTAAGTGGGGTGTTTTAAGCCCCCTATTATTATTGTAGGGCTTTTAACTTCTCCAATTATTCTATTAATATTTGCTTTATATATCAGTTCTCCTATGTCTGGTGCATATACATTTATAAATGTTATATCTTTTATCTGTATTGGCCCCTCTATCATTATACAATGCACTTCTTTGTCTTTTATTGCAGTCTTTGTTTAAAGTCTATTTTTGTCTGGTATGAGCAATGGTTCTCCAGCTTTCTTTTCATTTCCATTTGCATGGAATATCCTTTTCCATCCTTTCACTGTAGTCTGTGGTTGTTCTTACTTCTGAAGTGAGTATCTTGTAGGCAGCATGTAGATGGGTCTTATTTTTTTATCCATTCAGCCACTCTATATTGTGTTTGGCAAATTTAGTCCATTTGCATTTAAAGTACTTATTGATAGATGCATGCTTATTGCCATTTTGCTGATGTTTTCTGGCTGTTTTAGTTGTTCCTCTCTGTTCCTTTCTTCTTCTTTCTCTCTTCCCTTGTGTTTTCTTTGTTTTCTTTAGTGTTATGTTTAGATTCCTTTCTCATTTCTTTTGTGTATGCACTGTAAGATTTTTCATTGTGGTTACTGTGAGATTCACACATAACATCCTATGTAAATAGAAGTCTGTTTTTCAGTTGGTAACAACTTAAATGTGAACACATTCCAAAGCTTTATCTTTTTACTATTCCCTACCTACAATTTTTTTTTTTTTTTTTTTGCGGTACACGGGCCTCTCACTGTTGTGGCCTCTCCCGTTGTGGAGCACAGCCTCCAGACGTGCAGGCTCAGTGGCCATGGCTCATGGGCCCAGCCGCTCCAGAGCATGTGGGATCCTCCCGGACCAGGGCACGAACCCATGTCCCCTGCATCGGCAGGTGGACTCTCAACCACTGCGCCACCAGGGAAGCCCCTACAATTTGTTCTTTTGATGACACATTTTATAGCTTTTTGTTTTATGTATGCTTTAACTAATTATTGTAATATTTAGCTAATTGTACTACTTTTGTCTTTTAACCATCCTGCTTGCTTTGTAAGTGATAGATTCTTTCTCTCTTATCCTCCACTACCTTTATTACACATTTAACTTTTCTAGTGAGATTTTTACTTTTGTCTGTTTTATTATTATTAATTAGTGACATTTCTTTTCAACTTAAAAAATGTCTTGTATCATTTCTTGTAAGGCTGGTTTAGTGGTGGTAAACTACTTTAACTTTTGCTTATCTGGGAAACTCTTAATCTCTCCTTTAATTCTGAATGACAATCTTGCTAGGTAGAGAATTTTGGGGTGGAAATTTTTCTTCCCTTTCAGCATTCTGAATCTGTCATGCCATTCCTTTTGAACTGTAAGTTTTCTGCTTAAAAATCTGCTGTTAGCTTTTTGGGGTTTCCCTTATATGTAGCACATTGTTTTTCTCTTGCTGCTTTAGGATTCTCTCATTATCCTTAACTTTTACCATTTTAATTATACATATATCTCAGAGATATTGGAGGTTTCATTCCAGACCACCTCATCAAAATGAGTATCTCAACAAAGTGAGTCACATGAATTCCCGTTAGACTCTAAGCTTGTAGCTTCATAATAGCTTTGGCTTATTTCACCATCTTATATGGGAAATTTTTATATGCCTGAATATATTCACTGGATGGTGAATTGAGTCACAGTAGATGTTCAATAAACATTTGTGAAATTAATTAAAGAGGTTTCATTAAGTTAGTTACCAACCCAGGGCATCAATCAGCATAATTTCCATGCTATGGGAAGGGGAACGGAGTAATAGGAATACAGAAGAGGTAAGAAGATAGCACTACATACCTGTCTCTAACTTTATAGATATAAGCCTGGCAAAGTGGTCTCTCTTCTTGGGAGGTTTTAACATATGATACAAATCAGGATTGACACCGATGTTCTAAACACTATCAAAGTCTTGCTAAGTAGCAGTCAACTTGCTAGGTATTTTAATTCATTCTAAGTCCCTACTTAAATTGGAAATAATAAAATATATATTATTTTGCACATGTTTTATGATTTCCTAAGTGTATGTATATCCATGATCATGGGAGATAGTATTGTATAGTACAGTTAACTGTACAGACTCAGTATTTGCTTGGATTTGAGTTTTGGCTGTATAATTTATTTACTTGTAACCTTGGACAAGCCTATTAACCTCACAAACACTGTTTCCTCAACCAAAAAAGCAGATAGGAAGTATCTTATAAGGCTATTATAATTATTAGTGGATCTTTATTACATGTGCTTCATTTACTTAATTTTGATTCACAGGAAACACTCAAAAATGTTAACAATGAATATAATGATCTTTTTTGAATTTTATATAAAGCTTATGAAACAAGAAGGGGAGATTTTTGTCATTCTCTATTTTGCAGATAGAAAAAATTGTGATTGAGATCATTAAACTTCTAGTGCTTAAGTAACTATCCAGAGGACCTGATTACTTGATGAATGTAGAAATTTGATCCTGAATTTAGCCTCTTTTCTCTGTAATATATTCCCACTATCTAAAATAGGGCCCCACTGTTCCTTCTTTGGTTTCTTCTCTTTGTAGCATCAGTCCTGGCTCACATTTATCAAAGATAAGTGTGGAGGTAGGAAGGGATTTGTGTTCAAATGAGACTAACCATTCATCCCTATGGAGCAATTTTGAAGGGAAGCAATTTTCCTATTCTCTGCAAACCATTCCCAGGTACTATGAACAGTTGGTGGAAAAAAAAAAGTTAGTCTTACTACTTTATTAAACATCTTTTGAAAGGATATCAAAAGGGCTTCATTTATAAAATGTTGTAAAGATATAAAAACATTACCAACTACAAAGATAGATGGTTGAAATAAAACAGGAACTGATCCTTTTTGACAAGAATTCCTAGTCTAATGACCCTGTTCCTCTTTTAAATGTACCTTCTGAGAATTTGACATTAATCAAACCACATTTTAAACAGACTGTTACATTAAGGAATGTGCATTTGTCCTCAGAGATAGTGCTGATTTTTTTTACTCTTTATCAAAGTGCATTTTAATTAACTAGCAAATTAAGAAATATATCCCCTACATTTAATTTTAAAAAGTTCACAAAAATAAATAAGAGATTCCTATCAAAAAGATGTAGATTTATGTAGCTGTAGAGCTATACAGCTCCACTCTGTTTAAGACTACATCTACTTTAGTGTTTCTGGAATCAATTTTGGCAATAATATGACACTGTAGAGAAGGTGTTAGGATTTTATACACACAGAGACATACGTTTGTGTGATATATGTGTATATGAATATGCATTGTATATATAATACAGGCTGTAACATTAATATTTTCTTCTCCCTTGACCAGGAACATTAGATTATGTATGTATCCTGTAATGTGACATAGTAGCTCATGTCTGTAAACAGTCCTCAACCTGTTAAGCCCCATTGATCTCAGAGAGGGAAAGGAAAGCATACTTTAGTCCAAGACTTTATTAAAAAGACTCAATGTTCAAACCATGGTATTATGCCTTATATTTTATAAATGGAGAAATGGAAGAAATAAGAATATGTGCTTCTTGCCCTTAAGAAACATAAATTCTATCATTATGTTCAATATGAAATAGTAAACTTTTAAAATGGCATCAATAATTTATATTTTAAGGTACTTTGCCATCTTCAAAGTATGTTTATAACCATTGTTTCAAGTCTCTCTCACACCAACACCATTCAGTAGGGTTTGACTCAATACTACTTTGCTATGATATGACTAATGAAGTAGATATTATTATTAGCTCCATTTTATATGTAAAGACTTTAAAGAGAAATTTCAGAGAGGTTAGGTAACTTGCCCAAAGTGAGTTTCTAATAAATATTATGGTTTAGATTTGAATCCATTAGACAATGGGATTGTTAATCCCACTGTTCTGGTTAGCAGGGAATGTCTAGAAATCAAGAAAATCCATTTATCTTGTGAGTCTAAATGGCATAGCCAGATCCTGACACTTTTCAAAATTAAATGCTTTTCTATGTTATCATAGTATATTGTTCATTTCTCTGCTATATAGCACCCAGTATAGTGTGGCATGTAACATTTAGTTATATATCTATCTCTCTCCATGAGACCTGATTATCTGAGGGCAAGAACCAAGCAGTTTGTCACTGTGTTCCTATCACAGGGTCCTAGACAGTACTTTCTGATTATCTTCCTAGTCTAACAATGATGCCAAGGCAGAAGCTGATAGTTTCTCTGCCTCTAGTGGGTAGTTTGCAATCTGTACCCCTACAGCCATTAGACATTGTACTGACCTGAGCATCACCCTCAGAATTTTAAGTTGGATACTCATTTTCAAAGCTGAGGGCTCCTCTCCTTGAGTTTTCCTACTTTTCAGCAAGGATAAGGGAGCCCTTTTCTGCTGCCTTATCTACTGTTGAACCCTCTCCACACTAGATGTCCCTGTTCTTTTAATCCCTTCAAGAATGAATATCTCACCTTTTTCCATATTGCCTTTGGAATTATTTAAGTGGTTATCCATCTGTAGGAACTAAGTTGGAAGTGCTCTGATTGCAGGCACTTTTTTTTTGAAGGTAAAATAATAATTTTATTATTATTATTATTATTATTTTTTTTTGTGGTACACGGGCCTCTCACTGTTGTGGCCTCTCCCATTGCGGAGCACAGGCTCCGGACGCACAGGCTCAGCAGCCATGGCTCACGGGCCAAGCCACTCCACAGCATGTGGGATCTTCCTGGACCGGGGCACGAACCCGTGTCCCCTGAATCGGCAGGTGGACTCTCAACTACTGCGCCACGAGGGAAGCCCCTATTATTCTTTTTTTAACCATTTTTTGAAGTATAGTTACTTTACAATGTTGTGTTTGTTTCAGGTGTACAGCAAAGTGATTAAGTTATTTATATGTGTGTATATGTATATATATATATATATATATATATATTTTCTTTTTCAGATTCTTTTCCATTATAAGTTACTACAAAATATTGAATACAGTTCTGTGTGCTATACAGTAGGATCTATATATAAAATAGTTTATCTATTTTATATATAGTAGTATATACATGTTAATCCCAAACTTCTAATTTATCTCTTCCCCCACCCCAGCTATCCTTTTTGTTAACCATAAGTTTGTTTTCTATGTGTGTTAGTCTGTTTCTGTTCTGTACATAAGTTGATTTGTATTATTTTTTTAGATTCCACATATAAATGATATATTTGTCTTTCTCTGTCTGACTTACTTCACTTAATATGATAACCCTCTAGGTCCATCCATGTTGCTGTAAATCACATTATTTCATTCTTTTTTATGGCTAAGTAATATTCCATTGTGTGAATATATATATATATATATATATATATATATATATATAATATACCATATATATATAATATCCATATGTATTCCATGCCTTCTTTATCCGTTCATCTGTCAGTGGACATTTAGGTTGCTTCCACGTCTTGGCTGTTGTAAACAGTGCTGCTATTAATATTGGAGTGCATGTATCTTTTCAAATTAGAGTTTTCTCCAGATATATGCCCAGGAGTGGAATTGCAGGATCATATGGTAGTTCTATTTTTAGTTTTTCAAGGAACCTCCATACTGTTCTCCATAGTGGCTGCACCAATTTATAGTCCCACCAACAGTATAGGCAACAGTATGCAGGCACTATTTGACATGCAGTTCTAAGTACATGTACCTTTACAAAGAGGTAAAATCAGAGGTTGTACCTTCTACCTTGTCCTTAGCCATTCAAAATGCAGCCCATTTCTGACCCATAGTCCACTGATATCTTCAACTTATCTCTAGTTTAGTTTACTTTTACTTTTCATCCCTGAGTTCTTCACTTACCTGCTTAACTCTATTCAAAGATTTAAAATAGTTTGATTTTTTAATAAACTTTATTTTTAGATCAATTTTAGGTTCATAGCAAAATTGAGTGAAAGTACAGAGAATTCCCATACACTATATGTCCCCACACATGCACAACCTCCATCACTATCAAGATCCACAGTGGTACATTTGTTACAATCAGGGAACCTACAGTGACATGTCATTATCACCCAAAGTCCATAGTTTATGTGAGGATTCATTCTTGGTGTTGTACATTCTATGGGTTTGGCAAAATTTATTATGACATGTATTCACCAATGTAGTAGTATTATACAGAATAGTTTCACTGTGCAAAAAAATCCTCTGTGTTCTCCCTGTTCATCCCTCACTCTCTCCTAACTCCTGACAACCACTGATCTTTTTACTGTCTTTATAGTTTTATCTTTTCCAAAATGTCATATCATTGGAATACAGTATATAACCTTTTCAGATTGGTTTCTTTCACTTAATAATATGCATTTAATATTCTTCCCTCTCTAAAAGACTTGATAACTCATTTCTTTTTAACACTGTATAATATTCCATTGTCTGAATGTATCACAGTTTATCCATTCACCTACTAAAGGCAATCTTGGTTACTTCCAAGTTTTGGTAATTATAAATAAAGACTTAAAAAAAAAACCTGTGATAGAGGCCTGACACTCTGCTGGGTACTTTTACATAGACAATCTTAATAATTCTCAGAACTACTTATGGTGGTAAATGTTTGGAGAAGTTAGGGCTCAGAGAAGTTAGGTGACATGCACCAAGTCAGCAAGCTGGTGAATATGATTATCAGAACTCAGACTACATATATTTCAACACAAAATCCACAACCACATCTATTGCCCTGGGATGACATACATACCACTCCTCCACCATCCCTTGCCCATGGCAGACATTGTTGGTTGACTATAACTTACTTTATTGTGAAGCCTAATTCAATACAAGCTGCCAATATTAATCAATTATAGTTGGCACACAAGGTGAAAGCTAGTTGACACCCTTGCTATGAAAAAGTGTCATATATCTCCTTAGGGCATAAACATTCAATGTTTGACAACATTTTGGCTAACACCAATGAAGTATAGATTTTATTATGATTAACATAATGTCCTATTTCAGGAATAAGTCATATATTTTTATGAGCCTTATAATAATCTTATGATACTTAATTCTGTTAAATTATTAAAATTCAGTCCTTATGAGCCTTATTCACTGCTACATCCATGCTTAGCAACAGATAGAATGTTCTATCTTATTCTAATTTGGCCTTTCTTTCTTATATGTACAAATGTGTTCTACATATATACGAAGAAGTTGAGCTTCTCTTTCAAGCAGAACAAAGTCTCTATCACTGATAGGGCTGCAGACCAGCAAGACAGAGCCTCAGAAAGAACACTGTGTAGGCTATCTTGTGTTGGACACCTCACACTTTTCTATCTTGTTTCAACTGAGTTTCTGATTATACCAAGGCTAACTATTTTGTACTTTCTGCTTTTAATATATGATTGCAGACATGTTATATAGTTTTGGCATCTGGGTGTATTGAAATTTTTGATATTTCTATTGGAGAACTACTATTTTATATGATGCATAACAAATCGCCACAAATTTAGCAACTTAAAACAATACACATTTCTTATCTCATGGTTTCTGTGCATCACAACACCAGGCATGGTTCAGCTGTGTCCTCTGCTTAGGGTCCCACAAGGCTGAAATTACGGTGTTGGCTGGCTTTGTTGTCATCTACAGATTGAAATCGGGGATTTGTCAGAAATTGCAAGTAAGTCAGCTAACACGAGACATAGTTATAGAATGTAACTCAATCAAGGGAATAACTTTCCATAACATTTGACACAGTCTGCTGGTTAAAAGCAGTTAACAGGTCTCATTCACTCAAGGCAGGAGGATTGCACAAAGACATGAATACCAGGAGGAGGGGATAATGAGGCCATCTTTATTTAGTTTAGGATTTAGTTTGTTTACCTGTTGTATGAATGGTTTGTTAGATGATCCCCAAGAGTTCTCTAAATTCTAAAATTCTGTAATAGGTAGCTCCATGGAAGATTTTTCAAAAGTTAGTGACTGAATTTCAGCTGGTTTCTCAACACACTGGTCTTTACTACTATACTCACTTCAACAAAATGATTCAAGTGGTTTTAACAAAGCCCTCACACAATGGCTGTGCATCCAAGATAATAACCACTGTCACGAGTTTTCTTCTTCATTGATTCCATGCTAATTATTATTCAGTAAGGAATTTGAAACCGGAGAATGTCTCAGGTTGCTTCTCTTGGTGTCCACCCACACTAGGACAGTGGTAAGAGCATTATAAGCACTTGGAACATTCATTGAAAAACTGTTATTGAATTATATGAATCATCAAAGGAAGTTTTAATGATTGTTTTCACAATTGTCTTATATGGAATCTCCGATGGGCTGCTTATGCAGCCCTAGACTCACCTCAGTGTCATGCCAATATTAATTATGGGCCAGAGGAATATTGTGTGACTGACATATTACTTAGAGGAATCTAGAATCAATCTTGGGGACAACATCATCCAGAATACCGAGGGAAAACCAAGGTGTGTGTGCTGTCTCATGAATGCCTGCTAGGTGCCAGCCACCATTCTGAGAAAGAGAATTCAAAGAAAAACACATTATGCTCTCAGGATAACACGGTCTAGACAAGAAAATAAATAAGTAAAGACAATAAGCAGCACAAAAGAATGTGATAAGTGCTAGGATCAATGTAGGCAAAAATTTCCATAGTAGCAGAGAGGAACTGGGATGTGATCAAGCTGGGGGGAACTATAATGAAAGACTTCTTGGACTAGGTAATGTGGAGATAGATATTCAAGAAGCGAAAGAAGTCAGCTCACAATATAATGGGTGTGTGTGTGTGTGTGTGTGTGTGTGTGTGTGTGTGTGTATCTCACATATGGAACAAGCAAATAGGAAATAACTAAAGACCTAGGGAGTAACATGAGATGGATAAAGTTATGAAATAACTTGATGACTTCAATGGAAAACTATAAAATGTGGCTAAAATACAGAGTGCTCTTGGGAGTAAAAATAAGGCTTAAAGGGCCAGTGTAAGCTGAGTAAGGAAGGGCCCTGCTGGAGTATGCCAGGCTAGTGCAGTCTGGACTCTATCTTAAGGGAAATGGGGAATCTTTAAAATATTTCACCACGTAAGTTAAGTGTTGTATGTATTCACTATTCCCTCTCCCAGAAATCCCTCTCCTAAAAATTATCTTAAGGAAATAATTTGGATAAGAACCCCCAAAGAAGTTGATGTAAAAATGTTCCTGACATTTTTTTATGAAACTGTGAAAAGCTGAAAACAGCCACATTTTTAAAAGCCACATAAGGGGCTTTTAAAAATAAAATATTGTACATCTATTAGACAGACTATTATATAGATCTTATATTGACATGGAAAGATATAAACAATATATTATTACATAAACAACACAGATTATACTACAGTGTAAAGAGTACAATCTCAATAATATAGGCATGTATAATTTTACATGTACTAAACCATATGGAGTGATAAATTCCAAACCATTTGATATCTTCAAAATTTACACCCCTTTTATACATTTCTGTTTTGTTTGAAATTTTTACAATGAACAAAACAATAATGGCAGTTTCATTTTTTAAAAAATTTATATCTGAAAGATCATTGTAGCTTATTGTAAGGATTGGCATGGAAAAAAATTTATTAGTTGGAGCAAAAACTAAAGTGCATGTAACAAAAATTCACAAGATATAAATTTCAGACAAGATATAAATTGATTTTCCTTTCATGTATCAGAGTCAGAAGGCCCTGGGTCCACAAGCCTAGGGACCCAAGCTAGCAGGAGAGCTATGCTATCCTCAAAATTGGTATCTGAGATTTTCTAGGTTTTGCTGTTTCCAGACAGTGGGAAGGAAAAGGGAAAAGAGAGTACAGGACAAGAGTCTTTATTGGCTTGACTTGGAATCTGCACACATCACTTCTTCTTATGCTCATGAGTGAGGCTTTAGGCACAATGGATTGACAGTTGGGGCAAGAGTTATCATATCATCAGCAGCCTGTGCCCCAGGGGACAAAGAATGCTAGATGGGGAGATTGGTTTGCAGGCTGACATTATCATCAAGTTTTGTTTTGTTGTTATTGTTTGTTTTTAAATGAGCCTCAGGTGTATAGCATTGGATTAATTGTCATTCTTGGGTCACAGTATATGCTGTCATCATTGGTTCATACAAGGTTCTCATTTGTTTGTTTTTTGTTTGTTTATTATAAACTAAGTCACCACTCTACATACAAACTAATTTGGATGTATTTTGCCATCTAATAAAGGACCCCAAAACTCAGTGGCTTAAAATGACAATGATTTATGAGTTCATGATCCTGTGGGTTAGTCATTCCCCTGGGCTCACCTGGGTGGTTCCTGTGGTCTGGGACAGTTTGACTGGGTGATCTAGGACAGTCTCACTCACAGTCATCTAGAGGTTGGTGCTGACTGTTGGTTAGTACTGGTTGTCAGGTTGGGTGATGGGGCTGGCTGGACCCTGTTTCTCTATCAAGCTAGGTGTGTATTCACGTGGTAGTGATTGCAGTGTTCCCAAAATCAGCAAAAGAGGGCAAGCTTAATATGCAAGTATATTCCAAGTCACCTTCCATCATATTTGCTGTTATTCCATTGGCCAAAGCATGTCATTTGCCAAGCCCATAGTAAGTGTGGGAGAGAACTGCTCAAAGGTGTGGATACAGGGAAGCATGGACTTCTTAAGACCATTACTACAACCATTACTACCGCAATCTACCATAGTGAATAAAACTTACGTGCTCTTATGTGGTCCTCACCGATCCCTCCCCCCTCTGCCTCCCCCCACCTACAATAACACCATCCTGAAACTTGAATTGATCAATCTCACATTTTATTTTATATATTCTTTTACTTGGTTTTAATTGTATTTTAAAAAGGTTATCGTAAAGTGTATCATCTTTGGGGATTCTTTTCTTATGTAATATCATATTACTAAAATGCAGTATTGTGTATAACCATAGGTTATCTGCTTTGACTCCCGTATAATCTTTCATTGTACGATTATACCATATTTTATCTATCCTTTCATCTGAGGATGGCATTTGTTTTGTGTCGAAATTTTTGCTACTAGAGACAGTACTGCTGTGAACATTCTTGAACTTGTCTTCTAGTATACACGTGCAAGTGTTTCTCTTGGATATATCTGGGAATGAAATTGTTAATATTCAGCATTGCAAAGAGTTTCCAAATTATCTTCCAAAGTGGTTATGCCAATTTGCATTCTCACCAGCAAAGTATGAGACATTCTGTTGATCCTCAACCTCTTCACATCTTAGTGTAGTATTGAAAGGCTTTCGTTTTTACAATTTAAAGGGGTATAAAATTGTATCTCACTGTGGCTTTGATGACAGTGATGACATGAGCTGTCCCCCAGACACTGCCCTTGACAGCAGGATACCAGAGCCTAGCCCTGGGCCTGCTTGGTGCTCTGGTCCCAGGCCTACTCCAGCACACCTCCACCTGCTTCTGTTTCTCTGACAACCCCTGTAATCGAAGACATGAGGCCCCATGACCACCCTCAGTATAGTTACGACATCAAGTTCCTTCTGAGATCCTGCTTTCTAATTTCTTTTCTTTCAAAACAATCTTTCTCTGGAAGCCCAATGTAGGAAAAAGAACATGAGATTTGGAATTGGACAGGCCTGGTATGAATTGCACTTCCTGTACTTAACTAGCTGCGTGACCTTGGACAAGTGATTTAACAATATCTCCGCGCCCCAGCTTTCTGACATGTAAAACAAATATGACGATTCTCATTTTGTAATGGGTATTCTATGTGGTGACATATGCAAGAGGACATGCAACACTCAGCGTTACGTGCTCAAAATTGAAAGCACTGATGATGACTCAGCAAACCTTCTCTCTGGGTTCCAGAATGAAGGTCCCATCCTACTGCAGCATCAAGATGAAATAGGTTAGCCTTGCCTGAGGTTAAATAGCTGTTTCAGGATTCATTCATGTCAAATGAAATTGTGATTTCACTGTGGCTTAGGAAAAAATAGTCAGGTCTGACAAATTCAATCAGCTAATTTTTAGGCAAAGTCTCAGTCATTATAATGTAGGTCATTAGTCACCATTCCACCTGCACATGAAATATGACAGATTTCAGTGTCAGGCATTTTCACAACTAGCATTAACAACAAGGAAAATACGGCGATTAAGTCCCCTCAGTGCTACTTTGCTCCAGGAGATAGGGGCAGAGTGGTGGTGGGGGGTGGGGTGGGGGATGGACCAGGCAGTATATTCCCCTGAAAGTCACAAAACATGTCTTGTAAACCCAGCTCTGCCATGAGCACGTTGGTTGATTGTGAAAATATCTTGACTTCCCTGAGTCTCAGTTTCTTCAGAAAGCTGATTGAGTACAAATGTGATAAACCTTTGTTGAATTGAAGTGACTTGGATCTTAAAAATGGCAATGTTGAACTAAGCCATGCCCAGGATCCCTGTTGATCCCCTACACATTGGCCACACCCCAGCTGAAGCAACAGGTCCTCCTCCACGAAGTCTTCTCTGACTGCCCATGACTGGCAAGCCCCTCTTCACAAGCTTGCAGCCTCCTGGTAAAGCCCTTGTCAAAGGATTTAGGATCATAAAATGGTCCACTGAGGCCTGAGAGGGGATGCAGAGGTAACTGTAGTTTCAGAAGAGTTCGCCTTCATATTACAAGTGATGTTTTGATGCTGGTATTACCTGGATCTCATGAATGGATGGCTCCTGGTGAGTGAAATGCAAGCCTCTTTGCCACATTCTATGGCTCCCTTCCTGGTGTCACATGGGTCTACCTTATGGATGAGAGGCATTTCCCTGGAATAATCTTGTTATTTGAAGCTAAATTAGACATTGCTGCCACAGCAACCTTGATTTGTGTTTAGGATATATACCTGGGTTAGAGTAATTGTTTGGAGGTCTGTCATTTCAACTCCCCAAGACTCAGATAATATGAAAGAGACATTAAAGCATACCTATACGTCCTCAATTTAGTGCAAGGCAATAAGGTCTAAATCTGTATCTCAAGACTTTGGTCTTAATCCCAGCTTGTCCTCTAATAGTCCATATGATTTCAGTGAAGCCCCTCTGTTTTCTGGGCTTTAGTTTCCTTATTTAGATAACAGGGAAAATAATATCTGTCTTGCCTCCTTTGCAGGACCATTGAGAGGCTCAAAAAAATAATGTATGTGATATTGCTATGGTGTTGCACTGGGAGTTATTACCGGGGACCATCTCCATCTGTTTTTGCAGTGACCCTGGCTCCCAGTTCCCGAGAGCCCTCACTAATCTTTAGCTGATGTGAGACACTGTCATAACCATCATGCAGATACTTTGTTTACACAGCACTTACTCAGAGGAGCTAAAGGCAATAGGGCTTCTCTTCTGCACTGTCCCTTGGGGGACTCTCATAGTATAACATCTCAGAGTTTGGACATATTTTGCAAGATAACAAGCTCAAATTCTCTTCTGGTTGGTTTCAGCCCATTTCCCTTGCTGCATTCCCTGGGACCAAACTTCTCTCATCAGCCGTGAGGAGAGCAGGATTAGTGCCAGATTATCCCATTACAGAGTTAAGAAGACAACCGCTACTACACATTGTGCAAATATATTTTGATCAGGGTCCTGATACTGATTATGGGGATGTCATATTGCATTAGTGATGTGTGGTCTTTTCTCCTCTGCTTGGCACTTGACTCCACCCCTCCTAGTGGAATGGAGACAGGCTACACTCTAACTGGGATGTCAAGGACACAGCTTTGTCCCTTTGCAGTCATATATCACAGTGATTAAGAGCATATATTTTGGATCCTAAGGGAATGGAGATTGAAATCTATTTTTGCTATTAACTAGTTCTATGATCTTCCACAAGTCACTAAATGTCAGTTTCCTTATATGTAAAATAGGGTAATGATAGATACCCTCACAGGGTTGTAGTGAATATTAATGACCTAATTTATGTAAAGTGTTTAATACAGTGCTTGGCACATAGTAAGAACTCAATATTAGTAGGTACCATTATTACTATACTATATCATCATGTAATCTATGTGATCTCATTCCCAACTTGGGTTTCAATTACATTCAAATACAATTTACTTTATCAGTTAATTGAACAAGTACTTGTGTGCCTTCTTGAGGAGAAGTCTGATGTTATCCCTTGAGTTCTTCCCTGATATCCCACATCTCCCCTATGGATTGTCCAGGAACACTGGCGTGTATTAAAACCAAGAGAGAGGACCAGAGTCTGATCAGTCCCCTTCTGCCATGCCTTCTTGCCGCCACGTTGTGTCGCTGTGGAAAACGGGTTCTGCACAGCCTGAACTTGGCCAATGCCCCAAAGATGCCCTTGTGAGCCAGCTTTAGCCCGTTTGCCTTCAACCCCATTCTCACCCTCCTCTGCTCTACTCTGCTCTGAATTGCAGGGTGGAAGGGCTGATTACAGCAGGTGGGAGTTTCCAGGCCTCTGTGTCAGCCGACTTCTAAACGACTTCAGACAATGGAAGGTACTAACAGGAAATAAGAAGAAGGTGAAAGAAAAAAGCCAGAGTGTTTCTCACCCTTCCTCTCTGTCACAGATTTCTGGGTCCGATAACGCCTCCTACTTACCCTTCCTTTATGTTTTCCGCAGTTGCTCATCTCTAGGTCATCCCACAGTGCTCTGCTTGGCTTCTCAGAACTCCATCATCTGCATAACAAATCTCCACATTAAGACCGGAATGGTTTCCATTTTCCCAATTAGACCCTGACTGGTACAACGTGCTGGACCCTTGTTAGTAGGGTGGGGATCTCCTGCGTGAGCTCCAAGGTTACAGCTCTTGTTGCCCACCTGTTGATGCTTATCTATTGCTTCCACAAACAAGATACCGAGACAGGTTTACTGAGGCCTGAGGAGCTCCCAGCCTCAGCCCTAGGCAGTGCTGGACCCGAGATTCTCCTTTACCCCTGTGCCCTGTGCCAGAGCCAGAGTCACCAGCCTCAGTCCCCTGCTTTCCTGGTGAATTGTCTTTAGCAAATCTTGGCCAAGATTTTTCTCCTTTTAATTTCTGAAACAGGGTCATATTCCCTCTATCCTTTGAAGGCTCTGAAATCCTTCTGCAAATTAATCTGTCATCTCGCCAGCACCCAGCTCTATGTGACAAAGGCCATCCAGTTTTCTAACTCCAATCGTTCCCCAGGGCAACGAATGCCAAGTGCCCTGCCTTATGATTGCATAACTAAGGGAGGGCACTGGCAAAGAGCTTTTCTGAGCGGCCTGCTGGTTACCGAAGATGAAACTGGAGTTCAGCTCTCACCTCCTCCTTGAAGCTTGTCTTGCTTCTCCCAGGCGGTGTTTTATCACACACACGTCTATGTGACCACAACTCCCTGTTCCTGCATCTGCGGTAGCGCCCACCCCCGTGTATGTGTGTACGCATGCGTCTCATCATCCCGTGCAGCGTGAACTCGGAAGACGGGGATTGTGTCTGTATCTCATGTGCCTACCACAGTGCCTGCCCCCGAGGAGGTATTCATAACATGTTTAATAAACGAAGGTGAGGACACAAAAATGACTGAGACATTCAATTGATTGTATGAATGAATGAATGAAATTCAAGGAAGTAAATGAAAGGGGAAGACAGAGGACTGCAAGATGCCTAGAGAATGAACAACGTGGAGGTTCCAAATCTGAGATTGTTTATGCTTATTCTTTAAAATCCCACAGGGAGCTGCATCATAAGTCTGTTTGACAGAACAAGAGAGAAATATGAAAACAGTTTCAAACAGTTATGAGAGCTTTCCAAAATTTGAAGACTGCAACTCAAGTCCTGCTCCTCCAGATTACATTTCCTGCTGCCACTGCCTCCTCATGTAGGGATCCGCTACTGAAAGCCATTCGGTCCTCACAACAGCGATGGCCAGGGATGTTCTTTCCATTTTACAAATAAGGAGACATTTACAGATAAGAAGGCCTTAAGTAAATTTGTCCAAGACCCCGCCAACTTGTTAAGTGGTGTAGTTTGGATTTGCACCCAGAGCTTCGCAAAGGCCAGAGTGGCCTTTTCTACTGCCCCAGACTGCTTTTACTGACATGTGCTGTTTACCACAATACACAGGGCTGTGATTTTTCTGTGCAGCTAAAGGGAGGGATGTGGCTGCCTGATAGATGATACTGGGCAGGGGACACTGCTTTGGAGAATGTTGTTCTGCATGAAATGGAAAATGGGGGGAAAAAACCATAAACCAGAGATTTTTACCAGGAGTCTCAATAACAGAATTGCATGAGCACATACTGTCTTTTAAGATTTTAATCCTCTTTTAGGTTTTGTGGGGTTTTTTTTTAGGTCAATTGATTTTTTTTTTTTTTTCCATGAGAAGCAGCTTGAGTACCATCTGTCATTCACTACATTCTCTAGCAGGTTCTCAGCATCTGTCTCAGGAAAGTATCCCTATGCCATTTCCCACATCCACCGGTGGTCACGGGGTGCTGGTCAGAGCAGGGAGCCTATCCTTGTCCCACTGTTAACTCTCTTCTTCATATCTCCACTCTCACCCTCGCTCATTCACTCCCCCACTCACTTGCCCCCTGTGCAGACCTTGAATCAGGCTGCGGGGACGGAGAAATCACTTGTTCTCTCAGCTCCTCCTTCACCCATTCATTCCTTTGTTCCATAAATTCTTCCTAAGCCCTGGAGGTGCACCCTGTCAGTGGAGCAGGCAAACCTGGACACAGATAATTATGGTGGCACATTCTAAGAACCGTCACAAAGCTGGGAGGGAATAGCCAGCCTAGCTCAATGGAGAGGAAAAAGGAGTTACTAAGGAAGAGAATTTCAAGTTAATCTTAAGAAATGAACTAAGGATTCCCCCTATGCAGATGGAGAGAGGGAAGTGGGTGCAGGGGAAGGAAAGCTGCTGTGGCCAGGCTTGGAGGTTTGGGAGAGGCTGGGGTAATTGGGATCCCTCATCACCCCTTGTGGGAGTGGGAGGTGAACCTAGAAGGATGCTCACTCGGGAAAGCAGCCTCCATGCCCGGCTCCGGAAGGGGAACGTCATCCCATAAACAGAGGCGAGCCATCGGAGTTTTAGACATGATGCTGTGTCCGGAGTGCCAAACAGGAGCTCTTTCAAGACACCTACTAGAGACAGCCCCCTCCCTTCCCTATTTTGTGTTTGTTCTGCCTGGAATTCCTGCTTCCTGTCAGTCACATGACCTGGCACATTGGAGAG
This sequence comes from Kogia breviceps, assembly GCF_026419965.1. Classification (NCBI taxonomy): domain Eukaryota; kingdom Metazoa; phylum Chordata; class Mammalia; order Artiodactyla; family Physeteridae; genus Kogia; species Kogia breviceps. The sequence goes on from NC_081316.1 coordinate 60,761,911, forward strand.
CAGCCAGCCAGGGCAAGGTTCTGAACCTCGTCCCAGGTAGCCGTGGCATCTGCCTGAAGCACAGATGCCCACACCAATATCGCTTTTAGATATAGCAAAGCACGGGCTAAGACTACGTTCAGTCCTCACTGTAGTTTTGATGAGAACCAGCTTCCTATCTTTAGTCTCAACCATCCCATTTGAGTTTTTCTCACTTCTGTGTTTTTTTGTTTGTTTTTTTCATAATTTACTAATTTTAATAGACCATTTCATTGATTAGGTGTTGTCTTATAATAGATTTTAAAATCAACGTGGATAGGTAAAGTGGGCCAATAATTGTCCTTTCTTATAGCATTCTTTTTTTTTTTAACATCTTTATTGGAGTATAACTGTTTTACAATGGTGTGTTAGTTTCTGCTTTACAACAAAGTGAATCAGTCATACATATACATATGTTCCCATATCTCTTCCCTCTTGCTTCTCCCTCCCTCCCACCCTCCCTATCCCACCCCTCTAGGTGGTCACAAACCACTGAGCTGATATCCCTGTGTTATGCAGCTGCTTCCCACTAGCTATCTATTTTACATTTGGTAGTGTATATATGTCCATGACACTCTCTCACTTCGTCACAGCTTACCCTTCCCCCTCCCCATATCCTCAAGTCCATGCTCTAGTAGGTCTGTGTTTTATTCCCGTCCTACCGCTAATCTCTTCATGACATTTTTTTTCTTAGATTCCATATATATGTGTTAGCATACGGTATTTGTTTTTCTCCTTCTGACTTACTTCACTTCTGTGTTTTTGATCAAACAACTAATTCTCTCCTCTTAGAATGCCCTAAATTTTCCAGGTCCATATAAAGTTTTCTAATGAGCCTAAATGATGTGACTTGGTCCTTTAAGCTCTCAGCACACTTTACCCTGTGGAAGTCATTTCTGCCTGGAGATAGAGTCATAGGTTAATAAATAAGCAGAGTTTTACCTGAAATGCAAACTCCAGGCACCAGCATTCCCATCTCTATATTTCCCGGTCCTGGATAGCACCTGGCTTTTAGTGGCTACATAAACATTGTGCAATGACCTGAGCACAGACTTAGGAGCTAGTCAGGGCTGGGTTCCAATCCTGGCAGGAGCACTTCCTAAGTGTTATTTAACACCAGGTCATATCATTTAACCTCTCTGATTCTCAAGCAGCATTGACAGATTAAGAGATTATGGAGGTAAAGCACCAAGCCAAGGCTCTAGGACACAGGACGTGCTCCAGCAATGGCGACTGCTAATAAATGCCCTTTCTTTCTCTTCTCTCCTCTTTGCCCCTTGCAACATGGGAGCTTCTGTTTTTCTGCTACACTCAATGCCCCTAGGACAAGAAATCTAAAAATCAAAACTCTAAATAAACTAGATTACAGAACTCTAACAGACTCTCTCCATCCCCATGAAAAATGATCAAAGGGAACAAAAATACATAATCAAGGGGAGATATAAATGTCACACAAAATTGCCATTTCAAAATAAGAGGCAAGCCACCCTGTACTCGTCCTTATAATCGCTTCGTGGAAACATGCAGTGCCGCATCGAGCCTGGAGTATATTATGAACCCCTGCAGACACAGAAATTTTGTGAGCTGTAGGTCGCGGGAACCCACAGAGCTGGGAGAGCAGAGGTTTAATTGTATTTTAAATGTTTTGACTATTCAGAAGGCAGAATCTGCAGTCTGATCGCTTTTAGAATACTTGATGTGCTGTAAGCATCCCTAGGTCCTGTGTATGCCCCAGCCGTCCATGCTTAGAGCAGGGCAAGTTCAAAGGGAAGGAAAGGGGCTTGCAGATATATGGAGCACCTACTATGTGCCTGGTGCTTTTCTTCACTCACTTCCCTTAATCCTCCCAGCAGTCCTGGGAGGCAGGTGTTCTGATTTACACCTCTGGGCCTGGAAGGTAACTGATGCCCTCCCTCCCTTCCCCTGCCATGACCCCTGTGATACACTCCCACGGGACTTTACAGAGGACCTGGACTCTGGCCTGCGAGTGTCCACAATTATGTTGTAATAAAAATGCTCCTCACTTGACTCCCCCTTATGTGTTAAAATTAAATCGTTCAGCACACCCATGTTCATATTCATAATAGCCAAAAGGTAGAAGCAACACAAGTGCCCACTGATGGATGAATGGATAAGGAAAATGTGGTGTGTACATGCAGTGGACTATTATTCAGCCCTAAAAGTGATAGAAATTCTGACACATGCTACCACATGGGTGACCCTTGAAGACACCATGCTAAGTAAATTGAACCAGTCACACACGTACACACAAATACTCTATGATTCCATTTATATGAGGTACTTAGAGTAACCATATTTTTAGAAATGGAAAGTAGAATGGTATTGGCCAGGGGCTACGGGAGGGGGAAATGAGCAATTGTTTAATGGTTTAGAGTTTCCATTTTGCAAGGCAAAAAAGTTCTGGCGATGGGTTGAACAATAATGTAAATATACTTAGCAATACTGAACTGTACACTTAAAAATGGTGAAGATGGGGGCTTCCCTGGTGATGCAATGGTTGCGAGTCCGCCTGCCGATGCAAGGGACGCGGGTTTGTGCCCTGGTCTGGGAAGATCCCACATGCCGCGAAGCGGCTGGGCCCGTGAGCCATGGCCGCTGAGCCTGTGCGTCCGGAGCCTGTGCTCCGCAATGGGAGAGGCCACAACAGTGAGAGGCCCGCATACCACACACACACACACAAAAATAGTGAAGATGGTAAAGTTTATGTCATGTGTATTTTACCACAACTAAAAAAATAAATCCTTCAAAACTTTGGCATTCTCTGGGTCAAGATAATTGCTGAGATACTGTGTTTTGCTTCCTCTGAAGTGGAAAAATGGATGGAAAGAGTAGGGCCTGATAGAGTTTGTCTCTCTCTGGTTCTGTCCCCATTCTAAAGAGGAGCCCAAACTTCTTGTGCCCTCACCCTAGGGGAAACTGCTCTTCCTGGCTTCTATGAAAACCAATCCTTTAAGGTGATTACACTCATGGTTTAGACAGGGAAAGAGTCAAAAGCCCTTTTGTAACTGGAGTAAAAGGAAAGGGAGAGGGAGAGTCAGAGACAAAATTAGAGTGTCAGAGACAGGAGAAGTTTCTGGAACGCCAGGAAGGAAGGACACAGAGGTCTGGGTCTGCAAGTCCCAGGTATCTCCAGAAACTCTTTCAGCTGCCCCTCCTGCCCCCCGCCAGTGAAAGCAGCAGAACCTTTGCCAAGGTTGGGAGACCAAGATACCTGGAACTTGGCTACCGTGGCTCCCGGCCTTAGCAAAGGCCCAGAGACCCAACACGATACAAAAGAGGTGGATTGGCTGAAATCCAAAATGTCATGAAGTCCCAGGCAACTACCTTTTTTAAGCATGGCTGGTGTGGCCTGAACTCCTGAGGGCTCTCCACAAAGGCTGTACTCTGCAGAAGGCTTCTGGCAACTTTGCAAGCCCTGAGGACAACAAACGCCAGTATTTACTGAGACTGGAGTTTCTATCAGCTTTGCGAAATCAAAGTTGTGTTTAAAGTTATGTTCAAAGCTGTGTTTAATTTGATCCAAAAAATTGAGGTGACATTTTTCTGTAGACTTGACTTTGTGGATACACATCCATATCCACTAAAATTTATTCCTAACAATTCTTTGCATACACCTTTCTATTGATATTGTAGATGAACCTCAAATCTTGATACTCCAGCTGGTCTGAATCAGCATTCAGGAACCTCCACCTCCCAGACACCCCACTCCACTGTCCCCTCCAGCTCAGGTGGACCCTGCCTGCTGAAATGGAATTGGCTCTTACCTGACTGGCTCCTGTCTTGGTGGTAGGGCCCTCAGGGGGTTACTATTCACTCTTCTACCCTTTTCTCACCAGCCAGCCTCTCCTCTCTTCCCTCCTGGGAGCCATTCCCTGCTCTAGACTCCAGCCCTAGAGACCCCGAGTCTTGCTCTGTCCCTTAAATGTCTCATCAATTTGATCAATCCCAGCCGCTACCCTTTAACCTCCCTTTGGGAAGGAGACAGAGCTCTTAAAGGAAATCAAGCCTCCAGTAAGTTGGTAAAAGTCGTCTAGGGATAACAGGAATGCCAGGACTATAAAATCAAGCTGCCTTGTAATATACCAAGCTGCCTCTGTAATCGCCTGCCCCCCACAGAGCCATACAATCAATGTTGATTAAGTAGTTTTATGTTTCTTCGAGTAAAATATGTTAAGTAATGAGTGACGAATGAGCCTGTGTCCATTTCATGTTGCAGCAGAAGGCACATGGGGGCACAGAGGATAGACCCTCACCTCTTACTCCCTGACAGTGTGACCTTGAGCAAGCACTTCACCTCTCTGGCTTTCAGTGATTTCTTCTGCAAAATGAGTACTTGGAACTCAGTGGTCCCTAAGCACGTTCTAAATGTGTGATCTTTATAGCCCTAGCCCCAGCCAGTCTCTGAGAGCCCAAACCAAAGATAAAGTTCTGACCAGCACAGGGCCCGTAGCCCCTCCCCACCAGGCCTTCTTGGCCATGGACAGATGCTACTCAGGGACAATGTCATTTCTGCAGGAAAGGACAGGATTTTGTTAGGCTGCATGTCTTCTATTTCCGGAACGTCTTCTATTTCCTTACCTCCGTGAGCAAAACAAATCCATCTCTGTCACATGAATATTTTTTCCCTTCTCTCCAGACATAGCGACCTGGTCATCACATAACAGTAACTCTTCATTCTTTCATTCTTCACCGCAGTCAGAAGGGACTCATGTGCAACTCAATTTTTGCTATTGGACCTGGTGTGGCATCATGTAAGCCTGATCTCATAAGCTACACTTTAAGTTCTTTCCTCCCTTCTCCCTTTCCTTTCTCTCTTCCTGCCTCCCTTCCACTCATTTTTTCTTAAACAATTGCTGGGATAGAGATCCAGATAGTAAAGCCCCTGCTTTCAAGGAACCCAGAGTCCAGTGTGGGTGAGAGTTGACACAGGAAGGAGTGCCCATGGAAGGTCTGAGCTGGGCGGAGGACGGCAGGGTTAGATTCGTGGCTGGAGCTGGAGGAGGACAGGTCCGAAAACATTTCTAGGGCAATTAGAATATTGAGATGCTGATAAAAGATAGGAGAGATGTTTCCCAGCTTGGTGGCTTGATAACAGGTGCAATGGGGATGAAGAGGGCTTTTCAGGCAGGGAGTTCAGCCTATTCAAGGGCACAGAGGCTGGACTTCCGGGAGAGGAGCACAGAACAGGGGTGTCAGAGAAATGAGTTGAGTTCGTTCACAGCAGGGCTGCACCTCCCAGTCTTGCTCACCCCTAGGGAGGAAAAAGCTTCACTCCTAAGCCACCTCCATTCTATATATTTTTATTTTTTAAAGTACCTATTTAGGGCTTCCCTGGTGGCGCAGTGGTTGCGAGTCCGCCTGCCCATGCAGGGGACATGGGTTCGTGCCCCGGTCCGGGAAGATCCCACATGCCGCGGAGCGGCTGGGCCCGTGAGCCATGGCCGCTGAGCCTGCGCGTGCGGAGCCTGTGCTCCGCAATGGGAGAGGCCACAACAGTGAGAGGCCCGCGTACCGAAAAAAAAAAAAAAAAAAAAAAAAAGTACGTATTTATTCATGTGGATTCACGTGTGTGCATATACATGTAGGTCACGCAGAAGTCTAGGGGATGTGATTCTACCTCTGCCCCTTTCTGGTGAGAGGGGCCCACTTTTCACATGCGAGCTTATGGGAACAGATAGGGTGTGACTTTAAGGCAGGATCTGAACCCAGGTCTCTCTGTCTCCAACATCCCACTCTTCCAGCTGCCAGTTACGAGTTCTAGCACCCGGAGGAAGTGAATTAATGCCGGTGAAATGTGGGCTCCTCATCGTAAGAGTGCAATAATAAGTACAACCTCACAACATTATTATGAGGATTTATGAAATGATTGTACACAGCAATAGCTTCCTCATCCGTCTCTTTGCACTCACTCTACTTTCCTCTTATCTGTTCTCACCATCAGAGTGATCTCTTCAAACTGCAAATCTTATTAGTTTCTTCCACCCTCCATCTCCCCATGTTTACAACTTCCATCAGAGTCCTGTTCCTCTTAGGATAAGTACCAAAGTCCTATTACGGCCAACAGAGGATTGATCTCAGATGCTACCCTCTTGCCAAACCCATATCCATTCCTTAAATGCTCCATGTCCCTTGAATCACCAGGCCTTTGCAAACCTCCTGCTTAACTCCTACTCATCTGTCAGAACCCACTCAAATGAGACATCCTCAGGGAATCCTCCCTGGGGACCCATATGAGTCTAAGTGTTTACATGGTACCAGGTCACCTTCCCCTTAGCCCTTACCATGCTGTGATCAGTTACTTATTCGCTTAGTGCTGTCTCCCCACCAATACAAGGTCCATCTTCTATGTATCAAACATACACAGTTTATTTCATTTACCATTTTAATCCTCACTCCTAGACCATAGTGGACATTCAATAAATATGTGTCGATGAATGCTGTTCACTAAGTGTTAGATCCTTTCTACCTTACTGAGAGATGACATGTCAGGAGGTAGTGGTTACTGGTCAGGTGTCTAAGTTTTACTTTGCAGATGGAAAAACTTCACTTTGTCAGCATAAGTCATATGGAGTCACATTCAAGAGAACTGAGTCACAAGGGACGGAATAACATAGACCAAAATGTCAAAATTTGCATCTGTAAAAAGAGGATGATTGCTCATATATTCTATATGCTAATTGCATGTGATATGTGCCCAAAAGGGAAGAGGAGAAAGAGTAGGAGGAGGAGGAGAAGGAAAGAGAGTGGAGCTATACCAGGTTTCTTCACAATAATAATTTTTAAAAATAGTGCCCCTATTAAGCACCTTACCTAATTAATAATGGTAAGGATGATGATAAGAACAATAATAATGAACCGTTAGCAATGAACATTCACTGAATTCTTACTAAGTAACAAGTTTTCTGCAAAGTGCTTCATTATTTTTCTTTATTATTCCTCACTACAGCCCTGTGACTTAGATATGGATTGTTTTGCCCATGAGGCATTTGAAGCTCAGAGAAGTTAAGCAAGTTGCCCATTATCACACAGCTAAGAAGTGACAAGGCAAAGAGTTACAGAATCCGATTGCAGAATCTGAGTGTTTTAGCTAATTTACTGGACTGAGTACGTTGACAAGTTACATATCCTCTCTCAGCTTCAGTTCCTCCTTCTAGAATAGAAATTCCATCCGGTTTCCCTTGCAGAATTTTGTGACAATTAAAAGTGCTATTGCATAGAAAAGTGCTTTTTAACCCTAAAGGACTTTGCAGAGGTAATGTGCTAGAATTATTGATATCACTGATTAAATGAATGTTTTGGAGAATAAGGATATTTTACATTGAAAAGATGCAGCCCATATGTTTATATGATGCCCCCATGTCACTGGGTAAACAAAGGAAAAAAGATTGAAAAGTATATTGTTGTATGTTTACTATCTTACAATGTGCCATCACCATGCTAAGCGCTTTACATGCATTTTTAATTTTAGTTAAAATATATATACACACATATATATGTATATATATACACACACATATCGTATATACATATACACATATCATATATATTTAATTCTCAGACCAACCCTATGGTTATCCTCATTTTGATGGTAAGGAAAGTGAGACACAGAGAGGGTAAGGAACAGATTCAAGGCCCCAGCACTAGGATGTGATGGAGGAAACTTCAAATCTGAGCAGCCCCAGAACTAGCCCTTAGTTACTACCCGGAGCTTCCTCGCTCATCAGCAGAACAACAATTAAGCTGTTAAGATTTTCGACAGAGTGTACAGAAAAGAGCGCTGTTTATCCTTTTTAATGCAATTCACCCGACACACTTGGAAAACACATTGGATGAACCAATTTATCCTGACAAAAGGAGAAGAGTAATTAGTTAATAACAATTGATTTGGGGCCCCTTCATCATCTGCAGGAGGCTGATACATCGTTGGCTTCCCTCCCCGCACTTTGCCATTCTTTATTCATAACGAAGTGCACCCCGTTTGTACATTAGCTGGTGTTAGGTCTCGTCTTTTAAATTTGAGTTTACAATCACCGTCAGCCTCACCCACTGAAAGGAAAAGGAAAAGGGGGAAAAAAAGCAGGACCCACCAAGCTGTTGAAAAAGCAAAAAAAAAAAAAAGTGTATTAAGAAGCACTTTTATTTCATTGTCTTCAAACCAAACTTTGTCCTCTGTCAGTTCTGTTATTAACCAGCTGCTTAGTTAACTGTGGTATCTGCCTGTCACACGCTCTTCATCGAAACAAGGGAGAGTGCTGTCTCTGCCCAGGAAGCACTGGTGACACGTCTGTAATTTGATAATCTCTTGTTCGGGAAAGAATTCACTTTGTTCCTTGATGTACATCCCAGCAACTGGTGTGCCTTTGAGGCCTCTGATAATGCCAACTTCTACCTCTTAAAAGCCTCGGTGCGAGATAAAGCAGGATAATGCAAGAACCACTTTCTACCTGTTTGGCCTTTCCTTTCATTTTTTAAAAATCAGAGATAAGGAGTTATTGTGGTTCCAATAAAATAAATAAATGTTTATTATGATTTGTGGGTTTCGCGGGAAAGGAAAAACAGGCAAATAAATTGTTAGTGTAGAAAGTAGGCAGTTGTTCTGAACTTGGGGGATAAGATTTTAGATGTAGCAAAATGCACCTGTGTGGTAGCTATCAAATTCCCTGGCTTTGGAACGAAAAGCAGCATGCTGTGTCCAGCATGCTGTGTCCAGTTTTAAGCTCAAAGCTTGAGCAGAGAAAAAGAAAAACATTCTTCTTCCTATTACTCTGTGTTCTTAGCACAATAGAAGAGAGATGAGTGAGCCTTGATTTGTTGAACAGTAGGAATTAATATTCTGACAGTGTAGGGTTTAGTAAAATCCACAAATATGTTTTTTTATCCTGCATTTTCATTCTGACTGGTAAGCCTCTTGACATTTTAATAAAACTTATCATAGGCTGCTGATTGAATTACATTTATCAATGTATTGGTGAGGCAGTGTAGAATAGGGAAAAATACCCAATTTAGCCTCAGACTGTGTGTTCTAGCCCCTCAATGTAAGAGTTTGGTCTTTTTGTTTTGGTTTTGGTTTTGGTTTTGGTTTGGTTTTGGTTTTGGTTTTGGTTTTGTAGCAATGTCACATGTTGAGCCTCAGTTTGTTCTTCTGACAAAAGTGGATAATAATGGGCTTGACTGCAAGCCTACTAGGGGGCGTGAGGTAAGACAGGGTGTCATATTCTCGGGTGGACAACCACTCTTGGCCCTATCTCTTCCTGAGCAGCGTAGTGTGATTCAAAATACCCTGTCTATGGGTGCTGTCTCTCTGTCCTTTCCAAGAGTGGACATGAATGGATATATATACCACTATCTAATATCAAATATCCTTAGTGACCTATTTTTTCTTTCTAAGCTACATTGGGACGGTGGTAGGGGTGGGAAACAGTAATGACCTTGTTTCCAGGTGGTACATCATTTTCTCGGGCTTCACACCCTAGTCTAATCAATCTAGGATAGGTAGCTGGCTCGTTCTGTCTTGAGACCCATGTCTCAAGTCACAGTTACTCATCAGAAAGAACCAGCCTTATGGGGCTGCTATCCTCAGGAGGAACCAGTGGACATGGCAGGCACTGAGAGCTTCATGACCCTATGAAATTCTTAGTTTTTCCCTCTCCCTAGCCCTGCCTTTTCTTGGCTTCATTTAACTTTGTTGGTCTGTGTTGAGCTCCATCCAGCTTTGGGCTTATTCCCTGAACCAGAGCCTTTAGCACCCAAATTCCATAGTTGGCCCTCACTTTCATACATTCAAATTAAAGACCTGTCGCATCACCTCTCCTCTGCTCTTGGTGAACCCAGAGGAAGGCCGTCCATTCAGGCCCTGCAGTGAGCATTATCATCTGTATATCCCAGACGCTGCAAACAGACAAGGTTCCATATGCATTATCCATCTTAGCCACAGCCCACTCCTGCTCCTCTTGCATTCTCTTTGCCAATGAATGGCTCCTCCAGCCCTTGAGATACAAAAGCCAGACGCTTGAGAATCATACTTAGATTCCCAACCTTCTAAACCCCTAACAAAATATCATGAAGATCTATGATTCTACCTCCTTAATCCGTTTTTAAAAATTTATTATATTGAAGTATAGTTGACTTACAATGTTGTGTTAATTTCTACTATACAGCAAAGGGATTCAGTTATAAATATATATACATTCTTTTTCATATTCCTTTCCATTATGGTTTATCACAGGATATTGAATATAGTTCACCTCTAGTTCCGGCCACTGGTATTTATCATTGGTAATATCACAAAGAATCTTCACTGGCTTCCTTGATTCTGGTCTTTCCAGGTCACTGACTGACTTACAATCCCTTCATTGTTTCTCATTATCCTCAGGGTAAAACCCAACCCCCTTAGAATGTCTGCAGTGTGCTCTAGGATTTAGTTCTGCACCCCTATAGCTTGTAGCATCTCTCTTTATACATTATCTTCCTGCCAAAAAGAACCTGAGCACAGCTCCAAACACACTCTACTCTTCTTTCTCTAGATCTTATTATCTAGATCCCTTCTCTAGATCCCTTGGCCTATTTATTTGTTCATTTAAAATTTTTAAATAGTATGTACTATGTGCCAAGTATTTCACAAATACTAACTCATTTAATCCTGACTACAATTTAAGGTTATTTATTTCTGAAAAAATTGAGGCACAGAGAAAAGAGATTACTCTTGCAGTCATTCAAGGTTCAGTGCCCAGTCTTCTATATTCTCATATCATTGTGTCTGCATCTATCACTCAGAATGTTATCTTGTTGAATCATAATTATCATTTTATTTATCTGCCTCCCCTCCTGCCCCATCACACACATATGCCCATTAGATTCTGAGTCACTTGAAGGCAGGGATCTTGTTTTATCAAAGTTTTTTACCCAGGTAGGTATCCTAGGTGCCCTCCACCGCAAGCCCTCAATCAATGTACCAGACCCTCTCCTAACCTAAGTTTTTAGATTCAGTACAAAAACCATATGATTATTCTTATTTCACATTGGAATCACTGTAATGTGACTCCAATGTGATCAATCTAACCTTTAACTTTAGAAGAAGTTAATTTTATTTCAAACCCATCAGGATTCTAGAAGATTTGATATTTAACATACTAGGGCATTTGACTCAACCAAATTAATAAGCTAATATGTGAACTTTAATTATAAAAAGTGATATTTTATACTTACCCTATGTTTTGAATTTATCTGTTCCTTTATAATTAACAATTTAACTTGATAGTTTTTAGGGTGCACATCAAATATGAAAGCTTTAAACAAAAGAAAAAATTAAGGGATTTTAACTCATCTAAACTCACAAGAACCAAAACGATCACTTCTCATACTTGAATTTATTTAGGAAAATATATATTAAAACATGGCTCTCAAGTCTAACTGCCTGAGTTTACATTGGATGTGATATAGATGCTCTTTCTTGCTTTCCTTCAAAGGTTGTTTGAGTTCATACCTCTATTGGAAGCCCTGTGGGGGCACATACTACCTTTGAGCCTCACAGATATGTAGTAGAGATACAACACATGTACAGATGCTTCTAAAAGTAATTAACATGTGTAAATAAGATTAGGGTTTGCGTAGGGTATGACATCTGTTACCTTCCCTGAATCTCTAAGACCTAGAAAAGACAAGCAGAGGAGGAAGGAGTTAGATGAGGCAAGCTGAGACTTCAACATTCAACAGAACTTACCCAAGTCCCCATACCTGGACAGTGGCAGACCTTTGGACTTGTCACTGCCATTTTAGTGCTTTCACACTCTCCATTCTGTAACAAAGCAACTTGCTGTAGAAGTAGACAGACGTTCAGATGTCCCTTCCCCAATGTCCTCAAAATCAGATTTGACTGGAAATAAAGTAATCATAATTAACAGAGGGAAATCTATAGTGTACCTTGGCATTCTATGGCCACCTTTTATAAAATTTGTCCCTAGTTATAGATGTCCACATCTAAAGGAATGTTCTCCATTCACTATATCACAGGGTAATATCACAGAGGCAGTTCAGGGTCACACTGTCACATTCAAACTGAGGGCTCTCAATCAAACACCCGGCTACTGCTTCACCCCACTACCTCCTGCCCCCCACACCCCTGATTCATGGCAGTTCTGTCATTGCACAAATGGTGATATATCCATTCAATAGAATACTACTCAGCAATAAAAGAGAACGAACCACGGAAACACACACCAATACAGGTTATGTATTAGCAAATGTATTATACTAAAAAAGTAAAACAGACCAGGCTCAAAAGTCTACATGATTCTAGTTATACAGAATGTCATCATTCTGGAAAATATAAAACTAAATGGACTGAAACAAATCAATGGTTGCCAGAGACTAGAGGTGGGGACAGAGGTGGGCTATAAAAGGATATAAGGGAAATTTAGGGGGTGATGAAACTGTTCTATGTCTTGACTATATGTGGTTACATGACACTGTATTTGCCCAAAACTAAACCTTTAAAAGGGTAAATTTTACTTTATGTATCTCAAGAAAAAAAAATCCAAATCCTCATATTTGGCATGGGTTGAAAGGTCTCCGTGTTGAGTTTAGGAGTCTGACCTCAAAGACCCTCTACTGTTTCCTTCAGGACTTTCATACTGTAGTCATCCCCATTCTGAACTCAGAGGAAAGCTACTTCTTTTTAAGGTAGAGTCTCTGTAGAGAACCCTGGAGTAGAGTTGATGTGAAGCTGGCATGTCTCAAACCACTATTCTAGACTCCAGGGCAGTGGCTTTTATACTTTGTTGTATATTAGACTAGAAACACCTGGGGAAACTTGTTAAAATACTCCAGATTCCAGATATTCTGATTATGTAGGTCTGAAGTAAGGCTTAGGAATCTCTGTTTTTTAAAAAATGTGATGCAGGAGATTTTATCACACTTAAACAAAAGTTGCCAAAGAAATACAGAAGGAAAATAAGCTAGATCTCATTTATGAACCAAGGTATACAATCATTTGAAGTCTGTGGCTTCACACCAGGGTCTTTCCACCTTCATGGGGCAGAGGCTACCCTCCTCAACCTCTCAGGAGAGCTCATCCTAAGAGGTCCAGGAAGAGGCAGGGTCTTCCACACTGCCAGTCTAAGCCCCTTGCTCTGCATTCCTCATTCCTGTCTGGGGGCTTGCTTTTACCTTTTTATTGAAGATCATACTTTGCTCCTGTGCAAGGGACTGTGGTCTCACTGTGGCCCCCAAAGCCAACCATATCAGAAAACAGTAGGTCTAACATGCAAACTAGCAGGACACGTTCAGAGTCAGAGGTCATTGTGTTCTAGGGAGGAAAAAGATCCAGGGCGGAAATAAGTCTGAAAAACCCTTAGTCTTATAGTTGAAAGAGCACAGCCTTTGGAATGAGAACATTGGCTTGTATCTTGACTCTGCCTCTGGCTAGCCATGTGACTTTGTAACTTAAACTTGAACCTCCATTTTTCAGTAAAGGAGATCATAAAAACCACCTTCTAAGAAATAGAGATAAGTTCCAGGAAGGACACGTGGTTATTCTTTTTTTTTCCTTTTCTTCATTTGTTTTTATTGAGGCATAACTCACATATAGTAGAGCACACAGATCTTAGGGGCACAACTCAATGACTTTTCAGAGTAAACAGCCATGGAACCACCACCAGATAAAGACAGAGAACATTTCTGGTACCCCAGAAGGCTCCCTTCTGTTCCCATCCAGTCAGTAACCCCTAAAGGGTAACCATTCTTCTGACTTCTTTAACCAGAGATTAGATTTCCAACACATGGTTTTTTTGATAGATATCAGTGTTATTTTTATGACACAGGTTGAAGCAAATGTCAGTAAATCATGAGCAGATGCTTCTTAAACAATGACCCCATTCCAAAAAGATTTCTGGTATCAGTGATACATTAGAGGCTGCACATCTTGGGATATCTTAGCAGTGGGAGGACGGGTAGTAATTCTGGGTCCATGAAGGGGAAAAAGTGTTCACTCTGCCATGAATCCATGTGGAAGTGAACCCAGCCTTGGTGAAATAGTGTATCTGACACTTGAAAGGTGAAAGTGTGGATGTTCATAGAGATCGCTGAAGAAAGCAGACAGACAGATGCAAAGTTTGCAGAAGAATATAAGATGATTTATGCAACGTGGCATATAAAATTGTGAAGTACATTTACCTGTATGCACTAAGCCTCCACACACACAGCCTTTATCTTCATTCTCACTGTTACCTCCAAAAGCAGTTTCTAAACCATTCTTCTCTTCTACAATCCCCCAATCACTGCCTTTTCGTTGGCCTATTGTAGCAGCTTCCTAAATAGTCCTATCTTAAACCAACCCACCCTGTCTCTAGGATGACTGTTCTCAAAACACATTGAATCTTGGCTTCCCCTTCTTGAGAACCAGTGGCTACATTTACTTCGAAGTTAAACACCAATCTGAATATTATGTACAAGCTCCTTCCTTAACTCTCCCTCCCATCACATAGTCTTAAATCCAAACACTCTTTTCCGTTCACTCTAGGCAAATCCTGCACCACTGCTTCCTGCACTCTGGAGCTTCCCTGGCTTTTCCCTGGCATGCCCTTTCTGTCTTCTAAAACAACTCTAATCCTATATCAAGTCCATGACAACTGTCACTCTTCTGTTGAGCCTTCTTCCACCCAACTCCACTTTGACCAGACAGAATCCACACCTCCCTCCACTGTATATCTCAAGGCCTTATTTATATAAGTCATGGAGCCTTTGTCATGCCGTACGATGTCTAGCTGGCTGTATACCTGACCATCACTGCACAAGCCGGCTCAGCTGTGAGGCATTTGGCAAGTGCAGGAAAGGGAAGGAAGCCAGGAGCAATCTGCACTAGGTTAAAGGGATGAGCTGCCCATGGACGCTGCCTTCCTGATGGGATCCACCTACCCAAATCTCAGGTTCCCAAGGTGGGTGGCAAGGATCATGAATTTAGTCTTAATGAGGTATGGCATCATTCCCTGAGGGGTTTTAACTGGAGGGCGGGACACAATAGCCAGGAACTTGAGGTAGAGATGTGTGGTAGGCAGAATTCTAAGCTCTCCCCCATGGTTTCCTGACCCCTGACGTACATGTGCAACACAATCCTCTGTACTGTGAATATGATGACTTTTATTCTCATTATCAGGTTGTGTTAAATGGCACCGTTGGCCTTAACATAAGGAGATTGCCCAAGTGAAACAGAGCCACAAAGAATTGTATCATTGTGAATGAGAAATCTCTTTTGTTAGCCCCTGAGATTCTGGGGTTACTCACTACAGCAACATAGCCTACCAATGGCTGTGTGACATACCAGTGAAATCTTTATCAGGCAATTTTACCTACCCTTGAACAATGGTACTTGCTTCTTGATATACTGTATTTATATTGTATCTTTAATATATTAGTCATGGGAGAGCAACTGTAGTTGGAGACCATAGCCCTTGATTATTTTCAGAAAAATCCTTTCCTAAATTTTGTTTTTTTAATAAATAAAGACATGCACCATCTAAAAATTTTTTTTCACAAAAGTATGTGTTCATTATTATAAAATTTAGAAAATACAGAATTAGAGAAAAAAAGAAAGTAACAATCCCCCATGATCCCACAGCCACTATTGACATTGGTGATAATTCTTTCAGCCTTTTCTTCTGCCATATACGTACGTAGTTCTCTCTCTGTCTCTCTTTGTACATATGTGTGTGTATATCTTTAGATATATATATATATATATATATATATATATATATATATATATACTTACATACATATCTATAAATTTTTTAAATAAAATAAAATAAGGAGATTACCTGGATAGGCCTCAGCTAGTCACATGAGCCCTTGGAAAGCACAGAGATTTCACTGGCTGGGTGTGGAAGGAAGGGGATGTCAGAGAGATGGGAACCATGAGAGGATTTGATATGAAGAGGTTCCCCACTGCGAACTAAAGGGGCTCTTATGGCAAGGACGTGAGAGTGACCTCTAGGGGCTGAGGGTGGTCTTCTGCTGAAAGCTAGTAAGACAGTGGGGACCTCACTCCTACAACTGCCAGGAGACAAAGTCTTACAACCACCTGTGTGAGTCTGGAAGCAGATCTTTCCTTAGTAGGGGCTCTAGATGAGGAAGCAGCTGGCTGACACCTTGATTTCAGCTATGAGACCTGAGCAGAGGATCCAGCGAACATGTGCTGAACTCTTAACTCATGGAAACTGGGAGATGACAAATTTATATTGTTTGAAGCCCCTACATTTGTGGTAACTTGTTGTGCAATAGAAACAAAAGAAGGATGATATGTACAATCCAGTATGGTGGGAATTTCACCAGTCTCCATGATTTACTTAGATTCATATAACCCTGAGCTAGAAAGCTGTGAGGAGGAAGAGGGTCTGGCCCAAGTCGTGTGGGATGGGGGCTCTGGCCAGGCCTCTAGCTTCATGGGAGATACTTGGAGTGCATTCAGGAAATGAAAGCTGAATGCAAGTTGAAGAAACAAGGATCAGTGCGATGGTTTACCCTGTTGGGTGTGAGATGCTGTGGATCATTCTAGACACCAGAAATCAGGTTAGAGCCGCCAGTCTAATGCCAGAACCCATCTGCTAGAGACACCAAAGTCTTCTTTTCCTACCCGTCCAGAGCTACTCTTGGCTGAGTCAGCTGTGTAAATGTCCTCAGGACTAAAGAGTGGAGAAGGCTGAGAAAGGCAGAGACTGACAATCTCTGCCCCCCAACTAGAGTGTAACTTGATAATTCTGCTCTGGAGGACTTTGTTTTATTCATCTTGGTAGCCTTAGCATCAATAGGAAAATGTGGAATAAGTAGGTTCACACTATTTGTCAAGAAGGAATTGTAGAAATGCCGCATGTAGAATTGAAAGCCTCTAACTGACCCATTTGGCCCCGTTTATAATTTATTGTGCTTTAATGGAAACACTATGAGGTTTGTAGCCTGACAGATGTGAATGCAAGTCCTGGTCACCATCATTAACCTTGCTGAACCGTAATCTCCAGAGTCCCTGCTGCAGGCTGAGCTTTTGAGATGGCCAGCGCCAAGCAGAGAAAAATAGGCTGTTCATTTGTGGTTCCTCCAACAGAACTCCCGATGAGCTTTCAAACTGGGAAGGTGCTGGGTCTGAGTTAATCCAAGAAATGTTGTAATTGAAACAAATATGTGAGTTTTGTTGTTTTCTCTTACATTTAGATGGTATTTACATTCTCATTTTTTTAAAGTGAGGATATAACCATGTGAAATGAGGGGCTTTAGGATATCAGCCATGGGCATAAAGAGAACACGGTCCCTTACGACTGGCCTAATGTCCATGAAGCTCTTTGCTAGTTGCTTTACCCCTACTGGGTTTGTGAACTTAGATAAATTAGGAAGTGTCTACAACTCAGTTTCCTCAACCATAAAGTGGGGTGTTATGCAAACTGTGTATTATGCAAATTAAGTTTGTTACTATTTGTAAAGCATCCTGGTGCTATATAAGTTCTAGATATATATATGTATAAATATCTCATTATTTTCACTACAATCCATGGAATTAAACAATATCATGTCCATTTTGTAAGTGAAGAAATTGGAGCTAAGAGAGGAGAGGGGAAATTTCTATTAAAACAAAAGTAAGCAACTCAAGGTAGCATGCATATATTTATTTTTTTTAAAAAGCCTTGATTAATATCAAATCATCACATATTAGTTCAACTCCTAATTGAATACAAGGCACTGTACAAATTTAATCACACCTGGCTTCCCTAATTGTAATGTTGGAAAATGGTGCAAACACATTCATTGTTGGGCTGCATTTTCAGACCTTTGTTGTTCAATAGAAATCCAGATTTGGAAGAATATTCCTGAAAGCAATGTCAGTTTCTTCCTGGAAGCTTAAGCTGATCACCTGCGGGAGGAAGTGACAATGGTTCACAGGTAGCCAGTTGTCCTGCACAAGTCCAAAATCAGGAAACAACAACTCAAAACCCTAAAATTTTTATTCCACACAGCTTATTAGTATTTCATTTCATGTGGACATCAGTCACAATATTATGAACTATGTAAAATATCAGCCTTCCCACAAATATTATATAGGAAAACATAGGCTTATATTTATCTCTTTTAAAACTAACTTTAAAAGGTTATGCACATCTGTCATCAAGCCACATGAATAAGCCTGATTTTATTTCTGTGTTTCAGACAAAACTCTCAGACATATTAACAGATGGTGCCAGGTACATGAAAGTAATAGCAGTCCCTTAGATCTCTTCACATTTTTATCATTGATTATGTACTTTATCATACATTATCTCCTTGAGCCTAACAGCAACTCTGAAATGTAGATAATAGTTGTCCCAATTTATAGATGAGAAAACAGAGAGATCATGTTATTTTCCCAAGGCCACACAGCAGTTAAGGGGCAGAGTTAATCCTGAGGCCCATGGCTGCCAATTTCACTACACCCAGGCAGTTAACACGTACTCATTTGTTCATTCACTTATTCTTCAATTCAAACATAATTTGTTCTAACAATACCAACAAAAACAACAATAGTTAATCTCTATGTGTCAGGCACCATGCTAAGTACTTTCTCTGCATTATGCCATTTAATCCAAGGTAGGTAGGTAGTATTGTATTCCCCATATTAAAGAAAAGTAACTGAAGTTCAGAGAAGTTAAATGTCTGACTCAAGATCAGACAGATAGTAAGTGGAAGAGCCAGGAATGAAATCAAGATTTTTTTCTTCAGTGCTTGCTCCTCACCTAAGCCCTTTATACATTCACTCATTCATGCTTTCACTCATTCATTCAACAACAGTAGTGCCTCTAAGGGCCATGTGTTGTGCAAGGAGCTGGGGAGACAGCAGTGATAAAATGCTTGTTTTGGGGGAGCTTACAGACTAGCATGGATTGAACTAAGAAACAAGGGGATATTGGGTTATATTGGATTACATTGGATGGACTTGGATTTAATTTGGTCTGAAGTGAACTGAACTGAAGTCATGTGTATTTCTCTTTCAGAACTGATGGGTTAGAAACAATAAAGCTCTTTTGCTCTGGAAATAGTCACTATCAGGAAGTGAGTAACCCACTATTTCAGGATTCCTGTGAAAACAAAATGAGACTCGTCTGTAAAGGGCAGCAGAGGTGGTTTGGGTGGGTGTAAGGAGAACATCTGACCCTGTGGTTTGACCTGCAAAATCGGGGCATTCATTGTGCAAATAGCACCAACTACTGTACTAACATTAGGACTTTAAGAAGAGTATGTCATGGTTGCTGCTTTTAAAAAGCTTACAGCCTAGAGATGGTGATGTGAAGAGGGAAGTTCAAAAAGGTGTCAGGGCTTCAAGATATTGCTCTACTTGATCCTGTCTGGGCTGAATGCATGCAAAGGTCAGAGAGTAAGGCAAGAAAAGCTGGCATTCTGGCATTTATATTTTTAAGAAAATTATGCAAGAAGGAATCAATGTTCCAGCTCTGCTATATTTCATAACAAGTTATACTGTTCTGATGTCTCAGAAACAGTAAGGGCTTTATAGAAAAGCATCAAACCATTTCTGGTCTCTCAACTTAATAGTTATGTGACTTTGTGCTAATTAGTTATCAGAGCTCAGGTGTCTTCATCTGCAAACTGGGGCCAATAATATCTATTTTAAAGGGCTTTAGTGAGAATTAATAATGATTATGTGTGCAAGTGTGCTAGCACATCGCCTTGATGCAAAGGAACAACTCACCAATATTAAATATCACTTCCATTCTTATTCTGCAATAAAAAATTGGCCACCAGGACCCAGGAGATGATCTATTTGGCATTTCCTAAACTATACGCTATAAAGCAGAAGTCTGGGAACAAATATGTTTGAGAATCACTGTATACTATGCTCAGTGAGTATCAACATATAACAGTTCTCAGATGCCCTGTATTACAGAAACTTCTAACTTGTTTTCTGTGAGGTTTCCATATGTTTTGATCATTGAACTCTGTCACTGAATATTTATTTGCATCTCTGTGTCCCATCACCCTATTGCTTTTTGTTTCACTTATTTGTTTGTTTCATTGATAAGTGAATAAATTCCTTGGAACTGTTTGGGGAAAATAGTGCCACAGCCCTCACCCCAAATTTTAATATGTTGCAATGTAGAGACAAGATTTTAACACAACTCTTTTTTTTTTTCCATCAGAAAATGAATACCTTTTTGGAATAACTGCTTCTTTTACTGACTTCTTGAATTTCAGAGCAGATAGCTTTTCTGTCTTACTCACCTAATTGACTGGACATAGCAAATTCTCAAAGAGCTGAGTTATGTCCCTTAATTCTATAAACTATTGTCATTTTTGTTGATTGTTGTTGTTAGTGTGACTGTTCGCTCAAAGGTCCTTTTCCTGAAATGAGATTCAGAGACCTAAGTGCTCTCCAGGATTCAACTCCTTTCAAGATCTAACAATCATCAGAGAGTTTCTTAAGGGGACAGGACTACCATCTCAGTGCAGAAAGTGGGGCAAGGCCCCCTTCCTTTGCATTTCAATACCTTTGTAGCATAGCCCTTGAACTTTAACTTAACCCACAATCTCCTGGGCCATTCTTAAGACCCTTGAGAAACAGGTAGCCTGGAGGCAGCAGAAGTACAA
The DNA here is from genome assembly GCF_026419965.1 of Kogia breviceps. Lineage (NCBI taxonomy): Eukaryota > Metazoa > Chordata > Mammalia > Artiodactyla > Physeteridae > Kogia > Kogia breviceps. The sequence continues at coordinate 60,782,563 of NC_081316.1, forward strand.
CCTTGGAACTCCTATAGTTCTCATCCTGATACCATGATTGATTGGCTGTATTGTCATGAATAAGTCATGTTCCTACTTTAAAACTTGATTTTTCCTAATTTCTGAAGTGGGTGTGCTAACATCTGCCCTTCCTACTTCACAGGGCTGTTTTTAGGATGCAATAACAAGTTAGAGCACTGGAAACTACAGAATTCTCTAGAAAACCTAAGAGAGAGTAAAGACATGCCCTAGATGAAGAACATGGAGTGAATCAGGGTGTCAGTCTTGGCGAAGCTCTCTCAGCTGCAAGAGCCTTTTCTTCCAGCTTCCGTTGGCTGGTCCACAGTATAACTTCTGTAGCTCTGAGGCCATCTAGCCAGACTGCACAAAGCCATTCCCAATTTCCCTCACTTCCTCAACTTCCAAATCCAGGTCATCACAAAATCCCATGAATGAAGCCTCCTCCCCTCCCCTCTAACCACACTGGCCATTCCTGACTTAGTTCAACTCTCCATTTCTCTCTCCTGACCCTTTTGGTGCATGAACTTCCAACCATTCCTTGGAGCTGGGCAGCCTCTAGCACATTCTCCACACTGTGGTGGGCAGAGCATAACTGACTATGCTCTGCTCCCTAATCATGCTTTATCACACAGCATACTGCAGGAAAGCAGGACATACTGTAAAGGATAACTGAAGAGAACTTGGTAAATGGGCAATGTATAGAAGTATGGCTAGAGAACTTGGAAAAGTTGCAGCTCTGGGAAAGTGGCTGCCTGCCAGAAGCTCTGGACATTGTGTTACAGAATTAAATCCTATGGACACTACTTGGGCCCTAGCCCAGCGGAGGCTCTCTGCCTCTCTGGGAGAGGTTTCTTTTTTGTTAGGGTTCAAGCAGCTAAATAACGAAACCGAAACTGAGACCGACGCAGCCCAAGCTTTGTTTGGTGATCAAAGAATGGAAAAGTGGGAACTAAGTTCACAGATCAACTTCTCACCCACCTGATGAGAGGGATTTAATTTTAAAGAGTAAAGACAGAGGGGCTAGGAGTGAGGCTAATAATGGAGAGCCATATGCATTAGTCTACCAGGGAGGGGGCAGGGCTTTTTCCAATGCAGGGGGGTGCCACCCCTTTTTTATCCTTTTTTGGTCCTTAGTGTTCAGTCATGGCTGCCGGTAGGTGTGTCACTTAATACGCTAATGTAGCAAATCAACGTATAATGAGACTCAGGGTCTGTTGGAGGTCAGATTCATAGCCATCTTGGTCCCAGCTGGTTCCATCTGGGTTTTTTGTTTGTTGGTTTGTAGCCTCCGTTCTTATCTCTGGACCCTTTAACTGAAAGATTGATGTTCCCTCCTTCTAAAGGTGGGGAGTTGGCAGGTTTTCAGCAAAGACCTGGAGCAGCTCTGGCAACACTAGGGAGAGAAGCACAGCCATTGCTGCATCCTGCCCAGCAGGAGGAAACAGAGAAAATAAATCCTGACTCTATCTTCTCAACCTTTGTTCTCATGCTGGTGCCCCCCCGCCCCCTCATCGGCCAAACACATTTGGACAGCAGAAGGCAAGGGAGCCCGAGTGGCTAGGTATGTAGAAAGCATCTTCCCAGAGCACAGATCAGGGCAGAGAAGGGCAGATCTTTACTCTGGGGAGCACATGAAGGCTATCCAGCACACGCACCATATCCTTTTGTGCATCTGTGACCTTGCTCAGGCAACCCCCGCTGCCTTTCACACCTTCCCCTATAGAACAAGAGAACCTATAGTTCTCTCTATAGGTCCAGACCCTAATACTGCATACCCCCAATTCCTGTTCAAATAACACTTCCATTGTGAAGTTTTCACGACCCTCAGTTAGAGTTAATTATTCCCTCTGTTGTGTCTGAGTTGAAATCCTAGCTCTGCACTTAAAAGCTATGGGACCTTAACCAGTTACTTAACAACTTGATGCCTCAATTTCCCCAGCTGTGAAATGAGGTAATTACTGACATTTTTTACAGGGTGTTTTGATGACTACATGGTGTATGTTTCATCCCTATCGAACACTTAGGATGATATCTGCCACATAGGAAGCATTCCAGAGATGAAAGTTATCATCACCCCATCATCATCATGCCTGCACTTATCCCAGTCTACTTGGGGGCATGATTAGCCCTGTACCGTTTGTTCCTCAGTCACAGAAGGGCAGATGCTTCTCTTACTTTAGATACTTGACATTGAGCTCATTGCTTTGGACATGGAGGTGGTTAGGACATGTTTGTGGACTTTAATTGACCTGAAGATGAGGGAAGCAGACTAGGTGGGTGAAGTACATGCTGTTTTCTTCCAGTCCTTTGAAAACTCTAATCTCAGGATTTTGACACGCACCAACGATTGACTACAGTTCATTTATAGAAACTGTGCTTGTTACAGCCAGGAGTTATCAAAGAGCCTTAATAGGCATCTCTTAACCTGTGAGCACTTAAACAAAGACCCTGATTGAGAACCCGAATACTCACAGTTATTGGCATATGGAGAATCAATGCAAATCTTTATTCCATCATCATTTTCCTGTCCACATTACTGATCCCTGATCCCAACTACTTGACCCCTGATCTCCATGGATTCCAAGAATAATAGAAATTAGGTGTATAGGTCTGTTCTTAACACACTCTTTATTTAGCTATAGACAAAAGTCTGGCTTGAGGGGGAACAGGAGAGTATGTCCTCCTCCAAACACATTCACTGTTCAACAAGAATATTTCAGGCAAGATATTGATCTGGTGGTTGTTACTACTGGTGTAAAGAAGTTAAAGGAAACAGTAACTCTGGAATTCTGGAGACAATGGGTGAAGCCTTTTGTGTCTGCTCTCTTCCCCTCTAACATTTGGAATATTCCAACCCCACCTGATCCCACTCCCAAACTTAAGTGCCATGATAGAAGACTAAGCTATGCCACTGGCTATAAAGAGACAAGAACTAATATTTATTGAGCACATACTATACACAAGACCTTGTGTCAAAAACTTCATGTCACAATTTAACAATTCTGTTTACAAAATCCTGTGATGTTGGTAATATAATACATTTTTATACATTGGAGATTTGTTATGAATAGTACGTTTGGAGAGCATAGGGGGGGTCTCAGGACCATGATGGAGCTGAGGATTCCATGGTGAGCAATATAAACACTGCCTCGGGCCTCATGAATCTTATGATTAAGTGGTTCTGCTTATAGGTTTGTTCTTACACAAATTCCCATTATTTCAAAATTATGTTAACTAAAAACAGTGATTTTGATATGGAAAAGAGGGTTACAAATTAGAAAGCTTTAGATTTATAACAACAAAGTTAATTTTCCTGCAGAATATAACATTACTTTATAGATATAAATTATTTATTATACTGAAAGGGGGAAAATGATCTCTGAGGGGATAAAATCAAGCTTCCTCCTTTGGGAACTAATCACAAGTGTGCAAGGCACTTCCGCTAAGTAAGAGGCTGAATGTTTCTGAAATATAGACGATAAAAGAAAGTTAAGATATATAACACTATGAAATAGACTTGGATCAGTCCTGTTGCGCCTCAAATGAGGAGTTTCTCATTTACGTCTTAGTCAAGCCAAACAGGAGCTGTAAAACACGATATGAAGATGTTAATCTTTGAGGGAAAATGGAAGCAAGGTAGCAGAGAGTACTTTGAATCATCCAAAGAAACCAGCAGCACCAGGAGCAAGTGCCGCCTGTGAGGCGTGCCAAGGGGAGCTTGCAAAGCAGGCACTGTTAACAAGGTAAACGGGGATCACCTGTGGAGGTAGTTAGCTATGTAAGAGTCCGGGGTCCGGCTTGGCCCACAGAGAATCTACTTCCGGAGCTCCGTGGCAGGTCGATGAGTCTGAACTTTTAAAAGTTACGTATGGGGCTTCCCTGGTGGCGCAGTGGTTGACAGTCCGCCTGCCGATGCAGGGGACACGGGTTTGTGCGCTGGTCGGGGAGGATCCCACATGCCGCGGAGCGGCTGGGCCCGTGAGCCGTGGCCGCTGAGCCTGCGCGTCCGGAGCCTGTGCGCCGCGGCGGGAGAGACCACAACAGTGAGAGGCCCGCAAAAAAAAAAAAAAAACCAAAGAAGCAACCTATGTGATTCTGAAAACAAGTGGTCCCAAGGCCAATTTTAAGAACTATTAATGGAGCAAATAAAGAATGCTGATGGCAAAATTTTGAGGAAATAATAGCTTTAGTGAGATGGAAAAGAAAAGGAGATAGGAAAGGAAATAAGGATACCATGAATAAGAGGAAGGACAAGAGGCAAAGCGTACAATTTTAAGGAGAGTCTCGGCAAATGCTGCAGAGTATCAGTGAAATGAGGGCAGAGAGGAAGCAGAACAACACTTGAAATCATCTGTAAAAGGTGAGTAAACCAGTTGGAATTGCCTTTAACATTCAATTTTATTTCTTTCCTAAATATTTCTGAACTTGAACTGATTGTCTTGTTTGGAAACCTAAGTTGGAGGAGTCACAAACCAATAAGGGTTTGATTTGATTTCTGAGTGAAAACTTTGAAACACACACCGTTGTTGAAAAAAAAATATTACAGTGAATACTCTTATACCCACTACCTAGATTCTACTGTTAATATTTTATTTACTCGCTTTATTACATTCCACATATCTATCTTCTAGGCCGCTACCTGTTATCCCATCTGACTTTCAATGCATTTCACAAAGATATGAGCCCATTTCTTCCCAAAGACTTCAGGATGCAAATAGAATTCACTATTTGTGTAGTTTTTAATGTAAAATTTACAAGCAATGAAATATACAACTAGTAAGTATACATTCACTGAGTATCGACAAGTGTGTACACCCGGGTAACCCATATTCCTAACAAGATACCATCACCCCACACTCTCAGCCTCAAACAATATTCTAAATTTTACACCACTTATTTGCTTTTTCTGTTTGATAATTTCATATAGATGGAATAATGTAGTATGTTCCCTTTTATGTGAGGTTTCATACACTCAGAAAAATGTTTTTGAGATTCATTCATGTTGATGAATGTGTTAATAATTTTATTTGTGAATAGTATTCAATTAAATGAATATGTCAGAGTTTGTTTCTCCATTCTCCTATTGAAGGTTACCAGGGCCGTTGCCAACATTAAGCTATAAGTAATAACGCTGCTATAAACATTCTTATACAAGTCCTTTGCAAATATATGCTTTTATTTGTCCTGGGTAAATACCTAAGAGTAGAGGTTTTTTATGTCTTGGTCACTATTCTTCATCAAATGTATGTTTTGCAAGTAATTTTCCTTGTCTGTGGCTTGCTATTCATTTTCTTTATGGTATTTTTTTGATGAACAAGTTTTAAATTGTAGTGAAGTCGAATTTAACGTTTTTTACAGCTATTGCTTCCAGTGATCTAAGAAGCACTTGCCTACCCCCAAGTCATAAAAATGTTGTATGTTTTCCACCAAAAGCTTTATAGTTTTACCTCTTAGTCTATGACTCTTCTTGAATTAATTTCCATGTATGGTGTTAGGTAGGGTTTAATTTCATGTCCCACCTCAAAACACTGTGATTCCAACATCATTTGTTAAAAAGAGTTTCCTTTTCCATTAGATTGCTTTGATGCTTTCTTTTTTTCCAAAAAATCAATTACCATAGGAGGGTAGCTCTATTTCTGGATTCTCTATTCTGTTTGTGAGAGCCATCCAACTGTATGCCAGTACCACACTGTCCAGATTATTCGTAACTTTATAGTAAGTTTTGAAGTTGGGTAGTGTAAGTCTTCCAATTTTGTTCATCTTTTTCAAGGTTGATTTGGATATTCTAGGTATTTCTCATTTCAATATAAATTTAAAAATTAGTTTGTCAACCTATAACTTCCCCTAAAAAGCCTCCTGGAATTTTGAGCGAATTGAGAGCCTAACAGAATTGAGCTTTCCAATTCATGAATATTTAATTGTGATAGTATGATTTATAATAAAAATATATATTTGGTTTTTAAACAACTCCCCAAACCCCCTCCCCCCATTTCTGGCACAGAGCTTCTAAAACTCTTGGAATTTACTGTGGAGAGCTACAAAGGTGTCTCTTGTTACGTTAATAAAAGAACTTTTGGAAAACACCTGAAGATGGGGGCTGGTTGCCAGGAAAACCGACCAGGTGATTAGTGGGTGGAAACTTTTGAGTTCCAGGCCCACGCCCCCAGGGAGGGGAGAGGGGCTGGAGATTGAGTTCAATTGTTAATGAACAGTGACTTAATCAGTCGTGTCTATGAAATAAAACCTTTATAAAAACTCAAAAGGATGGGGTTCTAAGAGCTTCTGGGCTGCTGGGCATGTGGAGATTTATGCTGGTTTGCCCAGAGAGAACTTGGATGTTCCATACCTTGCCCCGTGCCTTGCCCTATGCCTCTCTCCTATATGGCTCTTCCTGAGTTAGATCCTTTTATAATAAATCAGTAATCTGTAAGTAAAATGTTTCTCTGAGTTCTCTGAGCCACTCTAGCAAATTAATCAAACCCAAGGAGGAGGTCATTGGAGCCTCTGATGTATAGTCAGTTGGTCAGAAGACAAGGTGACACCCTGGATTTGTGATTGGCATTTGAATTGGTGGGGTGCTGTGTTGTAGGACTGAACTCTTAACCTGTGGGATCTGACCTATCTTCAGGTAGATGGTGTCAGAATTAACTTGACTTGTGGAACACACAGCTGATGTTGAATTGCCTGTTGGCATGGGAACCCACACACATACATTAGAATTGGGTGCAGAAACTTATGTATAGCTCTCCATTTATTTATATCTTCAGTTTCTTCCCACAATATTTCATAGCTGTCAGTACAGGATTCTTGCATATTATTTTTTTAAAATTCCTAAGTAATTTTAATGCTGTTATACATAGATTTGTTTTAATTTTCCAATTGCTTGACGTTAGAATATAAAAACTAGAATTGATTTTTGGATATTAATCTTGTATCCTGCAATCTTTCTAATTAAGTTTACTCATTATTTCTGGTAGTTATTTCATGAATTTTTAGGATTTCCCACATAAATAACCAGGTTATCTATAAGTCATGGTTTTACTTCTTCCTTTCTATCATTTTTACTTCTTGTTTATTTTTCTCACCTTACTATAATGCCTAGAACATCCAGTAAAATGATGAACAGAAGTGCCAGGAGGGAACAGCTTTGTCATGTTACTGATCCAATGGAAAATTGTTCAATATTTAGCAATTAAGTATGATTTAGATATAAGATTTTTCTAAATGCCTTATATCAAAATGAAGAAGTTCTATTTGAGAATTTCTAACAAAATTGGTGTTGGACTTTGTAAAATGGTCTGTCTGAATCTATTGTAGTGATTATACGGCTTTTTTCATTTATTCTTTTCACATGATGAATCACATTGTTTGGTTTGTAAATGTTAAATAAACCTTGCACTACTGGAATAAGCCCTTTTTGACCATGAAGTATTGTCAACTTCAGGTGTAAGATTTGATTTGCTAATCATTTACTAAGGACTTTTGCACTATTTTCATGCTCTATTGTTCTTGTTATGTCTGTCCATGTATGGCATTAGGTTTATGCTGATCTCATAAAATACGTTGGGATATCTTTATTCTTCCTCTATTTTCTGAAAGATTTTGTGTGATATTTGTATTATTTCATCCTTAAATATTTGATATAATTCACAGTTAGAGCCTGGAGTTTACTTTGTGGAAAGGTTTTTTGATACAAAATCCATTTGTTCAATGGATACAGAGCTATTCAAATTTTTGTTTTCATTTTGAGTCAGTTTTGATGTTTTATTTTTCAAGAAGTATTTCCATTTTATCTAAGCTATCTAATTGCCTGGTATAATTTTATTCATAAAATTAACTTATCCTTTAAATGTCATTCCTAATATTGGCAATTTTGTTCTGTCTCTTATTTACGTGATCAGTATAATTAGAGGATTATCCATTCTGTAGATTGCCTTCAAATAACCAACTTTTGGTTTCTATTATTTTTCTGTTTTCTATTACATTTATATTTCTTCTTATATACTCTTTTTTTGGTTCCTTAAGTTGGAAACTTAGGATATCTCTTTTAGTTTATTGTTTTTCTTTTTTACTGTAAGCATTTAAACCTATAAATTTCCCTCAAAATGTTGCTTTAGCTGCAATACATGAATTTTTGAAATACTGTGTTTATCATTATCTGGTTCAGTTTTCTAATTTTCCTTATTTCTTCTTTGATGCATGTAATTTTTTTAAAATTCTAAATATTAAAAGTGTGTTGTTTTATTTTCAAATATGATGCTCTAGATGTCTTGTTATTAATTTCTAGTGAAATTTCACTTTGGTCATAGAACATACTACTTATGGTTTCAACCCTTTTATATGGGAGATTTATTATATAGCCTGGAAAATAGCCCATTTTGGTGAATGTACCATGGACACTGGAAAAGAAGGTGTATTTTGCTGGTGTAGAATAGAGACTTCTATAAATATCAATTATTTCAAGGGAATTGATAGTGTTATTCTCATTTCCATATTTTTACCTTTTTTCTAATTATTATATCAATTTCTAAGATATGAATGTTAAAATCTCCAAATATTGTTGTAGATTTGTTCATTTTTTCTTTTAACTTTGTTTCTTGTATTTTGAAACCATTTTATTAGTTACATAAGGATTTGTAATTGTTATATCTTCCTGGTGAATTAAATATTTTATCATTATGAAGAGGCCAACTTTATGTCTGATAATACTGTTTTGAATCTACTGTATCAGATATTAATGTAGTCATCCCAGTATTCTTATGCTCAATGTTTGTGTGATATTTTTCTACTCATTTATTTTTATTCTACTTGTATTATATTTAAAGTGCATCACTTGTAGACAACATATACAGCCTGATAATGTCTGACTTCTAATTGTAATGTCAAGCCTAATAATATTTAAACTGAGGAATCATATGGGTAGATTTGCTTCTAGCATCATATTATTTTCTGTTTGCTCAACTGCTACTTTTCTTGTGTTCTTCTTTCCTTGCTTTCTCTTGGACTTTATAAATATTTTAAAATTTTAACTTATTTTTGTCTTTTTAGATTTGTTTCTTTGCCTTATTTTTAGTGACTATTTAGTGACTGCTCTAGTAATTACAATATACATTCTTAACTTTTTCAGTTACTTAAATATAATTTGTACCATTTCACATAAAATATAAATAACTTGCAATGATGTAATGCACTAATGTAAATATATTTAGCACTGTTCCCATTCCTCATGCTTTAGTTGTCATATGTATTACATCTATTTATATTATAAACCTCACAAGACAAGGTTATAGTTTTCCCTTTGAGTTGCATGTATTTTAAAGAAATTAAGAGAAAAATAGTATTTTACATTTATTCACTTATATATCATTTATGATGCTCTTTATTCCCTTTCTATCTGATATCATCTGAATTTCCATCATTTCCCTTCAAACTGAAGAATTTTCTGTAGACTTTCTTGTAGTATAAGTAGGCCAGTATCTGACTATGTCTTCATTTTGTCATCATTCTTGAAGAATATTTTTGCTGGATCTAGAATTCTGGATAAAGAGTTTATTATTTTTAATGATGATATTGTCTTTTTTCTTACTGCTCATGAAAGATGTTTTCCAGCTGCTTTCTGAAGTAAGAGGTCATTCAAATTGTTGTTCCCCTGTATGCAACTTCTTTTTTCTGACTTCTTTTAAGGTTTTCCCTTTGATTTATGGGAATAGGACTATGAAGTACAGGCATGGTTGTGTTATACTTACCTGCTTGGTTTTTGCTGAGCTTTTTGAATTTAAAAATTTATCTTTCACTGAATTCGGAAAATTTTCATTTAATGTACGTTCAAAATTTTTCTGCCTCACTCTCTTGATCTTTTCCCTCTGGATTCAAGTAACATTATGTTAAATGTAGGTCCCTAAGACTTTTTTTTGGCTTATAAACAATAAACATTTGTTTCTCACATTTAAGAAAGCTGAAAGTCCAAGATTAAGGGGTCTGCATGGTCCAATGAAGGTCTTCTGCTGGGTCCCAGATTTCTTGTATCCTCACATTGCAGAAGGGACAAAGGAGCTCTCTCAGACCTCTTCTATGAGGGCACTAATAATCCTAGTCATCTCCCAAATATCCCACCTACTAATGTTACTGAATGCAAGTTCGTGTGCCCAATGTACAGTGAGGCCAAAGAAACCTAAACATAGGAGTTTGCAGCAGAGAAAGGTTTATTGCAAAGCCAAGAAAGGAGAACAGATGGCTCATGCTCACAAATCCCAAACTCCTCACTGGTTTTCAGGGAGAAGTTTTATATGCAAAATTTTTGATGAAGGCTGCAGGGTATATGACTTTGTTCTGATAGGTTGATGGTGAAGTAACAAGGCATTGGCTCCAGGTCTCATGCTCAGCCTGGGTGCAGACAATTTCCTGAAGAAGAACTCAGAGATTCTCTGTTAGGTATATTCCTTGAGGAGGAACCAGGACCATGCCCTAAGACTTTGCTATTATTTTTCAATAATGTAGGTTTTCTCTTTAAATTAGTTTCCATTGATTAACTTTATTTAATGAGCCTCTCCTCTATCATATTCATTTTTATGTTATGCCTGTGCAGGGAATTTTTATTTCAGATATTGTCTTTTATACTTATACAATTTCCACTTGCTTGTTTTGAATACTTTTTAAAAGTATTTACATACCACAAAGTTCACATTTTAAGAGTATAAGTCAGTGATTTGTAGTAAACTTAGAGATTTATGAAACCATCACCACAATCCAGTTTTAGAACATCTCTCTCACCCCAAAGAGATTCCTAGTGCCCATTTAAGCCAATCTCCACTCCCATTCCCAGCTCTAGTCCACTGCTACCCATGTTTTACCTGGCTATTTCATATGAATGGAGTATGTTGTTTGTTTTGCCCAACTTTTTTCACTTAGCATAAAGCATTTGAGGTTTGTTCATGTTGAAACGTGTCTATAGTTTTTTTTCCTTTTATTGCTGAATAGGATGTCATTGTTTGGGTATGTCAAAATTTATTATCTGTATTTGGATTGACTTTACTTTTCGCCTATTAAAAATAATGTTGTAATGAATAATTTCATCTGGTAATTTCATCTTTCTCTGCCCTACTAGATGCAGAAATTCCTAAGTTAATAAAATTTCAAGTTTTCTTATGTCATTTATCCAAATCAGGTCAAATTTGTATCTTCAGAGAAGTGTGTTTGAGGAATAAAGAATAAATGCTCTGTTTGGCAGCAGATTTACTCTGAATTTAACATTATTTGATGTAAAAGGACTCTTCATCTGTTTGAATCCTGGGTGTTCCACAAATTAGAATTTCTTATGTTTAGGGCTGATGTTGAAGAATTACTTTAACTATGGTCTGAGAAAAAGTACAGTCCCACACAATTTCCTAAACAGATATTGATAGGTGAAACTAATAAATCAGTAGGCTTTTTTGACACTAAATATACAGGTAATTAAGAGATTAAATTGTCTCCATGAAGCTTAGCTCAGAGTTGAAAAAAAAGGCATAAAATCAATTCAACTTAATATACAAGTAAGAACTAGTTAAGGATACCTAATTATATATACCCTTGATTTTATACTCAACCTACACCATTTGCTTTAATGATATATCAAATTTAGACAATTAATAGTGCTTGCTTAAATTTTATTTAAATCGAGGTCTTTTAACATGATTAATTTTTCTATCAAAAGCTCTGGAAATGTTATTACTTCTAGAGGTAAGTGGGGCATAAAAATTTCTACCTTGAACTCAGAAATGCATCCAACAAGAGTCCAGTACAATCATAGCCTTCTAATGCTTTCATTGTAGCAGTCAGCATGGATTCAATGAACCACAATTCACAAAACAGCCATAAGAGGAGCAGTATTATGAGAGTAATAGTAATATACATGTTTTTAAAAATCTAATTTTTGAATAGTTTCCATGGGCTGGCATTTTCCTGAATTCTCATATACTCTTTATAACAGCCTTGTGGCATTAATTCTACCATCCTTGATTCACAAGCACCCCATTAGTCATAGACTTTGCATAATTTGTCCAAATCACTAGGTGAATTGATAATGGAGCCAGTACTCAAGTCCACTCTAGTATGTCACTCAGAAGTCATCATAACCTTGGGCATATTAGAGAGGCTGAGTTGGAAAGTCTTTGGATTATAGTATAAAATTATGAATTATTCTTCTTAGAGTATTTAAAAATCAGAAAGCCTGAGAGGAAATGAGGGTATGGGATAATTCATATGCATGTGGAAATATTTTTTGCTGAAAGTGGAATGCCAACTCCTAGATATGATAGGGAAAACACATTATTCATTTTTACACTGTTCTGTATAAACTCAGCCAACAGTTCATGAATTTGTTTATTCAACCCAGTCAGACATTGTATATATACCATCCATGTCCATTTATAATTGAAACTGTGTTTTTCTTCATTTTTGATAAATACCATATTTGTGTTTTAAAATGAACTTATTACATATAAGTTGAATGCCTGACACAGTGTGTGCTCAAGGCAGAATGATCAATGAAGAGAGCATCTACTCAGTGCAGGTCACCCTGCTGTGTGATCTTACATACATTATCTCAGTTCAACTTCACAACAAAGTTAGAACAACAATACTCATATCATCAGAAACAAATGCTAAAGGTAAAAAAAAAAAGTTATCTGATAGTCTTGTCTACCTTGTGGTAGCATTGACAGTTTAAACAGTTGAATTTGATTTGTATGATTCTAAAATCCATATCCCTCAAACTGATACAAAAAGACTAAGGTAGTTATTGAATTTAAGTATTAAATTTTGAACTGAGTTCCCTAGATAGTCATTTTTTTTAAAAAAAAAAGGATAATATTCATTACTGGCCAAGAGAATGCTTTCAATGGAAATGACATTTCTCTCACCTCATGAAATTCTATGAGGAAATTGTAAAGTGCCTGAGCCTGGCATATTTTTCTATCATTTTACTTTTAACTTACTAGTATCTTTTAATTTAAATGGGTTTCTTTCAGGCAGCATATATTTGGGGCTTGCATCTTTATTCAATTAAGTAATCTCTGCTTTTAATTGAGGCATTTGGATAATTTACATTTTATGTTATATTGATATAGTTGTATATCAAACTACCATGTTCCTATTTGTTTTTCTTTTGTTCCAATTATTCTTTGTTTTCTTTTTCCTCTTTTTCTGCCTTCTGTTGTATTCATTAATTATTTTTAGTATTCCATTTTGTCTCCTTTTGTTGTCTTATTAGCAATAACATTTTGTTCCTTTAGGAACTCCAGTTATACATTACACTACTTGAAGTTGACCCATAATTTCTTTTCTTTTTTTCTGTCAATGTTTCATTTTGGATAGTTTTCCATTGCTATGTTTTCAAGTTCACTAATCTTTTCTTCTGCAATATCCAATCTGCTATTTATCCCATCCAGTTTAGTTCAGACATTGTAGTTTTTAGTCTCTAGAAATTTGATCTTAGGGGAAAAATATATATGGAGACATGAAAAGATACAGACTTCAATAGAAATATGGAATTTCACATCTCTACTTAACTCCATATTTTATTTAATGCTGTCTTTCATTTTTCTATTTGATTCTGTCTTTGCTGTCACTTCTTTATTATATGGAATACAATTATAATAATAATTTTAATGTCCTTATTTACTAATTCTATCATATTTTTCATTGCTCTGTCATTTTTGATTGATTTATTCTCATAATGGGTCATATTTTCCTGTTTCTTTGCATGCCTGATAATTTTTTTACTCAGGTGCCTGATGTTACAAATTTTATCTTGTTGGGTACTGGATACCTTTACAGTTCTATAAATCTTTTATGGTCTTTATTGTGGGATTTAATTAAGTCACTTGGAATCAGTTTGGCTATTTTGGACCTTGCTTTTAAACTTTGTTAGAAGGGACAAAAGGAGCATTCAATTTAGGGCTAATTTTGTCGTACTTCTAAGGCAAACCCTTCTGCATACTGTACCTGATACCCATTTTTTTTCCACTTGAACTGGTAGAAAAATTAACTATCACTGGCCCTTTGTGATCTCTGGAGATTTTTCTCCTCTAATCTTTTTGAGTGTTTCTTTCTCTATCCTCAGGTAGTTTTCTCATACTCATGTACTGATCAGTATTGATTTGAAGACCTAAAGGGGACCCTCTGCAGATCTCCCAAGCTCACTCTCTCTCTCTCTGGAGCTATCTTCAATGCTACTATACTCTGCGAACTCTAGCCACCTTACTTCCCCCAGGCTCTTATGTCAGAGACTGTCAGGCTATATTTGGCCTGGAGACTCTCCCTAGACAGTAGGCTGTGAAATCATAGTGCTCACACCACTTGCTTACTATCTTTCAGTGAGAGTCCTTGTCCTGTGATGCTTAAATGTTGAATTTCTCAAAAGTTATTGTTTTAATAGATTCTGTGTGGTTTCAAGTAGGTGGGTAAGTTTGGTCCCTTTTACTTAATGTTGGGTAGAAGAAGAGATCCACACTATTTTAAAAAATTATTTGTCATTTAAAAATAACTGTCAACTAGAGATGATCAACAGCTGTTTGTTCTTTCTAGAATGTTCTTGTGTCCTCCACTTTCCCAGAGCTCCCACCTCTGGATACATCTTTACTTTTTCCATTTTTATCCATTTAAGTTATTGGTCAGCATTTTGTGGATACTTGTGTTTGTGAAAACTCAGCTAGAAGGTAGTTAATATTTTTTAAACGTTGTTATGAGCAGGAAACTTACACATTTTGTCTTACTGATGTAGAGCCTCACACTGAGAGAAAGGAAACCAAACATCAAAGAAATATACACTGCCAAGATCAGTTAATAACTGTCAGAAATGAGATTTAAACCCAGATCTGTCTAATTCTAAAGCCTACAATCCTTCCAATATACTGTACCATCTCTTAAAGAAGGTAGAAGTCATTAATAATTTTAAGTAAAGCTGAGTCCTTGGGGACTGTAGAAAAGAAAAACAAAGAACAGAAAAACAGAGCCTCCCCCAACCTTTGCCCACCACAATCTAAGTTAGGACTTCAGCTGTTAAAGTATCCTTACATAGTCAATGCTTACAGTGTAATAAACCACAGAAAGATGTATTCAGATTGCACAGCCCTGAAAACTTAAAAACCATGTGCCACAAGTGAGCACTTGATATTCTGTTCGAAGCATAGGATAGTTTCACAGGAAACTGATGATATAAAGACTGAAAATTGTGGCCATTTGAAATATTTGTCTCCCTCCACCCCAAATTTTTAAAATTTCTTCTGTAACTAAAATACATAAGATTGCCTGATTCATTAGGACTATATAGTAATTTTAGGCAAATGGTCCCAAGAGGGAAGGTGATGCACATTTCTTCTGAATTATCAAGCTGTTTCATACTTTACCTTCTTCATGTCAATAATGATCTATTTAAAGTTTTGTAATTTTTTTATCCTTTTCATTCGTATTGTCATAGGAATAGTATTGATTTCATGTCTCCCTCTATTATAGCACTATAATATTGTTCAAAAACTATCTATTAGCATGTCACATTCTTTCATTTGATTGCGGGTCCCTTAGGAATATACTTAAATACAATGCCAGGTTCATACTAATGGTATCAATTTTGTTCAAATGAACTGAGCTGAAAGGTTTTCTTAACATTGCCTCTAAAAAACAATAGAGCTTAAAATTTTTCTCAGAGTAATCATAGAATTCAATAAATAAGTGTGGCTTTGTTAGTAGGTTAGTTGATGGGTGAAATGCAAGTGTACCAGTATAATCTAACAATTTTGTTAGGCGCTAACGAGGCTTAGTGGAAAGCACATGGACTTCAAAGTCAGTTTAGTTGCCCCTAATTAACTTGAACAAATTACTTACATTCGCTTCTTTGTTCATCTGTGGTTAGTTTTTAACTTATAGCATTTGCTGGGCCTATTCTACATGCCAGGGTTAGAGTGGTAAGCAAGACAGACCTTGTCTTTTCTCTTATTGGACTTTCTAGGGAAGCAGACAAGGTCTGTTTCTGTTGGGAAGATGTATGATCAACAAATGCAGTACATGTTCAAGTGGTGGAAGCACGGGTGTCACCTGACTTGGCCTGGGCGAGGACAGGGAAGACTTTCTGGGAGAAGACAAGGTTGCGACTTGAGAGATGTAACGGGGATTACAAGTTAAGTCAAGTGAAGCAGGCAGGGGGATCTATAGGGGACACAAGTGTGGAAGAAGGAAGATTTCACAGAATGATAAGGGATGATTTCTTTCTTTTCTCACCTCAATAGCTACTGCTTAGAAAGTGATGTTACAGCCAACTCTATAGCATGAAACACTACTTTCTTCAGGAACATGTTACAGTAGAGAATTCCTTACTCTGTGGTTTTAATGGCCATCTTGCATTTGAATTGTGGATTCATTTAATCTTTGAAAAAGAAAGACAAAAACAAAATACATGATTATGGGGGGAAATGGCACTGTACACATAGTAAATCATTTACTTTTCACCTTAACCCAATGAGGAAATTATGGCACTAAGAAGAGAAACAACTCGCCTAAGGTCACATAGCTCGTAGGTGGCTGTGCTGGATTCAGACTCACAAGGTCTATGTTCTTAAGCAGGGTGGAATTCTTACAATGCTGATAGTCTTCTCTGCTTGTGGGTAACTATAAAGAATCGGTTTAAATGTTAGCCAGTGTTTTACTAATTTGTTTAACTACTCAAAGTCTCTGTTCCCTTCTCTCTGAAGAAGGGCAGAATATGACTTACCTCATGGAGTATTAGGAGGATGAATTGAGTTATAAGAAAGTAAATTTGCAGCCAGACTCTGGCCCTGATTAGCAGTGTGACTCTGGTACCTCAAGCCTGCTACCTACATCTCAGTTTCTTATATTTAAAAGATGAAGAATAATATTGACTTACTGAGCTGTTCTGAGTTGGGAAGACTCTCCAAAGCAGCTCCTGGTATGTTGAAGTTGCTCAGTAATTATTGCCTCACTTCCTCTCTTCTCCTACTTTACCTTATCTTCTCCCATAGTCCTCTTTCATTTTTCTTTTCCTGTGGCCAACTTGCTTCCCATCTATGCCTTGTCTCCTTTGATCCACAATAGCCCTGTCCTTCTACCTGTCAGTTCAGTTCTAAATGTGATTACAGAGAAATGGATGGTATCTGAAAACGGGATTCTTCTAAAGTAATGTTGATACTTTCTCTACAACTTCCTTAAAAAAGTGACCTGAAATTAGAGAAGGCAGGTCGATACCTCTTTCTACTTGGAGATTCTTTTATTTCAACCATTTGGCAAAGGGCTAACCCAGCACCGCCCAGCTTTCAGAACATTCTGCAGCAGTGAGCACAGTAATCCTGTTATCTCTCAGATACAGATCACGGGATCCTTAGCTGAACCCTCTAAATTTGTATTTTGCTTGACCAAGCTCTGGTGATAGGCTTTGTGTCCTTAAATATGTGTAAAATGGCAAGGTTCAGAAGCATGTACCCTGGCAACTGAGGTCCTTGAAATAAAGGGTTCTGAACAAGGCAGGGGGCGGGGGGAGCGGCGGACAACCAATGAAGAAAACTTCAAGGAAAAGTCTTTGGAACATATTGATGTTTTTACCAACTAATGTTTGTCCTTGGGTGGGGAGCACTTCTTTGGAATCCTACCTATATATATAAAACATACATGGAGAAGTAGAATAATTTTGTATAGGGAAAAAGGTCTCATTATAGGGTGACACTTATGATGAACTATCTAGCGGTCAGTAACCAACTATATTTCTATGTGCCAACCCACCTCCAAGTTACCAGTGACTACTAGAAAAATGGTCTTGGCAGGTCGAGCAACAGAGGGAGGACTTAGTTTCTGGGTTAAGAATAAAGTGACCAAAGATACAAGAGGCAAAGACTATGGTGACCAACCTTGATGTTGGACAGATATTCATTTGTATATTGGCGCTGTACCCTTGGCCAGTTACTGACCACTCTGAATATCAGTTCCCTTATCTGTCAAACTGTGGTCTTCATGCCTGCCTCATAGAGTTTCGTGTAAATCCATGTAAAAGTTGTCAGTAGAATGCTGGTACAATGTATCTGCTCCAAAAATGTTAACAGGATTGAATTGAAAGGGAATACTCCAGCACATAAAGACTCACTCACACAACATCCTTGCCTGATAACCACTGCTTAAATGTTCCCCGTAAGGGAGAGCCTAGTGCTTTGTGCTGAGGCCCATGCAGTGTTACATTGTTACACATAGCTGTAAGGGGAGTGAAGTCAAAATTATTCAGGCAAATTTAAGCAAGACATTTTAAATACAGACCCTTGGTCATCATTTAGTTTTTTTACCCTTTATCTTTAAATATGCTTTGAACAAAATTCAAGTTTGTTAGAAAACAAAATCATTATTAGAATGAGTCAGCCCTTAGAATGCCCCTGTTGTTATTAATAAGAGAGAACACCTACACTGTACTGGAAAATATACTAGATGCAAAAAGATGAAATATTGACTTGAACTTAGCCCAAACAACAGCCCTATGCAGTAAATATTATTATGCCTACTTTACAGATAGAGAAATTGGAACTCAAAATAAACGTAACTAGTTTAATATCATACACTTAGAAAGAGCCAAGATGGGATGTGAAACTAGATAAGTCTCTCTTGCTCTTTATTTTCTGCAACCCTTCCTTTTGAACTTTCTTCAGTCTTCCACTTCACAGTAACAGCATGCCTACTCCATGTCTCATGTGTAAGCACATAAAAAGCTTGCCCTCTGTGCCAGGATATTCCAGGATAACGTCTTCAGAAAATCTGTTAATCTCCACTCCAGGAAGAACACTCCAGACACTCAAAGTTCAGAAAGGGGTATCCAAACCTCCAAGGGCAGCCATAGTTAATGACAGCTTCTAATTACTGCTTATGTTTCCTTCTGGATGAAAGGAACAAGTTCAAAGATTTCAAAGATATTAAGATGATTTGCCAGTGGGACAAACTCAGAACAAAGTAAACCCAGTGACCCAAGTAAAGACCATATGGAACAATTCAAATACAATGCATGTGATGGATATTTTACAAACACTGGAAGAAGATGAGTGAAGTGATTCGTATTATTTATTGACTCTAACAGCATTTGCTTACAGGGTTTTGGGGAAGAGAACTAACATTTGCTTGTTCCTTCATTCCATTCACAAATATTTGTTGCGCATTTACTATTGCCAGGCAGTGTCCTAGGACCTGGGATAAAGCAATTACCAAGCTAAATGGTCTGATGGGGCTAACAGTCTAGTGAAGGGAAGACAGTCAATCGAGATAAAATAGAAATGATCAGGTAGTGATAAAAGCTATGTAAAGAATCCAAGTATATTCATGTGAAAATGAGTTTATTGGGACCACTTTAGGTAAGGTACTCATAAAAGGCTGTAAATGGGAGTGGCTGAAAAGATTCAGCCATGTGAATATTGAAGAGCCTCCCAGTCAGTCATAGGGGACATCTAACACAAAGTCCCTATGACAGGAGGGAGCATGCTTGTGTGTTCAAGGAATGAAAAATAGAAAAGACAATGTGATGTGTGTAACGAGCAAAGGGGAGAGTGTCAATGATAAAGTAAAAAACATAGGAGGGGCTGTGAAATAGAAACTTCTTCATAAGCCATGGCAAGAAGTTTGTCTTGTTCTAAGTGCTCAGTGAGTCATGGAAGAGGACTGTTGCTGGTGAAATGGATGTGTTGGTCCATGGCATTGAAAGCCACAAGACTGAGGGAGAGAACAGATGTGGATAAAAGGGCCAAGGACAAAGGCCTGGGATAGTCCACCATTCAGGGACAGTAAAAGAATATAAGTGGGTAAGGAGGTAGGAGAAATATAAGAGGTAGGATAAATGTCAACCCATTGTGACATTAGTGAAGCCAAGAGAAGGAAATACTTCACTGCAGAGAGAGAAATCAGCATGTCAATCACTGCTGCGAAGAAAAGGGACAGAAGAACTGGGAAGTGACCATCAGGAATGATTGATAACCTTGACGTAATCTCTGGAGATGGTGAAGATGGAAGCTTTATGGAATGGAAAATATGAGGTGATAAAGAGGAGCTATGGGCATTTCTTTCAAGAAATTCTCTTAGAAAATGAAAAATTCAGGGCATGGATGAAAGAGAATGTGGTGAAAGTAAGAATGTTTTTCTAAACCAAAGAAATTATAGAGTAGTTTTTAAATTTTGGTGGGTTGATAGAAACTATCTAGAAGGGAGGGAAAACTATTGACTCAAAGAGAAGGGGGGTCATTTCAGGAGCAAAGTCTGAGATAATGAGAAGGGATGATGTCTAGAGCGCTGTGGAAGGGCTGATGGGAGACAGTGCCTGCTCCATGTTCAACACTTTAAAAAGGATTGGAGCCTCAAACCAACTTATGTGGGAGACAGTATTATCACCATTTTATAATTAAGATAAAGAAATAAAGGAACTTGACTGCTAAGGTCCTAGAGAATCATTAATTCTTGCATCTATGGATTCTACCTGCCCACATCAGATGGGACATTGAATTTCTACCTTATGTGGAAATGTTTATCATCATATGACCTTCAAACACTGCTGCCCAATCCTGCAGTGTAATCACTTGTCACTCTCCTAAACCAACCCTGCAGTTCCAAGAAAACCAAGTAACTTGCCACTTGGAAACTGTGTCATGTTTTTTATGCAACAGGTGGCCTGTGAATACCTTCTTCCCTCAGTAGCAAACCCATTGTCCATCTCTCCTCCATCCTGCATATGTCTCAAGGCAATTCAAGAGCCCACTCCTCTACCCAGGCACTATTGATTCTTGACTTTACTCCTTCAGTCCTTGTTCTTGCCTTTTTTAGTGTAAACATCACACTGTATTGTGATTGGAAGTTTACATGCCTGTGTTCTCAACTAAACTGGGAGAAGAACCTTGAATCAGGAAACATGTGCTCAGTGTAGGACTTAACATAAAATGGGACACTTGGTAAATATTTGTGAAAGGAGGAAGGGAAAGAAGATCCATGGTTAGCATCATGATTGATATGTTTACTTCTTGTGTGTGTGTGTGTGTGTGTGTGTGTGTGTGGTACATGGGCCTCTCACTGCTGTGGCCTCTCCCGCCGCAGAGCACAGGCTCTGGACGCACAGCTCCAGTGGCCACAGCTCACGGGCCCAGCTGCTCTGCGGCATGTGGGATCCTCCTGGACCGGGGCACGAACCCGTGTCCCCTGCATCGGCAGGCAGACTCTCAACCACTGCGCCACCAGGGAAGCCCTATTTACTTCTTAAGTGATGCAAATATTTGAGAAATCAACTTAGATATTTTCATCACATTATTGACACGGGAAAGTAGAGAATCCCACTTTTTTATTGTCCCATTTGAGTATACAAGGTTTACCCTCTTCCTGGGCAAGAAACTGGGAAGAGGATAGAAGTCTCCTTTGGAAGAGGTGGTATCAACCACCCAGCTCAGGCACAAATTTTATTGATATCCACATCTTCTGTAGAACATTGGTTAGCATGCCTTGTCCCATAGCCTAAGACATGTAAAATGCCTGCTCAGTTCATGAGGATAATAATCACCTTTTTTTTAAAATTTGGAGACATAAAATAATTTGAGCTTCAGTGTGTTTCAGTCATTTTGTATAATAAAAAAATTAGGTAAATTGCCCAGTGAATGCTAGCAATAATCTCTTTTGCTTGTATTGTATGTCTTTGCCATTCTTTTGTTGTTGCTGTTCTCATAAACAGATGGTCTTTAAATAGTTATAATTTTTTAAAGTATAGTTGATTTACAATGTGAGTTTCTACAATTATTAGTTTCAGGTGTACAACATAGTGATTCAAAATTTTTATTTACTATACTCCGTTTAAAGTATTACAAGGCAATGACGATATTTCCCTGTGCTGTACAATATATCCTTGTTGCTTATTTATTTTATACATGGTAGTGTGTCTCTAAATCCCATACCCCATCTTGCCCCTCCCCCTTCCATCTTCCCACTGGTCACCACTAGTTTGTTCTCTATATGAGTCTGTTTCTGTTTTGTTACATACAGCCATTTGTTTTATTTTTTTAGATTTCACATATAAGTGATAAACTAGAGTATTTGTCTTTCTCTATCTGACTTATTTAACTAAGTATAATACCCTTTAAGTCCATCTACATCATTGCAAATGATCAAATTTCATTCTGTTTATGGCCTAGTAATAGTCCCTGTATGTGTGTGTGTGTGTGTGTGTGTGTGTGTGTGTGTGTGTGTGTGTGTTCTTAATCCAATCATCTGTTGATGGACACTTAGGCTGCTTCCATGACCTCATTACTCCTCAAAGTCACTATATATCACAAGGATTGTTCTTTTCCCTTCAGAGATAAGAAAACACTGACATGGAGATTTTGAATAAATTGCTCAAGGACACACAGTAAGCAAGCAGTGGAATCAGAGTTTGAGCTCAGTTCCATAAGATTCCAGTTATCCTAAGTTTACAAAGTTAGGAAAGATCAACAAATTGAAGAATATTAGCCTCTAAGGGACAGTCGCAATACAAATATAATGCAATGCTTTTCACAAGTTACACAAGGAATATCTAAAGGAGTGATTATCAAACTGCTCTATAGATCTTATGGTTTCAATGATAAAGCTTCCAAAAACTCAGTTTCTTGAGAAAAGAAATAATACTGCTAAGAACATTGGGATGCATGTACCTTTTAGAATTAGTGTTTTTGTTTTCTTTGAATATATACTCAGCAATGGAATTGCTGGAACATATGGTAGTTCTGTTTTTATTTTTTTAAGGAAACTCTATACTATTTTCCATAGTGGCTGCAACAATTTACAATCCCACCAACAATGTAGTAGGGTTCCCTTTTCTCCACATCCTCACCAAAATTTGCTATTTGTAGAATTTTTGATGATAACCATTTGACAGGTGTAAGGTGATACCTTGTGGTTTTGATTTGCAGTCCCCTGATAATTAGTGTGTTAAGCATCTTTTCATGTGTCTGTTGGTGATCTGTATGTATATCATCTTTGGAAAATGTCTATTCAGGTTGTCTGCCCATTTTTAATGGGGTTGTTTGGGTTTTTTTGATATTGAGTTATATGAGCTATTTATAGATTTTTGGATATTAACCCCTTATCAGTCATATCATTTGCAAATATTTTCTCTTATTCCATAGGTTTTCTTTTAATTTTGCCAGTGGTTTCCTTTGCTGTATAAAGGCTTTTAAGTTTAATTAGGTCCCATTTGTTTATTTTTGTTTTTATTTCTTTTGTCTTAGGAGACAGATCCAAAAAAACCATTGCTAAGATTTATGTCAAAGAGTGTCCTTCCTATGTATTTTCTAGGAAGTTTATGGTTTCAGGTCTTACTGAGTTTATTTTTGTATTTAGTGTGAGGAAATGTTCTAGTCTTATTCTTTTACATATAGTTGTCCAGTTTCCCAGCACTACTTACTGAAGAGACTGTCTTTTCTAAGTTGTATATTCTTGCCTCCTTTGTTATGGATTAATTGAGTATAAGTCTGTGGCTTTATTTCTGGGCTCTCTATTCTGTTGCACAGATACATGTGTCTGTTTTTGTTCCAGTATCATGCTGTTTTGATTACTGTAGATTTGTAGTATAGTCTGAAGTCAGGGAGCATGATACCACCAGCTTTGTTTTTATTTTCCTTAAGATTGCTTTGGCACTTTGGATCTCTTGTGTTTCCATATGAATTCTAGGATTATTTGTTCTCATTGTGTGGAAAATGTCATGGTATTTTGATAGGGATTGCATTAAATCTGTAGGTCACTTTGGGTAGTATGACCATTAATTTTTCCAATCCATGAACACAGGGTATCTTTCCATTTCTTTGTGTCATTTTCAAATTCCTTCATCAATGTTTTATAGTTTTCAAAGTATAGGTCTTTCACCTCCTTGGTTAAGTTTATTCCTAGGTATTTTATTATTTTTGATGTAATTGTAAATGAGATTGTTTCACTAACTTTTCTTTCTGATAGTTCATTATTAGCACATAGAAAAGCAACAGATTTGTATGTTAATCTTGTAACCTGCAACCTTACTTAATTCATTTATTATAATAGTTTTTTGATGGAGACTTTATGGTTCTGTATACAGCATTATGTAATCTGTAGATGGTGACAGTTTTACTTCTTCCCTTCCAATTTGGATGCCTTGTATTTCTTTTTCTTTTCTGATTGCTGTGGCTAGGGCTTCGAATACTATGTTAAACAAGAGTGGGCATCCTTGTCTTGTTCCTGATCTTAGAGGAAAAGCTTTCACATTTTCACCATTGAGTACAATGTTAGCTGTGGTTTTTCATAAATGTCCTTTAGTATGTTGAGATATGTTCCCTTTATACCAGCTTCGAGAGTTTTTATCATGAGTCCAAATGCTTTTTCTACATCTATTGAGATGATCACATGAGTTTTATCCTTCCTTTTGTTGATGTGGTATATCACATTAATTGATTTGCAAATATTGAACTATCCTTGCCTCCCTGGAATAAAGCCCAGTTGATTATGGTGCGATCCTTTTTATATACTGTTGAATTCAATTTGCTAATATTTTGTTGAGGGTCTTTGCAACTATATTCATCAGAGATACTGGCCTGTAATTTTCTTTTTTCATAGTGTCTTTGCCTGGTTTTGGTATCAGGGTAATTGTGGCCTTGTAGAAAGAATTTCAGAGTGTTCACCTTCTTCATTCATGGAATAGTTCAAGAAGGATAGGTATTAGCTATTCTTTATGTATTTAGTAAAACTTCTCTGTAGAGCTGTCTGGTAATGCATTTTTGTTTGCTAGTATTTTTTTTTAATAAAAATTTAATTTCACTACTAGTGATTATTCTGTTCAGATTGTCTATTTATTCCTGATTAAGACTTGGAATGTTTTATGTTTCTAGAAATTTGTCCATTTCCAGTTTGTCCAATTTGTTGGCATATGAATATTCACAGTATTCTATTCATATTTTTTGTTTCTCTGTGGTATCTGTTATTTCTCCTCATTCATATATTATTTTGTTTATTTGGGTTCTCTCTCTTTTCTTCTTGATGACCCTGGTTAAAATTTTGTCAATTTTGTTGATGTTTTTAAAGAACTAGCTCTTGTTTTCATTGATCTTTACTTTTTTTTTTGGGGGGGGGTCTCTTATTTACTTCCTTTCTGATCTTTATTATTTCCTTCATTCTACTGACTATGTGCTTTGTTTGTCTTTCTTTTTCTAATTCCTTTATCTTTCTTTTTCTAATTCCTTTAGGTGGAAGGTTAGGTTGTTTATTTGATATTTTTCTTGTTTCTTGAGATAGGCCTGTTTTGCTGTAAAGTTCCCTCTTAGAAATACTTTTGCTGTGTCCCATAGATTTTGAAAACTTGTATTACCATTTTCATTTGTCTAGAGGAATTTTCTGATTTCCTCCTTGATTTTTTCATTGACCTATTTTCTTTTAATAGCATGTTGTTTAGTCTTTACATGTTTGTGATTTTCTCATTTTTCTATCTATAGTTGATTTTTAGTTTCATACATTTGTGGTCAGAAAAAGTGCTTGATATATCTTAAATTTGTTGAGACTTGTTTTGTGCCCTAGATGTGATCTGTCCTAGAGAATGTTCCATGTGTACTTAAAATAATGTGTATTCTGCTGTTTGGGGATGGAATGTCTGTAGATATCTATTAATGAACTTATCTATTGTTTATTTAAGACCAATTTTGCCTTTTTGAATTTTTTTTTTTGCTCTTGATGATCTGTTCATTGCTATAAATCAGGTGATAAAGTCCCCTGCTACTATTGTATAATTGTCAATTTCTCCTTTTATGTCTGTTAATATTTGCTTCATGTATTTAGGTGCTCTTGTATTGGGTGCATATTTATTAACAAGTATAATATCCTCTTTTTGTATTGATTCCTTTATCATTATATAACACCCTTCTTTTTCTTTTGTTATGATCTTTGTTTTAAAGTCTGCTTTGTCTCATATGAGTATTGCTTTCTTGTCATTTCCACTTGCATGGCATACCTTTTTCCATCCCCTCACTTTCATTCTGTGTGTGTCTGAAGTTGGTTCTCTTGTATGCAGCATATAGATAGGGCACTTCTTTTAAAATTCAATCAGCCACACTATGTTCTTGATTGGAGCATTTCGTCCATTGACATTTAAAGTAATTATTGATAGGTATGTACTTATTGCCCTTTTATCACTTGTTTTCCAATTGGTTTTGTTGTTCTTCTCTGTTTTTTCTTCTTTTAGTTTCTTCCCTTGTGGTTTGATATTTTTAGTGGTATGCTTGTTTTCCTTTCCTTTTTGTTTTTGTGTATCTATTATAGGTTTCTGATTTGCTGTTACATAGGGTTTATATACATTGGCCTATAACTATATCTATTTATTTTAAATAGATAGTCCTTTATATTCAAACACATGATAAAAGATCTACATTTTTTACTCCCTTCCCCCATACTTTTTGTTTTTGATGTCATATTTTACATCTTTTTTAACACATTTATCTCTGTACTGATTATTGTGGTTATACTTGATTTTACAGTTCTTAGTGTTTTAATCTTTTTTTTTTTTTTTGGTCAGCAGAGTAACAGAGCACATTTTATTATACCAACTTGTAGAAAAGGAAAAACTTTTCTTTTTCCATACATTTCCATAATAATTTGGGTTTTCTTTTATAGATTAACAGAAGCATCTTGTTAAAGGAGCTGATTATTTTTTTAACATCTTTATTGGAGTATAATTGCTTTATAATGTTTTGTTAGTTTCTGCTGTATAACAAAGTGAATCAGCTATATGTATACATATATCCCCCGATCCCCTCCCTCTTGCATGTCCCTCCCACCCTCCCTATCCCACCCCTCTAGGTGGTCACAAAGCACCGAGCTGATCTCCATGTGTGATGCAGCTGCTTCCCACTAGCTATCTATTCTACATTTGGTAGTGTATATGTGTCAGTGCTACTCTCTCACTTGGTCTCAGCTTACCCTTCCCCCTCCCTGGGTCCTCAAGTTCATTCTCTATGTATGTGTCTTTATTCCTGTCCTGGCCCTAGGTTCATCAGAACCACTTTTTTTTTTTTTAGATTCCATATATATGTGTTAGCATATGGTATTTGTTTTTCTCTTTCTGACTTACTTCACTCTGTATGACAGACTCTAGGTCCATCCACACCTCTACAAATAACTCACTTTTTTTTCTTTTTATGGCTGAGTCATATTCCATTGTGTATATGTGTCACATCTTCTTTATCCATTCATCTGTCAATGGACATTTAGGTTGCTTCCGTGTCCTGGCTATTGTAAAGAGTGCTGCAATGAACATTGTGGTACATTAGTCTTTTAATCTTCATACTAGCTTATTTTAGCAGTTGATCCTCAGCCTCTACTATATGCCTTTACTTGTGGGATTTTTATTTTCCTATAGATAGATACTTCTTGTTATAGCCTTTCCTTTTCCACTTAGGACCCTTTAACATTTCTTTTAGGGTTGGTTAAGTAGTGATGAATTCTTTTAGTTTTTGCTTGTCTGAGAAGTTATTTCTCTCTCCTTCAATTCTAAATGATAATATTGCTGGGTAGAGTGCCCTAGGTTGCATTTTTTTTTTCCCTTTCAATACTTTAAAAATACCATGCCACTCCCTCCTGGTTGGCAAAATTTCAGTAGAAAAATCAGCTGAAAACCTTAGGGGGAGTTCCCTTGTATATGACCTTGTTTTTCTCTTTCTTCTTTAAGAATTCTCTTTAATTTTTGCCATTTTACTTATGATATGTCTTGGTATGGGTCTGTTTGGCTTCATCTTGTTTGGGACCCTCTGTGCTTCTTGTACCTGGATATCTGTTTCCTTCTTCAGGCTTGGGAAGTTTTCAGGCATAATTTCATTAAATACATTTTCAACACCCTTCTCTCTCTATTCTCCTTCTGGGACCTCTACAATGTGAATGTTGGTATGTTCAATGTTATACCAAAGATAACTTAAACTGTTTTTATTTTTAAATTTCCTTTTCACCGTTCCACTGAGTGATTTCCATTATTCTATTTTCCAGATCACTTATGTGTTATTTTGTACCACCTAGTCTGCTGTTCAATCCTTCTAATGTGTTTTTCATTTTAGTTATTATAATCTTCATTTCTGACTGGTTCTTTTTCATATTTTCTAGTTCCTTGTTAAAATTATCACTGTTATCACTGTTAAAATTATTATTTTCTCTAATTCAGTTACCCTTCTTATTACTAATGCTTTGAATTCTTTATCTAGTAAGTTGTTTATTTCAGTCTCATTAGTTGTTTTTTCAGGGGTTTTCTCTTGCTCTTTCAATAAAAATAAATTTCTCTGTCTTCTCATTTTCTTATCTCTGTCTCTATGGAAGCGGGTGAAACATTTACCTATGGAAGTCTTGAAGTGGTGTCCTTATCTGGGATCATCTCTATGTAGTCTGCATGTGCCTAATGGTTTTGGTGTGAGAGCTGGGCTTGACATGAACATAGTCACGTCTTTCCTCAGGGTGTGCTAGCAGCTACCTTGGTAGGAGGTAGGGCTGGAGAAGGAGGGGTTAGGGCTGGAGCCAGATGTGAGGTGAGACTTCTTTTCTGCTCAGTGGCCATCACTGCCTTATCAGTGGCAAGCTCTGGTCTCAAGCTGCTAGAGCAGAGGCCCTGAGAGTTGGGTCTAAAGTGACTCTGTTCCCCTTAAGTGTGTGTTCTTCCCTCTTCCAGCACTGACATCCTCAGCCCCAGAGGGGAGTAGGACTGGGTCAAGAGGGGCTGGTGTGTGCTGTCAGCAAACATTGGGGCATGGTTTGTAGCAATCTTGCCGCCATCAGAGATCTGGTCTTCCTCTTATATGCCACCTGTGCAATCACCAGTAATGGCTTCCCCATCTGTGCTCAGATGCTGCTTAGGGTTTGAGCCACCACCTTTTGTCATGGCAGCCCTTACTGTGGTGGTGCTGGAGCATTTGTTCAGCTCAGATTGGTGCATGTGCCAGGTCAGTTGCAGGAAGCCATTCATCCAGCTGTTCAGTTTCAGTCACTCTCTCTGCCCTGCTTCCAGAGCAAACAAGTGTTCACACACTCCTCGTGAGCAGAGTGCAGGCTTCCCACAGCGCTATCAGTCCCCCTGGTCCTTGGACCAGCTAAGGGCGCTCATCTTCCCTTTGTTGGATTCCAGGACTGGGGCGCTCAATATGTGGCTCAAACTGCTCATTCCTCAGGGAAAATCTCTGCCTATGTAATCTCCCTTTTCCTCTAGGTCCCCTCCATGGGACACAGGTCCCAAACTGATTGCTTCTTTTCCCTTCCTTCCTGGTTCTACCTGTATCTATCTTACAGCCTTGGTTGTACAAGAGTCTTTCTGCTAGTCTCCATTTAGTTTTCATTGAGAATCATTCCACATGTAGACATATTTTTTGATGTGTTTGTTGGGGGAAGTGAGTTCCCTGTCCTCCTGCTCCACCATTTTAATTCGCATCCCTCTTTTCCATTCTTAAAACATTTTCATGCACCTATTTCTAAGTAATATTTTGATAAATATCATGAGAATGAGATATAAGAATCTGAGTTCTAATCTTCATGTGGCTTCTAACAACAGTCCAATGAGCCCTACAGGACAAATGCTATTATTTCCATTTTATGGATCAGAGCATAGAGGCTGAGGATGTTACACAGAACTAGGACATAGCTTTCCAACATTCAGACTGGAGCCATTTCAAACAAGGAGACATTTCACAAAAGCTAAAAAAAAGTCATTAGCAAAACTTCCATAGGTGAAAGTTGGGAATTTGAAGAGCCAGAGCTCAAATGTGTGTTACCTGATTGGAGGAAGTAGAATTTTTGGGTGCCTTAGAACTTGACAATATATGATGCATCTGCAGGAGAAAAATCCAAAAGTTAAAGGTCATTATTCATGACAGCAGGAGAAAAGTCCACTGGAATTAACACAATTGTGCAATCCCTGGTAAGAAAAATTGGAGCTATCTTGTACTACTTCTAAGTCCATAAATCTATATTCCCTCCATTAATGCATCATAGACTCAAAAGCAAAGACAGAAACCCAAAGAGTCCAGCAACTTTTTTTTTTTTTTTTTTTTTTTTTGCGGTACGCGGGCCTCTCACTGTTGTGGCCTCCCCCATTGCGGAGCACAGGCTCTGGACGCGCAGGCTCAGAGGCCATGGCTCACGGGCCCAGCCGCTCCGCGGCATGTGGGATCTTCGTGGACCGGGGCACGAACCCGTGTCCCCTGCATCGGCAGGCGGACTCTCAACCACTGCGCTGCCAGGGAAGCCCTCCAGCAACCTTTTTATAGCAGAATCAATTAGGTGTGTGCTGTGCTTTTAAAATGCACCACTTCATATTAAGGAGCTTAAGGGGTGAATAACAAGCTCATAAAATGTTAATAACTATAATAACTGTAGCTTTGTCATCACCTTTTACAGTGTGGAACTGTCATGGGACCAGAGGTAATAAAATGCCTTTGGGACAGTGCTGGGCATTGGGAAGGCTTGAGTGGACTAGAGACAACACTTTGATCCCACCCCTCTGCCTTAGTCACCTTGGACTTGGCGGAATGTAGGCTGTGGCCTGTGCTTTGGAATCCCCTATTGTTCCTAAGTAAACAGAAGAAATTGCTCAGTACCGAGCTACGGCTGGAAGTCAAAGTATCTGTGCCATTGTGCTTTTTTGCCACCAGCTCTCTGGGTAGCTTTCAGGGTCTGGCTTCTCTGAGCCTCAGGATCCATGTCTTAAAAAAAATTCAATGCACTGTTCATTCCCTTATTTCAATCTTATGGCATTTTTATTCCTATTTGACAGATGTTAAAGTCATATCATTTAGCCAAGATTCACATAACCAGGACCCAGAATCTCTGCACTCACCTGCTCCATTATGCTGCCTAGTGAGGGAGTTCTGAGTTCCCCTTGGCGGCTCATGTTCTGTGATTCTGTGAGCCACCATGTCACTAATCAAGGCTAAATCAACATCTTCAATTGGAAAGAGCCTTGTGAATAGCTTTTGTGAAAATAATATTCACTTTACTAACTTCAATAATAAATGTACAGTCATTTTTTTTTAGCTTTATAAGCATCTTGTTTGCCTCTTAGAAAGTTAATCTCAGTACTAATTCCCCAAATTTAAATGATGATTCCAAAAAATATCTGACTGACCCAGTGTTACTTGTAGTGGTAATAGAAGACAAATTTTATAATATGATAACATGAAAACTATATTTTATCTCTTTTAAAAGTATCACAAAGATATTGCCTTTTTAGAGTATTCCTTTGCTTAGAATGCAAGAAGCAAAATCTAAGCCTAGGCAACATGATAGCCACCAGGGGAAGTAAACACTGTTTTTCAGGCACAGTAGTCTCTCTTCAACACAGAAAACCACAATGCTATCAGGGGCTTTTTTGCCTGGTGAATATCTATGTACCCTGGAATACTGAGCTCAAATAGGTCTGCTCTGTGGAGACTTCCCAGCTCTGAGCCTCTCCTTTCATTGGCCCTTCATACCTAGCACAGGTCACATGGTGTCTGTAAAGGCTATTTAGAGACAGGCTAGAAGCACAGACACCGGAGTCTGATAGCCTGCAGTGAAAACTAGCCAGGTACTAGTGCCATGATCTTTGCCAAGTGACTTGATTGATCTGTGCTTCATTTTCCTTTATTTGCCTTGCATCTGGGAAAATAATAGCACCTATTTTTCATGGTTGTCGTTAGGATTAAATGAGTTAATCCAGGTACTTAGAATAGCCTTTGGTACAGAGTAAGCACTTAGATGTTAATTATTACTATGGAAAGATCATGGGCATTGGAGTCCAACAGAACTGGATTTAAATTCCAGCTCTAACTTTATTAGCTAGGTGGCCCTGGGTAAATCACCTTCCTACTCTAAACCCTAATTTCTGCCCATTCGTAAACTGGAAATTATTTTACTTACATTGAGGGTAGTTGTAAGATTCATGTGGAGTGTAAAGAAACTACCCACTGCCTGAAAAAGAGTAGACATGCAATGGCAGTTGTGATGGCAGCACTGGTGACTGAAGGGGTAGTGATGGTGGTGGGGGGGGTGGGAGTGGTGACAGTGATTGCTGAGGCAGTCGTGGTGCTGATGTTGGACTTGTTTTACCTGGGAATGGTGGTGATGCTGGTGATGAGGATGGTATGCTTACACATCTGTCTCCCAGGTTAGACTCTGAACTCATTCTGGGTGGTAAGTGAATCTTATCTTGGTGTCCTCTGTGGTCATAATAAATAGGTACATGATAAAGAGGCACCTCATGCCAATTATGGAGAAGCTAGAAGGAGCTAGGCTTAGGCTGGCCTGGATAATCAAAAGGTCAGACTCTACCTCTGGATGCCCTAAAGGAGTGTCTTTATGCATTCTGTGGTATCCATAGGGGAGTTTTGAACCTGGATGAAATGCCTGTCTTCACCAAAGTTCAAGGGTGTTTAAATCTGATGGATATTGTCCAAGATAAAGTGTATGAGTAGGGACAGGAGAATTCCATATGAATCATATCAAAGTAAGTTTCCACGTAGTGATAAGGAGTGCAGGGACAGGATTTAGGTTTTGGGTGGGCCAAAAATTGCCTTCAGTTTCTAAGTAAAAATAAAAGACACATTTTTCATTTTCACCAAGAACTTTATTGAACAATATATTTGCCATTTTGTTCCACAACCTTCTGCCATTTTTCAGGCAGCTTCATAATCCCATCTTCCCAAAACTTTTTTATCTTTTTGAGCAAAGAACTGTTCCAGGTGCCTTTTACAGTCTTCCAGGGAATTGAAATTTTTTCCATTAAGAGAATTTTGTAAAAACCTAAATAAATGGAAATTCAAAGGTGCAATGTCTGGAGAATATGGTGGTTGAATCAGAACTTCCCAGCCAACCTATAACAGTTTTGCCTAGTCATCAAAGAAACACACAGTCTTGCGTTATCCTGATGGAAGATTATGTGTTTTATTTTGGCTAATTCTGGACGCTTTTTGTCGAGTGCCACTTTCAATTGGTCTAATTGAGAGCAGTACTTATTGGAATTAATCATTTGGTTTTACGGAATGAGCTCATAATAGAGGACCCCTTCCAATCCCACCATATATGTAACGTCACCTTCTTTGGATGAAGATCAGCCTTTGGTGTGGTTGGTAATGGTTCATTTTGCTTGCCCCACGATCTCTTCTGTCCCACATTACTGTACAGTATCCACTCTTCATCGCCTATCACAATTTGTTTTAAAACAGAACGTTTTCATTACATTTAAGTAGAGAATCGCGTGCAGAAATACAGTCAAGAAGGTTTTTTTCCCTTAACTTATGTGGAACCCAAACATCAATTAACATAACCAAGCTGGTGCAAATGATTTTCAACACTTGATTTGGATATTTTGAGTATGTCGGCTCTCTCCCGCGTGGTATAACGTTGACTATTCTCAATTAATGTCTTGATTTGATCACTGTCAACTTCAACTGGTCTACCCGACCATGGAGCATTGTCCAGCAAGAAATCTCCAGCACAAAACCTCACAAACCACTTTTGACAAGTTCTATCAGTCACAGCACCTTCTCCATACACTGCACAAATCTTTTTGTGCATTTCAGCTACATTTTTACCTTTCTTGAAATAATAAAGCATAATATGCCAAAAATGTTGTTCTTTTCTTCCATCTCCAATATTAAAATGGCTACACAAAAATTCACCAGTTTTGATATCTTTTTAAAATGCACATTGATATGACAGCTGTCACATACAATCTAACAAAATTGTTTTGAATGAAGTTAAAGACAACTAAGCGCTACTAGAGCCATTTGATGGAAAAAAACAAATGAACCTTTTGGCCAACCCAATACTTTAAGAAGAGATTGCAGTATCTTTCCCTCTCAAGGGGCTATCTCCTGTTAATGCCCAAAATAATACAAGTGAAATACTTTGATCAAGATCTGCACATAGGAAGCTCTCAAAGTATTGGCTGATAGTGTTAGTACTATTAACTATTGATATCATTATCAGGCCCAGACAACCGGGCTGAACCAGACCCCAACTCCAATTTCATCAAGGACCTGGGGATAAAGTACAATGCAGTGGTGAAAAGCTCAGAAGTAGTGGCAGCAATAGCAGCAAACAGGATATTACAGCAGAAACTCCATGAGTCCAGATCATCTGAAGGTGATGGAAATCTGAGAAGCTATGAATGTGCACATGCCTAGCTCTGCCCTCTCATCCTTCATTCATAGGACCACATGGCAAATCAACCAAGACCAGCCCTCCATCCATTGATGGGAGCCTTGCTAATGTTCTCCCTGCCCTGATCAGGCCTGCCTGGACCTTTGGGTCTAAAATTAAACAGGGATGGGAAAGACTGGGCAATGTCACAACTCTGCCACAGAAAAAAAGCAGAGGCCATGACCCAATTCTGGCAAGCCCAGAGGTGTGCCAACAGCTAAGCTAAATGGGAAAATGCAAAATTACTCTTTTAAATCAAAGCATTTCCCTTTTCAGCAAGAAGGCAAAATTCCTGGCTGCTCCCAAAATATTACTTTTTGTCAGAGGTAACAGTCTGAAAAATGATGGTAACAGATTATGAGCATGCACACCCCAGTATTTACTCCAAATACATGAGCAAAAATATGATGCGGTCCATGAATCTTTTGTATAAAATGCTCTCAAGATATCAGCTATAAAAGTGGGCGTGTGTTTACATATCTATACAAAATATTTGAACAGAAGGCAGCACAAGTGCTTAAAAATCTTAGTAGTAGCCATCATGGACTTTTTAAAAGTCTAAAATGAACTTTCCCCAAAAACAACAAAATTGGAAGTTTACATTATGCATGTTTTTAGAAATTGGCTTTTAGGAGAATTATTAGTATTTCAGTTTCAGTCATTCTCCCCAACCAACCCAAGCCTCCTTCCACGAAACAGCATCACCTGGCCTTAAATGTTTCCCCTTCCAATTCATGATTGATAGGTTTAGAGTCTAGATAGGGGTCAGGAAACTATAGGCTGTTTTGTTGGAACAAAGCCGTGCTCATTTGCTTACACATTATCTGTGGCTGCTTTCGTGCTACGATGGCAAAGTTGAGTAGTTGTGACAGGGGCTGTATGGCCTGCAAAGTCTAAAACTTCTAATCTCTGACACTTTACCAAAAACAGTTATGAATCCCTGCTCTAGCCCAATAGTTCTCAGAATTTATTGCATATTAGAATCATATGGAGAGCTTTTAAAAATTCTGGTGTCCAGATCTTACCCTAAATCAAGTCAGTATCTCTGGAGGTGGGACCCCAGTATTTTTTAAGTCCCTTGAGTTACTCCAAGGTGCAACTGCGGTTGAGTACCACTGCACTAGAAAGCCCTTTATGTTGGCAGAGCCTGGAGTATGGGTCCAGGGGAAATATTCTCTATTTAGTTTCCTGTCTATCAAATGGGATTTAGAATACCTGCCTCATAAGGTTGTTGCAGGTGCTCAACCCCTGTTATCTTCCATCCCTTAAAAAAAAAAAGTCAGACATTTACCTACTTCCCCTCTGATAAATCTTTTCCTTATAATTTAAATTCTTACTGTAGTGGAGGATAAAGTTCCCAGTAAGTGTTGATAGGCTTTAACAATGTTCTTTTACAACTGCTGTAGGATCTTTCCCTTAAGTCAAGGCTTTCTTCAGGCTCTGCTCAGAGCTCTCTGTAGGAGCCTCCATAATAACGCTGACTAAGTTGAAGGAGGGGACACAGATGGAGACTGGAGGAGCACCTCCAGGTAGCAGAAGGCAATGAATATTCAAAAAGACCATTGCATATGTAAATCAGAAGATCCTTGTATAACGATAAATGTGATTCTACTTTATAAAGATTTCCTTATCAGCTGTATTTTTATCTTTAGATTATGGACCAGCTAAATCAGTGGGTCTCTAGAATGAGCGATGGATGCACACCATCCAGAATCATAACTATGGTGGAAGCACATAACAGAGAAAATGCACCACCCTACACACACACACACACACACACACACACACACACACACACACACACACACACAGAGTCTCTCTCTCTCTCTCTCTCTCTCTCTCTCTCTCTCTCTCTGGGAAAGAGAAGCACTGGGTTCTGATTCCACTTCTGCTGTTTCCCATCTACTGTGAACCCAGGCTCATCAGTTCATATCTCTGAACTTAAGGTTCTCACATGTTTTTGTTTTTGTGTTTAGTTTGATTATATAAAGTTGGGTCACACAATATCTGAGAGCCAAATTTGATGAGTCTGCGACGTTAATTCACTTATAGTAACCTATCCTGTCATCATTCCCTGGAGAAATGCCTTTTGACCTCCACCCACACCCCAGTGAACACAAACACTGGGCCTTTCGGGTTATGCACAGTTACGTAGCCTTCCAATAAACCCTTCATTTTACAGATATTCACTTGATAAGTATTTGAGACTCTTCTATGAGCTAAATATTGTTCTAGGCACTGGGGACCCCAGGATAAAAAGGAAAGATGAGACACCTGCCCTTATGGAGCTTACAATCATGTGGTTGATCTGAGAAACAAATCACTAGTAATAGCTCACATTTTTTCCATTTTATTTTTTTTGTTTATAGTGATTCATTCCCAATACTCTGTAAATTTCATAAATGAGGGAATGAAGTTTTAAAGAGGTTTCAGAGACTGTTCAAGATCTGAGAGTCAGGACTAACCCTTTTCCTTTGATTCTTCATCACATATACGATCCACTAGGCCTATTAACTCTCTGTCAACAAATACATCTGCCTCCATACTGGTAACTTTTAACAGGCTAGAGCATTATATTACATGTACATAGTAGCCCTTTTCCTAATATGTTAAAGATTTGTTTCTCCAGGTTGCCTCTAATATTTGGCAGAAAACACAGTGCCAGAGAAAGGGAATGGAGACAGATATGAATTGATCAGAAATGGGGATTGGAGCAAAAACAAAAACCTAACAAACTGAAGCCGAAGTCCAATCTCTGGCCTTTCTCCAACCTCTCATACTCTATGCTTCAACTGTAGTTCATTGCTTAAGTGGCAGATTATGTTTTCTGAATACCTGCTCTTCTAAAACCTTGCCAACATTCCATGAAATAGTAGAGTCCTTCCGCTTTTACCTGGGTGGGCTTTTGTGACTTTCCCTTCAGTTGGTTTTGGCTGAAGTAATGCTCTGTGAATTTCTCTTGGGATGCTTAACCTTGGATCGCAGGTGCTCTCTGTGAGGAAACTCCGGCTCTCTCTGCTTCTCCACCCTACTGGTCCAGCTAATACCCATTCATCCTGCTATGTCACTTCATTTGGGAAGCCCTACCAGATTTTCCAAGATCTTCTCCTCTGGGAATCTCTTAATATAATTACTGTGGGATGTATCGACTTGTGTTTAATTGCCTGTTGCCCTCACTAGACTGAAAACACCTTGCCAAGTTGGAACTAGATCTTGATTGTGTCTCCTGCAGCTAGCACCGTACCTGGCACAAGGTGTGCATTGAATAAATACCTGCCAAGGTAATGAATCATATGAGTACAGGAAAAGCAGGCACCACTCACCAGCAAGCCATGTGAAGGAGAATTGTGGATTTTAGTTCCTCCTAAGCTTAATATTTAGTTAGAATTGGAAGAATTTCACCAAAGACTCTAAGACAATCCTAGGCTTCATTAATAGAAGTTTAATATAAATAATAAGGGAGGTGATTATCTTGTTCTATGAGTTTTTGTTCTG
The DNA here is from genome assembly GCF_026419965.1 of Kogia breviceps. NCBI lineage: Eukaryota > Metazoa > Chordata > Mammalia > Artiodactyla > Physeteridae > Kogia > Kogia breviceps. Next base: position 60,820,237 of record NC_081316.1, read on the forward strand.
AATACTTCCAGAATATTGTTTATTTTCTCATGCCACCTTTGAATATGTTCTTTATATCATTATTCGTAAGAGATAAAATGTTACCTTGAACAGTAGTATTAAAAAAGAAGGCATATTTTGCCTGGAGAAGAAAAAACTCAAGGGGTACCTGACCACATCATTAAATCACTGGATAGTTAGTTGTCCTGGGAAGAAGGGACAAGTGTGTACTATTAGATTAATATGTAATGTCGACATCAGGTGACATTCCTGGAGTAACCCTCTAGCAAGAAAGACATGTTTACCTCAATCGGGAACGTGTGATTTAAAAGACGAACAGTTTCACACTTTTAGTGAAACACAGGAAAAACTTCAGACTTTAAAAATGAGTTTGTATGTGTTGGGAATGGTAGAGAGTTGTTTATTTTTCGTATTAACTAAGGCTTATTTTGAGAATGACACCTCAGAGGTTGGAAATTGGCCCTGTGATCTAGGGGTGTGTTTGATTTCTGCCCTGGAGGAATGAACATTAAAAAGAGAAAAATGTGCCAGGGTCCTTGGGAACTTTCACGAACTTGACTGTACCAGTTCCTGAACATCAGCCCTTAGCAGGGTCCTACCTGACTGCTAAATGTGAATGCTCAGTGCATTAAATCATCATTTATAATCTCTCATTACTCTCCAAGTGATATGACTGCTTATTCAAAAGCAATTAGGCTCACTATGTAGAGAGATTACCATTAAGCCTGCATTTTCTGTGAGGTTGGCAATGATCCAACTCTCATTACTAGCTACTTTGAGATCTTTCAAACTAAAAGAAGGAAGTGTTGAAGGAACTGATGTTTATTGGGTGTCTGCTCTGGGTCAGGCACTGAAATTGGCACTTATAATCCTCACAGCACAACCTCTTGAGATTTTAGCTATTACTGTGTCCACTTTTCAGCTGAGGAAATGAGGCTCACAGAGGTGAAGTCATGCCCCTGGGACAGCAAAACGGGTGAAGTCCATAGCTGCAGGTGGAGTCTAGTCTGCCTGGCTCCAGTAGCCTGTGTTCTACCTACACCACGTGGTCCCCTTCTTTCAGCTGATGCTTATTGACCATAGGCTACACTGTGCTCTAGGGAACACAGACTACATGCTGAGGGAGAGAAGCAGAGGAGAAAGGCATGTGCATGAATAATGCAATCCAAGACAGGAAATTATAGAAAAAAGAATGACAGGAAACCATAATGTCATTCAAGGAAAGAAAAATTTGCTTCCATCCTTGTAAGATTTCCTAAAGGAAAATCTAGGGAAGTTAAGGATTTGGTGAACAAAAATGTGCCTGGCCAGAAGAACCTGAGCAACCCAAAATGATATCCCTCGGGGGCTCTGATTTTTGCTTCCTTTTCCAGAGGGAGGCTCTGATTTTTGCTTCCTTTTCCAGAGCGTATGTTAATTTCATTATTTTACCTCCTTCCCTGGCCTCCTGGGGAAGGAGGGCTCAGAATGGGAACCTGAATGGGGAACTTGAAGACTGTCTTTCCTTATCTCTTGCCTTAGATGCGGACCTGAGGTCAGATCTTTTCAGATGTTTAAAAAATGTATTATGCAGTGTTAAAGATATAAAAAGTTATATAGTGAATAATAAAACAAAGACCACTCCCTTTAGAAACAATAAAATGTTACCAGTGTTGTTAAAGGCTTCTCTTTTCTTTGCTGGTGGTATCTTCTACCCTCCCCTTCAAAGGAATGCACTATCCTGTATTTGGTATTGATAATACACATTCATATTTGAATATGATGACTGCACATGTGTCTGTATATGTAGGTATTTTATGTATTTGCTGTTATAGTTAGTGGAAAATGGTGCCTTATTGTGTTAAAATTCCTTGTTCTTGGTATATAGGAATAAAGTTGTTTTTTACACATTCATCTTATACCCAGAAACCTTAATTCTAACAATTTGTAGATGTGCTTGTGTTTTCCCTAAAAACTTGTGTATATGTTTACACATAGTTTCATTACATAATATTCTATTACAGCTTGTTTTTCTATCAACAGTCATAAGAATCATTGGCCTTTATAATTTCAACTGTAGATAATTTTTTGTCATTTTATACTCATGTAGCACGTCATTGAATGAATATAGTGTAAATGATTTGTTCATTCTTTTAATGGTTGTCTTGTTTATGGCTTTTATAGCTTTCTTTTGTTTTAGTTCTGGTTTTTGTTTCTAAGTACTGAGCACTGTTTTATATGACTTATTGTAAACGAGTGAGTGTTTCTCCATCTAGGGTCTATACCTCAGTTTAATTGCTATCTACAAGTTCTTGTTATACCATATTTTCACCAACCTTTGGTATTATCAGACTTTAAATATCGATCCATCTTAGATGTAATATATCTCAAAGTAGTTTTAATTGGCTTCTTTCAGTTTACCATTGAGGCTTAATATCTTTTTAAAAAATATTTCTCCTGAGAACTGATTATTCATATTTTTTACCATATTTTGAGTTAAGACTATTTGATTTTTTTATACTCCTTTTTATATTCTAGATAATTGTCTTATGGCTCTCAATGTTCCCTTTCAACAAATGTTTATTTTTATTAATGGTAGTCAAATTTTACCATATCTTGTTCTCTGGTTTATGTAGTTTGTGCCTGGTTTAATAAATATTTCAAACCTTGAGGTGAAAAAGATAGTCTCTTACATTTTCTCTGAATGGTATAAAGTTTATTTTTTTGCACTTAGATTTTTATTCTAGCTTTCATTTTCTTTTATGTTGCAGATGAATCAGGGATCCAATTTTGTTGTTTGTTTCCAGATACATAGCCAGTTCACCCAGCAAGATTCACTGACTGATCACCCTTCACTCATATATAGCACTATGCCACCTGACATACATAAAGTTTTCAAGTTTTTGTGACACTGGGGACTATTTTATTCCATTGGTCTATTTGTTTTCTCTGCACCAATTCCACACCCTTTCCATTATTGTGAGGTTTTTTTTGTTTTTGTTTTTTTTTGTGCTACGCGGGCCTCTCACTGTTGTGGCCTCTCCTGCCGCGGAGCACAGGCTCTGGATGCGCAGGCTCAGCGGCCATGGCTCACGGGCCCAGCCGCTCCGCAGTATGTGGGATCCTCCCGGACTGGGGCACGAACCCGTGTCCCCTGCATCGGCAGGCGGACTCTCAACCACTGTGCCACCAGGGAAGCCCTGTGGGTTTTTTATACGTCTTGATATAGTGGGAGCAAGTCTACCTGCTTTATTTTACTTTTTTCAGAATTGCCATGGCTCTTCATGGCCTTACCAGCCATATCAGTTTGGGGATTTTCTTAGCAAATTTTCACAGAAAAACATTCCTTAGATTTTTTTTAAATAAATTTATTTATTTATTTTTGGTTGTGTTGGGTCTTTGTTGCTGCGTGCGGGCTTTCTCTAGTTGCAGCAAGAGGAGGCTACTCTTCGCTGCGGTACACAGGCTTCTCTCATTGGGGTGGCTTCTCTTGTTGTGGAGCATGGGCTCTAGGCACACAGGCTTCAGTAGTTGTGGCACGCGGGCTCAGTAGTTGTGACTCGCAGGCTCTAGAGCACAGGCTCAGTAGTTGTGATGCATGGGCTTAGTTGCTCTGCAACATGTGGGATCTTCCTAGACCAGGGATCGAACCCATGTCCCCTGAATTGGCAGTATTACATACTGCAATATCATTACGCCTGTGGCATTAGCTAACATCTCTAGCATGTCACATGACTATCATTTAATTTTTTGAGAACAATTAAGGTCTTGTTGCTTTGTAACTTTGAAGTTTATAATACAATATTGTTGACTATAGTCACTATGTTGTTCATTCAATCTCTAGATTTATTTATCTTTAGTTGCAAGTTTGTACTCTTAAACAATATCTTCACAATTCTCCCAACTCCAGTCCCTGGTAACTAACATTCTCTCTGTTTCTACAAGTTTGGCTATTTTAGATTCCCCATATAAGTGATATCATATGGTGTATGTCCTATAAATCAGTTAGGCTTTCTTCACTCATTTTGTTCTTTTTTCTTTGTTCTTCTCTGACTGGGTTATTTCAAATGAGATAAGTGATTCTATCTTCTGTTTGATCTATTCTGCTGTAGACACTCTCTGTTGCATTCTTCCTTTTATTCACTGAATTCTTCAGCTCCAGAAAATGATTTTTATGTTTTCTATCTCTTTGTTATTTTAAAATTTTGCTCATGAATTGTTTCCCTGATTTTGTTGAATTGTGTTTCTCTGTTCTCTTGTAGCTTTTTTAGTTTCTTCAAAACAGTGATTATGAATTCATTATCAACTAAATCACAAAATTTTTTGCCACTGAGCTTGGTTATTGGAGAATTATTATTTGGTGATGATATGTTTTGGTGATGGTGTGTTTCCTTGATGTTTCCCATTTGAAGTAGCAGACACCTCCTCAAATCTTTGCTGTTTGCCTTCATATGGGGTATTCTGTTTGTTGGTGCTGTTATTTTCTGGGTTTTCTCTGCCTTTGTATAGGTACACCTGCTCCACTCTTCTTGATCCCTCCTGTGGCAGAATTCTTAAGCTTTTATGTTTCTCTGGTTCTTAAACTTCACCAGGCTGGCTATTAGAAACCTCTCTTTCATCTTCCAGAGGTGGAAGATGTTTGTGGTTCCTCCCTTGCCCACAACCCCAGGCCTGTTTTCAGAGGGCCTCTCTGTTCACCAGAACCACTATCACTGCTGCACTGGAGCACACACACAGAGCCAGCCAGAGAGTAGGGGGAGATGTGGGCTTAGCACTCAGAGCTCTGGAGGTGTCTGTGAACCTGCTGGGGAGATTCTTGAGTGATGTTCTCCCTGTGGTTCATGGGCAAACTTCCTGCTGGAGTTGTGAAACATTCAGCAGGAACCACATTCTTAAAATGCCCTTTGATATTCATATCTGCCTCCTTCTCGATCTCCTCCCTCCCCCAGTCATGGAGGTCTCACCTCAGTACTCAGTGCCATGGGAGAGGAGTAGGCTTATCCAGCAGCGTCTTACACAACAAGAGTAGCCAGGGACTCACTCATTACTCTCCTTTCCCCACATGGGAGAGGCTACTGTTGGCTAGTTCAGCCCTGTGCTGGGCTGCCTTGGGGGAGAAGTGGTGCCAGCAAAGCTCTTTACCCTCTTCATTGTGTCCAAACTGCTAATTTTTACTTGAACAGAGTACTGGAATCCCTCCTTGGGAAGGCTGGACTTCTACAAATTCTCTCTTGTCTGTGGGTGTCTGCCCAAGTCGGCACTCTTCTTGGTTTTCCCCAACCGGGACTGAGAGAGGCTGTGGCTGTTTTACAAGCTCCTGCTTTTTCTGTAGCTTGTATGGAGGTTGGTCTCTCTGCCTATCACCCAATGCATGTGTGGGTGAGCCTCCACCTGGGTCCTTTGGCATATGGTGCTCGCTCCTATAACTCCCACAGAGATACTTTTATTCATGGATTGATGCCTAATTAGTTGTTTACAGGGGAAACAAAAAGGAGGGGTGTCTTAGGTTGCCATGATGATGACATCACTCCTTTTACTTAACATTTTAGTTGTGTCTTGGATAAGTAGTATCATGTGGCTGGGTTTCATTATGGTGAATTCATGTTGACAATTTAAGCTAATTAGTAAGCTTAAATATTACTACTTATTGTGATACATTTTTATTTATATTACTTTAATTTTATGTTTTTAATGCTCTATTGTTTTCTCCCTTAATATATTATTTTATTTTATTTTTCCTTCTACTGTTCTTGCAGGTTTTCACCCTATTTCTGTCCTTTAAATTGTTTTCTTTACAATTTCTTGTAATCAATTTCTTTAGTTTTCTCCAAAACAAATTTTAGGTTGCTTTTAACCTGGACATCCACTTTTGGGTGTGCCAGAAACACTTCCTGACTTCCATGTTATTATTGTTTTACATTCTAGTTTTAGCTCTTTTTTTAAGCAATAAAGTTACACGTTTTATTAATTACAAAATTAGTATTTATTTATTTTGCACACAGGAATAACAATTGACTTGCTGACCATTATGTCTTGCATCTCAAATATTTCCACTAGAATTGACCTCCTTCTACGTAGAACATTTTAAGTTTCTCTAGTGAGGGTATATTGGCGGTCTCTCTCTATTACTGTTTATAAACAATAATATGTTTATAAAACGTTTATAAAACATATAAATGTTTATAAAACATTTATAAAACATATAAATGTTTATAAAACATCATTATTTAACTCTTTTTTAAAAAATAGCTTTGCTGATTACAGAATTCTAGGATGATGACTATTTTCTCTTAATTTTGAGATATCCTTCTGTCTTCTGGCTTCCATTTCTACTGTTAAGCCTATTAGTCTAACTGTTATTCCTATGCTCTTTTATTTTCTCCCTGTCTACTTTTAATATCTCTTAGTCTTTAATGTTCTACATTTTCTCAGTGATACATCAGGGTATATATTTTTATTAATTGACTTGGGATCTTTTTGTTTTCTGACTTGAGGATGTATTTTTAACCAGTTCTAGAACATTTTCTCCTGCAAAATAATATTATACTGCCTTTTTGAAATTCTCCTTATTCTCTGCTGAGCTTCCTACTAAATGTTAGTCCTTGTCATTCTATTGTCCATGTCTCTTAACGTTTTCATCTCTTTGCTTTTATTCGTGCTGCATTCTGTATGATTTCTTCAAACATTTCTTATAATGCACTAATTCTCTCTTAACCTATTTCTACTCTGCTCTTTAACCCAAATATGGAGGGCATTCTTCTTTTTATGGAGGGGGGAACCAGGGTTAAGTGCTTATTCTTTCACTTCTGGGAGTTATATATAGGTATTTTTAAATACTTTGAGTCATTTTTGATAGTCATATTTCAGTCTCATGTTTTGGCTCCATATTTATTTCTTCAAACATCTTAAACATTCTTTTGTTCTGTATAATCCTCAAAACATGAATTCTCTGGTATCTGATTCTGCTTTTTGCATTTTTCTCAATTTTGGCAGCTGAGCTTCTCTAAGGGAAATTTACATTTATACTATTACTGGGAGCCCTATGGCGCCATAAACCCAAGATTACTTTTAATACATTTTATACTTGAGATTTCATAAAACTTACATACCTGTTTCAGACTCTCATACCTGCTTGAGGTATGGCCTGTAGTTACAAGCTCTCAGTGAGACATTTTTCCCAATAAACAAAAAACTCTCCTTATGACCTTCCTTTGCTGGCAGGCTTTTTTGTCCCCTAAAACACCCTTTAACATATAGTCTTTGAGGCTCTAAGTTATATTTAGGAGTCCTTAGTTCTAATCCTTTATCCTCTGTGGGTCTGAAGCCATTAAAACTCAAGACTCTAGATAGCTGGTCTTGGCAAATGCCCCCAAGCCAACCACTCAGCATGTATTTATCACTGTGGCTTGTTCCCTCTCTATTTGTGGCCTCTGGAGATTTCCTTATATATGTATTTGAGGGAGAATGCAAGTGGGTGCCAGTGAGCTTGACTATGAATTAAGAAATGTTTGCTGATATTAACCCAGTGTCTAGTATTTTTAGAGATTTCAGAAAATCTCACCTGTCATTTTACTAAAAGTATGTCTGTTTTATTAGCTGAAGTGATTAATTTACTTTTGATTTGAGTTAGTGTTTTTAGTGCAAAGAGTTTGTAAAAATTAGAGAATTTATCTGGAAATTTCTGCATGGCCAATATTCTGTCATCTAAAAGAATTTGGCTTCCTCATTTCACCTAGAAAGTGAAGAGTGTGACATTCTAAAGGCAAGCATCATTCAGAATTTGGCTTAAAAGTGACTTCACTTCTCTGCTCACTTTATTTAAGTAGATACCCCTCTGTATACACACACAACCACACACACGATTATTATCTATTATACTCCTTGTGTCCTTCATATTTTACTATGCTGAAATTATTTGTTTGCATTTATGTAATGTTCATGCCCCCCTCTAGAATGCAATAGACCATAAGCTGCATAAAAACAAGGATTGTAACTATTCACTAGTACCTTAGAGAATGTGTATGGTCCATAGCAAGAAATCAATGATTAATTAACTAAATGAATGAATAAAAAGCTACCTTTTAAACAATAGCTATTCAGTCTTCTTTTAGCTTGTTCTCTCTACATTTGTTGAACAAATGAGTGAACAATGGAAAGGAGAAGGGTTGAATCAAGAATCATTGAATAGAAGTCCCTGCCCTTAACTTTAGTTTCCATTTCAATGACATATTATAAGCTAACTTAAATAACAACAATCTAAAAGTTTCCCTCTGATACATCCTAATACCTTTCTTAAACTTTTGACAAGTAATTAAAATATTAACTTGGAACTACAAGCCAATATCTTTCTCTAAATAAGGAAAAGGAATAAAGTTGAAGTGGGAGCAAAAAGGGATATTTCTGGATAAAATTCCTGTTGTTTATTTTCATTATGATGAATTGTCTACGAGCCAGTACCCTCAGAACCCTATGTTTCTTTTTTATGCTATCACTATCCAAACCATTAGATGACTAATAATGGCAAGGACAATAACAAACATTATTCAATGCCATCCATACAGCCAGATTGTGCTGTTAGTTCTGCTAGTACATACACATTACAGATGAGAAAACTGAGACTCAAAAACAGTTTTAGTTAATTGTCCAAGGTCATAGTAAGTGACTGAGGTTAGATTGGACCAAAATCCTCTCCCTTCAGGACCAACACTCCAACTTTGAGGCAGCAAAATCAACCAAGAGGTCCTAGGTCCTGAATAAATATTGCACCATACAACAAAGATGACTTGTGGGGGAACAAGTGTCGGTCAAGTGGTGAGCAATGCTCAGGACCACCTGGCCTTCCTTTGCACACAACACTCCAAAAACTCAAGGCAAGGAAATGATACAGCACCTTTCTGTGACTTTGTTACCTCTCACCCCTGTCTTTAACTGATTTCACAGAATTAAATTCATTGTGAGGATAGGAAGAGGGGAGAAGACCAATGTGCAGTTCACTGAGGGTCCCATATTATACTTCCTGTTCAGGAATTGCTCTGCAAACAGAGGAAACCAGAAAGAATCATTTATTTTGTATGGAGAACTGTGCTCTGTGCTGTACATACAGTGATTACATTTACATACAATGATTGCATGTAATGTACACATGGACTTAATAGGAAACATTAAGTCCACTCACAGCTGAGGAAATTGAAACCCAGGACCGTGACTAGCAGTGCTCCTGTGGGATAATTGTCAAGTGGTAGGGCTGGGATTTGACCAAGTTCTCATCTTACCTCATGGTATTGCTGGCATTAAGTTTTGGGTAACATCTAAAAGAAGAGATGGGGGGGCTTCCCTGGTGGTGCAGTGGTTGAGAGTCCGCCTGCCGATGCAGGGGACACGGGTTCGTGCCCCGGTCCAGGAAGATCCCACATGCCGCGGAGCGGCTGGGCCCATGAGCCATGGCCGCTGGGCCTGCGCGTCCGGAGCCTGTGCTCCGCAATGGGAGAGGCCACAGCAGTGAGAGGCCCGCGTACCGCAAAAAGAAAAAATAAATAAATAAATAAAAGAAGAGAGGGGGGAAACAAGAAGGAAGAAGCATGATCTTCTCCTTTGAGTTCCAGGAGTGGGGAAGAAAAATACTTTCCTGGGCCTAATGGCACCTGTCAATGTGTATTTATTGTGTCTCCTCTGGTCCAGCAGTGCAAGATGCTAATAGGAATGAAATCATCTCCTGATCTCCCATTACACAGTGTCTCTGCCTCACTGGCACCACTGAGTACTGTGATGCAGTGATTGATGTGAATAACTCACCTTTATGCAGCACTCTACACTTCACAAAGGACTTTCTGGGATTACGTCATTTGATCTAATTTATGAACAGGCTTTATCTACTAGGCAGTTATCTGTGGTGAACTGTGTCTGATTCAACTTTGTACCTCCCCACCTTGACCCTCGCTGAACCCAGTCCTAACTGAGCAAAGGGAATTGCAAGTAATAGACATTCCAAAGTCTGAAATGGGACTTTACTTTGGTTTGCCTGTGCTCAGGGAACAGTGAGTAAATAAATGCTCATGGAATTTTATAGTTGCCTCCTCCCAATACAGAAATTGCTCTGGACACAATACTATTCTTCATCTGAATGTAAGTCTCGCCCCAAACAGTATTCCACCAACCATTTCCAAACTTCTTTGGGAATTAGCAATGACCCAAGTCAACCCCACTATTTGAGCAGTGAATGGTGAATATTTATCCTGTCCAGTGTTCTGCCATAGAGTTGGCTAGGGGCCCTTTTCTAACTTCTTCCCTTTCCCACAGGCCAGTGTCTCCCCAAGCTCTTCTTGGCCCTGAGACATGACAAGGCTATGATGGGTATAAGGCTTTCCATGGACAATCTGTATTTTAACCCTGGTGGCCTTAGCTGCAGAACATGTAAGGTCCCTGGTCTCAAGAAGCTTGGAATTTCCATCTAATTGACAATTCTAGGTCTAAGCATTGAGCTGGAAATTAATAGTGTTAGGATTGAATTGTGTCTCCCTCAAAATTCATATGTTGAAGCTCTTACCACCAGCACCTTGGAATGTGACTGTATTTGGAGATAGGGCTTTTAAACTTTAATTAAGTTAAAATGAGACCATTGGAGTAGACCCTAATCCAGCCTGACTGGTGCCCTTATAAGAAGGGACATCACGAACTCCCCTGATGGCACAGTGCTTAAGAATCCTCTTGCCAATGCAGGAGTCATAGGTTCGATCCCTGGTCCGGGAAAATCCCAAATGCCACGGATCAACTAAGCCCGTGCACCACAACTACTGAGCCGGAGCTCCAGAGCCCGTGAGCCACAATTACTGAGCCCACGTGCCACAACTACTGAAGCCCGTGGGCCTAGAGCCCGTGCTCCGCAACAAGAGAAGCCACCGCAATGAGAAGGCCGCGCACTGCAAAGAAGAGCAGCCCCCGCTCACCGCAGCTAGAGAAAGCCTGCGTGCAGCAACGAAGACCCAACGCAACCAAAAGTAAATAAATAAATAAATAAATAAATAAATAAATTTTTTTTAAAAAGAAGGGACATCGGGACATACAAAGAGACAGCAGGCATGTGCACACACAGAGGAAGGGCCCAGTGTGTACATGTGTACGTAGCGAGGAGGTGGCCATCTGCAAGCATGGAGAGAGGCCACAGGAGAAACCAACCTGCTGACAACTTGATCTTGGACTTGTACTTTTCAGAACTGTGAGAAAATACATTTCTGTTGTTTAAGTCACCCCATCTGTAGTATTTGTTATGGCAGCCCTGGCAAGCTAATAAAAAGAGCATCCAGCAAACAAGCTCAGATATGATTTTAAATAATCCAAGTAAGTCTAATTTTAAAACACATAGATATTTATTTTTTCTCTAGTCCCTCTGAGGTGCTGCCTGTATATAAAAGCAAAGAAATGGTAAGTAGAGAGAGGTTGGATGTCATAGAGTATAAAGGAAGAACTATGGAAGCTCATTGACAGAGAATAAGGAGAACGGGCAGGATCAGGGAAGAGATTCTGGAGGTTACACTTGAGCCGGGTCTTGTTTGATGGATGAAGTCACTTAGTGAATACTAGGCGTTGAGTGCCTAATAGCTGAAATAAAAGAATGAATGGCTATCAGAATGGGAGTTCCTTAAATCTTTATTAAGAACCTACTACGTTCGAGGTATTATGCTAGACACTGACGATACACAAATAAAAGAAAAATCATTACCCATGAAAAATTCACAGGCAAGCAGGGGAGAGAGGCAAATAAACAACTAATAATTAGATAATATGATAAATGCCAAGCAGAGTGCTAGAGTGCTAGTAGAAAGCCAGTAACTCTGGGGCAAAGCAGGGAATGCATCACCCACAAAGAGCTGGTACACAGGACGGTGAGGACAGCCAAGGATCAGGACTTCTCTGATGGGCTGCCTCAGGCAAAGGCATCCCAGGCAGAGAGAGAACATGGTAGGATCCATATTCTAGATGTGTGTCGGAGAGAAGCAAGTGGGACCAGATGATAAAGATCTTGTAGAATATTTTCTCTCCAGTCTCCTTATTTTTCACTTGTTTGTGCTTATTTAGCTGATATTTATTTAATTGGCGATAGTTTCCCGAAGATTATTCAACCAGAAAATTCATTAAACTCTATTACAACCACCACACAAATTAATAATATCTCATTGTTATGCCAAAAAAAAGGATTTGCAGCTTCATCTGTGCATGTTATTTTTTAAACAATTACTGGGCAACCTACTTAGAAACACCAATTATAATCAACTTAATTCTTCACTTAATCAGCTGTCTTTCTTAGATTTGCTATTTGTTGTCCCGCAGCTCCTTGGGAAGATGGGTGCTCAGGAGACCTGAGAATTAATGAGACATTCCTTGAGGACATTTATGGGGCTTTTTGTGGCTAACCCATTCTCTTAGTTGAAGGAAGGAAAAGCAAGACATATATGCTGATGCTCCAGGAAATTCTGCTGGGCTTTTAGCTCTGCTCAGGAAGCATTTTTGGATTCAGATGTGTTCGGTTTGTTGCAGGCCAATACATTAGCCTCTGCAGGAGGGTGGGTGTCCACAGACAGGAGTGTTGCGACAGACTGTTTACTGTCACTTGGGCTCTACCTGCAGGCTGTTTGGGAGCAGCCAGTGTAGGGGCCCCCTGCTTACTTCCATCATCTCCATACATGGGGATAATTGGCAAGGCTGGCCCCAGGCCAAGTGGTAGAAGCAATGAAGTCTGTGATCTCTGCAGCTTCCCAAACTTCTCAGTCACTTCCTGCTGCCACCTCCAACCCCGGGCTCAAAGAATTTAGTGCACAAATAAATAAAAAGGTGTGTGGACCAAACCCAAGCTAGTCTTAAGCAGTTAGAGTTTGGGACACTCAGTCCCTGCCTTGGTGTCTGAGCCTAGCTTTTAGCATTTCTTTTTTGTACTATTAGAAAGTATGTCCTTATTTTGAGCAGAAATTCATTCACACGTTCAGTATTTACTGAGCACCTACCATGTTCCAGGCATGATTCTGGTTTAAGAGAATATAGAGGCTCTCATGGGATTCTTGAGCTCAAGAGGAAAAGAGCCCCATTTCCATTATTCCTCATCTCTAATGTGGTGATCAGTTCCCCTTGGGGGTCTTGTATGTTCATTATATCCTTTCCCATTTTCACTTGTGTTTCCTTAGGGGTTCCCTCAGTCAGAGGCCTTGAGTGGTTTTATTCACTCTCCCAGATTCACTTCTCTGCTTTTCACATGCAAGTGACCCATCCCCAGCTCACCCTCCAGTATGCCTTGTCCTGTCCGTAATGAACAGCATGATTTCATCTCTTGGCACTGTCCCCTGCCTAGAATGCCTTCCCTCTTTTATTCACCTGGTATCAATCAGTGTTTATCGACTTAATGTGTTGTCTTCTCTCGGGTCAAGAGAAGACTCTGTGACGAGTGTTAAGGGAGCTGCCATGAGCAGACGCCCACAGTAAGCCAGGGCCGCGTGTCCTGGAAGCTCCTGCTTCTGCCTGAGTCTGGCCATGGCTTCTAGTGGCAGATCTCCCAGCTCTGCGTCCTCAGCTTTGACACCAGCCCCCCTCCAATCAGCCCGCTCTCAGCACTTTAGCTCCCTCTGTACTTCCTGCTAACTTCTCTGGAGATTTAGGGAGGTAGGATTCGCTTTCCCCACATCACACTGGGGACTCTGCCACCAAGCCCAGCTAACTAAACCCCACCCCCAGCCTTTGCTAATCTACCACTCACGTACAGCATGGGACACAGGGCTTCCCATCCAGGCTCCTGGGCACACCCTAGGAGGCTAATTGCTGGTACCATCCACTCTGGAATGTCCTGGAAACTTCTCTGGGATTACTATGGTTGGCCCCCTTTCAGCCTCTCCCAGGCATCTAAGTTCCCATCATCCGCTTCAAAGTCTCCCTTTACTACCTGCAGGTCCCCTTCTGTATGGCTCATAGGGTAAGGCTGTGCTCTAAGCCCACTGGTCTCATGGTTTTCTTTTTCATTTCTCCTGCTGCTAACATAAGTCTACATACAATCTCACAAGGCTAGACTGTAACTCACTATTTTTGAATAATCTTTTCCACCCTGAGTTCACTGCATATGAAACACTTATCCTGGTTGCTTTTATGGTGAGTAGGAGTAAAAATTAGGCAAAAAAAACCCCACATTGTATAAGATGAAGATAATACGTATTCACCATACGTTAGTAAATGTTCAACAATTTCTAATTTTCCTTCAAGAAAATCATTGTGGTTAACTTCCCTCTTTGCAGTCACCAAATTTTAGACTAGACAATACTGTCTAGAAGTTACAAATTGGTGGTTCACAAACCAAGGTTGGACTGTAGAGTTTTTTCCAACACTGAGTTGTAAGACTTTGAGCGTCCATATGCCTCAGTTCACAAAGGCCCCTCCCACTTGTATTGTCACGTAAAATGTGTACATCACCGAGGCTCTCCTCAAGACGTGTGAGCTCTAGCCTAACCCTCTCTTTTGAGGACCAGAGGGCAGCAGTGATTTGCTCATCATTATGTAAACTACTTAGTTGTGATGCTAGTACTAGAATGCCGGCAGCCTAACTTCTAGTCCAGGGCACTTCTGCTATAGCCAAGGTGTCCCCCAAAATTCCTGATATCGAAAAGTAACCTGAATTTGAATTTCCTTAGTCTGCGGGAAAGGAGGCGAGGGAGTCACATTAAAAGTAAAACTCCAAATTTTACTAGATCTTGTCCAAACCTGCATGCACAGGAAATCCACCCCCCTGTAAAATCTGACGCAGTTGTTTCTTAAAGTCCTCAGTGGATGGGGTCTCATGCCTGCTCAAAAACTCACGTGTTGGCTAATCACCACAAGGCATTTGCCACACTCTTCCTTATCCAATCTGCCTATCCCTCTGTCATTGATTTGGTCTGATCCACAATTGCCACTACACCCATTTTTCTTCCAAGGGTATTGTCAACCTGTGTTCCAAAGCTGTGCATCCTCAAATCCTGCCTTCCTATGTCTAGCCTAGAAATGTACTCCTTAATGGACACGTCCCACCATGAAAGTATGCTTGACAAATGCTTGCAAATAGACCCCTAACCCCATCACTTCACCTGTTCTACTCAGACTTGTCAATCCCCTTCACTTTTAGCCCAGAGCCCTTGCTAATATAGCCATTGCATGGCTTTTATTTTCTGATCAGAACTTCTTTTGTCCCATCTCTAGAAGAGGGTTTGCCTCCCTCCTGGGGCTGTTGTAAAGGTTTCAATCAGTGCTGTGTGTGGCAGTACCCCAAAAGCTGCAGCATGCTGTACAAATGTTAGGTCTGCAGGTTTATACAGCCTTCTGTTCTCAGCTTCCACTATTTACCAGAATCTCATGTTTACTCATTTTTGTGTGTGTATCTATTTTTCCTTTTAAAAAACAAACGATATTTTCAAGTTGAAAGCCTAAAAACATCCATTCCGATTTGTATAGCTCTTAGGTTATTAGATTCTTGAGAAATGTCCTAAGTCTTCCATGTGTATCAACTTTCAATTTAATTCAGCTTACCACTATTGAACACTTACTCCTGGGCCTCTGCTGGGTATATGCACGTGTCTTTTCTCAGAAAGCATTTAACTAGATCTAGACCACATTGTATATTACTATAAATAGCAAACCTGAGAAGACTGATGAAGTGACAAGAACAACAATTGATCCTGAATATACCCCGGTTTTAGGTTTGAAACCACATTCTATTAAAATTCTGAGAGTTGTGAGACCTAGATTGGAGCCTTAGCTCACCACCAAGTCATTGTTTCCCCCTTGGGAATGGTCTGTAAAATTTGGAGCTTCCGATTCCTCATCTGGACAATGATAATTGAAGATGAACATGTTACACTGTAGAATTGTGGTTGGATATAAACAAGATCCCATATACAAAACACTTAATAAATTTAAAAATCTTTTAGTATTTTTGTGAAAGTTGCTATCCTATACAAGTAATCTTCTCTAAAGCCTTATGATTAGTTTTTCATTTTGCATAAAATTTATGAACTGAACTAGTCTGTGAGGTAATTTGCTGAGACATGGCTCTTCTGCACTCTATTAGTCTGGGTCCTCCACGAAGAGATCCCATGACCAGATTAAACATGATACAGTTTTGTTAGGAGAGGTGCCTGCATGAGAAAAAGCAGGGAGGTCACCTGGGAAAGCTGGGAGAGCCAACCAATCACAAGGCAAGTCTGTGACCCCAAGTGAAGGAGAGAGATTTGGATGTGAGCATCCTGGACCTCCATGCAGTCACCGTCAAGTCCAGCAAAGCCCCTGGGCGTCCTCAAGCCAAAGTCAGTTTAGAGGAGACCCTTTCTCCCAGGAACTAGTTTTTCTTGGTGTCCCTGCCATGCTCAGTCCTTGGCCCAGAGAAGCCTGTGGGAGGCATGGCCTTGGCACAAAGCCAGCAAGAGATATCAAAGAAGCAGCTGGAGCCTTCGGACAGCTCCTCTCTGTGGTTGGAGGTCCCAAGGGGCATCGTCACAGCTGCCTCATACATTGCCTTCTGATGTCAACAGAAAAACCCACAGACTGATTTGCTATCTCTTTTGAAAGATTTATTTTTACAAATCTGTTTCCACAAGCACACATCATGTATGCTTCCTTTAAGTGAGATTTCAGTAACCCAAAGTTTGACAAACAGAAAATCAGTTCAACAACACAATGGGTCAATTCTGACTTTTTGGTAATTCGACCAGCCATTTGTGATATAATCCAGTGGGGCCTGACGTCTGGCAGTATAGCTTCTAATTCATAGCGATGACTGGTGACTTTGGATTTGGTTAGAACTGGTCTGCCCGTGCCTGGCTGCATGACTTTGGTCAAGTCACTGAACTTCACTGACCTGTGTTCCTCTTTTATAAAATGAACCTCATCATATCTTCCACAAAAAACCCTGCTGCTAATCAAATCTGATAAAATATGGTAGATAACCAGCAAGTTCCCTGGCACAATTCAGACAACTAATTTAATAACTAGCTTTTATTTGTAGTGTTATTTTCACTATCTTTTCCAATCCTCGACAACATAAAAGCATTAATTAATGGAATTTCTATGTCATTAATAAAATTAATATTTGCATCTGTCCCGACACAGTAGTTAACACATGCCAGATGTTCTGCAGGTACTAGCTCCCTTTCTTCCCTTCTCTTACTTTTTCTGACAGTTTTTCCTTCCTCTAACAGAATTATTTTTCTATTAGTACATAATTTTAAAATTCTATCTTCCTAGTGGCCACTGTCTCCTTTGTTCCTTTTTGGGCAGCCACAGGCAGTAACGCATTCATGAGGACTCCATGAATTCATTAAATGTTCTTTTATTCATCATTTATTGAAAACCTAGTTGGCTTCAAACACCAGAAATTCAGATGGTCATATAATTGTTTTTGCCCTTAAGGAGCTCACCATGTGATGTGGGTGGGGAGGAGGGAGGACAGGCCTGTAAGTTGTCTGTGCCTTGGACGGTGTTGACCCAAAGAGAGGGTGATCCACTGTGTTGGGGGCTGTGGAGTTGTCAGGAAAAGCTTCTTCTTTTCCTGTTTATTCTTCTCTTCCTCTTCCTTCACCATCATCACCATCTTTATTCCATTCAATGTCTGTTGACCCAGGAAGCTGTCAGACACTGTGCTGATTTATTTATGTATATTAACTAAATTAATCTTCATCACGATATTATGAAGTATGTGTCTTCATTCTACAAAAAAGGAGTCTGGATCACACAGAAGTTAGTTGTCTAAGACTCACCCACCGACTCACTAGTAGAGCCAGGTTTCAAAACCGGATAACCTGGCCCAACAGCCCACAGATGTAACCAATGAGATAAATGGCTTCATGAAAGAGAAGATGCCCAGCCTGGATCTCGAGCACAGAGGGAGGCAGCAGGTGGACAGTCTCAGGGAGAGCATGACAGTCAGGGCAGCGGGAAGCAGCCTAGTCTTATTCATTGTGTGTCACACATAACATCTAGCCCAGTGTTTTGCACACCACTTGTGGGCTTTCAGGACTTGTTGAATGAAGGAAAGAGTAACTAAAGCTGTGCACCCTCCGCAGCCTCTCATCCACCAGTCCACCTCTAGACACTTATCTCTCTAAAATTCCATATCCAGTCTCACCTCAACCAGGGAGCTGTCTCAGACTACACTTGCACACAGTGACTTCTCCTCCCCCAAACCCCTGTAAGAATAAATATCCATGACTCTCAGGTAGCATTTAATTCTAAGGCATCTTCTGTATTCGATACTTTTTTAGGCACATACACTGTATAGGTTCCCCAAGAATAGAGTCCGTGCGAAGCAGTGTGTGTGATGAAGTTGAAGAGGCGCCGGTTTGGAATCAGATCTGAGTTTGAGCTGCCTTCTGCTTCTTCCATTCACCAGCTGTGTGCCCTGACGGAGGGCAATGGCTTAAAGTCTGTGGTCCTTTTCCCTAAACTTGACTATTAGATACGTACCTGGCATCATCTAGCCCCACATCTGGCATACAGCCCCTCAATCAGTGTGAATGTAGGCCCTCTTGTGCTTCTCCACTCACATATTTGCAAATGAGGCCATTGGTTAATACACCATAAGGAAGTGTTCTGACAGCTTGAAAATGGAATAAATCACATACTCCGATCAGTGACCACTGAGCATCTAGTCAAACCAAAGGGGAGTGGGGATATTGTGCTTCAGGAACTCGTTCTCAGAAATTATGTAACAGCATGGATTTACGGTATAGTGCAGGGAACTATATTCAGTATTTTGTAGTAACCTATAGTGGAAAAGAACCTGAAAAAGAATATATGTATGTATGTATATATATATATATATATATATATATATATGTGTGTGTGTGTGTGTCTGTGTGTGTGTCTGTGTGTGTGTCTGTGTGTGTATCTGAATCACTTTGCTGTACACCTGAAACTAACACAATATTGTAAATCAACTATAGTTTAATTTTTAAAAATCAGTGAAAACTCAAAAAACAATAAAGAAATATAACAGCAAAGTGCTGTCCTATAATACAAGCATAGCACCTCTGATAGCTAACAGCCCTCTGAATGGAGGTGCTGGAGAGAGGCTCTGTGCAGCCAGACTTTGGTGTGAGCAATGGTTTCGTGAAGCGTGAACTAGGTTTGCCTTACCCAAATTGTAATTTGAAATGCTATTCATGCATTTGAAGTGATGCATTCCCTCACCTTCACTCATTTGTTTATTCAACAAATAGGTATTAAGTACTTGCTCTGTGCAAGGGACTCTGAACTCAGTTGGGGCCACAGAATCAAAGGGATAAGGATGCTGAGCCTCAGTGGAGAAGCTCTGTCCCTGAACCAGGCAGCCCAGGTTCAAATCCTGACCAAGCTCTCACCAGTCTGGCAGCCGTGGGCAGTTTGTAAGACCCTTTGAGACTCAGTTTCCTCATCTGTAAAATGGAGATAGTAATAGTGCTTGCCTAATACGGGTTATGATAAAGATTCCCAGACATGATATAGTAAACTATTTAGTACTGTACCTGGTACATACTGAGCATTTAATAAATGCTGAATTGTACGTGTATGTGTGCAACGTATCACATCATCTGATTCTTCAAAAGCTAATGATCATACATTTAAAAACATCATTTAGATTAAGCCTGAAAGATCACTGATGGTCAAGTTTATATAAGAGTGTCTTTTGATTTGGCCCTTGAAAGAATTTGCAATTTGTTCTCAGCTATCATTGTGGTCAGAAGTCTGCCTTCGTATAATACTTCTAAGAGCCCAGAAGCAACTACTTTGCAGAGGGTGTAGGTGGCAGGTGGACAGGGGTGAATGGGAACAGCTTCACAGAGGCACAGAGGAAGTAGCATTTTACCTGATAGGGAAAGGTATTCATAGAGAAACTGGAAGAGGAAGGGAAGAAAAATGTTGTGGAAGTCTTGAAGTATCTGGGATATTGCAAGCAGTTTAAATGTTCAAAGAATTGCAAATGGCCAAATGTCAGAAAATTCCAAATGGCCCAAAGTGGCTCCAGTATCATTTCTGAGGTCAGTCAGAGAAGAGGAAACTAGAAATACTAATTGAGGTCAGATGAAGCAGGGCCTTGACGCATGAGTATTTGGTGTGGCATGTAGGTTCTCTGATCCCATACCTCACCTCCCAGATGGGAAACGGGGGTTCAGACAGAGAAGCTTGAGAGGCTGGTTATTTCTGCTATGTAGTGCTTTAGAAAAAATCCACTCCAAACATAGTAGCTTAAAATTACACGAATTTATTTACTTCTTACAATTCAGTTGGTTAAGTCAAAACTATTCTTCTGCTTCATGTAATGATAGACAGGGTACTGGGTGAGTGGGTACTACAAAATGGCTTCAGTCACCTGGCTGGCATCTGGCATTGACCAGCATCTAGGAGCTCTGAGTATCAACCACAGCTTAATTCTCCTCCTTCTGGAGAACGTGGAGCAACGAACTGAGAAGCGATACGGAGTGACCACGTCTCTGCTTGGGCTTCCGCACAGCATAGCAGTCTTAAGGTAGCCAGACTTCTTACTTAATGACTGTCTAGCCAGACAGTACAAAAGTGGAAGCTGTCAAGCCTTCTTAAGATTTAGTTCAACAACTAGCAGAATGTCAGTTCCTCTACATTCTATTGTTTAAAGCAAATCATGGTTAAACAGTCTATGGTTGATATATCCTATGTTTAAAACTTCCCAGGTTCAAGGACACTACACAAGAGCATGTGTGCTGAGAGGCATGCTTTATTAGGGGCCATCAAAGTAACAATCTTCCACACTGAATAACTTCTCCAAAATCAAAACCAGTAAGTAACTAGCACTTCTGAAATTAGAACCCAGGTCTCTCCCTTGTCTTTTCGAAATGTCATGATGGGGAAAATGAATAAACTTTCTCCCCATCACCATAGGGCTTGAGTAAAAACAACTATTACCCAGCAGCTGCTAGATAGTTACATACTTTATTCTAAAGGTCCAAGAATACAGCTGTAGTCATCTTTCAGAAAACAACTCTCTGACCTTCATGGTTGGATGAGGGAATGAAAAGCCCCTAGATAACTAAGGAAATTACCAGTGACATAGAATCTGCTTTTGATGCCACCTGGCAAAAAAGCATTAAAAACAGTTACCATCTTCTGGCCAAAGTGTGAGAGCTATTCAATTCAGGACTAATGAACATGGCACTATTGATCTTCTAAGATGGTCAGGACTGATCTGTATCAAAGCCATAAATTACATTTATGAAGACATTCAAATAGCACACAATGATTACTTTTTCTCTTGGAAGCCAGGAGTAGCTGCAGAGGCGTCTGTTTTGCACAAGGTGATAGAACTACTTCTTCCACAGTTATCTGACTGGGACAGGAAGACAGATATTCACCGGCAAAGGCACAATCTCATTTTGGAGACTTGATAGTTCCAGCTATGTCTCCCTTGCATGTTTCATCTCTTTACAGAAGACAATATGTGAATTCATTCTTCATTTAGCTTTCATCTTTTTAGTGGTTTTTTAAATTTAGTGGGTTTAAAAAAATTAATCTGATATAACAAACCAGAAAGGATCCTTGCAAAAATTTACTTCTGAACAGGAAGTAAAGCTATTAGCTAAAGGAGTCACAAATATTCAAAGTAAATATTAGTAAAATGTCTGTGACAGAATAGACAATCCCTAGAAAGCAAGTCAAATTCCCATTGTTCTGGTTGGCCGACTGAGGCTCCACTTATGAAGTAACTTGTTCAAGGTCATACAGAGAACATTTGGCCTGGCACTGGCTGGCACCCAGTCACCCTGCCTTTAGAGGCCAAGTTCCCCTCCATAGCACAGAGCCACCCTCACCCAGTAATTTGTCACCTTAAGAGTTTGAAAGCTAAGGGTAGGTGTGAGAAAAAGCAAGGAAATGGATGTCAGAATCCAGGGTTTTAGTTTAAAGTCTGACACTGAATCACTCTGTTGGCTTGGACAAAGCCCTTAACATCTCTGAGCCTTAGATTTCCCATTTGTAAAATAATATGTAACCTGAGTAGAAGACCCTGTTTAATCTTAAAATTCTGATTGCATTTTCCTGACTAGCTCTGAGGAGACCTGGGTCTGCAGAGGCTCGATAGGAACATTACACTTTAAAGGGAGTGGAAGAAAAATCCATTCCATACTTCCATTAGAGGAGACTCTCATTCCCCAAAGGAATGGCTTTGCTGCAGCTACACAGGTCAGCAGCTGTGGGAGGCTAATTTAGGTTGTCCCTGGCTCATTGGCAATCACGAGGCTTGATGTGCATTTGAAACAAACTAAACACTCCTAATCACCTCGAGAAAGGGATAACTCATTATAACTGCACACTAAGGAACTTCAGTGACATTTATTCTGCATTTGTGTACAAATAGATTACGTTATTTAACTAAATCAGTTTGGGCAGCTGGAAGCTACCCGCACACTCATTTATCCCTGCGGAAGACTGAACAGTGATTAAAAGAGAATACCTCTTTAATTCCAGATGTCATCTGCATTCCACAAGGAGAGGTTTGGGAAAACTCCCTGATTATGTAGTCTTGCACGATCCAAGCATCTCTTTTAATGCCACAGCCCGATTTGGAGATGAGGAAGGGGCTACAGAAAAGCCAGAGGAGCCCATTTCTGTAGCCGTCTGGGATGCATCAGCTCTGGGTTGTTTTTTCTTATTTTTCCCCCGCCTTCGTTAGGAAACACGCTCCTCCACACCCTCTCCCTGACATGCCTAAGATGATCAGAGTTGAGAACCGAACCTTCTGTTTGATGATTTGGTTCCTTAATTTGGCCATCTGGAATTCCAGGTAGCCCATTGTTTCAAAGTGTGAGTTTTAACATGGGAATTGGGCCTCGTGGGAGAACCTATCATTTGGGACACATCTTGGTTCTTTAAGCCTTGGATACTTTGGAGTTTGTTTCTCTCTCTCTTTTTTTTTTTTTTTTCCTTTTATACTTAAAGAGGGAGTTAAACAGGTTACAGTTAAAACCTCTGTGCCTATGGTACAGAAATGAGAGAACTCATTTCTGGCAGAAACAACTGAATGCATCAGACTTGATGGGCTCTGTGAGAGCAACTTGAAATCTGACTTAGAGAACCCGGAGCTTGTTAAATACCTACTATGGGCCGGACATCGTGGGAGGCATGTTACATAATCTCAGTTATTTCTCATATCTGGCTGCAGGGTCAGCTCCATAGGCCTTAAGACTTGTGCAGTCACACAGGGCCCACACTTAGAAGGATCATGTTCTGTTGTCACCATCAGGAAATTCTTAACAATTTTCTTGCAGGGCCCCCCATTTTCACTTTGTCCTGGGCCCTGCAAATCTTACAGCTGGTCCTAACTGGCTGGATAGGTACTATTATTTGTATGTGCACGTGTGTTTAACAGATTTTTAAAAAGGGTCCACTGAGTCTCAGACTTGGATCTTCTTGATACTAAATTGTATGTTCCTTCCTTTTTATTTTTCTGAAAAATTGAACTTTGCAAAATGCATGGTATTTTCTCAAAAGACTTACTAAATCTTTACCTTAAAATATCTCATGTCACCCAAGGGAGTAGGGGTGGGGTAAGGTGGGAAATGATAAAATAATGATAATAGAAAATATAATTATAACAACAATGATAATATATTTCTGGTGGCTTCTTGTATTTTTTTTCCTTTACATCTATCCATTTGGACATGTGTAAGTTATGTGAATATACATGAGAAAATGACTAGTTATAGCTGGGCCTTGGTAAATCATAAATCAAATAAAGTAAATTTTTATTATTTCAAATTACAAAGTCATTTCTAACATACATTTAAGTGAGCTAATGTGACTGGTGTCGCCTCACATATTTCTCAAGGAGAAGAAACATTTCAGATGGTAAATTAGTCATGCTTGAACATTAACTATTAGACTTGAGGCCATTTTTAGATAACTGCATTTCTTTTCCTTTCAGAGAAATGTGTCATCTATTTAAGATTCATATGCTTTAGGATGTGTTCAAGCCTTTAGTGTTGAAACCGAAAATTTAAAATCTGCATAAATAATTGGTATACATACATGAGTACTTACTATGTGCTGGTACTGCGTTTACATGGAGAATACAGAGATTAATATGTTAATTCACCAAATAGTTTTAAGTGCCAGCATGATACAGTCACTGTGTTAGCCATTTGCAATAGATAGTGAAAAGGTAGATATTTTCCCTTGCTTTTTAAATTGTTACTTTCTATATTTTAAATATGCATTCTACATTTTAAAATAATATAAGTAAAAAGACGTACGTACGAAGTGTGATATAAAAGATAAATGCAGGGGGTTTAGGAATCCTTCTTGGTGGGCTTTCCGTGGAGAGGTCACAGGGGAGACAGACTCACATATGGTATCAAAATAGTGAAAAAAGTGGTAAGTTAGGGAACAAATAACAGAGTGTGAAAATCCAGAGAAACGGGCATTTGATCCAGAGGGGTGAGTGGAAATCCACGAAACTGCTTGGGGTCCTCAAAAGAGGCATCCTTGGAGTCCAGCAGCTGGGGACCCCCACTCAGTTACCACATTGAATGGGTTTCCTTGGTAAAATAGGTGTTAAAGAGAAAGAGAAGAAGGTCACCATGACCCATGGGTTTCCTGTTAGCTCTGAGAACTCTGTGATTTGGTGATTTCAAGAGATGATCTAGAATAAGATTGAGAGAAGATGAATGCCTAGCCAAGGGGAGAAAGTCAGAAAAGCTTAAGGCTGGAGGAACACAGGATACATTTTAACACCAGCCACTGTCACAGTAACAATAATAATAACATTTGCTAAAGGTAATGGCAGGCACTGTGTTCAGTGTTTCCTCTGCATTATTTCGACTTCTCACTGCAGTGGCGTCATGTCTTAATTTGCTAATCCCATGGCAGCTAATGTACAGCTATTCAGTGTCTATTACTCTGTGGCTTTATTCTGGCTGCCTCCCCAGCTCTGATCTTCATCCTCACTCACCAGGGCAGCTGGCATAGCCTTGTCATTTCTCATAACTCTGCCTCCAGCTCAGTTTCCATGCTGCAGCCAAAATTGTTTGACTAGGACAAAGATTTGACCACTTCCTGCTTTGGAACCAAAGGGGGCTCCCATTGTGTCCAGGATATATATGGGTCACACACTTTACCTGGCGCTTGATATTATCCACCACCTTGTCCCAACCTACCTCATGGTCTTACCCTACACACCATGCTGTATGATGGAAAGGGAATAGAATTTAACATTGGCCGTGAGTTCAAGTTCTGAACCTTAAGTAGCTAAGCAACTTTGGGCAAGTTACTTAACTGACCTGAGCTTCAGTTTCTTCCTCTTTTAAGAAGCGGCATTCAATGAGAGAAGAAAGGCAAGCGCTCAGCTCTAAAAATTTGGGTAAATGGCGAGGTGAAGGCAAAGAGGGAACACAATCACAGGTGCAGAACACTGTGTCACAACAAAGCACCTGGATGGTTTTAAAGGGTTTGTCTGGAAGCCTGAATTAGGCTGTGCCTTGGGTAAAAATGTTCTGAAGTAAAAAGAGAAGAGGTGACCCTGCCTCAGGTATGGTAGCCATCCAGCTAGTCTCACCAATGAGATGCACTGAATTGTAGAATTTTTCTCATTCTGTACTGTAAGCTCCTTAACAGAAGAAAAATGTTACTCTACCCATTAAGCATCTCTTTCCTCATCTGTAAGATAGGAAAAATAGTAGTAGTTACCTCACGGAGTTATTGTTATAGTTAAGTGACATAATCCATATAAGATGCGTAGAAAATGCCTCCTTCCCTCCCCCCGCCAATGAAAACAGCTCCAGAAATGTGCATAAGACATTTACATTCGCAGTGTGAGTAGCCTGAAGCCCTTACGCACTCTCATGGTTCTCATGACTGAAACATGGTCAAAATCGGTGCAGGGTCATAGACTTCTTGGCTGTGGTAATAGGAAATATCTTCCCAAAACTGGACTCAACTTCCTCTCCATTTTTATGTATGACCCCCAAGAAAAAGTTGGCAATGTTTACACCGCTGAAAAACCAATAGAACTGTGGCTGACGTTTCATAACAGACAAGGCTTGTCTTGTGTGCCATTCCATGCCATTTCTGACAGTTAAGTGTTACATCCTCCAAAGTGTTGAAGCCTTAGGTTGGGATATGGGGATGATATATAGCTTGGGTCCCGGGAGACACAGGTTACCCCGTTGCATTCCATCCTCTTCCACCTGGTGCTGTGCTTATGAACTCAGTAAATCCCTTTTCTCTTTCTTTCTTTTCTTTGAGGCTCCGGACGCGCAGGCTCAGCGGCCATGGCTCACGGGCCCAGCCGCTCCGCAGCATGCGGGATCTTCCCGGACCGGGGCACGAACCCGTGTCCCCTGAATCAGCAGGCGGACTCGCAACCACTGCGCCACCAGGGAAGCCCTCCTTTTCATTTTGAGGAAGCTAATTATAGTGCCAACAGTTTGAGAGTAGCCATATAGAACTGGTTCCCTAGCCAGGTTCACTTTCTACCAGCTGTATAACCCAGGGTAGTTGAACCTCTCTGAACCTC
Organism: Kogia breviceps; assembly: GCF_026419965.1. Taxonomy (NCBI): domain Eukaryota; kingdom Metazoa; phylum Chordata; class Mammalia; order Artiodactyla; family Physeteridae; genus Kogia; species Kogia breviceps. The sequence goes on from NC_081316.1 coordinate 60,846,734, forward strand.
AGCTTTCTCTTCTGTCGGATAAGAATACCTAAATGCGGGACTCTTGTATGGATTCAAGATGGCAATACCTATAATGAATGCATCTTGCATGAAGTCTGGTGGTTGCTCCTCAGTGAATCAATGGTAGCCAACAAACTTTATCTACCATGAAAACTTTCTCTCATCAGCCTAACAGTGCCCCAAATTTATAACTCTTCACCCTTGGTGGATCCAATTTGGCCTAAGTCAAACGGGCCTTATGTTCTAGGTCCTGGCAGAGTCTTCTTTATCTTGCCAGTGCACACAGTTCTTTCAACAGGATACAATATTCTTGTAACAGGTTTATTCCTGCATCCAGAGCTACGTTATGATTCAGTCATCACTCTAATTTGGCTCAGCTCATGAAGCATCTGTTCACTTTGCAGACCAGCCTCTTTTATAGATTAGTCTAAATGAGTTCTACTGTACTCATTGTTACCTCCCCCCTTCCTCTCCCAACCCAGCAAGTGCCTAAATAAACATTTGCTCAATATGGAGCAAGTCTTTGAATTGAAGGGGAAAAATGATCTCTACTTTTCCCAAGACATTTTTCATTTAAAAAAATGCAACCACCTGAAAAGAAAAACGACATCACTGCTGTTCTTTACAGCTCACCATCACAAGACCGGTTGGCTATCTGGGGGTTGAGGAATGCCGTTACCTGCTCATAGGTGGCACTCTGAGTTCAGAGGTCAAGAAGAATTTATTAATTACATATTTAGTTCCAGGTACTGAGGAAAAGAGATGATTGGTACAAACCATGCCTTTGTGGGGCATATATTCTCTTAGAGATAAGTGTATATGCAAGTGTCACGATGCCAATTTGAATTGGACTGAATTCATCCAGACTGTAACCTTTCCAGGCCATGAATAGCTAGAATCCACTAACTAGTCAGGCGTTTCAGGCTCCCAGGCACCACCTCTGTGTTCTGAAGGAAGAAAACCTGGATTCTGATCCCGCAACATCATCTGCTAGCTAAAGAGGCATTCGGTACAGTAATATCAATCCTGCTACAAATATTAGGGTTGTTTTCAAGATTAAACATGACAATATACCTAAAACACTTTGTAAACCATAAAATCTTGCATACACATTGGGGGTTTAGTAGTACTGATGTAGGCTTGTCCACATTTCTTATTCTGAACCTTCTAGGTCTTCAGTAGGCTAGAAAGGGGACTGAAATCTAGAATGCAGAGAAAGCTGAAAAAGCTACCTGCTGACAAGCTGTGCTCCACCCAGGTCTGCAGAAAAGCTTGTCAGCACCAGGACCAAGCCTCTTTCCTTGTCTATCCCCAATTATCCCCCTTGAGTAGGACATACTTCTCTAAATTTGACTTAAATAAACATATACCATGAGTTGCCTCATGAAAATTTCTGCCAGGGGTTTCTCTCATTTTTCTGTATGATAAGAACACATTTTAGCCCTTATTATATGCCAGGAACTGTTTCAAGTACTTTGCATTTTTCAACATATGTAATTCTGCCAACAACTATATCCCTGTTTAGAGGAAAAGACACCATGAAGATTGAATAACTGGTCTCAGGTTATAGAGCTAGTACATAGCACAGCTGTGACTCAATCTCAGGCAATCCAGTGGCAAGGGTAACAGTCTTAACCACCACGCTCCTGGTGTTGGCACTTGAGTGCCCCTTGTAAAGATATTCTCTTCTGTGTGTCTGAACTGACTTCATGTTAAAACTTTTAATGACTTAGGGGCTTCCCTGGTGGTCCAGTGGCTGAGGTTCTGCGCTCCCAATGCAGGAGACCCAGGTTTGATCCCTGGGAACTAGATCCCACATGCTGCAACTGAGAGTTTGCATGCCACAACTAAAGATCCCACATGCCACAACTAAGATACCATGTGCCGCAACTAAGACCTGGCACAGCCAAATAAATAAATTAATAAATATATTTTTTAAAAACTATATTTTTTTGGCTGTGTTGGGTCTTTGTTGCTGAGCACAGAAGCTTTCTCTAGTTGCAGTGAGCGAGGGTTTACTCTTGGTTGCGGTACACAGGCTTCTCACTGCGGTGGCTTCTCTTGTTGTGGAGCACGGGCTCTAGGCGCGCGGACTCCAGTCGTTGTGGCTCACGGGCTTAGTTGCTCCACGGCATGTGGGATCTTCTCATACCAGGGATCGAACACATGTCCCCTGCATTGGCAGGCAGATTCTTAACCACTGCACCAGCAGGGAAATCCCTTCCAAAAAAAAAAAAAAAAAACTTTTAATGACTTAACAACAATAGTCGAAAGAGCATAACATTCAAAGCCTTAAATAACTGTATTCAAACCCCAAGTCTGTGTGGGAGTAGCACCCTTCCATAACTTTCCTGAGCCTCAACTTCATCTCTTTCCTTAGTTGTCTTCTAGCTGCCTCTCTATTTTACCTCCCCTCACAGAGAAAAGTCTTGGGTCGTCTATAGTCTATCAACCCTCAAACTATTGAAAATTGCTATCTACCTACATTGGAGTGGCATTGCTGAAGAAATTCACAACCATTTCTTGATGCCAAAACTAGTGAGTGCTTTGCTGTTTTCATCTTATGTGACAGCCCTAAGGTAGTCAATATTCTTTTTTTTTTTTTTTAAGCAGGGGCATTTGTTTTGTTTGGTTTGATTATTGTGCCAATATTCTTGATAATGTCTTCTTTCTTGATGTTCTCTCCTGTCTTCAAGTCCATGACCCCACTCTCCCAACTTTCCTTCTCACACTCTGGATTATTTTTCTCCATCTCCTTTGCAGGCTCTTGCTTCTCTCCAACTTTTTGAATATTGGTGCTTTTCAGGGCTCCATTCTCTACCCTCTTTTCTTCTCACTATGCCTTCCTAGACAAGTTCATATACACCTCAGCTTCACCAAGGGCTGATAACACATAAATATCTCTATTTACCTTAGATTTCACACCTTATTCTAGATGTATATGTCCAACTGTTCACTTGCTGTTTCATACTGGATGCTCTATGTGAACCTTAAATTCAACTTCTCCCTCAAAACTAATTTATCATTTTCCTCTTCCATCAAACTTGCTGTCTTCCCATAGGACTTAGTTAATCCACACTGCAAGCCAGAAGCCTGGAAGCAGTCGTAGATTTCTACATTTCCCTAACTTCCCTTATCTAGATACAGATATATCCATCTATGCTTTCCTCTTCATATCCACTTTCTAGGCTTTCATCACCTCCCATGTGGATCGTTTTAGGATTTAGGGGTTTCACATTCTCCAGTATCTCTACCACACAGCCAACAGACTATTTATAACACAAACATGTAATCATGTGTCATCACCTTGTTCAAAAAGCTTCAGAGGTATCCCATTGCCTGTTCATTTCTAAACTTCTTTTCAGATCACCAAGGCCATTGGCAATCCGACCCTTGTTCTCTATTTTTTTCTTGTGCCCTTTCTCCATACTCCAAACTGTATTCTATATTACTTTAAAACTAAACCACAGGCAGTCCTCAAAATGACCCATGCTCTCTTATGCACCTATGCCTTTGCATGTGTCATTTCTTCCTCTGCTTACCTTCCCAAACACCTAGAATGTGACAGATAGGGTGCCCCTCTTGCCCACACAGCAAACTCTTATTCATCTTTCAAGTTGTAAAATATCACCTCTGAAGATTTCCTTGATCTTCTCAGGCAAACTTAGATATTCTTCCTAGAATGGAATAATTCTTTGCATTGTTGGTTTTCCAGAAAACTGTGAGTTTCTTCAGAATAAGGACTCTCTTCCCACCTCTGCAGACCAATGCCTGGCAGAGCACCTGGCCCCATAGCCGGCATTTAATAGATGTTTGTTGGATAAGAGTGAATAATTTAATGGAAAAAAATTTGTATCTGTAGTTTTGCATGTATGCGTGTGTGTGTGTGTGTGTGTGTGTGTGTGTGTGTGTGTGTGTGTATTCTGTAGGTGGACAGCATGTAGACCTGTGATGAGTACTTATTTTTTAGACTTGAGTTTTGTAACCCCAGGCTTTAAGTATTTATTTCATTCAGGATATTTCAGTAATTATTATAAGCATATCAATATATATTGATCCCATGGCCAAAAAACTAGGTATAGTTTTCTGAAATAAACTTTAAAATGATTGTCCCTCAAATTGGGCATTAATGTATTACAACTTATTAAAGCACCTAAATAAAAATATTTTCCAGTATTAAATAACATTATATGCATTAAATAGCAGGTGAATACAAACAAAAAATATGCAAACCCTTAGATACCTTTCTTCTAACTGCTAAATTTTGTCCTGGTTCTCTTCTTTATATTCCCATGCATGAATACCAACTCTCCTTAATACTAGTAATTCTGATGTGTGAATAGCTTTGTGATTTCAATCCAGTTTGGCCTCAAAACTCTATTGGTCTCTTTCTTCTGGCTGAGAGTTTCTATTTTGATCAGATGCATTTTATGCTTTACAAATGCATAGAAAGGATGTCCTTTATCAGATTTCCCATAACTTCATAATGAAATAGTTGGCTAATATGAGTCTTACCAATAATTATGATTTCCCCTGTTCCTGTTAGAAATTTTTAATCTGGAACTTGTGATGTTACTAATTTAAAAATCATTCATATAATTATATACATCATAATTACATGTCACATATATATTAAGCATTGTATAATACAAAGTAATAAATTGTATATATAGTTTAAGAAGTATACAGCTGACCCTTGAACAACATGGGTTTGAATGGAACAGGTCCATTTATACGTGGATGTTTTCAGTAAATATGCACTCTAGTGCTACAGGATCCACTGTTAGTTGAATCGTGTATGCAGAACAACAGATAATGGATATGGGGGACTAATTGTAAAGTTAAACAGGAATTTTCAGCTGTGCTGAGAGCCGGTGCCCCCAACCACTGCTTTGTTCAAGGGTTAACTGTATATGAAGACACTGCTTTATTGATTCTCTTCGCATAGTTTAAACATCCAATTTGTTTACAAACCCAGTTCTAAATCACTCTTTTCTCAGGAAGAGTTTCACATTGTGGTGAACTTAATGTAAATAAATTTTACTGAAATATTACGTATATACAGAAAAATACACCAATCGTAAGTCTACAGCTCATTAAATTTACAAAGGGAACACTACCAAGCTCAAGATACAGGACATGTAGACACCCAAAGACTTCCCTTGTGCCTTACCCATCATTAGCCTCTGCCAAAGGTCACTACTTTTCTGACTTCATTCACCATGATGGTGTTGCTTTGAAACAGCAAACACAGAATTTTTAAATGGTTCCAAATAGAGATAGAAAGGAAAGGGGTATAAGATTAAGTGACTTTTAAGTCCTTTCCAGTCTTGAGATTCTGTGATAAATGATTTTTCCTACAACTCACCTCCACATAATTTTGGTGTAGCCCTTTGAGTTTTCCTTCCCAACTATCATTTGGTTTCTTTTTGAATCTCTACTCCTCCTCTATCATTCCCCTCCATTTATTACTCAAAAAACTCAATATTATCAAGAACTGTGAAAGAAACTCAAAGCCCATGGCACGTTGACAACACACTTGTAAAATCTGAATCATCAGTATAATGCAGCAATGTCACAGAAAATTTGGACAGTAAAACCAAAAAATGTGCCCCCAAACCAACCATGCTAATAAAGGAGCACATCAGTTTTACAAAGTATTTACACACATGCAATTTGCAGTTATTTATAAAGGTATCATGTCCTTTCATATCATAAGCTTTTTTCCACGTAATAACATAGTTAATATGATGACTAGCATCTGCATGGAATTACAATAAGTGGATATAACACATTATGTTTGAACAGCAATTTAGATGGCTTCCAATGTTTCATTAGTATATATAAAGCTGTATTGAACATCTCTTTGTATCTATCTGCATTCTGCATGTGGACTATTTACTTAGGACAGATTCCATATGTGTGAGGGTAGACATAGATGTTCATGTTCAAGGGAGCCCCCAAACACTTCCTGCTTTGCACTTTACTGGGTAAAGTAGAGGCGCAATGAATTCCCAAAAGTAGAGATTTGGATTTCATGAACTTTTCTGGGTTAAGAATCAGAAGGCAAATAAGTCATTTGTGCCTGGACCAGATCAATTAGTTAAGTACTCAGACATTTAACTTAGAAAATGGCTCAGGGCTAAACTCACTATATTTGGGCTTTAGCCGCCACTATACACTGAGGTGGTAATTTCTCTGTCCCCAGTGGTTTGTAAAATAGCCATCCAACTGACTTACTGTGATTATTGCTGCAACTTGAGATTTTGGCAAAAATCTATTATGTGGAGTACAAGGCCTGAAAGGAAACGTTTAACTTGTCAAAAATAAGTCTGGTCAGGAGGGAGAGAGAGAAAGTAAAAAAAGGCAGAGATGTAGATGGGGAAAAGGAAGGAGACAAAAGATTTCTTTTGGAATTACAGAACTTGAACACTGGAACTCATTGTCCCAGAGATAATTTTAGTCTATTACCTCAGCTCTGAAACTCTGTTTTTTTTAAATTTCTTAGATACAAAGCTAGAGAAAAACTAAATTTTATTAGCTGATTAATTTAATATTATAAAATTAGGAATCACTTTTATTCTTGGCACTCAATTTTTATCTGATTAACTTAATAGAAGTGGTTTATTTAGAGGAAAGAACTGGTATAATTTAAATTTAGAGAAAATGCAATGTTTACTGAAAATTTGAGGAATTATCTCTATGTGCGGACTATTTTATTGTGAAATGTATCACTTATCCTATGAACTATCCCTTGTTTCTCATAGTCCATTCCTGGACCATATAACGATTTTTGGAATAGGCCAATGGAGACGGTAAGAGAAAGGACAGATGGTGATGAAACAGTTTAATGAAGTCTTGAAATACGAACAGAAGTTCACCAACTAAGTGAAACATTTATTTAATTAATCAATATTCATCAAGTACCTCTAATAATCCAGATTATTATTAAGACTTTGGGTGGAAGGATATAAAATACAAATCCTCAAGGACAGAGGCATAGATCTGTAATTACAATAGGCAGTCATCCCTCGATATCTGCGGGGGGATTCGTTCCAGGACGCCCATGGTTGCCCAATTCCATGGATACTTGAGTCCCTTTTGTAAAGTGGTGTATGGGATATGTATTATAGTAAGAGGGGATAAAGAGGAAAGAGAAAAGGAAGGAAAAGGAGCACTGTTTGGAACACCCAGACAAGATAGAGTCAGGGAACACTTCCTGGAGAATGTCTCACTTGAGGTCAGTCTTAATGATAAGTAGGCATTTGTCAGGTGAATTAGGAAATGGGTAACAGGGTGGGGAGCCATATGGGTAGAAGAGGAAATAAGAAATAGCCTTTTGAAGAACCCAGGATTCCAATGGGAGGAAGTGAATGTGTTCGATGAGACAGCAGAGCCAGCAGGCACTAGAAATCACAGTGCCTTGAATCTTAGTCTTTGCACTGTTGACTAGGAGTTGTGGAAGGTCCTTAAACAGGGGACAATGAAGTCAGAGCTGAATGTTCAGTTGATCATTGTGAGTGCAGTGGTAGGATGAACTGGAAAGTATAGGACTAGAGGAAGTTAAGAACAGCGAGGAGACTGCCACAACGGTTTTGAAAAGGGGTCTCACACTGATTTTATAAAGGGCCAGGTAGTGAATGCTTTAGACTTCTCAGCCTCACGCTTTCTATTCAACTATCAGCTCTGCATTGTAGCACCAAATTAGCCATAGACAGTATAGCAATGAATGAACCTAGCTGTGTTCTAATAGCATTTTATTTCCAGATGGTGAAACCTGGATTTCATATCATTTTCACATGTCATGAAATAATACTTTTGATTTTTTTTCCAACCATTTAAAAATGTGAAAAATATTCTACTTGTTCAGAGGCAACTAATGTATTATAGTAGATATGAGAAGGGAGCTAAATAGGTGGATTTGTAAAGCATGTAATACAGGACTCAGTGGTTGACTGGGTTTTGCTGGTCAGTTAGGAGTGGTGTCAAGAATCACTCTCAGTGTTGTGGCTTGAGACCCTGGGTGGAAGGTGGCCTCCGACCAGATAGAGGACACGGAATGGGAGAGGGGTGTGGACACTGGGAAATGCAGAGGTTGACAAATGCCTTCCTTTCTCTATAATTCAGGCTTCAGGGATTCTGGTATATGGAATCCTCCTTAGGAAAATATTTTGAATTTCATGTGCTTTGAGTAATTTTGTTGTTCTTAGCAAGTGCTTCCTTACATTTTGGGGCATAAGAAATTTTTTCACTATGGAAAATGGCCAAGAGAAATTAATGTTCATTACTAATATCAATCTTTTAAAATATATCACCTCCTTTGACATTTTCAGAAAACTGTCTCAAATAAGCCCCAAATGCAAATGTGACCCATATGCTAGTGCCATATATCTGGCTGCATACACACTGCATTAAAAAAATCTCTCAAACTAGAATTTTTTTTATCATTCCTGCATGGAATAACTCTCATGAAATAATTAGGAGGTACACAAACTAATGATAAATGTTAGCTTTTTGAAATGGGTTTTGATGAAATTATCATAATCTGATTATGCAGCTTCAAAGAACCTTTCCCGAGCTTGTTTTTTCCTCATCTGATCCAATCTGCAACTGTCTGTGGCCAGAACAGCCTCTGCATGAGGATTTATGATGAGGGTTTAGAACTGCCAGCAGAATCTCTTCTCCCTAAATCATAAATATTCATAGAGGAGAACAGGGACTGGGGATGGCTTCCTGCCTCCTGAGCGACTCCTCTGGTCAAGGTCCCATTCTAACAAATAAAGGAGAAAAAGCAAGAAACGTTAAAATTGGGAAATAAACTGCAGTTTTTCTTCAAGTATAGCAGAGCAGAGTGGTTTGGTAAGTAAAGATCATGGGTGGACATCTAAGAGACCCAGTTTTCCCTTTACCTAACTCCATACCTTGTTCAAGTTACTTAACTTCTCTAAGCAGATAAAAATCACACCAACATGGACAGTGTATCACAGATAAAATACAACATCATCATAATAATAATATTTACTATTACTCTTGTTAATTTTATTACTGTTGTTTTACGAAAATCTCAGGGTGTAATTTCAGATAAACTCATTATAGGCAATGTTTTATATTAAACCTTAGAAAGTCACTAGAAGGTGGAATGACTCAATTATTTTTTGTGAATGTACTGTGCTGAAACTTGGCTTTTTCGCATGGTATTTTATAACAACCCTACAATGAATTAATAATCATCTACATTTTATAGATGAAGATAATAGGGTTCTAAGGGATTAGTACAGTAACGTCACTAGGGTAGTCTGGGTTGGCTAGGCTCTGCTGTGATAATAAAAAAGTTACCCTCTGACTTGAATAGAATAAATGCTTTATTATTAATATTATTATTATTGAGGTATAACTGACATGCAACATTATATTAGTTTCAGGTGTGCAACATAATGATTCAATATTTGTATACATTGTGAATGAGCACCAAAATAAGTCTAGTTAACATCTGTCACCATACATAGTTACAGAATTTTTCTTCTAAACTTTTAAGATCTACTTTCTTAGCAACTTTCAAATATACAATACAGCATTATTAACTATGGTCACCATGCTGTACATTACATCCCCATGACTTATTTATTTTACAGCTGGAAATTTGTACCTTTTGACTTCTTTCACCCATTTTGTCTACTCCTCACCCCTGCCTGTGGCAACCACCAGGCTCTTCTTAGTATCTATGAGCTTTTTATTTTCCTTGTAGGTTTCACATACAGGTGAGATGATACAATATTTGCCTTGTTCTATCTGACTTACTACATTTAGAGTAATGCCATGTTGTCAGAAATGGCAGGATTTCATGCCTTTTTATAGCCAAATAATATGCCGTTGTGTATACATACCACATTTCCTTTATCTACTCATCCATCTATGGGCACTTAGGTTATTTCCACATCTCGACCATTATAAATAATGCTGCAATGAACATTGGGAGGCATACGTCTTTTCGAGTTAGTGATTTCATTTTCTTCAGGTAAATACCCAGAAATGGAATTACTGGATCATATGGTAGTTTTATTTTTAAGTTTTTGAGGAACGTCCATGCTGTTTTTCATTGTCGCCACACCAATTTACATTCTTGCCAATGGTGCACAAGGGTTCCCTTTTCTCCATATCCTTGCCAACACTTGTTAATTCTTGTCTTTTGGGTAATAGCCATTCTAACAGGTGTGAGTTGATATCTCATTGTGGTTTGGATTTGCCTTTCCCTGATGAGTAGTGATACTGAGTGTCTTTTCACATGCCTATTGGCCATCCATATGTCTTCCTTGGGAAAATGCATACTCAAATCCTCTGACCATTTTTAATTTGATCCTTCATTTTTTGTCCCTATTGAGTGGTGTGAGTTCTTTTTATATTTTGAACAGTAACCCTTTACCAGTTATATGATTTGCAAATATTTTCTCCCATTCAGTAGGTTACCTTTTCATTTTGATTGTTTCCTTTGCTTGCAGAAGCTTTTTAGTTTGATGTAGTCCTACTTGTTTACTTTTGCCTTTGTTGCTAAAGGCTTTCTTATGATCACATAATTACCAAGAAGTACAATAACATGTTGCACTAGTATACTGTTTCTAACTTTTTAAAGTGATGATGAGTTCAGTGATAGCACTTAATATGCAGAGCAACCCTCTGTGGTAAGTTGAGCTGAAAAGATTATCCCCATTTGTTAGATGAGTAAACTAAGGCAAAGAATCCTTTGCCTGGTATCACACAAAATTAATACCAAAGCAGGACCAAACGGAGGGCTCCTGATTCTTGAGACTGTGATATGAATCCTATACACCAACATTTGCCTAAAATGTGTTAGTGGCACCAAAAAGAATATTTGGACCAAATATATTTAGGAAGTAGAAAATTGAAAAAATAAAATAAAAGGATTTTTGTTGTTGTTGTTGCAGGATCTCCCCAAAATCTAAAGATACCAATGCATTATGAGTGTTTTAGGTGGAGCTGTACATTTCTTTTCCAAATTTTTATGACCATAAAACCCTTTTCTCTTCTAATGTCTCATAGTACACAGCACACCTTTAGGGACATGCGGCCCATCATACCGCCATCACTTTACAGAATATCAGCTACGCCACCCCCTTCATCTTTCTTCAAAATGAAATCTAGACAAAGAGCTCCTGCCTCCCGCAAGTGCAGAGCTTCAAGTGAGGGATAGCCTTCATTATTCTTTGATGAAGCAAAGAATCAGCCTAGTTGGAGATTCCTTCTCACTTCTGCCTTCTCTCTCCTACACACTCACACACAGCAACACACAAATAAACAAGTCATGTTCATTTTCTAATCAGAATTCTACCCTAGAGGAGTATCATTCTGTTCCTCCCATGTCTGTGAAGTGCAGGCCTCTTTGTACAAAGATAAAGGAAGTTTCTCTTCTCACCACAGATTGCCTGTCTTTCAAAACCCATTTGGTGGTACCTTCAGTCCATTACCAGAGTCTGAAAAGAAAATCGCATGGTAATGAAGAGCAGTCACCATGCACGCAGCACTGTAATCGTAATGGCTGGGATTATGGGCCCCATTTTCCTCACGTTTGTTTGCAGATGTGTTACTTTGATCTGCATTCCACACTGCGGTGCCCAGTGCCTGTGTCTGAGGCTGCCATAATTTGCTACTTCATGTTTTACATTTCCAGGGGCTTCCTCTTTCTTTTCTGGCACCAAGGAGGGGCTGACTCAGTGGGAATAGTTGGGGCTCACTATTCCCATGCCACTGTGTCCGCCCAGTCTGCTCCCTTGCCTGGCACAGACAGGCTCCCTCAGGCCAACATGATTAGCCACCAAATACTACTCACTCACCTCCACAACACCATTGTCCTTTACGTTGTGTATTTTGTCAACCTTTTTAAATGTCTGCATCTAATACGAAATTATTTTAAGGCAACAGAGTCCATTCTTCATTAATTGATAAAGTAGCTAAGGCTAAAAGAAATGAAATAATGTGCCCACATTCACTCAGCTGGTAAGAGCAGGTGGGAATTTGAACCCAGGTTTCTCTGACTTCAAAGTCACCCCCAAGAGGGACAGGGTGGTGCTGTGGCTAAGATCATGGGTATTGGAGTCAGGGTGCAAGATCCAGCAAAGCCACTGATTAACTGTGTCTCCTTGAGAAGTTTCCATACCTCTTTGCACCTAGTTTTCACACGGGTGAGAATGAAGATCACTTCCAGTGCTGCTCGAGGGCTTAAGTGAGATATCACAGATATTAAATCTACTAAAGACCAAATGTATTTGTTCCCTTCCTTTTTTTTCTTAACATCTTTATTGGAGTATAATTGCTTTACAACGGTGTGTTAGTTTCTGCTGTATAACAGAGTGAATCATCTAAACATATATCCCCATATCTCCTCTCTCTTGTGTCTCCCTCCCACCCTCCCTGTCCCACCCCTCTAGGTGATCACAAAGCACTGAGCTGATCTCCTGTGCTATGCAGCTGCTTCCCACTAGCTATCTATTTTACATTTGGTAGTGTATATATGTCCAGGCCACTCTCTCACTTCATCCCATCTTACCCTTCCCCCTCCCCGTGTCCTCAAGTCCATTCTCTACATCTGTGTCATTGTTCCTGTCCTGCCCCTAGGTTCTTCAGAAATAATTCTTTTTTTTTTTTTTTAGATTCCATATATATGTGTTAGCATACAGTATTCGTTTTTCTCTTTCTGACTTACTTCACTCTGTATGACAGACTCTAGGTCCATCCACCTCATTACAAATAACTCAATTTTGTTTCTTTTTATGGCTGAGTAATATTCCATTGTATATATGTACCACATCTTCTTTATCCATTCATCTGTCAATGGACACTTAGTTTGCTTCCATGTCCTGGCTATTGTAAATAAAGATGCAATGAACATTGTGGTACATGACTCTTTTTGAATTATGCTCTTCTCAGGGTATAGGCCCAGGATTGGGATTGCTGGGTCATATGGTAATTCTATTTCTAGTTTTTTAAGGAACCTCCATACTGTTCTCCATAGTGGCTGTACCAATTTACATTCCCACCAACAGTGCAAGAGGGTTCCCTTCTCTCCACACCCTCTCCAGCATTTATTGTTTGTAGATCCTTTGATGATGGCCATTCTGACTGGTGTGAGGTGACACCTCAATGTACTTTTCTTTTGCATTTCTCTGATGATTAGTGATATTGAGCATCCTTTCATGTGTTTGTTGGCAATCTGTATATCTACTTTGGAGTAATGTCTATTTAGGTCTTCTGCCCATTTTTGGATTGGGTTGTTTGTTTTTTTGATATTGAGCTGCATGAGCTGCTTGTATATTTTGGAGATTAATGCTTTGTCAGTTACTTTGTTTGCAAATATTTTATCCCACTCTGAGGGTTGTCTTTTTGTCTTGTTTATGATTTCCTATGCTGTACAAAAGCTTTTAAGTTTTGTTAGGTCCCATTTGTTTATTTCTGTTTTTATTTCCATTTCTCTAGGAGATGGGTCAAAAAGGATCTTGCTGTGATTTATGTCATAGAGTGTTCTGCCTATGTTTTCCTCTAAGAGTTATATAGTGTCTGGCCTTACATTTAGGTGTTTAATCCATTTTGAGTTTATTTTTGTGTATGGTGTTAGGGAGTGTTCTAATTTCATTTTTTACATGTAGCTGTCCAGTTTCCTAGCACCACTTATTGAAGAGGCTGTCTTTTCTCCATTGTATATTCTTGCCTCCTTTATCAAAGATAAGGTGACTGTATGTGCATGGGTTTATCTCGGGGCTTTCTATCCTGTTCCATTGATCTATATTTCTGTTTTTGTGCTAGTACCATACTGTCTTGATTACTGTAGCTTTGTAGTATATTCTGAACTCTGGGAGCCTGATTCCTCCAGCTCTGTTTTTCTTTCTCACGATTACTTTGGCTACTTGAGGTCTTTTGTGTTTTCCATACAAATTGTGAAATTTTTTGTTCTAGTTCTGTGAAAAATGCCATTGGTAGTTGATAGGGATTGCATTGAATCTGTAAATTGCTTTGGGTAGTATAGTCATTTCCACAATGTTTATTATTCCAATCCCATAACATGTTACATCTCTCTATCTGTTTCTATCATCTTTTATTTCTTTCATCAGTGTCTTATAGTTTTCTGCATACAGGTCTTTTGTCTCCTTAGGTAGCTTTATTCCTAGGTATTTTATTCTTTTTGTCACAGTGGTAACTGGGAGCGTTTCCCTAATTTCTCTTTCAGATTTTTCATCATTAGTGTATAGGAATGCAAGAGATTTCTGCACATTAATTTTGTATCCTGCAACTTTACCAAATTCATTGATCAGCTCTGGCAGTTTTCTGGTAGCATCTTTAGGATTTTCTATGTATAATATCATGTCATCTGTAAACAATGACAGTTTTACTACTTTTCTGATTGGGATTCCATTTATTTCTTTTTCTTCTCTGATTGCTCTGACTAAAACTTCCAAAACTATGTTGAATAATAACAGTGAGAGTGGACAACCTTGTCTTGTTCTTGATCTTAGTGGAAATGGTTTCAGTTTTTCACCATGGAGAATGATGTTGGCTGTGGGTTTGTAATATACGGCCTTTATTGTGTTGAGGTAAGTTCCCTCTATGCCTACTTTCTGGAGGGTTTTTATCATAAATAGGTGTTGAATTTTGTCAAAAGCTTCTTCTGCATCTATTGACATGATCATATGGTTTTTACCCTTCAGTTTGTTAATATGGTGTATCACATTGATTGATTTGTGTATATTGAAGAATCCTTGCATTATTCGGATAAAGCCCACTTGTTCATGGTGTGTGATCCTTTAATGTACTGTTGGATTCTGTTTGCTAGTATTTTCTTGAGGATTTTTGCACCTATGTTCATTAGTGATACTGGCCTGTAGTTTTCTTTTTTTGTGATATCTTTGTCTCATTTTGGTATCAGGGTGATGGTGGCCTCGTAGAATGAGTTTGGGAGTGTTCCTCCCTCTGCTATCTTTTGGAGGAGTTTGAGAAGGATAGGTATTCACTCTTCGCTAAATGTTTGCTAGAGTCGCCTGTGAAGCCATCTGGTCCTGGGCTTTTGTTTTTTGGAAGATTTTAAATCAGTTTCAATTTCAGTGCTTGTGACTGGTCTGTTTATATTTTCTATTTCTTCCTTGTTCAGTCTTGGAAAGTTGTGCTTTTCTAAGAATTTGTCCATTTCTTCCAGGTTGTCCATTTTATTGGCATATAGTTGCTTGTAGTAATCTCTCATGACCCTTTGTATTTCTGTAGTGTCCGTTGTTACTGCTTCTTTTTCATTTCTAATTCTGTTCATTTGAGTCTTTTCCCTTTTTTTTTTTATGAGTCTGGCTAATGGTGTATCAATTTTGTTTATCTTCTCAACGAACCAGCTTTTAGTTTTATTGATCTTTGCTATCATTTTCTTCATTTTTAAAAATTTATTTCTGATATGATCTTTATGATTTCTTTCCTTCTGCTAACTTTGGGGGTTTTTTTGTTCTTCTTTCTCTAATTGCTGTAGGCATTAGGTCACGTTGCTTATTTGAGATTTTTCCGGTTTCTTGAGGTAGGATTGTATTGATATAAACTTCCCTCTTAGAACTGCTTTTGCTGCATCCCATAGGTTTTGGTTCATCGTCTTTTCATTCTCATTTGTTTCTACGTATTTTTTGATTTCCTTTGATTTCTCCAGTGATCTCTTGGTTATTTAGCAGTGTATTGTTTAACCGTTTGTACTTTTTTGCAGTTTGTATTTGTATTTTTTACAGTTTCTTTTTCCTGTAATTGATATCCAGTCTCATAGCGTTATGGTTGGAGAAAATACTTGATACGATTTCAGTTTTCTTAGATTTGCCAAGGCTTGATTTTTGACCCACTACATGATGTCTCCTGGAGAATGTTTCATGAGCACTTGAGAAGAGAATGTATTCTGTTGTTTTGGATGGAATGTCCTATAAATGTCAATTAAGTCCATTTTGTTTAATGTGTCATTTAAAGCTTGTGTTTCTTTATTTATTTTCATTTTGGATCATCTGTCCATTGGTGAAAGTGGGGTGTTAAAGTCCCCTACTATGATTGTGTTAATGTTGATTTCCCCTTTTATGGCTGTTAGCATTTGCCTTATGTATTGAGGTGCTCCTATGTTGGGTGCATAAATATTTACAATTGTTATATCTTCTTCATGGATCGATCCCTTGATCATTGTGTAGTGTCCTTCTTTGTCTCTTGTAACAGTCCTTATTTTAAAGTCTATTTTTTCTGATATGAGAATTGCTTCTCCAGGTTTCTTTTGATTCCCATTTGCATGAAATATCTTTTTCCATCCCCTCACTTTTAGTCTGTATATGTTCCTAGGTCTGAAGTGGGTCTCTTCTTGACAGCATATATATGGGTCTTGTTTTTGTATCCATTCAGCCAGTCTATGTCTTTTGGTTGGAGCATTTAATCCATTTACATTTAAGGTAATTATCATTATATATGTTCCTGTTACCATTTTTTAAATTGTTTTGGGTTTGTTATTGTAGGTCCTTCTCTTTTTTTTCCTGCCTGGAGAATTTCCTTTAGCATTTGTTGTAAAGCTGGTTTGGTGATGCTGAATTCTCTTAGCTTTTGCTTGTCTGTAAAGGTTTTCATTTTTTCTCAAATCTGAATGAAATCCTTGCTGCGTAGGGTAATCTTGGTTGTAGATTTCTCCCTTTCATCACTTTAAATATGTCCTGCCACACCCTTCTGGCTTGCAGAGTTTCTGCTGAGAAATCAGCTGTTAACCTTATGGGGATACTCTTGTATGTTATTTGTTGCTTTTCTCTTCCTGCTTTTAATATTTTTTCTTTGTATTTAATTTTTGATAGTTTGATTAATATGTGTCTTGGTGTGTTTCTCCTTGTATTTGTATTTGTATTTGTATTTGTATTTTGTATTTGTTTCTCTGGCATCTGTTTGCGGCTCTCTGTGCTTCCTGGACTCGATTGACTATTTACTTCCTTTCCCATATTAGGGAAGTTTTCAACTATAATCTCTTCAAATATTTTCTCAGTCCCTTTCTTTTTCTCTTCTTCTGGACCCCTATAATTTGAATGTTAGTACATTTAATATTGTCCCAGAGGTCTCAGACTATCCTCCATTCTTTTCATTCTTTTTTCTTTATTCTGCTCTGAGGTAGTTATTTCCACTGTTTTATCTCCCAGGTCACTTATCCATTCTTCTGCCTTAGTTATTCTGCTATTGATCCCTTCTAGAGATTTTTTCATTTCATTTATTGTGTTGTTTATCATTGTTTGCTCTTTAGTTCTTCTAGGTCCTTGTTGAATGTTTCTTGTATTTTCTCCATTCTATTTCCAAGGTTTTGAGTCATCTTTACTATCATTACTCTGAATTCTTTTTCAGGTAGACTGCCTATTTCCTCTTCACTTGTTTGGTCTGGTGAATTTTAACTTTGCTTCTTCATCTGCTGTGTACTTCTCAGTCTTCTCATTTTTCTTAACTTACTTTTTGCAAGCTGCAGTTTTTCATAGTTCATGTTGTTTTTGGTGTCTGCCCCCAGTGGGTAAGGTTGGTTCAGTGGGTTGTGCCTCCTTGTGGAGGCACTGGTGCCTGTGTTCTGGTAGATGAAGCTGCATCTTTTCTTTCTGGTGGACAGGACCATGTCCGATGGTGTGTTTTGGGGTGTCTGTGAACTTATGATTTTAGGTAGCCTCTTTACTAATGTGTAGGGTTGTGTTCCTGTCTTGCTAGTTGTTTGGCATGGGGTGTCCAGTCAGTGGGGCTTGCTGGTCATTGAGTGGAGCTGGGTCTTTGCGTTGAGATGGATATTTCTTGGAGAGCCCTTGCCAAGTGATATTATGTGGGGTCTGGACGTCTCTGGTGGTCCAGTGTCCTGAACTCAGCTCTCCCACCTCAGAGGCTCAGACCTGACACCCGGCCAGAGCATCATGACCCTGTCAGCCACATGGCTCAGAAGAAAAGGGAGAAAAAAAAAGAAATAAAATATATTTATTAAAATTAAAAATTTAAAAAAATTTTTAAAATAAAAAATAAAAAGTAATAAATAAGAGAGCAACCAAACCAATAAACAAATCCACCAATGAAAACAAGCGCTAAAAACTATGCTAAGATAAACATAAAAATCAGAAACTAGTCATTCGCATACAGCAAACCCCAAGTCTACAGTTGCTCCCAAAGTCCACTGCCTCAATTTTGGGATTCAGGTATTCCACAGGGTACATCAAGTTGATTGTGGAGATTTAATCTGCTGCTCCTGAGGCTGCTGGGAGAAATTTCCCTTTCTTTTCTTTGTTTGCACAGTTCCTGGGGTTCAGCTTTGGATTTGGACCCGCCTCTGCATGTAGGTCACTCTCTGACATCTGTTCTTTGCCCAGACAGGAGATGGCTGCAGCAGCAGCCTTAGCATTTCACGTGCATCTCCAGTGTCTGCACTGATAGCCGCAGCTCGCGCCCATCTCTGAAGCTCGTTTAGGCGGTGCTCTGAATCTCCTCTCCTCATGCACCCTGAAACAATGGTCTCTTGCCTCTTTGGCAGTTCCAGACTTTTTCTCGGACTCCCTCCCGGCTAGATGTGGTGCACTAGCCCCCTTCAGGCTGTGTTCACACAGCCAACCCCAGTCCTCTCCCTGGGATCTGACCTCCGAAGCCCAAGCTTCAGCTGCCAGACCCCACCTGCCCTGGCGGGTGAGCAGACAAGCCTCTTGGGCTGGTGAGTGCTGGTCAGCACCCATCCTCTGTTCAAGAATCTCTCTGCTTTGCCCTCTGCACCCCTGTTACTACTCTCTCCTCTGTAGCTTTGAAGCTTCCCGCCACCCATCCCCCTGTCTCCAGTGAAGGGGCTTCCTAGTGTGTGGAAGCTTTTCCTCCTTCACAGCTCCCTCCCAGAGGTACAGGTCCCGTCCCTATTCTTTTGTCTCTGTTTTTTTTCTTTTTTCTTTTGCCCTACCCAGATACATGGGGAGTTCTTGCCTTTGGGGAAGTCTGAGGTCTTCTGCCAGCATTCAGTAGGTGTTCTGTAGGAGTTGATGTGTTTGTGGAGAGGAAGGTGATCTCCTCGTCTTACTCCTCTGCCATCTTGAAGGTCCTCCTCCCTTCCTTTTTTATCATAATATAAATCTAAACTTGAAAGGATATTGGGCTGATGGGCAATTTTTTCCTGCTTCTTCTTATGTTTCCATATTTACAACATTTTAATATTGGCCATATGTGACTCAGTCCCCAGAAAAGTGTGTGTGTGTGTGTGTGTGTGTGTGTGTGTCCACTCATTTATTCATTCATATAAAATAAAAATATAGCAATCAAAGAGGTCCCAACTAATAACAGGAGGAAAGGTAGGAGAATGATTCTGAGTTTTGGAATACTGAGCCTCTTTCCTCCTTCCTTTCCATTCAAAGTGACAGTCTCAAACCCTCACCTTTTTAAAGACACTTTTGGGAGAACTGGAGCATCATCTTGGTGCTACGCTCCAGAATGGAACCGTCAGAGGAGCTGAGTCGTTGGTCCCCTTACTCCCTGTGTGACCCCAAGCTATGCACCTCAACTCCCTGAGCTTTAGTTCCTGCATTGATAAAATGAGGATATTAGTAACTGTTTCAGAGGACTTGTTGAGAGGATTAAATGAGTTGTTGCAAGGATGAGCACCAGACCAGCAGAAGTCATTATAACATGATCATTATTTCACTTGCATTAAGACTAGAGGTCCCAGCTAATATGGCTTTTCAATGCTGGCCTCACATTCTTTGAATACTGTCTTCCCCCTGTGTCCTCAGCTGGAGTGGTTGAAAAGCACATTTTCCATTTTCCTCTAGAAACAAAAATATTGCTGTATGCCACACTCCCCTAAGGTCACCTGAGAGACTTTTATAACTTCTGTGCATTGGCCCACAGTCTGTGCATATGCCATGGCTGTGCTGTGCCAGGAGTATTCACATCTAGTCCTAACAGCAACCCTGCAAGCTAGCTATTAGCACGATGGTTTCTTCAGGTGAGGAAACCAAGGCATCACGAATTTAGGTAACATACCCAAGGTGAGATGCAGTCAGACACAGGACAAAACCTAAGGGGTCTGTCCTCAGAGCTCTGTTTTCTCCTGTTATGCCGTTCTGCCTCTTTAGGGAAAAAAAATGCAGAGGGAAATGCCACATGCCACCTGTCATTTCTCTAAATTTAGACATTAAAAAATAACCGTAAATAGAAGGAGAGAATGGAAGCTCTACTCCTCTGTGATTCTCTTCCATCCCTCTTCCATGTGTCTTGAAGGGAGCCAGCCAAACAGCTAACAGAAGAATAACCATCAGAGATTCAGAGCTTAAAGTTATTCTACATTGAGTGAGTGGATGAAGAGGTGGATTTCTTTCACAAATGTTTGTTTGTTAGAGATTTACTGTGTGCAAAAATAAAATGTATGCTTCATAAATATTATGCTCTGGGATCTCAGCATAAGCTGTATCCTAAAAGTTCAAGTCCATGTGCCAGGGCTCTCAATCCTTAGGCAATTCACTCTGCCTCTCAGAGCTCAGGTTATTCGCAGATGAAGCACTTTTCAGCCTCAGTGTTCTGAGAGTCAGCATTTATTTATTTGCGAGTTAATATCTTGTCTCTCTTGTCTGTTTCCCCCAAAGGGTACTCAGTGACAGAAAAACACAAGCACACAAGTGGAGAGGGTAGTAAAAGGAAGAATCAGCAACCATGCAGAGAAAGGGGAGATAATTGTACTAAAAACATGGATAAAATAATTACTATGATTGAGCAGTAAATAACATTGTAATTTATCTAGGCTTTTAATTAATTAGTCTGCAGTTGGTGCTTTTTTGTCTGTCTGTTCTAGTTCTAATCTTGAATATCCATGATGAAGAGGATCTAGGGAAACCAGTCTTGGGCTAGAGCAGCAGGGAAGCAGGGCGGAAGATGCTTCTTATTATCACGAAATCTCTAAACATATTCCAAATGTTAATTGAGTTCACACATCCAAAAGAGTCAAAGGGAAAATCTGCGCTTACCCTTATTTGCAGAGGGACACTTCTCATAGAGGCCTGAGCAGAGTTTCTCTTGTCCACGGGTTGCCCTGTCTTACGTACATCTCCTCTCAAACCACTGCCTTATTTGCAGAGGGACACTTCTCATAGAGGCCTGAGCAGAGTTTCTCTTGTCAAAGGGAAAATCTGCGCTTACCCTTATTTGCAGAGGGACACTTCTCATAGAGGCCTGAGCAGAGTTTCTCTTGTCCACGGGTTGCCCTGTCTTACGTACATCTCCTCTCAAACCACTGCCTTATTTGCAGAGGGACACTTCTCATAGAGGCCTGAGCAGAGTTTCTCTTGTCCACGGGTTGCCCTGTCTTACGTACATCTCCTTTCCACCTTGGCTCAGCATTACTCGTGTTCCTCTACTCTCACCCCCTCTGGGCTATGAGGTCAGAGACAGTGATGCCTGGTTCAATTGTGCAGATATTAAAAAAGAAATGCCGGCATGAAAAAACGGATAATAGCCAGAATTATATGATATAGTCAACCCCGATGGCACATTTTATTAAGTCATTCATATCTCAGGTATTTCACAGACATTTATAGATCCTCACTACGTGCCCAGCTCTGTGCTAGGCACAGGGGGCTCCCTGTCTAGGCCAGACTGATGAGAAGCCATCACTTGGAGTAGCTTTCTAGGTACTGTTGTAGAGCAGGGTTTCTCAACACCAGCACTGTTGACATTGGGGGTTGTGTCATTCTATTGTGGGAAGCTGTTCCTCTGCAGTGCAGTATATTCAATAGCTTCCCTGAGCTCTAATCACTAGATGCCAATAGTTGTGACAGTCAAAAATGTCTCCAAATATTGGCAGATGTCCTCGGGTGGCAAAATCTCCCCTGGCTGAGAACCACTGCAGTAGAGGAACCCAGAGGGCCTTGCACGCTCATGGAGTAAGGAGTAACATGGTATCACCAACTCCAGGTCAGAGCACAGCATAGTGTTATGATCAAGACCACAGACAGAGCCAAACAGCCAGCATCTGTATCCTTGCCTTCCACTTTCTAGCTGTGTGACTTGGGGTCAGTGACTTAACCTCTCTGTGCCTCAGTCTCCTTATATGTAAAATGAGGATAATGATAGTACCTGCCTCCTGGAATTGTAAGGGTTATGATAGTACATTATGTTGGGTTATTTTGGTGCCCATCTTCCCTCTAGGCAGTGAACTTCTTGAGGACAAGAGCCTGTGATTTCATCTCTTTTTCTAGACACAGAACAGTTTTGCCTCCAAGTTTGTTTCAGCACTAGTAAGGGAGTGTGAAGCATTGGATTCTTCTGAGTTTAAACCCTGGTCCTCTCGCCTAATTGTTGAACCAAGTCAACCTCAGCACCTCTCAGCACCTCAGATTCTGCACCTACCAGTAAGGAGATAATAGCTATAAGGAATGACCAATAACCATTCAGGGTTGTTGAGAAGAATAATTGAATGAATCAATCGATATAATAGTCTTTGTCCCCAAGTGTGGTCCCTCATATATTACCAAATATATGTCTGAATCTAAGAAAAGATGTCCTGAAAGGGCAGGACAGAGGTGACTTCCATGCTCCATGTTGCCCAGGGGAGAGAGCTCATGCCCAGAGACAGTGTCTGTTCCATGGAAACCCTGTTGTCAAATGGAATATTGAATCCAACCCTCCCTGCACCAAGTAAGTAACACATATACACTGGGCTGAGGAGCAGAGTCTGATAGCAGTCCACAGTGATGTCCACTGGGCCTCTTACCCAACTGTGAGGGCCCTTAGTTGGCCCAGGGGACTTCGGTCCACTTCCCCACCCCGGAAGGCATTTGGGTCATTCCACCTCAAAGCTTTCTTGCATCACCTGGACTTTGAATTTCCTCAGCCCAAATCATCAGCTGATTCACATTCTCAAAGCAAGAGTTCATCTCCCTAGAAGTTCCAAAACTGTCATCCTTAAAACTCCTGGTGGTGACCCATCACCTAACTTCAAGGCCCCCTCCAGAGATCCAGCCCCTGTCCACCTCTGTGGCCACTCTCCGCCCCCCCACTCCTTCCCCACCTTGTACCGCACCCTCCAAGCACAAGGAATCCTCCCAGAGTCTTTGCCCTCTCGAGTATTGATGATTTTGCACTTGCCAGAAGGCCCCCTCCTTTGTCCGCTCAGAAACTTTCCAACCATCCTTAGTGCGGCTCGACTGGCACCTCCCCATGCATGTTCACCAGGCAGGGTTAAAGGGCCTGTCCCAGGGGTTCTCTCTTGCACGCTACTCTCACCTCTGTTCTATTATGATCTCAGATGCTGAGTCATCTGCTGGATCTCAAGGGTCCTGAGTTACCTGAGAGCCTGGTCTGGACTTTCATGTTGAAAACTGAATCTGGGGACACCTCCTTGCCTCCAACTCCGGCACTGTGGTGCTGTCTCTGCCCTGCCCCTCATCAATGCCCTACACCAGTGTCCTCAAGTAAAATGTGTCCACTCCGGCCATCATGTGAACTGAGCAGTTTTATTTCAGCTTTGCAGAGGCTTGGGGAGAGGCCTCAACCCATCCTACAGCACACTGCCTTCACCTCCCCCCTGGCCTCCCTCTCTCCTCCTCTGTGCCTTCTGACCTCTGCTCAGCAGATCAATCCTGCGCTTGTTTCATGCAGAGCAGCTTCATCAACTTCGCCAAAACCTTGGGAACAGATGATATCCAATCTCCCCAGGACCCTCCTGCCATAGTAGACTAATCAAAGCAAAACCCAACAGAGTGGGTCTCTCTCTTGGAAAATCATTTGCCTGCTGCGAAGAGAAGACATTTTTCTCTGTCTCATTATACCTGTGTTCTCAGTGACTGATATGGTACCTGACTTAAAGTAGATGTTTACTGAATGCCTGAATGAACTGACCTCTGAGGTGATAAATGTGAAAGTGATTATAAACGGAAAAGAATACGCGACATTAGTTATATCGATTCTATTATTTTATGACAATAGTTAGTAAATAGTTGGATGCAAGCGGTCCTGCCATGGGCATCCCTTGATAAGAAGATGGGAGCCCAGGCAGGACATCTCGGGTTCCTCTGGTGGTCCCCCACTCTACTAGAGGAGACAATTGGTCAAGCACTTGGATAATAACAGGAGGTTTAAGGAAGGGAAAACTGACCCATTCAGGTCACCATGGAGTGACAGTCGCAGAGGATAGGGAGCCTCTGGTTCAAGGAACAAGAAGGCATTGTTTTGTTTCTCTCTTAGTGACTTGTGAGGGACTAAGATCAGGAAGAACACACCAATCTGCAGCGGAAGACTGTGGATGCTGTAGAAGGAACAAAGGGATCAGGACCTGATTTCAGATGTGTCTTTGGGGAGTAAACTAACCTCTCTGTGCCTCCGTTTCATCATTAGTAAACTGGGGATGAGAGGACATCTCATTTGTCCAGGAAACAGAATCCTGGAACACCCGATTCTCTACCCCTCTCAGAGTCTTCCACAGAGATCTAAGCAGAGAGGACAAATTCAGACAAAGAAATCATTACTAGTGTTGACATTTGCCTCCAACTCTGTGTCCTGCTCTATAGCTCTGGAGGGCGGGGCTGGATTATGTGTGAGGCATCACACGTGACCCTGCGCTCTCCCGCCTCAAGGCTTAGGCTAAACAAAGTGGGAGGAGGAAGTCACATGGGAGAGCAGAGAGAAGAGCTCTTAAAGGCATGTTTTAGGAAGAGCATGGATCCCAAGACATTCAATGCAAAGAGGAAGAGCCCTCCCTCAGAGAGATCTGAGCTAGTCCCTTTGCCCGGCACGGCAAAGGTGTTCACGGCCAGCAATATGGTGATTTTGGCCCATTTATGCCTCTGAGCTACCTGAGCCTTCCGTCAGGGGTAATAACATGGATCTCTCTCTCTCTCTCTCTCTCTCTCTCTCTCTCTCTCTCTCTCTCTCTCTCTCTCTCATGCTCTCACCCCCTCCTTCCTTCCCTCCATCTGCCCCAGGGTCCAATTTCACCAAGAAAGGGAACGTGAATGGGTCACCAAGTCACTGTCCTATGTAGGGTGCCATGATGTTCAGTGCAGGCTTCCAGATTAACTTTCACTGGGTCAGCCAGTCATCAGTAACCAACTGGCTGTGTCTGGGATGCAGAAAAATCATGATATAGTACAATTTCGTGCAAGAAGACTTCTAGATTATAGTATGTATGCACAGGTTATCTTAAGTACAACTACCTAAAACAGAAAGTAATAAAAAGTGTACAACTTAGACCCTCCACTAGTCATATAGTAAACTGGTACAAATTAAAAGATGGTACCCTGTAACTATTTACCGAAAACTTGTTGAACAAATTGTGCAAACCTCGGATGGCTATGAGGTGCCCGCTTCCCTCGGGAGTTGTGAAATGCGCTGTCTCTGAGTTTTAGGAATTTATATATAACACCTTATGGTACCTACAGTGATGATGCAATAGCAGTCAGCCTCACTCTGTCCCCGCTCATCCCAGCTCATCTGAGATATTCTGAGGGGTGCTGCCATGGAGACTTAGCATAGTGGTTCGAAGCATAGTCAGAGCCATGCAGATCTCATTTGAGTCCTGACTCTGCCACTTACTACATTTACCATTGACCTTGATCAATTATTAAATGTTCCACATCTGTTTTCTTATCTGTAATACAGCAAGTATAATAGTTCCTACCTTATAGGTATTTTTGTGAGGTCGAAGTGGAATAATGCCTGCAAAGGACTTATTGCAGTGACCTGCACACGCTGAGTGCTTCATAAACGGAACTATTTGTAGTACTTGTGGTACAGGTGGAAATGTCAGCAGCATTAGCCTAGTGCCCTAGACCTATATATCTACCACTGAGGTTCTGAAGTAGTCATTGCTTGCCTTGCCTTGAAGACTGTAGCCCCAAATGCTTTCATGACAGTAGAAGTTGGCATCAAGCCCTGGGATGCCAGGTTGTCCAACTAATCCCCATCTGGGTCCAGCCACTCAATGCTTCTGTCTTCCCTTCCACATCGTCAACCTGGGCCTGCTTCTAATTGTTTTCCTGTGTTCCTTCATTTTCTTATTCTGCTTGACCTTGTGCAGACAGAATCCTCCACTGAGAATCTGGCTTGGCTGTAGGATAGGCTGTCCTTAACCGAGCACGTGCCAGATACTCTACTTGAATAATCTTGTTTAATACTCAAAACATCCCTTTATTGGTTTACCTGTTTTACAGAAGAGTACTCAGAGCTATAGAGGTGGTGAAAAATAACCTCCTAAGCTGTTCTGCTGGCATGTATACATAGTAGGTTCTCAACCTCACTGACCACTGCCCATTCTGCCCTCCCAGCCTTTGGTAAACAACTTTGACAATGATGATGATGGTGTGTACGTAGATGACAATAATTCTTTGTTATCTTCCTAATTATGTCAATTTTGCCACCTTACTGCTCACAGAGAAGGAATTTTCAAAAACAAGGACCTCTACAAAAAGAGGCAATTTATACCTTTGTCATCCCAAACTCAGGAAGTACCTTAAGAAAGCATCCAAGTGACACCATGGCCTTCAGCCCTGTGACTATCTGGCCAGCAACTCTGCTCTGAAGCTCCTCCAGATTCTTGCTGTGTGATTTTGCCCTTTTCATCTCACCCTCTTGATGCTTATCTTGGAGAAATGAAAACTTTTGCTTTTCTGGTACTTTCTTATTTTTGCTCTCAGGTATGAAAGGTTCACTGACCACCTCTCTCCTCATTAAACTCATTATTGTCCTGAAAGAATTTGAGGCTGCAGTCTTCAAGACAATTATTACTCCAGAACCTCAGCGTTAGACATTTAGGTTGAGGCTTATTCTACTGCTGTTCCCATTGGCACCACCTGTACTACAAACAGTACCAATCCCACTTTCATTGAGATTCGTGGTGTTTCCCTTCATTTAAAACAAAAATTTCATAGGCTTCCAAAAGTCACATGGTCTACTGCTAAAGGCATGCCCATCAACAGATGATAGGATTAAAAAAGATGTGGTGTGTATATATACAATGGAATAGTACTCAGCCATAAAAAAGAATGAAATACTGCCATTTGCAGCAACATGGATGGACCTAGAGAATATTATGCTTAGTGAAATAAGTCATACAGGGAAAGACAAATACTGTATGATATCACTTTATGTGGACTCTAAAAAATACAAATGAATGTATATACCAAAGAGAAACAGACTCACAGATATAGAAAGCAAATTTGTGGTAACAAAAGAGGAGAGAGAAATGGGGAGGGTCAAATTCAGGGTATGGAATTAAGAGATACAAACTACTATATATAAAATAGATAAGCAACAAGGATATACTGTACAGCAAAGGGAAGTATACCCATTATCTTATAATTAACCTATGATGGAGTATAATCTGCAAATGTACTGAATCACTATCCTGTACACCTGAAACTAACAATATTATAAATGAACTATACTTCACTAAAAAATAAAACAAAACCAAACAAAGAGACGTGCTTTTAAATTCCAGTCTAAGAACATCACTTGAAAAGATTACATCTGTTCCATTCACTGACTCAACTTAAGGAATACACTTGAAAATTTTTATTATACTCCACAAATACTCATGGATCATTACAAGTGATAAGACCTGTACTAGGCCCTGGGAATATAAGACATAAATAAAGGACATAAATTGGACAAGATCCCAACCTCAAGTTGCACACATTCTAGCAAGCCACCAAATTGCAGAAATGAAAAGAGGCTTATAAACAATACAGAAAAACTCTCTGACTTTCACTATTAGCAAGTTCACTGCAGAGAAGCAAATTAACTTGTCTCAGGCCACTTGTATAAAGAATGGTAGAGCCAGGACTAGAACCCAAGCTTAATATCTGTCTAAATTCTTCTGTGCAATCTCTCTCTAAAAATTTCTTTCAATATCCTAATCAGCTCAGCTCTGTATGATTTCACTTTTAGTACCTGTGTTGCCAAAGTGAGCATTGACTTGGGTTTTCATAAGCCACCTCCTCCAGGCAGCATTCCTCCCCATCCAGGACAGATGGGTGATCTTTATCAGTGCCCCTGGGACCCCAGGCTTCCCCTGTCATAGAACTCATCACATGGTTTAGGAGCTATCTGTCTCCCCACCTGACTATAATGTTCCTAAGGGCAGGGCCCAAGTCATATTCATCTTTAGCTCTCCAATGCTTGTTATTGAACTTGGCACAAAGGAAGTACTAAGTCATTTTTGCTGAATGAATAAAGAAGCACATGGATGAAGTAATGTCATACCAATCCTGAAACCCACTTTCTGCGTGTGCACGTGCGTGTATATAAATATGATAAAGATATATGTATATACAGAGAGAGAGAGAACATATCCATAGATATCCATAGATAGATACTATTTAGATGTAGATATAGAGAAATGTCTACAGATTTATAGATAAATATCTTCCTGCTAGTAATGACTTTACTGACATGGTGATAGAGGGTCCAAATAAAAGAGCTCATCGTATAATGTCTTCAGTTGCAATAAGTATGTGTTCCAGCAGGATCAGGGTTGGTATTATTCCATCCATAGGATAAAAAAATAAGAGCTAAATAAAAAATGTTATAGCCACACCAGGTTTATTTTTAACTCGCTCTGTTTATTTACATCCTGCATCTACTGTAAATGAAATGAAGTGAAGCCTCAAGATGCAAGACTTTGTATTTTATTCTTTCATTTTGCTTTCAAAACAAGGAAGAAAAAAAAAGTGAGGGGAAAAAGAGAGAGGCCAGATCTGAGATTATGGCATTCTGTTTCCAGCAACTTTACCAGTTATAATAATGATGTAAGAAAAGACTAAGTTTGGAGATCAGAAGACCTGGGTTCCATGTTTCACTCTGCTACTAATTTGCTTGATAACGAGCAGTGGTCTGAATTTCCTCTCTTAGGCTCTCAGTTTCTCAATCTGTCAGACGGACAAATGGGGGCATAGACTAGATCAGATACTTTCTAAATCCCTTATGAGCCCTAAATTTCTAAGCTCTCTTCAATGCCTTCCTTTTTTAAATCTTTTTTTAAAT
This sequence comes from Kogia breviceps, assembly GCF_026419965.1. Classification (NCBI taxonomy): domain Eukaryota; kingdom Metazoa; phylum Chordata; class Mammalia; order Artiodactyla; family Physeteridae; genus Kogia; species Kogia breviceps. The sequence goes on from NC_081316.1 coordinate 60,875,738, forward strand.
TGAAGTATGTTGGTGTCCAATATTATATGTTACAGGTGTACAATATAGTGAGTCACAATTTTTAAAAGTTATACTCCATTTATAGTTATTATAAAATACTGGCTATATCGCCTGTGTTATACAATGGAGCTTATTTTATACACAGTAGTTTGCACCTCTTAATCCCCTATTCCTATAGTGCCCATCCCCTCTTCCCTCTCCCCACTGGTAACCACTAGTTTGTTCTCTATATCTGTGAGTCTGTTTCTTTTTTTGTTATATTCACTAATTTGTTATATTTTTTAGATTCCACATATAAGTGATACCATGAAGTATTTGCTTTCTCTATCTGACTTATTTTACTTAGCATAATACCCTTCAATCCATCCATGTTGTTGCAAATGGCAAAATTTCCTTCTTTTTTATGGCTGAGTAGTATTCCATTGTGAATATGTGTGTGTGTGTGTGTGTGTGTGTGTGTGTGTGTGCACGTGTGCATGTGTATGTATATATCACATCTTCTTTATCCATTCATCTGTCAGTGGACATTTAGGTGGCTTCCATATCTTGGCAGTTGTAAATAATACTGCTATGAACATTGGGGTGCATGTATCTTTTTGAATTGGTGTTTTTGTTTTTGTTTTTCAGATATATACCCAGGAGTGGAAGTGCTGGGTCATATGGTAGTTCTAATTTTAGTTTTTTGAAAAATCTTCATACTGTTTTCCACAGTGGCTGCACCAATTTACATTCCCACTGGCAGTGTACAAGGGCTCTCTTTTCTCCACATCCTTGCTAACATTTATAATTTGTGTTCTCTTTGATGATGGCCATTTTGACAGGTGTGAGGTGATAGCTCATTATGATTGTGATTTGCATTTCCCGGATGATTAGTGATGTTGAGCACCTTTTCTATGTGGCTGTTGGCCATCTGCATGTCCTCTTTGGAGAAATGTCTATTCAGGTCTTCTGCCCATTTTTAATCCATTTGTTTTGGGGTTTTTTTTAAAATATTTTTAATGAGCTGTTTATATATTTTGAATATTATTCCCTTATCAGTCATTATCATTTGCAAATATTTTCTCCTATTCAGTAGGTTGTCTTTTTGTCGATGGTTTCCTTTGCTGTGCAAAAGTTTTCAAATTTAATTAGGTCCCATTTATTTATTTTTGCTTCTATTTCCTTTGCTTTAGGAGACAGATCCAAAAAAAAATTGCTATGATTTACATTAAAGAGTGTTCAGCCTATATTTTCCTCTAGGAGTTTTATGGTTTCTGGTCTTACATTTAGGTCTTTAATCCATTTTGAGTTTATTTTTGTATGTGGTACTTGAGAATGTTATAATTTCATTCTTTCACATGTAGCTGTCCAGTTTTCCCACCACCACTAATTGAAGAGACTGTCTTTTCTCCATTGTATATTCTTGCCTCCTTTGTTGTAGATTAATTGACCATAAGCACGTAGATTTAGTTCTGGGTTCTCTAGTCTGTTCCAAAGCCTTCTCGAAGCTAGAATCACTGGGAGGCAGCAGCCCCTGAGGCCACCCGAGGGACCAGTAATTATGCCTCTCTTGTTTCTGCTGTGGCCATTGTGAATAGCCTTAGAAGGAAAATCTTCCTGGTTCCTTTGATCTGGTAAAATGAGCAACTTACTTTATTAAAAACAAAAATAGCTACCATTTATTTAGCCCTTCACTTATTGTCAGGTACTACACTAAGTACCTTTTATGCATTATTTTATTTAATCTTCAGAACTACTCCATGAGCTAAACTCTATTTTATTGCCATTGGAGGAGAATTATTCAAATGGGGAAATTAAGACTTGAAGAAGTTAAGTAACTTACCCAAAGTCACAAAGACAGTGTCCAAGCCAGGACTGGAACTCAGTGCTCACTGATGCCATGGCCCTTGCTCTTAAATTCTAGGTGTTTAAAGCTGAGTTATCTTTCTAGGGCTACATCTCCTAGCATGGGAACACTTTGTATGCATGTCTTATCCTGGACAATAGAGGCTCACTCTTTTTTGCCTCCCATAGTTGGGAACCAGGACATGGAAGATTTGCATGCCAGGTTGAGAAGTTGGGATTTATCTTGATGGAAATAGGGAGCCTCCAGAGGTTCTTAAGATAGCCATATGTCAAGCTTTTCTTCTACCTTTACCATGAACAGTGGTCTTCCCAAGAAAGCCATGGAGCTCTTCAACTCTCTACACCCCCATTTTGAGAAATATTGAATTGACTCCCCTTCTCCAGACAGCCCTTGTATTTCACCACCTCTGTCCCTTTGTTTATATTGTCCCCTTACGTGCTCATCCAAAGCCTGCTCAAGAGGCCTTCAAGGTTCTCCTCTGTTATCTTCCCCATGAGCCTACCTCTGCTTCACTGAGAAAAACTTACTTCTCTCCTGGATCCCCACAAAGAAAGAGGGAGGGCTTCCCTGGTGGCGCAGTGGTTGAGAGTCCGCCTGCCGGTGCAGGGGACGCGGGTTCGTGCCCCGGTCCGGGAAGATCCCACATGCCGCGGAGCGGCTAGGCCTGTGAGCCATGGCTGCTGAGCCTGGGCGTCCGGAGCCTGTGCTCCGCAACGGGAGAGGCCACAACAGTGAGAGGCCCGCGTATCGCAAAAAAAATAATAATAATAAATAAATAAAATTAAATTAAATTTAAAAAAAAGAAAGAGGGAGAAAATGTTTGGGGTAGGTAGGAAGAAAACTAATCTTCCTCAGTACCTGTTACATGTTGAGCTCTATGCCAGGTGCTTGCATTTACTGTACTTTCTTTAATTTTTTAACCACCCTGCAAATAGAAATTATCCCCATATATGATATGAGACCCGGAGATGATACAGTATGTCCAGGACCATTGAGCCAAATTTACCAGTGGGTTCAAGATTCAAACATTGTTCCATTTGACTCCACACACATATGCCAATGTGTAAACAACACACATATCACATTACATCTACAGATACAATTCATTTCCACCATAACCTTGCAAGGGGAATACTTTATTATCTCTGTCAATCAGACATGAAAACTTGGATCTGAGAGTTATCTTATCCAGACCTACTCAAGGTAGTAGATTCTATGACTAGTAGGACCAAGCAAGTCAGAAACTAGAAAAGGTTATACTTCTCCTGTTATATTCTCGGATGGTATTGGGCATTAAACTCCATGAAGTCCCAGACATTTCCTAGTTTTCTGCTCAGACTGTACATTTCTTGAGGGCAGGCATGTGCCTCGTTTATCTTGTATCCAGGTTATAAAAATCTTAGTAGCCCAATATTTAATACATAATATTCACTTAGTAAATATGAACTGGATTATGAAATGAAAAAAGAGATGCTTCATCCATCACTTTATGTTTGCATGGACTTTTAGTTTCTATGGAGTTTTTCTCAGTTAAAACTCATCAGATCACCTTTCAGGAGCTTCAGTTTCCTGATCTGAATGGCAGAGACAATACCTTCCTGGGTTTCTGCTGGATTAATTGTGCAAAGTGAGTAAGTGCTAGTATATAGTAAATACTCAGCAAACAACATATAATATGCGAATGTGATGAAAAGGATGATTAAATCCTCACAAATTCTCAATGGCTTAGGCAAGCCCAGAGAGCATAGTCCCCATTTAGAGTGAGGGAAAGGATCAGAAAGGCTGCCACACTAGTAAAGTCTCTCTCTCTCTCACACACGCACATACGCACACACACACACACACTCACACTTCTGGAAAAGTTGAGTTGTCAACCCAGGATTTTTGACGCACTGAGCTCCTTACTCATCATTCCCCATGTGCTCACAGTACCTTCCACCCAGAAGGTGTGTTTGTTTGCAGTCTTGGGCTAAGGAAGGTGTATAGGGAAAAAAGAACCTCAAGCTGTGTGAACAAACCTAGCCAGAGTTCCCACCCTGGCTCCCATCCTGAGTTTCCATGTCTTGAGATCTTGGGCAAGTTACTTCAGCTTTTTCTGCATGTCTATTTCCTCAACTTGAAAAGCAGAGACTGTCATTTCTACTTCAGCAGGATGTTATGAGGATTAAGTGAGACCGGGTCTGTAAACACAAACACACCCAGCATGATGCCTGAGGCTTGAATGTCCCGGTGAGGATTAAGGGAATTCGAGCAAAACACCTGGCCCTTGGGAGACGCAGCACAGGTATTCATGCAGGCAACGTTGAGGTTAGCCCTTAATATTCAAGGAAGTTGAGCTCAAGCCTTACTTCCTCTGTGTGGCCTTTTATAATCCCTCCCCTTTGCTGGATCCTCATTTCCTAAATTTTATACTTGTCATTCGCCAGCACAGAACCTCTTCTTTCCCTACACTCCCTCCCCAGGCGAGCTTGTAGAACCCCCTGTTTTAAATGCCTTCTACAGCCAATGATTCCCCAATTAAAATCTCTAGCCTGGGACTCTCCCTTGAACTCTAGACTCATAAATCCAAATGCTTGTGTAGTATCTCCACTTGCAAATCATAAAATCATCTTAGATTGACTGTATCCCAAACTGCGCTCTAAGTCCTGCCTGCATCAGCACCAGAGGGGCTCTGCTGTCAGTCTTGCCCCTTTCTCAGTGTCTCAGGCGGAAATCACTGGAGCCAACTTGGCTTGCCGCTTTCCTTCACACCCCACGTGCAGTCATCAGCAAACTCTGTTGTCTCAGTCTGCAAAGGACAGAGACTCCAGAGCTCAGCCACCCCTCACTATCCTAGTTCAAATCAGAATCAACTCTTTCTGACCTTGGGCCCCTATAACCTATCTACAAACCCAGTCAGGAAGGTCCTTTGAAAAAGTAATTCACTTCTGGAAACTCTGCCATTTGAAACTCTCAACATCAATCCAACTCAGAATAAATTCCAAAGTTTTCAGCATGACCCATAAAGGACCAGATCCCTCCATCCCTTTCCCTCCAGCTCCACACTGCCTTTCCGAGGTTGCCTCCTCCCACTTTCCGGCCATTTTGGCCTCTGCGTAGTGCCTTGAACACGCAAGCCCCCTCTCACTCAGGGCTTTTGATTTCCTCCTTGCTCTGCCTAGAATATTCTTCCCCCAGTTATCTGCATGGCCTGCTCCCACATGTCATTTCAACTTCTGCTCAAATGTATGTAATTAAGGGACTTTCCATGACCACCTTATATAAAAGAGCACTCCCCCCACTGGTGTTACCCCCCTTCCAGTAACATTTTTCTCCACCCAATATACTCTAGTCTCTCCATTAGAGGCTCCTTGACAGGAGAGACTTGGTACCTAGCATTGAATACCTAGTAGGTATTCCGTAAATATTTATTGAATGAATGAATGAACCTATCTAATTCTGTTTTCCTCATCACATGAACACTTTGACATTTATTACTCATAATTCTACTTTGGTTGTGTACAATTATAGAAAGGCTAATATGCATAAGTTGCATTTGTATAGGATTCATAGTTTACCCAGCCTTTTTTGCAACAGTTATTGCAAGTATTACAACAATTACATTCATTGATCCTCATAACAACCCAGTGAGAGAAAGGGGTATTCCACCATATTTATAGATGATGAAACTGAAGGCTACAGAAGTTAATTTTGTGTGTGTGTGCAGAAAATCACACATATAATATTGGAAAAATCAGGACTTGAACTCAGGTCTTACTAGTCTTGATCCAAGATTTTCTCCATGAAAGGAAGTTACCTTATATTTACTGATTTACACTGTTGCTGCATTGATTCACCTTGAATACTATGTTTCTTTCCTGGAAGAAAGGATCAGTTGTATATATTTCTTTGCCTAGGACAAAGTAAAATACATAATAGGAGCTCATGCAATAATTGTTGACTGCAAGTATGAATATACACACCCACACTCAAATGTCACGGAGGTGTGTTCTTCCCATAATGTCTTAAAGACTCTACCTGGGAGACTTATCACTTTGTAGCCACAACTTCAAGGAGGACTTAGTCCTCCAAGAAAAAATATGGTGGAAAATGGAAAAAGACCAGATAAGAAGGGAACAGACACAAAAGGATTAAACAGATAGGCAGCTAAAAATATAAAACAGTGCTCAAAGGGACGTAACAAGTCCGGAGTTAATTGAGAAACATCCAGATCTGGGATACGGTTAAGAATTTGGGGTAGGATGACGCAGTGAGAAGCATGAACCAGCCTTGTACCTGTAGACAAGTGAGTGTCACTCTCCTGACCAAGTAGCCAGTTTGGCTTGGACCAGAACAATTCCCTGGAGAGCTGTGCCATAAGAAAATGCTGGCTGAGCCAAGCAGGGCATGCTTGTGTCCAGGGGGGGACTCTATTTCCAGCAAGAGAGCTAGGGTGAAAGTTGGGAACTGAGCCAGAAGCCCAGCCATAGAGCTGAGGGTTTCCCTCATAAGCAGGTCAAGGGCGTGCCAAGAAATGCTGAATCATACTCCTCAACATCCATCTCCCTCCCCCAACTCCAGAGGGCTTCAGGAAAGACTGAGTGGGTCTGAGCCTATACTCTGTCTCAGGGGAACCCTACAGAAAAGGCACCGGGCCGGCAGATAGAAGCCTGATTCACTCACCGAGAAGCCTGTCTGCCTCTAAGTCCTCCCTGCCTCCCTACTAGCTGCCATCCAGTCTTCTCAATCAGCATCCTCCCCTACTTCGCGCTCTCGGTTTCCCAGGAGGCAGAGCAGCTCCTGCGTGGGCTCATGAGCTTGGCCAGAGCTGCGAGCATCCACGTCCAGCAATCCAGTCACCAACAAATAACTTCCTGCAGTCCTATTTATCTTCAGTTTCAGCACAGCGGAACCGAGGTCTATAAATTGTAGTTGGGATTCAGGACTATTTTCTAGGTCAGGGATGTGTTGCATGTCAATAGGGGAGCCGAGTCTTAGCGTGGTCTTTTCTGCCCAGAGTCCATTTGTCTGCTGTAGCTTGCTCAGCGGGCAGTGGCCCCTAAGGAGAAGATGGAGCCCGTAAACCTCCGCAGTGGACAGAACCGCAGAGATCAGAGACAAATGAAGGGCTGCTGAGCGGGTCCAGCGCTGCTTTTACAGGCTCTGAAAGCCTCTGCGTGCAGAGTCGAAGCTGAATTTTGCTGAAGGCAAATCTGGTGCTTATACTTGGCTTGGCACTGTATTACAAATGTGTTTAAGGATCTGGTGTATAAGTTGAACAGCGTGGGCTTTATGGCCCTACACAAACACAGAGGCAGCAAAATCAGAAGCTTCCGGGCTCAGAACTCGTTTTAAATCCCAGCTCTGCCTCTTACTGTAAGACTTCAGGGAAATTGTTTAACCTGTTTTCTCATATGTAAAAGGACCCCCATGAGGTAACTTTTATTGTATGGATAAAACAAGATGAATCAAAGTGTCTGATATTCAACAACGTGGGGCTTGTTTAAAATTGGAAATACTTGTGTGGAAATGGCAAGAAGGATTAGACTCTGGCAGAATACCATGGGGATTTTAAAGGAGAAATTTGGAATCAGACCCAGCCATGTGTGAATCTTAGTTTTTCCATTTATTGTACAGTAACCTTGAGTGTGTTGTTTACTTTTCCATGAATAGGGGATAATAGTGTTGCCCATGTCATAAAGTTGTTGATCTAACTAGAAGATGTGATGCCTTTAAGTGCAAAGTGTGGGATCTTTTGCATAGTAAGACCTTAATAAACGTGAGATATTATTATATCTTTACTGGGTAACCAAACCCTTAAACTCAGTTTAATGAGACATATTTTAACAGGCTAACCCGTGTGCATGCAATTTACAGTTGTATATTTATTACTGGGGAAGAATAACATTAAAATAACCTTTGGTTGAATTGTTAATCCAATTGGGTGGAACCTGGGTTTATTGGCTCTTTATTAGAAGTGTGGGTGCTACATGCTGTGATGGATACAGAGATGATAAGGAAGGAAAATAAAATTGATATACCAAGCTCTGTGCTAAGAACTCTCAGATCATCTCATTTGAGCCTTTCGTGTAATTTATATTAGTTCTGGGAGGAAGAACAATTCACAGTCATTAGGGAAAGGTTGAAAAGAGAAAAAAATATTACAAAAAAACCCACCCCTGTCAGAACCACTGTTAGCAATTTGCTGTATTTCCCTTCTGTCCTTTTTTGGTGCAAAGTTCACGGTCTGCTTAAGCCTTGATTCCCTTATCTGTAAAATAAGAAGAACATGCCCAATCCCAGGGTGGTTAGAAAAGAAATGAGACCCTTTGAGACAAGGGTCTCAGTGCCAGGCATTTGGTAAAGGCTCAATAAATTGCCACATCCTTTAGATTCTATCCTATGTGACTGGTTTCACAGAGCTTTGAAAACGAGCCTAGGCACAAGAATATGAGAACATGAGGGGTTGCAAAGCCCAGAGATAAATTTGGTGCATCTTTCTAGAGTGCCAGTTGACTCAAAGCGTTTTAGTGGGTGGTCAAAGGTATCATTTTAAAATTAAAAGTCATGTAATTCTTGGGATGCAAAATTCTTCCCAATTTGTTAAGATAAGAGACCACAAAGAAGCATGGTACGTGTTTGTGGTCGAGGCCAGCTCAGACTACAATCCTGGCCCATGGGATATGTTTCCTCTCCAGCGTGATGGACTTTTCCATGGCAAAGTTCAAGAGGCACCGCTGAAGGATCCAGAGTGGTGGAGGGTTTTAAACGGAGAAACTAATGTGGTCTGTGTTAGGTGTTAGATCACTCTGGTGGTGATGTGGAAGATGGGTTGGAAGGATTACCGCAAAGAAAAAGCCTGCTATTAAGCTAGTGCCATGGGCTGGGTAGTAAGTGGTGAGCGTGAGAACTAGGGAAAAGGCAGCGGGAATGATTGAGGAGGGGATGGAATTGGAATGTTTTGAAGACAGAAAAAAAGAGAAATTTATTGTTCACACGAGGAGAAAATTGGACGAGAAGAATCCTAAGATGATTCCTAGGTTCTCATGGGGTGGATGGTAGACCTGCAGGAACCATGGACTTATAAAACTGATGCAGATACACACAGTTATTGGTAGTAAATAGTAGAGATCTAGCTGTTTTGCAGTGAAATTTCTCAGCCACCTTAATTGAAATGAAACTGAATTCTTAATATGTATTCCAAATAAATGAAAAGCCAAAGTTCCTCTTTCTTGAAATGATTCCTGTTTCCGTGGAAATCCTTTGAAGAATTGTACTGTCCTAGATAGACCAGAAGTCAGTAATTGCCTACGTTAATCACCAGCTCTCAGTTAGGTAAGGAGGAAAGTGTGTGGCTTTGGGGAATCCTTAGGCAAAGACGGCACGTTCCCAGGGCCTCTGTGAAAGTGTTTGCTCTTGCTGCAGAAATGAAAGCAGAACCACATTTTGGGACCAGAGCCCATTGATGCGAGGGCATGTTTTCTCTTTGACAACATCAGGGCAAAAATTAAACATTCATAATGTGGTAATTAAGAGCTGAATAATTTACTCTAAACCAGTAAACTAGATGTTGGTGGTGTGATAGCTCCAGGATGAATCACAGTGGAGGAAAAACTAACACTGTTCATTAGCTATAAAACTGGACTATGTAGTGCACACTGAACACGTTTCCTCTGTTATGATTACAGTTTGGAAAAAGAATGTCCCCCCAAACCCGCAGGCATTTATCCAGGAATCCAGGGCACAGCACCCCAATCCCCAGTGGTGAGCTGTGTGACCAGGCACAAATCACTCAACTAATTTGTGCCTCAGTTCCCAAATCTGACACTGGGCATAAGTTCTGTCAATAATGTAATTTCACATCTAAAAGATGACAGTCTGGTCTTCTCACACCAGGCACACAGTAGCCTTGCAGAAAGCCTAGTGTTGGATTCTTTCAAGATGTTCACTGCTGTGACCACTCTGCAATCATGCTGGTCTGCTTTCCTGTAACACTCAGGTCACTGGGACAAGGGAAAGAAACTATCTGATGAAGCAGATGTATTTGGAAGTCTATCAAACATTATAAATCCACTTAGCAATCTCTGACAATCACAGGTACCGTCAGAGTTCCACCACAATCAAAGATAAGTTCAGAGCCCATCAGAATTACAGATAGAAAGCAGATCGGAGGAAACATAAATGCTTTCCTTTTATCCTTCTATGAGAACTTCCAAGGTTCCTTTGGTAGGTATGGACCGTGTTTGTATATTGCATTCTTTTAATTCACCATCTTGCTTTGAAGCTCCCAAGAGTGTACGTCTTTTGGAACCCAGGTTCTCTGTATATCTGGAAGGTACCCTGTTTGACCATTCACTAGGTGATCCAAGCTGTGCAGCTAAGGTTAAAAGGCAGGTAAGTGCCACCAGTTCATGAGTCAAGGTCACTGAGAACAGAAAACATGCACAGCTAGCTGAGGTGGTATAATGTTTACTTACAGCAGCAGGAGAGAAGGAGTGCACACAGTCCAGCCTCTTGCAAGGTGTTGGTCCCCCATGGCCAGCAGATCCACTCCTCAGCCAACACAGGGGATGTAGCTACACACAGCCCACTTCACACAGCAGTAGAAAGACATCATCTCCACCCCTGTGGGGTCTGAAATACAGAAAACTGGGGGCGTGCCTGAGGGCCAAGTGACACATGCACTTAAGCAGAACAAAGGAGAACATATCAAATTTGAAGCAGGGACAGACATTCACACACAAAGCAGAAGCCCAGCTCAGGCTGTGTGGGGTCCTTATCTCTTGGTTAGGAGTGTCACAGACCCAAGGCCCATTCTTATGCAACTGAGTGGTTGTTGAAAGGCTGAATGCATGAGACCACCTTTCCCAACATACCCTAAGATCCTACTAGATCTTTTCTACCTTCCCACAAGTAACGCTCAACAAAACTCAGACAGATACAGGACGAGAGCCCCATCTCTCTGGGCTTTGCTCTTCATTCCTCTTCATTGAAAAAGACAACACTGAAGTCTGGAGTCCTGGGGAAGGGTCCTAAGACAGAACTGCACTGGGCCTCTGCACGAGAGCATATTCCCTGTGGGTTGCTCTGAGAATTATGTAGATAAATACTGTGCTTGGTACCAGTGCTTAACCCAGAGTCAGGGTCAACACATGACATTAATGGAGGTTGTCAGTATTAAAGATTAGATGTTGTAAGGGTAGACAGATGAGTGAGGCTTGGCCCTGCTTCAGGGAACTTAGTCTAGTGGGAGAGACTGGCTAATAAGTGACAAAAACAGAGAGAGGACTAAAATGAAGAGTTTTACACACAGAGAAGCAGGGAAAAGCATTCAACTGAAAATGGGTATGTTTCAGTAGATGGAGGTTGAGTGCTGAGCTTTTCTAACCAGAAGAAACAGCATGAACAGAGACACTGATGAGCCTGTGGATGTAGTGTTGTGAAAAAGTCAGAAGCCCCTTGTAACTGGAGCATGAAGAAATGTAAAGAAATGGTGAAGGAGAGGGTAGGCAGGCCCAATCCTGGAGTGCCTGAAACACCAAACACCAGACTAAAAGGCTACCATGTCACGAAGAGCCCTTGAGTTTGGGGGAGGAGGGTGAGGGTGTGACCCAGGGAGGTGAATGTGGGTAGAGGTCTCCCTTCAAGATTCCTTGGGGTCATCTTCAAACCTCCCTACTTAGCTCCTCGAATAATCTGCCAGCCTCCCTGCTGGAGTTCTCTTAGCCCAAATGGCACATAGTGTGTGCACAAGAAATATTTATTGAATAAATAGTTGAATAATCATCATTATCTTTTTTCTCCTCGGTACATCAGGAAGAAAGAATATCCCATATGAATTAAGTGGTTGGTTTGGGACCAAGTAGGGCAAATTCCAGTTCCAGCTCTGAGGTCTACATCTGCTTGAGGTCACTTAACCTATCTGGGTCCATTAGCTCTCAGAAATGGAGGAAATAAAGACAACTTACCTATGAGAGTTTTAGAGTGAGGAAACTAATTAAAATTCATTTGCAAAATCTAAGCAAAAACACTGAAAGCCAGTTCTCAGGATCCAAGGTCAGATACATTTATATATATATAAGCGGGTGTATAAGTGTGTATATGTATATCAGTCTGGTTGAGATGACCTAGACTTCTCACCTCATCTGTTTTTGTGCCTGCTCTCTAAGACAGGGGAGGGCAAGATGCCCTTCTAATGTGTTTCTTGCTGCAGAGACCATGCTTTTAAAGATTTTATGTATTAAATAACCTGCATTTATTTAGCAATAACTAATTTGTCTCATTATTTTTTGTTAATCAAAGAAACATATCAGCCAATCAGAATTTATGATGTGCCAGCAATAAATTACCACACATTAATTTGATATATTCCAGCCAAAAGCAAAGCAATTTGTCATTTTAACTAAACTTAATATGAGTAAATGAATTATTTGTTAGCCTTTTTGGAATGTAGAAAATAATTTTCAGTTCCCATTACCGTCTTTAAAAGTTCCAGTGTATCTTGGAATTCTCAGTTGAGCGTCAACAGTAAAGGGCTCAGCCATTCTACTTGTACACAATAGAAGAGAAAGCAACAACCAACTCAACAGTGCCACACTTAGCTGAATATTTTAGTAATAAACAGTGTGCCTCTGCCTTGAAGAAGTTAGTGATTTGTTCATTCATTAAGCAAATACTTCTTGTGCATCTGTTGAATGTCAAGTGCTATGTGCTAGGCACTAGATATCAGAGATAGAAGATGTTCTAATTCTATTGTTTAGTGCAATAGTTCCAAACTTCATTCACAGCATCACAGACTTCTTACAACGATAACTCTTGTAGCAGGAACAGAGGGAGAGGTAGGACCCCGTCAGGGAATCTCAACAGTGGATTGAGAGAAGAATGGCTTAGTTAATTTGTGAAAGTACCCACACCGCACAGACATATATGACCCACCTGAGGTGATTCTGATATGGCCCCAGCATGACAAAGAATCACCAGTTCGGTGTGAAAGATGGTCATAGAAGGACTTTTCCAAGGACATTTGAAATTCATGGGGAGACTAGAAGGGCAGGGTCACTATAATCCAGAAGAAAGTTTCTGTGTCTCTGGCTTATGAGAGTAGGCATGAAAAGGAAAGGACAAATATGAAAGACATTCCTGAGGTAGGATGGAAATAATTTGGGACATGAATGTAGAAGAAAAGAAGGTGGTTTAAAGCCTCGATGTCTGGGAGTTTGATCAGAATTGGGAGTTGCCTTGATCAGGATCCAGATTGGGAGCTTGGGAGAAGGAAGAGAGAGAGGAGGAGATGATGCATCAGTTTTTCAATGTGTTCTGTGATGTAATGGACCTGTCATGTTCTGAGCATGGTTTTTCAAGACAGAATCAAGTCACGATTCTGACTCTACTGTCTGAGTCCTTGAGCAATGTACTCTGCATCCAGCATTCCGATAATGTTCCTTATCCATAAAATGGCGTCAATAGGTTTTGCCCCACAAGGGTTCCTATATGCAAGGGTATAACAAGCTTCCACATAGCAACTGCTCAGCAAACATCTCTTCCCTCCCCCTTGTTATTGTCTTTCTAGATAAGCATGCTTAGAGAGAATTAACCAATATCTACAGGGATGTACTCCACCAAGACTTCCTGAACTCCTGGCAATTCCCAGCCAGACTTCAGAAAAACCACCATGTTGTTCACATCTTTGTCTCCTGTCTCTGTCCAGCTTCTCTCAGAGGAATCACCTGATTGCCCAGCAAGGAATAAGTTAGTAAATATCCCCAAAGTCATTTTTTATGATTCCTTTTGGTGCATTTATGGACCTGTCAAAGACAAATGTACCTTCAGCCATTCCAGTCACTAGGAATGTGTCTGAGTTTTGATGGGCCGTTCCAGTAAGTTACCTGCTGTGTCCACTTCCGAATGAGGCCTTGTTGACATAGCTGTTGAATTAAAGAATTTCAAACACCGAACCTAATCCAGGTGGGCTGCAAAGAAACTGGAGAGAAAGGTGTCAGAAGAGTGTTTTTGCAATGATCATATCTCAGGACTTGACAAGAAATAACTAGAGGGCTTTGACTTTGAAATTCAGAAGTTTATTGAGATAAGATGAAGTGAGGCAGATCTCCTGCTTCATTTTTCCAGTCAGCTCCTGTGTTCTCTTGCTCCGTGTCAGCTCAGATATTTCCAACAGTAATTCTATGCTCCTCCTTACACCTTCTTTTTTTTAAGTTGAAATATAGTTGATGCACAGTATTATATGTTACAGGTATACAATATAGTGAGTCACAATTTTTAAAGTTTATACTCCATTTATACTTATTATAAAATATTTGCTACATTCCCTGTGTTGTACTATATATCCTTGTAGCTTATTTTATACATAATAGTTTGTACCTCTTAATCCTCTACCGCCGTATTGCTCTTCCCCCTTCCCTCTCCCCATTGGTAACCACTGATTTGTTCTCTATATCTGTGAGTCCCTACAACTTCTTTTAGTTACATCATAGGTGTTTGGGCTGGATAGTCAAGAAGTTGGTTGTTATTTATATGCAAAAAATTGGGAATTTAAAATTGGATTTGGAACTAAATTAGCTTTTCAACTTATTCTCTGCTTGCCCTGGAGCAAGTCACAAAGTCTGCAAGATGAATGGTGTGTTAGCTTTCTCATCTGCAAACTAGGAATAATAAGCAAGTCTCCTCCCTGAGGTGAGCATTATTGTTATCATAAAGTTGTCACACCTATATGATGCTTTATCTATAACTATATCTTAGGTTTCATTCATAATGTTTTATGTGGTGCTTACTTTCTAATTTTCTTGATCAAATCTGATAGTTCTATTTTATTGATCTTTTTAAGAACTTTGTCTTTCTTATTTTCTTTTCTGGAATGTTGTCTTGTCTTATCTCTATCTTTATACTTTCTGATTTTTTTCTACTATACTTCTCCTAACTTCTAATGTAGATAGGTAGCTAGTTAATTTTAAGCCTTCTTTTCTAATGTAAATATTTGAGGCTAAAACTATCCCTGTGGTACCAACCTGCAAAATTTTATATATAAAATTTTAATTATTTGTCAATTCTTAATATAGATATATTATGTGTTTTATATATTTAAAAATTTTTTCATTTTATCATCTTTGTCCCACGAGTTATTTAGGAGTGTTCAATTTTTAAATTTCAAATATATGGGGTTTTTATGTTTATATACTTCCTTATTGACTTGTAATTTAATGGCGTGGAGGTCAGAAACCATGTTCAGTATGACGTCAATTACTTTTAATGCAGTAAGATTTGTTTTATATAGTAGTACATGGTCATTTGATTATTTTAGGACACAGTAAGATTTGTAAATATTTCATGGGTTTTTGAGAAAAATGTATATTTGCTAATAGACTTGATAAAAGAATTTATACATGTCTTTTAAATCAAGGGTTTTAATTATCATTTAGTTCTTCTAAATTTTATTATTTGAGCAGGGTTTCCACCTGATCTATCAATAATTGAGAGAGGTATGTTGAATTCGCTCATAATGGTGGTGGAATTGTCAATTTCTCTGGGTATTTCTACTAAATTTTACCTTACATATCTAAAATTATTGAGATATATATACAATATTATATATTTTATTATGTGCATACAAGTTTAGGATTTTTATATATAACTGGCAAAGAAGGTTTTGTCATTACATAACCTTCTCTGTTCTTAATATTTCCCCCATAACTTATATTTCATATTTTTCTTGGTGTATGTTTATCAGATGTGTTTTCATCCTTTTACTTTCAGCCTTTCTGCATTCTAACACTTAATGTCTGTCTCTTAAAAACAACATACACATGAAAGTTTGATAACTCCAACTTTTACCTTGTTCAGGTTCATTGGGAGTTCTGCTTATTTTACCTTTTTTTTTCCTTTCCATTTGTCCTGGTTTTCAGATCTTCATTTTTTTTTCTTACCTTTGTTCTTTGATTGGAGGACTTTGTTTGTTGCTTTATTTATTTATTTATCTACCCCACTTTCCTCACCCTCCAATGCTCTGGAACATATATATCTTAAGTAGTCAACTTTATCATGAAGATTTAATGCAATGTAATGTTACTATTTAAATCCTCAAGGAAGACAAGAACTGCACAATATTTTATTTTTGATAACTTCCCCAACTCACCTGTTATTATTGTCTACTACTTTACTTTGGGTTTGTATAGCCTCCAAAATCATACTTCATTTTATCCAGACAGTTTTTCTGTTGATATATCTACATATTTAACCATTTATTTGTTTCCATTTCTTCTCACATCTCATACCTTCCCTCTAAAATCATTTTCTTTTCTACTGAATTACAACTTTAGAAGTTCTTTTAGTTAAGGACTGTTGCTCAGTGTTTACTAGCACACTCGGCTCTTGTTTCTCTGAAACTGTCTATTCTAAGGTAGTTTTTCCTGGTTACCAATGTCTGCATTGAGGTTTATTTCCTCTTAGCATTTTAAGGTTACTATTTCACCTGTTCAGGCTTTCATCATGTTTTTCCATCTGTCTGTTTGCCATTCCTCTATGGGTGATCTGTCTTTTTTTCTTTAGTTGCCTTAAGATCTTATCTTGATCTTTGGTGTTGTGTTATTTTCATGTCATTATGGCTATAGGTGTGTTTCTTTTTATTTATCCAGCTTGATAAACGTTATACTTCCTATATCAGTGAATTTGTATCTTTCACTAATTCTGTAAAGTCTGGTCATTTTCTCTTCAAATGTTTCTTCTCTATTCTCTTTATTCTTTCCTTCTGGTACTGGGCACATTAGATATACTCATTATGTCTTCCATATGTCTGTACCTCTCTTCATATTTCCTCCTGTGTCTCTCTGCTGCACTCTGGGTAGCTTCCCCAGCAGAGAGAGAACTGCCCGTGGATTAGTTCTCTAGGTGCCTGGTAATCTTCAATTGAGAACCCACATTGGATTGATCTTAACCTGTGGAAATCTCGGAGGCATTTGTTGAGATTTTTTTATTGCAGCGAGGATTTGATTTGCTTCTGCTTGGACTACTGGGATCCCTCTGCAAGGTCCCTGGCAGTTACCCTACCTGCCACTGGCCCTAAACAGCACTGTGATTTCAGTAGAGATGAAGTTACAATACTTTGGATTTTGGTTCCCTCAAAGGGAACAAAAAGGTTGGTGGGGTCTGGGAGATTCCTCTTTAATTTCTGAGAACCCAGAAATGCCTTTCAGTGGAATATTTTACCTAGTTTCTAGCAGTTTTGAAGTAGGACCTTTGAGGGTATCTGGCCTACCTTACAGCCAGGAGCAGAAATCTGATCTTAGCATTCTTTATATAACCCAGATAAGGCAGCATTTGGGTTCTCCAGGAAAATCTTAGACGTTCTGAGCCATGGTTTTATATTTGTATCCTGACCCCCATGTTCTTTTGAGACTAGATACCCCTGGAGTGTTAATGGGAACAATTGGAAAATGAAATCCAGAACTTCAGTTGGAAAAAAACTTAAAGACCCTCAAAGTGAGTCACAACATGCTTTTTGAACCCCCTCTACAGCATATTCAAATGGCCTCCTAGCCTCCCCTCCCAGTCATCAGTGACAGGGAACTCACTATTCATGAAGAAGCCCATTTATTAATTTCTTAATTCAGCCATAGCTCACTCACTCTATCCATCTATCTATCTATGGAGAAAGAGATTTATTGGAAGGAATTGGTTTGCCCAGTCGTGGGAGCTGGCTAGACAAGTCCAAAATCCATAACACAGGCTATCAGGAAAGGCAGTCTGGGAACTCTCAGGTAGGAGTTAAAGTTTCAGTCCACAAGCAGAATGTCTTCTTCTGCAGGGAGGCCTCAGCTCTGCTCTTAAGGCCTTTCAACTGATTGAATCAGGCCCATCCAGATTACCTAGGATAATTGACCTTACTTAAACTCAACTGATGATAGGTGTTACTCACATCTACACAATACCTTCACAGCAACACTTAGGTTCGTTTTCAGTTGAATAACTGTGGACGTGGGCCTAGCCAAACTGACACATGAAATTGGCCTTTACAGGTGGCTTCTCTGCCCTAGGAACTATGTTAGGCATTTTTGCATGTTATGTCTTTACGCTCTGTAATGGCCCTCAAATTAAATATTATTATTCTTATTTTAAGGTTGAGAAAATTGCAGATCAGGAAAATTAAGCAGTTTAATGCCATCTTTGTTATTATTAATACACGTGGGGAAAATAGAGGCTTGGAAATATAAAATAACCTGTCTTCAGTATACATGCAAGGCCCCTAGAAAAATGCCTACTACATGATAAACCTCAGTAAATATTGATTCCCTTACAAAATTGTTCTTGAGTCATCTTCATTTTAAGACAGCTACTAGTAGTTGTGTTTTCCACTGAGAGAGAAATGTTTCATTCATTCACTCAGGGTATGCATATGAGTGTGTGTGTATGAGTGTGTGTGTGTGTGTGTGTGTGTGTGTGTGTGTGTGTGTGTGTTTTGGAGGAGGGGGCTTTGCAGAATTGCCATATTAGTGCCCTCACCACAATGCTGTTCCTGTCTTCAGAAGTACTTTGAGTCCTTTGAATTAATATATATGTTATTGCATTTACTGAATTTTTTGCTGAGAGAAAACTCCTCAGTGACCTTTTTTCTCCCAATACCAAATCATTCTCCACATGCATAAATTAAGATAGTTGGACTACCAAATCATAAATTCTGATATCTTGTATGCATGTTCTCTTGAACCCTTGGGACACATGTCAGAGGGCAGCAGGGATGATGCCAGGGTAAGGTTGTGTTAGTATTGGGTTTGAAGGATTACAGGGGCAAGAAGAGAAGGTATTATGGACCCCTCTGTCTTAGCTAGAATCACTTGGGTAAACATGGCCAGACTTAGGTGGGTTTCTTCAGCCCAAGTGACTTATGCAGCTCTGACAATTACAATTTTCATAATAAAGATGAATATTACAAAATACCTTTGGACATATTTAAATATATAGGCTTTCTGAAATTAGGATCCCCATAGGCCTTGTGATTTATTAGTCTCCATAATAAAATTTTCTTTTTATATAAATTTTGACATAAGCAGTCTTTGAAGGAAAAACCAAAATTGAAACACATGATTCCATAAATATGTGAACAATAATATGAACAACACCTTTTGTACAATACTTGACAGTTTATAAAACATCTGTACAATGTGGCAGAATGGGAAGAACACTGTCTTTGGAGCTATACTTGGTGTGGTAGGTTGTATTATTGTTCCTAAGTTTCACTACTTTGCCTGTGGGTGAAATCTACTGGGCCATCTCACTAACACCACACAGTGATGCAGACTTGGCCAGGTGACTCGCTCTGGCCTAAGAACTATATGAGGAAGTAAAGCATTGTGTGTCTTCATCTTCTGTCTTCTCTTTCTGCCAAGAGACAAGTAAGGGCTGCCCTTCTAACCTGGTGCACAGAATGTGATGTGATCACACAGATGTGATGCTGAACCGCAGACAACCTGCAGGGGGCATTAGACTGAGAAAACCTTTTGTGTGTAAGCCCCTAACTTTGGAGCCATCTTTTACCACAGTATCATTTAGTGTAAACAGAGGGACACATGTGGGTTTGATTTCCATCTCAGTCACTTATTAGCTGTAAATCTTGAGGAATATATGAACTCTGTAACAATCAGTTCCCCCATTTATTTCTATAGGTGGTAACTAATACTTTCTGTGCTGAGTAATTGTGAAAAGTAAATGGGAAAATTATGAAAATGGTCTTGAATAATTCCTGAAGCATAATAAATAAAAATTAACTTCACATCTGGCATATAGTAGGTACCCCATCAAAGCTAATATCTTTCTGTCTGGAAAATTCCAGCCATCCTGTGTATGGCTAAACATCCAAAAGACAAAGGATGTATTTTTAACTTTCTCTTTCTCATCTTTTTTTCTGATCCTTTACTTCTTTGAGTAAACAGAACTTTCTTTAGGGATGGACTAAGCCTAAAGTCAGGTCCTTTAAAAATAGACATTTGTTCAGAGGTTAAAGTTTTATGAAGGACCATTTTTTGTTTGTTTTGCTTTTTTCAGAGAGTAGCACTTTTAAAACATGTAAAATAATTAGATCCAAATCTGATAATTAATAGTACATTAAGTTTAAAATAAGCCACAGGTCAAAGTTTAAATTGAATGATCAAAACCCTCATAATTTTAATTGTGAAATGTTCAGGATTAAGAAGTAACCTCCCTGGAAGAACAATAAACCCAAGGCTACTGCGTTCTATACATGTTCTCAAGTATGAACTACTCAACCTAAGAATAAGGAAGTGGCAAATTCATGGACATAATTACATTATGCAACTCATCTGTTGAGGAATCTGTTATAGAAAACCCAGAGTACCTTGAAAAAGAGCCCACACAAGCTGGGCCTGCAGAAGAGAGAGCCAGCTTCTTTCTGCTCTCAGGAAATGCAGAGGAGGGGTTATCGTTATCGTGTTCTGTTTCCTTGGAGATCCCACTCTGTACTCTTCCTGAGATAAGCTCCTTTGCCACCCACCCTCAGCTAGAGCCTACCATGTGGCCTTGCCCCAGGTCACACAGCTTGCGTACAGCTCCAGGCTTGAGCTTCTGATCCCAAACCCACCTGGAATGGAGGGAGGACACAGGAAGGAACAACTAAGAATGGCCCATGTGCCTTTCCTTCTCTGCGTGTGAAATTCTCAAGATTTTTGCTACTTAGACCTCATTTCCCAGAAGAATCTGCATCTTAGAGAGCCCAGGAAACTTTCAAACATATCACAGCTACTGGTTGATCGTTTTAACATTCTTTTACATCTGGGCTTAATTAATGAAAAACAACCACAAAAATGGTCAAGCAGGCAAAATTTAAAAATACTATTAGCTACTGCTGCTTTAAGCCTTTGC
This sequence comes from Kogia breviceps, assembly GCF_026419965.1. NCBI lineage: Eukaryota > Metazoa > Chordata > Mammalia > Artiodactyla > Physeteridae > Kogia > Kogia breviceps. The sequence goes on from NC_081316.1 coordinate 60,896,445, forward strand.
TTCGAATCTGGTATTTTGAAGAAGTAATCTTTAATCTTCACGAGAACCCATCTTACAGATGACCAATCAGAGGCTTAAAGAGGTTAAAAACACTTGCCCAAGGTCACACGGTGAATAAGAACCAGAGCCACAGTTCATACCCAGATCTGCTGTGGCTTCAAAATGAAGGCCCATTCTTGTATACCTTACAGGGCTGCAAGGCCATCTTATCTGGTTAACTACTGCAGGAAGCACTTATGAAACCAGTGAGAGATGAACTTCATTTGTTTTTCCTGAGATCTGCTAGAGGCAGCTGGTTAAATGAGGATCTAAAAACCTGTTACGCATTTCGTTTTAAATAAAGAATTGGCTTATTTCTGTTAATAGTGTAAAGAAGTATTTTACTTTTATTATTACTCATTAAAAGTTTCACTGAAAGGGAGGCTGGAATGCTGAACCTCTTCTCCAGGGAGAAAGAAGGCTGAGCCAGTTCACCTGAGGCCCTACCGTTCAGCCAAATTTTTCTCATTATTCTCAGACAGGATCTACCCCCATAGTCTCTCTAGTTGCTCCCCGAGGAAAAAGCTGTGCCTGCCTCTGTGCAACATTGATTTAAAGAAGTCACTGAGTCCTCAGGTCTGGCCCAGTGTCGACAGGGCTTACTTTTCAGTAAGCACATTGGATGCCAGTCTTCTTGTCTTAAGGTTTCCAAAATACCGGGCTTCCCTGGTGGCGCAGTGGTTAAGAATCCGCCTGCCAATGCAGGGGACGAGGGTTCGTGCCCCGGTCCGCGAAGATCCCACATGCCGCGGAGCGGCTAGGCCCGTGAGCCACAACTACTGAGCCTGCGCGTCTGGAGCCTGTGCTCTGCAACGGGAGAGGCCGCGACAGTGAGAGGCCCACACACCGCAATGAAGAGTGGCCCCCGCTTGCCGCAACTGGAGAAAGCCCTTGCACAGAAACGAAGACCCAACACAGCCAAAAATAAATATAAAAAAATAAATTAATTTTTTTAAAAAAGATTTCCAAAATACCCTTTTCTTAACTTCTCCTCTGGCAGGTACTTGATCCTGCATCTTGAGAGAATTACAAGGAAAGGTGGGCAATCTCCTGTCCTGACTCTGAGCAATCAAGGAAATCACTTTCACTTGCCCCATCAGCTCCACCCTCGAAGTGTGTGGGACCTCCTGGAGCCCTGGGGTCCCATGAAGCTCGCAGAGGCTGGAGCTGCTGACTGGCTGCCATACTCCTGCCTGCCCCAGTTCAGCTACTGGACAGACCCAGTTTTCAGATTGACAATAACCTGTCTTTTGTTCAGGATCCTTGAGGAAGGCAAGGGCCGCAGCTTCCACAGGCACCTTGCTGCTTAAAGTTGATCTGTGTGTGCATTCACAGCATTTATGTCACCTTTGAGTTCATAAGAAATACAGAATCTCTGGCACCCCTCAGAGGAACTGAATCAGAATCTGCATTTTGACAAGACACCCAGGTAATCTACATGCACATTCAAGTTTAAGAAGCTCTGAGTTAAAGAGCAGTTATTGATTTTGACTGCATGCTGATATAATGGTATTACCAGGAAGTATTACGAGTTACTGATACCTGGTTTCCACCCCCTAGAAATTGATTTAACTGGCCTAGGTTATGGCCTAAGCATTGGGATTTTTGACAGCTCTCTGGGTGACCTTAATGTGTAGTGATGGTTGAAAACCACAAGTTCCTAAACAGACCAAACATTGGTATTAATTATTTTTAAAGAGAAAATTATCTGGGACTGAGTTGGTGCCTGGTCCTTTTTTCCATTGGCAAAAGGGGCTCATGCCATAGAAGAAATTTGAAAGGTGAGAGAAAGCCAAAATCTCCAAGGAAAATTATTCATGTAAGGGGTTCTGATGGTCCAACATCTCCAATCAAAGAAAATCAAAAATAAAGTAATTAAGGAAATGAGGAATAGGAAGGTTGGAGTTGAAACCTACTAATAAGCTTCCATTCAATCTTTTCTCATTCCCATGACCAATAGCCAGCCAGCCTTTAATTAAAATATTTCTTCTAGTCTGTAAAATATCCCTCATAGAGAAATTCTTACCATCAAACATTGTCATAACAATATTTCTTTTCAAAGAATAGGTCCTGGAATGACTGCAGTGAGAACAAGTATGTGAGAAATACAGGTTTTTCTGTCATCCGGCCCAAAGTTTAAGACATATAGTACAGCCAAATGGATGCACTAAGGAAGTGAGAGTGAAATGGAGAAAAGGTGACCTTCCTAATTTTGAGGCCCAAGCGGATCCCATAGCAAGGAGAAAGCACTAGTGGAATGCCTCTCTGACTGCTTCGTTTCCCTTGGACCAACGTTTGCTGGGTGGCCCGGCCCCTTTAACAAATAATCTCCTTGAATACGTTTTTGCTAAAGTAGAATTTGTGCATCAAACTAATTCCAGAATTAACTTGTTGGAAAAGGTATTTAACAACGAATGTAAAAAAAAGAGAGAAATGTCTTTCCTGTTTATCTGACTGTGTATAGCACTAAAGGGTCCTTCATAATCAACAGGACACCTTTTGGAGACTTCCAAAGACATCTTGGGCTAAGAAAATTTTGAAATCAGGAGGAACTGGATACTCAGACGCAGAGAAGTATAAACTCAAGTGATAGCATGGGGCTGTAAATTTTCCTAAAGTAAGAAGATACTCACCTTCCCCTCCCCAACCCTGTCGAGAAGACATGTGAGGATGCATTTTTCAGAGGGCTGAACTCTGAAAACTCTCTTAAGATCTGTTCTCCCTCCTCACATACATGTAGAATTGGGTTCAGTCCTCTATATAGGTTTGAATTTAATGTAATCCTTTTAGAAGTTCATGTATTGTTCTTGCAACTTAACTTTGTAAGTTTAAAATTATTTACAAATAAGAACTTTAAAATCCTAAGTAAATGAATGAAAAGTAAAGTATGACCCCTGCTCTTTCAAAACTATGCTGCATTTTGGCAGATCAAGAACAGCTATAGCCATTCTTACGCTAGAATCTAGAATGACCCTCCACTACCACGTGAGCTTAACTTTTTTACATCATTGATGAATTTATCTGAACTTCTACTGGAGTATGAACCTCTCCAGGGCAGGGACCGTGTCTGACTCATTTTGTATCACATGTACCTAGAAGAGAGTCTGGCACAGAATGAGTGTTGTTTATATAATCACCTACCCCCACCCCCCTACCCTGACACACAAAACATGGGTAGTGGGCCAAGGCAAAGAAATCAGAATGGTGACATTCCTGAAATTCTGCTTATGAAGAAATATCCTGAAATTGGAGTTATCCAGGAAACCTGCATATTTTAAACTACTTATTCTATTTATTTAATGATTAATAGTTTATTCAGGTTTCTATTGCTTTTTAAGTCAGGTTTAGTAAATTATAATTTTCTAGAAAATTGTTTACCCTAAATTTTTTTTTTTTTTTTTTTTTTTTTTTTGCGGTTACCGGGCCTTCCACTGTTGTGGCCTCTCCCGTTGCGGAGCACAGGCTCCGGATGCTCAGGCTCCGGACGCGCAGGCTCAGGGGCCATGGCTCACAGACCCAGCCACTCCACTGCATGTGAGATCTTCCCGGACCGGGGCACGAACCCGTGTCCCCTGCATCGGCAGGCGGACTCTCAACCACTGCGCCACCAGGGAAGCCCTTCCCTAAATTTTTAAATTTATTGGCATAAAGTATTTTAAATCGTATTCTTATGATTTAAAATTTCTCATAAATCCATAATTTTCTTTTATTACTAATCTATTTCTTTGTGTCTTCTCTTGTTTTCTTGATTAATCTTGCAAAATATTTATTTTGTTGCTCTTTCCAAATAACAAAATTTGGGCTTTTTAATCCTATCTTTATTTCCTATTTCATACATTTTTGTTGATATATTTTATTGTTCTTTCTATTATATGTGTTTACTCTCTTGTTTTTGTTTCTTTCCCTAATCACCAAGGTTGTATGCTCAGCTAATTTTCAGTTTTTTTCTGTTCTACTATAAGCATGTAAAGACCATAAATTCCTTCTGAGAACTGCATAAACTGTATTAAAATGTATATTAAAATGTATTATTTTCATGGACACCCATTTGTAAATATATTCTAATTTCCACCCTGTTTTTCCCATTGACTCATGAATTAATTAGAAGCATTTTTTTAATTGTTGGGAATTTCTAATTGTTCTTTGCTATTAACCACCCCCCCATTTTTTTGTCATTGTGGCAAGAGAATGTGCTCAATGATATTGATTAATTGGTATGTATTGAGATTGCTTTCTTTCCTACCAAATACATGACTACTTTTTGAAATATTGCATGTGCATTCAGAAAGAAAGTATGTTCTCTAGTATGCTCATTAGATCAAACTTGTTAATGTTCATCACTCCTATATTTTAATATATTTTAATCTCTTATCTATTACGAGAAATAGTTGTGTTAAAATCTATCAACTATAACTGTTGTCACTTTTGTAGTTCTATCAGGTTTTGCTTTACATATTTTAAGGCTACGTTAGTAAATTATACAAATTTGTAATTGGTACAGCTCCTTGAGAAATTATTCTTTTATACATCATATGATGACCCTCTTTTTTCCTAATAATGCTCTTGCCCTGAAGTCTACTTTATTCAGTGTTTTATATCTATACCAACTTTATTTGATTAACCTATCTTTTTTCCCAAGTATATCTTTTTCCCACCCCTTTATCGTAGCCTTTTTGGGTCCTTATACTTTAGATGTATCTCTAGCTAAAAGGCAAGTTCAGACTATTTATACTGATTGTGATTATTAATGATTTATTTGGATTTTATTTCTATCATCTCATTATTGCTTTATGTCTAACATGCTTTCTCTTCCTATTTTTTTTTCCTTTTTGCTTATCTTCTGTTAAATTAATCAAATTTCCTTTATTCTACACTTTGTGATTCCTCAGTTTTCTAGGAAATTATCATTCTAACTTCTACTAATTTGTTGGCTGCCTTTACATTTTTAAAGCTAATCAATATTGTCCTCCTCCTTTCTAGTAACACAAGGTCCTTAACCACTTTTCCCAAGACACCCCCTTCCACATCACCTGTTATTGTCACTGAGTGTTTCAGTTTCATCTTGTTTTCACTCTCCCTGAATTAGATAGTATTATCACAATTTATATAATCAATGTCTACTTTAGACTATCCATGTGTTAACCAGATTCCTTATACACTGCTTCTTCATTCATCCCATGCCTTCATTTTGGGTCCAGCTTTCCTCTTCCTCAAATAGATCCTGTATTATTTTCAGCTAGATCTCTTAAGCGGTAAATTCCTTGAGTTTATATCTATTTAAAAATCTCTATTTGTCTTCACTCTGGAATAATACTTTAGCTGAATACAGAACTCTAGAATGATAGTTTTATTTTCTCAAGCCTTTGAGGATACCATTCTATTGTTCCCTGACCTCTTTGCAGCTAAGGAGAAATGTGATGTCAGAAAAGGCGTAATTTCTTTCTAGGTTATCTGTGTTTTCTCCATGCTGTTCTAATGATCTTCTTTCTGTTTGGGTGTTCTGTAATTTTACTGTGATGTTTCTAGGTCTAGGTTTACTTTGTTTATTCTACTTGGAAATCATTGTGATTTTAAACCTGAGGAATTACATTTTTTTGTCCATTTTTAAAATTTCTTGGTAATGATTTCTTTAAATATTGCATCTTCCACACGCTCACATTCCTTCTGTTTTATCTTCCCAAACTACTATTAGACACATTTTGGATCTTCTTATTCTATTTTCCATATCTTAACCTCTTTTGTAGTTTTCATGTCTTTTCTTTAAGTGCTCTATTCTGGATAATTTCCTTAAATATATTTCAGTTCAGTAATTCCTTCTTTACTTATGTCTAATATTTTATTTAACACATTATTTCACTAGTCTTTCATTTCAAATTCTTTCATGTGTAGAAGTTTTTCTTAGTTTTTTTAATCAAAACTGCCTGCTTATTATTGACTTATATTTTCAACTTATTCTTTTATATTTATAATTATTTAAACATACTTAATTTACCAACTTTCTCAGGTTCCTCTCTTATCAAAGTTCTCAGTTACTGAGAGATTCTCTTTCCAGAAATGTTTTGCATTTGTTTCTACCAGGCACTTAGGGAGCATCACTAAACTAGAACCAATCTTATATTAATTTCTCAGCTTGGAGTTTCCTGATATATAGTTGACCCCTATTGTAAATTTGAACTGCAACTCCATATGAAGCACAGATCCAAGATTAAAATATTTGTCTTCTTTTCTTAAGCAAAGTTTAGACACAAACTACAACACGAACTTGCATGCAATGTCTTTGCCATCTACCCCTGATGGAGGAAGATTGTTCTTTTTTTATCCTGTCCTCTGATGATCCTGGATTTATACGAAAGTCTTGGTTAAAACTGCCTGTCTTCTGCAGGACCAAGATATCATCTCATGTCTCAAAGTTGTGATAAAATATTACAGAAATCAATCTTCATTCTCACCTGTGTCTGACTCCAGACAGCTACATTATCAGCTCTCTTAGACTACATGTTTAGTTCCCACTTCATTTCTTGAAACAAATAATTATCTTTCTTTATTCCAAACTCAGCTTAAGCCTTGAAAAGATTTTTTATTATATTTATTCCAGTTGTATAGGTGCCATAACAGGAAGTGCTAATAACAGGACATTCCTCAAATTATATATTTTGCTGTACGTATTACCCAAACCAGGAAGGCCTTTGAGTGACTTTGCCATTGTCCTCCACCTGCTCCTGTATCTTGCATGTGGGGAAGGATGCAAATGGAGAAAAGGAGCAGGGGGGAGGGCAGAATACCAAACAGGGAATCATTAGTCACACATAACAGTCCTAGCTTTATCTCTACTTTGCCATGTCGCCCTTGGCAAATTCTTTCCTCTTTGAGTCCTGTATTTTCTATCCATAAAATAATGGCTTTAGATAATAAAAGATAATAATGACTCTTGCTGAGTCCTTTTCTGAGGACTCAAGATATGCCCTGCACTATTCTGTATTCATTATATTATCTACCTTATGTTATATACTCACACAAAAATCCATTAAGAAAAGTATTGTTGCCTCTAGCTTTTAGACAATTGCAAATAAGGAAGGTTATATAATTTGGCTAAGATTTCCAAGCTGCAAGTGGCAAAGTGATGATTTGAACACAGGTCTGTTTGAGTCTAAAGCACGTCTCTTACGCTCTATGTTACTTTCCCTCTTATTTTCTGCTTGATGATCATGAAGATTCCTGTCATTTCTAACCTTCTTGGAGTCTCTAATCAGCCTGTAATTCCATATGTATGTGTAACTTTCATTTTTCACTCAGCCTTGTTCAGGGTCTCAATGTTCTCATCTCTACAAATCGAATCCACTTCTTGTCCTTCTCACCCCAGGCCACTGCCCTGTATAATTATTGGCTGAATTAGTATTATATGAGTGTTTTATACAAGCTTCTTAAAATACGGTTTCTGTAGGGCTGGAAATAATTCTACATATATATTCATACACATATATCACAGCAAGACCAGACATGAGGTACAGTGCTCACTGCCAAGAGCTCCTTTACAAGAAAAGATTTAAGTTGTTTTTTTTCATAGGAACTTCCAGGGAGTGAGATCAAAGATACATTTAATTTCCTCAGAATGCAAATGGCCCTCCCTCTGTATTTAGGTGGTTTGTAATACAGCCCCTTAGGCAGTAAAGTCAAATTGGGCAGAAAAAAGAAAATAAGTAAAGCATATCAGGGCCCTAACGTTTTTACTGTGTAGGTTCATCAGGTTTTTCTAGTTCATTCATTGCTGCAATTCATATATTTATTAAATAAGTAGTTACTGGGCAATCACTTGTTTGCTAATTATTTACTGAGCTAATTATTTACCAGGAGGATAAATTGATAAGTAAAACAGGCTGAGCACCTGTTTTTGTGGAACTTAGAAACTGATGGAGAGGTGAAGAGTGAACAAATAATCACTCAAAAAATATATATGTGTACACATTGTGCTGGCAGATGTAAAGAGAAAAATTGGACAGTAGCAGAGGGTAGCATTGATTTATTTAATTTTTAATTTTTTTAATTTTTATTTTTTGTGAGTCTGCTTTTTTTTATTCACTAGTTTGTTGTAAATTTTAGATTCCACAAATAAGTGATATCATACAGTATTTATCTTTCTCTGTCTGACTTATTTCACATCACATAATGCCCTCCAAGTCCATCCATGTTGCTGCAAGTGGCATTATTTTATTCTTTTTATGGCTGAGTAGTATTCCATTGTGTGTGTGTGTGTGTGTGTATGTATATATATATACACACACCACAACTTGTTTATCCCTTCATCTCTTGTTGGGCACTTAGGTTGTTTCCATACCTTGGCATTTGTAAATAATGCTGCTATGAATATTGTGGTACATATATCTTTTTGAATTAATGTCTTTGGTTTTTTTAGGATATATACCCAGGAGTGGAATTGCTAAGTCATATGGTAGTTCTATTTTTAGTTTTTTGAGAAACCTCCATACTGTTTTCCACAGTGGCTGCATCAATTTACATTCCCACAAACAGCATACATGGGTTACATTTTCTCCATATCCTTGCCAGGATTTGTAGTGCTTTTATTTTTTGGATTCTGTGACTTGATATTTACTGATAGTTTTGGAGAATTCTTTGCCATTATCTCTTTCACTATTACTGCTACCCCGTTCTCCTCCTTTTTGGGACTTCACTTTCACCGACCTTAACCACCTTACATCGGAGGCTAGCATTTAGAGTGGGGGAGGGGAGGGAGGGTCTGGGAAGTCTCCTTTGCTGAAATGACTTGTAAGGTGAGCCCTAAGGGGTGTCAGGGGTGGGAAGAAGAGTATTTCAGGCAAATGGACAGCAGATGGAAGGTCCTGAGCGGAGGGAGAGAGTGGAGAGTTCCTTGGCACTTTCAAGGAACTGGAGATAAACTCAAGTGTGACCCAAGGTGAGGCTGAGTTGCTAGGTAAGAACAAGATCACACCCTGGTTCTTTAACCACCTTAAGGATTTGGGTTTTCACTCTAAGAAGCACCCAATAATAGTTTATGCTGGAGTGATTTGACCTGTTTTATGTTTGTAAGGACTTCTCAGACTGCTGCACTGAAAATAAACAGGACAATATCAGAGTAGGAGGGAGAACAATTTGTAGATGGCGGCAGTGTTCAGGAATGGAATGGTGATGGCTCAGACTAGAGCGGGGAGTGGTACGAGTGAAGGGACATGACTGAAGACTATTATGGAGTTAGGGTGGAGAAGAAGGATGCTGGATTGGATGTAGGAGGTAAGGGAGAGGATGCTTTCAAGACTAGGCCCCAAGTTTCTCTTTTAGACAATGGAGCAAATGGAAACACCCTCTACCGATGTAAAGGCATCAACTATAGGTCAGACCTTAAGCTCAAAGCAAGTACTAGCAGTTTAGGCTGGCAGTTCTAAAGCACGGTCTGGTTATTTTAGTTGTGTGTATGCATAGCAATTTTAACAGCTAATATTACTGAGTGCTTACTCCCTGCCAGGACTGTTCTAAGCCTTTGTATATGTCAACTCATTTCTCCTCATCACAACAATCTGAGGCTGGTAATATTATTATCTTGTTTTTAAAGTGAGGAAACTGAGGCACAGATAATCTAGGTATCTTGCCAAAAAGTCACTCAACTAATAAATGCAGACGTTGGATCTGAACCCATGTAGTCCTGATGTAAAGTCCATGTTTCTGGACCTAACTGCTCCTTTTTTTCCCCAAGAATCTCCTAGTCTAGTTTGGAGGAGCACACAGTAACGAACAATATGAGAAAAATGGAAGAAAGGCTATAATAATCATTGCTAACATTTGGTAGTAGAGTATGGGGATTCATAGTGTGCTGAGGGGACACAGAGCAGAGAGGTGTGAGCTTTCATTGAGGAAATGGCATTTAAAGGATACTCTGTAATATAGTAGAAATTTACATGGAACACAGGCTCTTACTGAAGAGTAAATGTCTCTGAGGCAGTGTTGTGCTTATCTTTGTAACTCCAGGACCTCACCTTGGCACATGGTAGGTACACAGTAAGTGTTTCATGAAGCCACCTGAAATGAAACACATTGCAAACAAAGACACTAACTCATGACACTTAAACTGCTCTGCTCTTGTCTTTACCAGGAACTTTTTTTTTTTTGCTATACGCGGGCCTCTCACTGTTGTGGCCTCTCCCGTTGCGGAGCACAGGCTCCGGACGCGCAGGCTCAGCGGCCATGGCTCACAGGCCCAGCCGCTCCGCGGCATGTGGGATCTTCCCGGACCAGGGCACGAACCCGTGTCTCCTGCATCAGCAGGCGGATTCTCAACCACTGCGCCACCAGGGAAGCCCTACCAGGAACTTTTATTTTCCCACCCTCCTTTAACAAAGAAGACAAAGGCCACAATGGCTCATACACAGGAAGAATAACTTTGCCAGGTTGGCTTTTAAGTGACAGTCTTCAGGAATGTGTTTGCTCTAAAAGCAAGGACTGTCTGCATATTCGGTGAATTTGCCTGCAGAAATCTTTAATGAGTTTACCTGTAAATTAGCATGGCTTATTGCTTGCATTATTAGCCAGATTTCTAAATGCTATTTGAAAAAACGGAGTGCGCACACATATATGTACAAACAATTTCTGTCTCTCCGGTAGTCCCTGCATTTGAATTAGGCTTTCCAGGAATCTCCACTCAAAAGATTTTACATTATCTCTCCCGTGTGGGTGGTAAATTACAATTCTGCCAAAATCCAAACAGAAACTTTAGGAGAATTACTAGATATTTTTGTTCTCTCAGTTGACCGTGCCCACTCCCTCTCCAGAAACTCCGGGAGGCCCCCTGTGTGAAATTGACATGTTTTGTCACATTGTGGCAGACCTTGGCTGGCATCCCTTACCCTCTGGGCTTCCCTCTACATCCTCCTTTCTTATTCCCAACTTCCCATTTCTTAAGAGAGGCCTATTGATTTTGCCCCTGAAATGACACAGTCTTACTTTCAAATGTTGGAGATGTCTCTGCAAGTGATGAGCAAGGAGATTTGGGACAAAGTAGAGTGAAATTAGTATTGAATTATTTTGTTCAGTCACAAAACCAAACAAAGACATATATTGAGCACCTCAGTGCCTGGAAGTATGCTAGGTGACAGTGATGCCAAGTGAATAAAATACCCTCCTTTTATGGGGCTCTCAGTCTAGTAACACCAATGGCATGAAAACAAACAATTTTAGAAACGCAATGAAGTGCAGTGCTGGGGTAAGTGTAGGGTGTTGTGGGCATATGCCAGAGTGCTGGGAATGGTAAAGGGCCTCTGGGAGAGGTGATTCCTGAATTAAGTCAAGAAAAAAGAGCAAGCAGGAGTTAGCCAGGTGATGAACACATTTCCAGGTGTGGGGTTGAGGGGAACATCGTGTTGCAGGCGGAGGGAACACCTAGATACGACAGACAGCAGGATTTACATGGGGGCAGCTCAAGCTGGAGTGTAAGGTGCATAGGCAGAGGGAGACAATGAGGCTACAGGTTGGGCTGGTGATTAAGGAGTCTGTCAGTTCTACTAAGCAACTTGAACTCTATTTTAGGGGCATTGGGGAACCATTAAAGGAATTTAAGTAGCGGAGTATCAGGGTTAGATTATTGTGTTTAAATAAGTGCCTCAGGTAATGGTGACTTCTTTACACAAGGCCACAAGGGGCTCCTGAGTCCTCACAGAGATCAGAGCACTGGAAACAGGAAGCCTATGGACTGTCCAGTCAGAGCATTTGGGAAACACAGGAGCCTTATCCACAGGATTTCAGAAGAGGGGAGAAGGAAGACTAGGGAAAGCAACTGCAAGTCTTTAACCTTCTTTACCTTAGAGCATTTCTAAGTTATTTCTCATAATAATTGTTATCTCATTCCTATCAATATTTTATGAGTAATACAGAGATTCCTTGAAAAAAATCTCAGGTCGAAAGATATATATTTTTGTCTAAGTTATGTTACATATCTCATGAGTCTACCTATCGGGCCAAACATATCAATATCATGCCAAAGCAACTGCAACATATTTTCCTTATAAAAATCTTTCAGTTTTTCAACAGAGCATCTTTAGTGCCCTTGACAGACACCTAATGGAAACGATCATAATTTATTTTAAAATATATCATGGTATTTCTCACCCTCCATGATCTGAAGTGATAGTCCCAGAACAAGGACTGAGCTTTATGGTTCATATTTTTCTCATATAAATTCTCTTTATTTTTCATATTGTTATGTATTTTTTACTATTCCTCCACTGGTGCATTGTAATAACTGACCATATTTGCTTAGCAGGAGAGTAAATGTTCATTTGCATATGTCTTGTTCCTGCTAGAAGCTCAAAGGTGGCCTTGCCCTTTTGCAAGCTGCTTGGTTACTGTTGTCCAAATGAGTATATGTTAGGGAGTAAAGGGCAGTGTCCTGAAGATGCAAAACTTATGTCTTAATCTTCACTCTCAACTCCATTCCCAACCAGGTTTCTAGAGCTATAATCGAAATAAATGCAGGACAGGGTGGGGGATGAGACATTTACTCTTACTTTAAGTAATAATTGCATTTTTTCATTATAGGAAAATCTTTCTAAAATGGCCTCAGGCCAACATTTCATAGGGATATATCCTGGCTTTGGGGAGAATAGCAAAGTAAAATTCCCCTAAGTCCTTCTGGAAGGACTTAGTAAAGTACTAAAGTAAAGTACTTAGTAAAGTACTAAACCTTGAAAAAAGGCAAACTAGGAAATTTCTTTATGAATCTTCACATTTTAAGATGTAAAAATGACAGACAGGCATGGCAAACCTGTTAGTTTTGGAAGTTAGAGCCATTATTCTATTCTTAATTCGGGTAATAAAAGTGCATTGCTTTGGGATATATCTATCCATATCTATCTATAAAATACATCTGTGTGTACGTATGTGTGTGTGTGTGTATACATATATATATATATATATATATATGGCAGAAATGGAAATACTTTTTTTCCTGTTTAATTGCTAATTAATACTGTATATATGTATGAATTTGGGAATTTGTGGAATGTAATTTTTCACACTGGTGGTAAAAGCCTGGAGCAACCTTGTGCAAAAAGATAAGAGAGCATTTTCATGCTGAGTATTTGACTGCTTTTAATACCATTCAAGGCATGTATGTCTGTTTTGAATTGCCCACTTATTTCATTTTGCATCCAAGTGTACAACATGCTTACCAGCAAATGATAAGAATGTAACAAGATAGAAATAAGCTGTGGTCATTCGTCATTGTTTTATATCTCCACTTGGATTTCTAATAGTCGTCTCAAACATAAGTTGATTCTACTGTCTTTCCCAAGGCTCTTCCCCAACCTATCTCTCCCTAGTCTTTTCCATCCCAGTAAATGGTATCACCACCCACCCAGTTGCTCAAAATAGAAATCCTCCCTCCGGCCAGCCTTGACTCCTCTCTCACCTTTCATCCAACCATGGATAAGCTTCATCAATTTTACCTTCAAAAGAATTTTGACACTATCATCATTTCTTCTTCCCCATGGGTCATTGCTTTATCATTTTTTAGTCCTTGCCTACTGCCCTTAAACTAAGATCCAAAGTCCTCCCAAAGGCTCTGTGTGAATCTCATCTGCCACTCACCCTGTTCTAACTCTGAGTAGGTCAAGATCTTCCCCGTATCATGGCCTTCATTCATCCTTTTCCCTCCTCTTGAAATGTTTTTCCCTTGAACTTGGCTCTTTCTCATCCTTCCAGTCATAGCTTAGAATCCACAAGCTATGCTCCCTCTAATCACCCTATCCCATTATAGGTTCCTTATCTCACAGCACTTATATTCGTTTGTAATTGCTTTTTTTTTTTTTAACTTGTGAGTTTTCTGTTTCCCCTGATAAACTATCAGCATCGTAGGGTGGGGATAATATTTATCTTGCTCCCCAGAGCATGTCCCACGCTGTACGTTGTGCCTAGCAAATAGCAAAACTCAAGAAAAATTTGATTGAATACATTGAATATGCTAAAACTGAAGATAAAAGAAGGAATAGGACACAGTCCCTGCCCTCATAGAGCTTTGCCTTCTAATAGGAAAGGCAGAAAAAAAATCAGATAATTACAATATCTAGAGATAAGTGCTCAACAGGAGCTAGGTACAAAGCACAGTGATGGGGGAAAGGACTGTATGAATGGTGTAAAGATTTTGGCTAGGTAAACTTGGTAGAATCTTCAATTACCATCAACATTTTTTTTTACCATTAAATAGCTCTGATGATTTGGACAGGCTACTTCACACCTCTGATTCTTAGTTTATTCATCTGTTAAAAAAAAAAAGAGGTAAGGATGTTTACTACTTCAAAGAGATACTGTGAGGATTAAATGAAATAAGCCATGTAAAATGTTAGCTCCCAGAATAAGAAGGTAACCACTTTAAGTAAGTAGATTCACTACCACCATCAAGAGTGATGTTAATTAGTCAGTGTATACCTAGAGCTCAGTATGCTGTTGAACTCAAGTCTTTTACTCTCAAACCAGTGCACATTTTCTGCTACATGGAGATTGATATTAATAATAATATAATAATAATATAAATAATATTATTATTAATAATAATAACTCAACTCAGATTCCTCCCTCTCCAAAAATTTCCCTAACCATTTCAAGACAGTTCATCACACGCTCCTCTGAGTTATCTTTGTGCCTTATGATTGGGAGCATGTTGATATTTTAAGGGGCCCAAATAACTATCACTGCTCCACTGTGCCCTAATGTGGAACCACATGAAAGGCAGACTGAAGTGGTAGCTTCATAACTGAGGGAGAAGTTGAGGACGTGGTTTAGTGTGTTTGCCTCACAAATCTCAGCAGAGACATGCAAAAGAGGTGCTGAACAGCTGGAAGCCTTTCAAGCTTCTCTGATGGTAGGGAACAGACTAGAGAACAGGTGGATTCAAACGGAAGAGGAGGAGGAGAATGGCTGAGCTAGGCATTGCCCAGTCATTCCACAACCCAGGGGCATGGGTAGGGTATAGGAAGAATCCAAAGGTGTTACACGAATTGGCATCCCCCTACTTGGAATCACGAAGCCAGTGAAGGGGTTCCTCTCCTCTGCCCCACCACCATCAGAGCCACTCCAGGCTCCAGAGCTAGCAGGCCTGGGTTTAGGCCCTCACTCAACCACTTATAAACAGGAACACTTCAACCTCTTAGGCTTTGTATTCTCAAATGTAATATGAGGGTGATAATAATAGTGTCTAGGGCTTCCCTGGTGGCGCAGTGGTTGAGAGTCCGCCTGCCGATGCAGGGGACACGGGTTCGTGCCCCGGTCCGGGAAGATCCCACATGCCGCGGAGCGGCTGGGCCCATGAGCCATGGCTGCTGAGCCTGCGGGTCCGGAGCCTGTGTGTCCGGAGCGTGCGCTCCGCAGCGGGAGAGGCCGCAACAGTGAGAGGCCCGCGTACTACAAAAAAAAAAAAAAAAAAAAAAAAAAAAAAAAAATAGTGTCTACCCCATAGTATGAGGCTAATACGAAAGAGTGCAGTAAAGTGCTTACCACTGTATTTGGCACATAATAAATGTTCTTTTTTCTTGGCTAGGATTTTACTCTCTTTGAAATTTCCATTGCAAGAGATAAGTAGACACATAAATGAATAAATGTATGCCTTAATTAAAATTCTAGAAAAGGTCTATCAGGTAAGATGAAACTTGGGCAAGATTTTTAAGAACAAACATTGCTTCTCTATGTGGGCCATGGGCCTTCCAAGAAGAGGGGGACACAGGGCTGCAGTATAACTTTCATGGTCCCTGGGCACTTTTGCCTTCTTGAGTTTTGTCCTCTGTTTAAAAAAGATATTAAATATTATATTTTATGATTACATTGCTACAAAGACAAATATCATTTATGCTGGATTATGTTAAATGTTTTCTTTTAATTTTTTTCTTCTACTTAAAGCTTTTTTGTTAGTCCCAAAAAAGTAACATGGTTTCTATACATTATACCTATTGTTCTTGATGGATAAGTCAGAGGTGGGGAAAACAAAGGACAAAGACCCAAGGAAGGACACAACTTAGAATGTTTAGAGAACTATAGAAAGTGTCATGTGATGGAGCCTCAGCAGTTTTTGCAAAACAATCTATGTAAGAAATAGATGTTGCAGCAAAGTCAAGATTTATATGTAAAAATTACAAAATTAAGACAAATTTTTAATTGTACTTACCTTTACCACTACCTGTGATACACTCCAATATTTTCTATTATGTTTTTTTTTACACTGGTCATAACCCACTACATTTATTATTTCATAAAAGCTTTCACTTGTCATTTGAAAATCCCTGGTGTAAGAGGAAGAAAGGTGGAGAAGCAGTCAGGACAGGGGCACAGAAGTCCGGCACTGCATCCCAGTGGGTAAACATATATAATATGCCTAGCACACAGCCTGCATGCAGTGAGACACAGAATAAGTGGAGACTATTATAAAATATATTTTGAAAATTTGGGGGAAAAGGAGGTGAACCCAACATTTTAGTTAAAAAAAAAAAAAAAAAACCCTCTCTGTGACTTTGAATTTGATGGCCTCTCTCTGTCAGGAAGCCAAATTGTGTAATTCCTCCCAGCTGGAGGTGTGTGTATGCATATGTATGTATGTGTCGGGAGGTGGGGGGGTGTGTGTGTGTGTGTGTGTGTGAAACATTTCATTAGCTTGGATTCATAATGTTTATACATTCCATCTCACCTTTACCTCTTCTCCTGACCCTGTTTATAGAGTCCTGTACTTTAAGTCGTCTTCCAGGTCCTGCTTTTTAAAGGTTGCAAAATATGCCATTATGGATAAGTAGCAAGTACTAGCAACCATTAGACTCCTGAGTTGTTTCTAATTAAATCCTATGGATTTAATGTTTTAGGTTATTTAAAAATCTTCCGGGCTTCCCTGGTGGCGCAGTGGTTGAGAGTCTGCCTGCCGATGCAGGGGACACGAGTTTGTGCCCCGGTCCGGGAAGATCCCACGTGCCGCGGAGCGGCTGGGCCCATGAGCCATGGCCGCTGAGCCTGCGCGTCCGGAGCCTGTGCTCCGCAACGGGAGAGGCCACAATAGTGAGAGGCCCGCTGTACCGCAAAAAAAAAAAAAAAAAAAAAACACCTTCCATCAAGTTCTCCTGAATTTCTTTTGGTCCCTTTTTTCCTTCCAGTTTACTATTTTTATGAAGAGAGGGACAGGGACGTGCATACACACATCCAAAGTCTTTGAAATGTCTACCATCTTCCTAGGGCTCTGAGTAGTGTGGTAATGAATGGCTTTGAGGTTATCCGACTGTCTTGTTATGAGAGATCAAACCTGAAAGTATGTGTTTGCTTCCAATTAACACCAACTGTTGGGATTTGAAAATCATGTATTTCATTCATTAACCTTCAGAATGGCATTAGAGAGGAGAATGTTTGAATTTACAACCTACAAGTTATAAATTTATCAAAAGCAATAACATTATTGTAATGCTCATGTTAAGGACCATTCGTATTCTTAGTCTCTACAGTAGATCATGAGGAGACAGTGTCTACCCTGAGGACATATTCTCTAATAACAAGAATCTTTCATCCTCTGCAGTGGAAAGCGATTTCCACATGCCTTTTCTCTTGTCATCTTCACCATAACCCTGGAAGAAAATAGGCCAGAGGTTATTATTCTTATTTGATGGATGAAAAAACTGAGTCTCAAAGAGATCAAGGGACTTGCCCAAAGTGACACTTTTACAAAATGGTAAAGCCAGAACTTGAAATCATAATTTTTTCTTCTTAGTCCTCTGCTCTTTCCATCTCCCCAGGTTGCTTTCCCCAGTATTGAGATGCACAAAATAAAGAATGGCACTGTCAGGTCAAAGTGTGAAGTAGGCAATTTTATTTCATGGCCCACCGCCTCTTAGACATTGCTCTCCCTCCCCAGGGAGGGAGAGCAATGTTCCCTCTATGTTCCCCAGGTCCTCGTGCTGCAAGTCCAAATGCAAAGGCCAAGGTTTCCGATATCCACTTTCTTGTTTTTGAATTTCTGACATCTACTTTCAAGAGTACCTACTCTGTCCCAGATGCCTTATGCATGCATTTCCTTTAAAATTCTCAACAATTCTACAAGACGCTTATTGTATTCCCATTTATCGGGTAGAAAAAATCGAGGTTCACCGAGATTAGATAACCTGCTTACATCTCATAGTTACAAATGAGGGAGCCCAGATTTTGGCTCGGTTCTCCCCAGCTCTAAAGCTTATGGCATTTCTACTCTTCCTCTACTTTACCAGCTTTTCCATGACATCCTTTCCAACTGAACATCATAACAGTGATGTTTTACGTCCTCACTCCTTTTCCTTGCTCATCTATATGACCAATTCTACAAACACTCAGCTTGTTCTAGAATTCCATTCAAGAGAATCTCTAATAGTGTCACCGTCTGAAGCTGGGAACACACTGTAGAACAGCCATGCACACCCATACCCTTGAGGCTTAGGATGCAGAAATATTTATTGGAACATGGTGCCTAGGGCAGAAACACAGCAATCTATCCTATAATGCGATCTGAAAATTAATATAATCAGTCTTTAGTGTTTCTAAGAAATAATAGTATCTTACATGCTGAACTATTGCATTTAATACCCAAAACACACTGCCCATTTTATAGATTTTTAAAATACAGCAATGAAACTCAGAGATACCATGTGATATCCCACTCACTTTAAAGTACCACTCACTTTAAAGAATGTTTTAGTTATCAATTGCCACACTAGTGCTGCCTAACAAAGTAACCTCTAAATCTCAGTGGCATACAATAGTAATTGTTTATCTGTCATGTGCCTGGGTCATCTGGGATTGACAAGATGACCTTCCTGAACTTGGCTGGGCCCACTCTATAACCAAGAGTTGGCTGACTGGTGGCTGATCTAGAAGGAAGGAAGTACAAAGTTACATGGGCAAAGGGTGTGCTTATAAAGGAGCATAAAAAAATGGGAACATCATTGCAATTCACCACTAGAGATTTTTTTAAATATCACTAATGTTTTCTAAATGATTTTGTGATAGATATACCCCGGCAATAAAAAGCAAGGTCATCTCTATAGTAATCCTCCAAGTTATAAACACTTTAGTAATGTGACTGCCAGACCCCAATCTACCCTGCGAAGTTTCTGAGAGCTCCAAAGCCTCACATGGCTTTGTGTTCATGACCACTCTTTTGCCACAGTGAGACCAGTGGCATCCATCCTGTTGTACCTCTTCTTGAAGCCAGCTAAAGAGCCTCTATTGCTACTACTGAGGATATGCTTTATCACCAACACCTGGGTCTCTGGCACGAGTGCTCTGTCCTGTTGCTCTAAAGATGCCACTCCCAGTTACGTTGGACAGGTGCCAGGGTCTGCCCAGAGGTGACATGAAGGCCCACTCTCCAGCTCTGTGCTACACTTCTGGGTCTGCCTACGACCTTCTGCCTCCTTCCTACTCATATGCTGCAAGAATTTCATAAGAAAAAGGGAAAGAGAAAATAAGTAAGCAGCTTCTAACCACAGTTCAAGCTTAAAGACACAGTGTTTGATCCCAAATGCAACAACTGCTTTCAGGTCTTTGGTAGCTCCGAGCTGTCCCAAGACAAAGGGTGGGTATCTGCCTTACATCTGCATTACTAAAGGGCCTATTTAATTTGTGTTTTTTAATATAATACCTATCTTGGAAAATCCCAGTGTTAAGCCTGATGCATTCTGATAATTTATCCTAAAGCAAAAAGCAAAAAAAACCCTTGTCCCTGACGTAGTGTTCCACTTATAGAGACTCAAAACTTCAAATTTCACTTAGCAATTAACTATTCTATCCTAATATATCTTTATTCCATCTACATTTTTCTTTTTCCCAGTTACATTCATATCAAGTTTTCAAATTTTTAAGGTTCAGTCTTGACTAAGATACCTATTTCTGAATGATAAGAATATTGGTAATATTTTGGAGATGCAAAGCTAAGGTAGTTTTCATCATGTCCTTTTGCTTGGAGGGCCTCATGAATTGTGTCGGGTGTTTTTATTTGTTGCTCTGGCAAGAAGACTGTTAAGAATGTATCTACTGCACTTCTAATTTTCTGCGGCTGAAGGTTTAGAGGTTGACTTTGCTAACCTAAGAAGTTGGAGGTGGATGCTGTTGACATTGGTTCAGTAGCGTCATGTTGGCCTCTCCTTCGGTATTCCCCAAACTGCTGCTTCAGAATTCAGCATCCCATCCTTATTTCATTCAGGAAGGAAGTGGGGAGGAGGTGCCAGCCATATCTTTCTTTTTTATTACGACAACCAAAAGCTTTCCTACAATACCCTGGCAAACTTCCACCTAT
The DNA here is from genome assembly GCF_026419965.1 of Kogia breviceps. Lineage (NCBI taxonomy): Eukaryota > Metazoa > Chordata > Mammalia > Artiodactyla > Physeteridae > Kogia > Kogia breviceps. The sequence continues at coordinate 60,916,789 of NC_081316.1, forward strand.
GTGTTGATGACCAAAACTGAATCCCTCGGCTACCTAAGGCTGCAAGGCACTGAGGGAAGGTGAGTAGTTGCCTCACCTGGCCCTTAAATGGAGGCAAAGGGGAAGTTTGTGAGGACTGGATGCTAAGGACACAAGGCCAATATCTTCTTCAAGGACTGATATTACTGAGGACAAAGGGTTCACAGCTTAATTCTGAGTTTCAAACTCAAATTGTTCCAAGTTCTTAACAAGACAATAATCTTCATATTCAGATTTATTAGAAGTAAAAAAAAAAAATTGTTCTCTAAATTATCAAAGTTTTCCATTTCATCCATAGCAATACCAAAGCTTGATCAAGTAAGATAGATGTTTTCAAGGAAATAAATATCCAAGCAGCAGAAAAGAAATTTAAAGGTTAACCTAACACTCCCAACCCGCTGGGCCTTTGCTAAGGTTGGGGGAAGAGAAGTGATGGAAATGTTGAGGGAAAGTCTAGATAGATCAAGGGATAATCCTACACCATCTGAGCTGGTACCTATAAGTTGGCCCTGTTTAGATGGCTGTACCCCAGCCTTTCTGTGCCTCAAGAGAAATGTTTGTGCAGGCTCCAGCCTGGTCGCAAAGACACATGTGCCGGCACTGATGGTGTGGGAAGAAGCTGTAGCCAAAACCAGATGTTAAATCTAGTTAGACTTGTTAACAGTAGTTTTCACAATCTCATAAGATAATGCTGGGGTTTCAGGGTGGCATGTTGAAGGGTTAAGAGTCTTAGTAAGCTTCTACCTGGGGCTTCTGAACTGGGTTGAATAGTTTCCCCCCAGAATAATTAATGTCCTTCTGGAACCAGAATGTAACCTTCTTTGGAAGTAGAGTCCTTGATGATATAATTAAGATGAGGTCATCTTAACCTCATCACGAGGCCCAGTTAAGATGGGCCCTTAATGCAATATGCCTGGTATCCTTGTAAAAAGAGGAGACACAGAGAGTGACACCCACAAAGGGAAGGTGAGACGAAGATACGCAGGGAGAACACCATGTGATGACAGAGGCAGAGACTGGGGTTATGCAGCAGCAAGCCAAGGACTGCCAGCCACCGCCAGAAGCTAGGAAGAAATAAGGAAGAGATTCTTCCCTAGAGTCTTCATGAGGAGAACATGGCCCTGCCAACCTTGATTTCAAACTTCTAACTTCTAAACTGTGAGACCTTACGTTTCTGTTGTTCTAAGCCACCTTGTTTAGGGTATTTTGTTATGGCAGCCCTAGGAAACTAATAAAGCTTACTCTCCCTCTCTATTGCAGTTGGCAAGCAGTGATCAGTAAGAACTATTGTTTCTACCTCCAGTGTCTCTCTTCTAACTTCTTCCCCCCTCTGCCTTCTGCTATTTCCCCTTTTAAGATCCTCATTTTTTTCTTGCTCCTAATGGGTCTCACTGACTCAATTCTCACTCTTCCTAAATTGGCTCTCTGCACTATGCCCAGAAAAATCTTTCTATAACAGTGTTTTTATCATGTGATGTCCTGGTGCAGAACCCTTCAGGTGCCTTCTCACTGGCTTCAGTTCAAAATCCAAACACCTTACTTAATCTGAGTCACTTCATCTTCCACAGGAAGGAGACACCACGAGGGAATTAGAAATGTAAGAGATTGGTGAAAGGAAATACCTGTGAGGGATAAGAGGAAGAGAAAGTAGCATGGGCTGAGAAAGCTCCAGACTGTGGTGCCAATTTGACACCTGTGTAGGGGGAAGGGAAGAAAGGAGGATTGAGTAGGAGGTACTGGAGACTCCAGGGCAGCTCTAAGAAAGTCATGGCCAGGCCACCTGGAGAGCCCCAGTGCAAAGATTGCCATTTATAGGAATCCTGTGTTGGACAGAAATGGCCCAGCTCTTGTACGCCTGCCATGCTCAGACACTGCTGGGAGAATCTCTGGGAGAGAAGGCCTCAGTGTGAACCCCAAAGTGTGGCAGCTGGAGGCTGTCAGCTAGTTAATATTTCCTGCAGAAGGTTCTCTCTTGAAGAGAAAACTGAGTGGCTTACTCACAGTGTTGCCCTAAAGTCAAACAAGGGTCTCCATCAGCTGGTCCTTACAAATGCCTCCAAACTCACCTCTCTCAGCTCCATGATATGGACCATGGGTCCAGCTGTGAAGCAGCTGGCATGGGTTACATTCTCCTGCCCTGATGTCTGTGTTCATACACTTCTACTCCCCCAGCCACCTAGTTAACCTGGCTAACACTTCCTCCTATATGTCTAGTTCCGTTTACATGTCTATTTCCCACCACTAGGCTGTAAGTTTCTTGATGGCAGGGGTTTCTTTGTTCAGATTTTCATTCCCTACTGAAAACTACAAGTCATTCAATTTGGCGAGAGTTCAGTAAATGATGGATGGGTGGGTGGGTGGATGGATGGATGAGTCGATGGGTGAATGGATGGAGGGGTGGATACGAAGATATCTTCTGGAATATCATAAAGTCCCAATGCCAGAGGAAATGTCATAAGTAGCATAGCCACTAATCTTGGCAGAAGAGCCACTAATCTCTATTTTGGACAGGTGAGAATTTCTGAAACATTTTAACATTGACAGAGATAAAGATTTCTCCAGTGCTGCCAGTGAGCGTATTTCTTAATGTCGAACTTCAATCTCCACTAATGCTGTTGTGAAGCCTAAGAACCAAATTAAGAATAATGCCAGCAATTTTCAGACAACAACTTATCGCACTCATTCGAAAGCAGGAGATATATCCATTCTCCTTGAAATTCAAGTAAATGGCTGACCAGCATAATTGTATCTGTCTACACAAGTGACAAAATTAAAATTAATATATCACCATAGCCCAACAATTAGCTTAGTGTGAGTAAGCTGGGTTACTTGTATATTTCTGCTGTCAGAGGCAATCATCCCTTGTTTCCACAAATGTCTTCTGCCTCCTTTGAAGTCATCAGTGCCATCAGTAGCTAATAATGTGCTAGAAGTTCCAAAGTAGGCTTGCTTTTTGAAACATCAGCCATGCTCCTGCACTGGTACCAGCCGCCAATATAAAAGCTAACGAAGGATAATCTTCCTAGATAAACATATAAACAGAATCTTGACAACGAATTTTGTTCATTGTTCTCTGTAAGCATTAGAGGCTATTCCTGAGGACTGTTTCTTCTTTAGATAAAATCAAGCCCCAGACAGTATGCCGAGGTGAGTGGGATCCAGAGGAGGACAGATGAATAGAGAAGGTCCAGGACTGTGATTGCATTTGGTTGTGGACACATGGAAGGTACTATTGGAGAACTTCAGAAGTTATGCGGCGCATCTGGGGAGGAGGCCATAGAACTAATGAGATTTCATAAGACCTGGATTTGAGGTAGAAAAGGAACAAACAATAACAACAACTACAACAACAAAATCAGAATAAAAAAGCATATCCTTATTTTAGTCCTAAATTGGTGAGATCTGAGTTATGCTTACAAAACTTCTGGCTGTTATAAATGCTACAAAACACGAGAGCACATTCTCTCTCAGCCCCTATTTTTGCAGATCTTCACCCAGTGATGCCACTGCCAGTGGCCAGATGAATAGGGCAACCCACAGCTCCACAATTGGGCAAGATGACATCATCAGGAAGGCTTCCTAGGCAATTACTGATGAAAAGTTGGAACAAGTACAAATTGGTATTATGGCATTAGAAGGAAATCAGAAGCACTAGATCTAAGTGAGAGTGCATCTTTTCAAAGGGCCTGCTTTGAGATCAAAGGAAAAAGACACAATTCCCTGCTTACAAGTTCTTCAGACACTTTTTTAGATGTTAAATTCATTTCTGTGTTCACCAGTTTCCATGATAATTTGTTCTATCTACTTCTTTCTTCCTGCCCTCCCTTCTCCTTCTTTCTTTCCTTTTTTCCCTTTTCCTTCCTCCTTGTCTCATTCCTTTTTCCTTGCTTTCCTCATTCCTCTTCATAATTCCAAGGCTCTGTTATTTTGAAAGTATCAGAAAACCAGCTCTTTTGGTAGAAAATATTTATCAGAATGTATTTCTATAAATGTGTAAATAGAGCAATAGACTCCAAGAAGAGGGCTTCGTAGCATCCAGAATGGCCACCAGCCAATTGAGCAGCTAGCTGTTGGGTATCTGGCCCTGGGCTATGTGCTGGGGCATGGAAATGAGTAAGAGCTAGTCCATGCTCAGATATTTGTATGTGCAGTGAGACAAGGACTATGTTAGAAGTACACACTGCTATGTTGTGTGTATGGTGAAGGACATAAGAGTTCTAAGAATTGCCTCTTGGAAGTGATATTTGAGGTAAACCTGGATTTAATTAAGAGTAATTTGCAAACAGAGAAGAGAGAGTCTTGGGCCAATGGAAAAGGTGCGGAGAAGAGAAATAAGTAGTTCAATATAAATAGCTTGGTAAATAAGGAATTGGTAAACCTAGACTGGAAAGGGAGGCGGGGTCCACATCATGAAGATTGTTGTGGTTCTCCTTATAGGCTTGAAATATTCAGTAGGCCATGAGGAATCACTGAAGCCTTTTAAGAATAGGAGTGACTTGTCAAGTTATCATTGTAAAAGGATAACTCTGGCAACAGTAGGCTGGATGGATGGTTGGATGGAGGGGGAAAAGTGTAGCATCTCAGGGGTGCAGTGATACCACTGAAGGAAATACTGCAATAGCCCAAGGAGAGATAATGATGTCAGAAAGAAGCAGCAGATAAAAGATGGAAATAATTTGAGAACTTTCCAGGACTTGATGACCAGTGGATGTGGAGCTGAGAGAGGAGAAGATTCTGGTTTGGGGACTCTTTACCATGATGGGAAATTTGGAGTGAGAATAGAGGAGGGAGAGGAAGAAGTTAAATTTTGTCCATGACAAGTATGAAGTACTAGGAGGAAAGCCAAGTGGAGAAGTCTAAAAGGCAATTGTTATTGATCAGCAGCTGAAAAAAGAAGACTAATTAGGAAAAAGAGATTGGGAGTCATCAGTGTATACATGGCCTTGAAGCCCTGAGGATAGATGAGTCACTGTGTATGGAAATCATTGCCTTCTTTCATCTCAGGTTAAACACAAACAATTCCCTCTTTCTCATTTTTGATAATCAGTAACATGTGCTGAGTCCTTAACAGCCTACAAAGTACTTTCACAAACCCTTATTTTATTTGAATCTTGTCCCTTATACCACTCTCTATTGTACATATTATCCCATTTTGCACACTAGGAAAATGAATTTGAGAGGTCAAGGGGTTTTCTCTGTGTTCACAGCTAATAAGTGAAAGAGCTAGGACAAAAATAATGTGGTTCTCTGGCTCTAAATTCTTGACAAGTTTAAGTTTCATTTGTGTTGGTTTCCCTCCTAACACCATAAGTTGGAAGAAGTATCTTGTGTAGCACTGAGTTATGCCTAGCACAATGTCTAGCATATAACAAACACTCAATAAACAGTCATATCATTTCTTGTCATTATTTTAAAACTATATCCCTTAGCTAATTTCCTCTACATTTATTTTATATTAAACAGTTTCACAGCTCAAAGGGATAGTAGCCTGAGTTAAACTAGTTGCTTCTTCCTCTGTGTGTAGATGACATGTTTTATTCTTTTATTACAGAACTTGACATACTGAATTTGTGATTATTTGTCTGTGTTTCTACATTAAACTGTGAGCTTCTGGAAGGCAAGGGGACCATACATTGATAATTCAATTAACCTCTCATTTGCTTAGTTAAGGGATTGTCAATGGCCATGCCCCTCCCTCACCGATTCCTGTCCACAGCCACTCTGATACTCTCTTCTGAAACTTGTATAAGCCTCTGTTGCAGTAATTAGATATTAGAGTATAACTATCTGCTTGCACCTCCCCTACAGGACTGTGAGCTCCTCAAGACAGAGATCTTGCCATTTTATATCTATGTCTCCAGTGTTGAGGTGTAAACAAACAGCTATATGGCAGCAAGTTAATTACTGCCATGAACACCTATGCCTGGGATGAAATCAATACTTATTCATTGAATAAACGAATGAGCAAATACAAGATACATTTCATTGTAAAAATCAGAATGAGGACTTTAGAAACTATTTTGTTCCTCTTCTTCATTTGAGATGAGGAATATACGACCTAGCAAAGATAAGAAGATAATATTGCAAGGTCCCTCACATCTGGTCAGTGGCTCCAACACTCTTCCCCCTACAGTATGTACAAAGTGAACTGAAGCATAAGAAACTGAAAGGAAAGACGTGCATATTAAAAATGTTCTATCTCTGCAGCACCTCACAGGGAATACAGAGAAGGGGGGAAAAGCAAATATAAAGTGTGGCCATTATTGTCAATTAAGCCAAGGTGAATGAATAAAGGAATTCATCATTTTATGTTGAGGCAGGCTTGGGCTGAAAGAGAGGCTTGAGGCTTTAAAAGCTTCTCCAAGATGTATATCATTATAGCAACAACAACAACAAAACCCAAACAGCTTTCAGTGTTTACATTTCAACATAGAATTAGAGGGGATATTTAAATATTACAAGTACCAGCAATGCCAGCAGCAATTACAGGCTGGCTTTCTTGCCTCGTCCTTGAGGCTCTTGGGAGGTGGAACATCCAGAGCCAGAAAAATTAATAACAGTAGCCCTCAAAACAGTGCATTAAGTGCTCAGTACATGCTAAGCAGCATCACTAATTCAACTTTACAATGACATGATGGAATAATATCATCTCTATTACATATTTGAGGGAACTAAGAGCCAGTTTACCCTTGGTCACACAGTTGGAAATGTGGAGCAATGGGATTTACTCCTAAATATTTCTGCTTTCAAACCTACACTGTAAACCACCCTAATGATGCTGAGGACTAACCATTCCTGCCTGCCAGAAACCCAGTTCACTGGCAGAAATACCTTCCTTGAGTCATCCCAGCTTCTTTATTTTTGCAAAGGGAACATTGACATATGTTTCAAGTTTCTGGGAATGGCACTAAGCAGTTTGGACATACAAACATTTCAGGAAAGGGAAGAGAAAAGAATGAAAAATGATCCACAAAAATGATCCACAAGTCATATATATATATATATATATTTTTATATATATATGTCTCTGGTAATTAAGAACAAGGTAATAATTGACTTTTAGTGGAGAACTTTGCAGCCTCTGAAGGAAGGACTATCCAAATTAGAATCCCATTTCATCCTCACAGTGAACTGGGAAGAAGACAGAATGGGTCTTCTTTCCCCATTCCAGATAAGAGAAACCTGAAATTAGTGGATTTTAAATCTTGCCTAGCTTGAGCTACTATAAATGGAACTTGACCTCAAGTCTTCTGGACCCACAGCCCATACTCACCCATTTCTGCTACCCAGAGCATTCCCTTCCTGGTGTTAAGGAAAGAAAAAGAAAACAAGGGCTTGACTGACCCACATTCCATAGGGTATCCCATTGAACGATCTCAAGTCTCTTATTGCCCCTATCTTATGGATGAGGAAACAGGTCGTAGCCACTGCACTTTGCTTCTCCAGCAGTCAGTTTCTCCTTTCCATCAAAAGAGTGGACAGCAGGTGGCTGTTCACTTCTCATGGGAAACACCCAGGACTCTGGAGTTGGGTGTGGTAAATGGAACCATTGGGATTTCCTTTCAGAGCTGTCTTTAGGAACAGTCTGTTCCCTGCTTTTATCTATACCTTTAAACCCTTATTCTCCTCCTAATTCTTCCATTTCTGCAGATAATATTTTTAGTATCCCCATTTTATAGAAGATGGAGTTAAAGTTCCAAGAGATGAAGTACCTGAACTGAAGATCACTCAGCAGGTGTGCAGCAAAGTCAGGGTTCATGCACCAAAGTCCACAGTTTTTCTTCTATACTATAGAAGCCAAATGATTATCAGAAGAATGCCTAATAACCACAGCAATGGAGCAAGATATTTGAATGCCACTGAAGAAAGTTTTATCCAAGCTTAGAAGGCAATAGAATAATCCTAGTTGCTCTTAATATTTACCTTTTCTGAGTTCAGAAAAATCTACCTCTACTGAGTTCAGTTTCTTGACTCTCTTCCCAGCTCAGGGTATAATTTATCCTGATGGGATTCTGACATTTCACAATCACTCTACATGCTTAAAAAAAGAAATCAGTGACTAATATTAGTTAAGTCAGTGTAGTTGCTCTAACAGGAACCTCCACATCTTAGGTGCTTAACATAATAGTTTATTTCTCCCATAGGTAAAATGCAAAGAGTACTTGATTGGTAAGCAGCTCTCCTCTAAGTGATGATTCAGGGACTCAGGCTCCTGTTATTTTGTTCAACGTGTGGCTTTCAAGGTCACCATGTCCATTCACCTGAAGCCAGAAGAAGAAGAAAGAACATGGATGATAGGATTTTTATGGTCCATCTTAGAAATGGCAGACACTGCTCTAGGCACATTCCATTGGCTGAAACTCAGTCACATGCCCACATGTAGCTGCACGGAAGTCTGGGAAATGTAGTCTAGTTGTGTGCTCAGGAATATGAGGCTATGCCCCAGTGACCATAACCTTCCTCAAGCATGTTGAACTTGGATGAATCTGTTACAGTCTCCTTTCTTCAGTCAAGGTTCAATCAAATTTTCTTGAGGATATGCTCACTTCTTCATGAGCCATCTACTAATGCATCACTTTCTTTTCTGCAGGTCCCTAATCTCATCACCACACTGTTTTCTCCATAATCCATGGGTTCATCCCTGAAACTTTCTAGTTAGAGAATTTGTGGAAACTTCATGGGCACAAGAAGAAAAAAGAATTTTTAATGTATATGAATAATTTCTCTCTCTTATAAAAATTTTATTGAAATATAGTTGACTTACAATGTTGTGTTAGTTTCAGTTATGCAGCACAGTGATCCAATTATACATATATATATATTCTTTTTTTACATTCTCTTCCATTATCGGTTATTACAAGATACTGAGTACAGTTCGCTGTGCTATACAGTAGGTCCTTGTTGGTTATCTATTTTTTATATAGTAGTGTGTATATGTTAATCCCAAACTCCTAATTTATCCCTCCCCTCACCTTTCCCCTTTGGTAACCATGAGTTTGTTTTCTATGTCTATGAGTCTATTTCTGTTTTGTAAATAAGTTAATTTGTATTTTTATATTCCACATATAAGTGATATCATATGATATTTGTCTTTCTCTGTCTGACTTACTTCACTTAGCATGATGCTCTCAACATGATGTCGATCCATGTTGCCGCAAGTGGCATGATCTCATTCTTTTTTATGGCTAATATTCCATTGTATATACATACCACATCTTTATCCACTCATCTGTCGATGGACACTGAGGTTGCTTCTATGTCTTGGCTATTGTGAATAGTGCTGCTGTGAACATTGGGGTGCATGTATGTTTTCGAATTATGGTTTTCTCCAGATATATGCCCAGGAGAAGAATTTTACTAGTATAAAATGGCAGAAAGTGAAACAGGTGTATTTATTCCACACACTTACATTTGCCAGAAATGTAAGATTTTCTTTTTTTTTTTTAAGTGATCAGAGCAACCTTTATTACCAAGATTAACCAGAAGAAAAGGGGTTTTTTTGGCTGCATTTGGTCTTTGTTGCTGTGCGAAGGCTTCCTCTAGTTGCAGCGAGTGGGAACTATTCTTCATTGTTGTGCACAGGCTTCTCATTACAGTTGCTTCTCTTGTTGCGGAGCACAGGCTCTAGGCACGCGGGCTTCAGTAATTGCAGCACGTGGGTCCTAGAGCACACGGGCTTCAGTAGTTGCTGCACATGGGCTCAGTAGTTGCAGCACACAGGCTCTAGGGTGCACGGGCTTTGGTAGTTGTGGCACATGGGCTCAGTAGTTGTGGTGCACGGGCTTAGTTGCTCCATGGCATGGGTGATCTTCCTGGACCAGAGATCGAACCCATGTCCCCTGCATTAGCAGGCAGATTCTTAACCACTGCACCACCAGAGACGTCCCTGTAAGATTTTCTAGTGTTAGATTTTTCTAATGTTAGATTAAATGTGACTTTGATGTCATCCCACCGAACAGGCAGGAAAGTCAGCCCAGTCATTTTGAGGGTTTCCTCTCCCCTCTCACCTGCTCTCTACTATCTCTACTCTGGACCATTACAGATGCCTTCTAATAGGCTCCTTGATGGAATCTTGCCATACTTAGGTCCATCTTTTAAACTGCAGCTAGAGGAAGATCCCCTTATCAAAAGCCCTTACCCTCCTTATCTCCCCAGATTATCTCCTGCATCTTCCTTCCTTGCACTTTATGTTCTAGTAATACCTGCTTGTACCCCCCATCTCCCATGCCTTTGCTCATGCAGTTCCCTCTGCTAGGCATGACCTTCCCATATGTCTTCTTTTGCCTAAAGTAAAGACAGTGCACCATGGTGACTAGAAATTCTGTCGTCAGATTGCTGGAGTTCAGATTCTGGATCTACCACTTACTAGTCATTTGACCCTAGCTAAACCATTTAACCTTTTCATCCTGTGATTCTATCATCTCTGAAATGAAGATATAATGCACACTTTTTAATGTTTACATGGCAATTTCATGAGCCAAGACATGTAAAAACACTTAGGTTACTGCTTTGCACACATTTAGTGCTCAGTAAACCTGTATGTCAATATTAACTCTTACTCAACCTGCAAGACTATATGAGACATCATCTCATCCAAGAAGTCTTCACTGAATTTTCATCTCCTGGCTCTTATGCAGCTCTATTAGGTGGTGGAGCCAGGCCTCAATCTCAGATCTGTCTGACTTAAAGCCAGTGCACAGAAGACTTCCCAAGAGCAGAGCTAGGCTGGCCTTAGAGCCCTCTCATGAAGAAGATATTGGCTGCCCAGTGTGTGGAAAAACTAGCGTGGCTTAAAAGCACAAAGTCATGGGCAAAGACTATAGGTTTGGGAACACTGTCCAGAGGTGATGCATGCTTACATCCAAATAAACCAGAGGTCACTTCCTGAAGCTAGATTTGACCTAAAAGTGAGTTTTGTGTGACTCACAAAGGTTTTTATATTTATTCATTCACTATTAAACTATCAGGCAATATCACACAAGGTGTTATTTATTTATTTTTTTACATTTTCCTCACTTTATTAGGGAAAAAAAACAGAAGCAACTGGGTACACTTCAGAGCTGATTTATGTTTATGAGTCTTGCTGGTCTCCTACTTGGTAATGGCAGAAAAGCTCCCAAGACCTAGGTCAGGAAGTAACTGAGATTTGTTCTAATTTTCAGTGATGTTTTCCAACTCCTGGTGTTTTCTATCCCTTTCTTCACTTGACTTTCTTTATTTTTTTATTAATTTTTAAAAACTGAAATACGGTTGATGTATTTAGTTAGTTTATGTTAGTTTCAGGTGTGCTCCATAGTAATCTGACATTTGCATACATTATGAAGTGATCACCAGGATAAGTCTAGTAATCATCTGTCCACATAAAGTTATTACAATATTATTGACCCTATTCATTAAGCAAGATCACACAAGGTTTTAGATTTCCAGTGTCTCTTGAGAAAGCCAGAAGGTTTGGCAGCACTAAGCCCTCCACTGGTTAAAGCTGAGAAGCAGCTGCCCCTTTGAATAGGGTGTGTTTTCTCCATATCGCTACAGCCCCCTCCATTCCCTCTTGTATCCCCGATTTAGTTCTGCTGGGGTCATTAATACTCCCTGCCTGGCCCTCTTTGGCATTTGAATTTGAGACCCACAGAAATAGACCAATAATACACAGTATATACGAAACACTAAAAAGTCTCCAGGTGTTCCTGCTTCTTAATAAAATGACTAGTTATGCTACTTTTACTGTTACACTTCAAAAATGGCAATATATGAATATAAAACACATGCAAAATAAAATGCCAGTTTTAGCTCTGGGGGTTTCAAAAAATGTGATACATTTTTAACCCGGCACTTTCAAAAATGTCATCAGCTGTTTCAAGGTTCACATACAGTTAAGGCAACCTGTCAAATGCAAGCCCCTCCTTTCACTCTCAGCCCTCCCTGTTCCTCTGACCTCATTTTCTGATAGTATAATTTGTCTTACAACCCTACATAAGTTGACTACATAAGTAATTTCCCCCCAAGGCTATTTTCCCATGAACCAGGGGCAAGTAAATTGCTTATTTTCTTTCCCCAATGTAGAGCAGAGGTCACCATGCCTTCCTGTGCAATTTCAAGGCAGAGCAAGTGGTTCTCTCTGTAACTTCCTTAAGTGAGAACACAAGTGCTTTTTCCAGCTATACTTTAATGTCACCTCTGTCGGCCATTCCCATCCAGTTTACTGGAGCCAGCCATTTATCTGCGACCAGAAGGGGAAACCCATTGGGGTGATGAATCCATGTTCTCAGGTGACCTGTACCCCTGGAGTAGGGTGACCTGCTTCATAGGAGGAAAGGAAGAGACAGGGGACAACAACCTTTACATTCAGTGAGTGAAGGAGGCATATTGCAGGGAGACATTGGGCTGGGTCATCTCCCAGCAAAATTGTGAATCTGATGTAGAGTGTGTGTGTGTGTGTGTGTGTGTGTGTGTGTGTGTGTGTGTGTGTTTATTATTTTTATACAGTAGGTTCTTATTAGTTATCCATTTTATACATATGGGTGTATACACGTCAATCCCAATCTCCCAATTCATCCCACCACCAGCAGCCCCTGCCACTTTCCCCCCTTGGTGTCCATATGTTTGTTCTCTACATCTGTGTCTCTATTTCTGCCCTGCAAACTGGTTCATCTGTACCATTTTTCTAGCATCCACATATATGCATTAATATACGATATTTGTTTTTCTCTTTCTGACTTACTTCACTCTGTATGACAGTCTCTAGATCCATCTACAAATGACCCAATTTCATTCCTTTTTATGGCTGAATAATATTCCATTGTATATATGTACCACATCTTCTTTATCCATTCGTCTGCCAACGGGCATTTAGGTTGCTTCCATGACCTGGCTATTGTAAATAGTGCTTCAATGAACATTGGGGCGCATGTGTCTTTTCGAATTATGGTTTTCTCTGGGTATATGCTCAGTAGTGGGATTGCTGAGTCATATGGTAATTCTATTTTTAGTTTTTTAAGGAACCTCCATACTGTTCTCCATAGTGGCTGTATCAATTTACATTCCCACCAACAGTGCAAGAGGGTTCTCTTTTCTCCACACCCCCTCCAGCATTTGTTGTTTGTAGATTTTCTGATGATGCCCATTTTAACTGGTGTGAGGTGATACCTCATTGTAGTTTTGATTTGCATTTCTCTAATGATTAGTGATGTTGAGCAGCTTTTCATGTGCTTCTTGGCCATCTGTATGTCTTCTTTGGGGAAATTTCTATGTAAGTCTTCTGCCCATTTTTTGATTGAGTTGTTTGTTTTTTTAATATTGAGATTCATGTGTTATTTATATATTTTGGAGATTAATCCTTTGTCTGTTGATTCATTTGCAAATATTTTCTCCCATTCTGAGGGCTGTCTTTTCGTCTTGTTTGTAGTTTCCTTTGCTTTGCAAAAGGTTTTCAGTTTCATTAGGCCCCATTTGTTTTTGTTTTTTTTTTTATTTCCATTACTCTAGGAGGTGGATCAAAAAAGATCTTGCTGTGATTTCTGTCAAAGACTGTTCTTCCTATGTTTTCCTCTAAGAGTTTTATAGTGTCAGGTCTTACATTTAGGTCTCTAATCCATTTTGAGTTTATTTTTGGGTATGGTATAAGGGAGTGTTCTAATTTCATTCTTTTACATGTAGCTGTCCAGTTTTCCGAGCACTGCTTATTGAAGAGGCTGTCTTTTCTCCATCGTATATCCTTGCCTCCTTTGTCATAGATTAGTTGACCATAGGAGCGTGGGTTTATCTCTGGGCTTTCTATCCTGTTCCATTGATCTATATTTCTGTTTTTGTGCCAGTACCATATTGTCTTGATTACTGTAGCTTTGTAGTATAGTGTGAAGTCAGGGAGTATGATTCCCCCAGCTCCGTTTTTTTCCCTCAAGACTGCTTTGGCTATTCAAGGTCTTTTGTGTCTCCATAAAAATTTTAAGATTTTTTTGCTCTAGTTCTGTAAAAAATGCCATTGGTAATTTGATAGGGATTGTATTGAATCTGTAAACTGCTTTGAGTAGTATAGTCATTTTCACAATATTAATTCTTCCAATCCAAGAACATGGTATATCTCTCCATCTGTTTATAGCATCTTTAATTTCTTTCATCAGTGTCTTATAGTTTTCTGCGTACAGGTCTTTTGTCTCCCTAGGTAGGTTTATTCCTAGGTATTTTATTCTTTTTGTTGCAGTGGTAAATGGGAGTGTTTCGTTAATTTCTCTTTCAGATTTTTCATCATTAGTGTATAGGAATGCAAGAGATTTCTGTGCATTAATTTTCTATCCTGCAACTTTACCAAATTCATTGATTAGCTCTAGTGGTTTTCTGGTGGCATCTTTAGGATTCTCTAGGTATAGTATCACGTCATCTGCAAACAGTGACAGTTTTACTTCTTATTTTCCAATTTGTATTCCTTTTATTTCTTTTTCTTCTCTGATTGCCATGGCTAGGACTTCCAAAACTATGTTGAATAATAGTGGCGAGAGTGGACATCCTTGTCTTGTTCCTGATCTTAAAGGAAATGCTTTCAGCTTATCACCATTGAGAATGATGTTTGCTCTGGGTTTGTCATATATGGTCTTTATTATGTTGAGGTAGGTTCCCTCTATGCTCACTTTCTGGAGGGTTTTTATCATAAATCGGTGTTGAATTTTGTCAAAAGCTTTTTCTGCATCTATTGAGATGATCATATGGTTTTTATCCTTCAATTTGTTAATATGGTGTATCACATTGATTGATTTGTGTATATTGAAGAATTCTTGCATCCCTGGGATAAATCCCACTTGATCATGGTATATGAGCCTTTTAATGTTTTGTTGGATTCTGTTTGCTAGTATTTTGTTGAGGATATTTGCATTATATTCATCAGTGATATTGGTCTATAATTTTCTTTTTTTGTAGTATCTTTGTCTGGTTTTGGTATCAGGGTGATGGTGGCCTCATAAAATGAGTTTGGGAGTGTTCCTTCCTCTGTAATTTTTTGGAAGAGTTTGAGAAGGATGAGTGTTAGCTCTTCCCTAAATGTTTGATAGAATTCACCTGTGAAGCCATCTGGTCCTGGACTTTTGTTTGTTGGAATATTTTTAATCACAGTTTCAATTTCATTACTTGTGACTGGTCTGTTTATATTTTCTATTTCTTCCTGGTTCAGTCTTGGAAGGTTATGCCTTTCTAAGAATGTGTCCATTTCTTCCAGGTTGTCCATTTTATTGGCATAGAGCTGCTTGTAGTAGTCTCTTAGGATGCTTTGTATTTCTGCAGTATCTGTTGTAACTTCTCCTGTTTCATTTCTAATTTTATTGATTTGAGTCCTCTCCCTCTTTTTCTTGATAAGTCTGGCTAATGGTTTATCAATTTTGTTTATCTTCTCAAAAGAACAATGTTTTAATTTTATTGATCTTTGCTATTGTTTTCTTGTTTCTATTTCATTTATTTCTGCTCTGATCTTTATGATTTCTTTCCTTCTACTAACTGGGTATGGTGAAGAATTTTAGGGTTTTGTTTCTTCTTCTTTCTCTAGTTCCTTTCAATGTAAGGTTAGATTGTTTATTTGAGATTTTTCTTGTTTCTTGAGGTAGGCTTGTATTGCTATAAACTTCCCTCTTAGAACTGCTTTTGCTGCATCCCATAGGTTTTGGATCATCGTGTTTTCATTGTCATTTGTCTGTAGCTATTTTTTGATTTCCTCTTTGATTTCTTCAGTGATCTCTTAGTTATTTAGTAACGTATTGTTTAGCCTCCATGTGTTTGTGTTTTTACATTTTTTCCCTGTAATTGATTTCTAGTCTCATAGCATTGTGTTCAGAAAAGATGCTTGATATGATTTCAATTTTCTTAAATTTACTGATGCTTGATTTGTGACCCAAGATGTGATCTATCCTAGAGAATGTTCCATGTGCACTTGAGAAGAAAGTGTAATCTGCTGTTTTTGGATGAAATGTCCTGTAACTATCAATTAAATCTATCTGGTCTATTGTGTCATTTAAAGCTTGTGTTTCCTTATTAATTTTCTGTTTGGATGATCTGTCCATTGGTGTAAGTGAGGTGTTAAAATCCCCCACTGTTATTGTGTTACTGTTGATTTCCTTTTTTATAGCTGTTAGCAGATGCCTTATATATTCAGGTGCTCCTATGTTGGGTGCATCTATATTTATAATTGTTATATCTTCTTCTTGGATTGAGCCCTTGATCATCATGTAGTGTCCTTACTTGTCTCTTGTAACATTCTTTATTTTAAAGTCTAATTTATCTGATATGAGTATTGCTATTCCAGCTATCTTTTGATTTCCATTTGCATGAAATATCTTTTTCCCTCTCCTCACTTTCAGTCTGTTTGTGTCCTTAGGTCTGAAGTGGGTCTCTTGTAGACAGCATATATATGGGTCTTGTTTTTGTATCCATTCAGCAAGCATGTGTCTTTTGGTTGGAGCATTTAATCCATTCACTTTCAAGATAATTATCAATATGTATGGTCCTATTACCATTTTCTTACTTGTTTTGGGTTTTGTTTTGGTTTTGTTTTTGTTTTGCGTTATGCAGGCCTCTCACTGTTGTGACCTCTCCCATTGCAGAACACAGGCTCTGGACGCGCAGGCTCAGCGGCCATGGCTCACGGGCCCAGCTGCTCCACAGCATGTTGGATCTTCCTGGACCAGGGCATGAACCCGTGTCCCCTGCATTGGGTTTGTTTTTGTAGGTCCTTTTCTTCTCTTGTGTTTCCCACTTAGTTCCTTCAGCATTTGTTGTAGAGCTGGTTGGTGGTGCTGAATTCTCTTAGCTTTTGCTTGTCTGTAAAACTTTTGATTTCTCCGTCGAATCTGAATGAGATCCTTGCCAGGTAGAGTAATCTTGGTTGTAGATTCTTCCCTTTCATCACTTTAAATATATCATGCCATTCCCTTCTGGCTTGCAGAGTTTCTGCTGAGAATTCAGCTGTTAACCTTATGGGAGTTCCCTTGTATGTTATTTGTCATTTTTCCCTTGTTGCTTTCAATAATTTTTCTTTGTCTTTAATTTTTGCCAATTTGATTACTATGTGTCTTGGCGTGTTTTTCCTTGGGTTTATCCTGCCTGGGACTCTCTTCACTTCCTGGACTTGGGTGGCTATTTCTTTTCCCATGTTAGGGAAGTTTTTTACTATAATCTCTTCAAGTATTTTCTCAGGTCCTTTCTCTCTCTCTTCTCCTCCTGGGACCCCTATAATGCGAATGTTGTTGCATTTAGTGTTGTCCCAGAGGTTTCTTAGGCTGTCTTCATTTCTTTTCATTCTTTTTTCTTTATTCTGTTTCACAGCAGTGAATTCCACCATTCTGTCTTCCAGGTCACTTATCCGTTCTTCTGCCTCAGTTATTCTGCTATTGATTCCTTCTAGTGTGTTTTTCATTTTGGTTATTGTATTTTCATCTCTGTTTGTTTGTTCTTTAATTCTTCTAGGTGTTTGTTCTTTAATTCTTCTAGGTCTTTATTAAACATTTCTTGCATCTTCCCTGATCTTTGCCTCCATTCTTTTTCCGAGGTCCTGGATCATCTTCACTATCATTATTATGAATTCTTTTTCTGGATGGTTTCCTATCTCCACTTCATTTAGTTGTTTTTCTGGGGTTTTATCTTGTTCCTTCATCTGGTACATAGCCCTCTGCCTTTTCATCTTGTCTATCTTTCTGTGATTGTGGTTTTTTTTCCACAGGTTCTAGGATTGTAGTTCTTGATTCTGCTGTCTGCCCTCTGGTGGATGAGGCTATCTAAGAGGCTTGTGCAAGTTTCCTCATCTGTGTGTGTGTTTTATTCATTCATTTTTTCCTCAGTATTTTTATTTAACATCTACTGTGTGTAAGGGAACATAGCTGGTACTATGCCAAGCCTTTTATGTATATTAACATTTAATTTTGACAGAAATCTTATGTTATATATTCTCTTATTATTTCAATCTGAAAAAGAGGAAATCAAGACTTAGAGAGGTTAAACAATCTGCCCAAAATCACACAGCTATTAAGTGGAATGAAAGGAATTTGCACACTCGCAAGCTGACATAAATATCTCCAATCTTAGCCACTCTACTTTCCCTCTCCATTTGTGCCCTGAGGCATTTATAAAAGATAAATGTCCCTGGACCTGGGTTGCTGGGTGCATTGCCAATGTACTAAGAGTGTGAGAATTCCTTGCCTCTCCCCTTCTCTCAGGAGACCTTAGGGTCTGTATTCACCTTTTTGTCCCACTCCCTTTCCCCCCAACCAAAACTTGCCTCTTATCCTGCTCTGAGTACACTGAAAGCTTCCTATGGATCAAAGTCATGAATGCTGTTGATAAGGTCACCGTTAGCAGCCCATCGGAATTTAACAGAGGATCACGTTAATTCACATCAGCCAAGCACTTTCCTATTCACCCTCACTTACATTTTTGATTCTTGTGGCCTCTTTGTTAGGTGAGAATTATTATTAAGATTCTACCAGAAAAGATTTGACGGAGAAGTAAAGTGACTTGCAAGACCATGGTACTTGGGGAAGCCACCAGTTTTTAGGTTCAAAGAAAAATATCATCTCATTCAGAAATGATCTTCATGAGAAAGGCTGTCCTGTACTGTCCAATCATTACTCATTTTGATGATCTACTACTTCAGAAGGTTAACAGCCTTTCAGTCCATGAGCTCAGTAGCTTCTGGGTCACAAGGTGGGCATGTTAGGTACATCAAGGTAATTTCCAAACATGCTGGGGCTTTTCCGTGTTGTTTGCCTCCATCCGTCTGCTATTTCTTCTTCTTTCTTTCCTTCTTCCTCCCGCCTTCCCTTCCTTCCTCTGATGGAATTCACAGTCCAACCTTTGCTGAAAGGAACATGTGCAATGTTATAGGAAAGATTCAGGTGGGTGCAGGTCTGACTCCTGGTTTGGCTGAGCACTAGCTACAGACACTAACCTCTGAGCCTCTAAAACAGTGGTTCTCAAAGTGTGGTTCCCGACCCAGCAGCAGCATCACCTGGGATCTTGTTAGAGAAGAAAATACATAGGCCCCATGGCACACCTAACGGTCTTGTTAAAAATGAAAATACTGGGCCCTGCCTCAGGCTTCAAAATCTTCTGGGTGGAGAACTCAGCAATCTACAGATTAACAAGCCCTCCAGGTGTTTGTGATAAACACTAAAATGTGAGAGTCACGGCCCTAAGAGACATTCCATCAAATGTGTATAATAATACTTGTATCACAGAGTGTTTTTTTGAGGGTTAAGTAAGATAATGCAAATGATGTTCATGCAAGATACCTGCCCCATAAGATATGCTAAAATAATGGTAGGGTTGGAATAGACAGGTAATAATGGGACATTAAATGCATTCTGTAGGGTGTCAGAGCTCCCAGTACATCATGTGTGTAAGTAAATGTTAGCTCACTTCTTTAAGCCCCCAAACCCACACACTGCTGCCCTGACACAGATGCTCAGAGACCAATGAAAAGTTTGTTTCTTCCCTAAGTTTATTTTCCTTTTTTGATTCTCAGCCCTGCAATGCTATCACATCCTAGTGACTAGGTAAGACTCACAATCATCTCCATGTGTGCCTGGTTACTTTGGTTTTGCAAAACATAATCATTAAACAAGGAAAATCTGACTATATCCAGGTGCAAAGAGCCTGGCCAGCAAGACCGCGTCAGAGAAGAAAATCTAGAACTCTTGTGATGCAGGCCACATATTTCCATGGCATTCACCAAATAAATGGCTTCCCAGGGGAGGACAGAAAAAACAATGAAACAAAGTAACCTGTGGGATTTGAGGGACACTAGATGAGAAAAATCGTACAGTGGATAACATTGCCAATAAAACATGCACAATCTAAATCTTAAGAAATATTTTTAATATTTATATTTTGTCTCCTATGGCCTGATGATCTGAAAAAGATTTTCATAATCCTCATCTCATTGGACTCTCACAGGGTCCAGAAAGGGAGAAATATTCTGTATTAATATTTTACAAAAAAGAAATCAGAGAGAAGGTACCTAATTCAACGAAGACCACATGGCTGTCATAGGGTCAAGAATGAAACAGTTACATCTCTCGGTTCTGTTTGGAATACCCTCTGCAGTCATCTCCTGACTCTAGTCTGACTAGATCCTTCAGGAGCAAACTTAAAATTCTACTTCCTCCTCAATGCCCCACCTAGTCTATTTAGCACAAGGTGTCTGTCTTTCCTCTCAATGTACAGAGGTTTCATTCCCTCTCTTTATGTATTAATTCTTTCATTCCTGCAGCAAATACTTATGGAATGCCAAGTATGACTGAAGTTCTGTTCTAGGTACTGAGGCTGTGTAGGGTTGACATTCTGGTGCAAGAAATGGACATTAAATATGTAATGTACAGAAAATTACATGGCAACGTATGTAATTACAGTACACAGTACGTGCTATGAAGGAGAAGCAACATGCTAGAAAGGGAAGTAATAGAGGTCCACTTGTTTTTAAAAAAAATTTATTGAAGTATAGTTGATTTACAATATTGTATTAGTTTCAGGTATATAGAAAAGTGATTCAGATATTTATATTTATATATATATAATTTTTCAATTATTTTCCATTATAGGTTATTATAAGATATTGAATATGTGCTACACAGTAAATCCTTGTTGTTTTATCTATTTTATATATAGTAGTGTGTTTCTGTTAATCCCATACTGCTAATTTAGCCCTCCCCTCCCTTTCCTCTTTGGTAGCCATAAGTTTGTTTTCTATGTCTATGAGCTTGTTTCTGTATTACAAATAAGTTCATTTTACTATTTTTTAGGTTCCACATGTCAGTGATATCATATGATATTTGTCTTTCTCTCTCTGACTTACTTCACTTAGTATGATAATCTCTGGATCCATCCATGTTGCTACAATGGCATGATCTCATTCTTTTTTATGGCTGAGTAGTATTCCATTATATATGTGTATACCACATCTTCTTTATCCATTCATCTGTTGATGAGCACTTAGGTTGTTTCCATGTCTTGGCTATTGTAAATAGTGCTGCTATGAACATTGAGGTACATGTATCTTTTTGAATTAGAGTTTTTTGTCTTTTCTGGATGTATGCCCAGGAGTGGCATTACTGGATCATATGGTAACTCTATTTTTAGTATTTTAAAGACCCTCCATACTGTTCTCCATAGTGGCTGTACCAATTTACATTCCCACCAGCAATGTAGGAGGGTTCCCTTTTCTCCATACCCTCTCCAGCATTTATTATTTGTAGAATTTTTGACGATGGCCATTCTAACAGATCTGAGGTGATATCTCACTGTAGTTTTGATTTCCATTTCTCTAATAATTAACAATGTTGAGCATCTTTTTATGTGCCTGTTGGTCATCTGGATATCCACATTTAACATGGGAGCTAGGGAGCACTCCTTGGAGAAAGAACATTCTAGCTGAGAAATAAAGAACATGTAGCAGTCATCCAGGTAGCTACTGCTGGCAAAGAATTCAAGGCAGAGGGAATAGCCCTTGGAAGTCCATGAGGTACATGGAAGGAGCCAGAAGAAGGCGGGGCTGGGGAACAATGATGAAGAGTGACAGGTAAGCCATTGGCTTATAGTGTACATTAATGGGTGCAATGGGGTATCACTAAAGATTCTTAAGCAAAAGGGAGACATAATCTGATCTGTATTTTAGCAAAATCACAGTGGTCAGGGTGTGAAAAACGGAGTAGAAGGAGCAAGAATGGGAATGGGGGTACCAGTTGAGAAGTTATTGAAGGAAGTATGGGCAAGAAGTTTAAGTTGGGTTGGGGGACAGAAGGAGGAAAGTGGATGACTCTGAGGCATATTTTGGAGGTCAGATAGGCAGCACTTGGTGATAGATGTGATACAAGGGGGGAGGAAAGGAAGAAATCAAGAATGACCACAACATTTGTGCCCTAAGCTAGTGTGTGAATGGATAGAGGTCCTTGTACCCACATGGGGGAAACTTGGGGAGAAGTGAGCTATGAGGAAGACACTTAACTATTCCTCCCTTATGGTGCTAATCAGAGAACATTTTCTATGCCATTTATATAAATGTATATTTTATGCTTTTATAATATCCTAGAGGACTGAGTCTTGATGGGCTTTATTCATAACTTATATAGCCACCAAAATACCTAACACAGTCACTGGGCCATGATATGAGTTCAAGGAATATGTATCAGTTGGTTGGTTGGTTGGTTAAATAAATGAATTCAAATAGTATTCAGCTTAATGCCTGGAAAATGACAAATGCTTAGTGAATGCTAACTATTGTTATTTCACAATAACAAAATGCTTTTTACAAACTGACCCTGTCTCCCAAAAGCTTGCAGAAAGCTTAAATGCAAGATGGTTTAGTGTATAACCAAATCCCCAGGTCCTGACATGTTTACAGTTTAACAAAACGCTGGAGCTCCTAATTAAAAAATAATAAGCCTGTCTATTATGGCGACACAAGCGTGACGGGGCACTGGCATGTGCTACAGCTGTTACCCTGCTCAGCAAGCTTGGCCCTCAGAGCTTTTAGTTAAAAGCAGCACTGAACTCACTCATCACGCTATATGCAGATCCTCAAAGCCTTTTCTTCTCTCTTTGTGAAATGTTAAATGAAAGACAGAGTGGAGAAGGAACACACACACACACACACACACACACACACCACATTCAGTAGCCAGGAGTTTATAACCCCTCCTTTCTACCACCCTATTCACCTTGGCCCTCGATTTGCTGTGTGACCTTGAACAACTTACCTGATATTTTTGCACTTCTGTGTGTAACTAAAAACAAAAATAAACAACAACAAAAACAGTGCAAAAACTGGTGTCAATCTGCCTGACTGAGATTGGGTTTAAAGCAGTAAATGCTATTCCCCAGCACTTCCAAAGTAGCATGCTGAATGTAACTTTCAAGTCTGTACTAATTATAGAGCAAATTCAATACCACGGTAAGTTAATAAATTTAATCCTATCACACCACCAAACACTTGCAAGTTTTCTAATAGGGACCATTCTACCCTGAGGAATACAAGAAGCAAATTCTATATTAACTCTGTAATGCAGGGTTATGGTTATTCCAGAGAGTATGCTCATTGTATATTTCTATAACTTGAGTAGTCCTATAAATGGGGCTAAATCAATCTAACATGGTTTGAGAGGTCCTGGGTCCTACCCTACTCTTGAGAGCACTCTTTCCCACAGCTTGTCATACCATCCTAAGGTCTGCCTTTAGAAATTTGAGTTGACATTGTGAAAGGACTGTGTACCATCTACTTCCATTAGCAAATGTCACACAGAAATGTCATTGCTCATTTCCATGACAGTCTCAGGAGATTTTAAGCTCCATGAAGTCATGGACAGTATCTGATTTTTCTCACATCATATCTCCAGCGGTCAGTGAAATACTTGCCACATAGTAGATCCTCAGTAAAACACTGTTAAATGAGTCAGTGCATTCATGAATGAGCACGACAGGTGGAGTTGACAGGTGTGAGTTCAAATCCCAACTCTACCACTAACTGGTCATGTGACCTTGACAAAATGACTTGTTCTACCTGGAATGTACTTTCTTCTTCTTCTTTTCATTTTTTTTTCCTTTTTTTTTTCTTCTTGTTTTTCCATTTTTTTCTTCTTCTTCTTTTTTCTGGAATGTACTTTTTGAATCTGGGTTCAATATCATTCTCAAAGGTCTGGAGGATCAAATAAGAGAACATGTGTGTCAAGCATACCATATGCAGGAAGTAAACTCAGTCTCCCTTCTACCCACTCATCTGATTGTGGTTCAGTCAGAACCAGTTGAGGAGATAAGTTATAAACATGAGATGTTTAAATCCTTACTGCCCACAAACCCAGAGAAGAGAGGACTTTGACCCAGGCTATGTACTAGGAGGGTCCTGCTCTGGCCCTCATCTGGCTATGCCCTTCCTCAAAGGGTGAGGATTCTGTGAGGCCAAGGGGACATGCATACCCAGAACCCATGTCCAGCTTCTAGCCCATGCTCTGTGTAATCCAAACCCCAAACTTACTTGCCAACACAGCCCAAAACTTTCTTCCTGGGCCTGTGTGGGCCTCTTCTGGTATATCTTCTTGAGTCAAGACTGCATGTGAGGTGTGTGGACCCCTTCAGTATGAAAGATGGTCAAGGGACAGGAATTTTCAGAGGATATGGTAGGGCTTGGGCCTGCAGGCTGAGTTGTCCCATTATGGGCATGCTCATGGAGGGCCCTCTCCTTGAAAGGGTTTTGTAAGATAATGGTTGTGAAGGTTAAATACAGAGGACGGTACATTGTAGGAATTCGATAAAATTGTAGACCAGATTAAAGATGGAGTATTCTTATCAAGTAAAATCCAAAAGAATGGAAAGGAGCAAGAGGTGGTGGTGAGGAGGTGGCATTTGAGAGCTGGGGAGACTTTGGACTCATGGAGATGGGGAAATGAGCAATCCACGTAGATGTTTAGGCAAAATACAAGAATCTAAAAATGATACAGCATTGGAAGAAGAGTGTACAATATGTTCTGGGTAGATACCCTAGAAGATAAATTTGGAAAAGCAAGTTGGGGTAAGTTGTATTCATTTCCTATTGTTGCTATAACAAATTACTACAACCTAGTGACTTTAAATGACACAAATTTATTCTGCTACAGTTCTGGAGACCAGAAGTCTAAAGTGAGTCTTACAGGGCTCAAATCAGAGTATAGACAGGGGTTCCTCCTGGAGCCTCCAGGAAAGAACATGTTCCTTGCCTATTTCAGCTTCTAGAAGCTACCAGTATTCCTTGGGTTGTGGCCTTATAAGTCCAATCTCTGCTTTCACCATTGCATCTCTTCTCTGATCTGTGTTCTTCCTGCCTCACTCTTAGAAGGACCTTTGTGGTTACCCTGGGCCCATTCAGAATACAGGATAATATCCATATCTCAAAACTCTTAATGCAATCATAGCCACAAAATGCCTTCTGCTGTGTAAATGAATCCATTCACAGCTTCTGAGGATAAGGGCATGGACATAGTGGGAGGATATTATTTTGTTTACACAATTGTCAATCCTCAAACACTGATTAAGAAGTCTGGATTTCATTCTTAAGAGAGACATTTCAATCTCACCAGTAGCAATCAGCCTGTGAGTGAAAAGTTTGCCAGTGAATGCACACACGCCTCCATCGTGTGGGGAGGGACCGTGGTGACTTCAAGGGCACACCGATCACTTACAGAGCCCCAAATTACCTCCAGCTGACAGTTGCTATTTGGGACTTTTGGGATAGTGGAATCATATTTTCTGATTTTTCAAATCTGGAAATATGGATCTTTACAGTCAGCTTCCCAATATTTGAATATTGATTCCAGGCTTGTTCAGGTATTTCTTTGTTTAATTGTTAAACCAAAAACAATGCATTTCTGCAAGGTAGGTTTGGTCTGCTGGCCACAAACCCAAGGATTCTGATATGAATAATGTACCCTTAAAGTTCTTATTTTTAACTTTTTATTTTATATTGGAGTACAGTTGATTAACAATCCCTAAATTTCTTAAGTAAGGAGAAGACAAGGTTTTAACTGTGTGTTAGGAAGCCCATTTGGAGGCACCATGAGGATAGACTGAGAATGTCCAGTTAGGAGACTGTTTAAAGAATCCGTATGCGGGATGCTGAGCATCTAAAGTATGCCAGTGATGCTAGAGATGGGGCTGAAACGAAGGAGGGTGGGATATGAAAGGGATTAATAAGGTAGAATTAACAAGACTTAAGGGGCTGGCTGAATGGAAGACAAAATGAAAAGATGGGTTGAAGATGACATAGAGGCCGTAAGCCCAGAAGACAGGCTAATTTGATTTCCCATTTCCTTCTCTTTGCGGGTAGTGTGTTTGGGATCCTTTTCAGGAATAGCATTTGTACGGTAGCAAAAATATGGGTGTCCAGGAAACCTGAATCCTGCCTTGTCCCTGCCACCCTTCACTATGTTGAGGTTCCTGGAATAAACAGATGTGTAAAGGCAAAGAGGACAAAACTCCTCTTTAGTATCATCTGGAGCTTTGGCCTCACATTTCGTATGGCAGAACATAGTAAGCCAAGCCAGACCACACAGAGAGCTTTTTGTTCCTTGCCTATTTCAGCTTCTAGAAGCTACCAGTATTCCTTAGGCTGTGGCCTCATAAGTCCAACTAGTCTACTGGTTAAGGTTAAATAGCCTTGAAACTAAGCAGACGCTAAACCTATTCTATTTTCATGCGATTTGTAGACCCAATTATCTGTATAACCAGAGTGAGAGACTGAAAGGCCACATCTACCAGCGTTTGAGAAAAAAAGCAAGCAAAGGAGAATTAGGTATTCGTAACATAGTCCAGGGATCCTTTTATCACTTTAGTGATATGGAAGACTCAGCCTTTAGCCATATTCCTGGAAGGGACTAGGACAAGGGAGAAAGAGGTTGAGAAAAAAGAGTACAGTCCATAGCTGTGCGACAACCATTACCACTAACACCTTGAAAGAACCCCTGCAACAACTGTTGACCAAGTCCAGTGTTCTGGGTACCAGAGGAACTTGGCAAACCTATTGAAGATTCTCCCTCCATAGGGTAGAGAAAGAAGTCAGGGCGAGGACAGAGAGACCAGAGGAGCTTTAAAGTGCACCCCAGAGACAGTATTTCTTATCTGTCAAACACTGGGAAACCAAGAGGGATAAGGTTCTCTGCTCTCAACAAGGTCAGCCTCATGGAGGAGAGGCCCACAAGAGTTTTACAACCGAGGCACAGGTAAAGTATGGTGGGAACATTCAACAGTGCGTTCTTTTGAGATGTGCCAGTGCAGCTTTCATGTCTGAGTGGGATCTTGAAGGATCTATTGGAATTCTCCAAGGTTCAGATGCCAGGCAGGTAGCACATGGTAGGCACGGAAGAATCAAAGAAAACATGGGGAATTTCTAGCAGAAACTAAATGGTGACTGAATCTAGAACAGGATCTAGATCACAAAGTACTTGGGGTAGATTGGAGCCCAGAAGCACCAGGAGGCACTGAAAGGGTATCACTCGCACATGGATAGTTTAGAGAAATCACTCCAGAAGACTTTCACAAACAGTAGAGTCAGCTGCTTATTTTTGTCTTTCAGACTGAACTTATCTTTAGGTAAGCAGTCCCCTCCTGTGTCAGCTCTGGTTCTGGGGTTGATATGCAGGATGCCCAGGGGTTCTAAAAGGAATGTTGTACCAGATGGCCAAATTTGGAGAGCCCTGTTCCTCGTGAATGGCTCTGCGAGGCCACCTTGCAGAGGTAAGGTCACAACAGTAAGGTCACAACCCTTTTTTGAGCCTTTCCACATGAGCTGGGCTGCAGGAGCCTTGTGTGACCCTGGAGGGAGGATGTGCCCTGTCCATGTGTGCCCCAGGGCTGGGATTGGCTAGCCTTTGAAAGACAGTGCTACAGAGTGGGAGGTGAAGAGGTTCTAAGAGCTTCTGGGGATGAACCTTCAGAATCTGCTGCATTGTTTGAACTTGGTCTTCAGAGCTCAGTCACAAAGAACAGAATGTTCTGCTGCCCTCTCACAGAGAAGCAGTGAGATGGTGAAAGAGCAATGAAAAAATTATGAGGAAGGATCCACTTGCGTATTCTTTCAAAGTAAAATTTGTCCTTGAAATGTATGTTATCTCCTCGTTTTATTTTGCTTCTGATCTACTTCAGAAGGGAGCAATTTGAACAAGTTACATTTAACTAAGTAACAAAAATGGGGGTATGAAAAGCAAAGAGGAAGAAGAGGAGGATAGGTAAGAAGAACTAGGGAGACAGGGAAGGAAAAGGAAACTAAAGGGAGCAAAGAGCAACATTTATATGGCACTTGACACTTTATGAAGTGCTTTTACAGATATTCCTTGATCTTTACATACTTATAAGATGGAAATTTTTTCATTTTACAGTCAGGGAAACTAAGGTCCAAAGAAGTTAGTACTTAGCCAAGATTTCACAGCTAGTAAGTGACAGATCCAGGAGTTAAATTCAGGTCCTTCTTCGTTCACCTAATATGTGCCTGGTACTTTTTTCTCTACTGAGTATAAAAAGATAAAAGAGGCAGTGCCTGCTCAACAAGAACTCCCAGGCAGCTGGGGACCAGAGAAGAAAACAGATCATTACTATGCAATAAGCACTAACATCACAGTGTCTGGTAAATAGTAGGTACTTGACAAATTCATGATGAATTGCGGATAAGTGAAAGATAAATGAAAACATGGAGTTCTATGGAAGGCCAGATAAAGGTGTGGTTTACTACAGCCCCCTTTTACTTTCTCTTGTAAAATTCTAACTCCTAACATCTCCCTGTCTCCCACCCTCCTTCCCTTGGTTCAAGGTCTGATTCTTATTGCAATATCTTATAACCAATAATGGAAAATAATCTGAAAATATATATATATGTGTATATATATAAATATACATATACATATATATATATATATATAAAACTGAATCATTTTGCTGTACACCGAGAACTAACACAATACTGTAAATCAACTGTACTTCAATTAAGGAAAAAAAACCCATAGTGTGTGAATCATTGGAAGGAAGGACCACCCACCTCTAGTCTCCTCCCAGCCTTGGGGATCAAAATGGGCTCACACATGCTGGTGGTGCCAATATACCCAAGCCCTGCAACACCCAGCTCTTGCTGGTCAACATCAGGATGATAATCCTAAAATGTTTCCTGACCACATGGTCATCCAGCTTCACAGCTCTGCCTGGAGACATTCACCAACTCCCCCAGGGATGAGCACAGAGTCCCTCTAGTGCCTTACTCTTGCACAGAAGTTAAGGGTGCAGCCTGGAATCTCAGCTCCGTCTCCCTATCTGTTTAACTTTGGGCCAGTTACTTAAACGTTTTGTATCTCAGTTTTATCATCTGTAAAATGCAGATATAATAGTACCTACAAATTCACTGCCAAACTGTTGAGAGGAAGAGATGAAGCAATACATACAAAGATCTTAGCACTGCTGCCTGCAACATAGTAAGATTTCAGTGGGTGTAGTTATTATGGCTATTTTTATCTGGTGTCATCCCCTCAGCCACTACTGCCTATGCTGAGTCAGTACTGAAAGAGTGACCTAGCTCAGGGAGAATTTCTTGCCTTTCCCGGAGACAGCCCTGGGGTCACAATTGCATCCCCCTTTTTTTTAATGAGAGACTTAATTCTGGTCACTCTGGTGCCTGATAATTAGATCCTAACTTTTTTTTCATCCCTGCAGACCTGTCTTGATATTCCACAGTTCCTGATGCAGTAGGCAAGCTAGTGTCACTAAGGTTTCCCGACAAACAAAATAGGAATGGCGTAACACCCATCTAAAGCCAAAGTGGTGAACTTTCTTGCTTCTAACTTTTAAAGTCTTCCTTCTTCTTAGGAAGTTTATAAATGAGAAAATTCCTCCTTTTCTTTTTAACAATAAACAAAGTTATCTAAGCCTGGATTCTTTTTTTTAACTTTATTTTTTAATTGAAGTATAGTTGATTTACAATGTTGTGTTAATTTCTGCTATGCAGCAAAGTGGCTTGTTATACACATATATACATTCTTTTCTATATTCTTTTCCATTACTGACTATATTCAATATCCTGGGATAAACCATAAGCCTGGATTCTTAAAATATACATTTCACCAAATTTTAGTTTATAGACCCTATGTACCAAGAACGAGTGATTAAAGACTAAAAATATTTGAGATACCATCTTGATCATACAGTAGAGTTCTACATGTAGTTTTGTCTATTTCTGGAATTTCTATTCTATCCAATTGTTATATCCATCTATTAATGTACTGATAGCATGTTTTAATCTTAGACACTTTATGTTTTATCAGGGCTAGTCACTGAATGGACTTGGGATAAATGGTATTGAGACAACTGGAGAGCCACTGAATAAAGATGAAAATATATCCAATTCTCACACCAAACACAAGAAAAAATTCCAAATGGGTTACATATCTAAATGTAAAACAAGGAAATAAGTATTAAAAGAAACACTAGATGGGTGGGATAGAGAGGGTGGGAGGGAGGGAGAAGCAAGAGGGAAGAGATATGGGAACATATGTATATGTATAACTGATCCACTTTGTTATAAAGCAGAAACTAACACACCATTGTAAAGCAATTATACTCCAATAAAGATGTTAAAAAAAAAAAAAAAACACTAGTGAATAATCTACAATATATGACCTGGTTGTAAGGAAAAGTTCTATATAAGAGATTCAAAATATTATGCAATAGACTGGTAATTTGGAAAAAAAAGACAAAAATTAAATCATGCATGAATTAAGAAAAAGAAGATGAAAAGGACATGTTCTGAGCCCTCACAGTCCATTATAAGAACCTTCCTCTGGGGTATAATTTCAACTGAAAGATTTACTAGTTCATATTGTGTTTATAATAAGATGTCTCAATTTTTTTGTGGGAAAAGACAAAATTAATAAATTAATCAATGAGACATGATACAAGAGTGGTTTGAATCACTGGCTTCTTAGTCAGCTGGATCTAGGTTTAAATCCCTGCTCCAAAAATAACACATATTACCTTGGGCAAATAGCCTTTTAATCCTCAGTTTCTTTATCTGTAATATGCAGTAATAATACCACCCACAGGATTGTTTTGAGGATTAAATGAGATAATATGCAACTTTAAGATAGCTCAATAGGAACTAGATATATAATTACTATCACAATTATAAACTCATAAATATAAACTTTAAACAAAAAAATTGCATTAAAAATCATAATAGAGTCATATGCTACATCCGTAGAAGGGGTTCAGAAATAAAGTTTTCGTGTTCTTCATTTAAACAATAGTTAGGACAAGGGCAAGTAGCTCCTCCTCTCTGCATGTGAGGCAGAAGAATGTGATTCTGGGAAGTCACAAAGATAGAAATGATGACAGATATTAGTTCAATTACCACTTTAACTGGGGGACACCTCAATAGACAGGAAATACAGCTGGAAAAACATTGCTACTGTATTAATTGGCTCTCCATCTATCAGTCATGGCTACATATTTTCCTAGGCCCTTGGGGCCATAAAAACACTTGGAAGAAATTTATTTTCCATTTTCTTACACAATAGAACATGTCCCACTTGGGAATAATCCACTGGCTTCTGAGAAGGTGGTCTCCATCACTTCTGGAGATGCTCTGGGTTATATGTGCAGATTGAGAGTACATTCTTAGAAACTTAGACTCTCAGAATATAAAATAAAATCTAATTATGCACAGATAAGCTTTGAAAAAAGTTTATTGAAGAATAATCAAAGTATAATAAACTGCACTTTTTTAAAGTGTACACTTTGATAAGTTTTGGCATGCATAAATATCCATGAAGCCACCATTACAGTTCAGAAAATGTACATACTCATCACTACAAAAGTTTCCTCGTGCCCCTTTCTAATTCTTCCCCCCTGCTTCTCCCTCCTATTTCTCCATCCCAGGAAACCACTGATTTACTTTCAGACATTATTCAGTTTGTACTCTTTTTGTCTTTTTTCTTTCACTCAGCATAATTATTTTGAAATTCACCAATATTGATCCATGTAGCAATGGTTAATTTTCCATTAATGGTGAGTAGTATTCCATTGTATGGATATACCACAATTTGTTTATCCATTAACTTGCTGATGGATATTTGGGTGCTTTTTGTTTGGGACTATTACAAATAGGTCTGTTATGAACATTAATGTATAAATCTTTGTATGGATTTATGCTCTCGTGTCTCTCTCTTAAGTACCCTGGAGTAGAATGGCTGGCTCATATGATAGGGGTATATTTGTTTATTTGGAACTGCCAGACTGTTTTCTAAAGTGTTGGTACCATTTTATATCATCACCACTTCCAGTTGATTCACATCATCACCAACCTTTGGTAGGGTCAGTCTTTTAAATTTTAGACATTCTAATATGTATAACCTTTTGGTTTTAATTTGCATTTCCCTAATGAATAATGATGTTGAGCATTTATTCCTGTGTTCATTTGCCATCCATATATCCTATTTGGTGATAGGAATGTTAAAATATTTTGCCATTTTTTAAATTTTGGCTTGTTTACTTATTACTGAGTTTTGAGAGTTTTTTTCCATATATTCTATATACAAGTCTTTTACCAAATATATACGATTGTAAATATTTTCTCCCAGTTTTGTCTTCTCTTTTCCTTCACGTAAGAGTGTCTTTTAAATAGCAGAAGTTTTTAATATTAATGGAGTCCAGTTTAGCATTTTTTTCTTTTATGAATTGTGCTTTTGATGATTTAAGAACTCTTTACCAAACCAAGGTCCTAAAGTTTTTTTTTCCTTTTAGAAGTATAATCTAAATATAATAAACTGCACATATTTGTTCCCAATAAATTTTTAGTATTTTTATGTTTTACCTCTTAAATTTAGATCTATGATCCATTTTGAGATAATTTTTATGTGATGTGAGGAATGGAACAAAGTTTAATTTTTTGCATATGGTTATGCATCATTTGTTGATGAAACTCTCTTCTCTCCACTTAATTGCCTTTGCATTTTTGTCAAAAATCAATTGACCATATATGTGTGAGTCAGTTTCTGGATTATCTTCCAATTCATTGATTTATTTGTATATCTTGATGCCAGTACCACACTGCATTCATTGTACTGATTTACACTGCTTTATAATAAGTCTTGAAATCAAGTAGTAGAACTCCTCCAACTGTGTTCTTTTTCAAATATATTTTGGCTATTATTGGTATTATGTATTTCTGTATAGATTTTATAATTATCTTGTCAATGTCTACAAAAGATTCTGCTGAGGTTTTGATTGGAATTATGTTTCATCTGTAGATCAATTTGGCAAGAATTGATATCTTAAAAACTGAGTTATCTAATCTATGAGCATAATGTTGCCCTTCATTTATTTAGATCTTCTTCAACTTCTGCAATGTTTTATAGTTTTCCTTATATATTTATAGTTTTCGTTATATAGGTTTTAGACATATCCTTAAGCCTTTTATATTTTTGATACTTTTTGAAATAAAATATTTTATATTTCTTATTTTTAATTGTCAATATACAGAAACAAAATTGACTTTTATATTGATAATGTATCCTTCAACTTTCACTAAATTCATTTATTAGTTCTCATATCTTTTTTGTAGATTCCAACAGATATTCTACAGAGATGATCATGTCTTCTTCAAATAAGACAGTGTAACTATGTATTCTCAAACCTGGATGCCTTTTATTTATTTAATTTTTACCTTATTGCATAGGCTAGAACCTCTATTACAATGTTGAATGGAAGTGGTGAGAGTAGACATCTTTGTCTTGTTCCTGGTCATAGGGGGAAAGCATTTAGTCTTCACCATTAAGTATGAGGTAAACTTAGGTTTTATTATCCTCTGTCTGTTTGAGGAAGTTCCCTGACTCTGAATCTACAATCTGTTCCACTTATCATTCTCTAAATGATTCCAACTGCTAAAGCATATTCTCTTCCTTTTGAAGGCACCAACTTCTTAAAGTACACAGGACAGTACCTGGAATATACAGAAATTTGTTGTGCCTCCATCTTTCTCAGGAAAATGAGTAGAGGGAGAAGAATGTTGAAACTTACCCTAGAGTTGCAAAATCCCAGTTTCCAAAGAGATTAAACCTTTTTCTCTTTTTGTCTCCTCATATTCTGATCACATCCTCAACATTTCCCCCAATCTCTTCCTCGCTAGCCCCACCCCTCAAAAACACATGTAACCAGTCCATCACTCTCAGGTCCTAGTATCAATATTTTACTTCCTCTCTCTCTGTCAGTTCCCTCCCCTACCCTCTGTCCTCTGCCACATCCCTTATTACAGCTGTCGCCATCTCCTACCTGGATTGTGCAGCAGGCTCCTTACTGGTCGCCCTACTTTTTGCCTGCCTCCCTCCAGTCTTCCATCCTGCAAAGTCAATAATATTTCAGGAGAGAAAACTTGACCTTGTCACTCCCCTGCTTCAACTTTCATCGGCTCCTCCTTAGAATAAAGCCCAGCATCTTCACTGTAGTTCTTAAGGTAACACCCAGTCCGGTTTCAGCCTCAGTGGAGAACTATTTCCTTGTCCAGTACTGTCTGCCTTGATGTGTACTTCTCTCAGTAGGAGACCCATCCTATCAACAGCTTAGTACAGTAGACAGGGCTCTGGGCCCTGGAGTCACACTGCTTAGGTCCAAAGCTTTGATCCACCAAGCCATGTGATGTTCAGCCCTTTCTTAACCTTTTCATCAGTAAACTCGTTTATTTAAAAAGCATAAAAATAGGGCATAACTGACAAGGCTGTGTGAATTAAATGAGATTTGTCACATAAAGCCCTTAAAGCAGGGCCTGGCACATAGTCAGAGCACTGTTTATTTAAGTTGTTACTATATTTATTCTTTTAGTGTTCATCTCAGATGGGCTCCAGGAAAAGGTGTGAGAATTAAATGAGGCAAAATGTAGACAAAATTTCTAGCGTTCTGGAATGGCATTTTCTTTCTTTGCTGTCTGCACTCATCTCCACCACAGGACCCTATGTTTGCCCAAAAAGTAAACAGTTACTTTCTGCAGTCACGCCCACTTCTTTCAAAAGCACAGATGAAGGATCACGAGTTTGAGAAAGTAGTAATTTCATCGGAGTTTGTCACTGTGAATTTTATTACAAGTTGGCTTTTTTTTTTTTTTTTTTTGCGGTACGCGGACCTCTCACCGCTGTGGCCTCTCCTGTCATGGAGCACAGGCTCCAGACGCGCAGGCCCAGCGGCCATGGCTCACGGGCCCAGCCGCTCCGCGGCACGTGGGATCCTCCCGGACCCGGGCACGAACCCTTGCCCCCTGCATCGGCAGGCGGACGCCCAACCACTGCGCCACCAGGAAGCCCAAGTTGGCACTTTTATTTCTAAAGTAGGACCTCTGTTTGGTTGTTGTTTTTCTCCTATTCTCAGTCTCTTTTCTGTGCAATTGCAGCCCTTAAAGGCTTAATTAGAGCGATTAAAAAGAAAAATACCAATTTTGCCTTTCCCCCCTTTTTAATAACAAGTAAAAGTTGAAAGCCAGCTGTGAGTGAATGCTGTTTGAAAGCTGCTACCAGCCTGAAGTTTCATTTTTCGCTGCTTCGAGGCACATTTGAAAATTAGTGCTGACACATGCAAATGAGTTTGTGATGAAGGGAAAAATATATAGATAGAGCACAAGGTGCTCTGAAGACTATTGTGAGGGATAAGATGATTTGTGTGGGAGTTTCTGCTTCTTGTCAGGAGGGTGAATAAAAATCCTGATTCTCTTATCAGGTTTCCTACTGGAGGGACTATGACTTTTCTTAGGTGAGAACCCCTGGCTGTTTGGAGTCTTCCTTGTTGCCGTCCTATAGCTCTCTGGCCAGTGCAGGCCTCCACATCTTTCACACAGTGGGTGTCTTCCTCGCTGGTAATCTTTAGTGGAGTGTTAGCATGGAGCTGAAATTTTGCCAGTTTGGATAACGTCCTGAAGTAGGTCTGCAGAGTGTTTTCTTCCTTAAAGTTAAAATAAAAACTTAAAACTTTTCAACAGAAACAGACTCACAGATGCAGAAAACAAACTTGTGATCATCAAAGGGGAGAGGGAAGTGGGGGGGACAAGTTAGGGGTATGAGATTAACAGATACAAACTACTATGTATAATGTAGATAAGCAACAAGAATATATTACAAAGCACAGGGAATTAGAGCCTTTGTCTCGTAATAACTTTTAATGGAGTATAATGGGCAAAAATACTGAAACACTATGCTGTATACTTGAAAATAATGTATAATATTGCAAATAAACTATACCTCAATAAAAAAATTAAAACTTTTCAAACTTTTGCTTCAACTCTCTCGGGTGAAGAAGTATCACCAGCAATTGGAATCACGAGACATATGCATTTTTAGAGACACTCGAAAGAAATGGAGTCCAGCCAAGGAAGGGTGACAGAGATGGAGAAGAAACTGGAAACTGCCAGAGAGGTGAAAGGGAGGAATTGGGGGTGTGAAATGTAGAAAAGAGAAGAATGGAAAAGGTCACTTCAAGCTGACATTGAAGGAATGTGTTAGTGAAGGCCTCAGGCCTTTCTGTCTGGCAGCTCCTGGGCCCCCTCCCAAATCCAGGCACCTCTCCAGCCTCCCTATTCGTGTCTGCAGCAGGGATTCCATCTGCCATCATCCTCTCCCATGGCTCCCCCCTCCTCTCTACTCTCCCAAGCCCTAACGCCCCACACAGTGCAACAGTGCGGTAGTTAAGAGCAACAGCTTCCATGTCTCATGGTTCAAGGCTATGCTCCACCACTTACTGCAGAGGGACCTTGGACAGTCCCTCCATTTACCCATTTATTTAGTCATGCGTTCATTCGATTAACAACTGTTTATGTAGTCTTGCTCTGTGCCAGTCACTTACTGTCTCTTAATCTCATGTTCATCTAGGGGTAATGATAGTCCCAATCTCACCTATTGATATATATTGATATAAGGGCTAGGACTAAACCATGGGAAGAGCTAAACATCATGACTGGCACATGAGAGGTGCTCCTGAAATGGCAGCTATTATTTATGTTATTATTGTCATATCATCACTATTAGTTTTTCTGTTTCCGAAGAGGAGCATATAGGTCCCATGTGTTTTATAGGTTTTAGACATGATCCTTCCTAAGAACGGATGAGATGTGATAAAGCAAGTGAGTTACTCAGCCAGATGAGCAATAATGTGAAGGAGGGAAAAAGGATTTGGTGGAAAGGCAAGGAAATTGAGGGGGCAGTGAGGCAGAGGCAGGCACCCCAGGCAGCTAAGGACACACTAAAGGTGGAGCTCTTCATCTCATGGTGCTCCAAGTTTTTGCTTTGTTGTGTTTATTTTTGGCATGGGGGAAATTTTTACCATTTGTGTAAGAGTTACAGCACAAATAGGGCTGTGGATTTCGTTTTGGAGTTACTGACTTTGATCTTATATCCTTTTAGTGGTCTGGTGATCTTTCCCGCAGTGGCCCTTTCCCTGTCTGAAGCACTGTGATGTGACATCAGATGTCAGGGCATTCCACCCACCTAACCCCACACCAATCTCTTTCTATTGTCACATGTGTCTTTCCATGACATCCTGGTCCCTTACATCACAGGTGTGCCTTATTTTATAGTAACTTGTACACTTTTCATAGTTCCTCCCCACTCTGAAGCCAAAAGTTTGAGAGCAAAATCTTCAAGCTGTTCATCTCTTCATTATTGCCCAAAGTTTCTATGGTTGCTATATTAAACTGCGGAGAATCAAATAGGTTAGGATTGGATAGGCTAGTACAGAAAAAATAAAACAGGAAAGACAGTATAGGATAAGATAGAGTAGGGTGGGTAGAATGGAACAGAATAAAATCAGAACTGGCAGATATCTATAAAGTAGAGCATAATTATATTGAAAACTAAAGTTTGCATTAAAAAGCTTTGCAAAAGTTTTAAGTGGATTACTTATTGGATCAGAAGTGGTGAAAATTCTAACTGAAAAATCACTATATTGAAAACAAGAGTTTTGGTTTGTTTGTTCTGTTGTGTTTTTGTCTTTTGCATCCATAGGTTTGAGGTGGTGGTGGGATTCTTTTAAAGCATTTGTGTGAGCCTATGTAAACACCTAGACAGTATCTAAACAGCCAAAGAGGATATGGATTTTGTAATGGACAAGCTGCTAACCAATATTGCCCTTTAGCCATGCTTTCATTTTATTAGAACATAATAAGCTCAACTAAAAATCTTTTAATATGTCTGCATTACTTAACAGCCTGGGAATAATTCTAATTATTACTGAGTTTATCATTGTGACTGTGGTGCACTCTTTCTTTTAATTCCTAGAGACTATTTAAGATGCAAATGATGCTAGCTTTATGAATAATTGTTGGGATGGAAGATTCATAATTAATTTGACCCCTCCCTGCCAAACACACACACACACACACACACACACACACACACACACACACACACACACACGTCATAAAATAATTTCTTAAAAAGGCAAAATGATTTACATGGACATGGAATGAATACTGTAATACTTAGCAAAATCAGTATTGGCAACTGTGCAGAGCATGCTGGGTGAGCATAGAATTTGGCCTCACAGAGGCAGCTGGGCAGATGAATGCTCAGTGCCCACTGAAGGATGTCATTGAGAAAACTGTCTATATACAAGAAAGATTAATCACAAGAAGGGGACAGAGGCAGGAAGAGGAGGGGGAGGCCATAGGTTGAACAGCGGTCTAAGCAGCAGGTGGTAAGTGAGGCCAGGAGGATAACAGCAGATCTTAAGTAGATCTCCAGACAGTAAGTAAGATGCCTGTTTCTAAGCAGCACAGGATCCAGCAGGTTCCAGCTCTGGGAGTGGGAGTTACAAGGACCTAAGAAACAAGTAAGTTGGGTCTCAGGGTAGCAGCAGTTCTAGGAGAAACAGAAAGTGTTAGAGAGGAGAGAGAAAGTCCTGTGCTACCTGAGCCATAACCCAGGTATTATTCAAGCCTGAGATCTGATGGGATCAAGGTTCTGGCTCATGAACTCTATTCAGGGTGGAACTTGCTTGCATTTAGGTGTATCAGAATGGGGAGATGTGAGAGAGGGCCTTGTAGAAGGCAACAGCTGGTATGAACTTGAAACCCTTATATCTAGTCATTCAGCAGTTCCCAGATCTAGGTGATCAGAATGACCACACTTAGTCCCTTGGTCTTTAAAATGTTCCTCTCAGATGATGCTACTGATCAGCCAGGTTTGCAGTCCCTGCCCAAGGGGAAAACTCATCCTTGTTACGTAACATCTGGTGGGTAGCGGGGCCAACAAGCTTGTTTCCACATCTGCCAGTGAATCCTCCAGTTATTTTACTTTTAGGAAATATTACAAGAGGGGAATAATCTGAGTGGCATAAAGTTTTGTTGAGCAGCATTCTTTTTTTTAATTGAGGTATAGTTAATTTACAGTGTGTTAATTTCAAGTGTACAGCAAAGTGATTCAGTTGTACATACAAATATATACATATATGTATATATATATATATATTCTTTTTCAGATTCTTTTCCATTATAGGTTATTACAACATATTAAATAGAGTTTCCTGTGCTATACAGTAGCTCATTGTTGTTTACCTATTTTATATATTTTATAGTAGTACGTATGAGTATCATTCCTAAATGCATCAAAGGTACATAGAATCAGAATTCCTAGAGATGGGGTTCAGGAATTTGAATGCTGAAACTCCCCGTGTGATTCCTACTGAAAATCATGGTCCAGAG
This sequence comes from Kogia breviceps, assembly GCF_026419965.1. Taxonomy (NCBI): domain Eukaryota; kingdom Metazoa; phylum Chordata; class Mammalia; order Artiodactyla; family Physeteridae; genus Kogia; species Kogia breviceps. Next base: position 60,956,006 of record NC_081316.1, read on the forward strand.
TACGAACTTTTTGGACATTGGGCAGGAACTTCCCTACAGCGCCTAGCACATGTAGATGCAAATATCAATTTAATTGTTTTTATGTATTGTATTTTACCTTGTTTATAATGATTCATTATTTATATTTTATATTTGGAAGCTTACATAAAAGAGTTCAGAGAGAGAGAGAGAGAGAGAGAGCTGGGACCTAACATGCACATGATGTCTACAATATACCTGAGACTGAACTGGGTGATTTATATATATTCTTACCACTAAACTTTCATCAACATGTGCAAGACAATGCCTGGCATGTAGAGGACCTCACTGATGTCTGGGTTATAAGATTCACTAGAGAGTAAAAACCATATAATTAGCCAAAGCACTTCCTCTAGGATGGTTAGTTTTAATTCAATAAATAATCAATAACTAATAAGCACTTACTATTATTTCTAGGCATCACACTAGATGCTGGGGACAAAACAGTGCATCGTGTAATCGTGAGCTTCAGTCCACTAGGGAGACAGACATAAATCAATCATTGCACAATTAATCAACTAAAATTATGACAATTCTACAAAGAGAACGCACACTGTGCTTTGAGAACACAGACTAGGTGTACGGACCTAGTCCAGAGATGGTCAGGGAAGGTTTCCATCAGGAAATGACATTAAACAAATGTCATTGTTTATTATAATTAGGAAAGGAGAAGCCATGTTCTGACAGCATTTAAGAGAAGATACTGAGAAGAATGTTCATTTTCATTTGATTTCAACATATTCCCACTTTAGAAAGGGGCCAAACAATGTTTCTTTTAACATACTTCCTGTATTGAAGAGGTTATTTTTACAGTAACGTTTTCCTGGTCTATTCGCCCACAACTCCCGGGTACCCGCATGACTGTAATAAAGGAGACTTCCGTCTTGCTCACGTGCCTCCCCAGCTTCTCTGGGGTCTCATCCCAACCAACCTTCACATTCCCAACAGCATCTGCTGTTTGAGCCCCTTCTCTATTTCCTTTATGTCCTTCCCTCTGTGAGGTCATTCTAACTCCATGTCTCAGTTTCTCAGATTCCCATTTCTGCTCAGAAGTTTAATTCCATCCCATTCAGTGCAGCTAATATTTGTGAAGCCCTCTGGTATGCCAGGTTAGGTATACTAAGATAAAAGCATTGTTAAACTCAAAGATTTCCTAGTTTAAGAGAGGAGAGATAGATATAAACCAATAAATTACAACACATATGGAAGGTCTAAATATAAGCAATGACTGTGATGGTGATAATTATGATGATAGCCAAAAGGCACTACCTCCTTACTCAACAACAGATATTTATTGAGCATCTACTATGGGAATGATGAAAAATTGTTGGATAAAACAAAAAAGCTTTGTACTCTTGTGGAGTTTATAAGGGGAGTGAAAGACAATAAAGCAAACACGCAAATTCATAATTTTAAACTATGGTAAGACGAATGTACAAAACCAATAAGGAGCAGTGGCTGAGAGTAAAGGGGAAGGGATACCTACTCAGGTAGGGCAGTTTCTCTTAGGAATTACACATCCTAGGTAAAAATTGTATATCTGCAACTTCCTAGCTATGTAATCTTAAGCAAATTACTTAGAGTCAGTTTCCTCAAAATGGCTATAATAATAATATGTAGGTTTAGTGTAAGAATCAAATGACATAACGATTATAAAATTCTAGAGGATTTCTGGCCAGTAAACACTCAATAAAGCTTGTCATTGTTATTTTTTATATTATTACGTCATCTGTTAATCTTTCTGAGTTTCCAATGTCTCTTCCCTAATGTGAATTAACAACTCAGAGGACTATGAATATACTATGCATGATATCAGCTGTTACATCTGTTAATATGATTATGAAGGTATTCATATGACTATCATTATAATTCTTGATGTTGTTTAAACTCAAAGTTGTCCTACCCATAGCAAGTAAACTGTGAATGAAATATATATGTATATTTCTTCTTTAGGAAAAAATAACATAAGGCTGTGGTACCCAGTACAGTGGCTGCTAGCCACATGCATCAGATAGCATAAACAAGGCAGATATAGAATATTTCCATCATCACAGAAAGTCCTGTTGGACAGAAAGAATATAGGAATTCCAGACATCAAAGAAATACGTTGAAAAGAAGAATTCTATACACCAGATATCAGGGGTCAGATAGACCATTGAGGGCCAGATAGATCATTCCTCTGGAATATGTAATATTAACAACCCCTCACATTTGAGCAGCATCTGCAGGCTTCAAATCACTTTCACATCCATTACTTTATTTATCCTTACAACTACCCCTAAAGCAGGCAGGAAGGACAATATCATCTCCACTTTACACTTGGGGGGAAACAATTAACAGGAGTAGTAGCAGTGGCTGCTGACACGAAAGTTCACCTATGATTGTATATTGAATAAAGCTAAGTGCTTTGGTGTTTTTAATGAAATCATGGAGCTCAGAGAGGTGAGGTGACTTACGTGTAGACATTCAGTAGATCGGGGATGTGTTTTCCAAGTCTAGACCAGTGCTTTCCACCACCCATCTCTATTTTGTCTTGCACGGGTTGAGTTCCAGTTCTCTGTTATTACAGAGACAGAGTCCCCCCAATCTCTAAGTTGTCAGAACAGCATGTGCAGTAGAAGCTCATCAGTCAGGGGCACGTCTACTTCATCATCTTGTCTGTGCAACTTACAAATGGCTGACGCTCTCTGCTGCTGAAACAATGCAACGCATGAAGATGAACTTTAATTCACATTCAGCCTCTGTGTTCTTACCAACAGCTGCAGGAACAGCTGTTCCCCTCTTGGTACTACCCTCTCCCCTTTTTCCCCAGCTAACTGCTTCCAACTAGTGGAGTAGAGAAGGTGTTGTAGGCCTGGTCCTCTTCAATGGCCTCTCTCCACCTGTTATTATTCCAGGCCCTTCTTGTTCAAGGATTCAGGATTGTTCTGTTTGGATGATTAATTCTAGAATCTAATTGTTGCCTATTTCAAAACCCCATCTAACACACAAGTCACTGTGTTGTATGTAACTCAAAGCCCTACTAAGCAGATACAAGCCTTAAAAATAGTAACAAATAATCAAAATATGTTTATTGAAGGCCTATTATGTGCCTAGTTCTATACTGGGTACCAGGTTGACCCTGAATTTTCAGGCTCTGTGGGAGGCTTAGCTCCCACAGAGGACCACATATCCTATGGCTAAATACTTGTAGGTTATAAAAATCAAGCTGTTAAATATGTTCTGTCCTCCACCTGTAACAAATCTAACTTCATAAAAACCCAGATGGCCAGGTTCCACCTTAGAATCCTTGGGCTTCTCAGAGTTCCATGCTGGACTGTGGCTGTGTAGACCCAGCGCCCTGCATACACGGTCTCTTATCCATGTTGCAAGGGGACTCAGTTCACAAGCACATGGACACCTCCACCCACATGTCCAAGCTCATCCACACTGCACAGGAAGAGACTCTCATGACCACTCCTTCAGCTAGGGAGTATCCAGCAGGGGCTCGTCTTCCACTCTCGAACGGATGGATATGGGGGTCACATGAGCAGGGAAATGTGGATCTGTGTAATGCCCAGCAGGACATCAGGTATATAGCAAGACAGCAATCAATAATAGCTATTATTCCTACTATCATACATGGAATGAACTATGTAAAGTTCATTTAAAGAACTACATAGGGCTTCCCTGGTGGCGCAGTGGTTGGGAGCCCGCCTGCCAATGCAGGGGACGCGGGTTCGTGCCCCGGTCCGGGAGGATCCCGCATGCTGCAGGGTGGCTGGGCCCATGAGCCATGGCCACTGAGCCTGTGCATCCGGAGCCTGTGCTCCACAATGGGAGAGGCCGCAGCAGTGAGAGGTCCACGTACGGCAAAAAAAAAAAAAAAAAAAAAAAAAAAAAAAAAAAAAACCTACATAAACCATAGTATGCACAGCAAAGAGCAAATAATATATCATGTGGGTCTGACATTACCTCAATACTTTCTCACTAAGGACCTAGAAAAATCCTTACCCGGGAATAGCCAAGTCATTAGTCCCTTTTCTCTTTTTCGTTACCCTTGTGCTATCCTGATCCTTTATTATAGTTGACCATCCTCTCTGGTCCTTGCCTGTGAACATCTCTTTCCTTACCTCCGTGGACCAGTCCCATTCTGGCATTAAGGTTGTACACCAGTTATAGCTAATTCTCTTTCCTGTTTTCAATTGCCCACGTTTTCACTTTAAATAACAGAGCCTTTCTCGTGTGCACAAATACAGCCCTAGCTAATACTGTTTCCCATAGCACAAGTACTGGGCTGGAGTATGAGAAGTCCAGCTCCACTCAGTGCGCACTGCCACCCCAGGCATTTCTGTTTCTTTAGAATGCATCATGAAAGTATGTTGTCCGTATTTCTATATTACAGCTGTAATTACACGTGGTGGGAGGTGTGGGGACGTAAAGGTTATTTTTCTCTAACCTCTTAACCACTCTCAACACAACATTTTTTTCTGTGGTAAATGTTCCAGTCTTAGAGAACTTTTGTTTTAAAGAACAGAAACACGTTCAAGTCTTGTTTAAAAAGTCTTTATTTGTTTTTAATAGATTGAAAGGGTTTCCTGGAACCTAGGTATAGAAAATCTCTCCCCTCCCCTCCCCTCCCCTCCCCTCCCCCTCCCCCTCCCCTCCCTTCCCCTTTCCTTCCCCTTCCCCTCCCCTCCCCTCCCCTCCCCTCCCTTCCCCTCCCCTCCCCTCTCCTCCCCTCCCCTCCCCTCCCTTCTTCTCTCCTCTCCTCTCCTCTCCTTCCCTCCCCTCTCCTCCCCTCTCCTCCCCTCCCCTCCCCTCCCTTCTTCTCTCCTCTCCTCTCCTCTCCTCTCCTCTCCTCTCCTCTCCTCTCTTCTCCTCTCCTCTCCTCTCCTCCATTCTTCTTCTCCCCAGGTAAGACTGTTAACCCCTGGTTCCTAGAATATCGGCCTTCGCGAGGCTTTGGGTTGATGAAGTACCAACTGGGGCCCCATCTTAACAGTACTGTTTCAGTGCCCAACACCTTCCAGCTCCAAGTTCTTGAAAGAGAGAATCTCGTTGGCCTGTTTCACAGGTTCAGATGTCCAGCTATGATCCGATCAGATCAGGTCATGCCAACTCTTCAACTGTGACTGTATGACTTTAGAGAAGGGACTTGACCTTGTAGAACGAAGCCACCTTCCTTATATGTGAAGTAAAAATAATAATTCTTAGCTGTAGCAAGGCAATGGGATTGATAATGTTATCCTTTTCCTTTGCTATGCTATTCAGTTAATCATTCATTTATTTTATCCAGAAAAATGGATATTCATCATCCACTTTTCTTAGATTGTACTTAAACTATTTTTTTGCAAATTTTATAATACTTTTTGGAAAAATAAAAATATTAAACCACAATATTCCAAGAAAAGTATAACTATGAATGATTTTATAATTATAAATTAGCTGAGGAAAAGAAGAGAGTAATTGTAATTACTAAGTTAAACAATCATTAATACTTTGATTTAATTGTAGGTCCTTTAATTTTCTTATGGGAAAGCTTATTTTAACAATTTCAAACTCTTTTTTTGTGTGGTAAAACACTCATGAACCACAAAATCATATGACTTTTTTGTCAGCATCTCTTGATGTATCCCAAGACCTTGAATCAGTGGGGGAAAGAAGACCAGTCTTTTTTTTTTTTTTCCGGTATATGGGCCCCTCACTGTTGTGGCCTCTCCCGTTGCGGAGCGCAGGCTCCGGACGCGCAGGCTCAGCGGCCATGGCTCACGGGCCCAGCCGCTCCGCGGCATGTGGGATCTTCCCGGACCGGGGCACGAACCCGTGTCCCCTGTATCGGTAGGTGGATTCTCAACCACTGCACCACCAGGGAAGCCCAAGACCAGTCTTTTTCTAAAACCTAATATGTTCTCAGCCCCAGTCCATAAATGCTACACCTGCCATCAACTTTAATCCTCTCAGCAGCCAGGGAAGGAAGGCAGGGAGTTAGAATCCTTGCGAAAGATGATGAAACCAACGCTTCTAAAAGTTAAGCTTTCTGTCCAAGGTCACATCCCCTGTGAATGGCCAGGCAGGAACTGGGGTCAGGCTCTGTCTGCCCATGAAAACCTGGCTGTGATATCGTACGGCATCCCTACTTAAAAGTTCTTTGTGAAACTCTCATCTTCCTTTTCAAATGGGTTATTTGGTATCAGTTAAGTCATGGAGGTATAGCAATGACAGAAATTATCTGAATAAAAAATTTAGATTTTTCTTTCATAAAAGCTAGATTTTACCTTATTCCATGCTTTAAAGTTAATCTGTTCTAATATAACAAAAAGGAGAGAATCCTCTAGAATACAGGGAGGTGACTAAAAAATTATGACTTAATGCAGTCTGAAATGGCCACTGCACCTACACCTAGAAATGAGACATCGAATCATGCTTCGTCCTTTACTCTTCTGGAAAAAAATCTAAACATTGAATTTACAGTTTTTCATGGAGTACCTTCTCTGCCAAATGCTGTGCCCGCCATGAAGTAAGCCCTGAACCCATGGTCTTGCGTCCAAACATTTGCTCGAATAATGAGAACTAACTCTGGATCATTTTCTCTCTTTTGCTGATGAAATTCTACAATTTACAGAACTTATTAACATTCTTTACAAGTCTCAGGAGGATAAGAAAGTGGAGTTCAATGCAGAATAAATAACCCCGCTCTGCAATATTAAAAAATGATTTCCAGATTTATTCGTGCTGTGGAAAAGTGGTGGTAAAGGGGCAGTAAATGTTACTTACTGAGCACTCTTTGCGTGTAAGTGCTTCTCCCACATTACAGAGTAAAGCCCACACAGCCCTGACAGTACCTGAGAGTGTTAATTACTCTTTTGAAGTCTCTGGGTGGGGATTCTGAAATGAGGAAGGGGAGGAGCGGGGTAGTTAGTAGATACAGGCAATGTGGTTACTTGATTTACTGCAGACTCCAATCCTAGAGACAAGTTCTCAGGTTGGGCCTAAAACTGTCATTCTTTTCCCCTCAAATCAATTTTTTTGTTTGTTTGTTTAAAAATAATACCCACAGGCAATGTTGATATCTTCACTGCAGTCATCCTAGTACATGTTGTATCTGAGACAAGTAAAGCAGAGCCGTTATAGTTTTCTTCTTTTCATGCTAAGGCTTTAAAGAGAGGGAGGTAAAGAATTAAATGCACCGTTGATCCCAGAGCACCTACCAGGCATCATTCTTCAAACACAGGCACTGCCTAAAGACTCAAGTGCAGGAAGTGGCTGGGGTGACTGCCAGTTATTTGCTGTGTGACTTTGGGCAAGTCTTGCACCCTCTCTGAGCATCTGTTTTTTCATCTGTAAAGCTATGGAACTGTCTTGCTATAGGAGGAGGGAGGACGTGAACAGAGGTGAGACTTAAAAGATTTAACAGTTCATGAAGCATGAGAACTGAGTAATCAGAAAGGATGGGGACTTTAGCCCTAGAGCAGGATCCAAACGCATCTGCTATGCCATGTGTTAACACTCTGGGTGCTGAATCAAGGAGAGGTTAGGGGGTCCTAAAGAAGAAACAGGGGGCCAGGAAAAGGGGTAGCAATCAGCTGTCTTGGAGCAATAGCTATTTACCAATCTCAATAGAATTATTTGAGTATCTTAACAACCAATACTGCTATTTCTGTACATACCAGCTAAATAGCCTGGGTTTGAAGATTAAATTAGCTCATCTGTTTAAAGTGTTTAGCATTTGGCCCCTGCTCAGAGAAGTAGGCACCTAGCAGATGTAGCTTGCTACTTTCCTCTCCCTCCCTCTAACTGTCCATCTCCCAGCCCCCATGGCTCCCCTTTGCTCTACAGCATGATCATTCCGCAGACCCTGGGCTACATAGCCTGTCTCCCTTCATAATGGATTTTTGTAGGCAAGAAAAGTTTCAGGTTGATTCTCAAAATGTCTGAGTCAAAGTTCTTTTCCATGCCTTTGCAATTACAAAGTCCCACACGGGCTTTGGAATTGGCGGTGTGGTTGAGATTGTCTGAGACCAGAATTCCCAGGGTGTGTTGTGGCTCTGAGATGGTGGGGAGCAAAAACCACAGGCATCACAGACCTCAGTTTGTAGATGATGATGAGGCTTTGGTCAAGCTGGTTCCCCACTGAGCCTCAGCCACTCATGTGAATAAAAGGCGAGGTGTGGGGAGGGCTGGGGGCGGGGGAGGGGGTTGACTGAGATCAGTGGTTTCGACCTTGGCTGTACATAGAACCACCTGGAAGATTTAGAATACACTGTCTGTGTGCCACTCACAGAGACTCTGATTTAAGTGGTTTAGGGTGAAGCCTGGACTTTGGGATTTTTAAAAAGCCCTGGGCTATTCTAACGTACAGCAAAAATTGAGAGAAACTTGGGACAAGATGATCTTTAAGTTCCAGTCCTGCTCAACTAGCCCCTGATTCTGTATGTCCTTAAAGCCCATCAGAAAACTGCATTCCTTTAGTGTTTTTCTTAATGATCAGACAATAAAAGACTGAGAGCTGATGAATAAGACAGCTTTAGTGTTTACTATATTGATACCTTCTGCTGTATTATCACCAGAATTTGTTTGTGTTCAGGATTTGGGTTGTTCTGTCTTATTTTGTTGACATTTTGTGAAAGCAGACAATTTCTCATACTGAAACTAAAATGATGATTTAGAGTGATTCCAACATCTCCAAGGAATGACCAAGAAAGAGCAAAGTTAAGTTACTATGTGTAGTTGGCCTGACAAAATTGTCTTCTCTTGGATAGACTGTTCTCGTTAACTCCAGCTATTGCTGATTCCAGGGTTGTGCAAGGCTTTTTCAACAGAATTAAATAGAAATTCTTGTGCCTGGTGGATAATTATAGAGGGAAATGGTGAGATATTAAGACTCTAAGGCAAGCTGGTCTCTGATGGTATTAAGTTCCACAGGTGTTGGTTTCTCAAGTGACTTTTATGAACTACTAACCAGCAGGGTGGTAAAGGACAAGGGCCAGGTTCCGATGCATCTCTGCATTTGCTGTTCTGAAAGCAAAGGACTTGCCCAGTGCTAGTCTATCCTTTGATGTTACAGTTAACACATCAGAAAATATGAAATGGCAGCCATGAGAAACAGGAAGAATCTCAGAAGAGGAGACTGAAAGTCTTAGACAGGAATCTCATTTGGTCCTCTCCTTTCAGAGACAAGGAAGCTGCACCCAAGGAGTGGAAGTGACTTTTACAGTGTTACACAGCTAGTTACCAGGCTGAGCTTGAACTCAACCCAAGGTTAACTGGCACCCAGCCCAGGGCTCTCTCCTCATATCACAACAAGCCAAACGGAAGTGGGATTGAATTAGCTGCAAGAAAACTCCTGCAGCAGTGGCTTAAGTCAGAGATTTGCCTTCTGAATGTAACCTGATCAAGGTGTCAGGGGCTGCTTTTGGCAGCTGGTAATGCTATCAGGGACCCAGACTGTTCTCATTTTCTGCTCTGCCATACTTGGCATGGGCCTTGGAGCCCAACTACCTGGGTTCAAGCTCTGTCTTTATCACTTAACTCTGGAACCTTGTACAACACTTCATCTTTCTATACCTCAGTCTTCATTTTATTCAGCCCTTGACCCCAAAAGGTGATAACTGGTAAGGATATGAGATAATGGTGTTCCAGATGAAGGAACAGGAATAGATATAATTCATTGCACAGTAGAAAAAGCAGGTTATCCCAAGATGCCAAATTCCAGCTGAACCCTCTCCTCACACCAGGTGTCTTCCTGTGGCCTACTGAAGGGAAAATCTTGTGTGCAGAGGGTCAGGGCGGACCAGCCAATATTGTAAGCAGTGGTACAATGGGAAATTATCATCATATCTTTTTGTGAGACCCATTAAATAAGGGTTTGTTCTGTAACTCTTCAAGACATAGGAAATGGCCTTATCCTCATTGAAAAGAGCAAAAGATTCTCATTTTCTGACATAGTCAAAATGATGAGTGAGTGATGCTATGGGATATGTATAAATATGTCAACAAGTCTCTGAATAGTTTCATGTAAGCATGTTTTACATTACTCGTGAACATAAACTATCAGTGTTTACCTATTTCTTCACACTGTGTCTATTGCACTAATATATGTGTGTGTATGCATAAGAACGTGTAATCCTGCAGTCAAATTATTTTCAAACATTATTAAATCAAATTCTCAATATTTAACTCTCAGAATTCTGTTACTGAGCCATAAACTGAGTGTTGCTTGCCTGGGACATAATGACTTCTCCATCACTAGAGGAATTCAGGCAGTATCTGAAAATCCACTTGATGGAGCCGTGGTTGAAGCAGTTCAAGTTTCAGAGGCTGAAAAGGGGTGAGGAATTGGGGAAGAACTAGATTAAATACCCTTAAAGAGGATTTTATATTTTGTGACTGTGTAAGTGTGTGAAATACCATCTCACTTTATCATGTAGAAAAAGTTCTAGAATTTTCATTTAGTTATTTTATAGAGTTTTCCATTTTCTGCTGAAATTCTTAGTACTATTTTTTTTATTTCCTTGAATGCATTAAGCATTGCTATTTTTTTAATTTTTAAAAAATTTTTATTGGATTATAGTTGCTTTACAATGTTGTGCTAGTTTCTACTGTGCAGCAAAGTGAATCAGCTATATGTATACATATATCCCCTCTTTTTTGGATTTCCTTCCCATTTGGGTCACCACAGAGCGTTGAGTAGAGCTCCCTGTGTACAGTAGGTTCTCATTAGTTATCTATTTTATGCATAGTATCAATAGTATATATATGTCAATCCAATTCTCCTAATTCATCCCCCCCCCTCCCCCTTGGTATCCATATGTTTGTTCTCTACGTCTGTGTCTCTATTTCTGCTTTGTAATTAAGATTGTCTATACACGTTTTTTCAGATTCCACATATATGTGTTAATATACAATATTTATTTTTCTCTTTTCTGACTTATTTCACTCTGTATCATAGTCTCTAGGTCCATCCACATCTCTATAAATGACCCAATTCTGTTCTTTTTTATGGCTGAGTAATATTCCATTGTATATATGTACCACATCTTCTTTATCCATTCCTCTGTTGATAGACATTAGGTTGTTTCCATGTCCTGGCTATTGTAAAGAGTGCTGAAATAAACATTAGGGTGAATGTAAACAAACAGCTCACGCAGCTCAATATCAAAAAAACAAACAACGTAATCAAAACATGGGCAGAAGACTTAAACAGACATTTCTCCAAAGAAGACATGCAGATGGCCAACAAACACATGAAAAAATGCTCAACATCACTCATTATTAGAGAAATGCAAATCAAAACTACAATGAGATATCACCTCACACCGGTCAGAATGGCCATCATCACAAAATCTACAAACAATAAATGCTGGAGGGGGTGTGGAGAAAAGGGAACCCTCTTGCACTGTTGGTGGGAATGTAAATTGATACAGCCACTATGGAGGACAGTATGGAGGTTCCTTAAAAAACTAAAAATAGAACTACCATGTGACCCAGCAATCCCACTACAGAGAGTATACCCAGAGAAAAGCTATTTTAAATGTTCCTATTTTACACTCCACTATCTGCATCCCCCATGAGCTTGTTTCTTTTGTGTATTACATCTACTGATTTTCAGTCCTATCTCTCATCTCTTCTTTTGCGCTGTTATTTTTTTACTGAATTCTGGTCATTTTACATAAAATAAAATTGTGTATTTAATTTAAACTTAGGATAATATATATTCCTCCAGAAAATATGTACATTGACTTTGGGCAGATTCATTAGTGCCAGTGCTATCCTGGATCTGTCAAATTTGAGATTAAGATGTTTTGAAGCTAGACTTCATTCTCTTGGAGGGAAAATATACTTCTGCTTCACCATTACTCCTAGGTGTAGATCTTTAACTTCTCAACAGGAAATAAAGCTGTTTATCAGAATCATGCTTCATAGCTTAGGGAGCCCAAACTTCATTTTTGCCCTTAGTTCTAGGAATCTGTTGAATCTGTATATACAACTTCTCAGCTTCTTAGATGCCTGATCCAGAACCAGGAGACACTTCTAGTAGAAAAACTACCCTACATATTGGGCTCATTCCTCCAGATTTCCTTTTTTTTCCTGAATCTTAGACCTATGATAATTTTGTAGCACTCCACTTCCTTCAAACTATATTGTTAGTTTGGGTTTAGCTTTGCTAGTTATTCATAACAGGATGGTTACCAATATCTATCTCATCTATCTCATCTAACTAGCTAGCTATCTCCTGTATTGCAACTCATTTCTTTTCCATTAACAATGCACCTTTATGTTGTCTAAGTATATGCTGCTTTATTTAGACAGTTCCCTTTTTTTTTTAGCCAGTTCCCTTTTGATGGACATTTAGGTTATTCACAATTGTTCATAGCAAATATTGTTATGCATGTGTGTGAATATGTCCATAAGAAAAATTCTAGAAATGTAATTGCTACATATTATGAAATTGTCTTCTTAAAAAAATGTCCCAATTTACATTTCCACCAGCAGTGTATGAGAATGCATGTTTCCCCATAGGCTTACCACCACTAGATTTTATCAAACTTAGAAATTTTGTAATCAACTTTTAATTGTGCTTCCAGATTCCATTCTCTTTCCCCTCCAGTCCAATCTTTATATTATGGATGCATACATTTATAAATAATAAAATCTGATCATGTCACTTCCCTCTTTAGAAATGTTTTGGCTCCCCGCTGACAAAGGATGCTTACATTTGCACAGGCTAGCACTTCCTCTACTCTGTGCTATCTCCCAGCCCCATCTCCTGTACGACTCTACTGATACCCTACTAGCCATATTCAGGTTTTTCTAAATATGCCATGCTTTGCCACACCTTGGCACCTTTGCAGATTCTCCTCCTTCTCTCTGGAATTCCCTTTCATCTTTTACCTACACAGGAAAAGGTTAACTCCAACATCTTGCCCTCAGGTTGCACATTAATTCTTTTGAGAAACTTTCTCCTACACGCTTTACCGCCCCCATGCAACCCCCATACGCAGGATGCATAGTCAATTAGTCCTTTGTTTACATCACTGTTATTCCTTATAAATACCTCTCAAGTAGCCCTTAGAATACTGTGCATTATAAACTTGTAAAACTGTCTTCCCTACCATTGAATTATGAGTTTGTACAGGGCAAGAACTGTCTTAATCATACTCCCCACTCCTATGCCCAGCAGAATACCTGGCACAGAGATAATGCTCAAAAATAATTTTTTAAAGAGTAAATTCAGTACATGTTTACTCTGCAAAAATGCTCCCATTACAAGTGTTTTCAAAACAACCTCCAAGTCCCCAGGACTGGAAATTCTTTAAGAAAGTTCCGTTTGGCCTAGATTTAGCATTCAAATTTCAGACTGAACATACTGAAACTCAAGGGGAAAACAATAGAAGTTTGAGTTATTAGATGGAATTTGTAGTTTGGGCAACAGTTTTCTCTACAATACCTAAAACCATTTGTGTTCTTCAGTATATGACTTCAATGAAAATTAGACATTACTGGGAATTTAGGCCCCTGAGCTCTTCACAAAATGTGTACATTTTGGTAGCCCTGATTAGACAGCTCCCATCAAAACAGGCAAATGTTTTGCACTGAGTTTGACCCCTGGTATGGGACCTTTCATGTGTTTACTCTTCATACAGTCCCTCTGAAAAACTATACTTATTTTTAGACAGAATTTTGGCAGACAGGATTCTAACCCTGCTAATAGAAAATCTAGGAGAAGAAAAGTGCAAGTGATTTATTTGTTTTAGGAAAATGAATCTGCATGTTTACCAAGGAATATTTTATCACCCCAAGTAGATAGTATTTTCAGCCTATTTCAATGCCAAGTAGCACAGGACCCAGAAGACTGTAACTACACCAGCTATGATTGTAATCCGTGACTCATTTTCTCCCCTAAGGGGCTCTGATTTGCTATACCCCAGTGGCTCGTCCATTTGGAACCTACTGTGATTGGATTCTATTCCCAACTAGATGTTCCCATCTAAACAGCAAAGACAACATCCATCTCCTCACATGGCTACAGATACGATAATACCTATGATAAATATGATTTTAGTGTTATTCATTTGAATTCAATGCAGCTCTCAGAATCAGAGGGGCCTGGAATGGCAGAAAGTTAAAGACCTTAACAGTTGTTGAATTTTTCTCTACAACATCCCCACCAAGCGGTCATGCCACCTTTATTGAAACATCTCCCATGATAGGCAGCTTACCACCTTCCCTGACGTAATTTCAGAAGTTCTTCCCTTATATCATTTAGGAAGAAACGTGTTTATTGGTTGTTTCTACATAGGGACCCTAGGAGGAAATTTAATCTTCCTGCAGGTTTCTATCTTCCTTTTGCTCCTTCCTTTTTAAACACTTGAGTTCTGTCTTACATGTGCTGAATCATTCGTCATTCATTCTCCTGTCTAAAATGTCCATGCTCTTTTAAATTCCCCTCAAAGAGTATGGTTTTGAGTCTTCACCGTATTGGTCATTCACTATCTACATTATCCCAACTCTTACCAAAGGGCCCATTGGATGGATTCCTTGTTGGATGCATAAGAACCAGAAAACAGGAAAGGAGAGAAGCAGATTCTTCCATTTTTGCTTCCTAAAATAGCCTTTAATGATAGATTCTTTCTATGCATGCACAGAGATTCCCAAAACCCCTTTATTTACCTCTTCAGAGGGATGACCTTTTCCCTCTACCTTACTATGATCCTATAGAGACTACTTAAATTTTGATTCTCTTAGGGGGCTTTCTGTGGGGTTTCAATGAGATCTTGAATAATACAAGGGAATTGGGTGACCATGAAGTAAAAATTTCAACAAGGGCTTCCCCGGTGGCACAGTGGTTGAGAGTCCGCCTGACGATGCAGGGGACGTGGGTTCGTGCCCCGGTCCGGGAAGATCCCACATGCCGCGGAGCGGCTGGGCCCGTGAGCCATGGCCGCTGAGCCTGCGCGTCCGGAGCCTGTGCTCCGCAATGGGAGAGGACACAAGAGTGAAAGGCCCGCGTACCACAAAAAAAAAAAAAAAAAAAAAAAATTCAGCAGGCGCGGATTTAGGAGGTTTGGTGTTTTGGTGTCAGTTGGGTCCAAGTTCAAATACTGATTTTGCTTCTCGCCTATTCTGTGTTCTTAGAAAAGTGACTTTGTCTCTCTCAGCAGCAGATTCCTTATCAACAAAATGGAGGCAATCCTGATTATCATAATGGCTTATTATAAATTAGTGATAATACAGTATGGAACTTAATTCCTAAAACAGCAGATGCTTAATAAATCGGAAATGTAATTATTTAAAGAATGTTCTTCACCTTGTAACTCGGTTCCAATTCTGGATCTCTTACAAGATGTAAGATCTTGGAAAAGCCATTTAACACTTATTCTCATTTCTAAAATTGCATGACAGTTGGACCTATCTTCTAAGGTTGTTTTGTTTAATTAATTGAGATAACATACTAAAGTAGCTCTCACAATTTAATAAATATGATAGCTATTCCAGAAGTGAAAATTCAAGAGGAAGCTCTCTGTTTAATTTAGCCTTATATTCCCACCATGATGTCTGGCACATAGGAAGTATTACTTTCTGTAATACCCTCTCCATTACCCAACTCAAAATGATAGTAACCATCTCTCTTTTCATGTCAGCCCACACACATGAGCAGGACACAGCGTGCAAGTCCAAGGTGAGGGGAGCCTGTGGAGGTAGAAGTGGGCAGAAGTATGTAAAGTCCCTCCTCCAATACCAGGTCCTGCCTTCAAGGACATCCCAGTCCAATGGGGGAGACACGTCAAAATCTAATTGCATTGCAGTATTAGGATAAGGATATGTGTTAGAGCTAGTAGCATTAGGACAGACATAGTCAGCTCATGGGAGGGAAGCCTGGGGAAGGTAGGCGTGATCAAAGAAAGCATAACGCAAGTTCTTAAAAAATGAATAGGTGTTGGCTAAGCAGATCAAATGAGGAGGGGCATTTTTAAAAAAAGAAGAGAACTTTGCAAAGGCACGGAGTTGAAGGAAACAACGTTATTCATTCTGGGACGAACAGTTTCATAAAATTAAATGTGGGCGAACATGAGGTAACACATACTTATGGGGCCAGATATGAAGGGACTCATATTCTCTGTTACAGAATTTGGATTTTATCCTGTAAACAGTGGGTTGCTATCGAAGGCCTTTGGTCAAGAGTGAATGCATCTGATTAGGATTTTAGGAATACTTTGCTAGTAACTTTGTGGAGGATGGAATGAAGAAGTGGCAAAATTAATCACCAGAGGACTTCAATTAAGACTATGTTACTTTACCACCTTCTTGCTCTTACTCCTTAATGCACCTGAATCATCGGTGCAGAAATTCAGAGGGTCAGCTGTTTGGCAATAAAACTCCAAAAGGAATCAAAATTCCTGGAGAGAGAATTGTTGCATTTTCTTTCTTTCTTTCTTTCTTTTTTTTAATTTCACTTCTACTTTGGCAGGCCCCAAAGATATATAGAATTCAGCCCCTGGAAATCAGTGAGTAGCACCCTTGCCCATTTTCTCCTCTGCCTCTCCTACAATGCTTGCTCTTTTCACTGTAAAGACTGCTGGAGATTCCTGGTAATTAGCCTTGGCTTCATTGTTAAAACACCCCACCAGATTGTGTGCTGTCTCCTTCAAAGCTACTTCTGTGTGTGTGTTCATAGAAGTCGTCCTGCCCAGTTTCCCTGGAATAAAATGTGGGAGTGTGAGAGTTGTTTCCATGGCCACAAACTTCCAGAGCCAAGAATGGCTTATTCCAGGATGTTTCTGGAAAATGTGGTGATCTACATAAGGTATACAAGTTATGCTTGAGTTGCAAACTTCGTAAGCATGAGCATTGCAATTGGGCATGTGTGGCAAGTCTTGAACAAGGCCCAGAGTTAGTGTACCTGTCGTATGTGATGTAGATGCTGCATTGCATCAGGACCTTTCTCTTGCCAGAAACATGGTTTGTAGTTTAGCAAAAGTTGTCTCTAATGGTCTTTCCTAGAACAGAAGGTTTTTTGTGTGCTCATGTTATATGGAAGATAAATTCACCCAGCAGACCTGTTGGAGCCTCCCATGTACTGGAAATATGAAGGTAAATAAGACGATACATTATCCTAAACATTAATAATGAGTAGCCTACATTGAGTGCTTACTATTTGCCAGTTACTCTAGGAGATGCTTTCTACTTGTTACCACTTCAATGCTTTGAAAAGCTCTATGAAAGAAATCCAATCATTACTGTAATTTCATAGAAGAAAGCTGAGGTATACAGAAGTTCAATTATTTGACCAAGTTCACACAGCTACTAAGTGTCAGAGCTGGGAATGTACACAAATCCATAGGATTTAAACGTCTGTGTGGAAGGAGCCTGAGATATCAAAGAAGGCTTTGATGAGGGGAAGATATTTGAAAATTTTACCTAATAAATGACCCTGTAAAAAGAGACAGGGGGTGAGCATTTTAAGAAAAGTTGTCGAAAGAGCTGAAGTTGTGGAAGAACGATGCCTTCTACATGGTGGCTGTTCCATTGCATGGTACTAGGAGGAATTGTGAGATGTTCAGGCTGGCAGGAATGTATGCTGTTTGGAAGAGAGTGATGGATGAGACTGGAAAAGTCGTTTGCAGCCAGATTTTGAAGGATTCTATACAAGATGATAATGAATTTAGATTTTATCCTACAGCCAAAATTTCTCCCATGGATTGGTTGCAGAACCATCTGATAAGCCTTTTAAAAATACAAATATCAAACCACAACCCAGAACATACTAATTTATTTGGACAGTGATTATCAAATTTTAGTAATAATAAGAATCACTTGAAGTGCTATTACAAAAATACAGACATCTTACCTCTTTATTTTTACCAAGTTTCCCAGACATTTCTAATACACTCTAACATTTGAGAACGACTTGTCCAGGATAAGTAAGAATCTCTGTTTTAAAAAGTTCCCCAGGTGATTTTTATATGCTGCCAGATTGGGGTATTTACAGACCATAAACAGCAGAAAACTAATACAAATCTTGCTGTTATAAAAAGTGAAGTGTAGGGCTTCCCTGGTGGTGCAGTGATTGAGAGTCCACCTGCCGATTCAGGGGACACGGGTTCGTGCCCCGGTCCAGGAAGATCCCACATGCCGCGGAGCGGCTAGGCCCGTGAGCCATGGCTGCTGAGCCTGCACGTCCGGAGCCTGTGCTCCAAAACGGGAGCGGCTACAACAGTGAGAGGCCTGCGTACCGAAAAAAAAAAAAAAAAAAAAAGTGAAGAGTAAAAGTTATTATGATAAGTCATTAAAATACTAACATCATATTAAGGTTAAAACAATGTTAAGGTCTGGTATCAGAGAAAGACTCCCAGAATATCAATGTACCACTGCAGACACCATCTCTTTATTTATAAAATGGAAATAATAATAGGACCTACCCCTTGCAATTCTTGTAAGGTTAAAAATAGGGCCACACCCCAGACAGCTACAGGCACACTTTCTTTCACTAAAAAAAGTTTGCATTTAGAAAATTTTTAGGGCTCCCATGGTGACACAGTTGTTAAGAATCCGCCTGCCAATGCAGGGAACATGGGTTCAAGCCCTGGCCCAGGAAGATCCCACATGCCTCGGAGCAACTAAGCCCGTGCACCACAACTACTGAGCCTGCACTCTAAAGCCCACGAGCCACAACTACTGAGCCCACACTCCACAACTACTGAAGCCCATGCGCCTAGAGCCCATGCACCGCAACAAGAGAAGCCGCTGCAATGAGAAGCCCGTGCACCGCAATGAAGAGTAGCCCCCGCTCCGTAACTAGAGAAAGCCCGCGCACAGCAATGAAAACCCAACGCAGTCAAAATTAAATAAATTTATTAAACAAAAATTTTATATAGATGGACTTACATAGAATGTGCTCTTTTTTCAATCTGGCTTCTTTCTCTCAGCTTGGGTGTTCTGAGATTTCTTCTTGTCTGTACATATATTGGCATCATTCCTTTTTGTCAGGAGTGGTATTCCATTGTACAGATTTATGCCAGGGTTCATTTATCCATTCATGTATTGGTGGACATTTGGGTTGCTTTCATTTGGGGGCTATTTCAAATAAAGTTTCCATGAACATTCATGTAAAAAGGAAAATGACCGTGTGTGTGTGTGTGTGTGTGTGTGTGTGTGTGTGTGTTTGTGTGTATGTCCCTGTGTGCATGTATGTGCATACATACAGAGTAGTTGCTCAAAGACTCCTCCTTCTAACGCTATGTACCTACAACAAGTACTAGCCTTTCCTACTTCAGAATTGTCCCCATCCTACATTGGGAACGGGCCTGAACATTACTATATCTATCTGAACATTTTTAGGGTAAAAAATAAAGAATGAAGGAGCCACCACCCTATCTCTAAGCTAAGGAAGTCCAACTTTGACTCTCTGGAGGTCATCACCTTCCCTCTGTCTTAGCTTCAAAACCATCGTGACTCAGCTTATTATTTTTTCAAGATCAAATCCACACCCCTTAGCCTGTTTGAGGCCTTCTGTGAGTTGACTTAGTCTGCCCCATGTTCTATCACTCTCACTGAAACATCCAACCACCCAGCTTCACCAATATGCTTGCTTTTTCCTGAGTGCCCTTCCTATCTGGTCTTCCAGGTACATGCTTTGCTTGCCCTCCCAATGTCACCTTCTGCGTAGATCCTTACTGACTCTCCAGTATTTATGCACCTGTTCTTCTCTCCTTTTCTGATGCAGTGCTGATTATGCTGCACTGGGATTGATTGTGATATATCTATCTCCCTCCCTGTCTTTCTCTCTTTGTATTCGCAGAGGCTTGTACAAAATAGGATATAGTCAGTATGCAAATACAAGCTCACTGTCAAATTTCCAGCTAGTTTCTAAAACCTCAACTCTATCACAAAGATGTTGCAATCATGCTTAAATTTTGGAAAGAGCTGGAGATTTAATAAAACTAATTGTTGCCAACCTAAGCTGACCTCAGCTTCCCGACCTGAAATTGGTCCCTTTTCCCCTCTTTAGATGATGCTTTAGTTTCACTGGGAGGCCTTTGAGATTTCAAAGGGGGGCTCCCAGCTTGGGAAAGGACCAATCTATATTTTGGGTGAGTCATCACATTTCTTCCCTCTTGCAGAATGTTTTGCCTTAACTGGGGTTTAGTTGTTCAGGTCAGCATGAAAAATATTTTTAAATCTTTGGCATCCAATTAAAAGATCACTGAGATCTTCCCAAACAAACAATTTCAGGAGAGAAAATCTAGGCAGTCAGTCAAGGAATATTTGATTATTAAGAGCCAAGTACTCTTCTAAGCTGTAAAGCAACAGAGTAACAGAGGCAGTCCACATTTTCAAGAAACTTCCAAGAGCTGCAAGAGAATAGATAAGAGATCAGTTAGCAGGTTAATGCCAGGGTCCAGTTGAGGCAAGGAGGTGGCTCTTAGCTAGGACTGTGGCAGTGGAGATGGTGAGAAAGATCTCATTTCAGATTTTTTTTTTCAAATTTGAGTCAACAGGACTTACGAATAATTAATAATTAGGTCTGAGAAAAAGCAATCGGGAGCAACTTCTAAATATTTTCTTCTGAGCAGTTGAATAGATGATGTAGCAATTTACTCAGATGGAGAAGGCTTGAAAGAATCTGTTTTATGTGTTTGGGGGATGTGAAGAATCTCCTTCAGTCATGTTGTCTGAGATGCTTGTTTGACATCCAAGTAGAGAAATCGAGTAGGCAAGTGGTAATCAGTGCATGACTGGGATTTAAAGCCATGTATAAAGATGAGATATGAGATAAAGATAAGATAGAGAAAAGAACATCATCTACAACTGAACCCAAGGCCTGCCAACATTTAGAATTCTGGAAGAGAAGGGGGCTCTAGCAAAGAAAAATGAGGAGCAGTGCCTTTGGAGGAGGATGAATAACATAGGAGTGTGGTGTCATGGGAGCCAAAGAAGAAACTTTTTTCAAAAATAGAAAAAGGACAACAATGGGAGGAAAGTGCTGCTGCAAATAGAGTAAGATAGAGGATTGACTGTTGACTGTGTAACGTCTAGATCTCTGCTGAATCTCAGTGCCATAAATAAAAAATATGATTTGACATTGTGATAAGAGCTACAAAACAAAAGAACAGTAAGCTATCAGAGGAATTAATGAGGCAAATTGATATTGGAAGAAGGTCAAAAAATTACAGGAAATAATATACAAAGTGGGATATGAAGCATGAATAGAATTATCCAAGAATATACACCAGATAAAAGGAAGAGCACATGTGAAAGCTACAGATGGGAAGGGGATTGGTATTTTCCAAGACTAAAAGCCCAATATGGCTAGGCTGTTTGCAGCCAGAAGTAGAAAGGGATGAGAGTCACAAGATAACAAGAACCAGATCATGTCAATCCTTGTTTGCTGCCTTAAGGAGTTTGTCTTTTAATCTAAATGCATTTGACGATTTTTAAGTACAGGAGATACATGGTCTGATGTATTATTTTTAAAGTAGTATTGCTGCTTTGTGGAAAACAGGTTTTTAAGAGGCAAGAATGGAAGTTGGGAAACCAATTAGGAAACTGTATCAGTAGTCTAGACAAGAAATGATGGCGTCCTGGGCCACAGCGCTAGTAGAGAAGATGTAGAAAACAGGAAAGAATCAAATATATTTGAAAGCTGGAATGCAGATAATAATACCAAGTTCACATAGGCCTGTTGAAGAATAAAGATGATAATATATGTAAAAGGCAATCATAGGATCTGATACAAAATAATCATTTAATGAATTATGAAATTTCCTTTCTTAATTCCTGTATCCTAACTATGTTCCAAACATTATACTGAGCTTCTGAAGTTCACAGAAAGTACAGAGAATCGGGGCATATACAAATGGCAACGAAGAAAGATGGCTAAGAGGATAGGTTTGGAAACCATGCAGATATGAAGTTAAGTCCTGATTCTGCAACTCATTAGCTCTGTACTTAGAAGAGAGCCTTGCACATAGCAGATTTTCATTAATTTTTTCAATGGCAGTGTGATTATGTGACCTTGGACAAGTTCTACAATCCCTAAAACTTAGTATTCTCATCATTAAAATGGAGATAATAATAATAATACTGCCTCATGGAATTATAGTAAGGAATAAATGAGACCAGACATGTGATATTTACTGGAATATTAAATGAGGTAATGTATGAAAAAAACATCTGGCATGTAAGTGCCCAAGAAATTAGCAGCAGCTGTTACAACAATTGAGGTTACAACTACTACTGACACTGGTATTAGTATTGATTGGCAGTTAGCAGAGAGAAATATAACTATAAAAATATGCAGATTCAGATTATGAAGGGTTTTATATGCTATGGTGGAAACTAAAGTCATTGGTGCGGGACTTACTTTTCTAATGTAGGTGTTTACTGCTATAAATTTTCCTGTTAAGTCCTGATTTAGCTGCATTCCATAAGCTTTTAATGTTGTATTTATTTTTATTCAGTTAAAATATTTTTACGTCCTTTTGATATAGTCTTTGACCCATGGGATATTTAGGTGTGTACTATTTAGTTTCCAAATATGGGGGGATTTTCCAGAAGTCTTTATTTTTGATTTATAATTTAATCCATTGTACTCATAGAATATATATGATATGATTTGAATCCTCTTATATTGATTGAGGCTTGTAATAGGGTTTAGAATATGGTTAATACTGAAAAAAAGTATACTTGAAAAAGTGTGTTTTCTGCTCTTGTCACATAATGAGTCTACAAATGTCAATTAGGTCAAGTTTGTTTACAGTAGGCTGATCTACTAGATCCTTACTGATTTTCTTTCTACTTTTTCTATAAAATACAGAGAGCAAAGTGCTGGAATAGCTGACAATAATTGCAGATTTGTTTATTTCTCCTTGTAGTTCTATTAGTTTTTTCCTTCATATATTTTGAAGCTTCATTTCTTAGGTGCATAAATATTTAGGATTCTCATGTCCCGTTGATGAAACAGCCCCTTTATCATTATAAAAAGTCTCAGTCTATCTCTGGTAATCTACTTCTTCTGATATTAGTATATACTATACTTTCACTACAGCATCCTTTTGATTTTTATTAGCATTGCATTTTTTCTATGCCTTAAGTTGTAACATATTTGTGTTTCTAAATTTAAAGTGTATGTCTTTTAAGCAACATATAGTTGGGCCTCCCTTTTTTTATCCAGTTTGACCATCTCTGCCATTTAATTGACATTTAATGTGATTATTGACCTGGTTAGGTCTAAATCTATTAGCTTGCTATTTGTATTCTATTTGTCTAATCTGTTCTTACTCCATTTTTCTTCTTTTTCTTCCTTCTTTTAGATTAATTGAATATTTGATGATTCCATTTTATTGTTCACTTAGCTGTAACTCTCTCCTGTTATTTTAGTGATTGCTTTGGATTTTATAGTATACATCTTTATCAGTCTTTCTTGAACTAATATAACATTTTACCTAGTATAATATATATTACCTTATATATGATTGATTTATTTATGTACTTATTTATTATTTCTTTATTTTTATGCTTTAAAGGATTTTAAAAGTAGGGAAAAAAGAAAGAGTAAAGCACTCTTTCCAGTGCTCTTCATTGACAGATGCAGATTTCTACTGGGATAGTTTTCCTTTTGTCTGTAAGACTTGCTTTAACATTTCTTATTGTGCAGGTCCGTTGGTAACAGATTATTTCACCTTCATTATATCAGAAAAAAATAAAACAATATTTATTTTGCCTTCATTTTAGAAAGATTTTTATTAGATATAGAATTTCAAAGTGAGTTTTTCATTTCACTACTTTAAAGATGTTCCATTCTCCTGTGAGATCATTCATGTCAGTGTTCACCTGTATGTAATGGTTCCCACCTCAACTCTCTTTAAGACAATCTGTTTATCTTTTGTTTTCAGCAAATTGATTAGGCTACATCTTGGTGTAGTTTTCTTCAAGTTAGTTCGTTTGGGGATCATTGAACTTCTGGGATCTATGGTCTATAGTTTTCATCAAAGTTGGAAAATTTCTTTCTGCCCTGCTCCCTTTCAAGGATTGCAGTTACACATATATCAGGCCACTTGAAATTGTTCCACAGCACTGATGTTTTGTTCATGTTATTTTCAGTATTTCTTTCTTTTTGTGTTTCATTTCAGATAGTTCCCATTGCTATGTTTTCAAGTTTACTAATTTTCTTTTCTTCTGAGCTGCCTATTTTTCTGTTATTCCCATTCAGTGTGTGTGTGTGTGTGTGTGTGTGTGTGTTTAAACCTCAGACATTGTTTTACTTGTCTCTAAAAATTATATTTGAGTTTTTTATATCTTCTATGTCTCTTGTTAACATTTTCATGCTTTCTTCTACCTTTTTGAACTTACAGAATATTATACTATTTTAACATCTTCTCTACTAATTCTATAGTGTGATTTCTGCAATTTCTGTAATTCTCCTATCATGTGTGTTAGTTTTCATCGATTTTTCTCTAATCAGTCCTATTCTTCTGCTTCTTTACAGGCATGTTAATTTTTATTGGTTGCTACTAGTCATTGTGAATTTTGTCTGGTTGGGTGCTGGATGTTTTATATTCCTATAAATATTCTTGAACTTTATTCTGGGATGCAGAATCAAGTTAAATTCCTTGAGCACAAACCTAATCCTTTCTAGTTTGCCTAACAAGCAGGACCAGAGGAGGCTTTAGGCTAGTGCTAATTTTATCTCACTACCAAGGCAAAATTCTACCAAATACTCTACCTGCTATTTTACTGATTATGAGAAATTTTTACTCTAGCTAGTGGGAACAAGAACTCTTTCCAGATGTATGTGAGCTAAAGTGATTATTTCCTATTTTGGGGTAGTACTTCCTCTGTCCTTGGGTAGTTTTCCCACATGCATGTCCTGATCAATACTCAGATAAAGATTCAAGGACCTTCTGTAACTGTCTGGTAATTTCTCTCTGAGAAGCTTATTTTCTGATACTCTGCCTTATAAACTCTTTATCAACTCAAGTTGTTCTCTGTCCTTTGCCTTAAGCCCTTTCCCTGTGCTGTGACCTGGAACCTCCCTCCAGACAGTAAAGTCAGGCAATTGTAGGGATCCCCTCTTTTGGATTCCGTCTATCAGGGGTCACTCTTTAGCACTGCCTCCCTGATGTTAAGTGTCTGAAAACTGTTGTTTCTTATACTTCGTCCAGCTTTTTTTTTTTAGTTATTTTAGACAGAATGTTATACTCATCCCTGTTACTCCGATTTGGCCAGAATCCACAGATTTGAATTTGATAGTCTTAAACACTAGGTGAGGAGTTTACATTTTATCTTTTAACTTTTTAATGCAGTCAATTGAGAGCAGTTGAATATTTTTCAACTGGGGAGTAAAATATATATATCTTAAGAAATGAACCTGGATAATTATGGGGAAAATAGTTTTAAAGGGAGAGAGGCTAGGGGCACAGTGAATATGTATGGTAGATTCTAAGCTTTCTGTGCAAATCTAGGGAATAAGAACTTGGACATGTTAGCTTTCCCTTAGAGTGAGGAGGAAAGAATTGTGTTAAGTGCCTTCATTGATTACCTTCCTTTTTCATGAAGGAGTATGAGAGGAAAAATAAATAAATAAATGAGAGCAAACTAATAGAAATAGGCCTGAGGCTAATATGTGTTAAATTCACAGCAGGATAATTCTCCTATTTTAATAAAGATTTTTATTATTATTATTATTATTTTGAAATATCAGTGGCAATTTCACAAGCATTATCATCTCTTCTTCTTCCTCCCATCTTGAAAATGTGAGGGGAAAAAAGGCTGGAATTCTGATGTTTGCCAAATTCTATTTCAGATCACATGTATACTCACAGTTTTCTTCTGCACACATAATTCTTAAGATCACTGATAGGAAAAAGAATCTACCACACTAATATTTTCTTATTCATGTCTAAGCACTGTTCCAACAGACCTTAAAATTGAGCTGGACAGAGACTAAGAGAAACTGCACTTGTGAACAGACCTGCCAAGACCCCCTGGGGAATAAGCAGCTGATCTATTATTTATACTTTTTACTTACATTATTTGGATTTGCAAGATGAACCCAAATTCAATGGCCTCTGGGCACTCAAACACAGGAAAAGGCAATGATTTATTGACAAATAATGTTAACAGTACAAAGATAGTGTAGAACAAAGATGGTGATGGAGGTAAATAGACAAACTGCAGACCACTGGGGACAGTGTATTGGGAAAACAGGAACAAATTCAGGTTGTTTTCATTACATACACACAGAGCTAGCACCAGCCTAAGAACAGGGAATGAAGAATGTGGTATAATTTGGGGAGAAAGAGACAAAGAGCCTTTGAACATCACAATTAGAATACATGTGGTCTAAATCATAGCAGTCATTTACAGATCTCTTTTACACCCATCCCCTCTGCAGAGCCTTACAACATAGGTACGGAAGTTTTTCCCAGTTGCACAGAAAAGGAAACTGAATTTTATAGATAGTAAGTGACTTGTTCTAGATCTCATCTGTCTTGTACTCTGGTAAACAGTCCCTTCCCCTTGCGGAGCAGGGCCTCACACCTACTATCAAAAACCCCTATGGTTCTACTCCTAGGGCCACACAGATTCTCTCTGTGGGGTCTCTCATGCTCTATTGCAAACCTTTCTGTTTTATTTCTGAGACTCCAGTTTATGCCCAGATACCTCTACTTGGACTGGCTCTTCCTGAGCTTACATTCTGACTTTCTGTCCTACAAAGACATCCAACTCACCCCTGTGCTGAGCTCTGACTCTCAAGAGCCCAGCCTGGGTTCTGCATGACTACAAAAAGATTCAGCTACTTGGAGATATTCTATAAATCTCTACTATATGTGCAGGCTACCAGAATGGACTTCAGAGCCAAGACCAAGCTATGTTTAAATCTTGGCTTACTACTTCCTAGCTGTATGTACACCTGGGGCATGTCACTACACCTCTTTGAACCACTAGGTTCCCCTCTGTAAAACAAGGGTGGCATCAACCTGACAATTATTGCAGGGTTACTCAACCGTGGCACTATAGACATCTAGGGCCAGATAATTCTCTGTGGTGGCAGCTGACCAATGCACTGTAGGATGTTTAGCAACATCTGTGGTCTCTATTCAGTAGATGCCAGTAGCCCCACCATACCCCAAACTGTGAAAATCAAATGTCTCCAGACATTGCCCAAAATCCCTTGTCTGGCAAAATTGCCCGTGGTTGAAACTAATGGGTTATTGTCAGTATTACAAATAAAGTATATAAAATTCCTTGCACACAATAAGTGCTCAATAAAAGGAAGTAGTTATTATCAACATTATTGTTACCAGGATGATGCAGCTAGGAAATGTCAAGGATGGGTATCAAAATCATAGTCTCTTGCTTCCTGGTACAGGGTTTGTAAAATGAGGGATACACATCTATTTTATGAAGTCTGTGAAATCAGCAATAATGTAGTGGGCTGGGACAATTGATTCATGTTTTTAAATGGGCAGTTGAAAGGTACTTCAAAAAAAAAAAAAAGACATACAAATGACCAAGACGTATTCCAAAAAGAGACATAAATTTCAATGAAAAGGGGCTCAACATCACTAGTCATCAGGGAAATGCAAATCAAAACTACAGTGAGATATCACCTCACACCTGTTACTATGGCTATTATGAAAAAGACGAGATAACAAATGTTGGCGAGGATGTGGAAAAAAGGGGACCCTTATATTTTTCGGTGGGACTGTAAAATGGTACCACCATTATGGAAAACAGTATGGTGGTTTCTCAAAAAATTAAAAATTTAACTACCATATGATCCAGGAATCCCACTACTGGGTATATATACAAAATAATTAAAATCAGTCTACCGAAGAGATATCTGCATACCCATGTACATTGTAGCTCTGTTTAGTGCTATTCACAATAGCCAAGATGTGGAAACAACTGAAATGTCCTTCAGTGAATAACTGGGTCAATAAAATATCTATACACACAAAAGAATATTATTCAGCCATAGAAAAGAAGGAAAGCCTGCCATTTGAGACAACACGGATGAATCTGGGGAGCGCTATTCTATGTGAAATAAGCCAGAAAGGCCAATATTGGATGATATCACTTATATGTGGAATAAAAAGAAAAGAAAAGAAAAACACTGACCTCATAGAAGCAGAGAATCGAATGGTGGTTACCAGGGGCTGGGGAAAGGGAAATGGCATGATGAAGGTCAAACAGTACAAATTTTCAGTTATAAGAAGGATAAGTTCTGATGATCTGATGTACAGCTTGGTGATTCTCTCTGTTGCCACTTTCCTCTGGGCTATTCACATCTGTTGATGCAACTGAGACTCCTTCAGTTGATTCAGAGAAACTTAAAGGCAACAAACACTCAGAACCAGAAATTCCTGGTCCAACTTCCAGACTACTTTTACTAATCCAGGAAGGTATATGTGAAAGTAGGAAAGGGCCTCTGAGTATATGTTTTCATGCCTGCAGAGACCACCTTCATGAAATGTGCCCCAGCCTAGAGAAAGCAGCAACCAACATGTGGAAATCACAGTCTGGCTACACAGGGGACAAGGGTTTCCACCTGGTTTGATAGAACAAATGATAAATGCTGCTTTGGACTGTTGCTCAAGCTTCTGTTCATCACTTCAGTTTGGTAGGGAAAACATGCACCAGGATCTACAAAAATGATGATCACGTTGACTAATCCACTGAGTGAATGGAATAAGACGGAGGGTCACCAAGCATTTATAGCACTCCAACATTAGTGAGAGGCCTGGACAGTGCTGCTGCCCTCCTTCACACCCCCTACCTGCCTGGTCTCCCACAGCTCATTCTCACACAGCTCCAGAACATAGTGAGGAGCTACTTACCAAGGAGGCCAGCAGCTAACCAGGCAGCAAGCTGTCAGGAGCCCTCCCAGGTCAGATTGCAGAATGGAACAACACCCAAACACCATTTGGAAGAGAGATGACGACAGGGGAATGTGGCTTATTTTAAAAGGAGGAGGAAAAAGAGAAGAAAGGGAAGCAGTAGCAACAGCACTGAGCAAAAAATAAATGTTTTTGAACTCTATTTATTCACTATATATGTATGGATTTATTGTTCTTTTTTTATTGAAGTATAGTCAGTTTACCGTGTTATATTAGTTTCAGGCATATACATAGGGATTCAATATTTTTATAGATTATACTCCATTTAAAGATAGTATAAAATATTGGTTATATCCCCTGGGCTGTACATTACATCCTTGTATCTTATGTATTTTATATCCAGTAGTTTGTACCTCTTAATCCCCTTCCCCTATCTTGCCTCTCCTCCAACCCCTCTCTCCACTGATAACCACTAGTTTGTTCTCTGTATCTATGAGTCTGTTTCTGTTTTGTTACATTTATCAGTTTGTTTTATTTTTTAGATTCCAGTGAGTGAAAACTTACAGTATTTGTCTTTCTCTGTCTGATTTACTTCACTAATCATAATACCCTCCAGGTCATCCATGTTGTTGCCAATGGCAAAATTTCCTTCTTTTTTATGGCTGAGTAATATTCCATTGTATATATCTACCATATCTTTTTTATCCATTCATATGTTGATGGATACTTAGGTTGCTTCCTTATCTCAACTATTATAAATAATGCAATAACATTGGGTTGCATATACCTTTTTGAATGAGTGTTTTTGTTTTCTTCAGATATACACCCAGGGGTAGAATTTTCTAAGTCATGTGGTAGTTCTATTTTTATAGTTTTTTGTGACACCTCCATCTGTTTTCCATAGTAGCTGCACCAATTTACATTCCCAACAACAGTGTCACTTTTCTCCACATCCTCGCCAATAATTACTATTTGTTGTTTTTTTGATAATAGCCATTCTGACAGGTGTGAGGTGATATCTCATTGTGATTTTTGATTTCATTTCCCTGATGATTAGTGATGTTGAGCATCTTTTCTTTGGAAAAATGTCTATTCAGGTCTTCTGCCCATTTTTAAATCAGGGTTTTTTTTTTAACTATATTGACTTGTATGAGCTCTTTATATATTTTGAAAATTAACCCCTTGTCAGACATGT
The DNA here is from genome assembly GCF_026419965.1 of Kogia breviceps. Lineage (NCBI taxonomy): Eukaryota > Metazoa > Chordata > Mammalia > Artiodactyla > Physeteridae > Kogia > Kogia breviceps. The sequence goes on from NC_081316.1 coordinate 60,986,045, forward strand.
TTGAAATTATTTTTTTCATATTCACTAGGTTGTCTTTTCATTTGTTGATGGTTTCCTTTGCTGTGCAAAAGCTTTCAAATTTAGTTAAGTCCCATTTGTTTATTTTCCTTTTTGTTTCCCTTGCCTGAGGAGACAGATCCAAAAAAAATATTGCTAAGACTTTTGTCAAAGAGTGTACTGCTTATGTTTTCTTCTACATGTTTTATGGTTTTCATCTTACATTTAGGTCTTTAATCCATTTTGAGGTTTTCTTTGTATATAGTATGAGAAAATATTCTGATTTCATTTTTTACATGTAGCTTTCCAATTTTCTCATCACCACATATTGAAGAGACTGTCTTTTCCCCATTATATACTTTTGCTTCCTTTGTTGGAGATTAATTGACCATGTAAGCTTGGTTTTATTTCTGGGCTATCTATTCTATTCAATTGATCTATGTGTCTGTTTCTGTGCCAGTACCATACTGTTTTGATTGCTGTAGCTTTGTAGTATAATCTGAAGGCCAGGAGCCTGATATCTCCAGATTTTTTCTTTTTTCTCAATATTGTTTAGCTATTCAGGATCTTTTGTGTTTCCACACAAATATTAGGATTATTTGTTCTAGTTTTGTGAAAAATGTCATGGGTATTTTAATAGGGGTTGCATTAAATCTATAGATTGCTTTGGGTAGTATGGACATTTTAACAATATTAATTCTTCCAACCCATGGACACAGAATATCTTTCCATTTATTTGTATCTTCTTCAATTTCCTTCAACGATGTCTTATAGTTTTCAGAATAGTTCGTTCACCTCCTTGGTTAAGTTTATTCTTTGGTATTTTATTCTTTTTGATGCAGTTGTAAATGGGATTTATTCTTGCTTTCTCTTTCTTATACTTCATTATTAGAGTATAGAAAAGCAACAGATTTCTGTATGTTAATCTTGTATATTGAAACTTTACTGAATTTGTTGGGTTGGCCAAAATGTTCATTTGGTTAGTAAATACATTCAATAAAGTTCTTCATGAAAATGAAAAATGTGTCTTTTATTTTTACTTAAAACTGAACGAACTTTTTGGCTAACCCAGTACTTATTCTAGTGGTTTTTTGGTAGATACTACCATGTTATCTACAAATAGTACCAGTTTTACTACTTCTCTTCCCACTTGGATAGCTTTTCTTTCTTCCTCCTGTCTGATTGCTGTGGACAGGACTTCCATTGCTATGTTAAATAGAAATGGCAAGAGTAGGTATTCTTGTCTTATTCGGATTTTAGAGGAAAAGCTTTCTGTTTTCACCATTGAGTAAAATATTAGCTGTGGGTTTCTCATAAATGACCTTTATTAAGTTGAGATATGTTCCCTCTATACCAAATTCATTAAGAGTTTTTATTATAAATCGATGTTAAATTTTTTCAAATGCTCTTTTTGCATCTAATGAAATGATCTTGTGATTTATATGCTTTGCTTTGCTAATGTGATGGATCATATTGATTGATTTGTGTGTACTGAACCACCCTTGCATGCCTGGAATAAATTCCACTTGATCATGGTGTATGATCCTTTTTATATATTGTTGAACGGGGTTTGTATCTATATTCATCAGATATATTGGCCTGTAATTTTCTTTTTTCATAGTGTTTTTGTCTGGTTTTATTATCAGAGTAATGGTGGCCTTGTAGAATAAATTTGGGAGTGTTCCTTCCTCTTCAGTTTTTTGGAATAGTTTGAGAAAGATAGGTATTAACTCTTCTTCATGTTTGGTAGAATTCCTTTGTGAAGCCATTCAGTCCTGTACTTTTGTTTGTTGAGAGTTTTTTTTTATTATTAGTGATTCAATTTCAATACTAGTAATTGGCCTGTTCATATTATCTATTTCTTCCTCATTTAATCTTGGAAGATTGTATGTTTCTAGGAATGTATCCATTTCTTCTAGGTTGTACAAATTATCAGCATATAACTGTTCATAGTATTCTCTTATGATTGTTTCTTTTTTTGTGATATTGTTTGTAATTTCTCCTCTTTCATTTCTTATTTTGTTTATTTTGGTCCTGTCTTTTTTTCTTCATAATCCCAGCAAAAGGTTTATCAATCTTGTTTATCTTTTCAAAAAACCAGCTCTTGATTTCATTGATCTTTTCTCTTATTCTTGTCTCTATTTTATTTCCTCTGTAGTCTTTATTGTTTCTTTCCTTCTGCTGACTTTGGCCTTTGTTTGTTTTTATTTCTCTAATTCCTTTAGATGGAAGGTTCGATTATTTATTTGATATTTTTCTTGTTTCATGAAATAGGCCTCTATTGCTATAAACTTCCCCCTTAGAACTGCTTTTGCTATGTCCCATAGACTTTGGAAAATTGTTTTAGTTTTCATTGGTCCTGTGGTATTTTCTGACTTCCTCTTTGATTTATTTGTTGACCCACTGGTTTTTTAGTAGCATATTGTTTAGTCTTCACATATTTGTGTTTTTCCCATCTTACTTCCTGTAATTGATTTCTAGTATCATACTGTTTTGGTCAGAAAAGATGCTCAATATAATTTCTGTCCTCTTAACTTTGTTGAGACTTGTTTTGTGGCCAAGCATGTGATCTATCCTGAAGAGCATTCCATGTGCACTTGAAAAAAATGTCTATTCTGCTGGTTTTGGATGAAAACGTCATTATCTATTAAATCCAACTGATCTAATGTGTCATCAAAGATCACTGTTTCCTTACTGATTTTCTCTCTGGATGATCTGTCCATTGATGTAAGTGGTATGTTAAAGCCCCCTACTATTATTGTCTTATTGTCAACTTCTTCATTTATGTCTGTTAATATTTGCTTTATATATTTTGGTGCTCTATGTTAGATGCACACATGTTTACAAATGTTATATCCTCTTCTTTCATTGATTCCTTTTTCATTATATAATGCCCTTCTTTGTCTTTAACTGTATACTTTATTTTAAAGTCTATTTTCTCTGATATGAGTACTGTTACCCCAGCTTTTTTTCATTTGCATTTGCATAAAATATCTTTTTCCATTCCCTCCCTTTCAGTATGTGTGTGTCTTTAGCTCTGAAGGGAGCCTCTTGAAGGCAGCATATAGATGGGCCTTTTTTATTCATTTAGTCACCCTATGTCTTTTGACTGGGGCATTTGGTCCATTGACATTTAAAGTTATTATTCATAGTTATGTACTTATTGCCATTTTATTATTTGTTTTCTGATTGTTTTGTAGTTCTTCCCTGTTCTTTTCTTTTTCTTTTAGTTTCTTCCTTTGGGCTTTCATTATTTTCTTTAGTGTTATGTTTGTATTCTTTTCTCTCTGTTTTTTATATATCTCTTGTAGGTTTTTGACTTGTGGTTACCATGGAATTCATATATGTTGACTATAACCATATCTGCTTATTTTAAACTGATAGTCATTTAAGTTCAACACATTCTAAAAGTTGTACACTTTTTACTCCCCTCCTCCATGTTTTGTGTTTTTGATGTCATATTTTATATCTTCATGTCTACCCCTTAACTGTTTATTGTAGTTATAGTCAGTTTTATCATCTTTTGTCTTCTAACTTTTTTGTGTGTGTGTGGTATGCAGGCCTCTCACTGGTGTGGCCTCTCCCATTGCAGAGCACAGGCTCCGGACACGCAGGCTCAGCAGCCACAGCTCATGGGCCCAGCTGCTCCGTGGCATGTGGGATCTTCCCAGACTGGGGCACAAACCCGTGTCCCCTGCATCGGCAGGCGGACTCTCAACCACTGCACCACCAGGGAAGCCCTGTCTTTTAACATTTGTACTAACTTATTTAATTGAGTGATCCACAGTCTTTATTATATGTTTGCCTTTACTAGTGGGATTTTTCCCTTCCTATAATTTCTTGCTTTTTGTTGTAGTCTTTTCTTTTCCACTTAAAGAAGACTCTTTAACACTTCTTGTAAGGATAGTCTAGTATTGATTAATTCTTTTAGTTTTTCCTTGCCTGAGAAGCTCTTTTTCTCTCCTTCAATTCTTAATGATAACCTTGCTGGGTAGAGTATCCTAGGTTGCAGTGTTTTTTTTCTCTCAGCGCCGCAAATATTTCATGCCACTCCCTACTGGCCTGCAAAGTTTCTGCTGAAAAATATACTGATAGCCTTATGGAGGTTCCCTTGTATGTGACTCTTTGTTTTTCTCTTGTTACTTTAGAATTCTCTCTTTATCTTTAACTTTTTTCATTTTATTATGATATGTCTTGGTGTGGGTCTGTTTGAGGTCATCTTGTTTGGAACCCTCTGTGCTCCCTGTACCTGGATATCTGTTTCCTTCTTCAGGAAGTTTTCAGCCATAATTTCATCAAATGCATTTTCTACCCCTTTCTCTCTCTTCCTCTTCTTCTTCTAGGGGCCCTATGGTATAAATGTTATTATACTTGTTATCCAGGAGGTCCCTTAAGCTATTCTCATTTTTAAAAATGTATTGTTGTTTTTGCTGTTCTGAGTGGGTGGTTTCCACTATTCTATCTTCCAGATTGTTTGTGCTTTTTCTGTATTACCTAATTTGATGTTAATTCCCTCTAATGTATTTTTTATTTTAGTTATTTTATTCTTAGGCTGACTGGTTCTTCTTTATACTTTTAGTTCTTTGTTAAAATTCTCACTGTTCATCTTTTCTTTTCCTCAGTTTAGTTAGTATTCTTATTACTATTGCTTCCAGTTCTTTATCAGATAAATTATTTGCCTCTGTTTCATTTAGGGTTTTTCTCAGGGTTTTTTCTTATTCTTTTGTTTGAAACATATTCCTCTGTCTTCTCATTGTGTTTAATTTTCTCTTTATGAAATTGGGTGAAACAGTTACCTATCCCAGTCTTGAAGGAATGTCCTTGTGTGGAATCATTCCTGTGTACTCTGTGTGCGTCCCTTGGCTTTGACAGGAGAGCTGGATCTGAAGTGAACACAGGCTGCATCTTCCCCCAGAGTGTGCTGGAAGCTACTACCTTGGTGGGAGGTAGGGCTGGAGTTGGAGGGGCTAGAGCCAGAGCCAGGTACAAGCCTGGGTTTTTCCTATGCTCAGTGGACATTATTGCTTTATCAGAGGGCAGGACCTAAGGGGCTGGAGCAGGTGCCCTGAGGGAGTTGGGTTTCTCCCAGGTGTTACGGCAGTTTCTGCTTTGGTTTGGGATGTGCTGTGGCTTCAGGGCTTGGAGCTGCATTTCTGTGCTCGGGTCACTTTTTCCCCAGTATGTACACCTTGGCCAGCAGCTGGGTGGAAGTAGAGGAGTTGGTGCCACATCGCTGAGCTGGCCCTGCCTCCTGCTAAGTGTGCACAGTGATGCTTGATCTGGAAGTGGCTATCTCTGTCCTGGAGCTAGCCTCACTCCCTTTTGACTGTCTGCACCACAGCATGGGCTGGCAATGGCTGCCTCTGCCCTGGTCAGAGGCAGGGCCAGGCTCTGAGCCAGCTCCATTCCTTCCCAGTGTACACACTCTTATTTGCAACAGCAGCCTGCACCTTAGTGGGGAACAGCGCCAGAGCAAGAGGGGCCGGAGCAGGAGCCCGGTGAGGGCTGGGGCCTGTGCTGGGGTGGTCCTGGCGGGTCAACCAGAGCCCCAGGCAGTTTCCAATCTGCTGCCTCTGCACCGTGACTGAGAGGAAGCAAGTCTGTGTCTTTTTCTTTAAGAGCAGAGTCTTGGTTTCTCACAGCCCTCAGGTAAGTTCTGCTGGTTTTCAAACCAGCTAAGGGGGCTCATCTTCTGGTGTCAGACCCCAGAGTTGGGGTGCCCAGTATGGAGCTTTAGCCCATCACTCCCCAGGGAGGAACCCTGGGCCTTGTGATATCCCCCTCCTCTTCTGTGTCCCTCGCTAGGGATACAGGTCCCAATCAGATTTCTTCTCTTCCTCTCCTACCAGACTCCATGAGGATCTTTCTTTACAGCCTTGACTGTAGAACAGCTGTTCCGCTAGTCCCCAGGTCAATTTCAGCAAGAGCTGTTCTATATGTAGTTGTGGTTTTGATGTGTTCTTGAGGGAGGTGAGTCCAGCCTCCTACTCCACAATCTTGATTTGTAAACTCTATTATTTATAAGTTAAAATATAAGCGTTAATGTCTAACAACATGTATATCTAAAAGCATGTTTTGCACTCAGAAGAATCCTGTTCTTTTCAAGCTGGAAATCACAATCCTCTGACCCAGCCCACTCACTCCACAGATGAGGAAACATAACCAAAGAGATGGTTGACTGAGGTCATGGAGAAGCTTATGGCAGAGCCAACACTAAGACCTGGATTTCCTGAGTACCTATTCAGTGCCCGTATGTCCCCAAATACTGGGGAGAGCAGCCTGCTGTAATTGATTTAACTTTGGGTTTATTAAAAGTTGGAATATTTAAGTGATTTACTCAAGAAAGAGAATGGTTTTTGAAGTCACGAGACTTCTGGCCAGAAACACTAAAGTAACAAACAGGAAGGCCTCAGGCGGGTTTCTTGGTCTCTTGCTTATCAGTTTGTGCATTTGTAAAATGAGAATTCCTACTTGGTGTGGCTTGTGACAGGACACAAGGTTTTAATGGAGGTCATAGAGAGGAAACCTGCCTTGCTTGTCTCTTCCCCTGCCGTTTCCCTGGAAGAGCCTCATTAGCCCAGACGGAAGCCTGAAAACTTGAGATGTCAATCATTTCAGAAGCCCCACTGGTACCTTCTATTCCTAGAGAACTTAGCCTTTTGGGTCCTTAAAAAATCTTCCAAGAAGATGCATCTAGAAACACACACACACAATTCCTCTGACCTAAGATAAAATTTCTCACTTGATGATAATTGTGTCACCATTTTATTGCATTGTTGTACTTGCCTCTTTATAGGCTCTGACCTCTCACCTACTTAACCTCCTGAATGTAATGATAACAGCTAACATGTGCACAGCCCTACGTTTCACAAAGTGCTTTTATACCTGTCTTGTTGCATGGCCTTGGTAGACAGTCATCTTAGGTCTGGACCCCAAGTTCACTCTTAAATATTATGACCCTCTGAAAGCCTCAGACTCCTCATCTATCAAAACACAGAAAAAATATAAAAGTTACACTGACCTCAGAAAATGGTTGTTAGGATTAAATGAAAACAATATAATAATGACTAACATTTCTTGAGAGTGTATTCTGTGCTAAGAAGCACCATGCTAAGAATTTAGGGGCTTGGGGTTATCTCTTTATTTTAAATAGGAATCTCTAAAAGTACTCAGCATAAGTACTCAGCACAGTACTTGGAATGGAGTATGCAATGGACAAACGTTATCGGCTCATATCTTTTCTACCACTGATAACAACAGAACTATTGTTACAAGAAGAGTCTGAGGAAGGTGATGATTTTCAGAGGAAGAAACCGATTTTCTGAAAAGTTGCTTGCCAAGACCTCATCTTCTGCCAAAGAATTGAGGGGGAGGCCACAGTGCAGGAGGAAAGAATAAAGGGAAGGGAACAGGGAGAGAAAAGTTGTACTCCCAAAGAAAAAGTCATGAAGGCCAGCTGACTGGCAAGGAATGAACCTTAGGAGTTCAGCACACCTCGGGTTTACTGTGGGTGATTTCCTTTTTTTTTTTTTTTTTTTTTAACATCTTTATTTGAGTATAACTGTTTTACAATAGTGTGTTAGTTTCTCCTTTACAACAAAGTGAATCAGTTATACATATACATATGTTCCCATAACTCTTCCCTCTTTTGTCACCCTCCCTCCCACCCTCCCTATCCCACCCCTCTAGGTGGTCACAAAGCACAGAGGTGAACTCCCTGTGCTATGCTGCAGCTTCCCACTAGCTATCTAATTTACATTTGGTAGTGTGTATATGTCCCTGCCACTCTCTCACATCGTCACAGCTTACCCTTCCCCCTCCCCATATCCTCAAGTCTATGCTCTAGTAGGTCTGTGTTTTATTCCCATCCTACCACTAATCTCTTCATGACATTTTTTTTTTAGATTCCATGTATATGTGTTAGCATACGGTATTTGTTTTTATCCTTCTGACTTACTTCACTCTGTATGACAGATTCCAGGTCTATCCACCTCATTACAAATAACTCAGTTTCATTTCTTTTTATGGCTGAGTAATATTCCATTGCATATATGTGCCACATCTTCCTTATCCATTCATCTGTTGATGGACACTTAGGTTGCTTCCATGTCCTGGCTATCGTAAATAGAGCTGCAATAAACATTTTGGTACATGACTCTTTTTGAGTTATGGTTTTCTCAGGGTATATGCCCAGTAGTGGGATTGCTGGGTCATATGGTAGTTCTATTTGTAGTTTTTTAAGGAACCTCCATACTGTTCTCCATAATGGCTGTATCAATTTACATTCCCACCAACAGTGCAAGAGTGTTCCCTTTTCTCCACACCCTCTCCAGCATTTATTGTTTCTAGAGTTTTTTATGATGGCCAATCTGACCGGTGTGAGATGATATCTCATTGTAGTTTTGATTTGCATTTCTCTAATGATTAATGATGTTGAGCATTCTTTCATGTGTTTGTTGGCGATCTGTATATCTTCTTTGGAGAAATGTCTGTTTAGTTCTTCTGCCCATTTTTGGATTGGGTTGTTTGATTTTTGTCATTGAGCTGCATGAGTTGCTTATAAATTTTGGATATTAATCCTTTGTCAGTTGCTTCATTTGCAAATATTTTCTCCCATTCTGAGGGTTGTCTTTTGGTCTTGTTTATGGTATCCTTTGCTGTGCAAAAGCTTTTAAGTTTCATTAGATCCCATTTGTTTATTTTTGTTTTTATTTCCATTTCTCTAGGAGGTGGGTCAAAAAGGATCTTGCTGTGATTTATGTCATAGAGTGTTCTGCCTATGTTTTCCTCTAAGAGTTTGATAGTGTTTCCTTTGCAGGAGCTTTCTCTGTAACCGACGCGGACAGTCTCCCTGTGCTCCTCACACCAGCCCTGTTAGTAAATGTGACAAGAGAAGTTAATTTCATTTATGTCCTCGAATGGCATTGTTAAGCAGTCAGCTGTGCTGAATTTAACTCTTGTTTCCTTGTTGGGACGTTTTGCTTGAAACTAATTGCCCTGCTGAAGAGCTTTTTAGCCTAACACACAAAACCATCTTTTTCTACACTAGATTCATATAACTCTGACTTATTCTTTACACAGATGTTTACTGAACATAAGTTGTGTTCCAGATGCTCTGCTGGGCATTAGCTATCAGGAGATCTAGGACAAGCCCTTGAAGATCTCAGAGGTTTTTAGACAGACATGGGGGCTTATGTAATACAACAGAAAGCGCTTTGGCCGCTAATCAAGGCGCTGGATGTTAATATGGGGCAATAGGGAGCCACAGATTGATTCTAAGTGGGGAATTATAGGGTCCAGTAGCAGGGATGCCTCTGGAGACATAAGGAGGTTCTGGCAGTGATCCAGGCAAGAGAGGACAAGTGAGGAGACAAGGGAGGGACATCTAGGAGAATAAAGCTTGGTGGTCAGTTGCATTTGTCCAGCAAAGAAGGGGAAATAGTAGAGGAAGTCTGTAAGGAGAAGCCCTTGTGCCTTCAATGTAGTTATTGAACAAATATTCTCTAAGTACATAGTATGTGCCAGGCCCCTTGCTGGAGGCTAAGAATAGAGCAGTAAAGCTCAAAGAAAAATGCTAGGACAGGTAAAGGAAGGGGCCATGGAAGCATAAAAGAAGAGTTCCTGCTCCTAAAAGAACATGATATCCAGGAAACATCTGAGGGATGAGTGGAAACGTACTAGCTGAAAAGACAGAGGAAAAAGAGAGTAGTGCAGACAGAGAATACATCATATATACAAAGACCCTGGACCAGGAAGTTCAATGAGTGCTCCAGAGACTGGATGAAGCTCAGTGTGGATAATATGGAAGAGATGGAAAATGAGGATCAGAGGTGTGTCTTAGGGAAGGTAGGGAAGCAGAAAGAGAGAATTACCTCCATTTTCCCCACCCCCCTTCCCATGACTGGGGGAGTCTGGGATTCTCAAAGAGAATCTGTCTAGGGATGGAGTTGTCTCTCTCTCTCTCTCTCTCTCTCTCTCTCTCTCTCTCTCTCTCTCTCACACACACACACACACACACACACACACACACACACACACACACACACACATACACACCATGCTTTTTCTCATCTGTAGGCCTTTGTACCTACTCTTCTCCTTGCCTGCAATGCTGTTTCCCCCTTCTCTGAAATCTTTCCAGACTCTGAACAGTCTGCATTAAATGCTTTCTCCACTATGCTCTTATAGCACGGAATTCCCATTCTATCATAATTCTGGTTTATCTATTGGTTTCTCCCTCTAGACTCAGAATTCCTTGTGGGCAGAGGCTGTGTCTCATATGTCTGTATCTTCAGTATCCTACTCAATGCCTCACATAGTTGATGTTTATAAAAATGTTTGTTGATAGAATGAATAAATCCACAACTCATGTTTCTAATAAACATAGAAAATACTCTATTATCCCACATAATTCTTGACTATCCCAGGGTCACAGGCACTACTAGCTTAGAATATGCTATTTAACTACCCTAGACTTATACAAGGATAGAGCTAACATCACTGCATGTTTACTGCATGCCAGACAGACTTCTAAGTGCTTTATATTTATTAACTCATTTATTTCTCACAAGAACTCCACATTCATTTAACAGGTAAGGAAACCAAGGCACAGAGAGGTTAAGTAACTTTTCCAAGGCCACACTAGTAAATGGTAGAGCGAGTAAATGCTGGAGGTAGGAGTCAAACCCCAGCAATTTGACTCCAGATCAATGAAGCCTTATCAAAGCAACTTCACATCCATCATCTGTCCCCATTCATTCATCAGGAAACAACAATACGTATGTCTTTGTTATACATGAAGAAACCAAGGGTCAAAGAAATCAAGTTTGTTAGTTGTGGTGTCCAAAGGAGAGGTAACCAAGATACATCCCCATTCAACCACCTTCTGCAGCTATGCTTGGTTTCTGTATATGCCTGAAGACAACGCAACTTCCCCCAAGATTTTAGCCCCAGGCCTTCTCCCACACGCCCTGCTGGCAATCTTGGTAAGATCTTCTGGATTAAGGGATAATGACATCTAATGCTTGCTCAATATACAACCTAGAGGCAGAACTAGGTGCTCCATTTTCCTTCTTTGGACCCCACTATGGTTCCCTGTTGCTTTCCAAAGTTGGAAGCGGATAGCATGCTCCAAGAAATTGGTGCACCACACACGTGTACCCTCCCAGCATAGAACAGAAAGAATGAACCATCATAAGCCAAGAATTGTTTTGTTTCTGCTCTAAAAAAACTCCATCCATTAGTATGAGAGCTTGGTTATCTCCCTGAGGTTGCCATTTTCTCTAATCCATATGTCTGTTTCTTGAGGATTATTTCTGTTTTGAGGAGGGAGTTTTGAGTGAGCAAAGCATTGCACTGTGACAAATACCATCGATCTCACCAGGGCCCTGCATGTCACGAGACTTCTTATTCCTCTGAGTACAATACAGTCTCTTTCTTTCTTTCTTTCTTTTTTTTTGGCTTCCATTGAAATTCATATAAAAAGAGGCAGAGGCAGGGTCAAACTCTTTCCAGATGTAATCATTGGAAACAAATACTCTTATCTCAATGTCTTTAAATGTTAACAGAAATATAGTTTAACATAGAGGAAACTTTGGATTGAGGTGCTAAAAAGGAAAGTAGGGAAAGGTACCCAAACATATTCTTCATTTGTATTTGTGACTTGGATATGAACATTGGCTTCAGGTTGAAACTTGGCAGTACAGAAGTGTTTTAACAAAAAGTAATTTGAAGCAATAAAGAAGGCAGTTTGCCACTTTTATATAAGTAATAGAAGTTTTAAAAAGGCAACTAAGAAATAAAATCAAAACATTATTAGTTTGCGGATTTTTATTGTACTCTCATAACTAAAGGAAAAAGAAATGCCATTTGTCAAGGGCAAAATCTCCAAGACAGTTCTAAGCATGGATGGCCACAAAAAAAACCAACAAAAAGATGTAAGATGAATAAGTCTGATTCTCATGTCTGGAGCATGGAGTTAATAGTAAATAATTACAGCAAATAATGTTCACATGTTCTAAAAGCAGCATGTATTAAGCATTCATAATGCACTAGGTGGTAGAGGACAAGAAAAAAATACAAAGAGAAAAAAAGGAAGATATTACTTTCACTTTCAAAGGAGGATAAAAGCCATACACATATACGGCATGCCCATACACATACAGGGCACAGAAGTAAACATGAGCAGTGCTAAGTATGGGGATGGAGTGAAAAGAGTACCAGCTTTGGAGTCAGAGAGGCTTGGCTTTGATTTCCAGCTGTAATCCTGTATGATGTGGACAAATTATGTTAGATCTCTGAGATTTCACACCTACAAAATGGGATCATGTGCCTGGCAGAGTTGTGAAAAATTAATCATATGAGATACATATAAAACACATTTACCTTTGCCTGGCTCACGGCAGGCAGCCAGCAGTAACTGATTTCTCAACGCCCTGCTCCCCTGATCTGAGTATGGAACTAGCTACTATGATGTTCAAATAACGTTCTTCTCCTCCTTGCCATGGTGAAGCAGAAGCCAAAAGAGAGAAAATCAGTGTTTCCTGGGTAGCATGACTCTGTGTCTAATGCACAGTCACACAGTAGGTTAATTTCTTTTTTTTTTTTTTTTTTTTTCGGTATGCGGGCCTCTCACTGTTGTGGCCTCTCCCGCTGCGGAGCACAGGCTCCGGACGCGCAGGCCCAGCGGCCATGGCTCACGGGCTTAGTTGCTCCGCAGCATGTGGGATCCTCCCGGACCAGGGCACGAACCCGTGTCCCCTGCATCGGCAGGCGGACTCTCAACCACTGCGCCACCAGGGAAGCCCAATAGGTTAATTTCTTAGAAAGAGCTGGGTTGGATTTGGGCCTGTGTTTATCAGAAGGCCTCTCTACATAACAAACAAGGCCTTGATACTCAATACTGTAAGAAAGTACCCCCAAATGCCACAGTTAATAGGGGGCAATGAAATATTTGTATTCTTTTTAGTATTTAACATTGTTTTCTAAGCTTTGTATAAACAATACACAAGGCACTACTTTTACTATTCCTATCAAATGTCATTGTTTACTGAATGGATTCTTTTAGAGAAGGCTTTTTCATGGAATTAAATAGGAAGGGATTGATGAGAGGCCATAAGGAAACACCTGGAGCTTCCCCAGAGACAGCCTGCATCTGAATTCAGGAGTGAGAGTTTACCCAGGAGAAGGGAAAAAACAGAGCTGAGGAAGAATCTCTGAAGCTCAGAGGACACCTAGGTGCCGACACACACTAGCGAACCACAGGAGTCTGCAACATCATGCAGTTTTCCTGCCGAAATGGCCGTAAATGATGAATGACATGAGGGTAATCAAAAAAGAGCACTGAGTGTGATTTGCCATGAGGATCATCATTCGGGGAGCCCTGTGGGAATATCTATAACAGCAACAACTGGTGAGGTGCCATGCAAGTGCTTTATATAATTTACTGTGTATGTGCCAGGCACATGCATAGTGTCCTGTGAAGCAGGCAGAGAAGAAAACTCGAGAGAGGAAATAGAAGAGGCAGCAGTCAAAAGCCAATTAGACAGACATGGAATGCGAATGTCTGCTCTGCCACTTTCCATACATGTGAACTTGCTAAGCCTCAGCTTCTTCATTTACAAAAAGAAGATACAGATGATTACACAGCAATACTGATGTAAACATTAGAGATGGTGAATGTCGTGTCTAAGACAATCTTTGGTTTGGAATAATGGTGGATACTCTACAAAGGTGCATAGTAGGTCCTAAACTAAAGCGATGGATGGATGGATGGATGGATGGATGGATGGATAGATGGATAGCCAGCTAGACAGAAAGACACTGTAAGTTAGGTAAAATACAAAAGATGGCAGCTGAACATTCAACTAGGGGGCCTTTCCTTTTTCATTTTACCTTTTAAAAGAGCCCTGAAAGAGATATAAGACATATATGATTAATCCCATTTGAAATACAAATCAACCTCAAGCAGGATTTCAAATAATTTTCCGCAAGCTCATTCAGCTAATTTGATGATCCAACAAATACTAATTGAGGACCTACTCTGTGCCAGGTAGTGTTATAAGCATTGGGGGTACAGTATGAAAACAGACCAAAAAGAAAAAACCCTCCCCACATTGAGCTTACATTCTACTGGGAGTAGAAAAGAATAGACGACAGACAAAACGATTAATGTATGTACTCATACCTTGAGGAGCTGGCACAAGGGCAGTCATCCAAATCCCTGAGGCTGCAAGATCACCGTGACTGCCCTGGAATCTAAGACTGTACATCTCTACTACCCACAGACACTCAAGTAACAGGATAGACTACCCACAGCTTCAGCAACCACTTTCTGAACCCCATTTCATTTCTCTTAAAATTGCACATTTAACTGTGGCATGCATGTGGCAGGGATGGTACCAAAGAGCAGAGGTCCCCCATTCTGTTAAAGCCGGATCCCTGAGAAGAGCTGACCTCAGGGCCTTCAGATCAATGGGAAAACTGAGGTCAGTCTTTGTGCTATTGTGTTACATTAGTTGTGCTGTGGTTTTATAGCTTCAAGGAAGTGAAGCAGACAGAGTCCCTGACCTTGGGTGTTGACAAGCTAAAAAATAAAAAAATATACCCCGGACTACATGTGGGATCTGGCTAATATCACAGCAGAGTTAAGGGCCTGACCCTGGCCAACATTCAAAAGCATTGACAATATATTTGCACCCATGTCATGATGATGACTCTTCTGTTAAGCTCTTAGTCTACACCCAGGCCTGTAATGAGGGATCCAAACCACAGAGAAAACATGACCTGAACCATCTGTAAACCAAAGACAGACTTAAAATTCTTACCTCCTAATTATCTCTTAAACTGTCCATTTCTCTCTATTCCACAGCCATTACTGTGGAATTCAAGCGTCCATAATCTCTCACTTGACTGTTTCCACAGCCCTCTAACTGGTCTCCAGGCTCCCTTCAATGGTTCCCATTGCCCTTCAAAAAAGATTACGCCCCCATTAGCATGGTAAACAAAACACTTCACGACCTGGCCCCTTCGAGACACCAGCCCCACCCCTTGCCTTTCCCCTCTTTGCCCATGCCACAGCCATACTGAACTCCTTGTAACTCCCCCAACTATACCAGGTTCCCTGTAATGGCCAGAGATCTGTGTATGTCGTCTCCTCTATTTGGAATATTCTTCCTCCTACTCTTCAGCTACCCAGCTCATACCCATCCATTCTCTCATCTGAAATGCTACCTCCTAACATTTAATGTTACCTCCTTAAAATATCAGACTAGGTTGAAGGTTCTTCCCAAGTACTTTCATATAACTCGGCCTTCCCGATCAGTAAACATTAGGTGCATTATTAATTGAATGTACATATCTAAATGAATCAGACCGTCACCCAGAGACTCAGTGGCATAGTTGCGTCCTGGAACTTATATCACTAATCTCTCTCCTATTCACCCCAAAATTGGATCTGCCCAAGTAGTCAGTGTGCTGACTCACACTTAGGGGTGGTTGCATGGTGCCTTCGCCCTGAGCCCTGTGCTACCCATGGGCTTCTCCCTCCTAGGACTTTATTCCCATCCTGGGGTTGTATCTGTACATTTCAGTCAGCAGAGCTGGACCTCTGCAGCTGATTTCTTGTCCTTTCTGCTCCAACTCACAACTCACAACTCGGGCTTCTCTGTGAATTTTGCTTCCTGGGGAAAACGTTTTGACTCTTTCCTGATAAGTTATAAAAAGCACGAGACCCTCTGTGTCATTTTCCTGGTAGGGGCATCAGGGTAGAAGTCTAAGCAGTCCTCTGCTACTATATGTCTTCTAGAAGTAGACTCACAAAATCTTAAAGTAGTCATGGTAGAAAGACCCTAAAGTTTATTAAAGTCCATACTCCCTTATTTTATAGATATAAAATTCCTTGCTCCCTTCCTTGTTTTCCTCCTTCATTGCATCCTTCTCTTATTTTTCCTGCCTTCCTACATTACCTATTGTGTATCAGGCAGCGCTCTCAGAATTGGGAATTTAATCAGGCAGAAGAGATCAGTAAGCTTATCTTACGAAGCATATAGTCCATCCAGGCCTTCCAACAAGAAGCCAGACCATCATGACACTGTGTGCTAGGCGAGAAACTGTTTATTCATTTGGTTAACCATTTCAGGAAACGCAACACTGGAATAAGAAGTCGTGGGCTCCAGTTTTTGTGAAATAGTTGTGCTCTACTGAATGATTTGTCCTCATTTGGAATGTCAATTAAGATTAAGAAAATCAAAGTTTATGCTCAATAAAGTTAATATGAGAGAAGTTAATATGTTTTATTACTTGATAGTTTGGCACTGGGTCCAGCAAGCAGTAGATGCTAAATAAATATCTGTTAGACAATCTCACCTTGTTTTAAACACTGTTTCTCACCTTGTTTGTATTTACTAGTCTTTCTCCCAAACACCTTTTGGCTTGACCAAAAACATAAGTGTATCATCACAAGCCAAAAAGAAAGAGAGCAAACATATATTAAGTGGCAGATATTACACCAGGCTTTATGCTACTTACTGTATGTCACTTATTCTCACTGAAATCCTCTAAGCTGCATATACATCATTCTGTTTTTCAGATGAAAGAATTTAAGGCCTATAGAGGTTCTGTGCCTTTCCTGATGTCACACAGCTGGTAATTGTGTAGCCAGCTGGGGTCTGTCTAAAGCACTCTTTAATTGTGTACCATGGGATCTAAACAACCAGTGCTCTGGCATTGTTTTACACAGCTTTACAGGAATAAGAATCCCACCTTTTTAGGTGACCATTTTAATGAGTCGGGGATGATTTTTATGTTTAAATTCTGGCCTTCCTGTTAAAGCAATCAGTCTCATTACTTTGAATGCAAGACCAGTGTGTAAGCCAGTATCTTGAATTATACCTAAAACTCACCTCTATTTTTTTTTAAAATCTGCATCTCTAAGGCTCTTTCTCTTTCTCTGATTAAGAAGTCTCTGTGCCAACTCTCAAATTCTGACAGCCCTGATTTTTTATTACCTCTCATTTTCGGATTTCCTTTTAACTTACATCAAGTTTGGGCATATAATTTCCCCTTCTTTCATACAGTAACTCTAGTCACCCTCTCTGTGAGACCATTATACTTGGATTTGCTGAGAGGACACCCCTAGTCTCCTTCTCTGCCTTCCCACCCCCAGCATATTAGTTTGGCCACTTGATTTTAGATTATAGAAGGCAGCCTGAGGCAGCTTAAGAAAAAGAGTGGGATTTATTATAAGAAAAAAATTCTCTCGTGAAAAACAAGGTCAGGATTGGAGGTGAAGCTCAGAACGCTGCCTGGACTTTCTCCATCTCTCATCTCTGCCCCTCTCTACATGGCCACTTTATTCTTCTCCCCCAACGACTGGCTTTCTCTGGTCTCTTGTACACACGCAAAAAGACATGGTCATTTCCAGCTTCTAAATGTATATATTGCAATACAGCCACCTAAAAAAATCTAATTGTCTTGGTCCACCTTCCAGACTGCTAGAGAAAGAACTCTGAGTAGCAAGATGGCAGCGCTTGGTCCAAGCAACTGTGGCCAGGGAGGTTGTATTCTGATTCAGAGTGGCCTCTACAGGTCTACTCTATAGAAGCAGGAGTGGGCTTAAATAGAGATCATTGTAAACTGACCAGACACTGAAATAAGTCTGGTACTTTCCCCACATCAAATTATCCTTTTTTACTGCAGTCTGCTGACAATGAGGAAGGTGAAGCCAGAATCAGACTTAAAGATCATAGTGATCATTTGCAAAAACTGCCAAGGGGAGTTTGCAGTAATTACCATGAGGGTGGGAACCACACCCATGTTCATAGCTGTATTCTTAGTGCCAAACGTGGTGCCTGGAACTCAATGCAAATGGGAGATCTACTAATTAAATGATGCAGAAACTTCAAGGGGAAAATATTATTCATTACACACTCAAACTGGTACAAAAAGAAGAGTAAGAAATGAAGGAAAGGAAATGAGGGAAAATATTCCCCAGGTTAACATATCAGAGATAGCACGGGAGGCTATTCTCTGCCAGTCTTGCTCCAGTGAGGGATAGATAAGCATTTTCAGTGTCTAGGATTTTGAAAGTGGTACTAGTGCTTAGAGAAATCTTTTTAAAGATTTTGAGGCAAATCCTGCACATAATCCAAGAAGTTGTGCATATTTAAAAATATATGTGTTTGCAATGGAAGAGCCTTTCTCATATAGGCAAGCTTGAAAAGCTGAGCAATTCCACAAGCTTTAAATAATTAAGACTATTCTCTATATAGAAATCTTCATATTCTAAAGATCCACACCCCTTTGATTATTTCCTCTAGTAATCTAAATCACTGAAATGGAAATATTTTCAAAATATATCTACTTGGGGGATATTTTTTTTGTTTTGTAGAGGTTCTTAATTTGTTTTATTTTCTGTTATGTTTTAATCACAGTGTTTATTTGGAACGTATACACATTGCTCATCTGGACTTTATGTGCCTCATTAAATGGACAGAGATAGTAGTTCTGGTAGGGGTTGGGTAGAAAAAGAAAGTCATAAAAACATTCTTTGGATTGAAATCTGCTGCATGAGTTCTCCTGCTAAGTTGCTATTTGTTCCCAGTCAAGTGACTTTACTTACAATGAGAAGTTGGATTCAGTGATCTCTAAAATGTACTTACATTCTATTATCTTAACAATTTTTCAACCAAAAATTATTTATTGTTGAAGAATAATTATCTGGGAAGAAAATCTTTAAAATAGTTCTAAGAATGAGAAAGAGTTATGGGGGGGGTAATCTTTCTGTGGTATTGTCTATAATAGAAGAAATATAGAAATAACCTAAATATCCAATATCAGAACACTGACCACATAAATGGCTGGTCTTTCCCAGAGAGAATATGGTAACGTGATCTAAAATTACAATGTGAAAACCATGTAAAAACCTGGAACTTATACGTAAACATGCATTGAAAGGCTGTAAGCAAGGGCATGACA
The DNA here is from genome assembly GCF_026419965.1 of Kogia breviceps. Taxonomy (NCBI): domain Eukaryota; kingdom Metazoa; phylum Chordata; class Mammalia; order Artiodactyla; family Physeteridae; genus Kogia; species Kogia breviceps. The sequence continues at coordinate 61,005,017 of NC_081316.1, forward strand.
TCAAGTGTAATGTAACATTTGACTCAGTAAAACGCAGTATCTGAAAGTAGGAAGGAGATAGTACCACTCTGTCTTGGGGCAAACCACACTGGAAATAGGAACCATCTGGAGTATATTCAGAGAAGGCACAAAGGATGGTGAAGGAACCAGAAATAGCATCACACGAGGAAAATCTAGAGGAACTGGGGATGTCCAACTGGAAGAAGAAGAAACTCAGGGATTCAAACTTCTCAAGGGTTGCCATGAAGAAAGGGAGTAGACTGGTGTGTAGGGTCACATGGGAAGAGTTAGGACCAATGAATGGAAGATGCTAGAGGATCAATCTTAACATGAGATGTCAAAGAATGTTTTTTATAACTCAGGAGCAGAATGTGTTACCTCTGGAGAAAGTAGGTGCCCATTGTTAGAGATGTGTGGTATGCGTCTGCAGAGATGGAGACGCAGAAGGGTCTGAAGGACTGGATAGGGGAGATCAAGGGGGAACCAAGGGAATTCCCTGGTGGCGCAGTGGTTGAGAATCCACCTGCCGATGCAGGGGACACGGGTTTGTGCCCTGGTCCGGGAAGATCCCACATACCGCGGAGCGGCTGGGCCCCTGAGCCATGGCCGCCGAGCCTGGGCGTCTGGAGCCTGTGCTCCGCAACGGGAGACGCCACAACAGTGAGAGGCCTGCATACCACAAAAAAAAAAAAAAAAAAAAAAGGGGGTGGGGAACCAAGGAACTTTAAAGTTCCTTGCAGCCAGCCGTGAGGCTTGGTGGTCTCAAGAACTCTGGGAAAAGCAGACTAAAGGCAGGATGTCCAAGGAGAAGAACCCACATGACTCTTTTTCGTAGGGTAACTCTCAATGACCTGTTTAACCTCATGGTCTTCCTATTCTAGACCTACTAAAGCCACCAACACAATCTAGAAGCTATCTGCTTCCCCTGATAGTCTTATTTGTACGACCAGAGTTTCTGTTCACCCTAATATTTTTACCATCTCCCTTTACAGAGAAATTCATGAAAAAGAGTCCCTAACCTCCATAAAGAGCTCAAATGAGTAGATAGACCTAGGACAAATGGGTAAAAGTCTTTACATGTTTCTTTTTTTTTTCACTTATAACTAAAGAAAAACATTTAAAAGTCTAGAAAAATAAAAAGGTTTTTTTTAAGTCTATAATTCAAATATACCAGTGACCAAAGAAAGTTAACATTTTGGATTTTCCTTCTTGTCTTGTTCTTTGCTTTTGTAGCATAGAGATTCAATTTAACATAAGAGAGATCTTTCTGTGTTAGATCTTCCAATAAATAATTAAACAAGTTAAAAACTTCTCTTCAGTGAAAAGACTGAATAACCATGTCTCAGGAAGGTTGTAGAGGGAGGTGCCACCTTTAGATGAGAAGATATTCTAAATCAGGAGGTGACAGACTTTTCATGTGAAGGGCCAGATAGTAAATATTTTAGACTTTGCAGGTCATATGATCTCTGTTCCAACTACTCAACTCTGCTGTTGTAGCGCAAACTCAGCCATAGGCAATATGTAAACAAATGGGTATGGCTGTGAGCCAATAAAACCTTATTTATCAAAAGAGGCAGTGAGCCGGATTTACCCCATGGGCTATAGTTTGTCAACCTCTTAAACTAAACCAAATGGCCTAACTAAACCAAATAGCCTATTGGCCTTTAGTAGCTTCAAAGCTCTTATCGTAAGAAAAGAACTGTAAGCCTCATTCAAAACTAAGAAGAGTTCTGGCAGATCCTCAAAGCCAAGTTCAAGAAAGTCCATTAAGACAGGTCTCCTCAGGCAAACTCCAGATTTGGTAGTTAAGCCAGGAACCCAAGCTAGAAGGCTGAATAACAAACAGTCTTGAGAATAGAATAGGTTTAGAGAATCAAGACAAATCATTTGTACCATTTGAACACAGAATCCAGGCAAGAACTAAGAGGGAATATATGTAATGAATTTAGCTCAGTACCTGGTATATAAGTACTTGATAAATAGTGACTAAATTATTTGCTTCTCATATGTTTATTCATTCAGTCTGTGTAGTTATGCATCAGACACATATTGAGCACTTATTATATGCCAGGAACTCTGCTAGGTACTGACAGTATGACAATAAGTAACATATATAACAATACAAAACAATAAAGACCAGATTATTTGCTAAATCGTCACAATCTAAGCTGTTAAATGCTAAGGTAGAATTAGAAATAAGGTGGTGTAGGAACAATGGTAAGTGTACCCTTGAATCAGCTTTGGGTGGTCAGGAGAGGCTTTCCGGAGATAATAACTGAATGAGTTCTGAGCATGAATGAGGTCAGGCTGGTAAGAGGTTTTATGGGAAGTAGGGAGGCATGTTTTTCAAGGCAGAGGGTTCCTCATACTCAGAGGCCTGCGGGTGAGGGTAATTGCTTGACTTTCTAAAGATGCAAATGAGTTAGTAAGGCTGGGAAGGAGACAGCAAGCTGGGAGGGCAAGGAGGCTAAAATCAGGTCCTGGAGGACCCTATAAATCCTGGTGAGGAGTTTTGCCCTGACCCTCAAAGTGGGAAGCTATTTTAAGCAGAGAAGTACCTTGATGATATCTGCATTTTAGAAAGACCAGCAAAAGCGCATTTAATGCTACATTAAGAAGGTATTAAAACCTTGCTCGTTACTTCTTGCTGAGGGTTGGAACTGGCCTCAATATGTGGGCCAGAGGGATGTACAGTAGACATATGGGGTTTGGGTTGAAGAAGTAGCAGCAAGGCAGTTCTAATATTCGGTCTCCCTTTCCTTCCCAAGTCTGCCTTGCACTATGGCTCCATCAAAATGTGGTCAACTGTATTGCTTGCTCATAGATGTCTCCACCTCTATAGAAGTGATAACACTCCTTTCCTCTTTCTCTTTACAGGACTGTCATTGATAGAGCTTGGATTTGTCACGGAGTCCTTCTGCCCAGATAACGGTGGTGTTGGTGAGTTATATGGTTCTTTATTTCCCATTGGTCACCTTTGGTCATGAGCTAAGTTGTGGTCAGAGCTTGATTTGAATGGTACTTTTTATTCTTGAGCCCTTTTGTATTCATTATTCTCAAACCTCCCAGGCCTGTAGCTTGGATAGTCTGCTAGGCATATAGGTATTCTATACACTTTAGAGGTAAACTTTCTTTAGACCACCGGTGCATTGCTGAAGAGTTGTGTATAAACCAAATTTGTGAAGCAAATATAAAATTTACATCCTCTAGAGAAACTTGATGTTCAAAGGAATCTTGTTAAAATATGACAAATTAAACAATTTTTATCTGAAAAATTAAACAATCACTCCTTTTTTGTCTTCTTCAACAAGCGATCATTTATTCACGCTGGAAATGTATCTTCTGTTCAACAATGAAACTTTGCTGTCATAACTGCTTTGGTTTGATATGTTGTTGAAATGTTGATGACAAGATACAGAGTTTGCCCCAGATTGAGAAAAATCAAAGGGTAGATATTAAAATGAGATATTTCAAAACTGCTTGAAAAGAATTCTGACTTTCACATTAGCTACATTCCCATGGAAGAGCAGAATATATTTCCAGACGTGTTATCTATTTTGGTCTCTTCTTCAGAGCATGTTTTATAGTTTTTGAATGATTGGTATATTGTTCTAGTTTTTTGTTCTTTTTTTGTTGTTCTTTTTTATTTTTTTGAGGGAGGTTGATTTGCAGTTTTGTTTATTGGGAGGCACCTAGAGGTGTGTGATAAGAAGCTTGTCTTGTTTCTATAAAAAAAAGGGTTCATTCTGGAGACTAAGTTGTTTCTTGCTTTTTGCGTAAGATATTTTGTTGATGCGTGAATTGGGAATAATAAATGTACTCAGAAGGCACAGTTAACATAACACATTTTTTTATACCCACACATTTTGCCTGTACTACTAGCAATAATCTGGGGAAAACAGAAGCAGATTTGAAAAATCTAATTCACTTTACAATAATTGGTTCTTTTTGTGGTTTTCTTTCCCTGTATTAACACTTTGTCAATGTTTCACTACTTCTTCATGCACTCCTAAAGCAACAATATTTGGATTTTCTGGGGCAGCCATAACTTTCTATCCTTGATCCCACTGATATATTTGGAGTCTTAGACCTTGTGTTTTTATTTTTGGTTCCGAAAATAAAGTCATTATGTTCCTTCTACCAACCTGATCATATATTCCTCCATCCCTTCCTCCATTCCCATCACCACATATCACAAATGCCTTACTATTTTTACTTCTGGTTCTAAGCCAATTCCATTTCTATGTTCCCATCCAAGTACAATATAATCACTTTTGGATTGTTGGCACATTGTTGAAAACATTGGCGTACTTGAAACTTTTTCATTTGATAACATCATAAAAAACAAAATCAGAATTTCAATTACATTTGAAAAACATATTGTGTGCATCTTAAAATCCCAAAATGCCATTGCAAGGAACTTTTCTGGTGTGTCCCTCAACACACCTATAGGGAATTATTTTCATCTCTACCATGCTATTGAGTCCAGTTCAGTTGCTAACATTAATATAGGACAGAGCATCAAATGTTTTAGTGTAAATATTTATGTAACAGGGAAATAATATTGTACATTAACCTCATCTGAAGTCAGTTTTTACTTCTAGGGCAAGTTGGATAGAATGATTTGTCCATAATCTCAACAAAAATATTTCTGTAAATATTCTATGAAACAATAGAAAGATAATAGTACCACAGGAATGATTACCCTTTTTGATGATGTGTTTAGGCCTTTTTCCTCAGGGTTTTCAGTGCTCTGGTGGATTCTAACTTTTCCATGCAAGCCTCTTAAAATCTAAGAGAAATCATCTAAAAAGCACAGTCAGTGAATATTTTGTTTCACTTTAAGGCTAAAGTTTACTAACTTGGGATTAAGGACCAATAAATCTTTTCTCATCTGGCATTTACTTTTAATGTTAAATGTTCCAGTAGCCACTCAATTGGGCTAATATTTTAAATTTGTACTGATGCAACGTGAATGCTATCAAAATTAAATTATCCTAAAATATTCTGCAGTGGTGTTGCTATCACATACTCAATATAATTTTCTTAGTTCAGACACCTTGAACCACTGGTATCTAGCTTTAAAATGTATACCAATATCGGGAATACAAATTTTTCGTCTCAGAGATAAACCCAGTTCTTGGTCAGATATCTCTCAGCTCTAGAAGACATAGGGTTCTAATTACTACTCTTGAGTCTTTAAGTGATTCCCACCAGAGTAGGCAACTTGAGTTTAACCATTTGATAATGGAGTCTCCACAGACCAGGATTAAGGCAGGTGTGGAGGTGGCAACTATCATATTTTTTTTTAACTTTAAAACAGAATCAACTAGGAAATGGACTGTTAATTCAGGTACAGTGTTTGGGGGTAGTTATTGGTATACAGGGAGCGCACACTTATTTATGTGCAAATTAACTTTAGAAAACATAATAACAACATCAATTTATCTACTCATATACACACCATTTATTTTAAGTGTCATCGTGAAAATGTGAGTCTGAACCTTCTTAACACTTGGCGATTCTTTGGAATATTTTGGCCATGAGCAGTCATGTGTTGCATCACGGGGCAAGCCTAGCTTTCGTTCTTTTTAACACCTTTGCAAAGGATGGTGTGATTTCACAGCAAATGGAAAGAGACTACTATTTGATCTACATCAGCTGTATGGTTAAATGCATAGGTTTTTTTTTTTTTTTGACTTAATTGAACTAATTATCTCTAGAGATTTCTCTTAAGAGTCAGCCTTAGCCTCTGAGAGATAGACAACAGGCACCTAAGTGGTAGGTCTTCTTGAAACACAACTTGTCAACATCTACCTCTATTAGATTTGCAAATTCGTGAATCACTTGAAGAGGTTTGGTGATTTCCACTGCCTTTAATTACACTGCCTGGAAAGTGCAGATCATTCTCTGCATGCTCTAACTTTTTGTTATAATATGACATCGGAGTACAACCATTCTGGGGACATTTGAAACAATTAGTGTATATCAAAATTCAATGTAAAATTCAAAATGGGGTGCTACCACTGCAAATCTCTCACCCAAGATGTCAGTCTGAACAGATCTAACTTCTACCCACTGCTGAGTTCATATGCATACAGGCAATGACAATTCTGTCACAAATTGTTCCTCTTCCTAGGAGTAGTGAAAAAGTTCTTTCTGGCTTCCCTTGTAATACACATTCAGATTTCAGAATCATTAAAATACAAAAAAGTGTCCCTCTTAGAATTAAGGAAATAGAGCATTTAACATTCCAAAGGACAAATTTCTTCTGTATAAACACAGAAAAAGACCTATGCTGTGAGCATTCACTCCAGTACCTGTAGAGACAATTACCTACAATGTCTCTCTCTTCTTTCTCTTCCTCCTTTTCCCTCTCACCCTCCTATATAGTTTTATGTGTATGACTCTCTCCATCTATTTGTCTTTCTCTCTGGAAGAAAATAAGTTTATTACTGTTTGTGTGATGATTTGTATTACAAACTGTAATAGGACAGCTTGGGGTTAGAGTATCTATTCACTGTGAGTCTATGACTAGGGCAACCATACATCCAGCCCCAAACAACCTGTGTGTGCCTCTTGTCCCTGTGTCACTATTAACAGGTCTCTGTTTAGCTTGCAGAAGTATCCAGGTTTGACTGATAGATTGTATAAATGAATAAGGAACCCCAATCAAATCATAAAAGACTGCTTCTGAGCAAGTGCCTGTAAAATGTCCATGAATGCAGGTGACTGAGGACTGTGGAAGAGTCATTTTCTTCATGACAGAAAGAGAAAAGGAAACTGGGTATAAGTTACTCAAGGGAACTAAAGATGGGCATTTGGAGACCTCAATCGGGAAGGTGACGTGGACTCTTGCAGAGAGACCTGAGGGGCAAGAGATAAAGTGATGGTGGCAGGAGAGGCAAACCTGGAGCGTAGAAGGCAGGAAGCCAGGCCAGAGTCCCTGGGTGTCCCTGGGCTTCCCTCCTTCAGAGGCAGAAATCTGTGTGTTGTGAATATAACAGTGGCTCTGGTGCCCCTATTTTCCTCTAAGGTTTCCGTGAGTGCTTGACAGTGTTAATTTGAGAGATGTCATGTGCTCCACTACACAGCTACACACAGGCTTTTCTCTACTCTGAGGCTAGATTTCAAAAGCAGAACATTATACTCTTGGGAACCAGGATCACCCCGGGGGCCTCAGGGATCACAACCAACAGGGGAGGAAAAACTCACCAGGACACAGTCCTGGCCATTTAGATACTTTAAAACTGAGCCAGATTCCATGCATTGTTTAATGAGCAGAATATTCCCTTACGGTCCTTCCCTCTACATGTGCTTTCCCTCCCCCTACTCTCCCTTCCACATTTTTTCTATTTCATCTTCCAGCCTCATCCATTCTCCTACAAGCCCTCTTTCTCCACTAATTGCAATGCATCATACATAGAATTTGATGGCCCCCTCTTAATTTTAAAGATAAGCAACTTGAGTATCTTAAATTTTCTCTAGATGATATCAGAGGGGAAATGATGTTGATTTTGAGCTCAAATACTTAAAATTTATTTTACTTTAAATTCATATGTCACCAACTCTCTACGTAAAACTTACTTCTGTTCTGGTGTGTAGGCCTATAGTGATCTTCTCTCTCTCTCTCTCTCTCTCTCTCTCTCTCTCTCTCTCTCTTTCTCATAAATTGGCTACAATCTCTAAGCGTGAAGCTTGACAGCCAAGCTCCTTACAGAGGAGGTAGCCAGGCAAGACGTTGCCTACTCGGTGTGTGCTGCATATTGTGAGGGGGGTGGTGCTCAGATGGGCAGCAGGCTGTCCTAGAGACCATTCAGTCATCTCTTCAACAAATATTTACAAGGTGTCTACTGGGAACCAGAAGCTGCTGGTCCCTGGGGGTTCAATGATGAAAAAGTTGATTAGGTAGAACTCTAGGATGGAGTTTGAAGATCAATGAACAGCGCAGGTGTGGGAGATGGAGAAATCAGGCTTCAGAGCCTGACTCTGCCATTGACTTGTGTAATCTTAGACTGGCTTCATTGCTCTGATCCCCCACTTCCCTAGCAGGGAAGCACGTAGCTTCTCAGAGAGAGTTAAATGATTCATTTGAAATAATGTTGTATATCGTGAGAAGTAAGGATGGAGGGTCACAGTGGGTTTTCTGTTTTTTACAGACATCTAGTTTTTCTAGCACATTTGTTAAAAGTGTTTCCTTTCCGGTGCCTATGTGACCAGCTCCCAGTAAAAATCTTGGGTGCTGAGTCTCTAATGGGCTTCCCTAGGCAGAAACATTGCACATATGTTGCTGCATTTTCAGTGCTGGGGGAGAGGTGTGCTCTGTGTGTCCCTTCAAGGAAGGGAGAAAACATAAGGAAACCTGCACGTGGATTCCTCCAGACCCTGCCTGCCTGCCTTTTCCCTTATGATCCAGCTGTGTGTACTTTACTATGTCACTAGAATAAGTGTTAGCCATGAGTACAACTAAAAAATAAAAATAAAAATTTTCTTTCTGACTACTAACTGGTGAGGATGTAGAGAAATTAGAACCCTTGTGCACTGTTGGTGGGAATGTAAAATAGTGCACTGTGGGGAAACGGTATGACTGTTCTTCAAAAAATTAAAAATAGGTTAGCCGTATAATTCAGCAATTGCACTTCTTGATAGATGCTAAGAAAATTGAAAGTAGGATCTTAAAGGGATATTTGTAAACCTAGGTTCGTAGCAGCATTATTCACAATATCTAAAATGTAGAAGCAAGTGTCCATTAATAGATGAATGAATAAGCAAAATATAGTATACATACCACAAAATATTATTCAGCCTCAAAAAGGAAGGGAATTCTTTTTCTTTATTTGTTTTTAATTAATTTATTTATTTTTGGCTGCATTGGGCCTTTGTTGATGCGCACGGACTTTCTCTAGTTGCGGCGAGTGAGGGCTACTCTTCGTTGCGGTGCGCGGTGGCTTCTCTTGTTGCAGAGCACAGGCTCTAGGCACGCGGGCTTCAGTAATTGTGGCATGTGGGCTCAGTAATTGTGGTTCACGGGATCTAGAGAACAGGCTCAGTAGTTGTGGTGCACAGGTTTAGTTGCTACACAGCATGTGGGATCTTCCCTGACCAGGGCTCAAACCCGTGTCCCCTGCATTGGCAGGTGGATTCTTAACCACTGTGCCACCAGGGAAGTCCCAAGGAAGGGAATTCTGACACGTGCTACAACATGGATGAACCTTGAGGACATTATGCTAAGTGATATAAGAAAAAAAAAATGTCCCCCCTCCAAAAAAAAATTACCCTATGATTCCATTTACATGAGGTACTTAGAGTAGTCAAATCCATAGAGAGTAGTCAAATCCATATAGACAGAAAGTAGAATGGTGGCTGCCAGCGGCTGGGGGGAAGAGAGAAGAAGTTCACATTTAATGGATACTGAGTTTAAATTTTGCAAGATGAAAAGAGTTCTGGAGATGGATGGTAGTGATGGTTGCACAACAGTATGAATGTACTTAATGCCACTGAACTGTCACTTAAAACTGCTTACGATAGTAAATGTTTTGTGTATTTCACCACAAATTTTTAAAACTTGGGGAAAAGTCTTTTCCCTATTGGATTGAGTTGATGTCTTTGTTGAAAAATAAAATGACAGTATAAATGGGAGTCTTTTTCCATCTCTCTATTCTGTTCTATTGATCTATTTCTTGATCTCTATGTCAAAACCATATTATCTTGAATACTGTAGCTTTAGAGCAAGTCTTGAAGTGAGGTAATGTTAGCTCTCCAACTTTGTTCTTTCAGAATTGCTTTGGATATCTTTGCATTTCTATATAAATTTTAGAATCAGCTTGTGAATGTCTACCAAAAAAATAATCCTCTTGGGATTTTGACTGGGATTGTGTCGAATCAGATCAGTTTAGGATGAGTTTACATCTTAAGTAACTGAACATGGTATATTCCTCCACTTATTTACATCTACTTTAATTTCTCTCAACAATGTTTTATAGTTTTCTGCATAGAGATTTTCCACGTATTTTGTTAAATTTATTCCAAAATGCTTTGTTTTATAAACACTTTTAAATGAGATCTTTTACATATTAGCTACAAGGATATATAACTACAAGTAATTTAGGAGTATTAATATGGTACCCTACTATCTTATTAACTACATTTATTAGGGCTGATATATGTATTATAGTTTCCTTTGGATTTTCGATGTAAATGATTATATTATGTGAAAATACAATCAGTTGTACTCTACTGCAATCATCTTCCTTCCTTCCTTTTTTTCTTTCTTTCCTTTTTTTGGCTTGTTACTTACCAGTGTATCTCTATTACTCTCTATTAGGTATGAAGTTTGCTGTACGATTTCTGTAGGAGTGCTTCATAAGGTTACAGAAATTCTCACCTATTCCTAGTTTTCTAAGAATTTTTCCTTATCACGAGTGGGTTTTGAAATTTGTAAATTTCTTTTTCTGCAGCTATTAAAGTGATTATGTAGTTTATCTCCTATACTGTGTTAACATGGCAAATAACATTAATTGATTTTTAAATGTTAAAACAGCCTTCCATGATTCAATTTGCTAATCTCTCATTCAGTATTATTGCATCTATGTGTAACAGTGGTTAGTCTAATTTTTTTTATATTTTGTCAAATTTTGGTACTATAGTTATTCTGGCTTCATAAAACAAGTGGGAAGTTTATTCTTCTCTGTTTTCTGAAATAATTTATCTAAAATTGGCTTAACTTCTTTCTTTCATTTCTGATAGGATATTATTTCTTCCTTTGGTATCTGATAGGATTCACCAGTCAGAACTTGTAGATCTAGAATTTTCTCTGGGGGAGTATTTGATAATGAATTCAAATTTATTAGATATAGGACTATTCAAATGATCTGTTTTTTCTCAAGTCAGTTTTGCTAAGTTGTATTTTTCAAGAAATCTGTTGAATTCTTAAGTTATGGATAATCCTTTGAATGTCCTTTAAATGTCTGCAGCATCTGTAGTAATTATCCCTCATTTATGACTAATATTGGTAATTTCCATTCTCTCCCTTTTCCTTGATCCATCTAGCTAGACTTTTACTAAGTTTTTCAGTTTCTTCGAAGAATGGATTTTGGATTTTGTTAACTTTCTTTATTGCTTACCAATCTTCTATTTCCTTGATTGCTACACTTATTTTTATTTTTTAATTTTTTGTCTATTTACTTTGAATTTACTTTGCTATTCTTTTTGTGGCTTCTTAAGGTGAAATAAGAGGTCATTGATTTTTTTAAGCTTTCTTTTTTAAAAAATACAAGCATTTAAATCAACAGTTCCCTCTAAACACAGCTTTAGTTCCATCTTAAAATTTTTGATATATTGTATCTTTGTTAGCATTCAGATCAAAGTATTTTCTAATTTCCCTAATTTCTTCTTTGGTCCATATACTATTTAGAAGTATATTAACTATCAAATATTTTAGATATTTCTAGATATTGTGTTGTTACTGACCTCAATTTAATTCCACTGAGGTCAGAGAACAGCTCTATGTGATTTTGATCCTTTTCAGTTATGGCCTATCTTGATGAACATGTGCACTTGAAAAAAATAGCATTTGGGGGCTTCCCTGGTGGCGCAGTGGTTGAGAATCGGCCTGCCGATGCAGGGGACACGGGTTCGTGCCCCGGTCCGGGAAGATCCCACATGCCATGGAGCGGATGGGCCAGTGAGCCATGGCCGCTGAGCCTGTGTGTTCAGAGCCTGTGATCCGCAACGGGAGAGGCCACAACAGTGAGAGGCCCACGTACCAGAAAAAAAAAAAAAAAAAAGCATTTTGTAGTTGTATAATGTCCTACAGATATCAGTTAGGACAAGGTGGTTGACAGTGCTGTTCAGAACATTTATGTCTTTACTTTTTCTTTTTTTCTAGTTTCTGAGGGAAGGGTGTTAAAGTCTCCAGCTATAATTGGAATTACCTATTTATTTCTTTAATTCTCTCAATTTTAAATGTCTTCTCACCAGTGTCCTTTTTTCATTACAAATATAAATGTCTTCTCACCAGTGTCCTTTTATCATTACAAAGGGTCTTTCTATCCTTGATAAAGCTCTTTGTCTTGAAGTCTGTATCAGGCAGAGTCCAGAGATCACACAGCATTTGAAGAGCAAGTTTCATGTAAAGAATTATTAATTAGTAACAGCGGATTCATTACTAAGGGGAAAAGAGACCTCTAAGGAACACAATAATAGCTGATACAGGGAGCAGCCACTACCTCTGGGGCAGAGGAATAGTACCCAAGGAAGAGGACCCTGAGCAAGAGACTCAGACCTTGTTGGAAAGTGTCTGATTTGACAAACTGGTGGCAGAGAAGGTCAGTGAGGTACCACGGACCGCAGCTCTCATGTAGGAAAGAATGCACTAGCGAGCTGATGAAATTCACTAGGAAATTAATCTACTGAGGCATCACTGAGACTCACTGAAAGCTACCTTCTGAGGCACCAAATGAATGCTCCCAGAAGACACCTGCTAGGCTGCTTCTGAAACTCACGGGGAAGGTGCCTAGGAGGCACCTGCAAGAGTCACTGGATTGCCAGCTCATGTGCTGGTGTCTACTTGCTAAGAAGCCACCCACAAGGATGCCACTGACAGTCCATGGGGAGTGAGCACCACTGGAGGTCCTGCACACACACTGTGGACCACCACATGCCCTGGGAGAGAGTAAGGAGAAAAGCACACCAATCAAGGAGAGAAGCCTTTTCCTCCTGCAGTGGCCCTACAGCGCCCTCTACTGACAAAAGTTAACAGAACCGGCAAGGGTGAAATATTTACAGGGTCCACCTCCAACATCACAAAGCAGGCCAAGGAGGACGGATTTGGAGATGAGAAACAATAAATTATTTACTGGCAAAAGGTGTAATTTGTTTGATATCAAATCAAGCAAGTCCTGCCTCTTTATGTTTACTATTTGCATGGTTTATCTTTTTCTGTCCAAATACTTTCAACCAATCTGCATCTTTATATTTAAAATGCATTTCTTTTAGACAGCATCTATAGTTGGTCCTTGTCTTTTTTTAATCCTTCTGTCAAGTTTCTGATTTTTAATTGGAGTGTTTACTTCATACACATTTATTGTAACTATTGATATGGTTGGTTTTAGCTCTACTAGTTTATTAATTATTTTTCTGTTTTTGCCTCCTCTGTTTTTGCTTCTTTCTTCTTTACGACCTTCTTTGGAATTTTTTTTAGAATTCAATTTTTATTTTCTCTCTTGGCCTTTTAATATATCTCTTTGCATTTTTAAAAGTGACCACTCTATTGATTACAATATACATTCTTAAATTTCCTCTCTGCTTAGAGTTAATCTTGCAACATTTGTCATAATATGTAGAACTCTTGCAACCCCATAGGTCCATTTATCTCTTCTCACCTTCATTTGGGTTATAATTGCCCTGTTATTACAACTACATACATTATAATTCCCACAAGACAATGTTACAGTTTTTGCTTTAACGAGTCCTATATATATATATATATATATATATATATATATATATATATATATATATATATGTTAAATAAGAGATTTAATAGAAAAACCTAGTCTTTTATATTTACCCAGATACTTACAACTCCCAGTACCTTTTCTTCCCTCCTAAAGACTCAAGTGTCCACCTGGTATAACTTCCCTTCAGCCCGAAGAACCTCCTTTTATTATTTCATGTAGCGCAGATCCTCAATCAATAAATTCTCTTAGTTTTGTTTTATTTTAAAGTGTCTTTATTTCAGCTTTATTCTTGAAAGAAAATATCAGTTGATATTCTTATTCTGGGTTGTTTTTCTTTTTAGCACTTTAAAGATATTTGCACCACTTTCTGGACTCCATGGTTACTGATGAGAAGTCAGCAATATTCTGCATGGTTATTGCCCTTTATGTAATGTGTCATTTTCCTTAAGGTGCTTTAAAGGTTTCTCTTCATCTTTGGTTTTCAGCAGTTTGACTATGATTTCCTTAGATGTGATTTTCTTTATATCTATCATGCTTGCAGTTCTCTGAATTCTTGAATTTGTAAATTTATGTCTTTCTCAAAGTTTGGAAAAGTTCAGCTGTCTTAGGGTTCTCCAGAAAAGCAGAACCAATAGGATAGAGAGAGAGAGGTATAAAAAAGGGGAAATTTATTATAGGAATTGGTTCACGTGATTATGGAAGCTGAGAAGCCCCATGATAGGCCATCTGTAAGCTGGAGAGCCAGGAAATAACGGTGGTATAATTCAGTACATAGGAATCAAGGAACTGATGTCTGTGGGCAAGAAAAGATGGATGGCTCAGCTGAGGGAAGAAGTGCAAATTCACCCTTCCTCCACGTTTTACTTTTATTCAAGTTCTCAGCAGATGGAACAATGCCCACCCTCATTGTGGAGGGTGATCTTCTTTCCTTGGTCAACCCATTCAAATGCTAATCTCTTCTGAAAATACTCTCACAGACATACCCAGAAATAATGTTTTACGGTTATCTGGTCATCCTTTAGCCCAGTCAAGTTGACACATGGTATTAACCATGCCATGAGCCATGATATCTTTAAGTAATTTTTCTGCCCCTTTCTTTCTTTCCCCTCCTTCTGGATATTCAGAAGGAAACCTTTTGTTATTGTCCTAGTTCCTTTGAGTCTCCTTTCATTTATTTCAATAGTTTTTTCCTCCCTACTCTCAGTTCGGATAATATCTAGACTCTTTCTTCCATCATCTCCATTCTGTTAAGTCCACCCAGGGAATTTTTATTTCACAGATTGTATTTTTCACTTTGAGAATTTCCATTTGATTATTAGATTCATTTATTTCTTTATTGAGATTGTGTGTCTTTTCATTCACCACAACCATATTTTCTCCACTTCACTAAGCATAGTTAAAATGGCTTCTTTAAAACGCTTGTCTGCTAATTCCAACCCTTGGGTCATCTTAGAGTTGATTTCAGTGGGTTGTCTTTCCTCTTGCAACGGGACTACAATTTTCTGTTTCTTGGTACATCTAGTCATTTTGGATTTTATTCTGGTCATTGTGATTATTATGTTGTGGAACCTCTAGATTCAGTTACAGTTCTGAAGAGTGCTGATATTTTTAACAATTAACTTGGGGTCTCAGTCAGGGTTCTCCCAAGAAACAGAACCAATACATATGATTATGATAAAAGAGATGTATTTTAAGGAATTAGGTCACAAAATTACAGGGTTGGCAAATCTGAAATCTGGAGGCTGGAGGCTGGAAACTCAGGTGGGATTTGATGTGCAGTCTTGAGGCAGAATTCCTTCCTCTCCATGAAATCTCAGTTTTTGCTCTGAAGGCCTTCAGCTGATGGGATGAGGCCCACCAGCATTATCAAGTGTAATCCCCTTTAGCTTAAGTCAATCCATTGTAGATATTAACCATGTCTACAAAATAGCTTCACAACAGCACCTAGATTAGTATTTGATTAAGTAACTGCAAACTATAACTTAGCCTAATTGACATCTAAGACTAACCGTCACACTTGGTTAGACTCACACTGCAAAGTTGCACACTTGTAGTAGACGTGCATTCTTTAAGCCTTAAGTACAAGCTACTTTCAGCTTGCCCCACACATGTAGGAATAAGCCGGAGACTTGAACACAGTTTATAAACACACTTTGGCTCTCTTTTCTGAGATTCCTCTCTCACTTTTCAGGGGCTGTGGTCACCCTGAACTCTTTTACTTTGTTCTTCAAGCTGGAAGGACTGGGTGTTTTGTATCATAGGTTTACCCACTCAGCATAACATCAGTTTGGCTAGTCCTCAGGTTAAATGCCGTAAAAATGAAAAACATACCCCAGACTACACCCTTCTTTCAAATTTTTTGTTTCCCTCCAGAATCCACCTGCTATTTTGTCACTTTCTAGTGCCTGCACATCATTGTTTTGATTTTCATTCTTGCTTTTGTATTTAGCCCACAGTTTACAGATGCGACCTGTGGAAGGGTAGGATCTGGTAGGAATTTACTTGGCTATACTGAAAGCAGAAACCTCACAGACATTGTGACTATTAAATGAGACAATGAAAGAAAAAGCTCAACTCATTTCTGGCACGTGGTGAGTGATCAATAAATGATAGCTATTATTATTTATTAAGATGAGCAGCTCACAGAGTAGTTGTTCTGGTTAAACATTTGGTTCAAAGCCAAACTCTAGATGGCTCTAAAGGTTCAGGGGGCAGCAAATCTCCAGATTCCTCAGGAGATTGGCTGAGGAAAATTAGGAGCAAGGCAGGACGTCGGGGTCATAGCCAAAGTTATTTTCCAAGGCTCTTTCCAGCTCCTTCCAGGTACTAGTGCTAATTGGGGAACTGAGGCAACCATCCCACTGCAAAACTGAAACTAATCCAGAAATTTTTCTAAGAGCAATAAGAGAAAACTGGGGCTTGGCAAGCACTCAAGACTAGACTATGCGCCCACTACTATAATGTAATCAGGGCAAGGATTTTTGTCTGGTTTATTAATGTATGTATTTCCCAGAGTCCAGCCCCATGCTTGGAACATAGTGGGAACTCCATAAACGGTTGACGGAATGGATGAAAATTCAGAGAGAAAGACGTCTTTGAACTTCTACTGGATGAGTTTGAATGTGCTCTTCTGAAGGAAGATGTGCTCAGAGGAGAAGAAAGCTGAGTCTGTGGGTGGGACATAGCACCAGTGGCAGCAAGTAAAACGCTGAAAGGGCAGATAAAACCCTTCTCCATAGAGCCTCCCTCAATCCGCTCAGCCAAAGGAATGATCTTCCATCTCAGTCTGTCCTGGGGCTGCAAAACATTAAGACCGAATGAGTGGCCTGTGTACAACCTCTATTTGAGGTTTCATCAACATCTTGAAGCAGTTTATGATCATTTAGGGTTTGGCACCCATCAAAACACGGGCTCTGCCAAACCCTCACTTTCTTTTATGTTTCAGCTCTAACACCCCTGAAAACAATCTTGAGCCTGTTGATTCTACTTCTTCAGTTTCACTGTGTCGTCAAAACATTCACTTTAAACATATCACTGGCAGTCAAAGGAATCTTCAGCTATTGGTCAGGGCAATGAGTCAGCTAGATCCGGACTATCTTCCCAGCCATGCACTGACCCTTCTGTCACTTTCACATCCCTCAGTCTGTCCCAGCCACAAACATCTTTGCACTGAGCCAGCAGCATTCACTATTATTTAAAGGAAGCTAATTTTTTTAAAAAATATATGTGCTCATTAGAAGATATCAGGGGAATTCAGATTAACATGGATCAATCTAAGGAAAATATGACCACCCAGAGATAAGCACAGTGAACAGGAATCCTTCCATTCCGTAGTTTTTCTCTGCCGTATATCTTACGCAATTGGGATGATGGTATAGCATAATTTTCTACCATTTCACTTAATAGAAAGGGAAATTTCATGTTATTAAATATTATGCATCTATACAATTACAATGCCTATACTTATCCATTCCATCAAGAAATGTTTATTGAACATCTGCCAGATGCCCAGCAGAGGAGACAAAGCCCCTGGCCTCAGGGAGCTTGCCGTGTTGTGGAGGAGACACACAATAAGAGGATCACTTAAGTTGTAAGGGCAGTAAGGGAGACTGAGGCAGGGTCGGAGGCTTGCGTGCTGTCTGAGGGGAAGCCTGTCTGAGGAGATGCAATTAAGCAAAGATCTGGTTAAAGTGAGCCTCCATAATACTCCGTGAAATGAATGAACAATAATCATTCACAGAACCACACACCTGATATTAAACACGTGGTTGTTGAAAATATCTCATGATCAAAATGTCACGGCTGAACACTTTGAAGTCAGCGAGCATTCTGAGCTGAGCACCGCTCATGGCAACTACAGCTACCCGAAAGAATGAATGGAGTTAAACAGAGGAGAAAAGGAAGAAGGAAGGGAGCAGTTCCTCAGAGTTATCTGAGAGGCTGTCTCCTGGGTTATAGTCCTCAGTAAGGTCCCCAAATAAAACTGAAACTCACTGCTGAAAAAACAAACAACAACAAAAAAAAAAACCAGGAAGAAGGAAAAGAAAAGAGCAAGTCACAGGGAACAGGAGGATTACAGAGAAGACAGAGGGGAGGAGATGATGTACACGCATGTGTGTTCTTGTGTGTGTGATGAGATAGTTACTATGGCCATAGGTAACACGAGGTAAGAGAATGGAGAGAAGACGCTTTTCTACATGACCAGAAGTATCAGCAGAAAATCCTGTTTTATTGGCCGATAGAGGACTAAAGGTAAAGGAATAGGGCTTTCTGATAACAGCCTAACATTTATCTCTGGTAAATGTTCTATTTTCACCAATATTGCCCTCTTGGTGGCCACTGGCTATCCAGAAGCAATTACACCCTTCTTAAATTCCCATAGAATTTTATCTGTGCCAAGCATAGTGCATGGTAATTGGAAGGGGTGAAAAAAACTATTTCCTGAATGAAAAAAACACCTTAAGAATGGCACTTAATATAGCCTATCCCTTATTATAGTTACAGACTATTTTATCCCTGAGGTGTTGTCAGGTCCCTAGGAAATAGTCCTTCATCTTATATATTTACAGTATTTGGTGCAGTACAGAATATTCTGTTAAGGGAGATAGGAAGAAAGGAGGTAGGAATAAGTCTCGGTAAAGGCAGGAAAAGCAATTAAACAAAAGCCATTGCAACAGGGACCAGGAATTCCAGAGGAGCCAAAAAAGAAAATGAAGAGATAAGACCAAAAAAAGGCGGCGGTGGGGGGGGCTTCCCTGGTGATGCAGTGGTTGAGAGTCTGCCTGCCGATGCAGGGGACATGGGTTCATGCCCCTGTCCGGGAAGATCCCACATGCCGCGGAGCGGCTAGGCCCGTGAGCCATGGCTGCTGAGCCTGAGCATCTGGAAAAAAAAAAAAAAAAGAAGAAGGAAGAGGAGGAGAATTGGGCAAGAAGGAAGAAGAAGCAGGGCAGCCACACTCACAGTGGACAAACCTTAATCCTGAGCCATCCTCTGATCCAACCAGAAGCAACTTGTCTACTCTTACTAGGCCAGCCATGTGACTTGGCAAGTTTGAATTGGATTCAGAAAATAAATGCCAAGGCCTGTCTGGTTCCAGTGCAGAAGACATAAGCATTATAAAAGTAACAGTAAAACAGCAACAACTACTACCCCCAGCATTTCCACCATCTTTGATTACGTGCTATGGGTATATCAGGGGTTTGACAATTTTTATCTTATTTAATTCTCACCACAGGATGGGGCATGATTATTCCTCATTTCAAAGTGAGGAAAATAAGGCGCAAAAAGGTTAAGTAGAAAAGCCAGAATCACAGAGAAAAAAAGCTGCAAGGCATAATTCAAACTCAGGTCAGTTTCAATATGAAGTCATGCTGTATAAACTAGCCCATGGAAATGCCTCTCTGTAGAGTAACTGATGCCTGTCTAGTGCTTCAGAAGTTGTTGCATGCTCTTAACCCCCCTCCCTGCAATCAGAAGCCCTCTCAGGTGGCCACAATCTCCCTGGGGCCCCGCAGTGACAGACACCCTAAGGAGTATCTGATCAGCTTCATTTGCTGCCTGGCTTGTACAGTCCAGGCAAAAAGCTGGGCTGCATCTCAAGGTTTATCTCTGCTCAGCAGCTGCTCGGGGCTGTGTGACCCACCCCAGCCCACACTTTCCTCTGTTCTCTGCCACCGTCGTGGGGCAGTAATGTGCCATCATGTATGTACTGCTGGCACTCCTTATTCAGTGCATGTTCACATAGGCTTGAACACTTTGGAGTGGAAGGAAGACCTAGAAGGGGATTCTAGGCATGTGATTTTAAATAGCTAATGTGGACCACACACAAAATTTGTCAGTGCTTATTTATAAACTGCTTCTGCTATTTTGTATGAGTTTCTCCTTTAGCCTTCTTACTGAATCCCAGAGAGGCAATTCCATGGACTAGTCTATGGTATGAGCTTCCCATTGAAACAGGCCTGGGCTTGAATTATGTCTCTGTAGCTTCTCTGCTCTGTGAGTCTAGGCTAGTTACTTAACCTCTCTATGCCTTCTTTTTTTCTTTAATTTTTTTAATTGAGATATAATTGACATATAACATTATATTAGTTCCAGGTGTGTAACATGATGAGTCAATATATGTGTATATTGCTAAATGATCACCACAATAAGTGCAGTTACCATTCACCACCACACAGAGTTACACATTTCTTTCGTGCAGTGAGAACATTTAAGATCTACTCTCTTAGCAACTTTCAACTATACAATGCAATATTATTAACTGGAGTCACCATGCTGTACATTACATCCTCAGGACTTATTTGTTTTAGAACTGTAAGTTTGTACCCCTTCACCCATTTTGCCCAACCCCTTTCCCCTACCTGTGGCAATCGCAAATCTGTTGTTCTCTGTGCCTTTTTTAAAATTCCACATATAAATAAGATCATGCAAGATTTGTCTTTCTCTCTCTGATTTATTTCACTTGGCATAATGCCCTCAAGGTCTATTTATGTTGTTGCAAATGGCAAGATTTCATTCGTTTTTATGGCTGAGTAATATTCCATTGTGTATGTATGTGTGTGTATACATATATGTGTGTATGTGCGTATACATACACATATATATGTATATATTTCTCACATTTTCTTTATCCAATCATCCATCAGTGAACACTTAGATTGTTTCCCTATCTTGGCTATTATAAATAATGCTGCAATGAATGTATGGGTGCAGGTATATTTTTGAGCTAGTGTTTCATTTCTTTCAGATGAATACCCAGAGTGGAATTGCTGGATTATATGGTAATTCTATTTTTAAATTTTTGAAGAACCACCATACTGTTTTGCATAATGGCTGCATCAATTAACATTCCTACCCAAGAGAGCACAAGGGTTCTCTTTTCTCCATGTCTTTGCCAGCACTTGTTATTTCTTATCTTTTTGATGATAGCCATTCTAACAGGTGTGAGGTGACATCTCATTATGGTTTTGATTTGCATTTCCCTGATGATTAATGATGCGAGCACCTTTTCATGTGTCTGTTGGCCATCTGTATGTCTTCTTTGGAAAAATATCTATTCAATGCCTCTGCCCATTTTTTAATTGGATTGTTTGAGTTTTTGCCATTGAGTTATACAAGTTCTTTCTTTATTTTGGATATTCACTCCTCTGTGCCTTATTTTCCTCATTTTGAAGTGAGGGATAATAAAACCCCATCCCGTGGTGAGAATTAAATCAGATGAAAATTATAAAACCCCTAAAATACCCATAATAGGTACTCAGTAAATGATGGAAATTGTGGCAGTAGTAGTTGTTGCTGTTTTGATTGTTACTTCTAAACTTCTTATGTTGTTTGCCCTGGAACCAGACAGGCCTTGGCTTTTTTTCATTCTGCATAATATAGATCTTCAGTTCCTTAATAAGCTTCCACCATCATCTTATTTATTCTTCAAAATAACTCTGAAAGGAGTTGAGAAGAAGATATTAGCTCTTGATTTGGAGGGAGACAGAAGGTCTTTCTGGAAGAGGTGGCCTTTGGGCCAGGCTGTAAAGGAAGGTTTGATTCCATATCAGGGCAAAGTAAGAAGAAGAGCAGGCCAAAATGTTGGTTGCTGTGGAGGTCCCTTCAAAGTCTCCACGAGCACTGCCTAGGAATACAGTTTGCATGCTGATCTCCATCTTGGGAGAACAGCTAGCTTGGGGAGGGTCTTTAATGCCCTTAGAAATATGGTGTACTTGAGCACATTATAAAGTTCATATAAAGGGTCTACAACAAGCTGGTGATGGCAGGAGAGTTTAAGGATGATAAAGATTGGTTTGAAGTAAGGTAACTAGCGGTTTGTGGGCTGCAGGATGCATTAGTAATGTTTTGGGTGGAAGCACCATTACTCACAAGCTACAGCTGTGCAACTTTACAGTACTTAACAAGCATTCTCCTAATGGGACTTCACCTTAGAATCAGCAACTTTTTTATGGTCCAAACCATCTGCCTCTTAGGCATGCTATGTATCTCACACACACACACACACACACACACACGATCAGGCCTCAACATCGAGCGACTTCTTAATACTTGACTTTTACTGATAGCCCCAACTGAACTCGTGTACCTTCCTTCCAATTAAATGGGAGTGTCCAACAAAAATCCATATATTTCTAAGGTAGAACAATCAAATCCTGAGCAAGTCAACTGAACTTTGCTCTGGCTGGTACTCTGATTTCTGCTTATGAAAGCTTAATTCATTTGCAAGTATGTATTAAGGGTAATGTATGGTGACTCACAATTAAAGGCATGCTAGGGGAGTGCCTCTCCCCAAATATTTGTTTTAAATTCAATGAACCATGTTTATTTATCTGAAGGTTCTTATCTTTTATACTAGAAAACATGGAAATATTTTTGCCACACATGGCAAAACAATAGCAGATATTTGTGCATCCTTTGGGTTCATAAATCTGATTGTTAATGATTTTATACCAAATGAAAATGGTAGAGGCAAATAAAAAGAGCTTTGGATTGAGAACATGAGAGTAAACATGAGCAAAACCCTTATAATCTGTTGAATGATGGTTGGCAGTAATAATGGTTAATATAACTATTTTATTTTTAATCTAATGTTACCCATGGCAAAAAATTTAAAAATCTAATGAGGGTAGAATAAAATGAAAATTAGCTGTCTCTCTCTTTACCCACTTTCCAAACCCTACTGCCCAGAAAAAGCCATTTTTAATTGTTTCATTTTAAGATCTTTGGCAATTACCACCATATTGCTAAATAATACCTTTATGTTTTTACTTTTTGATTCATCCACTGTGACTATATCTTGGGCTCCTTTCTTTAAAAGAAGCATTTGGTACCCTTGTATGACTTCCCTCCTGCCCTCCCAGCCTCCTGGGGGGTTATTATTATTACTATACTTTCCTGATCAGTTTTTCTACTGGTTATCTTTATAACTGCAGATACTAAATTTAAACCTCTGTTTCTTTAACCCTCACTATAGGTGGTATCAACTGGTTTGCTACTCTGTGAGATAAGAAAACCAACTCCTCTATACTTTCCTCAACCTTTCCTTCTGGCTTTAATCATCCATTATTTTTATTTTGTCAAGGTTTTAGGCTTGCCAGGTAAAATTCAGGACAGCCAGTTAAATGTGAATTTTGGATACATAATGGAAAACTTTTAGTATAACTACATCCCAGATATTGTATGGGACATAGTCATACTAAGGAAATATGTGTTGCTTGTCTGAAACTCTACTTTAATTGAACACCCAAAATTTGTATTTTCTAAATCTGGAAACTCTACATTTCCATTCTCTTCTGAAACTGAACACAGTGATATCCTAATTTATCTTCAGATTGGTTTAAAAAAACTCAACACCATCATATTTCACGATGTTGCTTTCCACTCCATGATAAGGAGTTCAGCTCAGGGCATAGAATCCCAGGACTTCTAAGGCAGAATATAGCTTGCATATGATTTAGTTGATTTACTTCATTTTAGTGAAGAAAAATCTCAGACCCAAAGGGGATAATGAGCTTACACAAACCCAAAACAAAAATTGGAGGTAGATATTTTATTCTTCTTTTTCTCTTTCCCACCATTTCCTCCCTTATCCCAAATCTGATTTTTCTGTCCACATTGGTATCTAAAGGCTCTGAATAAGGGTCTTTACTATGCAGAAAGGGAGATGATATTAACAACTTGCATGCATTTCTCGTCCTACAATGATGGATCTGCTGTCGTCAGTAGCGTACTCACTAATGCAGAAGGCTTTAGAGCTGGAGAGACTGGAGTTCAAATCACAATTTCACACTTACTAACGCTGTCACCTTGAGCAAATCCCTAAACTCTCTAAACCTCAGGGCCAATAAAACCTGCTTTGTAGTTGTTATAAAGATGAACTGAAACGGTATATATGTTACCCTGAGCATCATGCACGATGAACCATAACAGCAGCTCCACAATTTGGAGTGGCAGTTCTTAAGGAGAGGATAAGTCAAATCACTAACCCCTGCCTTACACCTGCCTGGGCATGAGACCGACATTAGCACCGCGGAAAGCTAACCGACAACATTTTCAGAGCCCCTTTGACTAGACGCTCATCCTCAGTCTGTACTTCCTTGTTTATCATGTCTTTATGCATTTATTCCATCAAGTATGTGCACTTCAAATTCTACGAGGTGCTGGAGTATTTAACACATCTTACTTTTGTCTCTTAAATTTTTGTTTAAGACACTTATTCATTCTCGGCCTATTCCCTGTTTCTTTCTCTGAATATGTGCTGGGGCATCTGGTGGGATGCATGGGTAACCAGCTTGGGCAGGGGTACAGACTGTTCTGTTGGATGAAACCTGAGGAAGAGCTCACAGTCTCTCTCAGGTGGTTGCAGCAGCCGCCCGACTTGTCCCTTTGCCTCCTGTCTCTGAGCTCCCGAGCCAGCCTCCCACAGTCCCCTACTACTCCCAGGGAGATGTGTCAACAGTGCAGATGCTACCAAACTGCCTCTCTGCATAAATCAGCCACAACTCAGCACGTCCCACTACGGAGGGCCCAGATTCCCTGGCCCAGCATTCAAATGGCCCAAAGGGCCCTCAAACCTCACCTCCACCCTGCCCCCCAACCTCACTTCTAACTCCCTCACACCAGTGCTTTGCTCCAGCCACAGTATCACCCTTCTCTGAGGGTGTCAGCTTCACACTTGCTCTGCCCAGAGATCCCTCACTTCTCTTCCCCACAAGAGGAGCCTCTCTAAATACTGTATGCCCTATTTAAATAACACATCTTCTGGGGCAGGGTTAGTAACTCCCTTTTCTACAGCTTTCTGCTAATACATTCAGATACTCAGCGGTGCCTCTGGGATATCATTCATCAGGTATACATTGTGGCTGTTAAAAGTCACTCAGGGCCAAAAAATGGGCTTCCGGGCCTTCTTCCAGATCACAGTATCATCAGCTTCAGTTGTGGATGCTCAATCCTCTTCCATCCCCTGTACACAGATTACAGCATATTCCACCCAAATCCAGTCTTCAGCCTCTGCTGCTTCCTTACCATTACCATCCAGAGTGAACCAGGTGCCGAACTCTACAGATCCACTACTAATTCTGAATTCCATCCTGCCAGGTACCACACATACCTCTTTAGTTTCACTTACCACTTTAAAAATGTATCTTCTTTACACCCTTGCTTTGCCTCCTAGACTGAGAAGTCCTCAAGATCAAGGATTGAATAGAAATGTATTTTTTTATCCAGTAAATGCCTAGCAGACTGCTAGGTTCACAACAGAAATTCAAATGTATAGTTGAATGAATGAATGTATGAATGAATGCATATGTAAAGGTTATGGAAGGTCTGACCAAATATCCAGTACATCATAGTGACACACCATGTGAGCCAAAGTCAGCAGTTACACGTCCCCAAGCAAAAGAAACAAGAACGTTGTTTCATGTCATAATAAGTAGAACATGTCAGAACTATAAAGTAATCTGTCTTTTCTACTAAAAAAAAAATCTTTAATATAGAATTTTCAGAGCTGTCTGTCAGAAAGGTGACCCTCCTGATAGGTAATGAGAGAGCAGTGGCGCAGTTGTCAAGGTGTCAGCTCCGGGGTACTGGGCACCAGAAGGGCTGGAGGCCCTTGCAAGGCCTTGGCAACCAGCACAGGGTGCTGCCTGACAGGCGGTGTCACTCAGTGAACAAAGCAACTGTGGATGCTGGGGCCTGGTGAAGCCCTAGGCTCCCGCACAGGCTAGAGTTGAAAGAGATCAGACGTGTACAGGAAAATGCCTGACACACGATGGCTGTTATTTACCTCACCAGAGTTTCTCAGCCTTGGCATTGTTGACACCTTGAGACAGATAATTCTTTATTATGGGAGGCTGTCCTGTGGATTGTAGGATGTATAGCAGCATCCCTGACATCTGCCCACTAGATGCCAGTAGTATCTACTGCCCCCAACCCTACAGTTGGGACAATGTCTCAGACATTGCCAAATGTCTGCTGGGCAGCAAAAGCACCCTCTGTTGAGAACTACCAGTGTTAAGTATTCATTATGTGTCAGATTGTGCTAATGATTTTATATGTGTATCCACTCAAACATCGTAACACTCCTAAGAGTTAATATCAAGTAAACAGATTCCAGCCCCAGCCATTTGAATCCTCATGAACTGAGGTTTCAGACATCAGTCATGGAGTAGAGACAAGCCTTCTCCTCTGTGTACTATTTGAATTGCTGACCTACAAAATCTGGGCATGTATTAAAATTTTTGTTTATTTCACCACTAAAAAAAAAAAGTAAACAGTACTATTCTCATTTGATAAGTGAAATGAAATTTCAGATGTTGTAATGAATGTACCCAAGTTCATGCAGAATATGAGGAGCATAGATCTAGGCCAGGGCTCTGGGACTCTCAAGTCTATGACCTTCACTGTGCTCTACTGAAAAGGATGGAAACCCAGTTTGGGTGGCTTTGGGTGAGCTGACAGACAAAAGAGATGCCAAGTGTTAAAACTGGCCAGCCCCTTCCAGCGCAAATAAATTTCACTACTAGCTGATAATAGGGCTTATTCTTATTCTGACTCCTTATTCCTCCCATGATCAGGCTTCAGCTCATGATGATGACGATATTTATAGCGCTGACCTTTAGGCATATCCTGGTCTTCTGGACCCCAGACACTGTGGAAAGAGTTTCAGAACCAGCAAATGGGATTCAAGCCCTCCTTTGTTGATAAAGCCTAATTTTTTACCCACCACAGATGGCTCTTGACTATTTAACATTTGACTTTTTAGCAACCAGGACTTTTCCATTTCATGTGCTGCTGTCATTCAATTGGTGAAATAAACACTGTGAACATGGAGATGCTGACCCCCAGACAACAGCAGTGTCCTCTCCCTCATCTGTGACAAGGATAACAGTAAGGACAGTTCTAATAGCAAAGTGACAGCTACAGGAAGTAAAACCGGTCTTGTTACCTTAATACAACTGAGTCAAGGACGGCAAATGTTGACTATCCAAAAAGTAAACTCTGGCCTCAGTTGGACCCATTTTAGGCTGAAACTTTCCAGCTTGTGTTCATTTGTGCAAGAGAAGAGCCAAATTAACAATTATGTATGAAATGAATGGACTATATGTCAACTGTTATGTCTAAAAAGTAAGATAAGTTAGTGAATGTTTAATGACTTTTAGCTTTTAAGGGAATGTCCTTATTCTACAAGTTTTTTGATTGACTTTCTCCTGCTTCAGGTTTCATCACATTTTCAAGGACACACAAATGAAAGTAGGATATGCCATTCTCTCAAGCAGCCTTCCATCACATCTGGTTTAAAAGTCAGAGATGCAAGTCTCATACTCCCTTGGCTTCCTCGGTCAGTCATTCTCCCTCTCTCTCTTTACCCCTCTCCCCCTCTCTCCTCCCATCTGACCTAAAAAGTGATCAGCCAGCAGAAGACTTGGGAAAGGCTCTTGTGTTGACATCCAGAGTGCATGTGTGATGAAATGACATCAGTCTGGTAACAGAGTCAGACTCTGCCTGCAGCTATGCAGAGATATTACATCTGGCAATAGGAGGAAAACTCAGTGATGATGGTATCAAGAATGGACAAAAATAGTCTGTGTCCCATAGAGAGGAAGGGAGGGAATGGTGAGTGAGCCAAAGAGATTGTGCCTCAGGCTCCGCATGAGAGAAACACACACTTTACAAACCCAGATGTGGACAGTGTGACTCCATGCTTTGGGAGGCCCTCTTGTTTTGGAAGAAAAGAACATTCAAGCATGTGGCCTCCTGGTGCCAAGGCCTCTTTCAGTCAATGCCTCTCTGTTAGTCAGCCATGGCCTACTTCTCTTTGTTGGTCAGACTGAATTTTAATTGGCTGCCCCTCCACTCCTCCTACGCCACCTCTTTTGGGAAGCTGGCAAAGAGGTTAAATTAATTCACAAAGGAAGTGACTGGTTTTACTGGAAAGCAGAGCCCCTGACCTGTTGAAATGCCCTCTGGATGGACCCTTCCTTCTCTTTCCCAGACTCTCCTCCTGGCCCTCGCTTGTCCTCTTACTTTGGAGATGCCATTTCAGCCCAGCAGTCTCCATCTGTAAACGGGGGGGGGGCGGGGGGGGATGTGGGAACAAATATTGATTCAAGGGATTAGACCCACAAAAAAAGAAAAGAGTCCCCTGCTGCCAGCCAAACAGGGCATCATCTAAATACATCTGCCAGCAGAATAAGGTAAAGCTTGTACCCAGTCAAGAGAGATAATGGTCTGGGTCTTTGTCATGCCAGAGAGGAGGCGGCTTTGCGTCCCTGGGTCACCCTCTGTTAAGCGTGCTTGAATAAGCAATGGCAAGAGGTTGCTGAGTGGTGGAGTGTTCTGCCAGCTGATGCTAATGAACTCACTTCCAACAGAACGCAGCAGGAATACACCGTGGAAAACATCCCTTCGATTCCGTGAAATTGACTAAGCATTGCGTGGTGCCAGACCCTGTGCTGGGCGCTAACCACCTAACAGCAATTCCACCTTCTTCCTGCCCCAGAAGAGCCCACATTCTATTCTAAGAACCAGGGAGAGGATGCAAGGGAAGGAGAAGAAAAACAGAGCATGTGCACTTATTCATTCAACAAACACGAAATGAGTACGTCCCTGGGCCGGGCGCTAATGTGTACCCCACGGATAGAGAAATGAACAATACAGGAACATGTAGAGTTTATACTCCTCTGAGCCTTCCAATGGTCCCTATAACATGCCTAGGAGACCATTAGCCCCATTTTACATATGAGGAAAGTGAGGGAACAGAATTAAGTAACTTACCCACACTCAAAAGTGGCAGAGTTGGAATTTGAACTTGGACAACCTGTGCCCAAAGCTTAAAGAAGGGAGTGGGGTGGAGGGGTGGGATATTAGATGGAGGCCATTCTCAAGAGAGAAGATTTGAGCTGAGAACCTGAATAACCAGAACGAGGCAGCTGCTGACCACGAACCAGATCTGTGCTGGGAACTTTAAGTGTTCTCCCCCTTTATTCCCACAACAGCCCTGACAGGCAGGTCATAGCACCCTCACTTCCAAAGAGGAAATGGAGGCTCACAGTTAGGTAAATCACACCAGGATGCATGACTTCGACGTGGCAGGGTTGGGATTGGGGGCCAGATATTTCCAACTCTAAAGTCTATGCTTTATCTGCCAGCCACACTGTGCCACCAGATGGAAAATATTGCTATAATTATATCTAGAAAATTTGAAAGCTCATGAGTATGGATATGTCTCACCTGGGATGGACTTCATGGGCGAAAAGTTACTGTAACAGAGACCTACAGGATGAGTTGGCCAGTTTTATGAAAAGAGGCGGGGCTGGGGTGTAGGAATTCTCTTCTCGGAAGCAGCACAAGCAGAGGCACAGAGCAACTAAACGCCAGGGCGTATTTAGGAAACAGTGCTCAGGTGTGATTAGAACTATGTGCAGGAGCTGGAATGTTAAGAGAAGAAACCAGAAGGCAAGTTTGGGGCAAGTTTTTTTTTGTTGTTTGTTTGTTTGCAGTACGCAGGCCTCTCACTGCTGTGGCCTCTCCTGTTGCGGAGCACAGGCTCCGGACACGCAGGCTCAGCGGCCATGGCTCACGGGCCCAGCCGCTCCGCGGCATGTGGGATCTTCCCGGACCGGGGCACGAACCCCTGTCCCCTGCATCGGCAGGCGGACTCTCAACCACTGCGCCACCAGGGAAGCCCTGGGGCAAGTTTTGAAGAGCGTGGGTTGCTATATTAAATTGAGTGACATGCAGAATAGACTATATTAATATCATAAAATCTCACTATAACATGAGACCATGGAATGCATTTCAACCGGCATTTATTAAGCACCTCCTACATATAAGGTTCTAAATACGGAGCTCTGGTTAAAACAAATGGCTTTTGCTATCAATTCTTGTCACAAAAATCTCTGTAATGTGTATCAATCTGCTTTCTGGACCTGGAAAGTATGCTGCACCAGGCCTGACTAAGGCATTGTTTTCTGGTTGAGGATCCTGCCTTGGGGTCACCAGCTTAAGCATCAATTTTCATTTCAGAGCCTGTGGATCTAGAAGGAGAGAAGATTGGAATGAAAATCTGTATTGACCTCAGAGCAGTCTTTGGAAGGTGCTTTTCTAAAAAAAATTTGATATCAGCTCATTTTATTCTGCTTTGCCTTTTGTCTCAGGAAAAGAACAAAATGAAGCAAGTGCAGGGAACACATCCTGTAAATAGCAGACTCTCTGGTTAGCTAGTTTCTAACCAAGCCCAATTGCAGGTGTCTGTCTGTAGGCAGCAGCCAAGCACCCTAAGAGGCTTGTCCTTAGTCTCAGCCTCAGTTTCCTCATCTGCAACAAAGGGATAATAACAGAGGCTACATCACAAAAATAAATAATGTATATAACATACCGGCATGTAAAGTATATGAGCAAGCATTTAGCATGTGTTGGAGTGGATTATAATTATCAGTAATAATAATTCTACCAAGGGCTTCCCTGGTGGCGCAGTGGTTGGGAGTCCGCCTGCCGATGCAGGGGACGCGGTTTCGTGCCTCGGTCTGGGAGGATCCCACATACCGCGAAGCGGCTGGGCCTGTGAGCCATGGCCGCTGAGCCTGCACGTCCGGAGCCTGTGCTCCGCAACAGGAGGGGCCACAGCAGTGAGAGGCCCACATACCGCAAAAATAATAATAATAATAATTCTACCAAGTATTACTTTTAAAGTGAGAAGTTGGAAGGAAAATTTGTTGATTGGGGAATAAAGAGTCCCCTTATCGAGGCAAATGAACCACATTTCAAGCCCCTATCTAAGCCCCTACACACAATGATTGCATTTATTTCTCAAACAGCACTGAGAGGGAAGGATTATTAACCCCATCTCAAAGATGAAAAACCCGAGATTGGGAAATTAAAGAACAACTGGGGATAGGCATTGTTTGACACTTGATTAGTACACGACATATCCACCTCTCATCTAACAAAATATTTTTGAGGGATTATAATCTTTCCTGCACTGTGCTAGGCTCTGCTTGGTGTACGATCAACAAAGTTGACATGGAGGTTCCTCTAGTGGAACTCAAAGCCCAGTGACTTGCTTACAAAGAGATAGTAACAGGCGGGGCTCATTTAGAATGGGAAGGTAACTTAGGGGGAAAGGGATCCAGGTGAATGAAATAGAATGCTCAAAGGACATGAAACTGGAAAGAATTTCATATTTTCTTGGAAATTATAAAGGGTCAAGTGGGTGAAGCCAAATGCATGAGGCAGAGTGATAACAACACTCTGAGAAAACAGGGAGTGGCCAGACCATGTTAGCCTCACTAAGAAATGTGTACTCTGATTTAGAAAAATTACTTGTGGAACTTCTTCACTACCTTTTTGGTTGCTGTTGAATGGGAGGATCTAGTTTGGGGACTAAGTGGATGAAAGATGCCATCTCAACCAGGACTATATTCATTTCTCATTTGCATAAAATCATATTTATAGTACTTAAGCAAATCATATAACCAGATTTTAAAATCACATAAGCAGAAATTTGTAGGTAGGTAGGTGCAAGAATTGTCAAGGCCAGACTTTTCATAAATTTCTTAGCCTTTTCCTCATGCCCACCATATGGCTGCTATAGCTCCAGCATCACATCTGCATTCAAGTCAGAAGAACTGGGGAGAATCATATAGATAGGTTCAACAATAATGGTGATATGTGAATCTGTAAGTAGGAGTGTAGCTTAATGTTTATTCATTTTATCATCAGGCTTTATAACTTATACATACTTTATTTACAGTCCTTTATTATGTGTCTAATAGTATGTAATAAAAATTTTTAAGAGAAAGCAAGTTATCAAACAGCATGAATAAATAATATGAAACCATTTAAAATTTCTAAGTATGGAGATAGGGATATATGCAAGCATATAAAATACTGCATGTAAATTAATGGTAGTTTGTGTATTCTTCTTTTGAGGCTTTCTATATTTTTGAAATTCTGCAATAGATATGTCTTATTTTGGTAGCAGAAAATATAGAAAAGAATTATTATCGAAAAATTTTAAAGCATGATTGTTTAGTTCATTGGTTATAAGAGGTGACAATTCCCATTCACTTGTCACTGAATTTCTTGACAAATATCCCTGAAAGTTAACAAATTTCTTTTAATCTGTTTAGTGGCTCCCCAGACGTGTTATTCCATAACCTTAATTCTCCTCCAAATCTCTTTCATCCATTAGAGGAAGGAAGTTTCTAAAATATTTTTGAGTGATGATAATAGATTAGGATGGGTGAAAGTGGAGCAAATAGTGTTTTGTCTGGTTAAAAAAAAAAAGATCTTATTGTCTCTACACACTTTAAACACTTTCAGGCTCTTCTCATAATATGAGGCCTGTGTTTATGTCATGGATGCTGTCTGTGGAGAAGGAAATAAATTAGAAAACTAGAAAACATGTTCATTGACTTATGGCAGATATTTCCTACATCGGTGTTCATAACTATGGTTAACAAAGCCCTTCCTATCTGCAGGTGAGAAAAACTGCCTGTTCTTGCTTCCTGCATCAGATCCACAGCCTTCAGAGGCAAAACCAAGGCTTGAGGCTCAGTGATTTCCAATTTTCCCAAGAACAAGAGCTTCTTTCTAGAGTCAGAGTATGACACACCAAATAATTTTATTATCTTTTGATTGGAAAAGAGTCAAAATATACATACCAATTTCAAGAGTGATTTGAGTCTTATATTTTATAAATTATAAGCACAACTCCATATATGTGAAGACATAATTCAGATACGCACCAGCGATACCAGTTTTTTAGGCATCCAACAGCATTTGTTACCCTTGTGGATCCCAGATCCCTTGCAATGGCACCCTGAGATGTGGAACCATGCATACAAGTTGGCATTCACTCTTCTAGTCCAAACCATTCATTCTGAGGACATGAGGCTTAGAGAAAGGAAGTGACTTGTAAAAGGCAGCCCCCCACTAGTCAGTGGTGGGGCTGGGATGGAAACTCAGGTTTTTTTATTTCCAATCATACATCCCCAAGGTATCACAAGACCTGCATAAGCATTTCAGGGGCTTCCCTTTCTGTTTCTGCAGGCATATTGAATGACTTCCTACGTGATTTATAAAAATAACACTGCATGATTCCTCTTACATGAGATATCTAAAATAGTCAAACTCACAGAAGCAGAGAATAGAATGGTGGTTGCCAGGGGCTGGAGGAAGGGGAAATGGAGAGTCACTGTTCAACAGGTAAAACGTTGCACTTAACCTAGATGAGCAAATTCTAGAGATTTGTTGTATAACGTAGTGCCCACAGTTAACAACACTCTATTCACACTTAAAAATTTGTTAAGAGGGTAAATCTCATGTTAAGCATAAGGAAAGTTTGGGTGGTATTGCTTATGTCCTTGATTGTGCTAATGGTATCATGGGTGTTTGCATATGTCCAAGCTCATCAAATTATACATCTTCAATATGTGCATTTTTTGTAGATCAATTATACTCCTAGAAAACTGTTTAAAAAAAAAAGACAGTCTTTGCAGCTAAGCATGAACTGTCTCCCATTGACTATGGAAAACAAAATGGTGGTTATGAAAAAGAATGCCATCTCTACTTCTTCCTTCAACAAACATTTATCACACACTGGAGATGGAACTGCCTTGGTGACTGAAACTGTCTTGAGGAGCTAGCAGTCTAGAAAGGGAAAGAGAAATATGCAAATAATGGCAATATAAAGTGATATGGGACAATTAAGATCTGGTACAAATTCAGTGGGACCCCAGTAGAAGGGATGAAGAACTCTTCCCTAAAACAAAGGCCACTGGATGAAGCGATAGCTGAAAATGGCCAAGTTCCTCTGAGGCTCCTTTTCTTCAGAGAAAACTTTCCTTAATTTCTTCCTTATGAACTTGGTTTCCAGAGTCTCCTCTAAAGGTGGTCCAGTTTGTCTACACCTCTAACAGGAAATAGATCTCTTATGTTCCGGCCTGAGTCTAGGAAAGAGAAACGGTCATCTCTATGATTCTACATACACCCTTTTATCAGTGAGGAATTAATAAATACATTTAAAAGATGAATCAGGGCTTCCCTGGTGGCGCAAGTGGTTGAGCGTCCACCTGCCGATGCAGAGGATGCGGGTTCGTGCCCTGGTCCAGGAAGATCCCACATGCCGCAGAGCGGCTGGGCCCGTGAGCCATGGCCGCTGAGCCCGCGCATCCGGAGCCTGTGCTCCGCAACGGGAGAGGCCGAAAAAGGTCAGTGCAAGCAGAAGGGATATTTTTCTTTGCTGCTGGCATTCCTGAGCCACTTCTGGCCCCAACCCTACCTCCAAAGTGGATTTCCAGTCATACCCTAGTCCATGATGAGTCAGGGTTCCAGTAGGAAGCAGAGGGCATAGTCAAAATGCAATGATGGAGGGGAGTTGAATAAGGGGGTAATTTTGAAGGTACAGGCAGAGTGAGAGATCTAACAAGGGCTGGGGAAGCATCCCAGGGTGAGTCTGAAGGGACAGTATGAGCAGTGGTTCTCAAAGCTGGAAACCTGTGGGGTCCCTGAGTCTCTGTTAGAAGTCCACAAGGTCAAAACCATTTTTCCAGTAATACTAAGATATGTTTTTGCCTCCTTCGCTCTTGTCCTGTCATGAGCTCTCAATGTCGTTTTCCAGAGGCTACATGACTTGTGACGGTGTCCTCACTCTGATGGCTTACTGGAATGCATGCCTGTGGATTCTTGAGTTTGAGAATTTCTCAGTTTTCATTTCTAACGTGGTAAACACTGAGAGAAAAACAAAAGCTCTTTGGGGGTTCCTCAACAATTTTTACGAGTCTAAAGGGGTCCTGAATCAAAACATTTGGGAACTGTTGGGTGACTGCAATTTGGAGAGAGTCACTATGAAGATGGCCACCTGGCAGGACCTGGAAAACCACCACTGCAACATGGCAGTGACCCGAGGTCATCCTCTCCCTCCCTCCAATCTGCCACCAGGTCCTTGCATTGGCCAAACACCACTCAAAGCCAGAGTGCAAGGGTGGCTGTTCTCTGAGAAACAGATCAGGGTAGAAAAGAGTGAATATGAAGGCGCCAGTGGAAAACATGCACACGTTCAGATATTGGAAGGAAATTTAAAAGACAAAGCAGAGGGGAAGCAGGGATCCTTCAAAATGAGATCCAGAGAGAAAACCTCCAAACAGCTCCTGATCTCTTTTTTTAAAATTAGAGTATAATTGCTTTACAATATTGTGTTAATTTATACTGTACAGCAAAGTGAATCAGCTATATGTATATCCCCTCTTTTTTGGATTTCTTTCCCGTTTAGGTCACCACAGAGCACTGAGTAGAGTTCCCTGTGCTATACAGTAGGTTCTCATTAGTTATCTATTTTATACATAGTATCAATAGTGTATATTGATATATACTATTGATATTGTGTATATATATATCAATATATATTACATATTATATATTGATATATATAATAGTGTCAATCCCAATCTCCCAGTTCCTCCCACCACCCCCTTCCCCCTTGGTATCCATATGCTTGTTCTCTACATCTGTGTTTCTATTTCTGCTTTGTAAATAAGATCATCTATACCAATTTTTTCACATTCCACATATATGTTTTAATATATGACATTTGTTTTTCTCTTTCTGACTTACTTCACTCTGTATGACAGTATGACCCAGCAATCCCACTACTGGGCATGTACCCAGAGAAAACCATAATTCAAAAAGACACATGCACCCCAATGTTCATTGCAGCACTATTTACAATAGCCAGGTCATGGAAGCAACCTAAATGCCCATCGACAGACGAATGGATAAAGAAGATGTGGTACATATATATGATGGAATATTACTCAGCCATTAAAAGGAATGAAATTGGGTCATTTGTAGAGACATGGATAGACCTAGAGACCATCCTGAGCACTTTTTTCCATCCACTTAGCTGGCTAATGAGGAAGGATCTCAGTTTAAATCCTAACTATGATTTTCTAAGTATGAGCAAGTTAATGGATCTCTCTGGGCTCAGTTTCCTCATCTCTAATATGGGATAACAATACCTAGCTCACAGTGCAGATGGTAGGATTGACTGAGTTAACAGATACGCAGTACCTAGTTTAGATCCTTCACTAGCATCTATTTCCCTTTGCCCCTTCTGTGCAAACTCCTGGGAAGAGGATCCAGTAACTACTACCTTGAACCTCATGAGGGTTTCAGTTTTAAAGGACAAAGTGGGACTCTGATCACTTTCCTCTCTTGCTGAGGGTTTCCTGGCAGGTTCACTATTCAGAGCAGTTAGACATTTGGATGAAAAGAAAAAGAACACTCATAATAAAATGTCATACAAATACTAATTATGTCTTATGGGAATTAGTCCTTTAAAACAACCAACTCTTAGAATCCTAAGATTTCATTGAGACCAAAACAAAAAAAAAAAAAACAGAATTTCTGCAGGATTGCTGACCTGTATGATGCCTTCCCCTACGTTTCTATCACCTCCCTCTGAAGTTCCTGACAGTGCGCTGGTTGCGGGGAAGAGATATTTGTTTAAGCCAGAGCAGACCGAAGCTGTAGCTGCTCTGCCCTGGTTTTTCTGCCCCTTTTTCTGGGTGTTTCTTTTTGTAGAATCCCTCCACAAAGCTCCAGTCACTACAGCCCTTTGATTCTTCCATGGGATGTTCAGCATTAACACAAGTTTGAAACTTGCTGGGAGCATAAGCCCTGCTTAATAGAAATAAAGGTGTGATGAAGGAGATAGTCTGGTAACTGTCAGTCACATTTTGCAAAGTTATTGCCTGGTTGCAAATCTGTAAGTATTAGGGGCTTCACTTATTTTTTTTTAAGGAACGTTCATTGCCTGTGGCCCCAAATGAAAGAATGTTATTTTCCCATTCTAATTAGTGGTGTTCATGTCTGTGGTTTCACCCCTTCACTCTCTCTCTCCCCCAGCCCGTCACATTGCTCTCTCTCTGCACCACACACCCCCCTCCTCTCCAAACACACACACTACTATGTGGACATAATAGAAATTAAAAATTGGAAACACTTTAGTAAAGAAGTAAATTCCACCCCCACCCCCCACCCCCCGTGAAAAACAAGCTCTAGGCCAAACTGCAAATTTATGTTGATAACACGCAGTTATTCATTTAAAGATCGGATGGAAACCGGGCAGCCAATTTATCATTCACATTGATGGATGGGATAAGTAATGGCTGGACCATTGTCGAAATGCAAATGACTTTTAACAGAGCACTGGGGGGAAAATGAGATTGATTATGAAGCTGGTTTTTCCTCCCATTACTCAAATGGGTAAATAGATGATAGATAAGGAGGGATGGGGGTGGAGAGTGTCTGGGTGGAGATTTCCACCGGAGCTGCTGTCTTCTTGTCACAGAAGGCAGTTAGCAAGTGAGTCTTTTTTATTCTGAGAATGCAGGTTGAACAGAAACTTAGGCTCTCCTACTGTATTTTGGGTTTTTTGTTGATGATGAAAATGACAAGTCAAGGGGGGAGGGTGACTGCAGAGAGGAAGAGGAGATATACATTCCTCAATCCATGAGGAACTTGGATTCATCAGAGCTGTAGGATTGTTATCTCGACTCAGAGATCCCTTCTCCCAACATAGGCCCCCCCAGTGCCCCCCACACACATTCATCTGTAATGCAACCCCAAAGTTAGTGGTCAGAATTTGCACCCCCTGACACTTGCTCTCCCATGAGCTTTCTGCAGGTCTCTATGAAAACTCAAATCACACTCTCCCCAAGACTCTACTCCAGTGAACCATGCACTGCGGTGTAGTAAAAAGACAAGGGCTTGAGGGTTAGTGATGTCATCAGCTCTAACAGGGAAGGCAGGAAGAAGAGCCAGATGTGGGAGGAAGACCATGAGTTCAACGTTAAAGCCACACGGGCATGTCAACTGTGGTAAAAGTCAAGGGTTTGGGGTGAGAAGCAGACTCTATCTCAGGGCACTAACTACAGTTGTGGTGAATTGCTCAGGGTCTGTCTTCTCTGACAAATATGAACCTGCCTATTCACCCTCATATCCTCAACTCCTGGCTCAGTAAATTGCGAGAAGGAGGGAAGAGAGGGAGTGGGGGATAGGGAGGAAAACAAGAGAAATTGATGACCACGCAGGCATTCTTGATCATCGGCTTCTAGGCTATGGGTGTAAACTAAAAATCACCTTCTCAGATTATTTCACAAACCCTTACCACAAAAGAAGCAAAAGGAAAGAAACTTAACACGTATTAAGTATCCACCATGTGTCAGGAAGAACGAAATCCTAGGATTTCTGCCTTCCTCTCCTATTTCCACCAGGTATTGTCCAGCAGTTGCTAAAGATGCCTCACCTTGCTGGAAGATGTTGGCCACTCCATCTTCACTCCCTAGCAGATATAGGTGACTAAACGGAGTGTTCTAACTTGTTTCCCCCTGTTCCTTTACATCCCCCCCTCTCATCTTCTGCTCTGAAGCTGGTGTGTCTTCTGTTTGTTTTTAAATAGATTACAGCACACGCCTTCCTTCCTCTTCCCTATAAACAAACTCTCTCCCGTTGTCCTGTCCTAACTACACTGAGAAGCCTCTTACATTGTTCTGATGAGTCTCCACACGTTCACTGGTCGATCAGACTTAAAAACAGGACCAACTGATGAAGAATAGGAGCCAGGCTGAGCTATCTCTGCCTGTGAGTCTAATATGGTCAGAAAATTGTAAGTGGTGCAATGTAGCTTGACTTTGGAATTGTGCTTAAAATACTGGCAGGGAAGAGCTTTTGCAGGGGCTTACCAGGTAGCAGCCCCTCTGCTATACACTTCTTACAGCTCACACCTGGTGTGACCATACTGTGCCGTTTCCTCAAGACGGCACCAGTTTACCCCTGTTGTCCCAGCATAATTCTCAGCAGGACTCTCCCCACACGGTGTCCCCATTTGAACAATAAATTTTACATGCACCCTAGTCACATGTCATTTATACTCTCTCATTATCAATCTCTGAGTTGGTATCTCCAATAATGCCATTTTTAGACAACTGAGGCTCAGTGAGGTCACATCACTGGCCTGAAGTCTGACAACTTGTGTGTTAGAATCCAGATCCCAAGTTAGGAATGACGGATTCTAAAGCAGGCTTTCCAACACACCATGAGTAATTCAGTATGAATTCAGAAGAATACAGTGGCCAAAGTTCTTGGTTTCCAAGCGAAGCACTTCTGGTGATCATAGCCCAATAATTCCCACTCTGCAAATAAAATGAGCCTACGCAGGAATGTTTTCCTCTCTTATTGATGTACACCTGGCAGGATTTTGGTCAGGATCCGCCCTTAATAGGATTGGCAAGGGTAGAAAATCTGGCTTGCCCGCCTGCCTGAACTCTATTCGTTCTCCCTCCACTCCCCTAATGCCGTACTGCTCCATCTCCTCTCCAGCAAAACCCAAGGAAACATGACTCTGTCAGCACAGAGATTTGAATGCAAATTCCAGAGCCAGCATACAGCTGTGTCAATGCAAGCAAGTCATATGACCTCTCTGTGCCTCAGGTTCCTCCTGTTTAAAATGAGTAACACTGTCTACTTCGTAGGGTGATAGTAAAGATGAAAGATGAGGACATAAGAAGTACTCCCGCAGGGCCAACTCATGATAGGTACTCCGCAAATACCAGTCCCCCCCCTGATCAGCAAAGATCGGATATTCTACCCCAATTCAAGGGAACAGGACTGTCTTCCCGGGTGTTTCCTAGCACTCTCTTATATCAAACGGTGAATAGAAAGACATGTCAAATATCCCGGACTAGTAGGATCTATGGGTGCTTGGGAAAGGGGTCCTTTAAGTGATTCACTCGTAAGATTATCTGTTGTTGTTAGTGCTATTGTTCACTTGTTGGTTTCCCCCCAAAGATTATAAACTCCGGGAATGCATGCTCGTGTCATGTCATATACACCCTGAGGGTGCCATTTGTAATGAGTCTGGATGAATCAATAGGCGTTTATCCAGTGAAGAACAAGAAAAAGAATGATGTGTGATGGGCGGGTGCAAAGTTGTGGAGTGTGGAAGGAACCCAGGGAATAACTCAAAGAGGCTGCACTGCTGAGGAACTGAGATGAGACTAGTCAACCACTCTCCTCCGCACGGCGCTCACCACTTTACTCGAATTAACTCAGTTCAGCTTCCCAGTCACTCAGCATGAGGGATACTCTTACTATTCCATTTTGTGCAAGGTGGACGAAGGCACAGAGGGATTGTTAGCAAGTAGCAGAACAAGAATCTTAACCCAGCCATTTTTTTAGATTTATTTTATTGAATTATAGTTGATTTACAATGTTGTGCTAATTTCTACCATAC
Organism: Kogia breviceps; assembly: GCF_026419965.1. NCBI lineage: Eukaryota > Metazoa > Chordata > Mammalia > Artiodactyla > Physeteridae > Kogia > Kogia breviceps. The sequence continues at coordinate 61,045,277 of NC_081316.1, forward strand.
AGCAAAGTGATTCAGTTATACATATATATATACATTATTTTTCATATTCTTTTCCATTATGGTTTATTATTGGATATTGAATACATTTCCCTGGGCTACACAGTAGGACCTTGTTGTTTATCCATTCTATATATAATAGTTTGCATTTACTAACCCCAAACTCCCAATCCATCCCTCCCCCTCCCCACCCCCCAGCAACCACAAATCTGTTTTCTCTGTCTGTGAGTCTGTTTCTATTTCATAGATATGTTCATTTGTGTCATATTTTGTATTTCTACATTATAAATGATGTCATATGGTATTTGTCTTTCTCCTTCTGACTTACTTCACTTAGTATGATAATCTCTAGGTCCATCCATGTTGCTGCCAATGGCATTATTTCATTCTTTTATGACTGAGTAATATTCCATGGTATATATATACCACATTTTCTTTATCCATTAATCTGTTGATGGACATTAAGTTGCTTCCACATCTTGGCTATTGTAAATAGTGCTGCAGTGAACACTGGGATGCACTTATCTTTTCGAATTATACTTTTGTTTGGATATATGCCCAGGAGTAGGATTGCTGGATCATATGGCAACTCTATTTTTAGTTTTTTGAGGAACCTCCATACTGTTCTCCATAGTGGCTGCACCAGTTTACATTCCCACCAAAAGTATGGGAGGATGAACCCAGGCATTTTGATCGCAGAGCCCAGACTCTCCACGAGGGGTTGAAAACAAAGCTGATCAGGAGTGTTGGGCTCAGCCTGGGGGGGTTACCTGTGAACCAGAGGAGAGGGTTGACTTTCACTCTGGAGACCTAGGTGGTAGAAGTCTCCCCAGGTGCTGAGCTGAAGCAGGGAGAGTGTAGACAATTGTTGAGGTTTAAAATGAGTGAATTTCCTAGTTGACCTGAGTCATTCCTCTTTGTGGCTTTGTGGTATTTGCCAGTGCTTCTCCAGTTACTTCAAGAGCTGTTGTGAAATGCTTAACATAATCTCCAAAGAAAATCAATTTAAAAACACATATTTGTTAAGTGAATTATTCATGAACGTTAATATACTTAACTATATATGAACTTAAATCAGTCTTACTTGGAATTTTTTACATACACAAGTCATTCACAAGTTGTCTGTTCAATATTTATTGAGGTCCTACTATATGGTAGAAAGCATGTTAGGTATCTCCCTTGAGACTAATAGCATAGTTAGTCATGATAATAACAAAATAATAATATTCCGTTTGATGCATGCCACGCACTGTTCTATATGCTTTGCATATATTAAATCAATTATTCCCCATAATACCTCTTTTACTACCATTATCCCTATTTGAAAGATAAAGAAACTGAGAAAATTGTCCCATGAAGCCCAAACAGTTTGTCCTCAGAGCAGATGCTGTTAATCCTGATGGTACACATAGATCGTCATCACATGTTTGTACTAAGTAGATTCTTACTTCATGCTTGTTGAATGACTAGACCAAACACTGGAAGTACAAAATAATAATGATAATAATAATACCTAACTTTTTGTAAGATTGTGCCAAACACTTTTCATACACAATGTCATTTAGAAATAATATATGTGAAGGCGCTTAGTTTCTATGAGAAGAGGTAAGATACAAACACCGACAACAAATTATTACGTAGTATTTGAAAATGTAATTTAAAAAATAGAAACCTAAAGTGCTTCAAACAGAAATTTAAAGAGGAGAGATTCGTCGTACATGGAGGGATGGAGATGGTCCATGGAGGAGGTGGGAAGTTTTATGCACACAGTTGGGGGTTGGGGACACAGAACAGGGCAGGAAGGCTCCGTTTAGGGAGATTCCTGTAGGAGAAAGCACAGAAAGAGGGAAACACAGAGCCTATATGAAAAACATGGGGCTTTCCTGGTGGCGCGGTGGTTGAGAGTCCACCTGCCGATGCAGGGTATATGGGTTCGTGCCCTGGTCCGGTATGATCCCACATGCCGCAGAGCAGCTGGGCCCGTGAGCCATGGCCACTGAGCCTGTGCGTCTGGAGGTGTACTCCACAACAGGAGAGGTCACAACAGTGAGAGGCCCACGTACCGCAAAAAAAGAAAAACAAACAAACAAACAACAACAACAACAAAAAAACATGGAACAGTTTCCTTAGCTGAAATGTTGCTGCTCGAAACCACCTAGTGACTTTTTCTGCTGTCTTTCCCTTACTTCTTATATCAGTTAAGCCAACATTCAGCTACAAGTACACAGGAAACCCAAATACAGTGACTTGGACATAAGGGTTTATTTTCCCCACAGAACAAGAACTCTGGATAAATGAATAGCTGTTGGCACTGGTGTACACTGGCATCTCTCCAGCATCGGGCTGGCTGGCATCTTTGTCATTCTCTTAGCCTTTTCTTCATGGTTGTGAGTTAGCAGTCCCAGCTTCAGATATCATCCCTGAATTTAAAGCAGGAATCAGGGGCAGAGGGGTGTTGGGCCATCCTGACTGGGTCTCTTCTGTTAATCATGGAAGTAAAAGCATTCCCAGCATCCCCCCCCAGCAGACATGTGCTCATGTCTTATTGACCAGAACTCAGTCACATGGCTACCCTAGCTGCAAAGGAAGCTGGGAAAAAGAGTATTTAGCATTTGTAGCTTCTATCACGTGAGAGGAAAAGAGGGAAGGGGGTGGGAATGGAAGTTGGGTCACCAACCAGCAGTGTCCATGGGGCACTAATAATGCTGATGATAACAACTGCCTCCTACCTGAGGACTTCCTCTGGGTCCATCGCTTAACATACATTTCTCCCAGTGGATTTAAAGTTCATTACAACAGACCTGTGGAGCCATTATTGTCTCCACTTTACCTAGTTCTCCCAGCTTCAGTTTCTCTCAAGTTCAGACAGCTGACAAGGGACAGCAGAGCAATGCTTCCAGCCCAGGTCTTAGCCAGGATGTCCTCTGTCACCTATGAAGATGATCACTAACTGATCACCTACCGTCTGATTACCTTTGTGTTTTTGTTGTTTCTGCTGATTTTCACAAAAGCCTATGAGTGCTCAACAGTATTACCATTTGACAGATGAAGAAACTGAATCTCAGTGAGTTTATATGACTTGCCAAAGTCACATGCCTGCAGGTGGCTGAGCTGAGATTCAAAACCGAGCCTGCCTCATTCCAGAGCCCATATCCCTGCTTCTGTGTTGTGCCACCTTTTTTCAAGATTCCACTAGGGAAATAACTCTAGTTTACCCATCCGAAATACCTCCTGTCTCTCCCTCCTCTCCAGTCCATGGCCACTTGCCTGGCTCAGGCTCTGATCACCATATAATTAGACTACTCTAAGAGTCTACTATGGAGTCGTAAAGGTGAAAACACTTTTACTTTCTCCTACCAGATTTACATTCCCCAAACATAAGTCCTTTCATGCGGTGCACCCCTCTGTTCCATGGCTCCCCACCACTCAACAGAGGGAGTGCAAATTTCTTAACAAAATGTGGCCCTCACCAACTACCCTACTTTGCTTCCAGTTATTAGTTATCCTTTACTTTTGACTCTTCCCCTACTGTTTATTGCATGAAAGCTGGTCTCGCACCAAGGTAAAAATTGGCATTCATTCAATTCAGTCAGTCCATAGGCCCAGTCAAGTCAGATCTTGAAGGAGGGAAGGAAGCTTAGTTACAAGTGTGGAGAAAGGACATTCCAAGTGGGAAACACAACAGAAGTAAAGGCATGGGGGTGAGAGGATGAAGGGTTTTATTCAGTGTTCTCATTAGTCAGATATGGCTGCAGGAAGGAAGGTTGCAGTAGAAAATCACAGTGGAAAGTTTTGCCAATTAATGTGTTCAAATTCCAAACTGGGAGACAAAAAAAGAATCATAATCAGCCTTCTATTAGTATGTACCAATCTCAAAAGTGATTCTTTGGGTTGCTGTCATCATCAAATGATTTTGACTAATTCTCCAAGAAAATCGCTCCTCTAGTGATTTTCAGCCTCTGCTTTCCAAGCAGAGGCTGATTCTCCTATCTCTAGCTGACCAGCTTCATAAGATGAGTGAAGTTGGTCAGCTAGAGATAGGAGAATCAGCATCTGCTTTCCAAGTCCCCCCCCCCCGCCCCAGTTAGAGAAGGAATCCAGTGTGGGCATAATGGAAAGTCTTTAGCATCAGAACAAACATGGATTTGAACCCTGGCTATGTGTGGCCTTGGACACGTAACTCACTCCATCTTTTCAAACTTCAGGGTCCTCATCTGTCAGTAGCAGATAACTGAGCTTCTATCTCAGTGTTGTCACAAGGCCTTGAGAAGTCCAAGGGAGGAAGAGTGGAAAGATCAGTGGGCAAGCACGCCCAGCTCTAATCACTCCAAAGCCACATGGTTTTGTTGGAGAAGTTGCTGGAGACCAGCCTTTGCCAACCTGAAAATTGTCAGGGCAGGAGTCACAACCAGATTGGAAAGGTAGTTAAAAGATGCAGTTTTTTTCATCTGGCTTCATTTTGTCTAAACAGGGAGGGAACTCACATGACTAGGACGCCAAACTGCTTGTGCGTGGCGGGATGTGGAATTAGTTGGTAAGAGTGACTTAATAGGACCAGGAATATGCTACACAGTCATCTCAATTAAGTGCCAGCCTTAGACAGCTGAGCACAAAGAGTCCAGGTTCTAGGCTTAGCTTGGCTGTTAACTGGCTCTGTGACCTTGTACAGGTCATGGCAAGCTCTCTGCCTTCTGCACAGCATCTATAAAGTGGACACAAAAAAAGAGAGGATGACTATGAGAAAAAAATGTGAAAATAATTTTAAAACTATATTCCACTTTAATTATTTTGCCATAAAATCATTTTAAAATGTGAGGCAGATTATTGATGCTGTTATGCTGGTCCTTCATACGAGAGCCAAAGTCACGGAAAGGCCCTTCATAAATATTTCTGTCCTCAGAAACTCACATTCTAGGGGGAGAGGCTGACCTGTGCATAAATCACTCTAATACAAGGTAAATAGTGGTAAGTACCGCAGGAAAGGTACAAGCCAAAGGCCCTGGGGACATGGGAGCTGGGAGATTAATTTCTAAGAGGGGGATCTGGGAAGGATTTGTGAAGGAGATAAGATTTGGACTGGGCCTTGAAAGCTTGGGAGAGATATGATTTATGCCCTCCTGTCTTGTGGCTCATGGAGTACACAGAGCTTTCCCCCCCTCAGTCAACTCTGAACTCCTGAAGGGGGAGGACGTTGACTTTCATCTCCCGTCGCCAGCTCCCAAGCATAGGATCTGGCTGCCAACCGGTGCACCAAAAATATTGTTGGAGTCCAGTTAATAATGCTGATAAAAGGAGGAGGAGTCATACTCATTATGTTAGTAGTGTTTATTCTTTATCAAGTTCATGTTCTGTTTCAGATGATTTAATGCATCAACTCCTCTGACCCTCCCAGCAACCGCTGAGCAAAGGGGTTACCGTCACACACCCTGCTCCCCAGCCTCTGTTTGATAGGTTAGGGGACTGAGGCCCAGTGGAACCCCTGCCCACACAAGACCCCTCGCTAGTAAGCAGCAGGGCTGGAGTCTCAGTCAGGTTGCTTGAGTCCCGAACTCATGACCATGAGGTAACATAGCCAGAGTGAAGACAGCATTCCTGGAAAAAGTCTAACAACAATGAATTTTATGACATTTCTGGTGGAAGAATCTTTGAATCTAACAGACGTATCAGTCAGCGCTTTCCAGAGAAACAGAACCAATAGGCCAATTTCCATGTGAATCTTGAGGCAGAATTCCTTCTTCTCTAGGAAACTTCAGTCTTGGCTCTTAAGGCCTTCAGCTGATTGGACGAGGCCCACCCACATTATGGAGGGTAATCTGGTTTACTTAAAGTCAACAGATTACAGCTGTTTTTTGTAACCTAAAAATATCTTCATGGCAGCATCTAGACTAGTATTTGACCAATAGCTGGGCACTCTAGCCTCACCAAGTTGACACATAAAATTAACCATCATAAGATGTAGATAAACAGGGACCCCAGAAAGTTTTTATATTTACACCACTGTAGCCACCCCAATTTTTGTGGTTCTTAATTACGTTTTAGAAAAAAAATGCATGCAAACAAAAAGAGTTTGAAATTCTATGCATCTATGAAGGGAAAATATACTTTTATCATAAAGCGAAGACTATTTTTAAAAATTCATACAAGGATAAAAGGATAAAGAGAATAGAAAATGCCAAGGTTTGATTTAAACATCAAACTATTTTATGTGTGTTTAATTTTAGAGTTTGCTACATAAGGAAGAGTATTTGACTCTTCTGGTCTATGAATGCTGACCTGTTTCAAATAGATTTCTAGAATGTCAGCGCTGGGAGAATATCTGGGGCGTCATTTGGTGTACCTTCGAACCTGGGGACCCAGAAAGGGCATTCCAGGGGCACAGCTTGGCACCTCTAGCAAGTGCTAGAACCAGGACTCCTGACCAGTCTCTGGAGGCGCTTCATTCATCAGGCTCATTATCCAGTTTTACTGTCTTCAGAGAAAAGAAAAATAAACACACACAAAGCCCACATTCTCTGCCACAGACTTGCATGAGCCGTACCTCGGCCAGCTGTGAGCCAGATGTCTGCCCTCCCCAAAGGGGCTGCCAGGGATTCCCTGGCTTGCAATGAGCAGATGAGGGAGAAGATGCAGACTGCGGGATGAGGGGAGTCCCAGCCCCCTCGGGGACAGGATGAGCTGTGGAATGTATTCAGTGCCACCTGGAGTGAGGGAGACCTGTCACTGGAGAAGATCAGGCAGGCCACAAAGGGCTTGGAAAGAATGAGGTCAGAGTTCTGAGTTCTCATCCTTGCTCCACCTTCTATTACTTATGAGTTGACTTCTCGGGGCCTCAGTCTTCTTCTGTATAAAATGGGGGAAATCACGACCTAACAATATGAAGGCAGATAAATCCGAAGACCCAGGTTTGAATCCTGCCTTTGCCACTTAACAAATGATTTATCGTTGGGCAATTCACATAGCCTCACAAACCTCAACTCATACAGCGGGTAGTAACTCCTGGGTAGGATCTAAAAGAAGTAACTCATGTGAAGTGCCAACTACAGTGTCTGTGCCACAGAGTCAGTACTCGATTCCTCCCTAATTCTCTCTTTTCCCTCTCCAAACCCAAATCCCGGAGACCTCTGCTTTCCCAAGCTCTCCAGTCACACTCTTTAAGACCCCTCAATAATCCTCACTTTACCACCTCTTTGTCAGTCATTCAACAACTGTTTATTAAGGGACCACGGCAGTCAGGGACTCTGCAAGCCTTGTCCCTGCCTTCACAGAGCCTGCACACACCAAGCCACCCTCTCAGCGATGACCCACAGACCGGCTGTCCCCTGGAGATGCCATGTTTCAGCTTCACCTTGACGGCATTGCTGACATCATCTCCTGCCCCCAGCCCCCAGCCCCCAGCCTGGGAGATCCTGCCAACATTCTCTGGTGGGAAGACCCTGAGCCTTGCAAGGAGGGGTGGAGGGGAAGCCCGGGGCTGGGTCCTGACAGCTGGTGCTACTGAAGTATTGATGACATCCGTTTGCCCACACTCTGGAATCTAGGCGTGGCCGCCTTTGTGTCTCTCTCCCAAAGAGTAACAGAGCTCCCCTCCTTTTCCTCTGTTGAGGGACCCAGGAGGCGAGGTTTCTTAAGATCATCGTTTCTGTCGGGTGAACTGGTCCCCCTCGGGAGGCCCCAAGAATGTCTGGAATCCAGTACCCAGCTGGTCCCAATGAGGGCCTGAGCCACACCTGTGCACTGTGTTTGCCCATGGAAACCCGGACAGGAGACAGAGAGCTTCCTCTGGAGCAGGCCTCACGTGCACAGAGACCTACAAAGGAGCCGATCATAATCTGCTGTCTGAGGCCTGGCAGCCCCGCTGCTCTTTTGTGAGTCACTCTCAAGTCTGAGCTCATCCGAGGCATTTGTTTGCAGCGGAGTAAGGCAGGGAAATGAAATCACACCTGAAGTATGAGCTGGGAGGGGGCTGAGAAATTGCCTAAACCAACCTCCTAGCGTAGGAGCCTCTGGAAATTTCTACTGCTCAGCTCAGGGTCCTGCCCAGGCCTAGGTCAGCAATTGGCTTCCCTCCTGTCCCTCTCACGAGCCCCAGGGCCTCCTTCGGCTTCCTTCCCTCTTTATAGCACTACCACAGCCCTCTCCACCCCTGAGGGCCCGCCTCACCCGAGCCTGGCGGTAGAAGGTTTGAAGCAGTAGGGTCCCTGCACCTCCACGCCAACCAGCCCCAAACAGATAGACTACAAACAAGCCGTCTACAGGTTCCCCAACTGGGACACAAACTCAGGTAACCAGGAAACCACTGAAGGAAGCACCCGAGGTCTGTGATTCCCAGCACCCTACCTGTAAGGTACAATGTAGGGGACACTGTCTCATTTTCACTTGGGAAGGATGAGGGCACCAAAACTTCTCCCATCCTGTGGACCTAAAATGACCTCTCTTTGCAGGACTAACTAGGTGAGAGGATGCTGTCCAGGTCAGAGAAGTGGTAACCTCTGACCTCCAGACAGACCTTATCCTTCACAGTAATTATCACCTCTGAGCATCTTCTCACACCCCTGTTTTTTATATATGACAAACTGAGGCCAAGTGGGTTTAAGAGGTTTGCCAAGGTCACACATTCTGCGAGTGCATAGCCCAGAATAGAACCGTGGCCTTCTTCCTGCCCCCCACTGTTTGCTCACAAGCAACTTCTCAGCCTGAGGGATCTCCAGAATCCATCTTGGTTGTTTTCACTCAGTGCCCTAAGAAGATATCAACAATTTTGTTTGGCTTGGGGGATAAAAATCCCAAATACACTTTCCAGAGTGGGACAAAACACTGTCAAACCATTTAAGCGTAAACTCCCTTTGATCTCCTTTGAGTGCAGAGTTACTAATTCCCAATATTCTTATTGTTCTTGAACCTCCAGATTGAACCAGTCTTGTCTAAACAAGCTGCTGGAACACAAACAGGGTCTAATCCTCAGAGACATCCAGATAAATCTAGCTCTCTCTGTTGGGCTCTAGGATCACAGAGATGGTGCCATTTATGAAAAACTGGTAGTGGGATAAGAGGACAGGGAATGCTTTTTGCAATGAAGTATGAACGTAAAGCTTGGCTGACCCTGGGAAAGTTACCTAATCTCTCTGAGCCTCCGTGTGCTCCTCTGTAAAATGGTGATAATAATACTTACCTCTCAGGATTATTGTGAGGATTTCGGAGGTAATGGAGGCAAAGCACCCAGCACCCTCTATGCACTAAACAAGTATTTCTTTACTTCGTTTTCCCCAACTACCCCTCTGTGGTTTTGTTCAAACAGTAATAACCTATTTACAAAGCTCACTTTGCTCTGTATGTGTGGTCTAGACACAGCTATTAAAGGGGTACAGACGGCCTCAACAAAAAAGCCAGGCAGCTTGGCAGCAAGATCCCCACCCTTCAGATCAGAAACCCTGATTCCATCTGCCTCCTACCACCTGCTTTCTCTACTGCAAGTCACTTTCACGTCTGCCCTTCAATGTCATCGCCTGTAAAATGCAAATCATACTGCCTTCCGCACTTCCTGCTCTAACAGAATGTGAAATATGAGATAACATGCACCAGGAAGGGGTTATTATTTTCTAGAGCAGCACTTCTCAAAGGGTGTAGGGATAATGCAAAAGGTTTGCTTCCTTCACCAAATAAGTTTAGGAAATACCTGGTTAAAGAGGTTTCCTATTGCAGAACTTCCCTGAGACTTTAATCTGCCAATATGCATTAGGGGTCTCCAAGATTCAGAAAAGAATGTGCCCTGTTTCCCAAGAATATTCAGTCGCTCATCTTACCTTTTGAAGACACGATCATGGGCCGAATGTTCTATTGGAAATGCTTTGGGAAACGCTCAGCAGACCTGCTTCAAACTACTTCCATGACCAGGGGAATGAGAAGTTTAATTGTCCCACCATCTTACCTGGATGCAAGATGCAATAGAAAGAGGCGATTTAGTCACATAAAGGATAGCTTTTAAGTGCAATTCCTTCTGGTAGCAAGAGTCAGAGAGGGCAGGTACCAGGCTTTAAGACTCTGGAGCCCACTGTAATGGCATTAAATGAAGGTGCCATTGGGAGACCCCATGTGCCCCAGACAATTATGGGAGGTTTCAGGTTAGAGCTGGCACCCCCAGGGCAGCTAAGAAGCAATGGTTATGAAATGGCTGGATTTTTCTTTCCTCCTCTTCCTCCTCCTCCTCCTTCCTCTTCTTTTTAAATGCTTAGCAGCAAGGGGGAAAAAATGCGAAAGTCAGAACTTTTGAAACTATGGATGACTTGGCATGGAAGGCTGGTCAGGAAGATAAGTAGATAAACTCGGCATCTTCTATGCAGAAAGAATCCCTCTGAAAGCCATTGTCCCCCCAGGAACACATGTGGCTGTGGAATGTGGGCCATGTCACAGCCCTAGAATTTTGCACCAACTATTTCCTCACCTGAAATATCCTTCTCCTTTATTCAGGTTTTGGGGACCACTACACCGCAATACCCTCTTTCATCTATTTCATCTACTTTTTTTTTTTTTTAATTCAGCCAGTATGACAAAGCCAAGCGTACTCCAAGTGTCTCTTCCTTCTCCTTTTAGCCCTGAACACCTGCTTCACCCCCACCATCAAATAAATATACGGTACATAAATATCAGGAACAGTGTGAAATTTACTGAAGCATCCACAAACAAAACAATGGAGAGAATTTATGTGGCACTTGCACAGAAGACGGCTTAAAAGTTTGTTTGAAATTTCTTAAGTATCCTAAGTCCTCTCTCTGCCATGTCTTTTTGGGGGCCCCTATTTTACCTTTTTATGCAGGATATAGCCTAGCTAGCACCTGTTTTTCATTCCCAGATCTTAGAGATTAAAGGCAGGGCTAGAGGCAATACGGAAGTGTGGAAGAAACGTAATTACTGAAGTCAATACAGAACTCAGTTCATATCCTTGCTTTGCAACTCCCTGATTACAAGATCTTGGTCAAGTCACTTCCTTTTCCTAAGACTCCATTTCCTTTGGGGGAATCTGGGGATGACAATACTATGCTGCATGGTTGTCTTGTGAATGGGAGAAGAGGAATATGAAACGCATAGCATGGTGCCCAGCCCAGAGCAGCCACTCAAATTGTAGGAACAATGATTCAGAGAGGAATTGAGAAGCGTCTAAGTTAGTGGCTGTTAGGATGGGAAAGGAGAGACAGGTGCATGAGACATTATGTCTCAACATAGACTGGGGCTGCACCAGAGTGAAAGAAAGTGATGACAGGTCTCCTTTAAAGAGATTAAGTGCTTGGCCTTGCATGAAGTTCATGCTGCCAGTCGTGATGTGGCTTGACAGCTGAACATCAGGGACCGCTGTGAAAATAAGCCAGGTGTCTCCCAGGGCCTGCCCTGGGGATAAAGGGTTGAATTAATTAATTAAAACAGTAGTTGCCGACCTGCTTGATGTCCAGGCAGATAAATGACAGGGCCACCTAACTGGTGAATGTAGATAGGACTGTTAATAAATGGCTTTTTGATAGTCGGTTCTAAAACACCTTTTAAAAAGTCGTGGTTTCTTTAGATTTTGTTTGCGGATATGTGTGTGTTTCATGTTGCTTTGTAGAGTGACCACTGAGGCATAAAGTTGATGTGCCTTTGCTCTAATTTTCAACCTGGCCACAAGTGACAAAGAACAGCATCTTGTAATACCTGGTTCCTCCAGAAAGCAGAACACGTCAGAAGAGCTGAAGGTCTTGAGTGCTAGCTAGCCAGTGCTTTGTACTAGAAAGACCTAGCCTTCAAAGCAAAGAATGGTCAAAAGAAGACCCTCAAGAGCTTGAGTTTGGCCATATTATTTAACCTCCCTGAGCCTCAGTTTTCTCATCTATATAATGGGTATGAAAATGCCTGCCTCTCTTAGTTGCTCTAAGACAATATGAGGGAAAGTGGTGCCTGGCCTATGGCTGATGCTCCATGCATGTTAATTCCCCTTCCTTAAAGATCGGATTTACAGGATATACGTTAGTGCAAGGATGGAGGAGACAAGAGACAAGTTTCTGTTCGGTACCTTATGTATGGCTTCAGCTGTCTATGCTTTGTTATTGTGAGTAGGGGAAGGAAACAAAGAAAACTTAAGAGTGTATACCAAGAACTCACATACCACTTGAAGGCTTTGGTGGGCTTGGTTGAATGACTGTAATATAACAGTGGAAAGAGATATGCTGTTAGAAAAAAAAACTCTAATGAGGGGAGAGATGAAGACTTTGGATTATCAAGCTGGACATCTACACAGTGTGGTGGAAATGTGAGATAAAGCATTTGGGCTGTGGATAAAAGAAAAGAAAGACACAGAATTGATATTGTCTCAGGAGTGAGCTGCCAGCCATACACGCTGCTCACCTACAGGTAACTCTAATACGGAACCCAGAACTGGTTCAGGCTTGAGCCATAGCAGACTCCCCAGAAGTTTCTTGGATGCAGGGAGGACCACCCACACATTCTTTTTCTTGACCATTTTATATTCAAAATGGAGGAGCCACAAGAAGCATTGCTCCTAGGCACCCTCCTCAGGGCTGAGTGGTACTGAATCATTGATGGGGAGGCCCATGAGGCATAAGTTTTGGTAACAACAAACTGCCATATTGGAGGAAAACTAGGTTGAGATTTCCAGCTTAATCTAGCATTAGCCCTCATGCCTTCTCGACTTTGGGAAAACAGATTTCCAGAACTTCAGGATGACCCCTAGCCTCCAAGAAAACAGACTCAGGTTTTCAAAAGGGGGGACTCCAATGGTGCCATCTTAAATAGCCCAATAAGGCAGAAAAGTCTTCATGGATACGTGCATGGTCACACAGAAAGCCAAGCTGCTGAGCTCATGACCTCGGAAATGTTGCTGTCATGGAAACAGCAGAGACTTCTGAGCTGCACATGCCTGGGTTTGAATTTTAGGCCCATCGCTATGAGCTAAGTAAGTTCTGGCAAGTTCTTTAAGTTTTCTGAGTTTGTTTCCTTATGCATCAAAAAGAAACACTACTGCATATATTGCAGTGTTGATACAGGGTTGAATGATATAATATATGCAGAAGAGGCTACCTGTTCCTGGAACATAGAAGCTGCCCGAGGTAAAATATGAGGCTCCTTCCCTTTTGCTAGGATTGTTTGACAGGTAGATTGGAGGAAAGCCAGGGAGAGCCAGATTTCAGAAGTGACTCTGAAAACTTTCCCCTGCCCTGTGTGCAAGAGGCTGGAAGAGCAGCTCTTTATCCCAGACAAGTATCTTGAATGGTAGAATTGGCCGTCTGTCTGGGGAGATTATTTTGGATATGTTAGACAGAAGAGGAATTTTTCCAATCACCCCGTGCAGGCAGCCACCAGTCTTGCTGGCCAGCGGCTGAGGTCCTGCCATGAAGGATAATCGAAGGCCTGCGATGGGGAGATGCCAGCAGGGCCAGGAGAACCCTCACTTGCTCATCAGGGAAAACTTACAGGGGGCCCAGATCTCTACTCTGACAGGCCCACCAGCCACTCTTTATAAAGCCTTGGCTTTATAAAGCCTTTCACAACATTGCTTTGGCAGAGAGAGGCCTCGCTGCATTTTATGCATTTCGTCAGTCCCTATAAGGGGAAAAGCTTTGGCACCTGGGAAAGCTTTGGCACCCTAAGTCTACAAATGCAACCTGGAAACCTAGAGCCCCTGTAAATTTTGGCCTGAAAAGGCATCCACTGGAGAATGAGCCAGGGGCCCAGAATCTAGTCCTAATTCTACCAGCTTCTTAGCTCTGTGGTCTGTGCAAGTGGCTAGAAATCTCTGGTCCATACTCTCCTCATCTGAAAACTGGGGGAGTACCTTTCTTAATTCAGACTTTTGTGAAAGCCTATTCAAATGTGAGAAATCATGAATTACCAGCATGGCAAAGTTGAACCACTAGCTAAAATGTATTGAATAGCAACCATGTGCCAGATATTATTCAAAGCCCTTTATGTTTTTACTTCTTCAACCCTCGCCTCCCCATGAAGGAAATGTCATTATTATTCCCATTTCACAGGTGGGAAAACTAAAACACAGAGCACTTACATAACTCACCCAAGGCTGAGAGAGCTGCACAGAGCTGGCAGGTGCCAGAGCCAGAATCTGAACCTAGTCACTGGCTTCAGAGCCTGCAGGCTCTGCTTTGTAGTTGGGTGGGCCTGGTCGTAATTGAGGTCCCCTCACTCATGATCTGTGTTGCACCAGCCATTCCCTTTAACTTCTCTGGCCTCAATGGCCTCATTTACAAAGTAGCCATGCTGTGTCCTACCTCAGCCTGCTGTTGCAAGCAGTAAGTCAGGACCCTATAGGTAGGAGGGTAAATGAATAGGAAATATGTTGGTGTTCCTCCAGGAAAGAGAGGCTAGCTATGTTTTCATAAGTCTTGGCTCTCCTAAAAGTAGACAACAAACCAAAGGAAAATAAGCTAGTTTTAAAAAAAATGAATGAAGAAAATAGTTGTGGATTATGATATACACTAAGAGGATGTAATAGAGAAGAACAAGGTTATCTACTTGAAGAGGTGGTGGGTAAAGCTATGCTGAGGAGGAGATAAATCAGATGAAATACAGTGAGGATTGTTTTAATCATGTGGCAGGGGTTGGGAGGGCCTCTGATAATGACTGAGGCAGCTGGGGGCTCTGGAAAGTTTTCACTGGAGAGAAAGAATGGAATGATGATGGCATTTCTTTTGCCTGAGTGTGGCGAGGCCAACCATGCCATGTACATTTCCTTTGTAGAGCTTAGCACCATGAGAAGAACGTGATATGTCCAAACACATCTAGTTTCTTTGCCTCTCTCTTGTTATCATCTCCTACTATGTGGCAGCAGCCAAGGGAAGGCTAGAGGATTAAAACGTTCTCCTATCATTGGGAAAAAAAATATGCCAGTGATGCAATTGGAATCAACACTTAGCTTTCTCCCTTCCCACCAAAAAAAAAAAAAAAAAAGCGTTTTAATTTTAACATCAAAATTTGATGAGCTGAATATACAGCATTGCCTGGGTCGATATCTACATTTCAAATGCATTTACTGTCATTACTGAATCTCCACTTGGTGAACCATTAAGACAAAGCACTGAGTAAATGAGCTAAATCATACCTAGGGTAACCTCTCTGCAAGCCTTGTTGGGAAAAGATTCTCTTCCTGCAAGTGAGGATTGGTAAAGAAATGTTTCTGGAAAATGACCCTTCTAGGAAGGAGGAAGTGCTAATCAGAACACTAAATGGAGGCAAGGAAGGGGGAGCATAGCAAATATATTGGGACATGAATAAACAGAGCCAAGTGAGCCTTGCCTCTGTGTCCCCAACAAGCTGTGTGACCATTTAGTCCACAGACAGTTGTTGAGCACCTACTGTGTGCAAGGCAGTGTTCTAGGCACTGAGGATTTAGTAGTTAACAGATGAAATAAACAGATAAACCCTTGCCCAGCTGGGGCTTACAATCAGGTAGTAGGAGATTGTTACAGACTAAATGTTTGTGTCCTTCCCAAATTCATATGTTGAAGCCCTAAACCAGATGGTGTTTATACATGGGGTCTTTGAGAGGTAGAGTTGGATGAGGTCATGAGGTGGGGCCCTCATGATGGGATTAGTGCCCTTATAAGAAGAGATACCAGAGGCTATGTGCTCTCTCCTGCACACGTGTGCTCTCGCTCTTTCTCTCTCTCTCTATCTCTCTCTGGCTCCCATGCATGCAGGAAGAGACCTTGCACTAGAACCCAATCATGCTAGCACCCTGATCTCAGACTTCAGCCTCAAGAACTGCGAGAAAATTAATTCCTATTGCTTAAGCTATCCGGTCATTGGTATTTTGTTATAGCAGCCCAAGCTAAGAGAAAGATGATCAGTAAATAAATACTTAAAAGTGTATAGCATGCCAGCTGGTGGGAAATGCTCTGGAGTAAAGGGGCAGGAGGTTGAAATGCTGGCAATAGATGGTAGGAGGGGAGGAGCTGTGATTTTTAAATCAGGTGGCCAGGAGAGGCCTCCCTGAGGAAAGGGTGTTCAGAGTATAGAAGTTAAAAGCACAAGCTTATTAATTTTTTCAACTGTCACTCATATGGTTCTAAATCTTAGCACCACCCATTACCAGCTGCATATTAGGCCATTGTTTCACAAACTCCCTTGCCTAGAGTAGGTGCTCAATAAGTCAAATTTTAGCATGCATCAGAATTGTTTGGAGGGCTTTAAACTCATATTTCTGAGTCCACCACTAGAATTTCTGATTCAGTTAGGTCTGGGGTCAGCTGGAGATTCTGCACTTCTCCCAAGTTTCCAGCTAATGCTGTAGGACTAGGGACTATACTAAGAGCTGTCACTCATCATCTTAGCTTCCTCAGCTATAAACTGGAGATGAGAATGCCTCCATCACTAGGGGGCTGTCAGTGCCAGACACACGGTTAGTTCTCAGTAAGTGATGCTGCTCCTGGTGTTCTCATTCTTATTAGCAAAGGGTCAGCTATGCAAAGGCTCAGTGAGGGGACCCCCACCTGTCTTGAGGGTTGGGGGGGTCACAGAAAGATTACCAGAGATGACGCTTGAGTCTCAGTGGGTATCTGGGCATTAGCTGAGATGAAGGATGGAGAGGATAACCTTGGGGAAGACCTTCTGAGCAGGGGGACCTGCAGAGGCCAGGCAGTGAGGAAAAGCACTGTATGTTCAGGGAGCCATGAATGTGATGTATGTATTGAGGCCCACAGAGAGATGAAGAGCTTATGTGAGGCTTGGCAAAGCAGCTCGGTTTTACCATGAAACCATGAGGCCCCAGTCAGGGTTTGAGCAGGAAGGCGTGTAACTATCAGATTCAGTTTGAGAGTGATTTCCTGGAAGGGTGTGGAGGAAGGGCTGGAATGGAATAGCTGTGTCTGGCAGCTGGGAGACCAGTGAGGAAGACAGGGCCACAGCTGATGTTGGGGCAGGTCGTACAGTGTGCTAGAGTGCCTACCTCGGGGGAGTTGAGGGTCAAAATCAAGCCCCTGGTCCAGTCACAGAGGAAAGTCAGCTCTTTCAAATTCATATGCCCAGATGGATCACCGTTTTCTAATTTGTACATGAACTAGCTGTGGAGGCTTGGCATTGTCTTAGTCTGTTCAGGCTGCTATAACAGAACATCATAGACTAGGTAGCTTCTGAACAGCAGAAATTTATTTCTCACAGTTCTGGAGGCTGGGAAGTCCAACCAAGATCAAAGCACCAGCAGATTCGAGCCCACTTTTTGGTACATAGATGGGCTGTCTTCCTGCTGTGTCCTCATATGGTGGAAGGAGGGGGGAAGGGAGCTCTCTGGGGTCTCTTTTATAAGGGTATTAATCCCATTTATGAGGGCTCTGCCTTCATGATGAGATCACCTTCCAAAAGGACCTCCCTTCCAAATACATTTGAATGGAGGGGACATAAACATTTAGTCAATAGCAGCAGTTTTTACCCGAAAGAGGCTAAATTAATTCATTAGCAGTGGAAATTGAAAGGAGAGCACTTAGCTGGGGAAGAGTAAAAATGACTGGACCAACCTCTTTTTTTAACAGATGAAGAGTCAAGGCCCAGAGATGCTAAGTAATTAAGATGACATCACACAGCTCACAAGTGATAGAGCTGGGATTAGAACTCGAGCCTCCTGTCTCTAGGTTCTAGATTCTTTCTATAAAGCCCAAACAACCTAACACAACTCCTCACAGGGTCTGAGCCACAATATTGATAATCCTCATTATCAATGAAGCTGATGCTGGGCCTCATTAAGACCTCTCCAAAATGACACCAGACTAGCCCCACAGGAATCGCCTTGCCCACTGTCATTTAATACCGTAATGATGATGTTAGACTAGAAAGAAAAAAAAAAATCACAGTCCTACTGTGTGCCAGGCACTGTATTGAGACAGATCATTGAATAAGAGAGACATAACCACAGGCTTCATTGCTCTTGACGTCTGGAAATCAACGCCATCTTGAACAGGTAATTTCCAGTATTTACACTGTACAGTAAGTCCCCTACATGCAAACCTTCAAGTTGTGAACTTTCAAAGATGCAAACGTGCATTCGTATATCCAATCACTTAAATTATTTCATGTGTCTCGTGTACATTGTCACGTGCCTGCATCCTCTACAAGCGGTTGTGCTTTTGTGTACTTTACAGTACTGTATAGAGTACAGTAGTACAGTACCTTTATTTCAAGCCCAGGATGTCTGGAAGCAAGCTTAAAAGCAGCGGTACATAGCCAGTTGTGTTAGTTGAGTACCTGGGCTTACTTTGTTGGACTTATGAACAAATTGAACTTATAAACGCACTCTTGGAACAGAACTCATTCGTATGCAGGGGACTTTAATGGTATCATAAACTCTCCAAGGAGAGGAGTCTTCATTTGTTTTGTTCACTGATATACAAGGGCAGAAGGGACCCATGAGGAGACATTTACTATGGTGAACATAGCTGGGAAAATGTGGAAAAACTAACCTCACTGAACCTTTGTTGGCACAGAGTACTTACATAATAAACATTTGTTTTTTAAAATAAATGAAAAGGGGCTTCCCTGGTGGCACAGTGGTTGAGAGTCCGCCTGCCGATGCAGGGAACACGGGTTCGTGCCCTGGTCCGGGAAGATCCCACATGCCGCGGAGCGGCTGGGCCCATGAGCCATGGCCGCTGAGCCTGCGCGTCCGGAGCCTGTGCTCCACAACAGGAGAGGCCACGACATTGAGAGGCCTGCGTAACGCAAAAAAATAATAATAATAAAATAAATAAATAAAATGAAAAGAAGAAATAACGTGCACTTGGCATTTCAAACGGGGACATACAGGGGACTCACATATGAGAGCATAGAGCTGGGCATTTAACCTAGTCTTGTTTGATATTAAATGCGTTTTGATGTCTCCGAGGCTTGTACCACCAAAGGTAAGCTCTTGAAAACTCAGCAAACGAAAAATCAATCAGCCCTGCGAAATGTGTTGTGAACTTCACAAGCCTGGGTTCCAGGCACACTTCCCCAAATATTTCACACTCTTTTCGCCCGCATGCCCTTGAAATGGCCCCTTCCAGCTCCGGTGTAAGTCTCCACCATCTCCTGTCCTGGGAGTCTCAGATCTATCCCTCTAGCCCCAGCCAATCAGTGCTTTCTCTGGGGAGGCTTCTGTGAGTCCTGATCACCACCTTAGTTGTTTCCTTCTCTGGGTTTTCTCAACATCCCTCTATTGCTTTAGGTATATTGTAACCTAATTTACCTGCTCATGTGCCCATAGCTCTCTATTCATCTCTGTATACACAGTGGCTAGAAGTGAGCCTGCCAGTAATGATTGGTTGCATAGATTGAGTGGATGGGTCAGTGGGTGGGTAAGTGGATGGATAAAGGGTTTGCTTTGTGGTCAGAAAGAGAGCCATGCTGCTATACCCAGCAGACCTTGAACATTTGCACGAAGAAGGTTTGAGGTGTCCACAAGCTCAGACCAAATCCCTGGGAGTTCACACCTTCCCCAGCCTACCCTCCTCAGTCCTCAATCCCCACCCTACACTTCCCTCGCCTGTACCAGTCCTGTTCTACTCTGCTGGGAGGTCCACCTGGCTCCAGAATGCAGTGAGACACACCCCATTGTCTATCAAAGCACAGTCTGACGCCCTGGACCAAAATGAACAGTGACACCCCTTCCACTATGGAAGCAAGACCGGACAAAGGAAGCAGGAGAGAAAAGCCTGCTGATACCGGCTCCCACTTCACCACACCACCGTGTCCCTGAGTCCTTCCCAGGCAGAAGTGCATTAACTAGATCAGCGGTCCCCAACCTTTTTGGCACCAGGGGCCAGTTTCGTGGAAGATGATTTTGCCATAGACAGCGGTGGGGGCGGGGAATGGCGCAGGCGGTAAGGCGAGCGATAGGGAGCGACAGATGAAGCTTTGCTCTGCTCGCCCGCCACTCACCTCCTGCTGTGCGGCCCAGTTCCTAACAGGCCGCAGACTGGTACCGGTCCATGGCCAGGAGGTTGGGCACCCCTGAACTAGTTGATAAACTGGTCGCATAGGACAAGCATTCTTCTTAAAGCCCCAGGAACTCAAGAATTCTGAGCAAGACTTGTTCTTCCCAAACACAGGGCATTTGACAGCAATAGACCCAAATTAGTAGAATCACACATTTGCAAGCACATGTAGAGACCTGTTCTAAAGTTTTGGACTGCATCAAAAGTGTTCATATGTTTGCTCACTTTCAGTAAATACTCAGTGGTCTCTACTAAGGGCTGAGCATACAGATACCAGCTCATTGAGTGGAGTCAACAGATCTAGCAACATGACTAAAGTGAGACAATGAGATTTACACTTCTAGGAACTCAGTAAATGTGTTGAATAAATTAATAAATTAATAAACAGTAAACAAACCAAATGAAATTCCAATAGCTTTCTATAACATCACTGCTGTTTGACAGAATACATTGACTACTTTCTCTCACCCAACCAATAAAAATTCTTTTTCTTTATGGAACACATCCTGGTGTCTTTGCCCCAAGAAGACTTGTAGGCTCTTTCCTCCTCCTTACCACTGTCCTGGCACATTCCTCCCATGGTCCGGTCACCTTACTCTATAGTAAGCGGTTGCCAACATGTGTCTTTTCCACTAGACTCTGTGTTCGTTGAAAACAGGGTTGGTCTCATTCATCCATCTAAGCGACTCTATGTTCTTACACAGGGCCTGGTCTAGAGCAGGCACTCAGAAAATGTTTTAAATTACTGTTGGATTTTTAACTCTCCTAAAGTATTCAGGAGGGAGGGAAGTGTTTGTTATTATTCCCATCATGGACATGAAAATACTAAGATGCAAACATCTCCAGGAGCATTTCCACCCAATTGCCTTGTGGTAGAGCAAGAAGCAGAATCCCGGTCCTGAGGCTGTGTCCAGAGGTCTCCACCCCTCGTCCCTGCTCCAGCCTGGGATCCCATCTCACAGAACACAGCTCTTTCATTCGGGAAAGCTTGGTAATAGACCTTCTGAGGTGGAAACACACAAGTTCCAGAGCTTGCTTTTAAGTGGCCAGTGAGAGCCAAGTTGCTGTGCATGATAAAGTAATGGGATTTTTTACTTTTCTCTCCAGTGGTTAAGGAAAATAGGAAGTGGGGGTTCTCGGGGGCTAAAAGGAAAATTGGAGATGGTGCAGAAGGAGGCTGGCTACAAGGTACACTGACTGAGCAAAAGTGAGCCAAACCTCTGCTCCCCAAGTATACTAGATGAGTGCACATTGGATGCTCCTCAGCTACAGGCAGCCTACAGCTGTGTGCGTTCAGGCGCAACGCACACAGGGAGAGGTTACGTAAAATCCAGATTGCAGGCTTGTCTCAAAAGAGCAGAAGTTGTGACAGCCCAGGTCTGCTGCACTGAAGCGGGGTTGTTGCTGCCGCCTTTTGTCTGTATGAGGCCTGCACTCTCCAGTTTGCAGCGTCACTCTCTACCATCTCCTCATGCTACCCTGGCCCACTTGACTCATTTGCATTGCCTACCTGACACCTGGAGGCCTTTGAGTTCACAACCTGTGCACCAGAGGCAAATGATGACCCCTGAAAGCAAAGGACAGAAACTTTACTTTCTGCTCTCCTAGGGGCAGGCATCTAGCCAGGTGGCAAATGTCGTCACAACCTGTGAGGTCAGAAGGTGACAGGAAATTATTATCCCATTTCTAAGGTTAATGAAACTGAGGCTCAGATAGGGTATATCTCATGACCGTGGTAACAAAGCAAGTAAATGGTACAGCCAGGATTCAAATCCTGGTTGATCTGATTTCAAACTCTGTTCTCTGTCTGAAACTCCTCAAAGGGTATAGGGTTAATTCCTTCCCCACCCCCCCTTGAATACTGACCCAGAAGGTCTAACTCATTTGCATATTAATTGAATGTGGTCTGAGAGAAGGGTCACTGGGTCCCCTGTGCAGTCTAACGTCACATTTTTAAAATCCTAGATAAACCAATGTGTCATTTGCTGGTAATTCTTGGTTAAGGGAAGGAGAAGGGGAAATAATTAAGATACCTGGGTGCTTGGACTTTGATGTTCAGACTACTAATTTTTCAAGGCAGGGAACTGATCATGGAGGGGCAGGAGTGATGCTTTAGTACATCAAAACCCCCTGCTTGTTGCAGACATGACAGGGGAAGTTATATCTAAAGAGGAGGATGCGTATAATTAAATGTCAAAACGTATATTGTGAAAAATGGTTTTTAACTCCTCAAATCTCCTGGCAGGATAAAAAAGAGAAACTCTCTAATAAAGCTGGTTCCACCTCACAGGAGGCCAGGAGGTCGTTGCTGGCAGCCTGTGCTTCTTCTTCCCAGAAAATGAGCACAGCCAAAGGCAATGAGACCTTACCACGCGTCAGGCTCACAAATGCATGTCCGCACTAGGTCTTTGCGGTCACTATTCGATATGTGATTTACTTCCATTTTACAGATGAAGAAAACTGAGGTTCAGAGAGCTTTAGTAGCCTGCCATTTCCATTCCCTTCCCTCAACTCTCTGCTTTTGCCAATAGCCAGCTACTTCCTACACAGATCCCGTAAGTCATAGTTGGGGGTTGGAGGGGAGGTTTAGAAAGAAACAAAACTGTAAACTGTGAAGACTTCGGTAGACATGGGTTCAAGTCCTGGCACTCCAAAGGTGGATGCTTGGGCCATTTTCTCCAGCCTCTTTAGGACTCATCTTCCCCATCTGTAGAGCAGAAAGCTGGACTTTCAGAGTTCTCATGAAAAGTAAATGAAATAATATCTATGAGTGCCTGGCATATAGTAGGTACTCAAAAAGGGGTACTGAATTTCCATTACTCATTTAAAGTGGTAGCTTCTCAGATTTTTCCTGAGAGCAATTGAGAAACTTTTCATTTCTTCTAGTGGAATGAATGACTTTGTCCACGTAAATAGGGTCTCAGTCCTTGGCCAGCAGGAGACCATGGCAGAGAGCAAGCCTGAGTGATGTCATGGCCTGATTGCTGGGCTGGGAGTCAGCTGGACCTAGGTGTGGGCCCTGCCTTTTCCACTTGGTCGCTGTGGGTCATGGGCCGAGTTCTTGTCTGAAACAGCAACCTCAGTTTTACTGAAACTGAGAAACCTTCATCTCTCAAATCATTCAGCAGACCTAATAGCTACTCCACAGGACGGTGGCAAAGATCAAATGAGATAAGACTCTTCAGTAAGAAATTGAGGGAAGGGGTGAGGCCCAATGGAAGCTCTTCTCTGAAGACAGGGTTTTACCCCCTTTGAGGGAATGGATAGCAGTTGCTCTCAAGCTTTTGAGAGTCACAAACACTTTGCAAACCCAGTGCCAATCGTGGACCTCCCGTCACCACACGTATGCAATGCATAGAAGGCATGTGTGTACTATTTCAAGGCTTCATGGGCCCCCAAAACCCATCCATGACTCCCCAGGGGAACCTTTGGTTTGGCTCTGCTTCCCTCCCCATCCCACCTCCAAGTTGCCAAACCCCTTCCTCAGCTGTTGAGGGTGGGGACTGGGTAGGTCCCCCTGTGGCTGCTGATGCTTATTTTGGGGACCTGCTGGGATGCAACAGGAAGGTAGACAAAGCAACTACAGGTCCTCACCGAGCCAACTGCCCATGAGGGAGCGCTGAAGAGAGACAGTGAGCCCTGAGAGATGTAATGCATGCTTACAAACCACTCTTCCCTCCATCTTCTCCTTCGGGGGTACTGCACCCAGAGAAGAAAGGACCAAGGAAAGGCTGGAGGCCAACAAAAGACTCATCCACTAGGCCTCCAGAACACGTACCGGAGCTACTGCCCAGAAGCGGAAGGGAGGTAGAGTTCTGGTAAACACAGGAACAACTTGAGCCACGAGTGCCTCCAAACTGGGAACTGTGCCAGCCTCCTGCCTCTGTCACCAATGCCCAGCACAAAGGTACACAGAGTCAGTGGATGGAGGGCTGACCTTCCAGCGAGATTAAAAATGTCTGAGGATATAGATCAGATTCGGGTATCAGAGAGGAGTTGAACAAATATCCTTCAAGTCAAATTTTGGTTCCAAGAGTTGTGTTAAGTGCCGTCTTTGTCTAAATTACCTGGACCATCTTGCCAGACCTCACCCCAGATGCACAGCATCAGAATCCGCTGGGGTGGGAGTGTGTGTGTGTGTTTTGTGGTGTCATTTTCCCAAGTCATGTATGTGGCCTGGCTTGGGCGTGACTTCTCTGTTTATTTTGTGGATGGAGTGTGATCATAAAGGTTTATCTTGGTATCATGATGAATCTAGGTTCAAGTCCTGCCTTAGCCACTGAATAGCTGTGTGACATTGAACAGGTTACTTGAGATAACTAACCCTAACCCCAACCACACTTACCTCATCTTTGCAATGAGGTAAAGACACAGTTAACACAAAGGCATTGTAAAGGTTAAATAGGATCCAGAGCAGAAAGTCTCCAGCCTCCAGCCTGGCACCAGGCAAGTTTTCATTAAGTATTGAGTGTTACTGGCCGTGGCAGGGCCAGTAGTAGAGAAGTGTTGAGAGATTCCACAGGAAGCCGGCA
Source organism: Kogia breviceps (assembly GCF_026419965.1). Taxonomy (NCBI): domain Eukaryota; kingdom Metazoa; phylum Chordata; class Mammalia; order Artiodactyla; family Physeteridae; genus Kogia; species Kogia breviceps. The sequence goes on from NC_081316.1 coordinate 61,069,764, forward strand.
AGCAGGTGGTCACAATTCCTATTTTAAAGATGAGAAAACCCATGCTCACCATAGAGATTAGGCTCAATGGTGGAGGCAGGACGTGAACCCAGACATGCTGGCTGGCTCAAGAGCCCTCACTCCTGGCTGATGCTATTTGGGGCTGTTCCAGTAGGAACAGCTTGTTGGTGTCATGCACGGAAGTAGGACCCACAAACACACCCAGGATGTAACTCAGACAGGCCTGGGGGGGACTGGCCTGCACACCCCAGGACACAGCTCAGATTGCCCTGGGGTGTGAGTTGGGCCAGATATATGGTGGGGGGGACCCTTTTGCACGAAGGATCCCCCTGCACCCTCGTGAGTCTTGGAATGGACTGGGCCACGCATGTTAAGTGTCATGCCGACACCACTTGGTGTAGGAAGATAGCTTTATCAGATGAAGGGTCAAATGCAATAAAATGCTTGGAGGCTTTTGAAAAAAACATTAGAAACATTTACCATGGCATTATTGACAACCTGGTTAATAAGCCGCCTGGACTAGAGTAACACTGCTGAGATCAGCAGATTTCCCTGCAGTGCTCCTTCCCCCCCTCCTTCACGTGCGTTGCCAGTGTGTTTGGTGTGGGCCTCCTGCAGGCTGGCTGTGACTCTGCCCTACATCAGGAGGGATCTCCCCTTCCAGGCTGAAGCCTTATTCAAGGGCAAGAACTAGTTCTTTTCCATCTCCGTATCTCCAATACGTAGCACATGTATTGGCAATTGATAGTACTAAATAATGAATCACGTAAAGACTATTTCTTTTAGAAATTTACTTTCTTAAACACGTCTCCACTCATATTTTGGCTCCTTCCATTCTTCTCTTCTCTTCTTTTCTTCTTTCTTCTCTCCACTCTCACCCCCAAAGGATCCATTTTCACTCTCTGGCTCTCTCTAACAAAATAATCTAATGAATTCCCACCCACACACAAAAAATTTTTAATTAAAAGTAAAGCTGGAGAGAAACTTTAAACTTCATTTGGTAGTCCAATTGTTAGTAATAATATTAGATTGATTATTTTTAACTATTTTATGTATTACAGAGTAATATTTTATTTTATGTATTTTATGTATTATAGAATGATGCTAATACTAATGTTGCTGGGAACCACAATTTTTAATGTAAGAAAAATGATATAAAGGGTAAAATTTTAAAAGCTAGTAGAGATCTTGGCAAATATAAAGAGATTATATAATTTTAAAAAAAAAGAACTCACAGAGTAAACTCCAACAATTAAGTGAATCTGTCTGAATCTTGCAGGGTTACTGGATGATTCACCCCCATCCCCACTCCCTGGAACTCAGAGGACATATGCAAAAGCATATGCAAAAGCATTCTCCTGTTAGACAGAAAGCTTGGGCTTATCCCTTTGGCCATGAAACTGTAACCATTTGTAGACATAATTCTAAATTCAAAGGTGGTGCTGAATTGGCAGTAATTTAGTTCACTGTGATGGTGAGCATGGCCATATCTCCCTGGGCCTCCAGGTGCTGATAGGTATAAATGGGGGTAAAAATAGTGCCAACATCCCAAGGCTGACACAGGATAGAATGTGATAAAATGATCGCAGAATAGACTCGTAGGTATTTCTAAGGGAAGCAGTTCTAGCTTTCTCAGGCTTCTCAAATTCAAGGTGCTGCCTCCTGGGTGGTATTAATACATTGTTGAAATGCAACATTTAATTCATAGAACATGTGTTGCGTGTCCAATGGGGAAAAGCACTCTCTAGGCACAATAGATAAGAGAGATGACAAAGAACATGGCCCTGCCCTCCAGCTACACACTGACTCTTAAAAGAGGAAAGCACAAACTTAAAACAACAAAACAAAACAAACAAAAAACTCTAATGGAAAGTACAGGGTGATTACCGCTTTGGAAATAAAAATGAGGGGTCATCTTAGAAAGAGCCATAATTCAGCTCTAGATTATATTGTCACTCCCAAACATTCACTCTCCCTGCCTGGGAGGATTATACTCCCCCCCACCACATTGATGGCAGACTTGGTCATGGGACTTATCTGTGCAAGGAAATGTTAGTGGAAGTGAATGTTCTAGTTCTGAGTAGAAACTTTTTTTTTTTTTTTTTGCGGTATGCGGGCCTCTCACTGTTGTGGCCTCTCCCGTTGCGGAGCACAGGCTCCGGACGCGCAGGCTCAGCGGCCATGGCTCACGGGCCCAGCCGCTCCGCGGCATGTGGGATCTTCCCGGACCAGGGCACGAACCCGTCTCCCCTATATCGGCAGGCGGATTCTCAACCACTGCGCCACCAGGGAAGCCCCTGAGTAGAAGCTTTAAGATCAGTATGTGATTCACCATGTTCTCTTTTTCCTTCTGCGCTGAGAACTGGCAGTGGAGCTGAGCTGCAGCTGACCAGCAATGGCCGTAGAGAATGAGTGAGGAAAAGGCAACCCTTTGATATCATAAGCTACTGAGATATTAGGGTCATTTGTTACTGCAGCATAACCTAGCCTATTCTGACAGACATAGAACATGAGACAACAGAATCCCAAAGTAGGGCTTCCCTGGTGGCATAGTGGTTGAGAGTCCGCCTGCCGATGTAGGGGACACGGGTTCGTGCCCCGGTCCAGGAGGATCCCACATGCCGCGGAGCGGCTGGGCCCGTGAGCCATGGCCACTGAGCCTGCACGTCCGGAGCGTGTGCTCTGCGACGGGAGAGGCCACAACAGTGAGAGGCCCGCGTACCGCAGAAAAACAAAAAGAAAAAAAAGAATCCCGAAGTAGAAGAAACCACTGAAGCAAAGGCTTAGAGGCAGATGCAGTATAGGTATCTCAAGGACTGGCTGGTCAGACAGTCTGTACTGGAAACACAGTGGATAACTAAATTGTGTGTGGCCAAGAACACATACTCAAGGAATTTTGACCTCATTCCATACTCTGTGAAGAGCCATAAAATCATTTGGACAGGAGGGTGATAGGATCAGGAATCCTTCCCCAAAGCCATAGAAAAACATATCCAGTGACCCTGCAACTGATCCACCAGCCAGAAGGGCTGAGAAGCCTGCAAACTTTGGAGTGTATAAACCGTATCAGCTTTGAGATTATCAGCAGGGTAGCTCATACAAACCCATAGCAGCAGAGCCCAGCTTAAAACCTCAGCCCAAAGATATTTATGTGCATGCCCAGAGTAGTCTAATTACTCTGTATCAAGTACCATGTATGAAAATACCCTTCAAGATTATAACAGGTTTAATTAAATGCACAGTGAAATCCACTTAAGATGAGTTAATTGGGTCACACCTGATTTTCCTTCCCGCTGCATCTGACAGACACGAGGACATTCCAGGGAAAGGGCAGCATGTAAAGGGATGTTGAAGGAGACAGGAGTCAGAAGTTGGTGCCTTAGGAGCCACAGCAGGACTGAGGTTTCCCGAAGGCAGCAAAGTGGAGCTTGGAAAGGCTGGGAACAAGCCCAATGACAACAATTCTCTCCCGCCCTAGAGGGGACATTATTCCAAACCTATTCCTACCTCTATTCTTCCTCAGTAATAGCAACTCCTACCTTCTCTTCTTCAGGTCAAAGACACGGGATTCATCCTTGGTTCCTCTTTCTTTCCGTCACACCCTGTATTTGTTCTAACAGCCAGTCGCATCAGCCTGGTGTTCAAAATACAGAACACTTCTGAATACTTCTCACCACTCCATCACACCTGCCCTGGTTCAAGTCACCATCATACATCATCTAAATGACTGACAAAGCCTCCCCACCAGTCTCCTGCACCTCCATCCCAACAATCTACTCTCAGCACAGTAGCCAGAGTGACCCTCTTTTTAAAGCATAAGTTAGTTCATGTCACTCATCTGCTCCAGGCCCTCTGTGCTCCCAACTCATTCAAAATAAAATCCAGTGAAGGTCCTTACGGTGACTTACAAGGCTCTGTATTGTTTCCTGCACACACAAAGCAGATTCTAAAATGGGGGTGATTAGGAGTTTGGGATTAGCAGATACAACCCACTATATATAAAGTAGATAAACAACAAGGTCCTACTGTATAGCACAGGGAACTATATTCAGTATCCTGTGATAAACCATAATGGAAAAGAATATGAAAAATAATATATATGCATAACTGACTCACTTTGCTGTACACCAGAAACAAATACAACGTTGTAAATCAACTATACTTCAATTAAAAATAAAATTAAAATGGAGGTAAAGGTTCTGATGGATGAGCTGCTTCACCTTCCCTAGGTGAGGCAAGTCCTAGACTTCTAGACTAATACTGCTCGGAACTGGACATAGAGACATAAACAAGAATTTTTGCTCAGTAAATTTCCAGTCTTGTTGGCAAGAGAGACACATAAGCTCAGATATTAGAAAGCAGTGTGACCACTGGTGAAGCATCAAGTTTCAAGGGAGTGTCAAGAAGAAGCACATAATCTAGTCTGTGGGGAAATCAATTTTGACAGCCATCAGTTTTGTTTAAAGTTGATCCTTTCCGCAGTGATATTCATTATGAATTAGATAAGAAACTAATCGATTTGTTTATTGTTTACTTAATTCATGAGTAAGGTATAATACCTGTCAGACATTTCAGGATCATACTAAAGTCTAGGTCAGCCCCATTGCATTTCTAATCCAATCACTGCAACCCATTCTCATACTACATATAATAAGAATACATAATGGGGAGTGGATAAGCTCGTCAATAAATGGTGTTCGGAATCCACCATTTATTGTGCATGGAATCCACATGCAAGAGAATGAAATTGGACCCTTACCTTCTACCACACATAGAAAGCAACTCAAAATGGATTAAATGTAAGACCTAAAGCCATAAAATTTGTAGAAGAAAACATAGAGAAGAAGCTCCTTGCCACTGGCCTTGCCACTGATTTTTTGGATATGGCACCAAAAGCTTAGTCAACAAAAGCAAAAATAAATAAGTGGTAATACGTCAAACTAAAAAGCTTCTGTACAGCAAAGAAAACACTCAACAAAATGAAAAAGCAGCCTGTAGATTAGGAGAAAATATTTTTCAACCATGAATCTGATAACGGGTTAATATGCAAGGAGCTCATACATCTCAATATCATAAAATCAAACAACTCAATTTTAAAAGTGGACAAAGTACCTAAATAGACACTTTTCCAAAGAAGATATGCAAATGGCCAACAGGTACATGAGAAGGTGTTCAACATCACTGATCATCAGGGAAATGCAAATCAAAACCACAATAAAGGGCTCCCCTGGTGGCTCAGTGGTTGAGAGTCCGCCTGCGGATGCAGGGGACATGGGTTCGTGCCCCGATCTGGGAAGATCCCACATGCCGCGGGGCGGCTGGGCCCGTGAGCCATGGCCACTGAGCCTGTGCTCCACAACGGGAGAGGCCACAACAGTGAGAGGCCAGTGTACCACAAAAACAAACAAACAAACAAACAAATTAAAAAAACACAATAAAATATCACCTCACACCTAGTAGGATGGCTATTACCAAAAAACGTAAAACGTAACAAGTATTAGCAAGGATGTGGAGAAAAGGAATCCCTTGTACACTGCTGGTGGGAATGTAAATTGGTTCAGCCACTATGGAAAACACCTCAAAAAACTAAAAATAGAACTAACATATGATCCAGCAATCCCTCTTCTGGTTTTATATATATATATATATATATATATATATATATATATATATATATATATGCACAAAAGAAATGAAATTAATACCCCCAAACAGATATCTGTACTCCCATGTTCACTGCAGCAGTATTCACAATAGACAAGACTTGGAAACAACCTAAGTGCCCATGGACAGCTGAATGGATAAAAAAATTGTATATATACATACACAGCCTTAAAAAAGAAGGAAATCCTACCATATGCAACAACATGGATGAACTTGGAGGACATTATGCTAAGTGAAATGAGCCAAACACAGAAAGAAAATAACTGCATGATCTCACTTATATGTGGAATCTAAAAAAGTCACATACGTAGAAGAGAGCTGAATGGTGGTTACCAGGGGTGGGGTGCTGGGGGAAATGGGGAGATGTTGGTCAAAGGGTACAACATTGGAGTTCCATAGGATGAATATGTCTAGAGATCTAATGACTATAGTTAATAATACTGTACTGAATACTGGCAATTTGCTAAGGGAGTAGATATCAAGTGCTCTCCCCAAAAAAGAAGCCAAAATATATATATAAAACTATGTGATGAAATAGATATATTAATTGGTTTGACTGTAGTATTGATTTCACTATGTATACGTATATCAAATTATCGTGTTGTATACCTTAAATATATACAAATTTTATTTTAAAAATATAAATTAAAAAAGTAAAACAAAACAAAAACAAAAAAGCAGCAAAGGCAAGGTGTTCAGCCCAAAAAACAAGATCAGAATGCCCTGCTTTCCATTTCCTGATACATTTCTCTTATAAAAGGGTCTTTTGAGGGGTCTGGCCAGAGAGATGGGCAGGTCATGCCAACCAGCTCCACAGTTCAGATGTTCCCTGATGGCAGGAGAGGGAAATGTACCTGCTGAAGCAAAATTCCATGAAGCCAGTTACCCCAGAAGCACTTGTAAGGGGACACGGACCCCACTGTAGCCAGTATAAAGGGCTGGTCTTGGCACTGGATGCACAGTAGATACTCACTAAATAGCTCAGAGTTGCACAAAGAGGGGCTCCCTTCCCAGTCACCAGACTTCCCCAAGGGAGATGGAGGAGTGTGGTCTGCATTAGCATCAATTTATTCAGCATAAATATAAAATAAAATCAGTCACAGTCCCCCTGCCGCTGGGCCCCTGACTGACAAACACGGGCCGCTGGAATGGAGATAAGATAAAAGATCAGCAGGACCCCTTTACCACATACTTGGAAAATCAGAAGCACGATAAAAGTGCTGCTATTGTCATTTTTTCCATCATGTGGTGTTTTGAGTTGTTGTTTTGTTTGAGTTTCTGCATAGTTTATCGTTAATTATAAATCTGTAAAGTTTGGTAGAGATACAAAAATGCTAACACACACACAGCAGAGGGAAGGGAACATTTTTTTAAGCTTCTTATTCAGCAAACTTGTATTGAGCATCTTTATGTAATATGTCAGATGCCTAGCTGGGCACTTTTAAATGTGAAACAAGGGAGCCATCGAACTTAGTCATCTAAACCAAGACAGTTTGTGGCTAAAGGGTGTAATATTTACATCCTTTATTACACCAGATGTAATATTTACATCTGGGTGAGTGGCGGAGACCAGGAATGTCCTGGTCAAACCAGAGATGCCGCCCTCTATTTGTATGTCAATTACATATTGTTACCCTGAACAAAGCACCGTTCTGCCTCCCATTTTACCGCTGAAGATGCTGAGACTCAGAGAGTTTGTGATGTCCTGGGGTCACTTATTTGCAGCCAGGACTTTCCCTCTAAAAGCTTATGCTGACTTCATCTCACGTGGCAAAAGTAACCATAATACAACAGAAAAGTGACAAAAGTTCAACATAAGGTGACAAAGAAAGAGGAAATACATCTAAAAGAGAAATCAGAGAAAACGTGATGGAGGAAGTATCGTTTCTACCAGCTCCTGAGAGGTGGGGAGGATTTAGACTCACTGAGGTGGAGGTTGCACTTTCTAAGGGAGGGAGAATAGAGAAAAGGAAGAGGGAAGGGCAGGTGCTGGCGTATGTAAGACCTCCCAGGGAAAGCAGGTTCCTGCCACCCAGGATGGCCAAAGGAGAGGATCCGAATCAGTGACCTCTGACTTTTTCCTCTGTTCTCAGAGAAAGAGAAGCAAAGTAAGCTACACAATGTGCAAGGTCCAGTGCAAAATGAAAATGCAGGGCCTTTTGTTCAAAAAGTACTAAGAATTTCAAGAGGGTGCCGGCAGAATATTAAACCGAGCTTGGGGTCCGTATAAGCAGGGGCCCATGAGACTGAACGCCTGCGAAGCTGACCTTCCATAGAAGGCTCGTTTTGCCTAAATTCTTACTGAATCTGAGCTGAGTAGAAACAGCCTGAAACACCCATTTTGGTCCAGGCAGCAGAGTAGAGAGGAGATGAAAACCCATCCTTTGCCTCAGATAGGAGTGGAATTCCAGAGATGTGCCCAGTTGCCAGTTTGGAAGTATTACTTTCCAAGGCCCCATTCCTCCTTTCCAGCCCTGACAAGTGAAGAGGATCTTCACAGCACTATTTTTCTCATGATTTCCTCGTCTCCTTTCCTTTGGTTCATTCCCATTGTCAGTCAATATATCTTTAGGATGCAGTTTTCCTCTTGAGATCTGTGGCTTCAAAAGGGCCTTTTCATGGGTACTTGGCTGTTTTCTTCTTCCCTCCCAGTCCTAACAAATAGGCAGTCAGAAATCTGCACTTGACATCAAGAAAGAGATAGGGAAATGTATCTGTCATAAAGCAGAGGCAGATTGGGCTCTGCTTCTGATCCCCAAAGTCTGGGCTGGACTTAAGATTCTCTGTGGGTCCTGGCAGACGAGCCATGGGCATTCCATAGGGCAGTACCACTTTACGCCATACTCCCCAGGAAGAGAAACTCAGATTTGCTGCAGAGCTTGTCTGCAGTGCCTGCCATTCAAGGGCTTTGTGAGCCAGCTACTGTTCACCTGTCCTTGCTTCTCCCCTGCCCCTGCCTATGATGGATCTCAGGATCCACCCAGATACTTATCCCCAATTATTCCTTATACTCTGGGATCATAACGTTGCTCCTGCTGTGTCCTCTTCTGGAATTGCTTCACCTACTTGATGGACACATCCTCTTTATCTCTCAAGGCCTAATACAAACATCTCCAACTGAGTCTGACCTGAGTCTCAAAGTGATCACTTGCAGTGATGGCATGAGGTAAGCATTTCCACCTGCTTCCTGAGCTCTTGATAACTGTCCTGAATTCTCTCCACATCTCTCGAGAATCTTCCTTCTTTATAATGTCATGGGCCCATGCCTCTATCTGTTGGAATTCTCTGTTACAGATGACTGATAACTCCAACTCACACCACTGTCAGCAATAAAGGGAACGATGCTGGCCCTGAGCTCAGCTGAGGGCAATTTCTTGGCTGTCCTTCCTCTGGGTTGGCTCCACTCTCAGCCTGCTTCCCTCATAGTAGCAGAAGCTCCAAGTCTCATATCCTTACTTCCAACGGCAGTACAAGCCAGGGTCCCCTCCAGCACTCTCCCCACCAAGACTTAGGGATCATATTTTCTCCATGAATCAATTTCTGGACTGAGCTCTCTGTCTCCGTAGCCAGGGGTGGATCTCCATCCAAACAACTTGGCCCGCAAGCAGGGAAGGATGGAGTCCCCTTTGCTCCACAGAGAAGATGGATGCTGGTCAACAACACGTAATCTATCTCCCTTGCTAGATAATAATCTCCTTGGGATAGAGATCATAGCTCTCACCTTGTACTCATTCACTTTATTCAACAAATATCTAAGGAGCCCCTACTATTTCCACACAGCTTTGTAAGCACTTGGGATTTTTAAAACATTAGACATAGTCTCAGTATTGCTAGAGCTGAAAGGCCATCCATTCAGTCAACTACTACTTGTTGAACACTTACAGTGCAGCCAGGCAATGTGCTGGGCTTTGGAGATACAGCTGTTAATCTAACACACACCATCCCCATCCTCCTAGACTATAACCTAGACACCAAGCCAAAAATTACAAATAAGCAAATAGACAGTTGTCCAGTATTATGATGAAGCAAGGTCCAGGGCAGTTTGGGAGCACAGAGTCTCTTGACCCAGCTTTTTGCAGGGATGGGGGGTGAGAGGTGGAGCCAGAAAGACTTCCTGGAAAATGTCCCACCTCCACTGAATTATGGGGGATTTGAGGTAATCCCCAGAGTATCTTATTTACTGTCTGGCATGGGATGGGTTTTCAAGAAGTGATTGATGAATGAATGCATTAATATAAAAGAAGTCCAAGCCTTTCCTTCAGGAAGGACAACCGAATTAATTAAGCCCTCATCGCAATGATCCACCCCAATGGAAGGGTGAGGTGTTGCTTGAAATATCTGCAAATCATTTATTTTTGGTTTGAAAATGCATCATGATCCCTGTGCATCTTAATGTTTTGCCTAAGCTAACATTGAAAGGGGTTTATGCGTGTCGTCCTCACTAGAGTTGGTAAGAAGCAGCCAGAAATAACTGAAATGAAAGAAAAAGATCAGTCTTGAACCGAAAGTGACGTGAGTAATAGATGAAGTGGATGGATCGGTTGGGATTCGCTGAAAGTCAACTGTATTAGAGGAAAAAATATCCCCACAAAGCAAAACGAATTGCATGTTATTGCCTCAACTGTAAAATCGGGATAATATCTACTTGTAGGGTTGTGGGGATTAGAGGTTACTGAGTGCAAAGCATTTAGCTCTTGCCTGACAGTTAATATTTGCTTGAAATAGCACACCTGCTGTTGCTGTTGTTGTTATTGTTGCTTTTATTGTTGATGACGTTGCTCTTGTTGTTCCCAAAATGTGTTGCCTTCGTTCTCTCCTCCATCCCTTTATCCACAAGGTCCCTTCACGCAGAGCTCCTTCCACCACCAGGTTAATTCCTATTCATCCTTCAAGTGACATTACCTCCACTAAGCCTTTTCTAACCATCCCCTCCCCCAGGCTGGTGAGATGCTATCTCTGAGCCACCCTTGGACACAAACACTGATCACTCTGGACTCTTACTGCCTGGGCATGGGTCTATCTCCCCCACTGGTCTGGGACTTCCTCCAGGACAGGTAGTGGATGTATTTTTTGATCTTTATCTCCAGTTGCGAGCACGTATCCTGTGCTCTACACGTTTGCTGAGTGAATGAAAGAATGAATGAATAAGCCACAGAAAACCATGTATTCATAAAATATTAGAACTAAAAGAGGCCTCAGAGATAATTTCATCCCATTCATTTTAATTATAGAGAAGGAGAGGCAATGCCTTGCCCAGGGTTACACAACAGGAAGGAGGACGGAACTAGACTTAAAACATGGGTCCCCCTGGGGCCCAGACACCCAGTCCAGGGCCTCTCTACTGCATCATGCTTGATCCTGAGCCTCAGAAAGACTTACCAAGGGTTTGAATTCATTAGGTCAAGCCTAGTATATTATTTCATCAAGTATGATCTGCTGTACACCCGCTCTGGGAGAAAATGATTATGTAGACAAATAAGTTTTAGATATGTAGATAAGTAAGTTAGACAGTAAAGAGCCCTGTCTAATTTTGTTTAACCCAATTTGACCATAGAATCCCTTCTCCTTAATATTTCCTTTGTCTGCTTTTGTTTCATTCTGACTTTTGCTTGATACATGTTAGCATCCATGGAACAATATTTTGAGAAATGTTGACCATGCACAGGTAACCCTGGATGAATTGTCATTTTCCATGTCACAAACCATTATATCTGAAGATAACCTTAGGGAACATCTCCTCCTCCCTCATTTTACAGATAGGCAAACTGAGATCCAGGGAGGCAAAACAGCATTACCTGAATCACAAAGCACAAATAGTGGCATATCCACGTTTTACTTGGTTTGGTCAAAAAGTGGTCTATTAATGTCATATGGCCCAAAACTTTCCCTAGATTGCTAAAGGCTTAAACAGTGACAGTTTCGGCTGTTGTGTGGTGAGTTTCAGGACTGGCCTAGGTGTCTGCTGCCTGATGCAGAAGTGTCTCTGGTAGGTATGTGAGAGTCAAGTTCATTCCCCTCTCCCTGCCATGGTGACCTACTGCCCTGGGCCATGCTGCTATTATTCATTACAATATAACTCCCCAGTCTGACAGCATACCTTCCCATCAGTGACTTCTGATCGCTTTTATCATAGAGTCAGACTTAACCTCATGACAGTTCTTAAGGCCGTTCTTGACAGTTGAGGAAAAAAGGATTAAATAAAGAAGGTCAAAAGCCTTGCCTAACTAAGGTGTCGCATTTAGTCAAAACAGGAAGTGGCAAAAAATTCCTGGTGTCCTGGAGCCACATTTAAAAGGTCTTTCCAGTCTCTTCTACTCCTGTTCTCTACTCACATCGTCTTCTTCTTGATTTGTTTCTGAACCAGAATTAGATGCGTGCTTCCCAGACTCTGTTGTTCCCCTTGACTATGTGCCCATTCCTTTTCTGAGTTTGCTAAAGCCTTAACCCTATTTCAAGACCTCATTCAAAAAGCCCCTTCTCTGTTGAACTTCACCCCAGCCATGAACTTGGCAGCTCACCTGCCTACAGGTTGAAACTGATCGCATCTTAAAATTTCTGTTCACATCTAAGTCTTCGTCTCACAACTATTTTCTTGGGTGCAAGATCTTGTTTTATCCTCTTCTTCATCCTCTCTAAAACAGTGTCTTGGAAACCAGTGGAGCTCAAACACAACCTTTGAACCAGGAAGACGGAATGGAATTCCAAGTACAGCACTGCCTAGTCATTACCTTTCTGAGTCTCAGTTTCTTCAAAGGCAAAATGGGGACAACCTCGCATAGCCTGCAGGGTAGTTATGTTGCCCAGATGAGACAACATGGGCGACTGATTTGCAAAGTGCTTTGGAACACACCGGGCAGCCAGTGACTAATAGAAGACTAGTGTTAGCATCATACCCAACCAGCACCCTCATACATATACGTGCACACAGCACATCACGTCCTCTACCCTGACACCACCTTACAACACTTACCCTTCTCCAAAGGCTTTGAAGGACCCTATGCGTTCCTCAGTTTAACTCTATGCCAGAAGCCCCAACGCACTTCCCAACCTTCTTTACCTTAAATACCACTTCCTCCCAAGAGTCCCTCAGCACAGGTGTCAGAATTCACCAGTCACTGTATCCTCTATTCTAGCTTTTAACTATGTTTAACTAGTCAACTGTTTTTTGGCTCTGTCATCCTCCTTGGATTAGGTGTTTACAGCATGGTGACTAGCCCACTGTCAGTGCTCAGTAAAGAATGAATGAATGAGTGAATGCACTTATTTTTTTATTGAGGAAAAAAATCCACAACTCCTCACAAAATAAATCCCACTTAAAATTGTTTCCTCCAAATCATGGATTTTTAAAATCTACTTTCTGCTTCAAGAAAAGTTGATAATGCTTGTCGACAGGGTCGCTTCTTGGTAAAGCATTTGGCACACCTCCCATGCTTTTGTATCCATATTTGGACGTAGTTGTGCTGTAACACCTCTCTATTTAGAGATCAGAGATCCCCAAACCCCAACAGTCTGAGACGAACGCTCAAACTCACAGATAAGAAGAAAAAAGTCTCTGGATTTTTCAGGCTTCAGGTGTAACTGAAAGGGAACTAAGGTTCGTGGAGCCTCGGCATGTACCATCCACCAGGCTTTGGGGAAGGAAACAGTTTGCTGAACACCTCTCAGGTCTCCAGCCCCGATCCAGACATCTTCATATACATAATGCTTTAATCCTCACTATAATCCTGTGGGGTAATCATTATCCTATTTTCCTGATGGAAAATAGAAGCCTGAAACAGTTCACAGGGCAATTAAGTGACTAACCCAGCACTTGTATCCAGGGCCAGCTGTCCCTAAAGTCCTTGTCCTCTGCCTCTCACCATTTTACTTCTGATGTTAAGAAATTCCATTTTTGTGCGATACCACCTCCTCTGACGGCACTAGACACATGAGGTTGTGTTATACATAAACTCCCACACAGCTGCAGCTGCCCTTGCCTGTGATACAGCAAGAGCAGAGACCCATCCCTGGATCACAGGTGTCCATTTCTCACTTCTAATTGAGAATTGCCTTTCATGTTTTTCCCCACCAGGTAAAATTCCTCTATATTTATTTCATGGTTATTATCATTTTCATCATCCTAACAGTTATTCCGTATATACTAAGTGTCTCTGCTGAAACATACAGGAGATGAAAAATCCTTAGGTGGGTTGGCACGCTTCAAATTGTTAATGTATTATTCATTAGTGTATTAAATTTGCATGGACTGTATTTTTATATGCAATTTAAAGAACAGGTTGCTTAAAATGGGAATGAGACAATATGATTGGATCAATCAGAAGCTTGAGCTTTCACTCAGAGCTTTTAAATGATCACTCCAATCTGTTGGGTGAGAGAATGTGTTGTCAGTATGGTGATGCATCTGCAATGGCTCTTTTCAGCAAAGGAAAATGCTTCTCAGCCTAGAGAGGGTAGGACTGTGAAAATAAATGCTTTTTTGCAGTATGCAAATGCAGGGAAATTGAGTCAAGCCCATGGTCCATCCTAGCAGGAGGCTGTCTCAGGCACAGGTGCCACAGGAGGGAGGGTGGGTATTGAGGTTGCCGTGAGGGCTTTTGCCTTGGTATTCCCAAGTCTCTCTTGGTAGAGAGCTCAAAGTGTTCATGTGCATCTTCCTATAAATCCCCCATATTCTCCACCTTTGCACTGTCCTGAAGGCAAGAATGCGTGTAATGATTTCGATTTGGGAGATTAGAACAGTAAGACCCAGTCAACTTGCCATTGGCCATATTCAGGCAGTTCCAGGGAAAATGTTCCTAAATCCTGAGTACCTTGAGGCTCCTGTCCAGGCACTGTTTTACTTAAAGCCCTCAAAACTCTTCAAGGTAGAGAGCAGAGTAGGGGCATCTGTTTTTATAGAGGAGGAAACTGAGGCCAGTGCCATCTGAGACATGTTGTTTGTTCTAAGTCTCTGTTCTTCCCATTAAAATCTACTTAAAGGAGAACTCTACCATCAGACACCCCCCAGGGTAGCTTATGTCAAAGGCCTGCCCATCCCTGTCACATACATATTTGAACTGTATCTCTAGATCACTGTGGAAGAAAAAGCCTAGGGTCAAGAGTCAGAAGTTCTTGTTGCAGCCCCTTGTTGAAGTTACCTTCCCTCCTTCTTAGTTGATAACTTGTGTATAAGATAAAAATACTTTTCTTTCAAGAGTCACAGACTCGAAGGCCTTGAGGAGTAGATTGGCAATAAGAATTAGTATATCAGGAAGTATGTTAAGATCATAAGGGATTTTGAAACATTTAAGAATGAGGGCAGCCAAACAAAACCCTTCCATGGCCAAACTTGGCCAGTAATACATCCGACTATAAGCTCTAGACTGGAAGACCACCGGGGTTCCTTTTAGAATTAGTTCTGCTCTACGTAATCTTAATCACCAGCTGAGCTTGTTAAAGTAAGTACAGCATCCATAAGCATCTGAGGGCTCCAGAAGGGACTTCCAGAAAACCTGCACAGGCACTGCCTCTTGTGGGTATTCCTGACCCAAAATCAAGCTAATTATTATACTTGCTTCAAAAAGATCAATACAGACGTGGGATTTCAAAAGTGGAAAGAGCCTTAAATGTCATTTAAGGTAAACTTCCCATTATTTTGAAGGGAAAACCAGAAAGAGGGTGGATCTGGCAAAGCTCATACAGCTAATAAATCCTACTTATTTGTCTGGGAAGTCGGGACCCTGCTCAAATGATCTGGCGGGCCTAGGATGTGCTGCGGTAGGCAGTGACAGCCAGCCCTGCCCTGGCCTTCTCCCCCAGCACAGGTTCCGTGAGGCCCACGAATACAGGCATCAGCACAGATGCAAGGGTGGCAGGAAATGACTGCCCTCTGAGCCCCATAAATGTTCCCAGAGAACTGAGAGACTCCATTGACCCTCTTGTCTAATTACTGCTGGCTGTAAAATAATCTACCATTTATCACTGCCTCTGATAGCAGGAAGCAAGTTCTCTTAGGTACCAAACTTCCTGAGACCAGAACCACACAGCTCTGTTACAGTGGACCAATACCTGCAGGGATCATCCATTTTGACATTGTCCCTATAAGCCTTCAGTAGTTCATTTGCTCACTCATTGATTCACTGACTTGTGAACTGTTGTGTAAGTACCTTCTTTGGGTCAGGACTCATGTTTGGCTGTGAAGCATCAGAGATGAATGAGACAATGGCCCTCATTAGCAGCCAAGAGGAACAAACTTTAGATTTACTGAACATCTACTCTGCGCCCAGCTCGGTATCAGCTCATGCTTATGTAATCTCGAAGTGCTAATCATTAGATGTCTTACAGACAGGAGTCTGAAGCTCCTAAAACTCCTTGCTCATTATCATCCAGCAAGCAAGCGATCAAACTGAGCAAATTGCAGGTCCACCTGGACCCCTGTCTCCTGCTGGTTCCGTATAATACCACACAGAAGCAAAGAAACCTTTACACGTCAAAAGTGCTCACAAAGGTTCCTTAAAATAAAAATAGAGCTACCATAAGACCCAGCAATCCCACTACTGGGCATATACCCTGAGAAAACCATAATTCAAAAAGAATCATGTACCACAATGTTCATTGCAGCTCTATTTACAATAGCCAGGACACGGAAGCAACCTAAGTGTCCATTGACAGATGAATGGATAAAGAAGATGTGGCTCATATATACAATGGAATATTACTCAGCCATAAAAAGAAACGAAGTTGAGTTATTTGTAGCGAGGTGGATGGACCTAGAGACTGTCATACAGAGTGAAGTAAGTCAGAAAGAGAAAAATAAATACCGTATGTTAACACATATATATGGAATCTAAAAAAAAAATATGGTTCTGAAGAACCTAGGGGCAGGACAGGAATAAAGACGCAGATGTAGAGAATGGACTTAAGGACACGGGGAGAGGAAAGGGTAAGCTGGGACGAAGTGAGAGAGTGGCATGGACTTATATATACTACCAGATGTGAAATAGATAGCTAGTGGGAAGCAGCCGCATGGCACAGGGAGATCAGCTCGGTGCTTTGTGACCACCTAGAGGGGTGGGATAGGGAGGGGGGAGAGAGGGAGACGCAAGAGGGAGGAGATATGGAGATATATGTATATGTATAATGGATTCACTTTGTTATACAGCAGAAACTAACACACCATTGTAAAGCAATTATACTCCAATAAAGATGTTAAAATAAATTAATTAATTAAATAAATAAATAAAAGAGAAATGCTCACAAAGAAGTGTAGTTACAAGAAAGAGTTGGGGGTGGTGATCAAAAGGGGGCAGCCAGCCTCACCCTCTCCTTACTCTTCTCGCTCCCCATCTTCTGTCTCCTTTCCCACTCCCACGTCCAGGAAACCAAGACCAGCTAGAGCACATCATGTTCACAGAGCAGGGCCTCTCTGCCCCTAGGAAAACTTTTTGTGAATTTCTCAGAGTGTTCCTAATGGGCTGCAAAGACTGTCACCCCATGACCTCACCTGCCATGAGACGGATGATGAGGAAAATCAAACAATAACAGCTTCTGTGTGTCGAGCACCTTCTTTGTTCCAGGCGTGTTACTCGCCAAACCTTCTCTCTGAACCTCACAGCAACCTGACACGCAGAGCTCCCATCACAGATGAGGAGACCAGCCTCCCTTAGCATCTGCAGGGTCACCAGCTAGCAAGCATCCAAGCCTGGATCCTGGCCCCTGTCTGACTCCCAGTCCCGCCTCCTCCCCTCCAGGCTATGCTGCCTCTTATGCAGTAGGAGCAGTTGTCATGTATTCAGTGCCAACTATGGGCCAGTCACGACGTGCATTTTTTCCAAATATCTACAACAAGCCTGAGGAGTGGGCATTAAGTGTCTCCATTTAATAAGTGTAACTAAGGCTTAGACAGGTAGGACCACAGAGCTAGTCCCCTGGACTGTGAATCAGGATCTGCCTGTCTCCAGAGATGATAATCATCCAACACAAAGTCCTTCCTTTCATCCCTTTCCTGCTGCCTTGTTTTAGAGATCACGTGCTCTGCCCCCAAGCCAGACTCGGACACTCTCTTAACTGTGCACAGTACTCCACCCCCAGCCTCTTAGCACACCTCAATGAGTAGATTACCTGCCCACGTCGGCACCCTTTCTGTGAATGAGCTCAGGTGTGTCCAAGCTTAAACCTTCCCTCTGCCTGGCTACCATCTCTCACCGACCTTTCAGCCCAGAGCTGGTGGACTCGGTGGGTTATACTCCTCCCCGCTACAGTTCCTGCCATCCCAGGGCTCTTACAGACCATCCAAAGCTGCTCCCTTACACGCCACCGGTCACCACCTGCTCATCAAAGATGGGAGCCTGGAGCCTCACCCTCATGTCCCCATTGTGGCATGGCCTCTGCCTGAGCCACTTCCACTTCAGAAGTCTCCCCTTCATCACTTTGCTGTGCCCTTGCACTGTCCTGGTTTGCCTCTAACCTAACCAAGGTTTCTTCGAGCTAGAGGGGCATTCAGATGTCTTCAACTAAATCCCCCAACCAGAGCGGGAATCCTGACTTGCAGTCCACCAGTCTTTCCAACTGTCTTGCTGAGTGGCCGGCCCGTTCCCTGGGTCTGTTTGCTAACTATTATAATTTATTCATTCGTCCTCATTCTGTATTCCCATTATTTCAGGTTTTTTAAATTATGAAAACAATTTATGTGCATTCCAACTAACGATGAAAAAGTGAAAATCTAATATTCATCGCCCGCTCCACTCCCTTTTCCACACCTTTCTTCATAGCCAT
Source organism: Kogia breviceps (assembly GCF_026419965.1). Classification (NCBI taxonomy): domain Eukaryota; kingdom Metazoa; phylum Chordata; class Mammalia; order Artiodactyla; family Physeteridae; genus Kogia; species Kogia breviceps. The sequence goes on from NC_081316.1 coordinate 61,088,181, forward strand.
AAAAATATACGTATGTGTACAAATAGTGTTGTTGTTGTCATTTGCTTTTACCCTCAAAATTATAACATATAGGGCTTCCCTGGTGGCTCAGTGGTTGAGAGTCCGCCTGATGATGCGGGGGATGCGGGTTTGTGCCCCGGTCCGGGAGGATTCTGCATACCGCGGAGCAGCTGGGCCCGTGAGCCATGGCCGCTGAGCCTGCGCGTCCGGAGCCTGTGCTCCGCAACGGGAGAGGCCACAACAGTGAGAGGCCCGCGTACGGCAAAAAAAAAAAATTATAACATATACTTTACGCTTGCTTTTCTCATTTAGCAGTACTATGTGAGAATGCCCCAGGTCAAAATTTATAAAAAGATACACAACAAACTCATAGAGCATAACTGCGTAATATTCCATAGTATGAATGAACTACTATTTATTCACAATTTTCACTTTAATGGGCATTCATATTGTTTCCAGGTCTCTTTGGTAATGTTTTATGTTGTTTGCTGCAAAAAAAAAAAAAAAAGGTGTTAAAAGTAAATCCTTACATACCAATATTTTTAGGTGTAGGATGGATTTCTAAATCTGGGGTCAAATGGTTTGTGTGATATTAATTTTAAAAGATATTGTCAGGTTACTTTCCAAAACCATCACTAAATCATACTCCCGCCAGCCATGCATGAGACCTGCTCCTGCCCCACATCCTCTGTGTAAATGGGTATTTTTGCCATCTGTGGTGTTTGCCAGTCTAGATGGTGAAAAGTGGCATCTCACTGTGGCTTTAATTTCCATTTCTCTGGCTAACAGCCAGATTGAGCATCTTTCACATGCTTATTGGCCATTTAGATGTTCTCTTCCATTAATTGCTGTGTATAATTTGTGCCCCTTTTAAAAAATTAAGTTGCCTGGCTTTCTTCTATCAACTTGTAAAGGCACTTTGTCTACAGGCACATTAACCTAGGACCCTATATCCTTATTTCATATGCTTTGCAAATATTTTTGCAGACTGTTGTTTGGGGTTTGGGGGCTGGACGGGTGGTGCAGGGTTTGGCCTTTGTTTATGGTTGTCTTGACATGCACACATTTTCACTGCTTATATATTCAAATATACTTATTTTTTCCTTTTAGGCTTCTAAATTTCCTGTCTTGTTGAGGAAGTTTCCCCTAACTCCAAGGTTATACAAATACTCTGCTAATTTCCTTCCTTTTTTCATTTAAATCTTTAATGCATCTGGACATTATTGTTGTGTATGGTGAGAAGTAGGAGATTCATGAGAATACTGATTAATGGGGTGGAGTCTAAAGCTGCCGCCCTGTAATCTCAATCCTGGGTCTTGACCTTGACGTTTACACCGCACAGCTCAAGCTAACACTGTGAGGCACTAACGCTGGGCCGCCTTTCTCCACCTTCTCCCACATAGGCTGAACCCCCAGCCTTTGACAGAGTTCCAAAGAATCCTACTTGGGAAGACTTAGGACATTTGATTTTAGTTGTAGTCCAGTTTGTTGTTTTGTATTGTATTGGTTTTTTCCTATCTCTTCCTCTAGTTGTGAGTTCCTTAAAGGTGTGAATTTTGCCTGAAGCCTAGCAAATACTTGTCAGGTTGAATTCCTATCATTACACCTCAGATGGCAGCACCCTTCACCCCCAGAGGTCACAGCACCCTCCCCTGTGCTGTCTGAGGCCAGAGCTCATCAGAAGTGTTTTGTCTCATTTGTCTGGGGATGAGCACAAGGGAAAGAGCCACACAATTAAGCCCTTTTTGGGTTTCCTTGGAGCACTTGCCAAGATCATAATTGCATAGTAATTTACAACTCAACTAGGGGAGTGATTGCTGTGGGGGACGGGATCGGAGTTCAGGTACCACCTGCATCTGAGGGAAGAGGGGATGCTGCTGAGTCACAACTTTCTCCAAGAAGGGAAACGGAAGCCTCACAGAAAACCTCATTTCATCAGCCCCCAAAGGCCTGATGGGTATCATGGTGCCTCCTTGGGCTTGGCTCATTTTCATGCGCATGCCTGCCTGGGAGCTCTAGGAAATAGGATTCTTTTTTCTTGATGCTCAGGGGGAAAAAAAGAAAGAAAACATACACACACAGACGGAGAGAGAAGGAAGAGTTTAATCTGCTTCATCCTTCCCCCTCCCCTCCAATTTAGTCCAGTTAATATTTAATTGGGTGACTATTATGACTTTTGAGGTCTGAGTCCTACTAATTCATTAACATTTACGCTCTGTAAAATGGGAATGGTAATTCACCAACTCATGGCTGTAAATGAAATGAATCATGTAAAATGCTTTGCACAGTGTCTTGAGTGAGTGCTCAATAAATGACAGCTACTATGATCATATTATTATTATTATCATTATCATCATGGTTATTATCATTATTTGGTTCCAAGTAATGTATGAGCCATTGAGAATAAAGTGATGAATGACAGAGGTCCTGCCCTCAAAAAACAAATGCTTGAAAAAGAGAGAAGAAATTCTAAGTAGAGGCAGGGGTTTTATGGAGGAAATGGGTGTGAAATACGAATTATTAGCAGGACTGGGAGAAACAGAGAAGGGGAAGTTTAAGATGATTGTATATATGGTGAGAGGAGGTAGTGGAGAAGGAGAATTGAAACAGAGTGTGAAAATTTGGGACCCAGAGCAAGGACACCAGAAATGAAAGTAAATTCTCAGCTCTGTGCACTCTTTCAACACCGACTGACCATTATGGGGTGGCTCCTTGCTGAGACCACAGTTTATGGATCAATCATGGCCCTGCCTATGGAGACTAAGTCTCTGATGCACCTGAACTTTGAAGATAGGACCAAGCTACACAACCTCTTCCCGCAATTCAGCCTTCTCAGTCCACGGCCCAGAACATACCTGAGTTTGGGACTGCAGTCACAGCAGCCTGCTTTCAACTTCAGAAGGGTCCCAAATGTCAAGTCTAAGCTGTGGCTCTTAGGGGTTTCCCCTCTTTTCTAAGTCACCTCTCTCCCTAGAGCCCCTAGTTCCTCTCTGACAAGTGACATGCTCAGAGCACCTGATCCTGAAAGTACCTTCAGGATCTGCTCTTCTGGGAATTCTCTTTCTGGACACATTTTGCAAGAGTGGGAAAATAACCATCCATAAGATGAATCAGTGGTTCCTTTACCTTATTCAAGACATATTTATTAGGCATCATGCACTCTTCTAGAAGTGGGGTTGCTGCAGTGAACAAATCAGACAAGTGCCTGCTCTCAGGAAGCTCACATCTTAGTAGGAGAAGAGACAGTACAGAGGCAGAAGCCCCTGAGTGCCAGGAAGAAAATAAAGTAGGCTACAGGGAAGACGGTAAGGGAGATGCAGTAAATGGTGGCAGGAAAGGCTGGACTGAAAGACAGTGTTTAAGCAGAGGAAGGAGAAAGGGAGGAAGAGAGGGAAGGAGTCAAGGGGTCACTATTCCTCTTGAGTTGGGATAAGCCTGGGCCACTGTCTGTCCATCCGTGGCAAGGAGAATCTCTGTGACCTGGCCCATGCTGTGGCCTGCGGCTTCTTAGTAGCAACCTTCAAAACTTCTGTGTCTTTGTCTGACACAATCCAGAAGGAATCATTTATTCCTATTAATGAGGCATCAGATCAGAAATTCTGCAGCTCCTGAACAAATCTCACCAGGGTTTTCCCTCCCCTCTGCATAATGCTTACAATTTACTAACTCTTGCACTTATAAGCTCTTATTTGACACTCACGGGAGCCCTGCAAGGTGGGTCAGGTTCATTTAATGGCTAAAACCTGCCTCACAGGTTCTCTGGTCCAGTCCCCTGCTATTATAGATTATAAAGAAGAGCCCAGTAGAGGGAAAGAGGTACATAGGGATCCAAGGACCCACAAGTGAATGGTCCGTAGGAGGACCCAGACCTCATGACCCCCAGTGCCATGCTGTTTTCTTCACCACCACCCAACATCTTGGTCAGCATCCAAAGATGATGGGAAATGTTTGGCTTTTTCTTTTATAGACCAGCAAACAGTACCCAAAGAGCTAAAGAAAACCTGTCCAGAGTTACACATCTAGGTGCAAGTCTTCTATTTCTTTGCTGTTTTTCCATCTCACCACCTTCTCTATCTATCTCAGCCATGGTATGATAGAGTACAAGCTATATTGTCAGACCAACCTGGGTTTGTATGCTGGCCCTGCCCATAACTAGCTCTTCTGCCTCATTAGGCCTTGATTTCATAATCTGTAAAATGGGATCATAATAAAAACTATCTGCACTGGTCAGAATAGGTTGGGCTTTGCTGCAGTAAGAAATATCCCCCAAACCTCAGTGGCTCATTACACTCTGTATTTCTTGCTTGCGCTAATAAGTCTGATGTGGGTAGGATAAACTTCCTCTGTCTTTTAACTACATTTCTGGAACATATGACCTCCAAGTTTTCTGTGGCAGGGAAAGAAAGAATTGGAGGATTAACCAGGGGCTTTTACATCAAGCCTGGAGGAGATATAACATTGACCCACATCCCATTGGCTAGAACATAGAAGTATGGGCCCCAACATAACGGCACGTTGGGAAGGGAAATGTCTTCCTTGTGTCTGGGAAGACATAGGATGAACACACAGCAATGTCTTTACCGTCCTGCCTCATAGTGTAAATGTGAAGATTAAAGGGGGTCAGGTTGTCAAGGTGCAGTGCACAAGGTATCAGTAAATGGCAACCACTCATTGAAATGCAGCCGTTGTCAGCATGGCATCACCACCTAATTTAGCTCTAGGCCTGGCCAGGGCTGGGCTAGCCACCAGCACTCAAAGCTTTCTCTCCTCTCTGGGCCTCAATTTCATCATAAGAAGAGTGAGTGGGATTGGAGTAAATAATCTCTCAGGCTCCTCTCATTTCCCTGAAAATCTTGTCACTTGAGTGGACCTTCCTCATACTCAGTGGTTCTGAAATATAGACAGAACTCCCCCTTTGTGGTGGTGACTCTAACTCTCCTTTACAAAGCTTAGAGGAGTCATGCTAAACGGGGGATGAGTTCCTTGAAATGCCTGAAGAAGATCTAATAGGAAATGGATGATCCCTCACCTGGTCCTACCACCTCATAGCTTTTCAGGCTTGGGTGACATCAAGTTTCCCGCTGTTAAGCCTTTGCAGAAGGACGGACTCCGACAGTATCCACTACTAAGGAGGCTTGTGGTCACTCACACTGCAAAGAATTGGTTTGTGTCATTGTGGGAGAGGGGAGGAGTTGAGTATGGTGGCTTCTGACACCCATTCCCCTCTCTTCGTGGTTTTACATATTGGTCTTCTGTGTAGAATGCGGCTTCTAGGAAAATTTGTGTTCACAAGAAAAACTTGGAAAGCTACTGCTATAGAATCCAAGAGACCTGAACTTCTGTCTACCTCTTAGGACCATCCCCACCCCCTTATCTTCAGATGACGTCTATTGGCAGCAAAAGCTGAGTCTCTCCCATCTCCCTCATAGGAAATCTCCCCAGGCTCTGCTAGCAAGTCATTAAATAAAATAAGGCAACCCCATGTTATTTATGTAGTATTTATTCATATTTATGGGGATCCTGCCTCTTAGCCCTAAAAGTACTTTTAAAATTTCACTTTCACTCTCCAGACTCAAATCAAGCTTTCCTTCCTCACGAACCATGATGGCATAGCATTTCCTCAGGCTGATACCCACTCATGACCTCCCCATGGGTACAGGTCTTCTTGGTCCAGAAACTGGAGTTAGCAGCAAAGACCAGATGGAGCCCAGTCCCAAAGGCTGGACATAGAGTTTAAGAAAGTTCACTGTCTACCCTATAGCTATTTTACCAGGAACTGTGGTTTCTATTTAGTGATGCAATTTTCAGGCAGCCTCACCAACCACAGTGGGAGCAGGAAACTCAGAATAATAACAGTAGTCACTAACATTTTATATATTGAGTTCCTACTTAGTACCAAGCCTTGTTCTCAAGTTCTTTGCATGAACGCACTCATTTAATCTTTCCGGCATCTCTAAGAGGTGGGTCCTTGTTTTTACTCCCCTTTTAAGATCAGAAAACTAGCTCGCAGAGAGGCTCCATAATCTGCCCAAGTTCACTTAACTTGTAAATGACTGAGACGTGGACCAGGTTGTCTACTTTGAGAGACCTCGTTCCTAACCTCAGTGCTATCCAGATACCATATATTACCCCTGTGGTTGCGGGTGGTGGTGTTTTTCCCACAGTTCCTGATACTTTTTATGATTGCAGAACAGTGAACCACATGCACATGAGAAGGAAAATTTAGGTGGGTGTGGTGAATGGGCACAAAGGGGGGGCTGAGGTGGCAGCTGCGGTGATGGCTGCAGGCTGTGTGAATGACTCCACTCCCCACCAGGACCAAAGTTTGCCCAGCCCCAAGCATCATCCCTTCTCTTCCTGAAGAAAGAGTTCAATCAAGAAGGTGGAGCAAGGTAGAAGTTTTGGCCTGTTTCCTCTCTGTCCCATGTGCTCTAATGGCCTATGGGCAGCTAGCTGATTGCTGGATCTTCTGTGGGCAAAGGCATCCAGGGAAATCCCAGCATCTGCAGGCAAGCTTGCTAATGCCAGGGCTGCCCTTCGAGTGGCTGGTGAGCAAAAGGAATGGCCAGCAGCTTTCAGGTAGTCTGGCCCCCAGCTGCCTTCAGGCCATTCAGGGAGGACCAACCTGACACTCAAAAAGGGCAAAGTTAATAAGGAAGGTGACTTCTGCTGACGTTGGCCTAGTGAGGTACTAGTCATGAGACACTTTCAACTTCATTTCATTTAACCTCACTATGCCCCTGGGAAGTTATTTTCAGGTTTATTTTGCAGATGAGAACACTGAGGCTTAGAAAGAATTCACACTTACGCAGCTGGAAAGCTGCAGCTTCTCTAGGATCAGATCTTTGTATTACAAAATGACTAAATCCTAAATATTTACACATTCGTATAACCAATCCATAAATATCAATTGTGTGAGTATTATATGCCAGACGCTAGAGATATAGAGTCAAATTGAGACCTGGACCCTAACCTCAAGACACAGAGTCTGTATTATATCTTACAGGGAACCTTCAGGAGACAGTGGCCTGATCCAGAGGTAGGAATTTCTGGAAGCAAATAGCAGGGCAAATAACAGGGCAAAAAATGTCAATTTGGCCACAGGGGAGGCCCAAGTTCTGTTCTCACTATTCACTAGGTGACCTGGGGCAAGTTACTTCCTGTCCTGGTTCTCATTTCCTTATGTGAGTCTGGAGCCGAACTGCCCGGGTTCAAGTCTGTGTAACCTGCCTCAGTTTCCTCATCTGTAAATGGAGAGACTATTAGTACCTACCTTATAGGATTCTAGTGAAGACTAGATGAATTTCTAACTCAATTATTGTCATTGATTAAATGAGTTATTAAGTCATTATCATTGAGTGATTGCATAGAAAATGCTTAGTACGGTGCCTAGTACACAGTAATCAATCAATTAATGTTATCTCTTTTTTATATAAATTTGTTTTATTTATTTATTTTGGGGTGTGTCAGGACTTTGTCGCTGCACGCGTGCTTTCTCTAGTTGCGGCGAGCGGAGGGTACTCTTCGTTGCAGTTCGCGGGCTTCTCATTGCAGTGGCTTCCCTTGTTGCAGAGCACCGGCTGTAAGCACACAGGCTTCGGTAGTTGTGGCACCTAGGCTCAGTAGTTGTGGCTCGCGGGCTCTAAAGCGCAGGCTCAGTAGCTGTAGCGCACGGCTTAGTTGCTCCGTGGCCTGTGGGATCTTCCTGGACCAGGGCTCGAACCCGTGTCCCCTGCGTTGGCAGGTGATTCTCAACCACTGTGCCACCAGGGATGTCCTGTTATCTCTTATTGCTACTAATATTTTCATTATTATAAAGATGGAGATAGGGCTATATAATCTCAGAGCTCCCTACAGAAACTCATTTAGCCAGTTCCCATTGAATCAGAAGTGACTTTGAAAGGTGATGCCTGCTCCTGAGACAGTGCCTTGTTTCAGGGTCGTCTAAGCTTGCAGGACCCTAAACAGGCCCCTGGCACTTGTGTGCAATCACAAATCTTACTCCCCCAACCTTGTGATGGTCTCGGGGCAGAGGCTGTACCTTGCATCTTATCTCCCCAAACCAAGCACAGTCAGGCACATGGGACCCTTTCAATAATTCTTTATCCAGGGCTTCCCTGGTGGCGCAGTGGTTTAGAGTCCACCTGCAGATGCAGGGGACACGGGTTCGTGCCCCGGTCCGGGAGGATCCCACATGCCGCGGAGCGGCTGGGCCCGTGAGCCATGGCCGCTGAGCCTGCGCGTCCGGAGTCTGTGCTCCACAACGGGAGAGGCCACAACAGTGAGAGGCCCGCGTACCGCAAAAAAATAATAATAATAATTCTTTATCCAATGAATTAGTGAATGAGCAAACCAACAGGGTTGAAGAAGACTCTGTTCCCTGATGAGCTAAACATGTAAGGAGGGATTTCAATGACATCTATTTTCTCTGTCCTGGTAACATGCGAATGAGATGGAGAGCACTGGCTAAATTGCGATTTCCCAAAATGAGTTAATTAATAAACTGATTTGGGGATGATAATCAGGGGGCACAGGTAACATGATTTTAATGCGAAAGCATCAGTGAAGCACAAACTCATCAGTGCAAAACTATTTCCTGCCCCCGGAAGGCTTGTCACATATTACTTTTTATGGAGAAAGCAGCAAAAACCACACTGACAAGGATTGGGTTCCAGAGCAGCCGGGAGTCCCTAAGGGCAGCACACACTCAGTAAAAGGGATCCTCCATGGTGGGTGCTGACAGCCTCTCTTTAGAAGTGGGTTCTCTGCCGATTCCTCTTTGATTTCAGTAAACTGTCAATTGCTAATAAGCATGCTTCATGCTTTGAGTCCCATGGTACTGATATTAAAGAAGAGGAACAGAGAATATGTATAAACTAGCTCTGGTTGGCTCCCAAACATTAAAAATACTCATTGTAGTGATGAGTACTATTATAATAACTTTTACACAGCACTTTTCTTTCCTTATGTGCAAAATGGAATTATAATCTTACTTCAATTATCAAGGGTTTTCATGAGATCCAGCACTGATTATTAAAAGCCGCCATTCTCTGAGTGCCCATCTGTGCCAACTACTACATTAAGCATCTTCACTGAGGATGACTTAACCAACCCCTTTTCCAGATGAGGAAACTGAGATTCAGAAGGGTAAAGAGAATTCACACATATAAAAATAGTTCATAATCTTCTGAGTAGCCTTAAGAGATAGGTCCGAAAGGTGTTATCTTCCTCTGTCCCCATCTTCCTGGTGAGGACACAGAGGCTTCAGGAGGTGGTGACTTGCCCACTGTCCCAGGGCCAACAAATCATGAAAGTGAACATTTTGGATCAGCTTTGGAAAACAAACCCTGTGTTCTTGTCAAAACATTCTACTTCTTGGTATAGATGCTGTCCACATAGAATGTGCAAAGCAAGAGGGTGCTACATGTCTCTGATTGGAGGGAATGAGATCATAGTTAACTAGAGATTAATAGAAGATTCTGTGCTAGAATTTGGGTAAAATCAAAATTCTGTTCCGCATAGGACAGAAGACCCAGCTTCACCATTTTAAAAAGAATTATTTGAACTGTGAAGATAACTAGGCAGCAGATTTCTGAATTGATTTGGATTTGTTAATTATACACAGCAGAGGGAAAACCGACTTGGACACCTGCGATCTGGCTGGTGTAGCAGAGGGAAAAGCAAGTGGCCGTGGAGTAGCAGAGAAGTGGGATCTTCTTAGCAGACTGCTAGTTTGTCCTTGAAGAAGGTGTGTGTCAAATCGAGGATGCTAACGCTAGACAGACAAATTCCCTAACATCTGTTTTAAAAATGAGAGGCATCTAGAAAGGTAGGGTACTACATGCGCTGGTGCACCAAGAGTTGTGGCTGAGCCCTCATCAGAATTCCCTTACCCCGGCATCCAGTGCAGTCTCCACATTAATTATTTCCTTTCCACAAAGGAAAAGAGGAACAAAAGAGACTAACTCTTGTTTAGCACTCACTGGGGGCCAAGCAAGCACTGCTAGGTGATTTTAATATGTGATTTCATTAAATTCTCTCAATCCTGAGAGGTGGATGGTATCTTCCCTATTTTGCAAGTGAGGCTTAGGAAGTGATTTGCCTAAACTAGTCAGAGCAGGAATCCAAATCTTGATCTGCCTAATTCTAAAATTCATGTCCTTTTCCACAATATACCAGGTCATCAAACACATCACTGAGTACCAAATGCCAACCTGTGTCTGTCCCATCAGAGACTGACTTTCTAGTTCCAGAGAAAAGTTGAGATGCAGACTTTTTTCCCTCTAACTAAAGGACTTTACACAAAGAACACAGGGTTAAAACCCCTCTTGTCTTCCCCAGGCCCCAAGAAGGGAGAAAGGAGTCTCTCTGGCCAGAAAAGAGAGTCAAGGATCTTGCTTTTCACACTTCAAGACACATACTGCTCACTCCTGCAATAGTGAAGGGGCTGTGGGGATGTCCTGGCAGGGTGCTCATCCCCAGAACACTGTCAGCAGGAAGGAAACTTCTGAGGGCTGACTCTGAGGCAACAGCCAGAGCTCAGCTCTGGCGCACATCTGACAGCTCAAGCAGCCTCAGAAAGGTGGCCATAACACCCTGTCTATTCATGGGAGGCCTAGGTGTGGTTTTCATCTTTGTAAAAGCGTTCAGGCATCAGGACTGAATGTCCCAGATACAGGTAAACCAACTCCATGAAAACACAGAGCTAAAGGCAATTCCTCACTAACATTTCAACATGTATTTTTCCTACATTCAAATGACTGCAATATAATTTGTTGCATCAGAATCAGATATTACGTGTATAGGCTCCAACTAAGTCAGAGAACAACTAGTGACAGAGAAAGAAAGCATCACTGCAAAGTGTTCTGTTTTTTGGTGGGAGCGGGGAGATAGACAGCAAAAGGAGTTTATCTGGGGATCTGAACCAAGACATAGCCCTGAGCTGAATGCTGGAAGGACACAGCCATAAATTGTCTGAGGCCACTGGGCTCAAGGTGACTTACAGGAGATATGACAGGGACACAAAGCCTGCTAATTCAAGGGAGAAAGCAACATGAATCATGAAGCTAGACAAGCTAGACAGTGTGTTACAGATGTGGAAGATCACAGTCAGCCATGTATGGTTGTTTAGTTTAATTGTGGTAGCCATAGTGACGGGAGGTGTAAGCTACCTTTTGTTGAGGGCTCAATCCTGGACCAGGCTCCCAGCCATGAGCTTTACGTGCTTCTCTTATTCCATCCTCACCACAACCAGACAAGGTGACTACTAACGTTAGGCCTACCTTACAGATGTTCAGAAGGATTGAGTGACTGGCCAAGGCTTCCAGATCTGAGATATGAACTCAGACATAGATTCCCAAGCCTCCACATTTGGCCAGTCTGTTAAACACTGTGTGACCAAGAGGTCCTCTGGTGGTCTCCTGCCCCTTAACATCTCAAAATCTCATTCTAAAACCTATGGAAAATCCAACATGTTCACCAAGAATGTTGCAAATTCCATTGTCTCCAGTCCTACCTTTAGTCCCTAAAGAAGTTCTACCAGGAGCCACCTTGCACTTGAACTATCACCACCTGTGGAAACACTTTTCTCTGTGTCTCCTGCCGAGCAGAAAACCTATTTCCAGAACTGTCCTGGACCAATTATGGCAAGTGGCCGGTAGAGTGAGGTGCATGTGACATTAAAAAAGCTCTCTTTGAGTTCTCTATAATTCTGCAAGCCAAGGAAGTGATTGTATAACTATTCACAGAGATAATTTTGACATTCCACCTAGGAAAAGGGCAACTAAATGTGTAAACAGCATCTATGGCTGGTGATTAGACTCTTCTTTCAATGGTTAGAAGACTGGACCTGATCTGTACTTGAATTTTTCCACCAAATCTCTACAATAGACAAAACTGTCTCCCTCTAGAGATCTGCAAGCTTAGCTCAATGCAACTGCCGGAAGCTTCAAATATCTTTGAGGTTTCCTTTATAAATCTTAAAATGTCATGTAAATTTTGATATCTACTACCTAAAGCATGTCTTTGTTTTGGTATAAAAATAACACTTTGATTGCTTATCACTTAAGTTATTTAACTTCTTTCCCAATCAGGGTTTCGGGAGTGGGGTGGTATATGCCAGGAAGTGTACTTAGCGCTTTACATTGCCATTTTGTATAATTCCCACAACAACCCTAGGAGAAAGGTATTAATATTACCATATTTTAGTTGAGGAGACTAAGGTGTGCACTGGTTAAAATGCTCACTCATTGTCATGTTACCAAGTCCAAGCTCATACTGCTCGCCACACAACAGGCCAATAGGGCTTCCCTGGTGGCACAGTGGTTGAGAGTCCGCCTGCCGATGCAGGGGACACGGGTTCATGCCCCGGTCCGGGAAGATCCCACATGTTGCAGAGTGGCTGGGCCGGTGAGCCATGGCCGCTGAGCCTGCGTGTCTGGAGCCTGAAAAAAAAAAAATGACCACAACAGACCAATAAATTGACAGACAGTTTGTTGGGGCAAGGAATAGTGATTTTATTTGGGAAGCCAGGAGAGCAAGAAGATGGTGAACTAGTGTCCCAGAAAACCATCTTACCCAAGTTAGAATTCAGGCTTCTTTTATACTGAAAGGGGAGAGGGTGTGTGATTGATTGTTGCAAACTCTTGGAATCCTTTGTTTTTGCAGGTGTCCACATAGGTCAGGTCATGATGTTCATGTAAACTTCCAAAAAGACAAATTTTATTCTCTGTTCTGCAACCTTTTATCTCTATATGAAGGGGAAAGTGTTACACCTTTAAAGGTCAGAGCCTTGAAAATGGACTATCCTGTATATTTCAGGCTATAGGCCACATTCTTAACTTGTAGCAAAAGCAGTAGAATACAGAGGTTCAAAGTAAAAGAAGCATATTCAATATGGAGTCAGATTTGTTCTTCCCTGTACAGTCACACAACTAGTAAAGGGAGGAGAAGGATTCTAAGTCCAGGTTGTGTGACCCTCAAAGTCTAAGCTCCTGAACAGGGTGGCCCCTCTGTTGACCTTACATGGTTTGCTGAGTACCCATCTATTTACACACCTTTATTGAAAGAAATGTCCACATCCAGTTAATAAAGTCACACCGAGGATGGCACTCAACTTAGGAAAAAATAGCATGACAACTCAGCCTGCCAGCCCGTCAGAACCCAGAAGCCCACGGAATCTAAAAGATGATTACATCAGATAGAAGGAGGTCTCCCAAATTCATCCCCAGAGAGGCTTTATCAGGCGCCCCATGCACCTGGACTAACAACGCCTATGGAAATGCCTGTCTCCAGCACCTCTGCAAGCTGCCAACCCAATTTCCCGAGGCATCACGGGGGCGATTAGCCTGGGCTGTGGTGGAGTGAAATGCACCTGATAAAATAAAAAACCTTTGCACAAAAACACCCCAAATCAGATAATATGAATCTCAGCAAGCTGTCTGGAATCCAAGTATAAAAATAGCTCAAGCAATTTGGCTACAACTTGCAACATGAAACAAACCCTATGACTAAAGACAGATCTCTCTCTGCACATGCCCAAACCCACTTCTTGCTAGACATTTGAGGATCACTTTTCAAACTCATCAGAAATTTTCAAAACTGAAAGAGGGTACAGTTTCAGAGAAGCAGACACTGTGTTCACCCTCAGGGTTGAGGTTGATGAAGGTATGCTGGGAGTTGCCAGTGAACTTCAGTCACTTAGACAGCTGCTCCCTGCCCCTCACATGTGCCATGGGTGTGAGAACGGGCCCCAGATTCATCCCTGCCACTTTGATGCTTTGTGCTCTGAACAAATTACTAGACTTGATCCCTAATTTTTTCCTCCCCTTAAAATAAGAAGGACAATGCTTTGCTAGCAAGACCACTGAGAGCATGAAATGCAGTAACAGATATAAAGCTCCTGCACGTAGTAGGTACTCATGAAGTCCAGTTCTCTTCCCCCTCTCTACACATCCTATATTTTCACACCTGCATAACTTTGCACAGGTTGGTTCTTTTGCCTAGAATACCCTTCCTCATTTTCTGCCTAGAAAAATTTCCCTGATCCCCCGTGGCCCTTTTCAGAAGTCATGTATTCAAGGAAGACTCCTGGGTTCTACCTCACACCCTCAGTCACAGATATTATAGCTTCTCCTTCCATGCTCAGTGGCCATCAGTCCATACTTGAAGCAAGTGATGATCTAGGAAAGCACATATGCACCAGCAGGACCAGCAGGTTTGTCTGCTCATCCTGAGGCATATGGCGCCATGGCTGACAGGGAAGTTGCTGACTGGTGCGATGGACCCAGACTTCTGCGATTCCTGTGTCATTAATCCATCAGTGCCACAAATAGGGATTGGAGACCTACTATGGGCAGGCCCTGTGAAAGATATACAGATGAATCAGTGGAAAGCTCAGCTCAAAAAGAATCATTGGGGCTTCCCTGGTGGCGCAGTGGTTGAGAATCCGCCTGCCGATGCAGGGGATACGGGCTCGTGCCCCGGTCCGGGAGGATCCCCCATGCCGCAGAGCGGCTGGGCCCATGAGCCATGGCTGCTGAGCCTGCGCGTCCGGAGCCTGTGCTCCGCAACAGGAGAGGCCACAACAGTGAGAGGCCCACATACCACAAAAAACAAAAACAAACAAAAAAAAGAATCATTGCCTAACAGAGGAAAATACATGGACAGAGAGACTATAAAATTCAGATAGAAAGCCAACCATGTTGCAAAAGTGACTCAGATAAAGTGCTGTGGAAATTGGGAAGGGAAGAGAAATAAACATGCACACGGCATCCAGTTTGTGCCAGGCACTGTGCAAAGGACATTTACAAAATCATCTGCCCAACCAACCTGAGAGGAAAGCGTTATCATCCCTATTTTAGCAGTGATGAATCTGAGACTGAAAATGGGTTCAGCAACGCACCCAAGGTTCTAAGGCCAGTGGGGACTGGAATTGAAATGTGAGCCCATGCTGATTCCATGCTGTCCCCCTTTATTCCCCAGTTTCCAACTCTCACGTGGTCATGGTAACCTACAAATCTAAAAGACGCTGCTTCCTTCATATTTGGAAGGACAGCAATATTTCATCCCCAGCCTTTACACAGAGCATGTAACAGACTGTTATTAATAGGCTGATACCCTGCAATAGGGCCTCCAGGTCAATACTGGCTCATTTTGTCATAATAAATGAATGCTCAAGTCAATGGCCAAAACCCCCATTGCCTAATTATCTGCCTGTATTAAGACAGAGCTGATCACTTTCTCTAAGGCTGAGCACTAGCCCCACCCCATGCATGTAACTGTTACATAGTTAATTGGCTTCCGCTTCCAAAGAGCCAGGAATTCTCATACCCCTTTTGCAATGGTTCTTCAGTATTTTATCTCTCTTGACAGCCAGCCAATCCAACAGGGGACCCCTCTCATAATTTGTATTGATTTGCATTTATCCACAGCAAAGCCCATTTGCAGACCATCACTGGAGTTCTTGGTCAGTTTCAATGATGAGGAAAACCATCATTTGGAGTTGACACAACTTCAAAGCAACCAGGTGAAACTCAAGGATGTTCATCCCACTCACCTCGAGGGCCCCCAAATCAGCCCAATATCAGTGGCTTTAAATAATTTGACCACAAAGGCGATTGGAACTTGTCTCTTGCTCTGCAAGTCTGAGCCACTTGACCCATGGTACCATCTCCAGGGCGGCATCACAGAGATGAACAGCCTGGGTCACCAACGGGCAGGTTGAGGCCTCATCTGGCTCACAGAGGGGATGTGTTTGAATCATGCAGTATTTTTAATTAGAACTAGTTGCCAACATTCAAAATTTTGTGAGATGTCATTCACAAATCAGATTTTCAACTTTCTGTGGAAGCTGCGGACTGGACTCCCATGCTCACCTGACGATTGTCAGCTGAGCTGTTTGGTGCCTTCCTCCTGGATTCACAGGTCCCCCCACTTCAGATAGTATTTCACCCACATGCTTTGGTGCTTATGTAATCTGCCTGGTCCCTTTGGACTTTTGAGTGTGTGGCGTATGATTTAAATATACGAGATTGATGTTCAAATCTTGATTCCCCTGGCAACCAGCTGCGTGGATTTGGGCAAGACCCTTATGCTCTGATCTTTTTTCCCCTCATTCATAAAAATGAAAATGTGATTCTATTCATTCTTTTCTAATCTGGGCTAGACACTCTGCTAGGTGTACTAAGGATACAAAAACAAATTAGAGGTAGTACTTATCCCCAGGCTTATTATTTAGGATAACAGTTTAAAATGTTATTATATAGGCTTATTATTTGGGATAACATGTAAAAATATATTTCAGAATCACGTGTCAGCATGCAGCAATGCAGACAATTGCAGAGTGCTAGCAGGCCCATAGAGGCGTCATCCATTGCAAAGATGAGGGAGACCAGAAAGATTGCCCAAGGAGTGATGCTGGGCAAGGACCACAAGGCGGAAAGAGTGTGCCCGAGGCCTGTGCAGAGAACAAACCAGCATCCATTCTTGACTTAAGAGAAGAGACAGAGAGTTGAAAAGTCTTGAATGCCTTAATCTAAATACTTTGGTCTATGGGCATTGGAGAGCTGCTAGAGATTTTGGAGAGGATGTGGGAGGGATATGACCAAAGAAATGTATTAATAAGGCCACTTTGGAAGAAATTGGGCACCTGGGCTCTTCCAGCCTGCATGAAACTCTTGGGTTTGGTCCAAGAAGTCTGGGTGAGTGAAGAGCTACAATTCACTCTGCGAATGGAACCTACCAGATATCTGATATCCCTAGCCTCTGACAGATCTGATGGAAACCCCAGGCTGGAGGCCAGCTGGAAGGGTACATTGGGTGTATACCGTGGGAAAAGATCATCAAGGGTAGAGAGGCATTTGGATTATAAGAAACTTAAGAGATCCAGGCTGCTACAAGGGAGATTGTCTCACCTGTGCTGGATGGTCCAAACCACCGGCAAACACTGAAATGCCAGCTGTCATTCACCTCAGAGAAGACCACGCATGGAATTTCTAGCATCAATCTTGGTTTTTGTTTTACTTTTCAGAGGTATAGGTGATACAGTGGTGAACAAGAGAAAAGCAATAGGTCTCACATGGCAAACATGAGAGAAAAGCAATGGGGCTTACATGGCAGACACTTAACAAGTAAACAGTAAGAAAAACAAGTCAAGCCAGTGAAGCAAGACATGAAGAAAATAAAATAATACAGTAGAGAATGGCCAAGGAAGACTTTTGATAGGGTGCTGAAGGAGACCCTTTTTAAGGTAGGGTCATATGAATTAAAATCTGAAAGTTAGGGAAAATCAGCTCTGGAAAGACCTGAGGAAAAATATTGCAGATCTCACAATCTACCACGACCTGGTCCAAGAGCACTGAGGGAGGAAACTGAACCCAGAACGGTGGAGCTGCTATTTTTATTGCTGTGACTTTCAGCAAAATAAGATGCAGAATAGTGCCTTTGGGAAAGATCTCAGAGCCATGAGCCCAATAACTGAATAGAAAGAGATCTTCTTTTCTGATTCTCCAAGCTATTAATGGACACTTCTATGCTCTGTTTGAATTATGAAGGAATGCCAAGACAAAGCACACTCAAGCAACACTTTTTTTGTAAATGCCTCTGTCTGTCTTCCCATCTCCCCATCCAGCATCATGTTTATATCGAGGTCATCCAGACATGAAGTGGACAGAGAGCCTGGCAAAGCTCAGGTCACATCTTAAGGATAAGGAAAGGCCTGCCCCCATTTCACTGATTGAGGATAAAACAGATAAGAATGAGCCAGGATAGGAAATCAGTCCATGGATATCAGGTAAATGACTCATATGCATCACCTTCACCTCCCTTGCACATGGCAGACATTATTAATAGATCATGACTCTCTTTCCTGCTGAGACCAAATGTGACTGCAGAATCCTTCCCAATTCATGGTTCCAAGCAGCCACAATAAATCGACCAAATTTGGAAGAAGAGATGAAATCTATTTGTCAACCCAGAGCTTCAACCATTCACTGAAGCAAAACAAGATATTTTGATGCAGCTAGATGGAAATGAAAAAGCTAATTTACCAAGTAATATATGCAGAGATATCTTTGTTCCCCATCTCAACACACACACACACACACACACACACACACACACACACACACACACACACAAAGCTCTCATCACTGATTTATTAGCTTGAATAAAAAATGGTCCCATGGGCTTCCCTGGTGGCGCAGTGGTTGAGAATCCGCCTGCCGATGCAGGAGACACGGGTTCGTGCCCTGGTCCGGGAAGATCCCACATGCCGCGGAGCAACTAAGCCCGTGAGCCATGGCCGCTGAGCCTGTGCGTCCGGAGCCTGTGCTCCGCAACGGGAGAGGCCACAACAGTGAGAGGCCCGCATACCGCAAAAAAAAAAAAAAAAAAAAAAAAAAAAAAAAAATGGTCCCATGACAAAGTAGCTGTGTAGAGTATTTACCATTCTGACACCTCTAGGTCGGGGCAGTCACTAAGCCTCACTGAGTCCCCATATCATTGAGTCTTACCATCTCTGCTGCTGGTAAGGAGGACATAGTTGCCCAGTCAAAAGTCTACATATAGGAATTCAGGCTCTGGAGCCAGAGGCCCAGGTTTGTATTGGCTCTGCCATTTAATAGTTGTGTGACTTATTCAACCTCACTGGGCCTCAGTTTTCTCATCTGTAAAATGGATATAACAAGTATGGCTACCTCATATATCTGTTGAAAGGGTTAAATAAGTTAGTACATGTAAGGTGTTGAAATCCATGCCCAGTATGTACCGAGAGCTTAATAAATGTGAGAGTATTTAAACAGATTAAGACAAAGCAAAATGCAAAGTCAGCTGAGACTCAGAAAGGCAGGCAGGAAGCTTGTTTGTCTTCAAGCAGTGAGTGGTCCTGTCGCCTGAGAGGATAACCAGGAAGAGGAAGGCAGGGTCCAAACCCAGGAGGCATGGGCTCCCCTGGAGCATGGGCTGGACGTGGGCTTCTAGGGCCAGGAAGAACCGGGTGGTGAGCTCAGCTCAGCAGCTTCTCAGCTGAGTGACCATGAGCAAATCACTTGCCATCTAAGAGGTTTAGTGTCCCCATTTGTGACGTGGGTACAGTTAATAAAGCCTGACTCACAGCTTTGATGTGAGTATCAAACATGGGCATTGTGCCTGGCTCAGAGGGCGTGCTCAGGAAATGTGAGTTACTGCCCAGAAATGGGGGTTCTCAGGGCCAGGGATGAAGGGGCAAATGGAGAGGGAGAAGATGAGGAGAGGGGGGGAAGTGTTCTAGTGCCTTGATGGGGACTCTAGGTGGAAACTAGGAGCCAGGAAAGTGGAGACTAAAGTCAGTTGCTGCAGAAGCCCCAACATGAGAGTTTGAAAAGTCAGAGCCAGGGCCGGAGCCAGGGCCATACACGTCGTAATTCCCACTTTGAAGATAAGGGGATTGACAAGGGATTGGCCCAAGGATCATGCAGCTGGGAGGTGGTAGATTGGGACTATTGGTTGTGCCACCATTTTCCCATGGTGGATCCTCTAAGTGGGATCCTTAACCTCTCATGGCCAAGGTCAGAGAAGGTCTTAGGAGAGGGGCAAGGGCCTGGATGTGCAGAGGAAGAAGGAGGCACTGGACCAGCAGGGCCTTACAGCTCAGATCTGCTCAGCCAGAAGACAGCCAAGGACCTGGATTCTCTAGGGCTGTGGTTTTCAACCTGTTTTCTCAGCATCTGAGGGAAGGTCAGGAGAGTCGGGCCCTGCACATTAGCCAGAGTTGCTTCAGTTTTACTTGTTTTATAAATTGGGATTACACGGTGTTTTGTTTAAAGGTAAAGTTACGCTGCTTTTTACAAAGGGCTTCAAAACTACTAGTTTGAAGCCTAGAAGTCTTGACTTTTAGAATCATAGTCTCTTGGGAATTAAAAAAAAAAGCCATCTTCCTTTGCAGTTGAACTGAAGAGATGGACATACAGGGATTGAGATAACACACAGGAGTCTGATCCATCGTGCCCTTCTCTAAGACTGAGAGTGGAGAAGCTCACAATAGCTGCTAGGAACTCTCGCTACAGGCTTCATGCATCCTGCAAGACTAAACTTCCAGAACCTTAGCATCCCATGGAGTCATGATTTGAGTCTATGTCCTCCACTAGACATGAGCTTCTCTAAGCAGAGGCATGGTAAAAATGGTGACAGAACCAATAGTCCCAATCTACCACCTCCCAGCTGTATGATCCTTGGGCCAATCCCTTGTCAATCCCCTTATCTTCAAAGTGGGAATTACGATGTCTGTCTCAAGGGGATTATAGTAAGGATTAAGTGTAAGACTCCCAGCCCAGTGCCCAGCCCAAAGCAAGCAAGCAATGGATGGGAAATCCTTTCCCTTTTCCTCCTCCAGGACAGCAAGCAAGACTTGCTGGATTTGTTTCTTTAACTAGTGCCTAGCACCGAGCGAGGGCCTAATAAATGATTGGTGAGTGAGTGAGTGGGTAAAGCTTGGCATCGCGTTTGCTACCTTTGCACCAACTACTCAAAGGTCCTTGACTCACCTTTCTCTTCCCCTGCTTCTCAAGGTGCATCATTTCTTTTGGGAACATGAGGTGCAGTCTTGATAAGTGATCTGTGACTCACTGTGAAGAATGAATAGAACACTGTTCTATCGCAGGCGGTTCTGAGTGATGCAGCTGCAAGTTGAGGTGGAAGTACAGGGTTTAAAAAGAAACCACGGAGGTGTCTTTTCATGGAGCTCTCTGTTTTCTCACATTTAATTAATACAGAAGTCAAAGAGTTCTGGAACCATTTGTCATCACTGGGTAAAGTGGCCTGGAAACTTTCACTGGAGCTGATAGCGCCTGGGGAAAATGAGTCATAGAAGGTCTGAATCCAGAGGGAGAAGGAATGTCAGCGATTGTCCTCATGACAGTGATTTGTGACTTGTAGAGTGCATAAAAAGTCATTGCCACTTATTCACATACACGCAGTATATAGGGTTTACCCGATCATGGTCCAAATATAAATATGTAAGGTAATAGATGCATACTTGCTGACATTTATTACAGGATTACATTATATGAGACACTGTGATAAGTAGCATCTCATTTACTCCTGGCAATAGCCTCGTGAGGTAAGTACTACTTAGTACTTATCCTATAAGCAATTCTACTTGCGGACTTGCAATGCCCAAGGGAAGCCTTGGAGTCATGATAGCCCACTGGTAAAGAGTGTGGGCTCTGGAGTCAGAGGAGCTGGACTTGCTTCCCTGCTCTGCCAGGTCCTAGCCCTTGACATTGAGCGATGGCATATGAGCCTCTCAGAGCCTCCATTCTCTTGTGTACAAAATGGAGATGATAATATCATCTCCCCCTTATCAGATTAAGAAGACTCATTGAGATAATCCAAACAAAAGCTTAGACTAATGCCTGATACATGCACAATGACTATTAACTATTATTAGTAAGTAACTTATCCAAGACCACACAGCTAGTAATTAGTGGGAATCCAACCCCAGGCTTCCTGAGCTTGAAGCCACACTTTCCCTGCTAGGGCATTGCCCCTTCTTTTTCTCCCCACGGCCTCATGTGGTCTTCATTCTGCCAAGTGAGAAACTTGATATGCAGTGTGCGTGTGTGTCAGGGGCAGTTAAGAACCTGCTCAGGGCCACTGAGTTGGTATTTGACAGGGCCTACAAAGAACCTAGCATTGCTTGCTTTTGGTGACACCAACCCGCCTCCCCAATCCCGAGGCAAATCCACATTATATGTCCAGAAAAACCAAGTTTCAGAAAGGTTCAGCCACTTGCTGGTGATGCACACATTCCAGTCGTTCTCGTTCTTCTCAAGTATTCTTTCCTGTGCAGTAGACACTACTGCCTCTCAGAGAGATTGAGTGGACAGAAGACAACAGAGAAGAGGAGACAGACAGAAGGGGCAGACACAGAAACAGAGACAGGCAGGAAGAAAAAATAAAGAGAAAAAGAGAGTCAGAGTCCTAGAAGCTAAGAACATCTTTTCATCTTTCTTCTTTCTTCCAAGAGGTCCTTAAAATGATGAAAAGTTGGTGACTTTTTAAAAGAGGCGGGTGAAAAAGAATACAGATCTTTGGCAAGTCTGAATAAATCAGGAGCATCTCTGAAACTGTTGAAAACTGAGAGGAAAATCATGGCTCTGACAAGCTTCAAATTGTTCCGTCAAATACTCACCCTTTCCACCCCCCTTCCTGCTCCTGATCTGTAGAAAAAGCTAATGCTGTCATGAGGACTATCTAGGTGCCCTTGCACCGTGGGAGATGTGAGCATCAACTAATTAAGCACTGAAAAGTGGAGACAGGCATTTTGCAAGTACAAATTCCCATCACTTCTTGGAGTTACCACGATCTCACCTGTACTTGTTGAATATCAAAAGTGTCCTAAACAGAAAAGCCAGGGGATTTCTAAGCTTTTGCTGCACTGATGCAGAGCCCACCAGAGGGGAGAGGAGAAGCAGTGATCTGGGTAATGCAGGTCATTTAACCACTGCAGAGGAAAATGAAACCTGGGGGCTTGAATTGTATCTCACCTGAAGGTGCCAGTGTTCTTATACCCAGGACAGTGATTTGTCTTCAGCTGGTCCTTACACGATGCTAGGCAAGACTTCTCACTCATTTTTGCATGGAGACATACTTTCCCACCCCTTTATCTGTGTGTATGCTTGTCCCTCAACCTGATCTCCCCTTCCTGCCCTTCGTGCTCAGCCCCATCTCCAATCCTGGCTTTTACTATCAGGGCTCAGTTAAGATACCCTTCCTCCAACAAGATTCTCTATTCCACAAGCTAGAATCAATCCCCGCTTCTCTGAACACGCATAGTGTCTTCAAGTTTCTTGTGACTCTTGTAACTTTATTTTCCGTGAGACTTCATAAGGACAAAAACACTGATTGACAGTCCACACCAATTCAACATACGTGGGCTTACCATGCCCAGAGACCCCTTCTAACTGACTCAGTCCTTCCACTGCCCCCAGCTCAGGAAACAAAGGCAACTGTTCTTTGCAAGAAGTGACCACTGACTGGCCCAGGGCAAATACCTAGTCCAAGGATGAGTTCTTCATTGGTTATCTGGAGAATCATTCATTAATTCAAAAAAAAATGTTACTTAAGTGGTGATTATATGCCAGGCATTGTTCTAGACACTGGAAAGATGGGTGAAAAGAAAACAAGGTCCCTGTCCTCATGGAGTTTACAATTTGGGGTAGATAACAATACATTTTAAAATAATAATAAATATATATATAATAAGTCAGGTTAGTAATAAGTGCTTTGGAGAAAGAGAAAGCAGGGTAAGGGGATTTGAAGGACCATGAGAGAGGGAGGGAGTATCTTTATATATAACTGGCTGAAGGAAGTCTTATTAAGCAATATTTGAGCAGAAACCTAAAGGTGAAGGAAGGAGTAGATGATTAATTTTGTGTGTCAACCTGACTGGGCCATGGGGTGCCCAGATAGTTGGTCAAATTTTATTCTGGTTATTTCTATGAGGGTGTCTTTGGATGAGTTTAACATTTAACTTATTAGATTGAGCAAAGCAGATTGCTCTCCCTCATGTGGGTGGGCCTCATCCAATCAGTTGAAGGCCTGAATAGAACAGAAGGCTGATCCTTCCTCCAGTAAAGGAGAACTCCTCCTGTCTGGCCACCTTCAAGCTAGAACATCATTTTTTTCCCTGCCTTCAGACTTGAACTGAAACCTCAGCTTTTCCCGGGTCATGAGCATGTAAGCCCCCTATACCATTGGCTCTCCTGGGTCTCCAGCTTGCCAACTGCAGACCTTGGGACTGATCAGCCTCCATAACCACGGGAGCCAATTCCTTGTAATACATCTCTTTCTATACGTATAAACATCCTATTGGTTCTGTTTTCAGAATCCCGACTACAACAGTGAGCCACGTGGATAATAGGAGAAAGAGAGTTGCCGGTAGTGGGAACAGTGAGCAAAGGCCTCGAGGGAGGAGTGTGGCTGGTGTGGCAGAGAAACCATGAGAGCAGGGGAAGTGGGGTGGAGAGCAGCAAGGCCTGAGGTCAGAGAGGCACTGGGTTCAACCTGTAGGGCCCTGAAGGCCGTAGGCCTTGGAAAGGCTTTGGGTTTCACACTGCATAAGATGGGGATTCGCTGGAGGCTTTTTTTTTTTTTTTTTTTTTTGCGGTGCGCGGCCCTCTCACAGTTGTGGCCTTTCCTGTTGCGGAGCACAGGCTCCGGACGCGCAGGCTTAGCGGCCATGGCTCACGGGCCCAGCCGCTCCGCGGCACGTGGGATCTTCCCAGACCAGGGCACGAGCCCGCATCCCCTGCATCGGCAGGTAGACTCTCAACCACTGCGCCACCAGGGAAGCCCTTGCTGGAGGCTTTTGAGCAGAGGAGTTACATGGTTTGATATAGTTTTAAAGGATTACTCTGGCTGAAATGAAAACAAGAGATCTGTTAAGCAGATATTACAGTGATCCAGGAGAGAGGTGATGATGGTTAAGCGAGAGTGGTGGTGGAGGTGGTAGGAGTTGTTCATTTCTAGGCATAGTTTGAAGCCAAGAGTACCTACAGGTGGTTTGGAAATGGAGTGGTATGAGGGAGGACTCCAAGTGCTTGAGCCTGGGTATCTGGGAGAATGAAGCTGCAATTTCCTGATGTGGGATAGGCTGCAAGAAGAGTGCGTTTGGGAATGGGAACAGGAGTTTGGTTTGAGATGCCGTTGGGCGTCCAAGTACGGATGTCAAATAGGCCATTGGCTGTAGGAGCCTGGGGATGCAGGAGGAGGTCCAGGCTTTGGTGTGAATTTGGGTATCATCAGTATCATGAAGCTAGAGGAGCTCACCAAAGGAGAGTGGGAGAAAGAGAACAGAAGAGAGGCCAGGACTGAGCCCCGAGGCCTTGCAACTTTTGGATCCGTGTTTTTCAAAGTGAGGGTTTCTACTCACTAGTGGATCATGAAATCAATTTGGAGGATAATGAGCCATACGTTTTCTAAAACGATAAAGAAAAGAATGGAAGATACCAGAGTACTTTGTATATAGTGTGGTTTGATGAAATATTTCTCAGTTATATATGTTTCTAAAACAAACATATATGCTTATATATGTATGTGTGTATATTTATATATCTGTGTGTTTTTGTAAGTAGTACATATAAATTTATATCTTTACCTCATGATGTGTGTGTGTATATATGTATATGTGTCTGTGTACCTACTCATGATGTAAAATATACTTTTTACAATAAGGAATTTTTTTTTTTTTCCGAATGTGAAAATCACTGTTTTCAAAGCCCAACGAGTTACCTGAGCACCTGAGTTCTGCCCAACTGGCGAAGGGACAATGGCTAAGCTACTTCCACTGGCCCCTCTGGGTATGGGTGGGGAGAGTGGAAAGAGCTGGCCAGTCAGCATGAGGGGAGACTGGGGTAGGTGGGCAGAAAGCATGGAAGTCTACACGAAAAAGAAACAGATGCAAAGCCTGAATGCTTTCTCTCTGAAGCCACCTTCCTTTCCACCAGCCTGTGGCTCCATAATTAGTTATATATGCTTTAGTGTCCAAGCTCTAAAACTCAGCCAACTGGGTTTCAGAAGGCAAGCCCTGATAGGACACTTGTCATGGTGCTTGATCGAGACCAGCTGGCTGTCAGCTGCCCCGAGCCTCACACACTCTTCAGTCTGGATCCATCCTCTTTATTGTGGATAAATACTGTATATTTTAACTTGATCATGGTGAAAGAAACTACTGCTTGTATAATCAAATCATACCCCAAATATCAAAGGACCAGGCCAAATCTTGCCTTCATCATCCTAGTCATACTAATTTTTCCCTCCTCTAAATTATTAGTGGTTCACTTCTAAGTACTGACTTACTGCCTCGTGGTTACGTGTCTATTCATTATGTATGTGGTAGCCATCCCCACCCCCGGGGCTTTCATAGTCCTTTACACCCACCTCTGTGATTCCACTGATGATACTCTATTTTACGTTTTATATATGTATGTCATTTCCCAAAATAACTCCAAGCATTTAGAGGGCAGGACCTAGAAGCTACTCTTTGCACCTAGCACACAGTAGGTCTAATAAATAGTTGTTGGCTGAATGAATCTAACTGTTCAGTCCGGAAGCATTTATTGAGCATGTACTGTATACAAATCACCATAATAGGTGCTGAGGACACTAATAACCTACTTTTAAGTATCTCACTTCAATAAGGGAGAGGAGGGCTTCCCTGGTGGCGCAGTGGTTGAGAATCCGCCTGCCGATGCAGGGAACACGGGTTCGTGCCCCGGTCCGGGAAGATCCCACATGCCGTGGAGCGGCTGGGCCCGTGAGCCATGGCCGCTGAGCCTGCGCGTCCGGAGCCTGTGCTCCGCAACGGGAGAGGCCACAACAGTGAGAGGCCCGCATATTACAAAAAAATAAATAAATAAATAAGGGAGAGGAGCATTGAACAAAGAAACACAGTGGTGAGTGTGAGAAGTGTGTTCAACATACAGAGTTAGCCCAGTTTAAAGGAAGGATTAATTTTTTTATGAAAGAATGGATAAGCTTCTGAGAGGCGGGGATACCTGAGCCAGGCTTTAGAGGATAAATAGGAGTTCAACAGGTGCACAGTGGATAGGGCTGGGTGAAAGAGAGAAGCGCGACTAGGCAAAGTAATGATGTTAACAATCAGGGAATGAATTACCCCAGCTGTAGCAGGCGTATCGTCAGGTCAGCAATGTTTCTACAATGCTGTGAGCTTGGTGCCAATCCGTCAGTACATTCTCAGGGAGTGCTGGCCGGTGACGGTGAAAATTACTTAAACCTCCTGCACAATTACAAAGCAAACATGCCTTGGGAGCTGTCAGCGGTAAAATAAGGCAATTTTGGAAGATCGTGGGTATGAGGACAATTGATATTCATCTTGGTTTTTTCCTTTTTAATTTTTCTTCCTAAGGACGGTTGAATCTAATTTAACATGTTAAGCAATTTGTTCAAATGAGCCAGACTGCCTTCCAGTGCTGAGGGGAACTCCAGAGGCGACATTACAGAGGAATGTAAGTGTAGAGCAATCCAGTTGATCAAAAATGAATTAGCCAGAGAGTGCCATGAGTTATGGGATCAGAAAAGATGCTTCAGGGGAAGATGAGGTAATTAAGGGTTTAGTCATGTAAATGACAGCCAGGGACCATGTAAGCTAATGTTTCAGTCCCATTGTCCCAACATATCCAGGCATTCATGGGGCCCCACTTGCTGTGTGCAAGGCCGTCCCTGTGAGGGCCGTTGAGATGCATGACGTGAGGCCTGTACCTTTAAAGTGTTCATGATCAAAAGAAACAAGTATGACTGTCAAGAAAGCAAGTATTTTTTGAGTACCCACTCTACGGCAGCCATTGTAGTGTATCCAGACCCATCAACATAACTCACCTTCCTTTCAACACTGGGATGTATCGTAAGCCCCATTTTACAGATGAGGAAACTAATAGATGGATACGAAGAAGTGCCAGGTGAGCACAGAGGCAGGAGTTACCAACTCCACAAGGGGCAGGCTGGAAGTGTTCACAGAGGAAGTCATATGTCGTTCACTCAGCCATTCATTTAAAGGGCATTTAACGAGCTGAGAGCAAGCACGGTGGTGGATGCTGGGGAAACATTCATGAACAGTGAAAGACAGGGCCACTGCTGTCATGGCCCCCACAGTCAAGACAGGGCGTGGATTTAATCAGTAAATGTGTAACTGTAAATTAAAATGAGTGTTCTGAAGGAAAGAGGCATGATTTTCTGAGAGCATATGACAAAGGACCTGGTCACCGAAGGGGGTATGGGGAGGGGATGTGGGTGGCAGCATTACGAGCTGTAGTACAGACCAAAAAAAGCCCTATAGGAGAGAGCACAGCACAGTCAAGGAGCTGAAAGTGGGCCAGAGCCCAGAAAACCAAGGTAAGACAGGAATGGGGTGGAAGACAGGTGCTTCCGGGCACTTCGCAACGGGGAAGGTTTGGTTCTTGTCCTAAGAGAAGTGGGTTATAGTCAGAGTGACATGAACCCAAGGGCATTGTGAAAAGACAACCCTGGCTGCCTTACCGTGTGTAGAATGGCCTGGAAGGGAGGCAGAGTGGATGCAGAAAGGCCGAGGATGGAGGCTCCCGCGGTATCCAGGCAACCTGCAATGGAAGCGTGGCTCAGGGCGAGGGACACAGATGCAAATAGAGCAAATCCGGAGCTGCCTGGGAGTGAAGTGGCCTGTTTGGTGATGGATTGGAGGATAATGCGACTGAGCAGGAAGAAATATCAGGGCATGTCAGGACAAGTGCACAAGCGAGGAAGAAGTTTCTAACTAGTGCCCGCTTCTCTGAGATGGGGAACAGGGCAGGAGTGCTGCATCCTAGAAAATGGGCGGGAGAGTCAAGCCAGGACGCTGTATTTCAGAATTCCAAAGTGGAGAAGACTTCACTGAGCCCCCACTTCAAGGGGCCAATATTGCTCCCGGAGAAAAGCTGCTGAGCCTCCACTTCAGGTGTGCCGTAGACATAGAAAAACAAGTTCCCCTTTATTTATGTACCCATCCTTGTGTCTACTTGTACACTGACAGACTTCCTGGAAAGTTGCTGCTTATTGGAATGAAGCTTTGGAAGTGCAGTTTCCTGAACTGCCCCCAAGCACCTGCCATGTCGTCTTCTCAGTGTATAACTGACCACATCCCAAAGTGCACTTGTGAAAGCAAAGGAGGGGGCTGCTTGCCAGAGAACTGTAAGGTTTGTAGTCTCCCCAGCATGGCCTCACCGCCCTGCAAGCTGAGGCAGAGTGCCCAGTGACGGTGTTGGATGTCCACACGAGTCTAAATACAGAATGACGGCATATGAAGAGACCGCCTTCTCTTAGCAGTTTCTATTATACATGGGAAGTTCTAGATGGATCATTGCCTTTGGCACTGCTCCACTGAATACTGTAGCTGACTGGAAGTCAGGAGACCTGGGTTCCCAGCCACTAGCTCATTGTGGGCCCTTAAATTAATCTGTTGGCCTTATGCTCCCCATCTGACAATGAGGTGGTCTGACTGACTCCTTCCAGAGTGAGGGTTTCCCATCCACTTCATGTGATGGGAGGCTCACTTTTGTCACATGTAGCAGAAACATAAGCTATACTGAGGGTTACCCACATATGTGTTTCTCATTCCCCTGCCTGCTGTACCAGGATAATGAAGCACCTTCTTGGTGGAGGATGAAAAAAGGAGACAAGTGTAGGGATAAGAGATTCTGAAGCAAAGAAAAGCCTCGAGAAAGATCAAGCAAGTCTTCGAGATTGACTCCCACAAAGGCCCCTGTGTAGTACTGTTACTGGAGTCCGTGGAATGGCAAAAGAAGCCAAGCTCCATGATGGGGAGTGGATGGGGCCAGAGGGAAGCAGGACAAGCATCAGTTGTTTTTTTCTGATCATGATAATCCTCTAGGCTCTCTATCAACATTCTGTGAGGTTCGGAGAAATACTGAGATGCAGGGCAGAAAGAATTCCTCATAATTCCACTACCCAAAGGTAACCTCTCTTCTTCCAGCCTTTTCTTAAGTAGGTTACTTATATTGTTGAGATCATACTGTATACACCCTTTGCGTTCTAGTTTTGTCAAGTAACATGGTATCTGGCTCGTACTTGTTCACAAGAGTCAAAGCTCATCTCTTTCCAACTCTGAATTCAGTGACATCACATTGGTAGTTTGAAATCAGCCACAGTGGGAATATTTACACCACAGAAATTGACAGACACTACGAAGCAGGGCTGTTTTGTTTTTATTTTTTTTCAGACAGCCTGTGGTTAAACATTTACTAGCAAGCACATCACTGATTGTATCATGAGCATTTCTTGGGTCTTAAAATTGAAAATTTTGGGCTTCCCTGGTGGCGCAGTGGTTGAGAATCTGCCAGCCGATGCAGGGGACACGGGTTCGTGCCCTGGTCCGGGAAGATCCCACATGCCACGGAGCAACTAAGCCCGTGAGCCATGGCCACTAGGCCTGTGCGTCCGGAGCCTGTGCTCCGCAACGGGAGAGGCCACAGCAGTGAGAGGCCCGCATACCGCAAAAAAAAAAAAAAAAAAAAAAAAAAAAAAAAAAAAAAATTGAAAATTTTAATGGATACATGATAATCTATTAATGATAAACATGGTAATCTTATTTCCAGACATTAGATCCAATTTTTCACTACTATAAATAATATTAATACACTGATACGAACATCTTAGGGCATAAATATTTTATAATTCTTGCTATTTCCTTAGCATAGGTCCCTAGGTAGGGTAATATTGGGTCAAAGGTTAGAAACAGGTTTCAGGGGGAATTCCCTGGCAGTCCAGTGGTTAGGACTCTGTGCTTTCACTGCATGGGTTCAATCCCTGGTCAGGGAACTAAGATCCCATAAACCATGTGGCATGGCCAAAAAAAAAAAAAAAAGAAAAGAAACAGGTCTTAAGTTCTTGAAATCTACTGGTAAATTGCTTTTCCTAAAAAGTTAGATCCATTATATCCCACCAAAAAAAAGGGTGTGAAAATGCCCACTTAATTCACTAGCATTAAACATGGTATTAACACAGAAAATGACAATTCAATGGAGCAAAACACCCAGCCAGAACAAATACTAATATATAAGGACTACATAAAAATGAAGTTTCCATTAGTGCCACGAATAAAATTGAGATCAACAAGAAACTAATCTAAAAATGTGATAACTTTGACATATGGTGGGTTATTATCTTTAATGTGGAAAGAGTGTATGCAAACCAATAAAAAAAAAAAAGAGGTTATAATAAATAAAAGAGCTAAGAACTTGCACATTCTACGGTTCTAATGCATCTTCACACCCGAGTTTGAGGACTTTACAGTTTTCAAGTCAGAGAACAGGAGCAGATTTAGCCTTGGGGTGACAGGGCTTCCCGGCCAAGTCTCTAAAATGTCTGGTTATGTGAGGAGAACGCATGAATGGGACTGGAGTTTACTAGCATTTGTTATAGTGTGAATAAAACCAAATTCCTCCTTCTACTGAAAAAGCCACACTAAAAACAACACAAGGATCGTGATATAAATAGGCCATGTAGTTTACTGCTCAAAAAAGAGAGAAGAAGAGAAATTCAGAGGATGCGACAACAATCTGAGAACAATTCCAGCAGAACAGATGGCTCTTCTTTGGTGAAACGGAAGCTCTGTTGATGCTGCCCACCTCTGAGGTTCCTGGAGTGGAGTTCACGGTTCCTTGAAGATTTTAGCTGTTTCTACAAAGTTCTGGCTCAGAGGCTGTGGAAAACTGAAGGAAAGCGGAGGATGGGGGGAAGCACCCAAGACAATCATTTTTTCTGGATGCCAAACTGCTGACAAGAGTCTGGTCTGTGTATAAGTTCGAGAAAACTAGTCTTCTGGCAAGCAGATATCAGTCCCAGAGAGAAACACATTCTGGTTTGTGGTATTTTCATTATGTGAATTGCCTAATACCATGTATGTAAACCTGTACTCATTCACCAAGCATGTGTGAAGTATCCTTCAGCATCAATCTAGCTGTGTGAGGAATAAGACAGTAAGGCCACGAGCTTTGTTCTCAAGGAGCTCTGCATCTTTCCGCGACAATTGTCTGGAAATAGAACCAGAAGTAAAATAAGAGGCTAACTTCTACCAAGCAGGCACAGCGCTGTTGGAGTTCAGAGTCAGGGAAGAGAAGAGCAGCACAGCATGTTGTAGCAATTCCAGAAAGTTCCATGAAATAAGTGGAGATGAGCTGGGCTTTGAACTAAGGATAAGGCCAAAGGAGGCTACTACCTGTCAGCATTAGGTACCAGCACAATCTTTATTTCCAGACCAAGAGCAGCACATATCTTATTTCCCCAAATAAACTAAACAGCGTCCTGAACATAATAAACTGTTTGGCAAGAATAAAAAATCCTCATTCAATGCAAGTGCTGACCCAGCCTGGTCTCTCCTCTAGAATATCGAAAATGGAAGGAAAAAAAGAGAGATGTTTTTGGCTCCAGCCTACCAAGCATTAATGAGCAATCAGTTTTTATTTCCCCCTATTTTTTTTATTGTGGTAATATATACATAAGATGAAATTTACCATTTTTAAGTGTACAGTTCAGCAGCATTAAGTGCATTCACATTGTTATGCAACCATCACCACTATCCATCTCCAGAACATTTTCATCATCCCAAACTGAAACTTTGTAACCATTAAACAATAACTCCCATTCCCCTGGTAACCACCATTCTACTTCCTGTCTCTGTGAGTTTTACTATTTATTCTAGGTACCTCATATAAGTGGAAGCATTCCTTTTTTTTTTTTTTTTTTTTTTACAGTAACTATCAGTCAAGGTCCCAGCAAGAAACAGATGACACACTCGTATTGGATAATTGATAAACCTAAGAAAGGGAGGGAGTATTTGCAAAGATTTGGACAGGATTTAAGGCAACTACAAGGGAGGATATAAACCACGTGACTAGTAACATCAGGGAGTTGTTATCACCCCCAGACCCAAAGGGACAGTTACCAGAACCAGGAAGGGTGGCTGTGTGGCCCCTGACAGGAGCTGTGGTCTTTAATGGAGGGCTCTGCAGTGACCCAACAGGAGGGGAGCCAGGGGAGTTGATACCCTGACCTCTATTCTCCTCCCACACTTTGGCCTCCTGCCAGTGCCTCCCATTGGATAAACCCAGTAAAACACCAGAGTCAAGAGAGCCCACGGATGTAGAGCTGCCGCTCTATGAGTACAGGCAGGGTAGAGGAGAGTGGAAACTGGATCTGGGGTCGAATGAAATATATCAGCATGGTGACCTCCTCTGACGTACACTGGGCATCTGATTAATGTGACTGAGCCAGAGGCTAAATATGCAGTAAATTAAGAGGAAGATGATGTGGAAAGAAGAAAGAAGCAAAAGCTGTATTTTAGAATTTATCAGACAATGGGAATAAGCATCTCATCTGTCAAAACAAAATAAACGGGGCTGCCCTGGTGGCGCAGTGGTTGAGAGTCCGCCTGGGGACACGGGTTCGTGCCCCGGTCCGGGAAGATCCCACATGCCGCGGAGCGGCTGGGCCTGTGAGCCGTGGCCGCTGAGCCTGCAAGTCCGGAGCCTGTGCTCCGCAACGGGAGAGGCCACAGCAGTGAGAGGCCCGCGTACCGCAAAAAAATAAATAAATAAATAAAATAAACATCCAAGAGCAGGTAAATAAAAGGGTCTAGTAATTGGGCCATGAGTATGAAGCCCACACAGCAACGATTGCGTTGTCACAGACTGTCAGAGGTGAGAGATTCCTAAGCTTGTCCACTTAGATCATTTCATGTACGAAAACTCTGAGATGCAGAAGGGGGTGGTCTCTACATCCTGTGCCTCTTCAAAAACTCCCACGTACTTGAAGGTGTTTAAATCAGTGGTTCTCCTTAAGCTCCTGTTAGCCCTTAGTCAGCCTAAGTGTGACTTGGAACTCATCCAATCTCTTTGATCAGCAACACACCCAGAATCTAGAGGGTGGCTTTACTTTCCTGACCTTCGATCTCCATGTGTGTGGCACGGCATTTTTCAACTCTGAAGCTCCAGATGAATATAAATGATGTTAAACTCATCATTCAATGCTAAGAAAACATGGGGAATCCCTGGCAGACAGTAGTATAAACTAGACAATATAACAAGTCCAATTAGCTTTGGAAGGGTATGAGGGAAGGCAGAAAAGATCATTTTGTAAAGTCTAAGATAGTCCATTAGTTTCTTTGCACCGGACACTGAACTAATTGTTATAGAGTACAAGAAAGTATGAGAGGTAGCCCCTCCACCAGGCAGGAGCTTCCAGTTGGAGAAATGATCACAGGGATGAGCAGGAAACTCATCGAGCAACAGGGAGGGAAGGTGAGTTTCCTGTGAATGTCAGAGCCCAAGGGACCATAGGAGAGAAGCCTCTGAACTATGGGCTTTTGGTGGTCATGGAAGGCTTCTTGGAGAAGGAGGGAGTTGAACCAGATCCTGAGGGGAGGACAGGATTTGGAGAAGACCAAGAGGGCATTCCAGGTTGTCAGTGAGCGTTGGAACCAAACATACACTTACGCCTTTATTCACGGAGTCAAAGTGTATTGTGTCCGCGTTGGCTACACTGGGCTCTCAGTGCTTCTGTCCAGGAGTAGTCAGTTGGATTTTTCCTTCGCCCCACAAAGCATCAGGCTGAAGTGGAAAAGCCACTGCAACACTCCAGCCACCTGGTTTACACAGAGGGTGGAACCAGCACTCAGGTGGCCCTCACCCCACCCCCAAACTCCTTGGGCAATTCCAGAAAGCTCCACGGAGCATCCAGGTGCCTTCCCTTCTCTGGGTCTCAGTTTTCTCACAGATACAATAACACACTTGGGCTAGATGATCTCAAAGTTTCCTTCCATCTCTCTAAGTTTGTGATTTTTGCTTCAGAAGACTAATTTTTGTGTGTGTTTTTTTGTTGTTGTTATCTATTTTATATACAGTAGTGTGTGTATGTTAATCCCAAACTCCCAATTTATCCCTCCCCGCCATTCCCCTTTGGTAACCGTAAATTTGTTTTCTATGTCTATGGGTCTATTTCTGTTTTATAAGTAAGTTCATTTGTATCTTTTTTTTTTTTTTTTTTAGGTTTCCACATATAAGTGACATCATATATTTCTCTTTCTCTGTCTGGCTTACTTCACTTAGTATGATAATCTCTAGGTCCATCCATGTTGCTGCAAATGGCATTATTTCATTCTTTTTTATGGCTGAGTAATATTCCATTGTATATACACACCACATCCTTTTTATCCATTCCTCTGTCGATGGACATTTAGGCTGCTTCCATGTCTTGGCTATTGTAAATAGTGCTGCTGTGAACACTGGAGTGCATGTACTGGGTTGGCCAAAAAGTTCATTCAAGTTTTTCTGTAACATCTTAAGGAAAACCCAAACGAACTTTCTGGCCAGCTCAATATCTTTTTGAATTAGAGTTTGCTCCGGATATATGCTCAGGAGTAGGATTGCTGGATCATACAGTAGCTATATTTTTAGTTTCTTGAGGAACCTCCATACTGTTCTTCTGAAGACGAATTTGCTGACTCCTATTGTTAACTTTCTCATCATAACTACCTCCTCTTAGATTTTCTTCTTTGAATGAATAGTCAAGCTATGTTCCAGCAGTTCCCTGCTTCTTATAGATCTCCAGAGACACACTGTGCTCTCAGGCTTTTGCACAATCCATTTCAAATGGCTGGAATTTTTACCCACCCTCCCCCTACCTGGCTGGAATGGAGACGCTCCTCCCTCTGTTCCTATGTCACCTTTTACATTTATGCATTTTGCTACTCGCTGCTGAGCTGTGTCATTGCCCCTTTACACATTTCTCTCCCCCACAGGACAGTGAAGCCTTAAGATCAGGGATCTTACCCTGCTCACACCTGTATCCCCGCAGTTAGTCTAGGGTTTACTGTAGGCCTGTTCAATGCACAAACGCATAAATAAGGCTTTTGTAGTTCGTGGAACAGGCATCCTCGCGGGGTCTGCAGTGTGTCATCAGGATGCCTCCCTTCTGCACACGTCTGACCCATCCTTTCCTTCACTCTCCCTCTGCTCATGTGTCTCTGTACCACGGCTGCTCCTCACTCATCATTTTGCTCGCATCTGACTTCAGCTTGCATGTAGCCCATCAATACCCCTCCCCTCCGGTCTCTCTCCATCTGACATTTCAGCTTCAGCTCTACGGTGGTAGAGGGATCAAATGTTTTAAAGAGATCAAATGTTCTAATCTCTGATTTCCTGAAATTGCTCCCAGAAATGAACAGCCTCATTCCCTGGGGATACCTTAGTTCTCATTCCTGAGACAGTAAGCGCATTGGCCCAGCTGACCTTTTAGCACCAGACCACATGTGGGTCATACACCAGCCTGTAGATTGACTACTCTTAATTATTTCAATCAGCGCTGTCCAGAGGGTAGCGTTGTATATATAACTCAGGGATATTGAGGGCCATGACCTTCAGCTTGGGCTCTGAATAGAGCAAGCTTGACTCTAGAAAAAGATCCATGTTGACCCATCAGGGCTGACTTTCACCTCTGACTTCAGGCTAATTTCCTACAGAGTACTGGATCATGATCCGGCCTGCAAGTCCCAACTGAGGATATCAATATTGTAAGTGATTCCCAAAGAAGAGAAATCCCCAGCTAGGGCTGCCAGAGACATCACTGGATACTTGGAGGCCTCAGGAATGAAAGCCAGTTTCCACAAAAGACCTCATTGATAAGAAGCCATTGGGTAGCACCATGAATATCACCCAGATACCAGCCATGGTGGCTAGAGCCCTGGGACATGCCAGGATCAAATGTTCTAATCTCTGATTTCCTAAAATTGCTCCCAGAAATGAATACCTTCAAGACCTGGTGAGCCTCCGGCCAAATGTGGCTGGAATGCAGAGGCATGGGTAGCGGGAACAGGACGTTGCCTGCAAGCTTCCTATCTCTCAGCCTGTGGAGCAGATTGGAAGATTGATTTAGAGAGGGCCCTTTGTCATAAATTGTTCCTTTCTTCACTCACAGCAGGGGGCCAGCTGCTGCCAGCACTCTCAGCTTGTAGGGCACAACTGTGGGTTTAGAACGCGAGGAGAACAGATGGGCAACCTCTCAGCATCTTGAGAGGGCTGCCAATTTGGGTTTGTGCTGCCACTTGATCTATTTTTTTTCTCCTGATGTTCACATTATGCAATGTGTGGAGCTGTGTGGTGTCTGGGAGAGAGCGCTGGACCAGGAGGGCAGGCTGGGTCCCCCAGTGTGTTCTTGGTTGTTCTTCACAAAGATTTGAGCTCCACTCTGCAGCATGTCTTCCATTAACCCCAGTGGGCTCCGTCCCCTACCCCAGAGGAGCTCACATTCCAGTCGGGGACGGACCAGTAAACAATCACCATCATACGTTGCAGGTGTGATGATAAGTGCACAGAGCCGGGAGAGCTACTCCAGAGCAGGGAAGTGCTATGCATGGAAGGCTCCCTGGGCGATGCCTCCAGAGAGGATTGCAAGGTAAATCAAAGGAGGACCTGCCAGACGGAGAGGACAAAATGAACAAAGGGACAGCCACACACAAAAAGCATTAGTCCAGCATTTATTTGATCAGTCAATGTACAGGTGTAGAGTCACGTGCTCTTCTGCTTTACTAGAGAGAAAAGAATAACGTGATGAACAGCAGTAGAAAATTCTGGAACAGTAGGCAGGGTCCAGCTCATGCAAGACTGTGAATGTCATCCTTCATTAAGAGTGTGTACAGGTTGGGGATTATCAGCGGGATCCTCAAGCGAGTAAGTTGCATGGACTGTCCAAGACTCAGTTTCCTCCACTGTGTGATGGGGGATGATACAAGGTCCCACATTCACTTTGCCGGGCTGCTGATGGGATCATTTACTCCTTGTCAATAAATACGCATTGAGTGTCCCATGTATGCCAGACATTGCAGGAAGGCTGTAGGTGCAAAGATGAATAAGAAGACATTATTACTGCCTTTAAGGAAGTCTACTGTCTAGGCTGGAGGTACCTACAGGAAGAGCTAATTCATCAATCAGTGAAGTTAGGGCAGAGGGCGGCCAGATGAAGAAGAAGAAGGGTAAGAAACTAGCATTGTGCTAGATACTGGGGATATTATGCTATTTAGTCTTCCCAGAAGCCCTCTATGGTAAAATGGAAGGCACAGCTACCAGAATATCCCATCTTAGTGGAATCACAAATTTCATGGGAGATGGAGGCTTTGGTCCAGGATTCTGGGTCAGGCTTACCTGCTTAACCATCCAAGACTGGAAAAGTGAGCCCTTAAAAACTATCCAACCCAACTCTTTCTTTTTATTCTAAGCATTTGCTTTTTCACACTTTAAAAGAGAATATTCATTCATCTGCTCTCTTGACTCTGATGAGAACTTGATTTACCCATCTCATGAAGAACTACTTGAATATGCTTTTGAGGCTGGGTATTTTGGGGTAGAGGTAGTCTCATGCTGAGATACCTGTTGGCAAGAATAATTCATGCACAGAAACATTTTTCGTTTTAATTAGGATTTTGTTTCACAGACTATTCATCACATTCAAGGTTATATTTTGCATTATTTCCTTGTCTCATTGCAGATCAATTGTGAAACAGAATTGGGCTATTGGAACTCTAACAAGAGCCACCATTATAAAAAGAAAATTTAATAATTAACATCATCATTAATGATAATGACAAATGAAGTAGCTTTTTCATTCATGAATTTGATCATTCATGCAATCACTTGACAAATGTTTACTGAACACCTAGCATACATTAGGTACTACACTCATTCCAGGCATATGGTAATAAGCAAGACAGACATGGTCCCTGCTCCAGAAGGATCTTACCATCTACAGAAAGAAGACAGTAAACAAATGAACAAACAATAAAACCATATAATTATATGATTGCAATTGACACATATATCATATGCAAATGATGTTATAATTGATATGATATAGAAGTACAATATACTTTGAGAACATGATGTAGGGGGACACAACCTAATCAGAATGTTTAGGAAAGTTTTCCTTGAGGAGGCTGCCTTTAAGCTGAGCTCTGAAAGATGAGGAGGTTTGAGTGAGGTGAGGAAGGGAAAGAGTACTCCAGGCAGAGAGCAGTGTACCAGAAAGTCCCGAGGCAGAAAGAGACTTCCATTCATTTGAAAGACAGCCAATGTGGCTATTGAGTAATCAAGAAACTGAAAAAAAAAAAAAAGGGCCCTGTGATTGGTGCTAAGTGGGCAACATAGGCTGAGGGAATGAGACAAGGGAGAATAGGATCAAGGAGAACAGGGTGTTATAGGCAGGCCCACAGAGTCCATCACTGCTATGACCAGCTAGCCAGCAACCAGGTCTAATGTCTCATACTCAATTTCTACCTACCCTTCAAGGCACAGCTTCAATACCACATCCATCTACTTTGGGAAATGGGAACTTACAGTTTCCTCCTCAGAGGCTCACAATGCAAATTAGGATATCGAGGACTCTGAGAAATACTGTAACTGAGTCCAACTTCCTAAACATATTAGACTACAGGAACATATGAGACACTGGTGTTGCAAGGAGCACCATGGGGGAATTGCTCATTTAGTGGACTGAGTTGTCCAGACTTGGATTGAATTCTGACTGTGATGTTTAACAGCTGGCTATCTGTCCGCAAACTCTTCCACTGCTCTAAGTCACAGAGTCCTCACCTATAAGATAGCAATGCCAACAGCTGTTTTGACGATTTTCTATAAGGATACAGTTAATAGCACATGAAAATTCTCTATTTCAATGACTGACACATAGTAGCTGTTCAAACATTAATTGACTTCCATTCTTTTGTGTAGAGTAAAACAGATTAGGCCAAATTTTAGGGAATCTTTCCACCAGAAATCAATGTAAAACAAGAAAATTTCCCAGAACTAAACAACATGTGTCTCCAATTGAAAGGATCCATCAAGTTCTGAGTACAATGCATGCAAAAAGACCTACATCAAATCACATTATCATGAACTTTCTGAATTCTAAGGATAAAAAATATATCCCAATGCTTCCAGAGCGAATAAACAGTCACATACAAAGAAGTTGGAATCAAATTGGTCTCAGACTTCTCAATACTAAGACCAGAAGCTGGATGACAATGGAGAATTGCTTTCAATATCCTGAAAGAAAATTATTAATTTAAAATGAGAAATGTATACCCAGCCAAACAATCATATAAGTTTAACAGAGTAATAAGACTATCAAAGACTCAAAAAATTTCATAACTCATATACTCTTTCTTAGGAAAGTAAATTGAAAAGTGAATCACAACATAGGAAGCTATGGGCTGCAGGAAATGAGAAATCAACACAAGAGAACCACAGAAGGACTTCCCAGGATGATAATCAGAAGAAGATCCCATGCACCAGCTGTGCAGCCATCCAGAAAAGCAACCAGTTAACACTGGAACAGAAGGACAGATGGCTCCAGAGGGATAATCTCGAGGGAAAAGAAAAACCAAAAACTAGAATTGATATGTTTGAGTTTATAGAAAAATTCCTGAGACGTGAGTGACCCAGATAAGGGAACATATAGAGAAAGTTAGAGACAGAGTAGAAGAAAGTATGGAAATTAAAAAGCAAAGTAATTATTACCTTTCAAAAACCAAAGTATAATCCATTTAACTTGACTCTGCACAATATCCACAAATGCATAATAGAAATCCTCATGACTTAGGGATCAATGAATGATATAACCATGCTGGTGGTAGGGAAGGGAAGAAAAGGGAGAGAGCAGATCTTCATCTACCACTCAAGGAATTAACAGCTAAAAAAAATGATCAATCAAGAAATAGCCATATAGCGGAATTCCCTGGAGGTGCAGTGGTTAGGACTCCACACTTCCACTGCAGGGAGACCAGGTTCCGTCGTGCCTGGTTGGGAGCTAAATCCCACAAGATGTGTGGTGTGGCCAAAAAAAGAAAAATTGCCACATAAGCATATGATTTAGTGATTGGAGATCAATGTCAGGAGCAACAACTAGAAGAGAGCAAGTATGATGCGGGATTGGTGTTTTCTAAGGCATGTATTTTACACTATGTGGCTTTTTAAAAGTTGTACTTGGATAAAAATGAAACTTAATCTTAAAAGAATACCAGAGCATAGCTCTACAATAATTAAAGTTTCAATTATGTAAAGATTATGTATACACATGGGCTTGGAAGCCTGGAAGAACACATAGCAAGTGGAAAGAGTTTGATTTGTTAGGCTAATAATATCCAAAGATAGGGAGAGCCTAAGCGTAGAAGTCAGACTAACTTACTAGAAGCTATTAACTTGTGACACAGCGTCTCTTTGAGTCTTGCTTCCCTCTTCTGTAAAATGAGAATAAAATAGAACCTGTTTCGTAGGAGTGTTATAAGGGTTACATCAGAGAATACATATTAAGTCCTTGGCACAGGTTTTGGACCATGTGATCACTAACTGGCGATCGCTTTTATTTAAGAAGGAAGAAGGGAGAGAGGGAGAGAGCAAGATTTTGTTCAGCCTAAATCGCGGGAGGGAGTGCCATCTACACAGCCTTGGAGCGTGTCTTCTGGGCAAGCTGTCCTCTTAGTGACCATCTACTTAAAGGGACTTTGTCATGGTTAACAGGCTCAGTTTAATATATATTAAAAAGGACTTAGCTTGTTCCCTGTGTTCCAAAAAGGCTGTCAGTGCCTGAGAGAGGGTCAGCTTTCCCACAACGTTAAAAGACTTGCTCAAGGAAGACATTCCCATGGTCCAGCACCTCCCTAATTATTCCATTTTGTTTTTACAGCATCCAGATTCTCACTTGGAAAATACTTTTTGCCACGCGTATACATCCTTGAAGGCCTGGATCCCACCAGGTGAAAGTTATTCTCTGGGGATAGTTAGGCTTTTCCAGGCAGGATTAAGGCTTCCCTCCCACAAGGTCTATGCTGTCAGGCTGCTTTCTGTGTGCTCAGAGTGGCTAACGGGGACCAAGCATTTGTGCCCCGAGGAGAAGTTCTCCCTCTGCATTCTGTTGTATTTGCTTGTATAAAGCAGACCACAGCACAGAGAGAGCCTGGTATAGCAGAAAAACATGGAGAGTGGATATACATACATAGCCAGATAAGTTTTGAAGTCAAGATTCAAGACTGGGTCTGGGGCATCACAAGTCCTGTGCTTGTATCCAAATACCACTCCACCTGGCTTTCAAACAGGGCACTGGGCAGCCTGGGCAAATGGGAAGAATTTATACGTGTGACCCCAGCCTTTTCACTTCTTAATTCTGGAACCTTGAACAAGGTTCTTGATACCTGTGACTCTCAGTTTTATCATCTATAGAAATAGGATAATCATGTAAGTGGTCCTTGCCTTGATGACCTCATTGGTCAGACTCACCAAAGTGGGTCTGAAGTATGCAAAAGTGAACAGTAGGGAGCAATGTTAATGGTCATAGAGCAGATAGCAGCAACCTTCTTCCCGGGCCTTGACATGGCTCAGGCCCGCCCTACCTCACGCCAAGGAGAGTCGGGCACATAAGAGCTAGTCACTGGCAGCAAGCCTGGGCTCACCTGGAACCACCCTCCTGCTGACTGGCTATTGATGTGACTTCACCGCTCACATCTCCTTGGCTCTTCCATTCCCTGGCTCCATGCCCTGCTTCCCTGTGGCTGCTCGCTCCTTGTTTACCAAGCCAACGTGACTCCATCTCCCACCCTGTGATGCTCAACTCCACACAGGCCCTGGATTGGGGCAGCACCTACCTCTCCAAGTTAAAGACATTTCTCCCACCCCTTTGATGAGTTACAGCTCAAGTCAGAGAATGGGAGCAGGGTTGCAGATGCCAGGTATGGACCAGGGACTCCTTCCGTCCGTTCATTGCTGCCCTTCAGGGTTTCATGGCTCACCCTCGGCAGCTCCTGCCAACTTCCCAGCTCACAGTGATGTCAAAGGAAAGTTTTCTTTCCTGGGGCTCCCTCTTCTGTTTTCAGAGTCAGCACCCTGTGACCAGTGCTTGATCAAAAATGGATGAGAATGGGGAGGGAAGAAGGGAAATGGGGGATTGTTTGGCAGAGGATGGAGATGAGAGAGAAGGGAACATGAAGGATGAGGAGACTAGATTGTGAAAACAGAAGCAGAAGGCAGGGGGGAGGAAGAGGAGGAAGGAGAAGCAGATAGATGAGTGTGTTTGTCTTGCCTGGCAGCCTCTGTGCCACAGACTCTGGAGTTGCGATGTGACAGTGGGACATAATGCAACCATCCTTGGCTTTAGCTCAGACCTGAGATCTAATCCTGTTTCAGCAAGTCTTTGTACAAAGGGGCAGGGTATTCTGAACCTTGCAGTCCTCGTCTGTAAAACCAGAACAATACCACCCGCTGTGCAGGATCATTTTGAAGGTGGAAAGTAACGTGTGAAAAGCAGGGA
Organism: Kogia breviceps; assembly: GCF_026419965.1. NCBI lineage: Eukaryota > Metazoa > Chordata > Mammalia > Artiodactyla > Physeteridae > Kogia > Kogia breviceps. The sequence continues at coordinate 61,131,054 of NC_081316.1, forward strand.
CACAGTATCCAGCACACAGGAAGTACTCAGTAAACGGTCATTATTATGAGGAGTCTTAGCTCCTCAGCATGGGGCTGCTGTATTGATTATAGTGCCCTGTAATTCTCAGGGACCCCGTGTTGCTGCTATTGACTGCTGCTAAGGGACAACATGGTTTCAACCTGTCCTACTCATTGTTTCCTCTTTGGTCAACAGGCTCTGCCCTCCAAACAAATTTCCTCCTGTGTTTCACCTCTTTTCATTAGTTTTTTTAGAGTTTCTCGGTGGTGATGGGGTGAGGAGGGGGGACATTTTAAAAATCCTGCAAGCTTCTGAATTAGCACTTGAAAACCATTGTAAATTCATAAGCCAAACCATCACAGGAAGTGCCACCATCTTGGAGGACATGCTCCTAGAGCATCAGCCTCTCATCTGTGTATACACACAAACCTGTGCTTGGCTGAGGCCTGGGTGCCCTAGAGACCACGTGCACGCCCACAGGTAGATGTGACATCTGTAAATCCAAGTCCACTTTACTCACCCCATCCTCCAAGGAACCCTTCAAATTCCTAGCTCCTGTGTGCAATTAAGTATATTAGATCAGCTGCTGTAATTGTGTTCAGTTCAATTTCTCACTTCAGACTTGGAAAATTATGTGTAAGGGAAGACTCACATGCCTTTCTAATCAGCCAGAGGTGACAGGAGAATGAAAAAAAAAAAAAGAAAGAAAACTTCTGATCACTCAACCATTAAACAAACGCCGGCGACAGCACCGCTCTAATTACTAGGTTACTGTGGGCTTCTGGTATTTTTAAAAATAACACCCTAAGTCGACAGGCCTCCACACTCCAGAAGTCAGTGGCTTCTCGCTTTCACCTCCTTCACTTCTGCACAGGGTGCTTGGGTGCCAGTCTTAGGGGAGACAGGCTCCTGAGTGGGAAGTGTGCCCTGACACACAATGGCAGTAGCTCTGAGCACATTTTGTGAGCTCCCACCACAAGGCTCCATGCATTTTATTACCATTATCTCCTTTACTCCTTCGTTCTTCTTCTGATGGTAGGCATTTAAAATACACAGGAAGAGTTCGTTGAAGCATTATTCACAATAGCCAAAAGGTGAAAGCATCCTAAGATGAATGGAGAAACCAGCTATGGTATATCCATACAATGGAATATTACTCAGTCATAAAAAGGAATAGGGTTCTGACCCATGCTACAACATGGATGAACTGAAAACAGGATGTTAAGTGAAAGAAACCAGACACAAAGGGAAAGACATTGTAAGATTCCATTTACATGAAATAGCTAGAATAGGTAAATTCTTAGAGACAGAAGGTAGATTAGAGGTTGCCAGGGGCTAAAGGGAAGGGGAAATGGGGAGTTATGGCTTAATGGGTACAGAGTTTCTTTTGGGGGTGATGAAAAAATTTTGGAACTAGAAATTGGTGACAGTTGCACAATGTAATGGATTTAAGGCCACTGAATTGTACACTTAAAAATGGTTAAAATTTTAAATGATTAAAATGGTTAACATTTTATGTAGTATATATTTTACCACAATAAAAATATAAATATTAAAAAAAAAACAGATACAGAGGGAGAAAATGAAGCTCATTCAGGCCACTGTGTCAATTAGGATTCTACTGGATGTAAAGGACAGAAAGCCCCGTACAGCTGGCTTCGGTAAAGGGGGAATTTACTGGCTCACATAAACTGAGCAGTCTAGGGGTAGGACTGGGCTCAGGGCTGTCCAGGATTGTTTCCCTTTCCCCCTGCAGATCCACTTGCTACCCTTCCTCTCCCTGCCCTCTGTCCCCGGAGCCTGTGCTACCTGAGCCATATCCACGGGGCTTCTGCAACCTCCGGCTGCCAGTGTAGCCAATGGGAAAGGCCAGCAGAGGTTTGAAGGGAGGGAGCGAAGGGAGGCGAATGTGTTTATTCCTCAGGCTCCCGCCTGCAGGATCACCCCAGGCTGGCTCTGTCCCTCAATTTGAGGTCATGGTTTCTCTCAAGGTAGCACTCTCTACATGACCCTTTTCCTTGCAGGTTCTGGAAACTACCCCCTCCCACATCCCTTTGGAGCTAGAAATGGTAACAATTCACTGCGACTGGGCCTGGGTCCCTGCAGTATGTTTGCACTAGGTGGTCTGGCACCCTGCATCTCTGCCTGCAATGAATGATCCCTTTAGTAAACCTTGCTCATATCATCTAGTCCAGGTGAACCATCTATTTCCTGTTAGACCCTGACTCGAAAGAGATCTCTAACGTGTCTTCCTTGTTGGGACCTGACTCTCCGTCTCTTGATCCGTTTTTGCTGAACTGACATAGTCTTAAGTTTCAGGTTTGCAGTAACAGCTGTAGCTCCTGCCTTCTCTTAGTTTCAGGACATTGGGAAAAACAGATTCTCATTCCAAAAGGGTTTACCAAAATTCCCACATCCTCTGAGAGGCACAGAGTGTGCAGTATGCCCCTCCCTGAGTCCAGGACAGTGATCAAAGGAAGTCTCTGGGCTGACTGGCTTGAGTCCTATGCTCCATCCGTGGTGAACGGTGTGGGAGAGAGCAGTTCTGCAGGGGAGAGTCAGGGGGCCTTTACTGTGGTATGGTGATTTATAAGAAATATGTATCTGGTCTTCATCCATGTTTCTGGTGCACAGCTCCTAAAACCCTTGGAATTTCCTCAGTAAATGGAAGTGATTAAGGTGTGTTTTGTTATGTTAATAAGGTGACTTCTGGACTGAATCTAGGATGGGGTCTGGCTGCCAGCAGAATCAACCTTGTGATTCCAGGGTTGGAACTTTCAGTCCCAACTCCCTGACATCCTGGGAGCAGAGAGAGGGGCTGGAGGTTGAATTAATACTCAGTGGTCAACGATTTCATCTATCATGCCTATGTAACAAAGCCTCTGTAAAGACCCTAAAGGACTGGGCTCAGAGAGCTTCCAGGTTGGTGACCACGTGGAGATCTGGGGAGAGTGGCACTCAGGGAGAATAGGAAAGCTCTGTGCCCTTTCCCATACCTTGCCCTGTGCCTCTCTTCCAGCTGGCTATTCTCAAGTTACATCCTTTTAAAGGAAACCAGTAATCTAGTAAGTAAAGTGTTTCTCTGAGTTACCGTGAACAGCTCTAGCAAACAAATGGAACCCAAAGATGGGATCATTGAAACCTCCAATCTATAGCCAGTCAGTCAGAAGCACAGGTGCAAACTGGACTTGTGATTGGCATTTGAAGTTGGGGAAAGGCAGGATCGCCTGGGACTCAGCCCTCTCCCTGTGGAAGCGGATGCTATTTCTAGGTAGATTGTGTCAGAATATTGAGTTGAATTGTAGGACACCCAGCTGGTGTCGGAAAATTGCTTAGTGGTATGGGGGAAATAAACCTACACATGGTAGTTGAGTGCAGAATATTAGTTACGCAAAAGAAGGTAAATGGAAACCGAAACGGTGTAACTCAGCTTGAGACTTGAACCCACACGCTGGGACTCGAACCCAGCTAAAACCCAGATTGGGACTTGAACCCACGGTCTTTTAATTGAAATCACACACCTGATCTCAGGACTTAACGAAGCTCAGGTTCTTGATGTCTCGTTACGGAAAGAATTCAGTGAGAGACAAAGTGATAGGTGAGAAGTGGATTTATTTAGAGAGAAACAGACTCCACGGAGTGTGGGCCATCTCAGAAGGCGAGAGGCCCTGAAATATGGGGTGGTTAGGTTTTATGGGCTGGGTGATTTCATAGGCTAATAAGTGGGAGGATTATTCCAACTATTTGGGGGAAGGGATGGGGATTTCCAGGAATTGGGCCCCTGCCCACTTTTTTTTGTTTGTTTTTATTTTTGGCTGCGTTGGGTCTCCGTTGTTGCTTGCGGGCTTTCTCTAGTTGCTGCAAGCGGGGGCTACTCTTCATTGCGGTGCGCGGGCTTCTCATTGCGGTGGCTTCTCTTGTTGTGGAGCATGGGCTCCAGGTGCGCAGGCTTCAGTAGCTGTGGCTCGTGGGCTCTAGAGCACAGGCTCGGTAGTTGTGGTGCAAGGGCCTAGTTGCTCCGTGGCATGTGGGATCTTCCGGGACCAGGGCTTGAACCCGTGTCCCCTGAATTGGCAGGCGGATTCTTAACCACTGTGCCACTAGGGAAGCCCCACCGCCCATTTTTTGATCTTTGTTGGTCGGGCCGGATATCATGGCGCCGGTGGGTGTGTCACTTAGTTTATGTTAATGTATTACAATGAGCGTATGATGAGGCTCAAGGTCGACTGTTAGTCAAATCTTCCACCATCTTGGACCTAGTTTGGTTCTAACCAGTTTTTGTCATGTCCTATGGCTATGTCATTCTTTGAAAGGTTGTGCCCTGCCCCCTTCCCTCCTGTTTCAAAACTGCTTGGGAAAAAAACTCGGTTGCATGGCAGTCACTTTCCTAAGGTCTCACAACTGAGGGACTCACATTATTTGCCTGACTCCAAGCCCCAGTTCTACCCAGTACTCTCCGTCCTTTCCTCGGCCCCTTTTCCCAGGCAAACTCTCTTCCAGGAAGCTGGGCCTAGGCTCAGGACTGAGGTTCCTGTAAGCGTTAGAGCAGGAGTGATCCTAAGAGCCATGAAAGGCAGGAGAAGGGGCAGCCCATGTGCTGGGGTAGACAAGGAGGATGGCGTGAAAGAAGCACCCTCCAGGTCGTCCAAGCTCGATCAGCTCTGTCATTTTTCACTTCCTGAGACATGGGAAAGCATGACCAGGCAGAGCTAGGTAAACTTGGGTAGATACATTCCTGAAGCCTCCACCTGATCTGTTTACTCTTGTAAGGGACGAAGTAATCAGAGTGGTGAGCCCCCCATCGCTCAGCATTATCACACCCCCGACCCCGGCTCCCCACATCCTAGCAGTGTTGGCTTCTCCAGATAGCGGGCCTGGATTTCAGGATAAGTCACGTGCACAGCTCATTTGGTCATTTCTCTGAATGGTAAGTAAGGCGTCTGCCACAGAAGACAGGCAGATTGGACAAGGTGGATTTAAGGACTAGCCCAGGAAGGAACCAATGTGGCAGGAACGTGGGGAGGAAGTTGAGTTTGGCAGCTAAGTATGACTTCTGGAAACCAGGGCAACAGTTGGCTTTCAGGGTGCGACATGGGAGTAAGCAAGGATGAGCCTGCCTGGAAAGTCCAGGAAAGCCAGCAGGGCACGGGTCAACCCCAAAAGGAGCAATTTGCCTGGAAAGCTATGCTTGAAAACAAATCCCAGAATAGTTATAATATTGACTGTATTGGAACTAATCAGGATCAATTAGAAGTCTTTCAGAAAACATTTATCAGCTAGGCACTAAGTATAGAATGAATGAGTGAATATGTGAATGAATGAATGAATGGGCTAAATGATCTTTAAGATCTTGCTCATCCCTAAAACGCCACAAAATCCTTTAGATGCTAAAGCACAGTTGGGCCATGTGAGGGAACAGAGCACGGGAAGAAGTGCCTGACTTGAGCCAGGAGAGGCTTCTTAGAGAAGATGATTCTATAGCTTTCAGAATATCACTGCTGATACCGTCTTTATCTGGCCCTTAAATATAGGACTTAAATAAAGGACTCTTCTGATTTGGTTGCTGTTAGTGCCAAGAGCCTGCTGCCTTTAGACCAAAGTTACAGAACCAAGGGCCCAACAGACATCCAGAGCACTCATGATTTCAAGGGAGAAAATAGCTCTTTAGTTCTCCTTCACTGTACGCCTCTTTTTTAATTATAAAAGAAGTACATAATCATTATAAACAATTAGAAAATTCAAGCAAATGTTATCCTATTCAAGAGTCAACCACTAATAACATGTGGGCACATTCTTCCCAGAATATTTCTTAAGCATATTTTATCTTTACATATTATTATTGATATTTTTTCCAAAATTTGTTCTGCTTGATTTTGCTTAACATTACATCATAAGCATGTTGAAAATGCCTATGTAAGCATCATTTTAAATTACTACAGGATGTTTCATCCTATATAGATGAGTCATAATTTACATAACTAATCCCAGATCAGACATTGAGATTATTAACAACATTCATTATAATAATAAGCAGCCCTGTGATAAACATTCATGTACATAAAGGTCTATTTGCAATTCTGATCAGGTCCTTAGGCCAGATTTGAGGAAGCGGAATTACTGATCAAATGACATGAACAGTTTTCAAGCTCTTGATATTCAAGGCCAGGTTATTTTCCAAGTGACATTGCTCCAGTGTGGACTTCACCAACAGAGCATAAGGAATTGAGCATAGGTCACTCTGTCTTCATTTTCCCTCTCCCTCTCTTAACTTCACCCATTTACCCAGTTATTCCTTTGCCTTCGTCTGAACCTGTCTTCCGGGTCAGAGAAACCTGGGGAAGGAATGGAAGGAGGGCTAGATTAATTGCATTTAGCCCCTTTTCTTCTTACCCAGCAGGGAAAGCAAAGCCACCTCAGGCTCTGAAATTTTAATCAACCTCCTAGCAGCAGGAATCTGATTCCTGAAGTTAGTCATTGCTCTGAGCTCAGTGCCAGCCCGCCTAGGAGAAAAAGAAAGAGGCTGTACAGGTGATTTACAGCAGCTGGATTTGATCCTGTGTATAGGAAATGGTCTGGGGTGATGAGGTGTGGTCTTAACCTTCTGGACAAGGAAGTCACATGACTTCCTTTAGCTCATGAGCAGGAGATGAAAGAGCCCATTAGACATATAGAAACATATTCAACTGGCCTTCCAAGAGCCTGCATCAGGAGCAAATATCCTCCATGACATGTGGCAGTTCAGACCCAGGCACAAGCCTGAATAGCCAAGGACCAGGAGAGTGAGCTTATATCCAACTCAGACAAACATCCTGATCAAATGGACTCAAGTCTGGGAATTGCAACCAAGAGAAGCAGAGCTTGGAAGGAAGGCAGGAGGCTGCTGGAATGGAAGAGAAGTCTTAGAATGGTTTACAAAGGAAGAAAGGGCTGTGGGAGGAATGCTACCAATTGTTCAGTGGTAGAGGCAATGTGAGAACCAGGCTCCCTAACCCCCATCCAGTGTTCCCTCTGCTAGAACATTCTGCCTATATTTTGTTCAGAGAGTTTGTTGATTGGGTTCCCATGGAAATGTAGCCATACATATGCCAAGCTGTCCAGACAGAAACAGTTCCCAAGAAAGACATGTTACCCAATGGACTAGACCTTTCCCTCCCCTTTAAAGCTACTTTGTCTGGCAGAGGCGCAAGCATTTTTGCACATATGGGTTATTTTTCTGCAATGAAATGACCACCACCCACCCGAGCCCCACAGGCTGGTGACCCTCTTCTCCAGGGCTCCCACCCCCAATTCACACACATGCTTCAGAAAGAAGACCACATCCAGCCTAGACCAGGCAAGATGGCCGGCTTGTGTTTCTTCTCGAAAATAGCAAAGTGGAATCTGCTTCATGTAAAGTGACCACAAAGACTGGCAGCCCCACAGAGGCCTGACACAACTCTCAGAGGCCGGGCTCTGCAACTTTGTAGCTACTCATGGTTTCCAGCCTGAGTGTTCTCCTCTTGAAATTGGAGAGGACCCCAGTTCTTCAGGAGTCGTTGTTGGGATCAGCTGAGATAATGCATGTGAAAGCTTTCTGTAAACTCTAGAGCACTCCCCAGACATAAGCTGGATGTGTTTTCTGAGTAAGAAGGTACTGAGATGGAGGAGGAATAGTAGCATTCAAGGTAAACAGCAGCTGCCAGCCGCCCCCTCCCTCCATAGGTCTGGAAATCTGGGGATCTACCTGAGCCATCTTGTGGCAGCTGATCCCTTAGAGCAGTGGTTTCCAAATATCTTTTGTTAAAGTATAGAATTCTTATTTATAAAGAAATATTTCATGGGACTCCCCCCAACACCCCAAGTATGAAACTGATGAAATGTATTGCTTTGGTTAGATTGAAGCTAGATGGTAGGGGTGAGGGGACAAAGCAGTGTCTTTATTTTTAACTCCTTAGCTGCCAACTCACAAAAACTGATATATTTATCCATTATTCAGAAGACGTTTACTAACACACCTAAATATTTACGTGCCGCCTGGCCTAAGTCTGCCTCCCACCCCCAGGGGATCGGGAAGGACCACTGCTGACTGGGTACCTCCACTTTAAAGTAAGACTCTCCTTTGCTAGCCTGTGAGGTCTTCTGTTATACTTTCAAGCAATTAATGCTTTGTCATTCAGTCATTCATTCATTAGTCATCTAATCATTCAAGAGCAAGAGGTTAGGAATACTCTTTAAGAGCAGTTGAGGTTCCCATCAAAGCAAGTAGGTATAGAAGAAAGAGCTTAGTGTTTTAAGTAAGATGAATCTGGTTCCAGACTTGTATCCACTCCTTATTGTCTGGCTGGTCCTGAGATAATCTCTTAACGGATCCAGGCTTCAGTTTCCTCAGTTGTAAAATGGGGCTACAAATGCTCACCTCCCAGGGTCACATGTTATGTAAGACACGGTAACCCCCGTACCACCTAGCCACATCTCAGGGAACATTCTCAGAAAGCACCTCAAATAATTATGTTTGGTATGTTAATGTCTACCTCACCAGTTAAGCTATAAACTGCATGAGGGCAGGAACTAGACTTGGTTTGTTCATAGTGGTATCCCTAGAACCTAGCATACCTTGTCATGCAATATGCTCCACATATATGGAAGGAATGAATGAAGGGCTTAGAATGATCTGGGCATCATGCTAAGCACTTTGCCTGTATCAGCTGAGTAAATCCTCATGTACCTCTATCATAATTACTCTTCTTTACAGATGAGGAAACCAAAACTCATGGAGGTTAAATAAATTGTCCTTGTTCATACAGCTAGGAACAGGCTGAGTCTGATGTAAGAACCCAAATGCATCTGCTCCTGAAGCTCTGCTTTAACCATCCCACATAACTGCTCCTTGCTAGAGAACCAGAGAGGCCTGTGTGGGTCAGGCATTGCTCAGACAGTATTGCTCCAGCACTTGGAGAAGGAGAGAGACGGCCCATCAGAGACTATCACGGGGTCCGAGGATTCCAAGGAGTATGGAGCCTGAAGGAGATTGGTGGTACTTCCTGGACAGCTTGGACCACCAGGCTGAGGATGTAGAATTTGTCCATGGGCATTAAAGGGCCCTGGAAGGATTTCCATCAGGACAAGGACAGCATAAGCCTTGGCAAGAGCACCCTGGCAGCAGGGTGGAGGATGAACGAAAATGGAGAAAGTGCACATAGAGTACCTGGGTTAAGGTGAGTCTTCCAAGTCCAGTTTGCCCGCTGCCACCCACTAGCTGTGTGAGGTTGGATAAGTGACTGTCCCTCTCTGACTTTCAGTCTTCTCGTTTGTACAGTATAGTGGGGATAATGTAGTACCTACTTCATGGGGCCGCTGTGAAGGGTGAGTGGGATAAGGCATAAACAGTATCTGACACTGAGATGTTTTCATTATGTACATAGAGGTGGAGAGAGAGGATTCCTAGTGAAAGCATTTCACAAGTACAATTACAAAGTACAACTACTGCTCTCGGGTACGTGATAGGAGAAAAAAAATAGAGGGTCCTGGATGTCTGCAGAATGGTGGTGTCATTGGGGAGGATGTGAAATGAGGCACTCACTCCTTGCTCTGCCAGAACCCTGAGCCAAATCCAGAAATCTAGCCCTGTTCCCCTGTGGCCATGTGCTAGGTATTTTGAAACACCGCTGATTTCCGTCTCACTCCAGACCAGAAATTGTGCTTTGATGCTTTAGATTTCTAAAATGACATTGAGATAATTCAAGAAAACCCTCATTTTATTTCTCTACTCCTATTTGTAATGATTATTAATCATAACTAATATTTGTACAGTACATTTCGGCTTATAGGACATTTTCATGCATATTGTTGTATCGGGGATAAAGGAAAATTCACCAGATGTAACTGGCTTATCGAACAGTCTGTGCTCAGCAGGGCACAAATACAAACAGGGTTTTTTTTCTGTCTTTTTTTCTCTCTCTAATCCTTCCCTTCAACCATGTTGTCAAATGTCCCTTTCCCAGCCCTTAATGATACCTGTGACAGATTCTGTATTTTTCTGGTTGCTTTGGGGTATAAAAATGTCCCATCTGGTTTGAAACTTCAATCTTATACCCTATTGACATCTCATGTCCCATCTTCTCTCCACTAGGGCTAGCCAGTCTCCAGCCTAAGTCACTTATGGAGGTAAGGGGCAGGTTCACACACCTGTACCTTAAGTAGGGAACAGAAGGTGGGATGAAGCAAGTTTCTCTTACTTACCTGGATGCTGTGTCATCACCTCCGCCTTGAGCTTCTTAGGCTGACTGAGTACAACGTCTGCCTAATGGCGGAGATCCAAACCCTAGCTCTCTTGTGGGCCCATGTGAGAGTTCTTCAGGGGGCTGGGCTAGGGCAGGAGATCTTTTCAGTGTTTGTTTCTCTGACCAGGAAAGAAGTTCACATCCTGGCCAAAGTCTTCCAAACCTGCCCCCCTACACACAACTCCTCTCCGGTGTAGCCCACCCCGCAGCGTCTCACAGCCAGTGTCCTCAAGGGAGGACTCTTTCAGCCTGCTCATGGGCTGAAGACTCACGGTGGAAGGATTTTGCCATCTCCCTAGTCTTCTGCTTAAACAGTTCTCAAGCTGCGGGGGCGGAGGTCAGGCCAGAATGTGTGGCCACTGATCATTTTTCTTAGAATCTGGTCCCCTCACCCCACTGTTCCCAGCTTTCCGTGCCATTAGCCGACCCTCCGCTCTCCAGCCGCTTTACCCAAGTTGTGTCTGTAGCCTTTCCCCCTCCTCCCTCCCCCGCTCCTAAGGTGGAAGGATTCCAGGTTGCAGGATCAGCCCCAGGGTCTGCCTTTTCTGGGGAAAGCCAGGGAAGGCAGGAAAGGAGGAAAGGGCAACCAAAGAGCTGACACAGGCTGGTTTTTATGAGAGAGCCTGGACGCTACAGGCGTCGAGAAGGAGAAAGTGGAAACTGCAGTGTGTGAAAGATGTCGAGAAATAAACTGATGGAGAAAGCAATGTTTTAATGAATGTTGTGTGCTATGAACATACTCTATACTTACTGTATTTGAGAGAGGTCTGTGGTAAAGAGTTAAATGGTTTATCAGTTTTTTTAAATTGGAGTATAATTGATTTACAGTGGTGTGTTAGTTTTAGGTGCACAGCAAAGTGATTCAGATATAGATATATAGATATATAGATATGTGTATATAGATATGTGTATATATATATACACATATCTATATACACATATATATACATTCTTTTTCAGATTCTTTTCCCATATAAGTTATTACAAAATATTGATATAGTTCACTATCAGTATGATAGTTCATACTAGTGAACTACATAGTTCACTGTCACTATCTGTTCACTATATGGTAGGTCCTTGTTGTTTATCTATTTTACATACAGTAGTATGTATACGTTAACCCCAAATTCCTAACAGCCCTCCCCTCCCCTTTTCGCCTTTCCCCATAAGTTGGTTTTCTATGTCTGTGAGTCTGTTTCTGTTCTATAAATAAGTTCATTTGTATTTTTTTTTAGATTCCATGTATAAGTGATATCATATGTATTTTCTTGCTCACTTATCAATTATTTTAATGCCCTTTGGAAATATGACACTAAGATGGGGTTGGTTTTCAGGCAAGTCATACTACCCTTCACAAACCATAACTCCAAAAAGTTGGTGTGATCATTCCTGTTTTTAAGATGTGGAAACTGAGACATAAAGAGGTTAAGAGAATTTCCCGGAATCATAATTTAATAAGAAGTAGATTCCAGACTCCAGTGCTGGTCTAACTTTAATTACCAAAATCACCCTGTATAATACTCTTACTATTATGATACTGTTCTTAATAAGGAAGCAACCACTGGACTCATAAATTCTGCCAAAGTCAGAATTGCTCGGGGGTAAAATACTTCCAAAAATGGTAAGAATTTTTACAGGCTAATGATGGAGATCCCCTCAAATCCATTTCTATGAGCTGAAGTTGGGGATACCCTGAAAGTCACTGTGAAGAAGCACGCAGTCAGTACCCCTCCGAGGGATGTCCCCTAGTCCCACTACACAGCCACTCATAATCAGAGCTCAAAGAGCCCAGTCATAGTTACAGGGGCCAGGCCTCTGCCTCCAGCGGGACCACTCCAGAGAGATAAGCAGCCATTCTTATGGAAAAGTGGAATCTCAAAGTCCATCTCCAAATACAAGCACCTGGAGGTGGGGGAAGGGAGGTTCTGGTCTTGAATTTCACACCAGTCCGTGGCGGGATCAAATGGAGATGATACAATAACAATATTTTTGCAAGAAAATAAAGCAATCAAGAGCTTCACAAAATAGCCCAAGTCTGAGGAGCCTTTAGAAGCTGACATCCTGACCTAGAGCCCATGACCTGTGGTTGGAAGCTGTACTGATGTTCTTCAGGCTGCCAGGCCCACCTCTACACCTTTGTAGAGGTTGTACATCCAAATTACTGCTATAGTTTGACCTAAACAAGATAACAGTATGGGCTGGAGAATATTCTAATGCAACACTGAGTCCTGCCTCGGTGTCCAGGAAGCACTTAGGTCTTCTCACCAGGATGAAATGAGGTACATCCAGTGCTTCTTTTTTCTTAATTTTATTTCTTATTCAAACAACAGAAGTCCCTGGCTATATAGTACATATACACATAATTAAAATATGTACAAATATATTCATATCCATGGCTCACTAAATGACTACTGCTTTCTATAGTTTTTATTTTTTTATTTGTTTTATTTGTTTTGTCTTTTATTGACTATACTATACAGGCTCTTTACTATATTTCATTAGATCCTTCCAATAGTCCTGTAAGTCAGAAGTTTGATTCCCAACTTAAAGATGAAGGAACTAGAACCTTAGCCTATCTGTGATCTTTCTCAGGCCCCACTTTTGATACCATGAGTTTGATGACAGCACTTCATAGATGACAGCACTTCACAATTACACAGCCCAGGCACCCAAGTCCCAGCTGCACAGCAGGGATAGACAGAGACCATGAGGAAGGGAAGGACCAGAACATTTTTGGTCTACAAAATGAGGGCGGGACACAGGGCATTGCTATGGTTTGTTGGAGCACAGTCAAGGGGAAAAAAATGCAGGAGAAAAAAGCCAAGATCTCAAAGGAACACATATTCTCAACCCATTGTCACACCACTCACCTTCATCAGGAATGGGGAAAATTGCAATAAAATCCCTTTGTTGCATTTTGGATTTTTCTCATGTTTTTCCACATCCATGATGCATTTGGCCTTCAGGTAAACCCAAGAAGGAAGCAAGACAAGACTATTAGCTCCATTTTCCTAGTGTGTCTTGGAGGCTTGAAATAACTTGCCCAAGATCACATACTCAATGGCAGAGTTAGGCATGGTTGTCGTGGCTGTCCTGTTTGTCATCACTGATTCTCTTTTAATAAGCACATCTGATCACATTGTTGTCCAGTCAAAAGCCTTTGATTATCTCAGGAAAACCTCTAAATCTTCCATGATCCCTGCTACTCACTGCAACGTCCACCTAATCCATGTTCCAGAATCGGCTAAATGTCCATACGTCACACCATTTCACCCCTGCATGATGATGTTCCGAATCTGATGTTCCTCTGTCTGGGATGACCCCCCCCCAACACCACCAATGTCCCCAGGCTCTCTAGGACCCCCTGCACTTTGAAGACCCAGCTCATACATCTCCTCTTCTCAGTAGCCTTGCCACTTTCCTTCAGTTAGACTCACTGGTAGAAAGTCTTTTGTTTATTTCTTTTTTCATATTTGAGCTAAAATGTATCTTCCTGTAGCTTCTACTCCTCAGTCTCTTAGAGAACGTATACAATAAGTCTTCACTCTCTTTCCTCAATACTGTTCAGTATTTGAAGACCCCAATATTGTCTCCCCTGAGTATCTGCTCTTCAAATTAGACATTTCATCTCCTTTTAGAACACAGAACATTGATTCAAGTCCCTCATCATCCTGTTCACTCTTCAGAGCACATGCTAAACTATTATAGCATTTGAGCAGAAAGGAACAGAATATCCAGGTGTCTCTTAAACAGCACAGAATGTTGGAACCAACAGGGAACGATATGTATTGAGCTGGATCTAGCATTCGGCCAGCTGCTTTATCAACTTTATCTCATTTTAATCTTCATTGAATAATGTGATGGTGTCACTAATACCATTTACCAATAAGGAAATTGAATCTCAGATACATTAAACCATTTGCCAAGCACACACAGCTAGTAGATAGAAGAGCAGGAACCCAAACCTTCATCTGAACAACACCAAACCCATGCTCTTTCTACTATATTACCAGAATCACTCCTATTCCTCTAGATATTTCACTTCAATTAATTCAGCTGCACAGGAGAGTCAAACATAAAAGCTACAGCCAGTTTTTTTCCTGCTCTGCCAAGTGTCCCATGATCATCTTGAATTACCTAGATTCCAGATAATTTTCTGATTTGTGAAGGTCAAAACTGTGATCTCAGTTCCCCTCTTCAAGAAAATTAAAATAATTGGTGTTCTTCATCTCATCTGCTCTTCTGCACCTCTCTCATTTGTGCCAGTTGCTGAACAAACGTGCCAGCTAACATAGGCACATCTTCACAATCTCCATCTGCTTTATTGGTTTCTTTAAATAAAATATTCTTGTGATGAATAATACCATCTAATTGTAAATGTACACATTGCCGCTCAGATCCCACTACTTTAAATGGCTTCAGTGCCCTAATGGGGACTACAGACCTCAATGGATCTCAGAAGTAACCACGAAAAGTCATTTGGACAGAGACCACAGTCCACTTCTCAGCCACTCAAGACCCCAGTATCAGTGTCCCCCTACTCTCTGTTACAGCCAATGCCATCCAAGGATTCAATTCATAGGGTATGGATGTGACTACATCCAGGCACTTCCCACTACACCACAGCCACCCAATTCAAGATGAATGGATGGGTTAAGTAAGTAAGTAATATAGGTATGAATAGATGAAGAGTAGGCAAGAGGATGAGTGAATGAACATCTGGTGGTTGGATAGATAAATGGATAAGTCAATAAAAGGATAAGATGAGTGGTAGTTGAAAGAAGAAAGGCAAGGAGAAGAGACGGGAAAGAAGAGGTTCAGACCAAAGCTAGGGCATCCATGGAAACTTACAATGTAGAATTTAAAAGGGCTACTTGATAATATTAATAGTAACAGAAAACTTCGAATACTTACTATGCCCCAGGCAGTATGCTAAGCATTTTATAAAATTATCTCATTTACTCTTCACAAGTAGCATTATTATCCATGTATTAATATAGATGCAAAAACTGATAAAATAGACCATAATAAATTTCACTCTCCATAGCCACCCTGATCCAGTTCTGTTATCTGGAGTCACACAAACCAGATATGCCCCCTTTTCCCAACAATATAATATTTAAATTAAAGTCAAAAAACATTTATTAAGTTTCCATACTATTCAAGGAATTATAGTTAATGTTAGGGATTTAGGCATGACTAAGAATGAGTCCGTCAAAAAACTCATGGTGAGACAGGAGAGACAGGTAGGTAAGCAAATTTGTAGGTTACAGTCTGATCCGTTAAACAGCAACGCACCAAGAATGTTTAGAGTTTCGAGAGAAGATATGAGGGTTGACCCTATGAAGGGAGCATAATCATGTATACACCCACACCCAACATTCCCTTCTCTGGGAAGAATTTCCTGTCCCTCTTTTCCAGACCCCTCACCAATCTGGCCACCATCCTCTGGGTGGCTCCTGTTTATCTGTCTTTCTCTGAAGGTAATTCCTGGAAGAATCTGATTAGGGAGGAGAAAGGATAGTTTAGAGAAACATTTTCTGCCCCATCCCATGTCTCCATCACTGGAATAAAATTGTTAACCAGAAAACACCATGAGGACTAGAAATTCTAACCCACTTCCTAGATAGTACGCTGGTTTGGTCTACACAAGCACTGCTATTGGCCTCCATAACCAGCTGTCTGCACTCTGCATTGCTAGGAAACAATAAGAGCAAATAATATCATGTAGCTTGTTTTTACCCATTCATTTTGTCTGTTTCTATTTTAGATAAGTTTTCCTTTTTTGATTTCTAACCCAAATATGACTTAATAAAATGTGTTACATTCAAATCAATAACCAAGTAATATCACTCTACCCTGTAGTGATGAATTTCTAACAATAATGCATTGTTAGAAAATGAAAAGATTGACCATGCATTCCCAATCAGCTGATGATAGCTGAAGTCTATGTCTGCACTTCTTCACATTAACGAATATGATTTAGTTAAAGGCACATTGTCTCAAGCATTTATTATCAGACATCACATTTTTCCCACACTTAATCTACAGGGTCATGTACTTATAAGAAGGTGTGGTGACTCATCTCTTGAAATGTGAACTTTAAACAGTATAATGATAACATTCCTTATTTGTCTGTGTTCCCTGCAAATCCTTCAAAGCCCGGCTCAATCCTTCCTCCTTTCTGAAGACTCTCTAGATCAGTGGTTCTCAAAGCTTGGTCCCTGGACCAGCAACATCAGCATCTCCTGGGAACTTGATAAAAATGCAAATTCTTGACACTTACCAAATCAGAAACTCTGGATGTGGGACCCAGTAATGTCTTTTAACAAACCTTCCAGGTGATGCTGGTGCATACTAATGTTTGGAAACCATTGCCCTAGAGTGATGACCCCTGGGGAGTACACAGCCCGATTCAAACCACAAACATTTATAGAGAAACTACTATGAGGCAAGTCCTGAGCTAGGCACTGGGGACTGGGGTCATAGAGATGAATAAGACACAAAACATGTCTTTAAAAAACTAACATCCCATAGAGACTACGAATGTGGCTAACTCAGCAGAGACAGAGTGTAGCACTGTGCTGCCTGACCAGAGCTGAGCAATAGAATAGTAGGTAGATAGATAGATAGATAGATAGATAGATAGATAGATAGACAGACAGACAGACAGACAGACAGACAGACAGATACCACCAGAGACTGAGGAAGTCCAGCATGGATACCAGGAATCTCACCCTGCTTTGGAGCACCATGTATTGTTAAGAGCACAGGTCTGGAAGGAGACTCTGGTTTAAACCTTGCCTCTGCCATTTGTTAGCTGTATGATCTTGGGCTGGTTGACTGTTCTGCTCAGCAAAAGGGTACGGTGTAGTGATTCCAAGCATGCAGTCTAAAGCCTGATTGCCTGACCTTCAATTCCAGATCTACTACATACTAGTTGTGTGACCTTGGGCAAGTGGCTATGCTTCAGTCTTCCTACCTGGAATATGGAGCTACTTCATAAAGTTATTACAAGGATTAAGCCATCTATGCAGATGACTTAGAACATTGATACAAGCTATGTAGAAGTGGTGGTGGTAGTGGTGGTGATGGTGAAATGGAAAACAAAATAATAGCACCTATTTTACAGGGTCAGTGGGGTAATATTAAATGAGAAAATGAAAAATTAAAGAATATTTTATATGAAACATATATACTCCAGTTCTACCTTAGGGTTTATCTTGTTTTGTCCTCTTTTGGGTATACAACTCACTGTAAATTTACAGTGAGGAGAAGTGGCTGATCAAGGAAGATTCGGGTATCCCTGGATCTCCTAGCCAAATAGCATAACAAGAGCATCTTAGTATCACCCTTTAATGTTATTCAAACTGCCCGTGACTTTTGACTCTACTGCATATGCTGTATCTCCTAAACCTTGACAATTCAGTTACAAGCATTAAACTTTTGAATGTGCCCCTTTCTACCTTACTTTGAAGATTTATTGTGCATGAGAATCACCTGGAGATCTTGTTAAAAAGCAGGTTCTGGGCTTCCCTGGTGGCACAGTTGTTGAGAATCTGCCTACCGATGCAGGGGACAGGGGTTCGTGCCCCGGTCCGGGAAGATCCAACATGCCACGGAGCGGCTGGGCCCGTGAGCCATGGCCACTGGGCCTGCACGTCCGGAGCCTGTGCTCTGCAACGGGAGAGGCCACAACAGTGAGAGGCCCGCGTACTGAAAAAAAAAAAAAAAAAAAAAAAGCAGGTTCTTATTCAGTAGGTCCAGGGTAGAGCCTGAGAGTCTTCATTTATAACAAGCTCCCAGGTGTTGCTGGTCCATGGCCTACACATTGAGTAGCAAAGCTGTAGATAGTTCTTACCAGGCCTTTCTGCACAAAGTCCCTTAATGCTCTCCAAACTTCCACAAGTGGAATCCCAAATGTTGTCAGACTCTTCTTTGAAGGTTACCCCAGTATCGGTTCAGAGCTCCTGAGACTGTAACGGAACCCTGGAAGGAGCACTGGACTGGGGGAGTCAGGAGGCCTAGCTTCAAGTTCTGCCTCCCCTCCTCACAAGCCATGTGACTTGAGAAAATTACAACCTGAATGCTTCTAAGACTTCCCAACTCTACCCCCTTCACATCTTTCATAGGGTGTCGAGAGTCAAATGAGATAGAGCATGTGAAAGCACTTGGCAAACTGAAGAGCACAGCACCAAAAGAAGAGGTTATTGCCAAGTTTCAGTAAAAAGGGATATATCATGTAGGGGTCAGAAAACTGCAACCCATGGGCCAAATCTGACCCACTGCCCGCTTTCGTGAATAAAGGTTTTTTTTTTTTTTTTTTTTTGGAAAACAGCCACACCCATGGCTGTTGCCATCATCCTACAAGGCAGAGTGGAATAGTTACAACAGAGACCATGTAGCTCACAAAGCCGAAAATATTTACTGCCTGGTCCCTTACAGAAATTTTACTGACCCCTGGCTTATAGGACCACTGAGAGACCTGAACAAATTGACTCTAGACTGAGCTTCCAGGAACAACCCTCAAAGCCACACAACAGAATTGAGCTTCCAAGAGGGCTGCTGCCCCTGCTGTCATCAGGAAGCAGTAGAAACAGGAACTTGCCTAACAGAGTGAGAAGCTACCACTGCATGTGCTGGCTCCAGAGCAGTGCCTCCTTTGCTGATAGAAATGCTGTCCCACTAGGAACCTCTGGTAAAGCCACATAGGAAATCAAAGCCTCCATGACTATCCTTGCCAGCAAAAACAGTAGAAGCCCAGAGCAAAAAGTTCCACTGTGCACGGGTGTATCTTAATAGGGGAAACTAAATCACAAGTAGACCCCAGACATACAGCACTCTGGGAAATACCATTTTTAGCTTTCCAGGTTCTACATTGTGGGCAGACATGATAGAAGGAGAATTGAAATGGATGTAGAGCAAACCAGTATCCAGCACAGTCCTCAGTCAGGAGATACAGTCTGGGCTGCATTCCATTCCATACGATCCACTTGTTTTCTAGGCTTCCCAAATGAGGTCCTGTCATAATGATTCCAAAATTGTTTGGGTCTCTCTCCCTAACAGCACCCAAAAGGTATACTATAAAATCAAGGTTTTATAAGCTCAAGGAATTATTTCTTGAGAACCTAACCCATACTCTGGAAGGAACCACCCAGAGCTCATTCACGGATGGCTTAAGCACAAATAAGTCAGTGCGACTGAAAATCACTCAAGGGCCAGCCCACCCACGGCGGGGAGCTGGGCTCATATCCTGTGATGCCATCTGGAACCTGTTGAGTGACTTGGGGAAGCACCTCCTCTTCCTTTAGGCTTTGTCTCCCTAAACTGACATTTTCTGAGTCCCCTAAAAGTCTATGATTCTCAAAACACTTTAGCTCCCCAGAAATGACAATGGGATAAGAAAGCATGTTGATAGGAGGTAAGTGTGGCAAACATCCAGGGTTGCATTAGCCCGAGACAGAGGAAGAGGGGCCCTGGGGCTTCGGCATCATGTGAAAGCCAGACTCTGCACACCAGATTAGTCAGGGCCTGTCTCCTGGAGATTACCTCCTTAATTCCTGCATCCAGAACAGTCATTTCTGAGGACACACTGACCTGTCACCCTCACCTGGGGGCTTAGCCACCCCCTTCCCAATGCCTCACTCCCCCTCTGTCTTCCCTCAATTTCATTTTGACAACTGAAAAGATGACAGTGACAAGATGAGTACAGCCCAGGAAGATAAAAACAATGTGAAATGCAGAGATTGGAGCTTATCAGCCAAACAGGACATGGGATATAAAAAGTAATCAACCTAAAGCTCTTATCAAAATCTCTCCCAGGGAAAGGTTTTAAAATTCTGTCATTGCTCAAGGAAAAATTATCAGATTATTATAAAGGAATTTCACTCACTATTCATTCTGTACACAGAGAATGCATACGTTCGTGCTAGAGGCTACAGGTAGTTTATGTCTTGAAAATTGTATCTGGGAATTTTAGACATCACATTCTTTAAGACATAAATGACATACACAGGCTTACCAAGCCCACTCCCATTATAATTATAAGACTCCTTATAAAGTTCCTAAACTTGGTACTAGATATAGCATGTGTGTTGTTTCATGTATTCCACTCAACAATTCTATCATGCTTGATATTACCATGTCCATTTCCCAGATCAGGAAACTGAGACTCAGAGCAATTGCCCGAAGTCCCACAAATAAAAGTGTTAGAGCCAAGATTCAACTCCAGGTGAGGGCCCCTCCAAAGTCCAGGGGACACTCAGGTAAATCAGAACCCTTCTGTGGCTCCCTTCTAGCTTCGGAGTAAAATCCAAACTGTCCCACCCCATTGCTTCAGGGAAGTATAGTATCAAAAAATATGTTTTACTGACTCTCAGTTCTACCAAAGGAAGAGGAAGAGGCCCAGGGTGAGCCCTGAGCACCACAGAAGAGGGACCACAGCCAGGCATTCAAAAGAGAATTGTCAGCTGCACACCCTCCTAATTAAGGCTTATTTCTCACCATTCACCCTCCCTTCCCCACCTTCAAAAGTTTTAGATAGTGGCATGACTTGAATTACAGTATCTAATTTATGCATTCGGCTATTTGCCCCTATCGGGCAATCTATCCTCTTTAATTGTGCAAAGCACACCTAATTCAGTCAGTGTGTTCAAAGTAATGTTGTGTTTGAGGAAAGCTGGTTTGGAAATTTTCTTCACTCCCTATCAGCAAACCTATCCAGGCGCTTTACTAGAAAGAGCAGGGCATAGGGCAGCATCCTGTAGCTAGAGAATACCTCGGAGGGCATACAGACCAGACCTCTCCATAAAAATGAAGAAACTGGGGCTTCCCTGGTGGCGCAGTGGTTGAGAGTCCGCCTGCCGATGCAGGGGACACGGGTTCATGCCCCGGTCCAGGAAGATCCCACATGCCGCGGAGCGGCTGGGCCCGTGAGCCATGGCCGCTGAGCCTGCGCGTCCGGAGCCTGTGCTCCGCAACGGGAGAGCCCACAACAGTGAGAGGCCCGCGTACCACAAAAAAAAAAAAAAAAAAAAAAAAGAAGAAGAAGAAACTGAGGGCCCGTGAATGGGCGAGACCAGATGCGCTTCACCAGCAAGTCAAGGGCAGTCTCTCTGGTGCCCATTTCAAGGGCTCCTACTGCCCGGCCAAGGTTCATGGATTGCTTTTTGCCCAGAGAAAGCTTTATTCAGGCAAGCTGAGACTCAGCGAAGGGAAAGAAAATGGGAGTTGGATATTTTTAATGGTATGGGAAAATGCTAATAATATTAAAGGGTAAAAAGTAAATTTCAAAGCTGTATTAAAAAAACAACTTGATTAGGTTTTTTTTAATTAGCAAAACAACATACAGGAAATATGCCAACACATATATAGTGATTATTTCAGAGACATGAGGTCATAGTAAATGTTCCTATTTGCTAACAATTTTTAATATCTTCCAGATATTCTGCGATTATATGTGTGTGTGTGTGTGTGTGTGTGGTACAAGTTTAAAACCAGAGAAAATAAAATGCCTCGCCCCAAAAAATATAGTGATAAAAGCTGTCAGGAAGAAGAATCTGAGAGCTGAGGCTTCCTCAGGCAACTCCCCTCCCCCCAACGAGTGTCCCAGAGAGACAGGGCTGCACAGAGCTCTGGCCCTTGGCTTACATTGTGTCTATGGCTGTTTGTGCTCTGCCACAGCAGAGATGAGGATGTGCAACAGTGACCTTTTACCTGCAAAAGTTAAAATATTTACTCTCTAACCCTTTAAGGAAAAGTTTGCCAACCCCTGATGTATTCGTTTGCTAGGGCTGCTATAACAAACCATCACAGCCTGGATGATTTTCAGAAATGCATTTGCCCACAGTTCTGGAAGCTAGAAGTCCGAGATCCAGGTGTTGACAGGGTTGGTTTCTCTTAAGGCCTCTCTCCTTGCTTGCAGGTGGCCGTCTTCTCTTTGTGTCTTCCCATGATCTACTCTCTGTCCGTGACCATGACCTAACCTCTTAAAAGGGCATCAGACATGTCAAATTAGGGCCAACCTAATGGGCCTCAGTGTAACTTTACCTCTTTAAAGACCCTGTCTTCAAATATAGTCACATTCTGAGGTACGAGAGGTTAGAACTTCCAACATATGAATTTGGGAGAGACACAGTTTGGCTCCTAACACCGTCGTATAGACACTCAGTACCTGTTCCATGAGCTGAGTCTTTCTACCCACAGGGTTGGGCACATAGTTTGTGCTCAATAGATGGGTTTCATCCCCCACTACTCCACAGCAGTCCAAATAACTTCGTTAAAGTTACAAAGGTTCATAAGGGCAATTCAAATACCAAAATGGAAATTAAAAATCTGTTTATTTTAGCAGCTTTCCAACATTCATTCACTGGCTTCTGGAAAAGTCTTCCATACCCTCAGTTGTGATCTTTTATATGTTGGGGAGTTCCTGTGTTGTACATTCCCCAATCAAAAAACCTCTTCTTGTTTTTTTTTTTTTTTTTTTTTTTTTTTTTGCGGTACGCGGGCCTCTCACTGTTGTGGCCTCTCCCGTCGCGGAGCACAGGCTCCGGACGCGCAGGCTCAGCGGCCATGGCTCACGGGACCAGCCGCTCCGCGGCATGTGGGATCCTCCCGGACCGCGGCACGAACCCGCGTCCCCCGCATCCGCAGGCGGACTCTCAACCACTGCGCCACCAGGGAAGCCCTTCTTGTATTTTGAGTACTGACAACAGCAACATGGAAGCTGAAGAAAAAGGCATGAAGCCATAATGGAAATGCTACCACAAGGGAGCCGTGCCCAAACACCAACAAAAAGGGTGTGATGTGATTTGTACATGTCTTAATTGTGAAGTGCCAAACCCCCCAAGGAAAGATGATGGTCACTCCCCTCCCTGACAGAGCACAGCCACAAAACACACATTTCCAAAGCCTGACCTAGAAACTAGGCAAATGGGCGAGGACAGATGTTGCACTAACCTCCAGCAGAGGGATGCTCATGCAGAGATGACAAGTCCAGGTATCAGCGGCATCTTGGCAGGGACTGTCTGACCCCATGATGCCTCTGACTTGCCCTCAGTAGAACTAGCCGCTCTTGACTCTGTGCTTCCATAGTCTGTATATCTCCAAGGTCTAGTGTGTTATGGACCAAATTTTTCTGGAATGAATGACCCCAGGGCATCATGAGCATATCTTTGTTACATCAAGCCCTATTTTACATACCCTAGATGTCGGTCCTCTCTGCTGGAATGTGACTTCAACAAGATAGGACACTGGGGTTTTCTGTCTCCAGGACCTAGCACTGGCTTGTTAAATGGTGTATTTTCTTTGCATTTATAACCTCTTGTGATTCTATGGTAGAATCAAAGAGGGGGTGTCAGAGAGAGATGTGGGGCACTAACAGGTATTTAGCATGTTTTCCTTGAAAGGTGTAGCTGGGTTTGAAAATACTTATTGCATATGCCAGTCGTTGACTACATACCTACTACCAAGCATAGTGCTTAGCTCCTTATAAATGTGCTACTGTTTAATCCTCCTGCTAACCCTGTGGGTTTGGTACCATGATCCCCTTACAGGGGTCCACATTGCTCAGTATTTAGGAGACTGGGTCTTGGAGTCAAACAATCTGGGTTCAGCTTCAATAGCTGAGTGGCTTTAGGTAACTCAGTTGGTCACCCTCTACTTTAATTTTGTCATCTGTAAAATGGTAGAAATAGAGCCCAATTTACAGGCTTATCATGAAGAATAAATGAGATAAGGAGAAAATATATAAAATGTATATAAAACAAATAAGATAATGTTACCAAACCAAACTTGGGTCCACTCTCCCACATGCAGTAAAGCCGATCTACTGACACCAGGTTGTGGTGAAAGAAAGTGCAGCATTTATTGAAGGGTGCCAAACAAGGAGTCCAGGGCAGCTAGGGCTCAAAAAGCCCAAACTCCTTGATGAGTTTCAGCCAAGTATTTTTAAAGGCCAGGTGAGGGAGGGGTGTCCCATGGTATGTGATCAGCTCAGGTACAGTTCTGACTGGTTGATGGTGAGGTAACAGGATGATGCCGTAGTGGTAACATTATCAGTCCTTAGGTGCCAGAAGGTCTGGGGGCTACATTCTCATGATCATCAAGTAGTTAATTTCTTCCGTTTGGTGGTAGTTTTAGCATCTATAAAACAACTCAGGAGATGTGCATCAGATACTGTTTTCTAGGTACTTCAGAGAGGAGCTAAAGCAGAGGATATGGGGGAGGGGTCTGTCCTGGGAAGGCCCCAAAGGGCCATATTGGGTTACAATAATGCATTTATAAAATGCTTTGTACATACTAAAAGCTCAATAAAGATAGCTATTATTATTATCATCTATTTATAAGTAATCAAGCCAGGTTTAGGCCCAGTCTGCCTGATTCCTGTGAACTCATCCAACTCTGCCTCAGTAGATGTTTGTTCAACTCCCAACCCTTTTAGAGAAGGCAGTAAAAAGAACAAGAGTGTTCCCAACTCTCAAAACAGCATGAGAAGACATGATTCCTCATCTATTCTTTTGGATAATATGGATTTCTTTCCAATTATCAGTTAAGGAAACTTCTTCCCACACCAAATTAATTCTTCAGAAGTTATCCTGTCTGAGAGAATTAAGATCTCAAGAGATTTAGTTTCGTTTTCTGCTTCAGACCAATTTAATACTCAAGGCAAAGAGGCAATGATGGTTTCTAATTGGGGTGACCGTAGGACCCAGTTTACTTAGGACAGTCTCAGTTTACTCCAGTTTCCCCAGTGTAATTGGTGATAACACTCCCTTTCACTTTCAAAAGCATCCCTATTAGGATGATAAATTACATGTCCCTTATTTATAATAGAATATGCAAAAGTTTTCAAGTCATGGAGACCTGGGTTCCAATCCTGACTCCACCACTTACTAGCTATGCTCTGTGGTAATTCATCCAACCTCCTGAGCTTCACATTCTCCTTCTGTAAAATGAGGACAATACTGCATGTTGTCTAGGGTGTTGTGAAGACTCAGAAAATGAGCTAACTTTGGAAAGCACCCTAGTAAATATGCCATAAAGATGAATTATCTTTTCCTTATTCTCTTCCTTCCATTTTCACCTAACCCTATATAAGTCAGAAGAATGTGGATTCTTACTTTATAGGCTCCTAAGGACCTCTTTTGGTTATATATCCATTTCATAATTCAACTCAACACCTATGAATGCAGAAGAACATTCCATACCCTAAATGTGGTACAGGCATTTTCACAAATAGCTCTAATACAAGGCAGCTTATAATAAGGCCTAGAGAGGAAACACAAAATACCACAGAGTTCTGAGAAGGGAGTGGTCACTCTGATTGGGTGTTCAGGCTTCCTCCAGAAAGTAGCACTTGGGAGAGATTCTCAAATGATGGGTATAATTGCAACAGATGTAGTTAAGTCGGGACACTCCAGGCAAAGGAGGATAGGAAAGTATGGAGGGTATTCAAGGCATGCTAGTAGTCCAATTTAACTGAAATTTGGGGTAAATTGGGAACATTCTGTAGGTCTTGAAAGTTAAAGTAAGCAATGGGGAACCACTGAGGGTCTGTGAGGGGGAGGGCTGATCTTACCACTGCTGAGCTTTAGGAATGGTTCTCTTGCTGCTGTTGAGTAGAACCAAATGTGGGCATCACGAAGAGGCAAGAGGTGGGGATTCCCAGTAAAGGAGCTATTATTAGAGAAGTGTTTAGTCAACTTTATAATCAAGAGTTCAGTTCACCTGATCCTCATTGCCTCCTGACCCTCATATCCAAAGAAATCAAGTCTCTGTGAACAGGATTATATATACTAATTTCCCTCTTTGTTACCTGGCCATCTTAAGAAGAAATTAAATTGCTTTTTCCAATTTCTCTTCATAAATCTAAGTTGATTTCTAGACAACTGGTCACAGGAGAAACTTTAAGAAGCTCACTTATCTCTAAACTCCATGATCCAGTATTTCATATGATAGAGGACATTACTTTCCTTTTCTTCCTGGAATTTTCTCTCATTTTTCACATCTCTTTCTATCTATTCTTCTAGTCCCCAAAGTGCCTTCTTCTCTAGGAGACTGACCCCAAAATGCTGACCTGCTGTGCTCTCAAAATTGCTCCCTATGAGTTGCTCCTCTTCGTAGGGAGGCTTGGCTTACACTCCTCACAAAGCAGAGTCTAAGATCATGTGTGTGGATCACATCTGGGAATGTGATCCCAGGGAAGGGAGAAAGAGAGAAGCAAAAATAAGGATGTGACATTGAGTTAGTCACCACAAAAGCAACTGGTTCTCAATCCTGCAAGGACCTTCCCAGAAACCTTATGAAAGCAACTCAGAGTTAACTGCCTGAAGAATGAGAGGGAGAACTTATCCTTTGGGCATCCTCATTAGTCAGGTTGGCTCCATAGGTGTTAACTCCCTTGAACTTCCTAATTGCTGTATGTGAGTAGAGCAAATTCTATAGGTATCCCACCCTGTGGTGTCTGAGAAGTCCCAAGGAAGGAGTGTAAGATACATGGCATGAGGCCCAAGGCAAGGTACTGTCCAATCATACCTACACGAAGCAGCCAAAACCTGCAAAAGAATGGGTCATCAGAACAGTGACTAAAATAAGGAGTTAGGCCTAGAGAATGTTGAGGTGAACCCCAAGAGGCATCCAGTATGTAAGGTTAGTCTAGGAAGAAGCCACTCTACCCTGTGCTGATCACACTGGACCCAAATTTACAGAAGTCCCCTTTGATGGCCAGAAATCCCGAAGAGTGAAACTCTAGTTATATATTTCAAAAGAATTGAGGATTGTGGGTTTCTAATTGATGATGTCATAAGCAATATAACATAAGTATATGTTGCCTTGAGTTGTGAACTTCTTTTTGCAACAACACCAATCTTCGTCTTGCCTCAGTGAGCATAGTGACCATCACTGAATCTTTCTGGTGCATATCAGGATACTGCTATTATTCTAAACACCAAGACTCACAGTTTCTTCCTCTTTCCATATTAATCACTTATTAATATCAACTAATTCTATCTTTCCAATGTCTTTCAGGTAACTAACTTTTCATTTTCTCTGTGATACTCAAATACAGACCCTTATTAACTGCTTCGTTGAATTTTTTTTTTTTTTTTTTTTGTCTTTTGACTTTGGTTGTTATCCCCTTAGGTGTCCATGGTCCCCCACCAGTGCCTGGTATGTGCCCTAGCTGTGCAGAGACACGAATTCCTTTTCCTCCTAGTCTGCCATCTTGACTCCACACCCCTGCTTAATTGCATTTTAAGGAGACTCCTTAATTCCATTTTCTCTTACTTTCTAATTCAGTTCTGTTCATCGGTAAAATGGGAATAGCAATAACTACTATTTTATGAGATTTTCATGGCACTAAAGTGAGATCTATGAAATAATGTGTATGAAACACTTAGCTTGTGCTTGGCATATTGGAGTACTGAAGACTGGATTTGGCTGCAAGTAGCAGAAAGACTGAAAATTACACTGGTTTAAACAAGATACAAGTAGACATTTCTTGTTCTCTTTCTTTTACACATGAGTATAATCTCATTTCCACTTATGATGTGATTACTGGTACTAGACTAGCCTTTTTACCATAAACAGCTAGAAAGCTGAACAAACTATATCAAACAACTATTTTTAGACATTGGATAAAAGGCAGTGCATGTTCTGAAATAAGGGAAACAAAAAAGGTGAGACTAATGAGTGCCCCAGATTTCTACCTGGAGGCTTTCCCCCTGGAACAGGGAGGGAAAGAAGCAAAGCACAACAATTCTTGCAAAACTAAAGTGTTCAGGGAGGCTGAAGCAGCTGAAATGCAGTATTATACCAAAGAAGAAGGAACTATGCAGGAAAAGAATTCCAAAAACTCAGCATAGGGATCTCCTTGAGTTTTAGACTCAACACTAAGCTTCACGTATGTAGGATAAGACTTCATGATGCCAGGCAAAGAATAAATAACAGAAAGAGAATAACTGGGAAAGCTGTAAGTCGAACAATTCCCAGAATTTGAAACACATTAAACACTCAGTTCATATTCAGTAGAGACTCCAGAAAGATCACATCTTAGGAAGAAAACTAAACTATCCTTAGAGTAAAACCTCTTGACCTGCCCTAATAAAATTTCTTTTAAAGTCTAAAAAAAATAGCATATCTGTAAGTATGAGATAAGAGATATAGAATTTATCAATATTTTTGAATTAGCAGAAGAAGGTTTTTTAAAAGCTATAACAAATATTTTTGAGGATTTCAGGTGAAATATAAACATAAAGAAGAGAAAAATGGAAACAATTAAAGAGAAGGACAAACAAACTTCCAGAGCTGAAAACTACAATATCTGAAATAAAAATTTTCCAGGGACTTCCCTGGTGGTGCAGTGGTTGAGAGTCCGCCTGCCGATTCAGGAGACACGGGTTCGTGCCCCGGTCCGGGAAGATCCCACATGCCACAGAGCGGCTAGGCCCATGAGCCATGGCCACTGAGACTGCGCGTCCGGAGCGTGTGCTCCTCAACGGGAGAGGCCACAACAGTGAGAGGCCCGCGTAAAGCAAAAAAAAAAAAAAAAAAAAATTTCCAGACAGGCTTGCCAGAAAATTAGATTCAGCAGAAAAAAAACAATCAGTAACCTTGAAGATAAGACTATAGAAGTTATCCAACTGGGTCATATAGAGAAAGAAAGCTATAAAAATAATACAGAGCCTTAATGACCTGTAGGACAATAAAAGTCAGCCAACATGCATGTAACTGAAGTCTCAGAAACTGGGAGTTAGGGCTTCCCTGGTGGCGCAGTGGTTGGGAGTCTGCCTGCCGATGCAGGGGACGCGGGTTCGTGCCCCGGTCTGGGAGGATCCCGCATGCCGCGGAGCGGCTGGGCCCGTGAGCCGTGGCCGCTGGGCCTGTGCGTCCGGAGCCTGTGCTCCGCGGCGGGAGAGGCCACAACAGTGAAGCCCGCATACCACAAAAAAAAAAAAAAAAAAAAAAAAAGAAACTGGGAGTTGGATGAAGGGATGAAAAGAATTTTTAAGGTCATAATGGCTTAAAATTTTACAAATCCAAGAATTTTACACTCCTCCAGAAGGATAAACACAAAGAAAATCACACCAATGCACATCAAAATCAAATTACTAAACGTATGCAATAAAAAGGAAATCTTAAGAGCAGTGAAAGAAAGTGACACATTACATAGAAAGGGACAAACATAAGAATGACTGCAGACTTCTCATCAGATGCAATCCAAACCAGAAGGCAATCGAATAACATCTTCACAGTGCTAAAATAAGTCTGGAGACAGTTCATTCCAGATGTGGTGCTCCATAGCATCAGGCACCTGACGTCTTTATCTCTTATTGATTCACCATTCTCAGTGCAATGGTTTCATCATAATGAAAGATGGCTGCTCAAGTTTCAACCATCAAATCTACATTCCAGCCAGCAGAAAAGAAAAAGGGAAAAAGAATGGCACATTCCCTTTCTTTAAGAACAGTTGCTTTAAGTAGCATACAACCACTGAGTGGAACTTAGTTACATGACCC
Source organism: Kogia breviceps (assembly GCF_026419965.1). NCBI lineage: Eukaryota > Metazoa > Chordata > Mammalia > Artiodactyla > Physeteridae > Kogia > Kogia breviceps. The sequence goes on from NC_081316.1 coordinate 61,160,827, forward strand.
ACTCAAAGGCAAGGGAGACTGGGAAATATAGTCAATTCTAGTGGCCATTACTGCACTTAAAAATCTGGGTTCCATTACTAAGGAAGATGGAAAAAGTGGATATTAGGTGACAACTAATAATAATCTTTGTCATGGTGCATAGTCAATAAATGTTAATTTCCTTCCTTTCTTGATGCTGCTCTTAAGGTTACTCATGTAACCTCAAGTAATCAGCAAATTCTCATAGATACAATCAAGGACTTGGAATTGGATTGTAAGATTCCTTCCAGTTCTGATGGTCTTTGTTTCTATCTTGTTGATGGCCTATGATGATAAGAGTCAGCAATTTATAGTTTACAGGCCAAATCTGGCTCACCACTTGTTTTTAGAAATAAAGTTTTACTGGAACACAGTAATACAAATTCACTTGTACATTGTCTATGGCTGCATTCACGTTAAGTTATTATGAGAGATTGCATGGTCACAAAGCCGAAAATATTTACTATCTGGCCCTTTACAAATAAAGTTTGCCAGTTCCTGCTTTAAACAAATAAATGAATCCATGTGACAAAGCAGTTTAAGAAAAATCTGCTTTCAGCAAAGTGTGTCTTTCTTTTCTTCTATTCACTCCTTCTTTAGCTTATTTTCTGTAATTTGAAAATGAATGCAGTATGGTCTTAATTTTTGAGGATTTCAAGAGAAACAAATGCAGATACTCTGCCAAAGAAATAAGTGATGAAGCGTTTTCTTATTTCTTGAAAAAACCTTCATCTGCCCTTAAAATATCAGGTTTTAAACACAGTAATCTCCTTCATCAGAAAATATACTGGAAAAAAATTATTTTGGACCGTATCCCAAGAAAAGTGAGCACATAGGGGATAAAATCTTGGTAAAAATGCTCAAAATAGTTCTGCATTTGTAGAATATGCTCTCACATCAACGAAAAGGATCATAACCCAGGGGACCTGAGAAAGAAGAGTAAGCCATGCAGGGTCTGTCTGGAACTCACGCTAAAGAAAATCACTAGCTAGAGGACTGGCCCCTGAAGCAAGTAATCTGAAGTTCAAATTATATGGACTAAAAAAATATATATGGCAAAGCTGGGCCTGATTCATGGTGGTTGAAATGTAACAGCCAAAATGCCTATCGGCAGTGATGTCCAAGGTTCAGAAAACGACAGTTGTCCATAAAACTTAGAGAGGACTTATTTTGGGGGTTTCTTGGGTAATGATGGTTAGGGTCCATCACCCCAGGCAAGATTCTGGAAGATAGCAGTCAAAGTGTTCTTCCAGCAGATGGCTAGAGCATTAATCAGGAACTGTGAAAGAGGCCCTAAACTTGAACTGAAGCCAAAGAGAGGAATACAGTTGGCAGTCCACCAAACCAAGTCACTGTCCATTGACATAAGGAGAAAATGCAATCACCCCTATCATTCTCACTTTTAGATGTGTACACACTGTGTCCAAGGCTCCCTATTACCTCTCTACCCTTATCTCCTATTGCTCTGCCTCTCGCCCAGTCTAGTCCAGCCACCCCTGTCCTCTGGCTCTTCCTTGAATTCATCAGATTTGCTCCTGTCTCATGGCCTTTGCTGTTTCCTTAGATTGAATGGCTATTTCTTCAGATGTCGCCATACCTTTCTCCCTCACTGTTAAAGTCGCTGTTCCAATCTCCTTTTCCCAAAGAGGGCATCTGTGACGTGAAATGAAACCCTTCCTCTAACCTTCAACCTCTGCCCCCTTAACTTGCTTCCTTTTTCTCCATGGCTCTTATCATTTCCCGGTATGTTATACATTTATTTTCTTATGGTCTACCTCAACCTTTTAGAATGTAAACTCCATGAGGTCAGAGATTTTCCTTTGTTATTAATGTCTCTGCACCTAGAAATGTACTTGAAATATAGTAGACATGCAATAAATATTTGTTAAATTAAATATTTCTTGCATGAATATAACCCCCTGGCTCCAGGGGAAAAAAAGAAATAATTTTGCTTAAAAAGAGTAGGCAAAAAATCTACAGAGAGTAGAAAAACAAATATCCTTAGCAGAAAGAATTTGAATAATGATGGGGGGAGGGAAAATAATTATCCTAGAAAATGTAAGCTATAGGCACTATTGCAGTTGAAAACATCATAGTTCTGAGCATCTTTGTGGCCAAGGCAAAAAAGTGAGAAGTAAAGTCAATGATAATCAAAGCACATCTTAAGTCACTGATTTTCAAACATGTTAAGAGTGAAAAACATTTTTGCCCAATGAAATCTTATCAAGAGCCCCAATAAGAAAATCAAAAGTCAATTTAGCTTCAATTTATTCTTATGTGCAAAATGTAACATTGACTTATAAAGTCAATGAGAATAATGAGGTTGTGAAGTTACAGACTTACATCAGCCTCCGCATTCATTTTACTTCTCTACATCCTGTAGTTCTGCCAGTCTCCAGAATACCCTTCTTTGCACACATATGTAGCTACAAATGGCACGTTTTTAATGGCTTGTCTTGCAATCTCAGGATGTTCCTCAAATCATCTGATCCGACAGCTCCAAAGAGAAGCAGCAGGAAACTGTTTTCAAACTTGAATCACTAATGACCTCCAGCAACACCTTGTATTTTTTTACATACATCTGAAACATAGAAAGGGAATCCCCCAAAGTTACCATAAACAACAAAACTATTCCTAACTCAATATTACCCCAAAATACAATATTTAAAATGTGATTGCTACTTTTATTCAACTGTGCACTTTGTTCTTATGGAGCCAAGAATAGAGGCACAGGAGCCTTGCTGCGAATAGGTCACAGCATTCTCTTCAGCAGACCCAGGTTGGAGAGTTAATAAATTCCCATGAACAACATGCACAAGCCTGATTTTTTTTTTTTTTTTTCATCATGAGGCATGGGGGATCTTAGCTTCCTGACCAGGGATTGAACCTGCACCCCCTGCATTAGAAGGTGAAGTCTTAACCACTGGACTGCCAGGGAAGTCCCAAGCCTGACTTTTAACAACCAAAAAATGCAGAGCTGCAACTGGCCTGAGCAATGACACATATGCAAGAACTTCCAAGTATACACTAAAAGCTCTGTATAGACGAAGGAAATCAGCCCTTCATCTATCATGTGTGCTGTACGCGTGCATGTCTGTGTGTATGTGCCTGTATATTCACACATATTTTCTAAATATTTTATTTATTTATTTATTTATTTATTTTTGGCTGCTTTGGGTCTTCGTGGCGGCGAGCGGGGGCTACTCTTTGTTGTGGTTCACACAGGCTTCTCATTGTGGTGGCTTCTCGTTGCAGAGCATGGGCTCTAGGCGTGCGGGCTTCAGTAGTTGCGGCACCCAGGCTCAGTAGCTGTGGCTCACCGGCTCTAGAGCACAGGCTCAGTAATTGTGGTTTACGGGCTTCATTGTTCCGTGGCATGTGGGATCTTCCTGGACCAGGGATCGATCCCGTGTCCCCTGTATTGGCAGGAGGATTCTTAACAACTGTGCCACCAGAGAAGTCCTAAATATTTATCTTTAAGGTTTAATATTTTATTAACCTGGAATATATTTTCATGTAAGTAATCAGGAAGGGCGTCTAGCTTTATGTTTCTGTCCTAATGACTAGACATTGGTCCCAAAATATTTATTGAAGAATTTATCCTTTTTTTTAATGCCACCTTTAATTACTTAATAAATTTTCATCTGTTTAGGTTCTATTTCAAGGTCTCCTTTTTCTGTTTCTTTAGAAAAAAAACCTTTTAAAATTCAAATTCAAGGGGACTTCCCCTTGAATTTGTCATAGGCAGCTGTAACAGGGACCTCTATTCTCAGCAATCAGGTATACCACACATTCCGAACCACTTCTACTCCAACTTCTCGCCCAGCTCAGGAATCCCAGCCATAGCGTCCCATTCAGAGGGCCAGCCAGCCTCTGTTGGAGCATTTTCAGAACAAGATGCTCAACACCTAACACAGTTGCCTATTTTATTGCTGGATAGTGTTGACAGCTAGATAATTCTTCCTTTTATCTGCTTCCTTGAATTTCCACCAATGGATCTAACCCTGTTAGCCACAACCTCACAGAACAGGCTTAATTCCTTTCCCATCTGCCCTTCTACTTGAAGACAGAGAGAATATCTCCCCTTGGACTTCTCTGATTCATGCTCTTAATCTCTAGCTCCTTCAAAGGGTGCTGGGAAATCCCAAAAGATGGGGGCAGAACTTTTAAAATTAGGTGTTTGCAGTGGGAAGAGTACTAAACTTAGGGTCAGAATAGCTGAGTTTAAATCTCAGCTATGTGACCTTGAATTAATCTTTCAAATTCCCTGAGCCTCAGTTTCCTTACCTATAAAATGGTTATGATGGTCATTATTATGATTATGATCAACATGAAAGAGATTTGATACTGACAACTGCAGCATCAACAATATGGTGTGACTTTGCCCTGGAGGAATTGTAAAGGGTGAGAATAGATCTCTTTCTCTCACCTGCCTCACCCCTACCAGCTCTACATCCTTAGGCAGATTCTTACTGCTCTGACTTCATGCCCAAGTAATATTTTTAACTCCAATATCCAAGAGGGGAAAACAAGTCACAGCCAGAATTTAATCAGTGTATTGGTGTATTGGTTTATTTCCCCATCTACACAGGACAGTGTTTGCAGTGTAATAGAAATGCCTTTTCCTTCTCACTGGCTGTCAGGCTAAGTTGGTTTCCCATCTCACATTCTAGAACTGATTCCAAATGTTGGTCATAATTATCAGGGCTGAAAAGGAGGCAGACTTCAATCCTTCCAGAGTTTGGTGGTTTCACCAAGGGGAAGGGAAAAGCCTGGGAGGACAGGCTGAGATAAAATGCGCATGTCTTTCCGCTAACTCCTTCACAGGAAAGCGGAATTTTACTCACATGGTTATTGAAATAGACACGGGTGGCTCTGTTAGGTTTACTACCTTGTTTGCAAACAAGACAATTCATAAAATTAGCGCCATGAAAGTTTCAGGGGAGAAAGCTGCACCATGAAGTTTCCCCACAGTTCCTGAAGGTAATTCACATGCTCATCATATTTTGAGAGACTCAGCCAGGCTTGAATGGTGCAGTAGGTGTTTCCCCTACTCAGTGGTTTATGAATATTTAAAGGTAATAAATGTCAAATTAAGTGTTCAGTGATGTTCTTTACATGTAAAAGTCCTTGAGAAGGTTCTGTTAAAAGATGAAGCTGATACCAATTTCAAAATGTCTATTCTTTTTACTTTGAGGACGAGAAGGTGTCTTTTAATACAGTGGGGATTTTGTGGCTTCTGAGTCCTAAGTTCTAACAGTGGTAGCAGTAGGAATTTGAATTTGTTCTTTAGAGTTTTAGGATTTGTCAAAAAGATGTTGTTTCCACTAACAAAAAGAAAACTTTAGATGGAAATTTCCCCCTACTTTAACTCTTGACAGCTTTCTGGAATATCTAGCTACAGAAAAGAAATCCAAGCAAGGCTGCTGATTCATGGCAAAGAAACCTTGGGATTTAGCATTGGACACGGCTGGGTTCACTGTCTCTGTGACTTCTTAGCTCGGTAACCTTGGGCAAGTCCTTCAACCTCTCTGAGCCTCAGATTTCCCTATCTGTAATCTGCCTCGTGGGCAGCTGTGAGGCTCCAGTGGCATAAATTCAATGCGATAGCAGGTGTAAAAGTAACTGACACACTGATACTCAATATATGCTTGTTACAAAATTGTAGTTACTAAAGATATTCACTGCCCAATCTACTTTGTCTGTGAAGACTAAAACTTCAGCAAATGAAGGAATCTCCACAGTCAATAAAACATGCTCTTATATCAACAGCATGAGAATACAGGTGGAAGTTGTCGAGTTCCATCAATTCAACTTATATTTCACTCAATTTAACTTAATTGCAGTCAGTTGCCATACAACAGAGCTCATCTCTACCCTGAGTTAAGAGCTCACTACTGGGGAGCAAAGAGTACTGGACTTGGAATCAGATAACCCGATCTCAAGTTCTCCACCATTATCTGGGTGAACTTAATTATGACCTTACTCCTCTCTGAGTGAGGATAACACTACCTGTGAGTGTTGACATGTGAATCCAATAACAGGCCTGCATAAGCCGTGAAGCATCACTGTTTTAGTTGTCAATTACAGCCCCAAAAATATGACCCCCCAAACTTATTGGCTTCAAACAACAAAGCTTATTATTTCACAGTTTTTGTGGCTTAGCTGGGTCGTTTGGCTCGGGGTCTCTGACAGGCTGCAATAAAGGTGAGGGGATTCCACAGGGGGTGAAGAACAGGAGGCCGTAATCACTGAGAACCATTTTAGAAGCTTCCTACCCAGCCACCCAGATCTGAAAGGTCAGCATTCCCACCTCATTATGAGCATGCCTGTTCGACTCCACGAAAACTTTGGCCATTTCTTTCTTTAATTTTTTTTTTTAACATCTTTATTGAAGTATAATTGCTTTACAATGTTGTGTTAGTTGCTGCTGTATAACAAAGTGAATCAGCTATATGTATACATATATCCCCATATCTCCTCCGTCTTGCGTCTCCCTCCCACTGTCCATATCCCACCCCTCTAGGTGGTCACAAAGCACAGAGGTGATCTCCCTGTGCTATGCGGCTGCTTCCCACTAGCTATCTATTTTACATTTGGTAGTGTATATATGTCCACGCCACTCTCTCGTCTCAACTCCTGTTGCCCCGATGGACTGAAACACCCAACTGAACTCTTTAGCTCACCTTAGCCCACAAGAAGCCTTACAATAAAAATACATATTATACAATGAAATACATCGCATGTGATGAAGCATTTATGAAGAGGAATTCATAAATACATAAAGGCTAAAAGTCAAAAATTGGGGCTGCAGAAAGAATACAAATATAAATGCTGAACAAATCTATAAAGATCTCTCAGATCTGGCTCTGAGCTTCTTGGCAGCTGAAACCAAAGGGAGACCCAGTTGGTTATAGTCTTAATCATCAGAGAAAGAAATAGAACTGTTTCTCAAGAGATAGAAAGTATTTAAGTATTTCCTAGCAGTTAATAGTTTTTTAAAAAATTCCATATGAGGTGCACCAAACGATGTAGTAAATGGTGACATTAACAACTTCCCCACAGAAATGCAGAAAACAGTTTCATAAGGCAAATCTTCTATCATTTCTCAATAAAAGCCTAGGGTATAGCTGCCAAATGCAAAGAAAATAAGATAAAACGCAAAGCCTTCTGATGGTTTGGCTTGATCCAGGAACAGGATCTAGAGTGCTTGTGATGTCAAATAGATTTATCTTTTTTTTTTTTTTTCTTGCTGTGCGCGGGCCTCTCACTGTTGTCGCCTCTCCCGTTGTGGAGCACAGGCTCCGGACGCACAGGCTCAGCGGCCATGTCTCACGGGCCCAGCCGCTCCTCGGCATGTGGGATCTTCCCGGACCGGGGCACGAACCCGTGTCCCCTGCATCGGCAGGTGGACTCCCAACCACTGCGCCACCAGGGAAGCCCAAATAGGTTTTATGTTGAATGCCAAGCCCAGATGATTGATAGTGACTGCCATATGCAGCAGAGTAAGAAGGATTGTGAGCCCTGTCTGAGCTCCACAGGAAAGAGTGTGGTGATCCATTAGTGATGTCTGACACAGACGCAGGAATAAGGTGAGATGCCACAGGCTCTCTGAATATGTACCCTGGACTGGGGCAGAAGTCCTTACTCCAGTTTCTTTTGACTGGAGCCCCCTGATGTATGTCAAAAAATACTGCAGCCCAGCTGTCACCTCTGTCTTCTTCCTAGATATAAAAGGACTCAGAGACAACAAAGAATTAAGAGGGCAGAAATAACAATTAAAATAGGGCCAATCATTACTTAAATCATAACAAAATAATCAATAAAAATCCAATTTAACAGTGATTCTGCATACTATATTTCATCAAATCTAAAATGCCACCAAGGACTCACAACTATCCTATGTACATGAATAAAGGAAAAAATTCCAGTAATTAAACTGTGGCACAATGCTTCTTTAATATCTATGTATCTTAGAAATAAGGCATATTGTGATTGGTGAAAGAGTGTCAGCAATGGAAAATTCCATCCAACTCCAGATGACAAAGATATGCTCTGGGAACGAAGAGCACTGTGTTTCTGAGACATCCCTGGATGCCCTCTGTGTGTGTGTGTGTGTGTGTGTGTGTGTGTGTGTGTGTGCGCGCTCCCTCTGTATCAGTGCTTCAGGGGAGGAGAGAGGCCCCGCCTACCAGTATCTCAAGATCTTGTCCCATTGATTCTTCCATTTAATCCTTCAGTTAATACCTACTACATGCACAGTCTGATTCTACCTATAGTCTCAAGAGGGTGTCACAGACATCAGAGAGCTAGAAATTGAACTCAGAAATTCTTATTCTTAAAGCCCTAGACTTCACACTTCTTCTAAGAAAAATTTCTTCTAAGACAAACTTCTAAGTTCGGTTAGTTTTGTTTCCCTGACCATATTATGTAAAACATTCTAAGTAGGTTTTTAAAAAGCAAAGAGTTTATGTGTAACTGAAGAAAGAAACTAAAGAAACCATTTTTGATTTAGAGGTAGAGATAAAGTTTCAACATAGACGCTTAGTATGTAGCAGGTACTACATCAGTGAAGGTGCTGCTTTTCCAGGCTCTGACTTCTCTACAAGTTGTGATTAATCAAAGGAATGTCCCTCCACTGAGCAGTGTTAATTAGTTGGACACTTGACACAGAGACCTCCCAGCCCAGGAACTGCCCACCCTCACCCCACTGTGCCTGACTCAGGCCTGCCTGCAGTTGCAGGGAATGAGTTCTCTTGCACGGAGAATGATCCCCACTGATCCAAATAAGGCACCCTGATCGAGCAGTGCTTCCAACAAAGGAGCCAGGATGCTGGACCCTGTGATACGAGAAGCCAGCAGTCGTAATCCTGGGAGCATTCCCCACAATACTCCCCATTTAACACTTTCCCAGGTGTGTACATTCTGCTTCCCATTCTTGAAAAGTCCAAGGCAAGAAATTACATTCTCTGACGGTGATGTCCCCAGAAAATGACCACCTAGAGAAGCAATCCACTTCCACCAGCTCCCTCTGGGCCCTTCTGCTGTAACAGGCACTATGGTGGGTCCCCAGAAGGACTCAGGGATAATGTCACCCAGTCCCTTCCTCCAGGAAGCATGTGGTCTGGCGAAGTCAGACAAGCGACCAAGAGGAGGGAAAAATATCACTGCAATTCACAGCATAAATTAACAATAGCCACTTCTGCTAATTTGTACTGGGATTATCTCATTCCTAAACTGCTCCCTTGCCCTCACTGAGATAGGGAGGGGAGGCATGAACCCAAACTCCAAAGTCCCTGCCAGTGTTTTACTTCTGCTAAACGATAGGGCTCGCATAAATAGCTCATTGTTTAGCAAAGCATGTTTGAGTCTTTGGACGTTCTGACCCTGGGGATGGGAGTTGGGGGCAGTAAGAGGACTGAGTAGAGAGGAGCCTGGAAAAGATGAAAAGCATGAGGGGAATGTGGCAGAGCCACCTGGGCCAATAAATGGCTTCAAAGGTTCTCTTCCCCATCTGTAGTAATACAGAACCAAGACAGACCGAAAGGATGGTGAGATGCTCCAGGAACTGAGAGTGTTAAACAGAAACAGAACCTTGGAGACAGAAGGGACTAAGAAAACCACATTCACTGTCTCGCTTTCTCTCTGTCTCTTTCTCTGTGTCTGTCTGTCTGTCTGTCTCTCTCTCACACACACACACTCAAAGTCATCAGAGAGAGAGGGTTTGGGGTTCCCACTGTCCATGAATGGGGTTCGAGCCAACTTAACTTGAATGTCCAGCCTCAACTGGCATCTTGGTTATGTATAAAACCAACTAAAATGCAGCCCAGGATGAAAGGTGCGCTAAAGAAAAGGCAGAGGGCTTCCCTGGTGGCGCAGTGGTTGAGAGTCCGCCTGTCGATGCAGGGGATGTGGGTTCGTGCCCCGGTCCGGGAAGATCCCACATGCCGCGGAGCGGCTGGGCCGTGAGCCGTGGCCGCTGAGCCTGCGCGTCCGGAGCCTGTGTTCCGCAACGGGAGAGGCCACAACAGCGAGAGGCCGGCGTACAGTGGGATGTATAGATGCGGTAGTTAATGGGGCCTTTAACCTCGAACGCTATTGACCAGCTTTTGGCAGTTCTCTTCCGTCAGAAAAATGGGAGGGATTCATCAAGTGAAGTGTCGTGGTTAAGAACTCAGGCCCCCAAATCAAAGTCCCAGCTTCAAATCCTGTGCCCTGGGGAAAAGTAATTGGATTTTCTATTAATAAATCTTGGTCTCCCTCCGCTATAAGGCGTGGGTGACTGTGGTTCTCAACAGTAAATGAGACGCTGTCGTGTGTTTCACACAGGGTGTCTCACAGAGTAAGGATTCCCTAAGGGTTGGTTCTTCTAAAGCGCCAGCTGGCCTCCCTAGGTTTAGGCTGAAGAATCATTAACCACACTGAAATCAGTCACTTCCTGCTGCTCACCTTGAAGGCAGGTACACAGAGCTGTCCTTGTGAGAAGTAGCTCCTTCACAAATTAGAGCCTGCGGGTCCAGTGTCTGTCCTTGGGCACTTCTATCTGGCCCTGTTGCTGTAAACCACTATTTGCTTTTTCTGTCCAAGGTGTTTCGAGACATATGACGTACCTCTCCCAAGCAGTAGTTACATGGGGTTTTCCTGAAGGGTGGCTGTCTATCTCCTTCAGGAGCCTTCAAAGGCAGCCGAATTAAGTGCATGTCAAACACATTGCCTCACATGTTCAGCCAGACCACCCCAAATAAACTGGTCAAGATGCACACAGGTATTTTAAACTTACACAGTAACGCTTCCACAGAAGGAAATTCAATTCTATTTTTATAGATTATTACTAGTATTATCACTATTGTTGTCACCAAAATCACCATCCAATATACATCAGTTTCCTGAGGCTGCCCAACAAAGTACTAAAACTGGGTGACTTAAAACAACAGAAATTTATTCTCACAGAGTTCTGAAAGCTAGCAGTCTGAAATCAAGTTGTTGGCAGGGTTGGTTCTTTTCTGGAGGCTCCAGGAAAAGAACCTGTCCCAGGAGTCTCTCCTAGATTCCGGTGGTTGCCAGCAATCTTTGGTGTTCCTTAGCCTTTGGGTGTATCAATCCAATCTCTGCCTCTGTCTTCACATGGTACCCTTCTCCCTGTGTCTCTCTGTCTTAATTTCCCTCTTCTTATAGGACACCAATCACTGGAGTAGGGCCCATCCTAACTCAGTATGACCTCATCTTAATGAGATTACACCTGCAAAGACCCTATTTCCAAATAAGGTCAAGTCACAGGTTCTAGGTAGACATGAACTTTGGTGGAGAGATAATATTCAACCCAAAACACAAGGTGATGACTATTTCGGAAGTTCCAAATTTGTGGCGAACATTGGAGATAGTAGTGATGGAAAGCTACAAGTCTTTTTGAGATTTTATGACCCATGACATAAAAGGGTCTGTCTGACCCTTTGTTAGTTATACAGATGAAGAAACTGAGGTCTCAAAGTCGCACTGTGAATGAACAGCATAACCGGGTCTAGGGCCCAAGTTTTTGATCTCTAGTTCAATGCATTATCCTGTACTTCGGCTGCATCTCATGATATTAGGATACACATTTTAATTTATGTTTCAGTATGTGAATTCTGTCTTCCGAATCAAGTTAGACACTCTTTCTTATAGACTCTTTCTTTTTATAGGAATAAAACAATGTGTAGCTCATAGGCCTGGTCTGAAAATTAAACGAGAAACTACCCATAAAGCACAGCTGGAAACATAGTAAGTGTTAGATTAATGGTAACCAGTATGATAACTGTGCCTTTTCTATCTTTGGTTTCCTCCAAACTGAAACACACAGCAGGATACACAGTCAATGATCAATAAAACTGTGGAGTATGATAACTTGAATTACATTACTCTTCTCTTTAATGCTGCCATTACCAGTGATGTCATCCACTGCTATCATGATATTTGAGGTTGGGCTCTGTTCAATTCACTAGCCATTTATTGAGCTGTTCCTATGCATCAGGCACTTACCTAGGCATTGACAAATGATACAAAGGACTACAAATAGAAAAAGATACAGTCCCTGCCATCAAAGAACTCAGAATCTTCTGGTGTATTCATAGTGAGCTGCCATTCAATCACAGCATGGTGGATGCTACAGAAGAACGCAAAGTATGGTGTTTTGACAGAGCAGACAATATGATAGATTCTTCCTGGGAAACAGAGAAGAGTTTTTATAGAAATGCTCTTAGAATGGAACCCCCAAGAGAAGTAGGAATTTGCTGAATGGAAATAGCATCCCAGGCAGAGAAAATGGCAAAAGCATAGGCATTCTGATGTGAAAGTCCATGGTGGATTTGAGTTGTAGTAGATACTCTAATAAAAACTGACAAGTGGTATGTGTTGGAAGGAGATGAAGACCCAGCAGTGGGAGATAGAAAGACTAAGCTGAGACCCCTGTGAAGACCCTGCAGTAGCAGGACAGAGATGACAGACAGACCTTCAATGTCTGACTCCACCTTGATTTCACTGCCAGCCCCACCACTTGCCAGAAGGGTTCTTCAAGCAGGTGAATGCACCTCTTTAAGTCTCCATTCCCATCTATAAAGTGGGGGCAAAAATGTCTTCCACACATGAAGATTAAATAAGATAACGAAAATAAAGCTTTAAGCCCAATGCAATAAACAATGACTACTGCTATTTTTTAAAATGAACTTTTCATTTTTTGAGCAAACATTGATTCTCTGAAGGAAGAAGTCATTGGAGGGTTCAAACAAGAAATTAACAAGGCAGGCCCAGAGACCGAAGAGCACCACTAAAGGCAGCCAGAGGCTGAGAGGAGAGGCAGATGGTGCCAGGCTAAACCAGGACACTGGCAAGGAGTATGGGGTAGCTGGGATGGATAGAACGGGTAGCAACAGAATAGAACCGACGGGACTCAATGCCTGATTGGATAAGAAGTACAAACCTAGGGTGGGCTCAAATTTCTGAATTTGGAGACTAAGTGTCATTAATGAGGGCCCAAATCTCAAGAGGAAGAGAAAGTTCTGGAAGGGAAAGTGATGAGTTCAGTTCTGAGCATCTTGATATTAAAGGATCTGTGGACAGCTGGATAAAGATTCTCAGCGTGACGCTGGCTCTAGAGCTGGAGGCACCAGTGTCCTCGTCACATGGGTGGTAGCTCTTGCCTTGGCCCAGGCAAGAGCACACCTGTCATGAGTGTGCAGAGATAGGAGAAGCAGATGGAAGATTCAACCTGGGGAACCTGACACGGAGGCGATAAGACAGAGGAAATCCAGCACAGGAAAGTACAGTGGCAAAGTCACCTGTTGACTCTCCCACTCAGGGTCACTGTATTTTAGAGCTGAAAGGACCCGTAGACATCCTGTAACTCAACCCCTTCATGAACACATAAGGGAAGAGATAGGAAACGTGACTCACCCAAGGTAACACAGCACAACAGTACTCCTGGCAGGACTAGAATAGAAGTCACCTGACTTCAGCCCAGGGTTCCCTCCACCACCCTGGCTGCAGTCTTTGCCTAGACACTGCCAGCATGCAGTTCTCTCCCCTTTAGGTAGATGCTTAGGGTGCTGACATTTTTCCGTGCTCTGAAGCAGGCTTATTTCTCTCAGTCTGGAAGAAGGACAGGGTGACAGCTTCCAGTCAGCTAATGAACCAGTAGCAGTTGTCTGCCACGACTTCTTAATTTCCCCCAAATGTGAGTTCTCCACACATAGCCACAGCTTCAGGCAAAACACATTGCAGTCCCAGCGAGATGCCCGGAAACCAGGGGGAGACTGATGGGGGCTCCTGGTGTGCAATCTGTGACTCTGTCCTCGAGTTGAATCTGGAGGTTATGATTAGAAACCAGAATAAACAGGCTAATCAGTATTTCCTTCAGATGCATGTGGAGTCAAGACTGTCAAAGAGACCTGGCCCTCTCAAGACTTCTGAGGGCTCTGAGCGGCAACAAAGGAGCAGTGGACACCCAGGAGAATTCACAGGGACCTCCCTACCCTGGTCTGTGTATCCTCAACACCAAGGTTGGCAGGGCAAGGGAAATACATATTGGCACCTAACTGCCAATGCAAGAGATTGTTCTATACTAAGCAAACAGTAAGGGATAAAGCTGTGATTAGACAAAACTCTACCCAAAGGGCATATTACAAGTGTTAAGGGAATGCTTGGATGAATCCAGTACCTTTAGTCCCAATCTATCTCCTGACTCACATATCCAGTGGTGTATAGGATATCTCCATTAAAATATACAAAAGGCATCTCTCAGAAGTGCACTTGGGGGCTTCCCTGGTGGCGCAGTGGTTAAGAATCCGCCTGCCAGTGCAGGGGACACAGGTTCGAGCCCTGGCCCGGGAAGATCCCACATGCCGCGGAGCAACGAAGCCCGTGCGCCACAACTACTGAGCCTGAGCTCTAGAGCCCGCGAGCCACAACTACTGAGCCCACATGCCACAACTACTGAAGCCTACGCGCCTAGAGCCCGTGCTCCACAGCAAGAGAAGCCACGACAATGAGAAGCCCGCGCACCGCAACAAAGAGTAGCCCCTGCTCTCCGCAACTAGAGAAAGCCCGCACACAGCAACGAAGACCCAAAGCAGCCAATACATAAATAAATATATAAAATTTATTTTTAAAAGTGCACTTGTGATTCCTGCTCCTCGACCACAAACCTGCGGTACCCATGGTTTCCCATGTGTACCCAAATGGGTACACATGGTACACATGGGAGACCATGGATCCCTGTGTTTCTCTCCCTCCCCACAGCCTCCACCAGCAAATCCTGTTGGTTCTCCCTTCAGTCTGTACCCTGAATCAGACCGTCTCTCCCGTCCTCCATCACTGCTGGCCTACATGGAGCCGCCGTCAGCTCCTCCCGCCCCGGGCCAAGAGCCCCCTCGCTTGTCTGCCTGGTCCTGCTCTCCCCTCATCCCATGGTCTGCTCTCCGTCTGGCAGCCAGAGTGGGCCTTCTGAAACATAATCAGAGAGACACTCCCCGCTCTCCATCTTCCACAGGTTCTGCACTGCTCTTCCCTCTGCACAGTCTTTAGATACTCAGATGACTCATTCCATCCATTCTTTCGGGTCTCTGCTCTTGGCAACTCCTCAAAGAGGCCTTCCCTGACACCCTGTCTAAAATAACCCCCCAGACACTCTCCCTCCTCTACTCCCACTTGATTTTTTTCCTGAGCATTTATCTCTACCAGATATTACATATTTATCTGTTTGTCATCCCCACGGGAATGTAAACTCACCGAGGGCAGGGAGTTTTTCTATCTGTGCACAATTCTATCTCCAGCACCTAAATAATACTTGTCCCATAGTGAGTGCTCAATAAACATCTGTGCGAGGAAGGGAGGGAGGAAGGTAAAAAATATGTTGTAGATTAGGTCATTTAACCCTCAGAAACGAAGAAGGCTGGGCAAGTTCTGTTCCTACTGTGCATTCCCCCCAGAACGTAGCAGAATTAGACAAGGCACACATAGTAGGGACTTTATAACTAAAGGTTGATTGATCAACATGTAATCACTAGTTTTCACTCTGCCAAACATCTTTGATCTTTAGAAAATTGTACAGAGCCAGATCAAATTTGTATTATTTAAGAGAATTACTACTGGTGCCCCCTTTTCAGCAATATTATGTTGACTGCTCATCACTATCTCTTAATTACTTGACTATAAAAGTTCAGAATTTTAAAAGTACTTCCACATAGATATCATGTGATATTCAAAACAGCCCTGGGAGGGGGAAAAGGGTGAACCATGTTCTTCTCATTTTTCAGTTGGGATCACTAAAGTTCAGAGAGGTTAACTGCTTGGTGAAAAGTCTCACAGCAAGTCATTTATAAAACCTGAATTGGTGTCCCAGGGTCCTTCCCCCAGCATCAGGCTTCCATCGTGCCAGAAATAACTGGGTTATTGCATCAGAAAGCAACATGAGCTCCCCTACAATGTTTTATCTACTGTTTCCAAATGCCTTACTGGGATGTTTTACTAGGGAAGGAGATTTCAATTAACTTGACCTGTGATTGCTGGGTGTTAGGGAACAGCCATCTCTAACAATGATATGACCAGAAGGTAGACACCTGTGTGTCCCTTTACAAGGACTGACGTTTTTTAAACCAATACAGGAGTCATTGCCAAGGACAATTTACTTTCTGTTAGCAAAATGGAACTTAAAATTATTCAAAAGTGCTATTAATCATAGGATGGAGAGGTCCCCCCACTCCCCCTACCAGAAATGAGAGAACACTGCTCCTTGGAATTAATGATGTGCACTTCCAATGGCACCCCTGGGCCAAAAGACAATGAGAAGAAATTAATTAAAATAATGAAATGCCCTGTAATTAATGGGACTGTTGTTATTTCTATGGGAGACATCACCCCTCTTCTGAATATCCAAAGATTATTTAGAAATAGCATTTATGCTTCGACATGGAACAATGCATTTTAGGACTTTAATTTTCAGGAAGATGATCTCCCATCATGCTCAGACTTAGACTGCATTTTTTTTTTTTTTTTTTTTTGCTAAAACAGAATACAGATTTTTAAAAAATAACCACATGAATATACCATTGCTTTTAGAAATGTATTTTTCTTATGTGGAATAGATCTTGCGCTGTGCCCTCAATCTCTTTTTTGCTCTCAGATGAATTAAATTCCTGCTGTCTTAGTGTCAGAAATTTTGAGCTGACAGAGCCCTTGGAGACCATCTAGTTGAAACTGCTTAGTTTCCAGATGTGAAAGCAGAGGTTCAGATGGGTTAAGGGTTGCCTTAGTTTTCTCTTTTGTCAAAGGTAGACTCCCCTCTCCTCCCCCTTTTCCACTTCTCACTATGAGGCAGGGCTCCTCTAACATCAAAGGAAAGGAGGGAGGCAGAAGGTAGGGCTTAGATCCCTAAAGCGACAATCTTCTTTAAAAATTTTTATTGAAGTATAGTTGATTTTAAATGTTGTGTTAATATCTGCTATATAGCAAAGTGATTTAGTTATACATATATATATACATTCTTCTCCATGTTCTTTTCCACTATGGTTTGTCATAGGATATTGAATATAGTTCCCTGTGCTATACAGTAGGACCTTGTTGTTATCCATTCTATATATACCAGATTGCCTCTGCCAACCCCAAACTCCCAATCCTTCCCTCTCCCATCCACCTCCCCCTTGGCAACCACAAGTCTGATCTCTATGTCTGTGAGTCTGTTTCTATTTCATAGATATGTTCATTTGTGTCATATTTTAGATTCCACATATAAGTGATATCATATGGTATTTGTCTTTCTCTTTCTGACTTACTTCACTTAGTATGATAATCTCTAGGTCCATCCATGTTGCTGCAAATGGCATTATTTCATTCTTTTTATGGCTGAGTAATATTCCATTATATATATATATCACATCTTCTTTATCCATTCATCTGTCAATGGACATTTAGGTTGTTTCCATGTCTTGGCTATTGTAAATAGTGCTGCTGTGAACAAAGGGGTGCATGTATCTTTTCAAATTACAGTTTTGTCTGGATCTATGCCTACAAGTGGGATTGCTGGATCATATGGCAACTCTAATTTTAGTTTTTTTGAGGGACCTCCATACTGTTCTCCACAGTGGCTGTACCAATTTACATTCTCACTAACAGTGTAGGAGGGTTCCCTTTTCTCCACACCCTCTCCAGCATTTGATATTTGTAGACTTTTTAATGTTGGCCATTCTGACTGGTGTGAGGTGATAACCTCATTGTAGTTTTAATTTTCATTTCTCTAATAATTAGTGATGATGAGCATCTTTTCATGTGCCTATTGGCCATCTGCATGTCTTCTTTGGAGAAATGTCTATTTGAGTCTTTTGCCCATTTTTCAATTATGTTGTTTGTTTTTTTTGCTATTGAATTCTATGAGCTGTTTGTCTATTTTGGAAATTGAGCCCTTGTTGGTCGCATGATTCGCAAATATTTTCTCCCAGTCTGTAGGTTGTCTTTTCGTTTTATTTGTGGTTTTCTTTGTGGTGCAAAAGCTTATAAATTTGATTAGGTCCCATTTGTTTATTTTTGCTTTTATTTCTATTGCCTTGGGAGACTGACCTAAGAAAACATTGGTATAATTTATGTCAGAGAATATTTTGTGTATGTTCTCTTCTAGGAGTTTTAGGGTGTCATGTCTCCTAAAGCAACAGTCTTGAGTGCCAATGATCAATATTCACACACACAAAATGACCTTCTCTTCATTGCCCTGGCATCTCACGGCACCTACACAAAGATGAGAGCAGGAAGACAGAAAGACAGAGATGGGCTTTTATCCCAAGGAGGGGGAATGTTAAAGTATTGATACAATCAAAAATTTTTTAATTAGAAAAAAAAACCTTGGGGCAAGAATCAATAAAAGGAAAGAGTGATAACAAACAATTACATAGTACTTCCTATGCACCAGGCACTGTTCCAAGAACCTAAGAACTTTACATATGTTACTGAACTAACAGCCCCTAAGGCAAGTCTTATTATTATCTCCATCTTACAGATGAGAAAACTGAGGCTCAGAGAGGTAAAAATCCCTTGCCCAAGAACACTAAGCTAGGGAGTCACAAGGATGGGATTTGAACACACAGCTTTGAACCAGAGGTGATATTCTTAACCACAGATCCTACTGTCATCTCTGGTTGGCAGGTCATAGTTTAGTCCATCCCATCCCTGGAAGCTGGTGATGTCTTTAGGAGAAGGAGCACACTCAGGGTTGGGGAAATGCTAAATACCCCTGAATGTCTTGTCTTTGGATTTCCTAAGGTTTGGACCCTATATACCCAGTGCTTTTTCTGAACAGCACACTTGCAGTTGGCAACTTCTCCAGTTGCCTTTGGGAGCCTCAGAGGAGAACATGGGGTAGAGTAAAGATATCTAGGAAAAGGAGGAAATGATCCTACTAAGCTTCTAGTATGTTCCAGACTATCCTCATGACACCCTCAACCAGCAGATGAGGACCGTGAAGTTTCCTCAGAGAAATAACCTGCCTCACAGAGCTAGCAAGTAGCTGGCCACCATTTGTTCCTGGGTCTTCCTGGCGCCTCAGTCCTTGCTGTTAACTGCTATGCTGTATTGCCTCTCAGATCTTGTTTTTATGCTGAGTTTGTCAGTTGTGTGTTGAGTGTATAAGGCACTATGCAGGGCACAGAAGCAGAATAAAGCTTGAAGAAGCCATACCAGGCTGGGCACAGGTCAGCTGGGATCCTGGAAAGAAACTTGCTTGGCTTGGGCTGCGCATGAGGCCAGCCGTTTCTTGGGATTATTTCTGCTGCCTCAAGTTCCTCTATGTAACCCTGTGCAAAGTTATAATTGTCAAGCTAAGCCTTGTGTGAGGCCTACACTCCTCAAGGAGTAAACCTTTCTTCTTACACAGTCTCCCCACTCCCCCCGCCCCACCACAGGGAAAATTACAATCATTAATCTCAAATGAAGAGAAATATCAGACTTTGATTTCCTAACCATGGGTCCCCATTATTCATACTTTAAATATTTGGTAGAGCGAAGATGAAAAGTGTGGAAACAAACTCCCAGGAAAGGGAAGGGCCAGGACCAATGGATCCTGTTTTCTCCTGGCTAGGAGATCCCTCTTGAAATATTTACCCACCTTTTGCTTTGCAGATTCAAAATATAATGCATACTTGACTCTACCACTTCCCCAAAAGAGAGCTGATTCCTTGCCTTAGACCTTTATGGTGGGTGCCTTTGCCCACACATCTTTCCACCAGAACTGTATTTTCCCACTTTTTCCTCCTAGTAAACTACCACGGGTCTTTCAAATCCACTTCTTGAAACCTCCAGCCAGAAAAACATACCAAATGTCCATCCTTGGGAATGCTACATGACTCTTCTGGAATCCTGGCTTACATGTGTTCTCTCCTGCTGTCCAGGACCTCCTTGAGAGTAAGAACCAACTGGCTCTTCCCCATCTGTGCTGGAGGGCTCTGTCACAGCCACTCAGTCCTAGATGGCACAGTTGGTACTCTCATGCTCAAAGGCACTTAAGGTACAACTATCAGGATGAAAAAAGAAAAATTAAAGGACAACAGAATGAAATCAAAGAGATTCCCTTTGGGTTGATTTCAGGTCAAAGATCTAACTCTACCTGGTTAGTCACAGCATCTTACATTCTTGGTTGAGGGACTTCAGAGAAACGTGATACAACAGAATCATTTACAGTTATTTCACCAGACTCTGCACAAAGCAAAGAGAGTGAGAGTCATCCAAGTTGACCTGCAACAGACCTGGCAATGGCAGTAAGCTCCTAAATGGCCCAAGGCATTCCAGGACAGCCAGGGTAACCGTGCTTCTCAAATCAGGGGCACGTGCTCAGGGGACATCCAATCAACCTTTCTCTGTGCTTCAATTTCCTCCTTCATAAAATGGGAATGGCAATCACACGCACATGCATACACATGTGCGCGTGAGCACGCACACACGCACACACCAAAAGAGTTGATGTAAGCTTTAACACAATAATATATAGAAAAGACACTTCCGTGACTGGTAAAAATGAGGCTCCAAGAGGCTCAAACTAGTATTTACCAAGCATCCCCTGTAACTCAGTCACTGCCTACGTGTTTATACTTGCAACGCCTCATTCAATTTCCCAACAGATCTATGAGGTCAATTTCTTTTTCTTCCCATCTTCCAGAAGTGGGAACTGAAGCTCACTTTTAAGGCTATGAAGTCAGGATTTTTCATCTGGATTTTCTGTCTCCATGGAAATTATTCCCTGACAGTACAGTACTTCCAATAGGAGTATTTCCATGTCAGAGGAATGTTTTCTGGAAGTCTGGAGGGGCAGGTGTATACCTGACTAAGCCCCTATGAGCCAAGAAACTGCAGTCCAGAGGGAGAACTTGACATATAGCCTTGAGAGGTGGTAGAGGGTGAAGGTCAAGTGTGCATCTTCTGGACTCCCTTCTAACTCTTACCAACTGGGGAGCTACTCAACAAGGGATTTAGCCAGTCCAAACTCTCCTCATCTGTAAAAGATGATAAGAGTATCCACCTCCAAGGATTTGGGGGAGAATTAAATGAGTCGATCCGTTCAGTTTAGCACTTGACACATAGTGAATGCTAATGTCAGCTATCATTAACAATGGTAACTATCATTTGCAGAGAATACAAGACAGTCCATGACAAAGGAATTGAGAGCTACAGTGTGAAATGGGAGACAAAAGAACGGGCAGCTATCACAAGCCTGGACATATATATGGTTTGAAGGGGAAAGGGGCAAACATTGAATGAGCCCCCAATACAAGTCAACAGCCTAGATTAGTCAGGATCCACTTCACTTGGTGTTATGCTCTGCTTGACTTATGGTGTTTGGTTTGTCACGGGTCATCTGAAATATTTTACTGAATCAGAGTTGCTGATGGTGGCAGGGGCATGATTGGAGAGTTAGATGGAGGTGCCAAAGAGGAGCAGTAATAGAAAAACTTAACACTAGGATATACTTACAAGTTTACATCACACATTTATAGCCAATAGGTCATTTGAACCACAAAGCAATGCATGGAGCTAGGTGAGATAAGTAACTTCATACACAGTTTACAGATGGGGGGAGCCAGTACTCCGAGGAATGAGGAAAGTAGGAAAGGAAATTGGCAATTATTGAGCAACTACTAGGTAGCGTAATTTAACAGATCGTATGTAAGTGGGTGCCTGCACTAGGCCCTAGTGTTTTAGAGCTAACTAAGCTACTTTTCCTACCCTCAAGGAACACATTCACAGTCTGATAGGGGAGCACCTGACTGAAGATCATCTCAATATAAATAGTAAGTACTTTGATAAAGGGATGCATAACACAAATCAAATCAAAGAAATCAAGGCTTCCATAAAAAGAAACGAAATTGAGTTATTTGTATTGAGGTGGATGGACCTGGAGTCTGTCATACAGAGCGAAGTAAGTCAGAAGGAGAAAAACAAATACCGTATGCTAACACATATATATGGAATCCAAAAAACAAACAAACAAAAATGGACATAAAGAACCTAGAGGCAGGACAGGAATAAAGACGCAGACGTACTAGAGAATGGACTTGAGGACACGGGGAGGGGGAAGGGTAAGCTGTGAGGAAGTGAGAGGGTGGCATGGACATATATACACTACCAAATGTAAAACAGATAGCTAGTGGGAAGCAGCTGCATAGCACAGGGAGATCAGCTTGGTGCTCTGTGACCACCTAGAGGGGTGGGACAGGGAGGGTGGGAGAGAGGGAGATGCAAGAGGGAAGAGATATGGGAACATATGTATATGTATAACTGGTTCACTTTGTTATAAAGCAGATACTAACATACCACTGTAGAGCAATTATGCTCCAGTAAAGATGTTAAAAAAAAAAAAAAAAGAAATCAAGGCTTCACAGAAAAGGTGAGAGATACATTATGACAAAACTTGAGTAAGAGTTAGCCAGGTGAAGAAAAAGGGGGGAGGAGGTTTTCCAGGCAAAGGCAACAGCATAAAGAAAGGGGAGGAGGGCGGGTACCACACAGAGAAGATGACAGGAGCCAGCTCTGGGTCCTTGGAGTGTAGGGTGAGGGGCAGGGCAGGGAGAGGTGGTCCATGCTGGGGAATGATGGAGGGATTCAGATTCAGGTCACCCGAGGCCCTGCAGGTCATCTTCAAGAGGTGAGATGTTTTCTAGCAGGTGATGGGGCACTTCTGGGGAGATTAAGCAGAGCAATAGCAGCTTGATTTGTGGTTTTGAAAGGTCACTTTGACAGCTATGGGGAGGATGGAAAAGGAGCAAATAAGGCCTTTAAGGCTGAGGCAGTGAAATCTGTATGGAGGCTGTTTGTTGCAGGGGTCCAGGGGAGAGGGGATAAAAGCCTGAGAGTGGGCAGTGGTAGTAGAGATGGAGAGAAAGGGAGAAATTCAAGGAGGTGTGGTCAGTAGGCCTTGAGGACTGCCTGGACATGGGGAGAGGGGCATGGCCCCTCATTCGTCTCAAACTTCTGTGACTTCCTGATAGTGTAACCTTGAAAAGGAGCAATTAGAAGGCTGATTGAAAAGATAATGGGTGCAGATTGCACACACCAAATCTCTAAGGACTCAGAAGGAGACAGAGGTGCAAGATGCTGTATGCTGCATATTTTTCAGATTTCGGCATTTAAAAGACTGTCGTTGGATGCTTTAGAGCTCCCTGTAAAAATATACACTCAGATAGAAATGTCCAGGCGCCATAAATTCCTAGTCAATTTCTTCAGACTTGGGACACATTTTTTAAAATATGGGGGGGGGAATAACAGGTGATGGGAGAACGACATTTTGTGCCAGTCATTTTATAAACAACCTGACTTTGCTGTTGGGAAAATAGACCTTGAAAAAGGGCAATTCATCAATACAGCAGAGGTCAGACTCCAGTAAATAAAAGAAAATTGCTATAATTGCTGATAAAATGCAGCTTTTGTCATTTCATTTATGCATTTCAATTGCAATTAGATTAACAAGGATTTCAATGGGGGAAATTTCCATTGCAAACTACTTTTCAGATTGAACCAGCAAGGAGTTTCAGAAATAGCTCAGAATCTACAATCATGGGCTCAGAGGGATAGCCAGGGCCAGGTCTTCTATCTCCATAATCCTGGAGTCCTATCTCAAGTGAAGTGGCTGTATTTGCAGCCCTGATTGGGGAAGGAGGGGCGGGGAACAGTCCAACTGGGGTATAAACATAAGAGGGTACACAGTCTGTAGAGAATTTAAAAACAGTGATGGAAGCAGACGTCAAACTGCTTTTTATTATCCCCAAATTCTGGCAATTCCAAACAATGTCAGTGATGAAATATCCCTCCCAGGGGCTCTCTGCTCCCATCATATTCTTTGGTAAGCCATTGCCTAAGTCAATGAATTTTTAGGCCAACTACAGGGCTCCAGCATGTGATGGAGGACACCATTCACTCATTTACTCACTCATGAATTCAGCGAGCATGTATGCAACCTACCTAACCTTGATCATTATCCTATGAGGGAGATATTATGGTTCTAATTTTACAGTGAGAATCCTGAGGCTCAGAGAAGTGAAGAAACTTGCCCAAAGAAATATAAATCCTGGGTAAAAAATTGGAATTGGAATCTAAGACTATCCCAATTCCCAAGCCTGTGGTTTCTCCACCTTGGCAGTACTTAGACAGTAGGTGACCCAAGGGACCACTGGTATTTTCCTAGAGGCAGATCCCTGACTGGATCCCCCTCAGGTTTCCTTCAAGAGAAGTTAGGCTTGGAGTAGGTGGAAAAGAGGGGGTTTGTGTAAGATCCTAATATAAGTGACTGTTTTTTGAACCTGACAGCAATCCCCTCAAATTTAAATTTCCATCTCAACACTTACTACGGAAATGAGATATTTTTATGCCAGTGGGAAGAAAGAAGGAAAAGAAAGAGAGGAAGAATAAGAAAGTCATTTTCTAAACGTTTTGAAATATACAGACCTGACTCATTTTTTTAAAAATGCTACAAGTCAGACAAGGATAAGAGTCAGAGAGAAAAGAGCTGTTCTTGGGAATATGATAAATTCAACTCTGCAATGTTCCCAGAGCATAGACTTTGTGCCTAAGATGCCAAAGGGCTGGAAACACAGTCTGGATTAAGTCTGGATCCAGCTGGCAGAACTCATGTTCCTGGGAAGTGTTTCTCCTGCCTCTTCCACTTCAAGGGATGATGTTCACATGGGTGAGCCCCTTGTCCTCCCCCAAATAACCAAAGTTTTGTATACACACCAAAAAATGATGACAAGGAAAATTATAAAAATTAACTATGAAAATCATACTTCATAATCACACAATAATGTTTCATTGTTATCAGAGCATCAGTGAGCATGACTCTTTGTTGACGAGGGCATTTATAAGTTGGTTATGTTCATTGGCTGGCTCACCGGCTGCTCACTGCCTGTAACTCTCATACTTGAGGAAGGCTGTGGATGCAATAGAGGGAGAGAGGATGGGAGAACATGAAGCTCTGGACCAAGCGCTGCGAGAGCTCAGAGCCTGATGGATTGGCTTCCAGTTGAAGAGCTAGGACAGGCTTCCCATAATGGTGACCCTGATTATGAGCCTTGATGGAATTTTGACACATGTGGCTGTGAAAAGAACAGGATTCAGGTGGAAGTATAGCTTGACTAGAGTAGCGAATTAAGTCGTAGGAGCCCCTACTCATAGGCTCTTTTTCCGTTCAGGTTCATGCAGCCAAAAAACAAAACCAAAGCTGAGATCAATGCAGTGTAAGTTTTATTCAGTGACAAAGAATGGAGAAGCGGGAACTTAGAACTTAGTTCACAGATCAACTTCTCACCCACGTGGCAGGAGGGATTTGATTTTATAGAGTTAGGGCAATGGGGAAAGGAGTGAGGCTGATGATGGGGAGGCATATGCATTAGTCTACAGGGAGGGGGCACAGCTTTCTGAGGGAATGGAATGCCACCCTCTTTTTAACCTTGTTTGGTCCACATCTTCCAGTCTTGGTGTGTCATTTAGTACGCTAATGTAGTAAAATCAACATAAGATGAGACTCAGTGTCTGTTGGAGGTCAGATTCATCGCCGTTTTGGTTCTAGCTGGCTTTACTTAGTTTTTGTTTTTCTCTTCGTATAGCTTCCTTTCTTTGCCTCCAGACCCTGTGACTTAAAGATGTATGTTAATTTCTGTTAAAGGGGAGTTGGCAGGTTTTGAGCAAGGATCTGGTGTCAGCTCTGGCAACAGAAGTACAGTATGGAGGAAAACAGACCACAGAAGGCCCAACAGCTAGACCTGCAAAACCAGATGAATTTATAATAGAATTAGGAGTGTAGTAGATAACAGCCTGGGGCCTTGAGTGCCAACACAGTGCCTAGATCATTACAGTCTCCACAGGACATAAACTTCATCCTCCTTCAGCCAGAGCAAACTGAACTTCCCCACTTGTTGAGCCATGCCCATTGTGAGGAGATTTTTCACTGAAAGGCCATATTGAAGGTGTGAAAATGGGGATTCAAAACGGTAAAGATAAAAGAACTAGGAAAGTAGTGAAGCTGTCATGAGCACTCAGGTTAATCAGATTTAGAAGGTTATGGCCCTTGAATTGCACAAGATTACCTCAAAGGTTCCCTGCAAGTACAAGCGAATCTTGTGGGGTTTTTTGCTCTTCACAGATACTGCATTTTTTACAAATTGAAGGTTTGTGGCAACCTTACGTCAAACAAGTCTATCAGCACCATTTTCCCAATAGCATTTGCTCACTTTGTGTCTCTGTGTCCCATTTGGTAATTCTCACAATATTTCAAGCTTTCCATTATTACTATTTTTGTAATGGTGATCCATGATCAGTGACTGAGTTACTACCATGACTCCCTGAAGGCTCAGATGATGGTTAGCATTTTTTAGCAATAAAGTATTTTTAATTAATTTATGTACTTTATTTAGACATAATGCTATTGCACACTCAAAAGACTATAGTTTACACCCAACTTTTATACACACTAGAAAACCAAAAAAAATTTTGTGACTCACTTTATTTTGATATTCATTTTATTGCAATGGTCTAGAACTGAACTTGCAGTATCTCCAAGGTCTGCCTGTAGTCAACTCTCTGGGGCCTGACAGTCACTTTCACTGGCAAAAGTGAGAATCTGGCATCTAAGGCTGAATCTAATCCTCCCTGACCAGAATCTCAAGCACTTATGCAACTGATATCAAGGTATCCCATGGTGACATCTTCAAGCCCTCTACTCCCTGCTGTCAAGGACAGTCATATGTTTTTGACCTAAGAGACTTAAATGATGATAGTATTACATAGTTTATAAGGGCATCCTTAGGTTTATATAATATATGAATACCCTTACTACTGTTTTTTACATGTAGTAGGTACTCAATAAAGAGTTGTAATTATTCATTCATTTAGCAAATAAAATCATGAAAGAGATACTACCTAAGTAGTGACAGCAGCAAAAATGGTAGAATGGAGAATTCCAAGAGCCCATCCCTCTACAAAAGCAGTGAATACCTTGGCAAAATCTGTAAGAATCAACTTTATCAGAACTCAGGAAACTAATCAAAAGTTTACAGGAGCTATGCAAATGCTGAATGAAGAAATAACAGTTACGCCACTCTCACTTTCTGAGTCAGTCCAAATTCTCTCTATGGAGTGTGTATCTCCCTGAATAAATCTGTTTTCACTCAAGAAAGAACAAAAGAATGAATGAAAGGAAGAAAGGGAGGAAGGGAGGAAGAGAGAAAGGGAGAAAGGGAGAAAAAGAGAAAGAGAGAAAGAGAGAGAGAGAGAGAGAAAGAAAGAAAGGAAGAAAGGAAGAACAAACAGCTAAACCTTGACATTTAAGGCAGTCTCTGTTGAATCACTAGCTGACCACTAAGTTATCAGAACAGAATTCAGTGGCCGCACAAGACAGATTTTAGAAAATTGGCTCCCAGTCACCAAACAAACAACAACTTAAAAAAGATAAGAGATAACAAATGCCAACAAGGGTATGGAGAAAAGGGAACCCTTATGCACTTTTGGTGGGAATCTAAATTGGTGTAGCCACTATGGAGAACAGTACAGAGGGTCCTCAAAAATTAAAAATGGAACTACCATATGATCTGGCAATCCTACTTCTGGATATCCAAAAGAAATGAAATCACTCTCATGAAGAGTTATCTGTACTCTCATGTTCATTACAGCATTATTCACAATAGCCAAAACATGGAAACAACCTAAATGTCCATCAATTGATGAATGGATAAAGAAAATGTGGTGTATATGCATAAAATGGAATAGTATTCAGACATAAAAAGGAAGGAAATCCTGTGATTTGCAACAATATGGGTAGAGCTTGAGGGCATTATGCTTGGTGAAATAAGTCAGACATAGAAGGACAAATACTATATGATCTCACTTATATGTGGAATCTAAGAACCTCAAATTCAGAAAGAGAGTAGATTGATGGTTACCCAGGACTGGGGGCTGGGGAATATGGAGAGATGTTGGTCAAAAGGTACTAGCTTCCAGTTATAAGATAGATAAGTTCCAGGGATCTAGTGTACAGCATGGTGACTATAATTAATAATACTGTATTGTATACTTGGAAGTTGGTATGAGAATAAATCTTAAACGTTCTCACCATAACAACAGCAACAACAATGAAAAGTTTATTTTGTGAGATGAAGGATGTGTTAACTAACCTTACTGTGGTAAACATTTTTCAATATATACATGTATCAAATCACCACTATGGCCTTAAACTTATACAAAGTTATATGCCAATTATATCTCAATAAAACTGGAGGAAAAAAATAAAAGAAAAATATTCAGCATCATTAGTTACTAGGGAAACGCAAGTCAAAACCACAATGAAATGACACACCCACTGGATGGTTATAATTTTTTTTAATGGAAAATAACAAGTATTGAGGAGGATGTGATTAAATTTGGAGCCTCCTACATTGCTGCTGGACATGTAAAAATGGTACAGACACTGTGGAAAATAGTTTGATGGTTCCTTTAAAAGTTTAACATAGAATTAGCATGTGAGCCAGCAATTCACTTCCTAGGTATTTACCCAAGAGAATTGAAAACAGGTGTTCAAGAAAAAACATCCCTATAAATGTTCATAGCAGCATTATTCATAATAGCCAAAAAGTGGAAACAACCCAAAGAATCATCAACTGATGAATGGATAAACAAATGTGGTATATCCATAAAATGAAATAGTATTCAGCCATAAAAAAGGAATGAAGCCCTGAGACATGCTGTAATATGGATAAGCCTCAAAAACATTATGCTAAGTGAAAAAAGCCAGACACAAAAGATGATATATTGTATGACCACTTCTGTGAGATGTCCAGAATAGGCATATCCATAGAGATAGAAAGCAGAATTGTGGTTGTCAGGGACTTGGGGGCACAGGAGAATGGGAAATGACTGCTTAATTAACATGGGTTTCTTTTTGTTGTGATGTAAATGTTCTGGAATTAGATACTGGTGGTCGTTGGAAATATTGTGAATGTACTAAAAGCCACTGAATTGCACCAAAGTGGTTAAAATGGTGAGAAAAATGCATAGGGAAGTGGTGAGAGATGCTATCCTCAAGGAATAACCAGAGTTAGGAGGGTGTGATGTGTTCATAAAAAAGGATAAAACATGTCAAAAAATCAGTCAAAATCAATGAGGGAAGTGAGAGAAAAATAAAATATCAGACTAAAATATTAAAAATCTATGAACATTTCAAAGCATGAAGAACAAAATTAAAAAGCTAGGCACAGATTAAGAGAATATTACCAGTGAACAGGACAGATGGTTGTGAGAATGTGTATGTGAGTAATGTACTCATAAATAAGAAACAACCACAGAAAAGATACAAAAACACGAACAGAACAAGAAATACAAGTAGCCCCTAGATTTGCAAAAAATGTTCAACCTCTCTAGTAATTAAAGGATCTAGTGTACATGAGATGCCATTTTTAACCCATCAAATTACTATAAATAATAAGAGTACTCAATGCTGCAATTGTTTAATAAGGTAGGAATTGTAATGCATTGCTTGTATGACTCTAAACTGTTATAATCCAGAAAGGAATTTAACCACAGGTATCAATGAGCCTTAAAAATATTCAAACTCCAGGGCTTCCCTGGTGGCGCAGTGGTTGAGAGTCTGCCTGCCAATGCAGGGGACGTGGGTTTGTGGCCCGGTCTGGGAGGATCCCACAGGCCGCAGAGCAGCTGGGCCCGTGAGCCATGGCCGCTGGGGCTGTGCATCCGGAGCCTGTGCTCTGCAACAGGAGAGGCCATGGCAGTGAGAGGCCTGTGTACCACAAAAAAAAAAAAAAAAAAAAATTCAAACTCCATCTAAGAGTCCATAGCTTTTAAAAAATGAGTTATGTAGACATGGACTGAAATACAAGGATTTTTCTTTGCAGTATTAGGATTTTAAAATACAGTACACATGCTCATTGAAAAATATTTCAAACAATTACAAGCACAACAAAGAGAGCAAAATAGTCAACCAAAATCATATTACCTAGTAATAACCATCATTTAAATAAGGTGACCACATCCCAGATACATTTCTGAACCTGTACAGAGAAAGATGGATAGGGCACATTGTTTGGTAAGTGTTTGGATGGATGGAAATAATTTCATAAAATAGTCTCATATAATACTATTTTTAGGAAAACAAACCATTCCACTTATTTTACTTAGTTCACAGAAAAAAAAAGAAATTGAAGTAAAACTGGGGCATTATTAGATGTTAGACAATTTTTTTTTTTTTTTACTATAACGGTGTTTCATTTATAAAACAATGCATTTTAAACCATTGTATTAGTTTTCTAGCACTGCTTTAACAAAGTACCACGAACTAGGTTGTACAACAGAAATTTATTGTCTCACAGTTCTGGAGACCAGAAGTCTGAAATCAGGGTGTCAGCAGGGCCATACTCCCTCTGAAGGCACAAGGGAAGAGTCTGTGTCAGGCCTCTCTCCTAATTTCTGGTAGCCTCAGGTGTTCCTTGGCTTGTACCTGGCCATCTTCTCTGTATGTGCATATCCCTGTGTCCACATTTTCCACTTTTTATAAGAATATCAATCATACTGGATTAGGACCCACCCACCCTAGTGACCTCATTTTAATTTGATTACCTCTCTAATGACCCTATCTGCAAATAAGGTCCCATTCTGAGATACTAAGGGTTAGAATTCCAATGTATCTATTTAGGGAGACACAATTCAACCCATAACAAATATATAAATGAAATAAAAATTTCCTTTAAGAAAACTTATTCTGAAAATATATGAAGTTTGATTCATTATGTTTTTATCTCCATGGGCTGATTTTAGGTAGTATTGCTAGACCCTTTGCTATGAAAGATGAGAAATTTAGGACTTTTTTAACACTCCCTTCTCCCTTGCCATATTTTCCAGTTTGAGGGGTCTATTAGTAATTTGACTTTATCGGCATTTGTAATATTTAAATTCTCTTATATAACTATACTCCCTGTAGTTGTTTAGTCTTTATTTTATTTCTTCTTTATTTAAATCGATTTAATGCTAACTCTAGCATCGCCATTCTAGAGTTCTGGGTATTGGTTCATCTTACGGTGACTGAATGTCATCAACGAGCATTTTTGATTTTTGTAACAGAGGGCTCATATTTATAATCTATGATTCCTAAAAGTTGAAAATACAGTACTACTCTGTTGCACTTATCTGTAACAGATAATTTGGCTGAATATAACAATCATGGGTCACACATTTCCCCCTGGATCTTGTAGGCATTGCTCCATCATCTTCTGCCTTTGAGTGTGGCACTAGCTTTTCTGCTGTATCTTTTCCATTCATGCCATCGATAGGTGAATTTCAACTGAGTGGTTTCTCTGGAAGTGTTCATGGATGGTCAGTCCCTCTATTGCATTTTTTGAATGTCTTCCTTTTGCCTTTATACTTCCACAATAATTTGGTCACATATGGTCATGTTTAGTTCCTTTGTCGTTACCTCAGAACTCTTTAGTCATCGCTCTACTGCCTTCTGGCATTGAACATCTTTGTGGAGATGTTTGAGGTCAGATGGATTTCTCTCCTTGAAAGTGACTGGTTTTTTTCTGTTTAGATGCCAGAAGAATTGTTTCTTCATGATTCAAGTTTGGTAGTATCAAGATATTCTCTCCTGTTTATCAAGAATAAAATGTATTTTCTAGTCCACTTGTGGGTTCTCCTTAGCAGAGATTATCCTTTTTTTGAATCAACTTTGTCCTTCACATGCATTAGCTTTGTTCTGTCTTAATCTCTCTCCTTTTTGTCAGCTTTCATCATTATTACAGCAAACCTTCTCTCTATGTCAGAAATACAATTTTCAGCTATCTGATTTAGTTTTTTATTTATAATTTATAATTTCTGTAATATTGTAGTGTGAGTCCTTAATTTTCCTAGCATTGTGAACTTCTTTTAATCTTATTGTATTGAGTTTTATCAATATTGAAAAAGGAAATAAGATACAATAAGAAAAACTCTTGCATTGAGTTGCAAGAGATTTTCTTATTGTATTTAATTTCTCATTGTTGAATCCTTGTTTTATTGGATTCAGATTCTTGATAAATTCCTCTGTAGTGCAAAATATACATTGGAAGTTTTCTTTGTTTCTTGGGATATGTTTTCTTTCAGGTTGGGTTTTTCATTTGTTTTGGGTATTTTGGGGGGTTTGGGGGGTTTTATTTTTGCAAGAAATGCACTTTTATCTATTTGTCTTTTTTCATTTATTTCTAGGTTGGGTGGGGACTATAACTGGTTGTTTACTTTCTACATGGTTTCTTTTCATCTTTCTCATGCTTAACTTGGGCAGTTCAGACTATCCATTTCTTTCTATTTCTATGAAATACAATTAAATTTTTCTCAAATCCCTTCTCATTACATCTGATATCTGTTCTTCCTGTTCCAGCTCTACATTAATAACCCTGGTATTGCAATACTAGGCATTTTCGGTGGTCCCAGACAGTGCTTCCTGACATGTTTCACAGCATGAACATAATATCCTAGAAAAATGATGAGCTGGGGCAGACTGCCCATGCTGGCTTCGATTCTAAAGTTCCAGCGATAGTGAGTAGGGAGTACGAGGCTTTTCTCTGAACGGCATGCCCACATCCTTCTCTGCTTCTCTCCAGATGTGGGGTGATCAGTGAGAAGCCTCAAACCTTTGCTCAGTCATCTCATCTCCCCAGTCTGGCCTCTGACTTGAGGGGGTTGGACTAGGAGACACACCAGCAGGGTCAGAAGCTTTCCTTGAGGTTTATGGCGTGACATGGGAACTTTTTTTTTTTTTTTTTTGATGCTACTTATGATTTTGAGGGAGAGAGAAAGTGAGCAGATTTTTTAAAATTTTTATTTATTTATTTATTTATTTATTTATTTTTGGCTGTGTTGGGTCTTTGTTGCTGCATGCGGGCTTTCTCTAGTTGCGGCGAGTGGGGGCTACTCTTCGTTGCAGTGTGCGGGCTTCTCATTGCAGTGGCTTCTCTCATTGTGGAGCACAGGCTCTAGGCACATGGGCTTCAGTAGTTGCAGCATGCGGGCTCAATAGTTGTGGCTCACGGGCTCCAGAGCACAGGCTCAGCAGTTGTGGCACACGAGCTTAGTTGCTCCACGGCATGTGGGATCTTCCCAGGCTAGGGATCAAACCCGTGTCGCCTGCATTGGCAGGCGGATTCTCAACCACTGCGCCACTGGGGAAGCCCTGAGCAGATTTTTATTTTCTATTGTTCGTTTAGTCAGAACCGGAGGAAAGCAATTGCTCAACTATCTTCATTTTGCCACCTTAGATAGAACTTCCTCGTAATTATTTATGTAAGTGAAAAGACATGGAGAATCTAAATGCTCAGATTATTTAAATAAGTTATCCTCAAAACAATATTAAGTAGTCATTAAATGTATTTTTGAACTTATATGAGAAAATTAAGTTCTCACAATGTAATAAATAGCAGATTAAAACATACATAGAGTATGACCCATTTATGTTTTGATTATTCAAATAGATAGATAGATAGACTCCAAAGAGAAGATTTAATCAGTATACACATTTTTCAAACCTGGAAGGAAATACACTGAA
The DNA here is from genome assembly GCF_026419965.1 of Kogia breviceps. NCBI lineage: Eukaryota > Metazoa > Chordata > Mammalia > Artiodactyla > Physeteridae > Kogia > Kogia breviceps. The sequence goes on from NC_081316.1 coordinate 61,194,419, forward strand.
GTGTTGAAGGCAATTATTCTGGGTGGTTACTTAACCTCTTGCAGCTTCTGTTTCATCCAGAAAAACAAGAACTCCTCTGAGTATTTGAAACAGAGGGAATTTATTGTATGGAACTGGATACACAGGAGATGGAGGGCTGGAAAGCCAAACAGGGAAGAATGAGGTAACTCAAAGATTAGCCACAGCATGAAGCTGAAGAGCCCACCCCAAGGTCAAAGGGAGTCCCTGGTGTTTTCGCAGTCTGGGGCTGGAGTCTCCCTGTAGAAGCTGGAACTGGGGCAGACATGTCTGATGGAAGCCAGTACCAGGAAGTAATACAACCTTCAGCCCCCCACCCTCAGGCCAGTGCATCCCACTGGCCAAACCCAGGGGAAACCAGCCAGCAGGGGTCAGCACCCCCTGCCATATGAGAGAAGAGAGAAAGTTTCAAGAGATGAATCTGAGGGCAAATAAGCCCAGATATAGCACAGTCTCCTCTTCCATAAAACAGGAACAGAAACCTACCTCAGGCAGTTGTTGAGAGAATAATGGCTGTAAAGCAAGTGTCAGGACCGAGGCTCACCCAGGTGAGTCCCTTTCTTCAGGGATGGAAGGATGCTTGGGAGCCACGGACCCAAGGAAGGTGTTAGTAATGGCACAGACGCATCAGGGGCAGGAGGGAGGGTGATTAGACACCTGAAGAGCACTGTCCAGCTGGAGACCAGGTGACTGGGGGCCAGGAGCTAAGGCATAGGCTGCAAGCTACTCAGAGTGTGAGAAAGTCTCAGAGATGGGAGGGGCACCGTTGTCATTGCAGTAACGGGGACAGGCCTGCCGACACCCACATGCAATGTGTTTAGTCAGCTCTATCTTCACACCTCTCCTCCACCCCACCCCTGCCCAGGAGTCCACCCTCGCGGGCGGAGTAGCCCTTGGTACCTGCCCACACTCACATCCCGAAGCATCTTGAGCAGCGGCTGAGAGAGCAGACCTGTGAATACCAAGCATATGCTGACAGCACCCTTCCACCCCCAGACCACAAAACCTCTCTGTGTGTAGGATTTCTCAGTTATTTGCCTCATCCTTTTTTTCTCCCTTCTCTGGTTCTTTACAACTGTGGAATGAAGTGTGGGATCGTAGCCACCAAACAGCCTCCTTATTAGGATCAGAACTATAGTCAAAACACATTATGGGGCTTCCCTGGTGGCGCAGTGGTTGAGAGTCCGCCTGCCGATGCAGAGGTCACGGGTTCGTGCCCCGGTCCGGGAAGATCCCACATGCCGCGGAGCAACTAAGCCCGTGAGCCATGGCCGCTGAGCCTGTGCGTCTGGAGCCTGTGCTCCGCAACGGGAGAGGCCACAACAGTGAGAGGCCCGCATACCGAAAAAAAACAAACAAACAAACAAAAAAAAACACACATTATGCTTGGCTAATACATTTATTTTTTAGGTAATGGAAATGCCATCAAAGCATAGTTAATCGGAATTGAATTGAATCATAATTGGAGCTCTTGTGCACAAGGAAGAGAGATTATTCTTTATTGTTGCAGACTGAAAATGCTCCAATTGTAATTTACTTTTTAAAGTAAATGACCATTTTTGGCCAGAGGGCGTGTACCTGACCCTGACTCTCCAGGACGGTCAGTGCCAGGATACCTTATGTCCATGAGTCCATGGGCGTAGTGGTGATGAGAAAATGCACTGACTCAGGGTAAGGCTTTTTCCTTCTCTATGAGAGGGGGATGCTGATACATGCCACAAAGAGAGGCTTTGAGAAGCAAATAAGATGATACAGTGTGAGTTGCTGGTCTCTGGTTAGTCCTTAGTAATGGGAGCTCAGACTTGGGTCTGGTTCCTACACCATGACCTGTCCATTGTACCAGTGATGCATAAGCTGTACCACGGCTCCTAGCCTCTACCCAGCAGGATTACAGGGAAAGCCTTTTAAAACACAAATAGATACCTGGTTCCCACCCAGAGCCTTCTTATCAAGCTCTCTAGAAGTGGGGGCCTGGGACACTGCAGGGTGTTTTGTAAACTCCTGGGTTCTCATGACAGCCAGGTTTGAGAATCGCTAGACTAGATCTCAGTACTTCTAGTAACGAGATCAACCACACCTGTGTTTGTCCCCAACGGAGCAGGTTAAAACAGACCAAGCCTGTAGCTTCTGAGAGACCTAGAGAACTTTCTCAGAAATGGAAGAGCTCAAACCAAGGTCAAGGGAGCATATGCACACATACCCCTCCCCCCCACACACACACACACGCGCACACCCAGGAAATCTTCTACCACTGAGTCAGTCGCATGGTTCTTATTCACTGCCCTGCCTCAAAGTCTGCTGGAAGTGGTTGGCATCCACCTCTGGGAACGCCTCCCCCTCCCAAGCCATGTTTTGGGGATATTTTTCTTCTCCTCCTTCATATTACATGTAGAACAAGTGAGAATTTTGTCCTCACCCTGTAATGAGGGTGGGAATCTTATACTGGGAAATGAGTCTGAGGAACCCAACAGTTCCCACCCTTGGCAATGATTCATGACCCAGAACAGCCCCACACAGATGGTCCTTCAGCCCTGCCCTCCCAGATCTTCCAGACTCAAAGTCACACACAGGAGGGGAAGGGACAGGAGCTCAGGTTTCAGGGGACCTTTGAGACAGGACTCAGGTTTCAGGGGACCTTGCAGAGCTCTCTCGGCAGCCTCTCTAAGAGCGAGGCCATCCAGAACTAGCGAGGGATACTATAACAGAATTATCACCTTCTGAGCTCCTGTGGGTCAGACAAATACATGACCTGCAAGCATAGACATTATTATTTCCCCTTTAAAAGATATTGGAAAGTGAGGCTCAGAGAAGCTAGGGAACTTGCCTGATATCATGGCAGGTCGAATTATAGCAGGGGTTGAACTGACATTCATATGCTCTTCCCATTCTGTCATGTGTGGTCCCCCAAAGAGTGTGAATCTTGACCAGAGGGCAGGAAGCACAGCAGAGAGAGGAGAAAGAAAACGTCTCAGAAAAGGACATCTTTTACCCACATGCTGGATCGCCAACACCTACCATGGGACTTTGCCAAGGCTGGATTAGTCGAATGAGAACTTTTGACTGAGGGAAAAGGATAGAGATTCAAGAAAGAACACGGACTTAGAGTCAGACAGCCCTGGGTTCATTCACACCCCAGCTCCCGCTTTTCCTAGTTATGTGTCCTTGGGTAATTTAGTTAGCTATTCTAGGCTGATTTCCCATCTGAAAAGATGAGAAGAGTACTTGCCCCGTGGGTACCATAAGGGTTAGACCCAGTGCAAGTGGATACTTAGCATAGAGTCTAGCAAGTAGCAGATATTCAACAAGAAAGTACTGACATTGGCAGTGGTGGTAATTGTAGTAGCAAAACACTCAACATAGCGCCTGACACATAGTAAATGCTCAATAAATATTATTTCTCATGTGCCTCCACCTAGACTCAAATGCCCCAGGCTTTCTGTAACCAAGGAATCTGGAGACCTGAATTCTGGTACTAGGTGTGCCTCTTACAGGCTCTCTGACCTTTGGGGTTATCACATTACCTCTCTGGACTCCAGTTTTCCCCTCTCTGAATTCAAGGATGATGCTGAACTTGGCCCAGTATATAGTAAGGGCATCAATCCACATGCACTGAGTGGAGGGGGCTCTGTGTCCTATTTCATTGTCTGGGAACCCAAACAGGCAAGAATCATGTCTTGCAAACTGATGAGGTCAACAGGACTTGGCAGAATTGCCCCTGTAGCAATGATATCAGGCTCCTACTTTTCCACCCTTGTTCTCTAACCACCGAGGAAAAGATTACCTGACAATGAACCTGGTTGAAATGAATTATGATCCGTTTATCAAAATTTAAAAAAAGGAAAAACAAAAAAGCTTGAGATGTCATAGGTGGGAGACAGGGAGAAGACGTTGAATCCAAAAAATAAAAAGCAAAAGAAGACAAGAGCTTTTAAACATATATATTAAAAGCATTGAAAGCTCACAAGTGGATTTTTTTAGGTCCAAAAGTGACTTTTAATGTGTGATGGTGGAGGCTTAATTCCCTGGGCTCTGTTTCCGGTAGCCGTGTTTTAAGCACAACTTTCCAATATTACAATTTTTTTTAAAAAATCCAACACACGGGGGAAAAAGCTTATTCTTCTCAACCCACTTAAAAATAGTAACACCAGCTCCTCAGCGGCCTCAGCACTGCCAGTACACCTGACCACCCTCTTCGCACATTAACTCCTCAGCTTCCATCATCAGCCCTCCCCTCCTCCCAACAGACACCCCCCTCCCCCGCAGATCCCCTTGTACAGGGAGCTCCTATTGACAAGTCCTCAGCCTAATTGCTCTGCACCACCTCTGGAGCATCCAGCGGTTGAGGCTGACATTAAAGGGGAGCTTTGGATGTCTTTTGACTTCATCAAAGCTACTAGTTCCTTTTACTTGGTGGCTTTGCCAGGATTATTTCTCAGGGTAATAAAGAATGATGCAGGGAGGAAGGCAGAAGGGTAACAGAGGGCTGAGGCATGAGGTCTGTGCAGTGACCAGTGATTACAGAGGGTGGAGGAAGACGGAGGGAGTGGCATGAAGAAAAAAGCATCTGGCCCACTTAGAACATTAACAAGGCCGGCCTCGTGGGCATTATGTAATATCTTGAATTGATTTATACGCTGCCTTACTCTAGAAAAGATTTGAAGAAAGTTGCCAAAAAAAAGTCATTCATAATAAACTTCAGAAAAATAAGAAAAGGGACAGGGGGAGAGAGAGAAAAAGAACAACTTATTTGAGTTTAAATGAAACAGGAGAAAGCTTATGGGCATCAGGGCTTTCAGGCTGCCGAGGTAAAAGGCGGAATTTGGTAGTTTACACGGGCTCCTTATAGCAGCAGGAGAGCACAGGACTCTTCCTTGGGATAGGACCTGCTTTTCCCACACAAAAGTCAGGGAGAAATTCCTGACATAGGGCACTTCATGCAAATTACGGAGTGATGTGCAAGGATAAAAAAGATGCTGCTGGGCTTCCCTGGTGGCGCAGTGGTTGAGAGTCCGCCTGCCGATGCAGGGGACGTGGGTTCGTGCCCCGGTCCGGGAAGACCCACATGCCGCGGAGCGGCTGAGCCCGTGAGCCATGGCTGCTGAGCCTGCGCGTCCGGAGCCTGTGCTCCGCGACGGGAGAGGCCACGACAGTGAGAGGCCCGCGTACCGCGTACCGCAAAAAAAAAAAAAAAAAAAAAAAAAAGATGTTGCTGCTGCTCTCAGGGAGTGTGGTCAAAGCCAAAGCTTTAGTCCTACAGAGCAACCTGGCAGCAGTTTAGGGTGCCAGGGCTGCCAGGGCCAGGGCTCACCTGGTAGCACTTTAATCATAGCCAAGTGGCAAACTGTTCTTTCATTAGCACATATGAAAAATGTTCCACTTTCAGGTTTTATTCAGGTGGGGGTGGGGAGAACGTTAAGACTGGGTAACACAGAAAACATTTCCTGAGGTTGCGTATGCATATGTCACATCAAAATTTGAAAGTTTTATTTCTGTACATTTAAAATGTAGCAAAATTGTGCCATATTTATCCTGTGGCTTTTTTCACTTCCCGGTGCCCCACTGATAATCCCTAGCAGTTTGAGAAGCACTGAAAGAAAGGTTTGAGTGGTCATCTCCAACCCTCCTTCCATGTCCTGTGTTCTGGAATTCAGGCTTTGGAAAACGATTCTGCCGCAGAGTTGGGTGTGAGCTATACAGGCAGATGGAATCCTCTCCACAACCCAATCAAGTTGGCCCTCTATCAATCCTCATTTTACAGATGGGACCAACAGAGGTTTGGAGAAAACGAATCCCTTAGGAAGCAAAATGATGCCAGTAGTGAGGTTGGTACTCGAACCTCATGCAATTCTGATCACAAGGCCACAATTTCTGTGAACTTTTTAGCAGCCAGGGTATCAGAGGAAAAGATGTTCCATCCACAAGATATCCTTAAGGTTGAAGACAAATAATTTTCTCCAGAAACATGCAACTATTTATGATACTGAAACCAGTATCATACTGAAAAGGTCTCCCAAGGATCCTCCAGTTATAATATATATGAAAGTGATTGGAAAACTATAAACACTATAAAAGTCACATTATTTTTATTATTTATTAGGCAATTAATGTTAGTGAATACAATAGGTGAACTCCAAATCTCAGTGACTTGATGTGGTAAAAGTTGACTTCCCACGTCATAGGTTGTTCTTAGTCTGCAGGGACTCAGCAGTCATTCAGGGACCCAGGCTCCTTCCGTCTTGTGGCTCCACCTCCTTTAAGTCTTCTAGCAGTAAGAGAGCAAGTTCACAAGTGGGAGGTGTGTAGGAGCCATGCCTGGCAGTGGCACACACCCCATCCACCCACAGTCCATTGGCAGGATTGAGTCACAAGACACACGTAACTACAAGGAAGGCTGGGAAATTTGTATAGCTGGTAGTAGTGAGCGCTAGCGGTTCTGTGCCACACGTTTCTCCTTGGCCCCAAATCTCTTTTCCTGCCCACAGTTCTATCAGTCTCTGAAGCCCTGATATTCTGTCACCCATCTCCCATGCAGCTGACCATGCAGAGTTTTGGAGAAGATCAGATGTGACAGTGATGTGAAAGCATTTATGCCAAGGCCCTGCACAAAGCAGAGTCCCCATGTCCTTCAGCTCCACGTGGCCCTGTCAAGTGGTTCTCGAGATGAATGGCACTCTGCATGTCTTGTGAATCTCAGTGCAGTGTGCTCAGCTCACTTTACCATCATTAATAATACAAACACACCCCCGGGAGGCAGGCACATGTGAGAGATGAGGAAGTGGAGGTACAGACAGAGGTTAAGTGTCCTCCCAAGGCAGCCCTGCAAAAGTGGGTAAACCAAGGAGTGACTTTTCCAACTTTAGAGCTATGAATTCTCATTCTTGCTGGAGGAGAAACCTGACTAGAACACCGAGAGAGGAAATAAGACAGGAGGTTTTCCCCGCAGGACCCTACTGGAGTGTCAGCAATCCCTCCCATGTACCCAGCCATGCATGGGTTAAAACCCAGCTCTCATATTTGCTGGCTTCTGTGACCTTAACCAAGTTACTTAATCTCTGTGAACTTTCTGGCATGCCTCAGTTTTCTCATCTCTAAAATGGGAGGAATAATGCCTTTTCACAGAGATTTGGGAGGCTTAAATGGGATAGTCTATAGCAAACATCTTTATATCTGGAATATAGCAAGTGCCCTAAAGATGCTGGAAGGCGATGGTGATGATGATGATTGATGATGATTAGCAGCTCCAAGCACCGTGTCCAGTTCCAGTGCTTCTGTCTCAATATATCTTCAAGAAAAAAGGACTCCTCTATCACTCTTATAACATCATCAGAGACTAACACAGTCTGGGACAATAACAGAGGTCCTATCAATGCTTGGTGGTAAGTAAAGTCGCACAGAGAATTTGGTGACAGCCTGAAATCTGCACAGCAAGTTAATATGAACTGGATTATGAATCTGGCTTTAGTTTACACCTCTCTACTCTCTGTTCAGACACAGGTCTCCTTTGGGGCATACCAAACTCAAAACTGGCCAGCTATGGACTTGGCCATGGGACCTTGCAAAAATTACTTCCTTCTCTGCACCTTGGTTTCCTCATCTACAAAAGTGGAGTGAGAATCGTTCATGCCTCATAGAATTGGTGTGAAGATTAAACACCTGAGGATTAAAAACAATGCATGTTACGTGCCTGGCACCATCCAGGCATGTCTAGAATGTTAGCTATTTATAGGAAGCATAAGTGCAACACCCCCTGCAGGTGACACTAAGGCTTCAGCACAGCCTGAGTAAAACTAGCGGTGTAAACCCAGGGCATTCATGACTCTAACGGGGCTGAAAAGGCCCAGACCAATGGCGGGGGACAGGGTTCACATTCAAGGCAATTCTGTATCCCCTACTGCATGTAGCGCAGGGGCTTGGCATTCATTCATGTAGAAAGAAATCAGATGGATGACATAACGAAGGTGTGACGACCAACTGGTATTAATAAAAAGACACCAAGCGTTTCATGAAATTATGCTAAGACATCTTTACGTCTGGAATATGCCAAGTGTCCAGACAATGTTGGATGATAATGATGACAACAATGAAGATGATGAAGATGATGATGATAATTAGCTCTAAACGCCTTTTGCCCATTTCAAAGCCTTCTGTCTCAATACAGCTTTAAGATATCCTGCACCACACTAAGCACGCCACAAACATAATCTCATTTATTTTCACCCTCCTAATCCTGCAACACAGGTGTTACCTCCATTTTATAGATGAGGAAGCTGGAGCACAGAGAGCTTGAACCACTTGCCAAAGGTCACCCAACTGTAAGTGGGGGTCTGGGACAGGAACCAAACCTAGGTCTGGGCACCTGCAAAGCTCTGATGCTTCACCACCAAGCGGCCCTGCCCACCAAGGCAAATTGGCTTCACTCCCCAGCAGCTGCCTGAGGGACATGGGCCTTTGAGTCTGCAATTGTGCAAAATAACTAAGGACTGATGAATCGAATCCCTGCTCAAAACCTTGCTTTCTCTGTAGCCTCAGGCCAGTAGTTTAATCACCTTGTGTTTCACTTTCTTCATCTAGAAGCAAAAACTTCTACTTAGCTACATACAAGGGACTGGAAAGATTAATTGGATGCTCCAGAAGTGCTTTTAAGATGAAAAGTATGGATTATTTGCATTATTATTTTAATAGCTTAGGACTTTAGTGTCCCCAGTTTACACAGAGGTGGAGAGCTTAGATGAGGGAGATCGGTGAAATTCATTTTCTCCAGGCTTGTCCTCTGAGCCAGGCAGGAGGAACACGGACACCTCCTGATGTGAGTTTTAGTGTAGCTCATCCCACATCCAGCCTAGGTGTGCCGTGGCCCTGAGGGCTGATGGCTGCCTACAGCCATCTGAGAAGCCAACAGCCAAAGAACCAGAGAACAGCAGCCTCTGTCTCCATGACCAGAATGTGAACACACCAAGGACAGGGGCCTTTTCTGTCTTTATCAGCACATCCCCAGCACCTACAATAGGCTCTCATACCTAGTGGTACTCAGTAATTAAATGCTGAATGAATGAATGATTAGGGGGAGTGAATGAATGAATGAACAATAAAACAAACCAGAAAATGTGAGAGTAGAGAGAACACACAGGAGATTCTCTTGGCCAAAAAGAAGCAGAAGAGTCTTCCAATGGCCGTCCATATTATGCACACCTACTATGTGCCAGACACTGTAACAGGTGCTGGGATAAGAACAAAATTTGACAGTTCTTACCCTCAGGGAGTTCACAGTCTAAGAAAGAGGGAGAGTATCAAGTTCACTGGCAGTTACAGCACAGTGAATTTGAGTTTTGGTAGCCAACTACAAAGTGTCACATGAGCCATTAATTTCACCCGGAAGGTCAGGGAGGCCAGAGGAAGTAGCATTTAGGCAGGACCCTCATGGGAGAACAGGGTCTTCAAAAGATGAAGTAAGGAAATCTTCTGCCATAGAATGGACATTCCATGAGGGCAGGGATTTGTGTGTTTTGCTTACTAATGCACCCCCTACCAAAGCAAGATCCTATGAGCAAACGTGTGTGTGTGTGTGTTGCACGTGCATTACAAACACGTTGGCCAGCAGAAGCAAAATTGTGGACTTGCAAGGATGATGAAGAATTGCTTTTTCTTCAGTGAGGCAGAAATGTGCATTTGCTGATGAGGGGGCCAGTAAAATGGGGAAAATTTAGAAGGGCCTGAACACCACACTCACACTTGGGAATTTGGAATGTTTCCTGTCCTCTGTCCTTGCATATTTCAATTTAATCTTTCAAGCAAAAAATTTTTTTTTTCTCCTGAGGCTTTCCTCTGCCAGGACTGAGGGCATGCTCATAAAATGTAAAATCTTTTTAAATAATTAAACTCGTGGCCAACAACAGTGGTCAGGGGAGAGGCTGGCCTGTGACGTCGTAAATCACTGCCGTGCCTGGTCCTTGGTGCAAGGCAGGAGAGTGTGGGAAAGCGTGTGAACAGCCAGTGGAGCCCTGCAGTGGAAGTGCAGAGTCAATGCTGGGCACTTGGTTTGGGATGAGTTATGGAGATGGGGCAGGTGCTTATGTCCCGTCCCTCTGACAGCCAAGCTGCCTTGCTGACAGACGGCACACGTCTTTGACGTCCTCTCTGCTCCACTCCCTTCTTTAGCATCGAGCAGGCTTCTTCCTGTGTTCCCAGTAGAGGGACAGATGTGGAGGTGGGGCTGACATGTGAGCCCCGACCCCCCCGGGGGAATTTAGGAGAGGGAGGAACAACGGGGTCACCTCTCAGCTCTCAGGCCACCAGGGGCAGGACCCTGCACTCCCTGCTTGGCACACGTCTCCTCATCTACTTACTTGTTTGGAATTGAGCACCTACTGCGTGCCAGGCTCTTCACACGCAGTATTTCAAGCAGTGGTTAAGAGTAGAGACCCTCATCCTAAACCAGCCAGATCCAAAAACTACCTCTACCACTCAGCTGGGTAAATTCAGGAAAGTGATTGAAACTCTCTGTGCCTCAGTTCCCTCTTCTTTTAAATGGGATCAGTAATAGGGTTGTTGTGAGGATCAAATGAGGGTAACATACATGTCAATCACTTTGAGCATCTCCTGACTCTTAGTAAATGATATATAAATATTAGCTCCGATGACCCACCAACTGGCAGATGCTCACCGAGCATCTGCTCATATGTTCAGTGCTGGGGTACATGCTTTATGAATGACTTCATTCATTCATTTATTCATTTAACTAACGAATATTAGGAAGTATCTATTATATGCCAGATACGGTGTGGGGTATTTCCTCTGCATTTTCTCATGGATCCATTTTAGAAATATTTATTGAGTCTGTGCTCTATGCCAGGCCAGAGCCAGGTATTTACATAGCACAGCACATAATTTCACTAACGCTCCTGCATTTGCTTCCTAGTCCTGCCCTAACGTAGCACCACAGACTGGGCAGCTTAAACAACAGAAAATTACTGCTTCACGGTTCTGGGGGCTAGAAGTACAAGATCAGGATGTTTATGGGGTTGATTCCTTCTGAGGGCTGTGAGGGAAAATCGGTTCCAGGCCTCTCCCCTAGCTTCTGGTGGTTTGCTGGCAATCTTTGGCATTCCTTGGCTTGGGGACGTATCACCCTGATCTCTGCCTTCATTTCCACATGGCTTCTCCCTGTGTGTGTCTCTGTGTCCACATTTCCTCTTTATCTAAGGGCACCAATCTTTGGGGATTAGGGTTCATCCTAATGAAGTCATCTTACCTTGATTACCTCTGTAAAGACCCCTTCTCCAAATAAGGTCACAATCTGAGGTGCTAGGGTTAGGACTGCAATGTTTCTTTTGGGAGGGGAGACGCAATTCAACCCATAGAGCTCCCCAGCAATAATTTTCTTTGCTGAGACTTCACGCACACTCTCTTGCATTCAACAGCCATTTGCCCTGCTGGGGATCACACCCATATTGACACCCATCCACTCCTTGAGCAGTGTTTCTTCCTTGAATTTTCCAGATGCCATTACAGGCACTTCACAGACAGCAACACGACCTCCTTATTACCATGCACATTTACAGCCAAGGTGCCTATGTCTTGGGACGGGTCTACCTCAAAGCCCACCATTCTCCTAAGGTACCCGCTCCCTCTGAAATTCAGGCAACTTTACTTCTCCTGTGGTCCAAGTCAAGGGAAACTCATCACCTTCCCCTGTCCTAGGTGTCCAAAAGATGCAGTTAATATGCTGCCTGTACTGCAGAGCAGCTGAACAGACAATTAAAAAAAACTCCACTACCCAAGAATGGACAACAATCCCATTTGTTGTTTGGCAGAACTAAAAATAGTCTTGCACAGACGAGCTGAAGGGGCATTTGGTGCCGCAGCCCGTTTCCAGCACACAAAAGGAGTGGGGATTTGCTGGCTCTGGCGGAGGCTTAGTTGGAAGAAAGGCAGAGGAGGAAAGAATGGAAAAGTTCACCCTTGATGAGAAATGACCTTTGTAACTCCCTGGGTCTCCCTAGAGTTTCCTTTGTAGAATATTACATCTTTCCAGATCTAATTCCAACCCATCTGTCTTATCACAGTGTGGATATATTAATAAAGATAGTTTTGTTTAGGACGTTTATTTATTTTAATATATAAAAGAATTGTCTGCTCTTTTATCCCCTATATAGTCTTTCCCCTTGTTTTGTAGGGTCTTTGGTATTTATTTCAATGTACTTAATATCCCATTGGGTAAGACTGACACCCTTGGCCCTTTGCTACCCACAGATGCACTGGCAGGGGCCTGGGCATGGCCCTCTCTGCCCACCAAGACTTGTGGCCACAGCCAGGACTGGCCAGTAGCTTCTCATGTCATAGTTCATCCTGACCTGGCTGAGAGTCTCGGTCCAAAGTTCTGTTCCCTAGGAGTGGCCCATGATTCATTTCACCCTGCATCTCTTTTTTACTTTGTGGGTACCCCTGTTCCCAGCTAGCAGCAACTGGAAGGAAGGGCTGGGAATTTTCCTTTGGTTTCATATAGTCTTTGGCCCTGTTTTGTCCTTCTCTGGTAGCTTAGCTCCAGCCGCAGCCTTGCTTCTGTGCAGCTGGGAAATCCGCAGAGACTTTTACACATTCTGGAATTTGAATCTGGGTCTTCCTTTCACTAGCTCTGTGCCTTTGGGCAAGTGAATTAGACTTCCTGAGCACAGTTTCCTCAACCATAAAATGCGGTCGGTGTGCCCAAGTCATAGCATCACTGTTACAATCAATGAGAGGATGTAATCTAAAGATCGGAAATGAGAGATTTGGTTCCAACCACGTAATGATAACATTTCTATTAAAACTAGCCTTTATCTAGTTTGGACTCCAATTTTACTTTAAAAAAAAAAAAAGTCACAGCTTTCCCTGATTTGATACAACCACCAAAGGAGGGATGGAGGTAGGTATTATAACCCCCATTTCACAGAAAAGAGAACTGAGGCTCCTGAAACAGCTTGGAGCCAGAATCAGAAGGCACCCTGAGACATCGTCTGGTACCTTATATAGATGACAGAACAGTGGCTAAGATGGGTGGGGACTGCCCAAGGTCAAAGGCAAAGCAGGCCCCTAACTCCCTGGGTTCTCACTGCCCCCTCAGACTGCGATGTGCCGGTTAGATACTCAGTGATTACACACATTTCAGTTCCTAGTCAAATATCTTCTTCTGAAAATGCTAATGAGAAGTCTGGCTCTAACCGTGCTGGGAAAATCTTCAACTTTCCTGAAGCAATCCACATAAACCTTTCTTGAGCACCCTGCTACTCTGCCCTCCCTCACCCCACAACAGCTGCCAGGGCCTGGGTCCTGGTCAGGGAACATGCCTCCTACTGCGGCCTCTGCATCCCCTCTCTCCATCTACCTGTGGCCCTTCTCCAGGATACCTTGTGGCCGGCTCCCTTACCTACTCCAGGTCTTTGTTCAAAGGTCACAGCCTCAGGCTGACCTTCTTTAACACGCTATTTAAAATTGCAGTCCCTTCCCACTCCCTGCACCCCCTACCCTATCCCTTCAAAAATACTAAATGCAGTTTATTTATTGTGTGAGGTATTATCTCTTTTCTCCCACTACAATGTAAGTTTCCTGAGGGTCTACATCCATGTCTATTTTGTTCACTTCTGTACCCCCAGGCCCTAAAACAAAGCCCTGCACTTAGTAGTTGCTCGATAAATCTTTAATGAGTGAATGGGTGAAAGAATGAGTGAAGGAGGGAGAGAGTGAGTGAAGGAAGGAATTTATACTGAAACAGACCATCATTGCACAATTTTTTTATAGGAAGCACAGATAAGGGAATAGCTGCTTGGAAAGGAAAAGTCTGGAAAAACCAGAGCTATGACCTTATTTTAGCTCTTCCCTGGTGTCAGGAGGACTGAGTAGGGAGCCAGCACACCAGGCAGAGGGAAGGGCACAAAGTCTTGGTGTCAGGAAATAAGATAATTTGCTGACAGTGAGTATTTCCAAGTAAATGCCAGGGAAGCACTTCCCAGCGGGTGTTTCACTGAGCACCAACCCTGCAAGATGCCCTTTGATGAAAGGATGTCTTCCTCTGTTCAGAGCAAGACGGGCTAGAGATTCATAATTCACAGGAAGACCTGGGTTCAAGTCCTACCTCAGGCACCTCTTGGCTCCATGTGTGCTTTCTTCATTTCTGTTTCCTTGATAATAACCGTGGGGTTGTTGTGAGGATTCAATGAAAGAAAACAGCGAGGGCACTCATCACAATGCCAGCTACTTAAGACCTGAAAGTTTGGGTCTAGCATAGTGGCCACAACTGCTGATTTCAGAGGCTGTCTGGGCTGGAGTCCCAGCTCCCCTGCTGACTAGCTGGGTGAATGTAGGCAGGTCACTTAACTTCTCTGTACCTCAGTTTCCCCATCTGTAAGATACGGATAATGGTAGCACCACCTCCCAGAGTTGTGGGGATTGCGTGAGTTAATGTAATAAAGCACAGGGACCAGTGCCTGTCATGTAATAAGTGCTATGTTAGTGTCAGCTATTGTTAAAACTAAGAGTCCTACTGTTTTCAGGGCAACCTTGCCAGGGATCCACTGGAGAGCTTTTGTGTCATAAATTTGCATAACAGAGGCTCTGAAAAGCCCCACAACAAATAAACCTGCTGAACCTCCTTCAGTATTTTTCCCAGACTAAATTCCCCATGGAATGCTCTACCCTCCTACCCCTCCCCATTAATAATCCAAAGACCTATTTTCTGGGGACACGCCTTTCAGAACTATGAACCTCACTACTTGGGTATTTGGGGCTTGGGGTGAGACTCAGATGGGGCTGGCGTGAGAGCTAGAAGATCAAGATATTGGTGTGACCCTGGGAAGCTTGGGAAAAGACGTAAAGAGGGAGGTGACCCCATGAGATTCACATCTGGGGAGGCCCCTCTGGGGCAGCCCCTGGGGATTGAGGGTAGACCAGACCTGTGTCAGGGAGGCCAGTTAAGAGGCTGTGGCAGTGGTCCAGCGGAAAGAAGCAGGTTTAAATTGGGGGCAGTGGCAGCAGGCTAGGGAGGGAAGGGTGCATATAAGAAATATTTAGAGGCAGAATGGTCAGGGGCAGAGCAAAGCGGGGTGGGGCTGAGGGAGCCATCCATGATACCGGACCATAGGGGCACCACCTGGACTCTGGTAGACACAGCCAGGAAGGGAGAGCCCCTGGTTTTCACAGCCCCTCGGTGTGCTCTTAGCAGGGGCAGGATGGGAGAGTAACCCCATGGGGGTCACTCTGGATGACTTTGGAATGCCTTCTCCCATCGTTTGTCTCAGGAACACCCTGGAAGGCAGGAAGGAGGAAAGGGGAGTTAGATTCTTGTGAACCAGAGCTCTGAGTTACAGTTCTTTCCTCTTTCTCTCCACCAACCTTTCTAACACGTGACATGTGCACGCGCGTGCATACACACACACACACGCGCACACACTTCCACAGCTCCTGACACCTATCCCCTCTGCTCAAATTCCCAAGAGACACAGCACACAGGAAGTTCCAGCCTACATGGAAGAAGGATCTTGGAACTGGGAGGGCAGAGCCCTGAGCTCAAGGCCCATTTCCTACCCTTCCCACTTGAGGAATTCAGTTCATCCCTGGGACTCAGTTTCCATATCTGAAAAATGGAGCTGCAATGCCTTGCTGAGTCCAGGTGAGGACTAGCTGGGATGCACGTCCAGTGCTGGCAGATGGGCTGGCAAGAGAGGTACCACACCAACGGCTAACGTTTGGAGAGCACTTCCAAGGGGCCAGGCACACCTGTCCGAGCCCTCCCTGCTGTCCCTTCTTTAGTTCCCAACAACCCAATGCAGGGGCACTCTCCTCCCTGCACTTGACAGATGAGAATCTAGGACTCAGGGAGAGTAGGGAACTTGTCCAGGGTCACACACCAGTCCGAGGCTGGGAGACAAACCCAGGGATTCTGGCCGCACCCCTTTACCACTCCACCGACTAAATGCTCTGAGGAAGGACGGACAAAGACAGCCACAGTGAGAACTCACAGTAGAATAGCCTGAAGGAAGTCATTCCTTACTTCTGAGGCCCAGTTTCCTCGCCTGCAAAGTGAGAGCCACAAGAGAGCTGAGCCCCCAGCACAGTGAGTTAACACCTGGCTCCAACACCCCACCCGGGCACCGGTGGCTATTGTCCCTCCCGGCCCACGTTGGCGTCCAGCGGAGGGATGGCTGCCACCATTAGCTATGCCTGGGAGCCCTCACCATGGAGGAAGAGAAACCACAAGAGCTGGGGTTGAACAGTGCGGACAGGCCCCTCGGAGCCCAGCCCTCAGGCCGGCTGCCTTGGCAGTTTCTCCTGGCACCTCTGTGGCCAGGCGCTAAAAATAGCCCTCGATGGCTCTGCAGCCAACCCAGCTCCCCACGGAGGATTCTCACCCTTTATGGGCCGTGATCAGCTGCTTCCTTCTGACTGCTGTTGGCAATTAAAGCACTAGATTATCTCGGCAGAGGCTGTTCCAGAACCCAGGCTGGGCCTGCCTGGCTGGAGGGAGGTCATTGATCCAGCCTCCCCGCTGAGTGGTCTTCAAGCCAGCTGCATAGGGAGGGGGAGTCAGGATCCTGGGATGGGGGGAAGGAAGGACTAGGAGAGGATATGGGAAGTGGAAGAGTAGGGTGGAGAAACCAGGTCACAAGAAGGAGGGCAGCTGAAACCCGGAGAGAGAAAATTTGGAAGGGGCCTAGGTACTTTCTTCCAAACCTAGAACAGTCTTGAGCCAGAATATAGGGGGCAAGTCAGGGACAAAAGAATCCCAATTAGCACAGTCATAACAGCCGCCCATCATTGGCAGGCTGCACTATACAGATCTGCCAGTTGCACACTGCGCAAAAGCCCCCAGGCCAGGGTGAATTGGAGCTGAAATCTGTATGGGCTGGGTCTCCCAGAGGAGGCATCTTTCTTTAAAGCCTAATTCTCAAAAGGCTTTATGGATTAGCCTTGGTGCTGATCATTGGGTACCTTTTGTATGCCCAACCAGAGTGGTTAGCAGATTCTGTTCTTTCATTTAATCCTCACAGCCCCACCAGGGAGGTCTTATTTCCCCATTTTACTGAGAGCCAGAGAAGTCCAGTCACATGCTCAGGGACACAGACCTAATAAGTAATGGAAGTGGATCTCCAACCCTGATGCCACCAAGTAGAAAGCCTATGCTGTTTACACCACGCCATGAGAGTGAGTTAGAAGTACAACCATTGGTTGATCATTATGCCAAGCAGGTGCTAAACATTCTACATACGTTCAGTTCTCAAAATAACCCTGCGAGGTAAGAAAGGCCTTCTTCAAGCTGTAGATGAAAAGACCTGAGAGGCGGGCAGGTTAAGCTGTTCTAGGTCACCCATTAAATGGCTAAACTGGGATTCAAACCCAAGAGTCCCCATTTGAGAGCCTTGCTTCTAACAGCTGTAACCCAGAGGCCATCTAAGGTTCCCTAGTCCTTTGAGAATGTGTAAAAACAGACCTGTATTCCCCCAACCTCTAGCTGAGCTCTCCCCGGATGTCTGCAAATTCCTGGGAACTCGGGCCTTCACTGCACAGCTGGTTCTGATTTCCTCCAGTCCTGACAGTGGCTCTCGAGTCCCTCAGCTAACAGAGGAAGAGCAGGAGTGACTGGCCATCACTTATTGGGCACGTACAGGGGGCCCTTCCTACCCAGATGTGCTCTGTTCCAGCCCAGTCTGGCACCTGATCCATCAGCTTTGATCTTCCCCCAGGTGTGCCCCAGACTGTATGGAGGTCTGGGAGAGGGGAAGGGTATTTACATCTGCAGCAAGGCAAACTATGTAAATGAAAACATTTGCCTCCCTAGCCTTTGAAAACCTGTAGCCACCCACCCACAAGAACCCCTCACTGGCCCCTGTTCCCCATGGGCACTGGTGCTCTGCCAGGTTACAAGAAACCTTTTCTCTTCTTCATCCTCCTCTGCTCTGCCCCAACCCACAATTTCCTATTAAAGTCTTAAGTAAAACAGTATAACTTAGCGTCGTTTCAGACTATCCCTCATCTTCCTCTGCACCCCCAAGGGTGGTGGCTTCCTGATGTATTTTCTTAAACAGGTTCAATTCTCCCCTACGGTGAACTTTAGTGTCAGCTGTTAAAGTATTCACCCCTTTGATATCCTGCCAAAGACGGAACAGGCTGCTTTGAGAGGCAGGGTGTTCCCCACTACTGGAGATAATCAAGCAGAAGTGGGGTAGACAGATGTCAATGGGATCATTCAAGAGCACAGGCTCTGGAGTCAGACTGCCTGGGTGTAAATGCTGGCTCCACCACTTACTGCTAAGCCTCAGTAACCTCATCTGGAAAATGGGGAGAATCATAATGCCTACCCCACTTATTGGTAACACCTACCAATGACTACCAAGTACTGAAAAGATTAAATAAAATGTATTTAAACTGCTGATTATGGTGCCTGGAACATAGTAGGCCTACAATAGAAGTTACTACTATTGTTTAAGTCAGCTCAGGCTGCCACAACAAAGTACCATAGACTGGGTGGCTTATAGCAACAGAAATTTATTTCTCATGTTTCTGGAGGCTGGGAAGTCCAAGACTAAGATGCTGATAGATTTGGTGTCTAGTAAGGTACTGCTTCCTGGTTCATAAATGGTCATCTTCTCACTGTGTCCTCACATGACTGAAGGGAGAAGGGGGTTCTTCAGGGTCTCCTTTATAAGGGCACTAATCCCATTCATGAAGGCTCCACCCTCATGACCTAATCACCTCCCAAAAAGCCCTACTTCCAAATAACATCACACTTGGGGTTAGGATTGCAACGTATGAATTTGGAAATGGGGGTGGGGGTGGGCAGTGCATAAACATTTAGACCATTGCAGCTATCATCATTTTTTATTTATACATTATTATTTTCTACCAATGCTAAGACTTCCTAAGACTCTAATTTTGTTCTCTGCTATATCACCAGGGTTTATTTCAGGACTTGACACATAATAGGCATTTGATAAACATCTTTAGACTAAATAAATGGATGGAAGGATAGATGAAAAATGAGTAAATAAATAATGAGGAATGTTCTATACACCAGACGGACATTATGAATCATTCCTAGTGCTCAGTGGTTTGATTTTAACATCTTGCTAATCACTGTGTTTTCTTGTTTGCTTGGTGTTGCAAGAAGAAAGTACAGTCAGTTCTGCTATAACACCACATATGTGTTCTGAAAATCACTGTGCTATCCAAAATTATGCATTAAAAAACCCCAGTTTGTGATAGAAATGGAGTTAAAGCCACAACATTCAAAAGCTTCACCAATGACACAGTTTAAAAAAAGAAAAAATGGGACCTTACTAAAAATGGCAGCACAGTTTTAAATATGTTGAATGGTTAAATGCATAAATATTACAATAAATATAGCCCTTTACCTTGAAAAAGACCTGAGGTTTGCTTGTGGAGGCAGACATCAGAACCTTGAGTTATTGTGAAGAATTGTCTGAAACTGCACAGAGATTTGGAACCCAGATGTGGATGCTTGTGGCTCATACCAGAGGCAGTGAACTAAGGTAACTGGTGGGTGTTTGATGCATATGCGTGTGTGCATTTTGTGTCTTATATGGCTCCATTCAGCTGGGATTTGGGCGTTCATTTAGTGTTTTTCACTGGGGAAAGTAGGTATGCTTACATTGTTCCCTCATATAAGTTGCATTAGAACAAATTCCTCCTTTCAAAACAAGCATTTCAGCAGAACCGAATGTAGGTTGTTTTGATGTTTGTATTTTACTGCTTATTAGTCCTCTTCAAGTTCCTGTTTCCTACAAAAGCTGAGCTAAATTATTGGTGCCCTTCTCCTCCAATCATCCATGTTTTCACAAGTGCCTGTCAAGTACCTACTGCAAATAAGCACAGAAAACACAGGGATAAATGTCCAGATGGTCCCCGGCTTCACAGAGCTTACAGTCTGAAGACAGAAGCAAAATAATTATATACGTACTTCAAGTGATAAGTTCTGCCCCTTGACAGGGGCATTTCTAAGCGCAGTAATGCTAAGTTCCCCCTCCACGCTGCACGTAAGCCCTCCCTCACTGTAATAAATCACACCCGAGCTTACAGCGATGTCTGCTGCCCAGGTTCCCATCGGGGCACCTGCCCCCGACAGAACTGGAGTGCCAGGTTGGCACAAAGGAAACCCCGTGCTTCCTAATGAAGGCTGGACCTGTTCTCAGAACCTGGTAGAGCACAGGAGGATTAATTTGGAGGATGGGTTGGTCTTGACTGAGTTTAAGTTTTCCTCCACCCCAAGGAAGGGTCTTTGTCCTTCTGGGAACTTTAGACAAGGCAATGGCAGTTTACCTCTCTCCTGGTTGAAATCCTGCAAGGGCTTCCCATTTCTTGTAGTCCAAAATCCAAACCCTTTGCCATGGCCTGATAGGCCTGGTATGATCTGACTCCAGCCTAACTCTCCATCCTTCACTGATGTCTAGCCTCACTGGCCTGTGTTTGATCTTCATCATATTGCCTCCTCTGGGCCTTTGCACCTGCCGTTCCCTCGGCCTGGAATGCTCTTCCTTGGGCTGGTCCACTTTCATCCTCTCCTCAGAGAGTCCTTCCCCAGTTGTTATATCATCACGATGTTTCTTTCTTTCATAGCTTTGACCATAATCTGTAATTACCCTGAGTATTAGTTTCCTATTGCTGCTGTAACACAGTACCACAATTTTCATGGCTTAAAGCAACAGAGATTTATTTTCTTATAGTTCTGGAAGTCAGAGTCGGACTGCGTTCCTTCTGGAGGATCTGAGGGAAAATCTGTTTCTTTATCTTTTCCAGCTTCTAGAAGCTGCCTCATTTCTTGGCTCGTGGCGCTCTTCCACCTTTAATTGCATTAGTCCGACCTCTGTTTTTTGTTTTTTTTTTTTTGTTAGCGATACGCGGGCCTCTCACTTGCCGTGGCCTCTCCCGTTGCGGAGCACAGGCTCCGGACGCACAGGCTCAGCGGCCATGGCTCACGGGCCTAGCCCCTCCGCGGCATGTGGGATCCTCCTGGACCGGGGCACGAACCTGTGTCCCCTGCATCGGCAGGCGGACTCTCAACCACTGCACCACCAGGGAAGCCCCGACCTCTGTTTTAGTCATCACATCTTCTCTGACTCTGAGCCTACAACCTCCCTTTCCTAGGGACTCTTATTATTACATTGCGTCCATCCACCCAGGTAAACCAGGTTAATCCCCCAACTCAAAATCCTTAACTTAATCCCATCTGCAAAGTCCTTTTTGTCATGTAAGCTAACGTCCACAGGTTTGAGGGACTAGGTTGTGGACATCTTTAATGGGGGAGGGGCATAATTCAGACTACCACGTTTTGTTTATTTATTTCATTACTTGTTTACTATCTCTCTACTACACTGTAAGCCCCATGAAACAAAGACTTTCTTGGTCTTTTTGACTACTGTTTCCCTAGAACCCAGCATAATTCCTGGTACGTAAGGGCTCAATAAATATTTATAGAATAAGAGAATTGATGAGTGAGAGTTTGGTAAATCTCAGTTTTTAAAATTATATGTAGAATACTCAATATTCTAGTTACAGGGAAGGAACACTAAATTTGCTCCTAAACCTTACAGCTTGCTAGCTCTGTGATTTGGGGCAAGTTGCCTCACCTCTCTGAGGCTCCAGGGTCATATCTGTAAAATTGAATATATTTTTAAAATACCTCAGAGATATTGTAGGTATTAAATAATATTATGACTAGGAAAAGTACTTGGAAACTGCAAAGCATTAGCAGTTATGATAATTACTGTTGTATTGACTATAGATGAGCAAGGTAGGGTCTAATGGGGAAATCACACATATAAATAAGTAACACAAGGTATAGGTCTGTTTTACTGGAGTTACTGTGTGCTGGGGGAGATTGTAGAGTATATCAGGAAAGGTTAATTCCAATTGGGAGGCTGGAGAAGACATAGCTATGGAGTGACCCACACAGCAGCCAGGAATAGCAGAGGATAGGAAGGTATTAGATTGTTGCCAGGAACCAAATTTAAATAAATCTCCAAGAGCAGCAGAGTTTGAAAAGGGAGATGCTAGAGGACCCATTCGCAATGACCATCTGGCTTGTTAAAATTGATTAAAGGTAAAAAAGAGAAATAGAGATCCATGTCGGTGGCATCAAATTACCCTTCAGACTGAGCAGGTCTACAAATTGCAGACTTCCCTGGCTGCGGTCTCTGAACTATCCAAAGACATGATTTCAATTTATAAAGAAAATTCGTTTTAAAACTCCACTAAAAGCAGGCTTCATTGAGAAATGTTCAACATTGCTCAATTACTTTATTAAATCCTCTTTTTTATGTGTTGTTGTGAAGGGTCATATGGTATTCTGCAAAAATAAAACAGGCTTTGTTTCATGTCCTAAGTGGGGAATAGTGACAAGGGCATGTATTGTCACTATTGAAACCTTTTTTAAATTTTAAACATTTTGTAATAAATTTAGAAGAAAACAATAAATAGGTTTTGGAGTGAGACAGACCTGAGCACAGGTGTCGGTTCCACAACCTCCTGGCTGTGTGACCTTGAGCAAGTCATTTATATTTCTCAGCCTCAGTTTTGTCTTCTGTGAAATGGCAATAATCCTGACTACCTCACAGATAGCTGTGAGAATGAGAGGTAACACAGGTAATACTCCCTGTTCATGTCACAGAAGGTGCCACCTAGCAAGAAGTCATTAAATGTTAGTTCCTTGATGTACACGAGCTAAGAAAAATCACTCAGAGAAGCAGATCCTGCTGGGATTTCAGGTGTTCTTGCACAGTAGTGAACTAGAGAAGTCACTCTTCTCTGAGCCTGTTTCTTCTTCTAGAAAATGCTCATTTTGTCTAATACTCCAGAATAGCCAAAAATGCTCTCTTGCCTGCCAGCCTCAATTAAAAGGTAAAGCCACCTGAATACTTTGTTGCAAAGGATTCTGAAGACATGCCTCGGTTCCTGAGAAAAGATTGATTAGCGATGTCTGCCCCAGGCAGGGGGAAGTGGCAGCACCCAAGCTTTGTATATATTTGCTGTCTGGAGTTTCTGACCTCTGGAAAACACTGACAAAACTGCTTCACAACAGCCTCCTCTTCTAAAAGTTGTACTACACACACACACACACACACACACACACACACATCACCACCACCACCACTACCACCAACAGCTCTTCAACCAAAATTAGTAACTAGCTCTTTTGTATTCTCAGAGATATGGGTAAATATCTCCATTATCTCCCTATTACCCTGGTTTGTAGTAGGTATTTGTTTATATGACTAGCTGTTCCATCAGGCTCTAAGCTCCTTGAGGGCAGAGGCCAAGCCTTTAACATTTTTTTGGTAAAACCAAAGAGGAGGCAGTCTATTGTAATGGAATGAGCATGACTTTAGGTCAGCCTCTGGCTCCACCACTCCAAGAGCCCTCAGACCTCAGAAAAGTCATTTAATATCCTGGACCTCTGTTTCCTCATCTGTAAAATGCAACAATCGCTCCTTGGAGTGTAGGTGTGGGAGCCAAAGTGGGGTTGGGATTGAGAAACCAAGTGGAAGCCTACCCCAGGATTCAGAGAGGGGACAGAGGCCCAGAGAGGAGCAAGAAGGAGCAAAGTGCCACAGGAGAAACAGAGCTTCAGGGCTGGATGAGCTGTCCCCACCCCCAGGGTGAGGCCCAACGGTGAATGGAGCCAAACTCTGCTGCATGCACCCCTCTCTTTTTCCTGTGCCACCTTGTAAGCCCTTCCTCATCTTTCAAGAGATACGAGCCTGATGCAGGTTTGAGAATTGACAAGAACACTGATTCAGGTGGGAACAAGGTTATGGTGACTGGTTTTACTACCAAAGCAGCTTGCCAAATCGAGCACAGGTGGTGAGATGGATGCCTCTCCCCGGAGCCACCCTTGCTCCTCCCAAAGGCACCTGGGGCCAGTGGTCTCAGCAGCCTGCACGGATGTAGAAATCTGCAGGTCAGAGGAGCCACAGTGCCCCAAATGGGTGATTTATGGCTTCTTGGGATCTAGGACCTCCTGGAGGGTCAGTAAAGTGGGCCTGGTCAGGACCTGCCACAAGGGGGAGCCCAAGAGACTGAGGCTGAGGATGGGGGAAAGCCAGGTTAGGGGAGAGGAAGGGCCAAGAGATACCTAGATGGAGGTACACTGGGGTGCACCGAGTTACCCTCGGAGGAGCTGCTCTGTCTCAGGAACAAAGACGGGTGCCAGGCTTATGAGACACTAGGCAGATGCAGGAATGAAGCAGGCTGTGGGGAGCAAAGGCAGGACAAAGCGGGTGGGTCCCCTGCAGGACCAACTCTGGCTTTTCCAGCCTCATTTGTAGGGTAGGGTCCGCCAGGCTCAAAGGAGCAGGGTGGAGCAGAAGCAGGGGGCTTGATAAAGGCCTCTTGAAACAGTAATATTGATTTCCCACAAGTACACCTTAAGTTCATACACGAGGGAGAAGCAAGATTTCATTCCACTTAGAGCATATTCTTCTTAACACTGATGAGTTGTAAGGTAAGCATTAGTGGGAGATAAAAATTACGATCATGATAACAATAATAAAAAGCATTTACATTTATACAGCACTTTATACTTTACAAAATGTGTTCTCATTCATTAGCTCGTGGGAGCCCCCTAATAGCTCCTTGAGGAAGACAGAATGACTGCCATTAACCCATTTTATGGGTGAGGAACAGGCTCAGAGAGGTAAAATGACTGGCCGGAGATCCCACAGCTGATGGGGGCCAGAGATCTTTTCCCCAAGTCCAATGCTGTTCCCTCAGCCTTCAGAGAGAGGCCTAATCATCCTCAGATCTCCACCTTGTTCACTGCGTTGTGACTGTCCCCTAAGGACAGGCTGGGAAACATCCCAGTGAGCCTTGATGGATGGGCCACCAACCCCAGGGCGGCTTGCAGTAACCCTCTGCTGACAAAGGAATATTTGGCTCATGAGATGTGCAACACATTGCTGGGCACGTTCTCCACCAGGAAAGCTCGGACTCTTAAGCAGAGCTAAATGCGGAAGTTCCAGAATTCCAGCTTCCCTCTGGAACCTTCTAGGGACTACAACTGGTGTCAGCTTCAAAGACAGCTGCACATATTTGCCACTCAGGAACAAAGGTGCTGAAAAGTGGCACCTCAAGTTTGGAAGGAGCCGGGCAGAGACAGAAAAACCAGAGACACGCAGGGAGAGACAGACCGGGAAGAGATGGGAGAGAACAGAGAGCGGGGAGGAGGAGGGAAAAAGAGAGCAAACAATAGAGAGGAGGAAAGGAGAGAGGAAGCCAGTTTGAGAGCAAAAGGAGAGGAAGGGAGGAAAGGGGTAGAAGGGTATGAGGGGAGGGAGGGGAGGGGAGAGAGAGAAAGAAAGAGTGAGCAAGCCAGAGAGTACCGGGCTTTGGAAGGAGCAAGATGGAAAGCATTTATTTTTAAGAGAGCAGCTTTTAAATACCTTATTCTCCAGTCCCCCAAATGTAAATTTTCCTTTTCCTCACGAGTTAATCAAGCTTAAACCAATTCTAAGTGCTGAAGGGCTTGGCTTAACTGCAACAAAGAATGTGTCCAATGAAGCTGACCCCTGTCCAGTCACCGTGTCACAGCGGCAGAGGACGGGAGATTAACGAGGCTGTCCTCACCCAGGCGAGGCCGGCCTGCCCTACACAAAAGCAGCTGGAGCACTCGCTGCCCCCTCGCCGGGCAGGGCACGCAGCTGTGCCCAAACAAGGAAGAAGCGCTCCCACCACTCCCGCAGTTTTGACCCAGGACGCCGATAAAACCGCTTCGAGCACCTGCTGCATCTCGGCGGCCCCAACGACCAGGAGGAGGGGGCGGGGAGAGGGAGGCTTACAGGCTGGGTTCTCATTGGCTGAGAGGCTGGTGGGCGGGGCAGAAGCCTAAGGGGCCGAGTTCTCCTGGCAGCTGGGGGGCACAGTAGGGGTTCTCGGGTGGACTACCCTCAAGAGATAGTCATAATTCTCATAACTGCTCTAATAACACATACTGTTCTTTTATCTGGTCTCTACTATGTACCAGCGCTTTATGGGAACTCTGTTCTGGTAACTGTTGCCGCATAACCAATGAATCCGTAGTTCACGGCTATCTATTCACGGCCTTGGTAAATGCAATCTGCCACGACTTTTGAAATCCTTTTTGTCCCCCTATGAATCATTGCAGCAATTCTGTAAGATAGCAAAATCCCCCATTTTAGGCAGGAGGAACTGGATCTTGGAAATGTTAAGTAATCTTTCCAAGATACCACAGCTAGCAATTAGCAAACAGGGATTTGACCCAAAATGGATTCCAAAACTCTTGCTCTTTATAGCTACATTTTACTGCTTTCCTAAGACAAGAATAAAAATAACAGCTTACACACAGCCCCTTACTATATGCCAGACACTGTCCTAAGAATTTTTTTGTTCTCTACCTCATTGAAAAAATAATTGCTGCTATTTGATGAGATTCCTATGTGCAAAGCATCATGTTAAGTACTGCAGTTGTAATATCCCCAATCCTCAGAACGAAGGCCTTAAGAGGCAAGTATTATGCCTATTTTATAAAAGGAGAAACTGAAGAGAGAGATGATGTAACTTGTTTAAGGTCGTGAAGCTAGGAATCTGCCCTGCATTATCTAAAACCAGCTGGGCAGGCAGCACACACTGAGTGGGGACCATTGGCTCGGCACCAGTGGTGCAGACTACAAGACCACAAGACTCGAGACTACGAGAGTGGAGAGGAGATTGAAGGCTCCTTTTCAAGTGTGCAAACTTTGCTGTAGAGAGATGACCCAGGAGCTAAGGAAGCCTGTGCAAAACTGAACATAAACACCTTGCATCTGACTTCTAAGTAGTTTCATGGCTTTAAGATGCCAGAAGATAACCTTACCTTTTCCAAACTAGGCAACAGATGGGGGCAAGGAAGTAAAAGTATCCCTGCCCTCAAGGGGCTGACAGTCCTGGGAGAAATATAAGGAATATAAGATGAACCCACAAATAATTAAATGTATGGAAGAGATTATGAGAAGTACCAGGCCAGAACATGAGAAAGGGTGTTATGAATTGAAGCAGCAAAAAGGGAGCAACCTCTCTAACGAGAGAGATCAAGGAAGGTTTTCTGGAAGAAATGGCATTTGACTCACTGAATCAAATCAAATCATGGGATCTTGAAAGATCAATAGGATTTCACAGCACGAAGATGAGAGAGCAAAGCATTACTTTCCCCTACCTCCCACCTCTACCCCTTCAGAGTCTTAGCCTCAAAGAGTCACCTCTTTAGAGAGGATTAAAACACACTAGTGTGCAAATGACTGATTGCCTTATGAGACACTTTTACCAGGAAACTCAGAGGAGACAGAGTCTTATTTGTATAAGGGACATATGCCCTCCTGGGGAAAATGTTGAAGGAGACCTTGTGACCTCTAACCAACTTCAAAAATGCTGAGATTTAGACCCCATCCCATTCTTACCCCCAAAAGTAAGATTACATGCTGTAGGACCCTTCGTCTTTAAGTATGGAAATTGCCAGAAACACAAGCCACATTGGGAGAGCAGTAGGTGGTTTAAAAGGAAAGCCATTCTTCTCCGTACCTAGTGGTGGCCCTGAAATCTCATCTAGCCCAGTTTCACAGTTTAGTCAGCTTTTGACTAAAAAGCTTGCTATGTCACCTGAAACAAGTCATTTAATTTTGATGGACCTCAATTTGCACAGCTGTAAAATAGGAACCATTTCGAATTAAATTTGAAGTCTTGTGATACCTCCAGGATCCCAGTTTTTCTACCAACCAGGCATTACTGCAAAACTCCATCAAAGGCATCACGTGTGATTTATGCATATTTTTAAAAAGTTGTTAAAGACCATATACACTTAACCATTGAACAACACAGGTGTCAGAAGCGCCAACCCTCCACACAGTTGAAAATCCACATATAACTTATAGTCGGCCCTCCATATACACGGTTCTGCCCTTTCCAGGGTTCCTTCACTAACGCAGTTGCTCCTTGCATATCCGCAGCTCTGCTTCTGTGGATTCAGCCAACCACAGATCATGTAGTACTGTGGTCTTCACTACTGGAAAAAAAAAAAAAAACCCTGCATATAAGTGGATCCACACAGTTCAAACCCATGTTGTTCAAGGGTCAACTCTATAAGCAACCCTGTACCTAGATCTGGCTTCATCCTCTTTTCTTAAGATAGTTCTACTATAACATGGATTTGTAAGAAGCTCTAAGAATTTTGAAAGTATAAAAATATAAATTCCAGGGCTTCCCTGGTGGCGCAGTAGTTGAGAGTCTGCCTGCCGATGCAGGAGACACGGGTTCGTGCCCTGGTCGGGGAGGATCCCACATGCCGCGGAGTGGCTGGGCCCGTGAGCCATGGCCGCTTGGCCTGCGCGTCTGGAGCCTGTGCTCCATGACGGGAGAGGCCACAACAGTGAGAGGCCCGCGTACCAAAAAAAAAAAAAATGTATATATATATATATATATATATATATATATATATATATATAAATTCCAGAGAGATCTATATACATTTTTTAATTTGAAAAGAAGAAATTTTGTTCTGTAGATAACTCAAGAAAGTTGAGTCAAAATAAAACATAAGCAGCAAAAAGAAAAAAAAATCCTTTACAGTGATATCTTAAAAGCATATCAAAAATCCATCTTATCTTCAAATTATTAGAGGGGAAAGTTATATAAAACATAAATTAAGAAACTCTAAAATCAGTAAATGCAACAATCAAACTTGGTAGCCCAGGAAGGCCACTGACGTAGTGTTTATGAGACATGGGGCAGAGGACTGAAAATTTGTGTGGGATATGAATATATCCTCAGTGACATTGTGTTGCTAGAAATTCCTGCCTTCAGAGAGCTGTATAAGAACAGGGGGATGTGAGAGTAGGGCTGTTAAGGTTGCAGTTCTTCTGTTCCTGGTGTGGGGCTAATGCTATTGATTATGCTGGGGGGCAGGGCTCAATCCTCACTCCATCAGAGCGGAGTACAAGAAACAGCGCATCAGTGACAAAGCCAGGAGGCCAGTTTAGAAATTCCAGCTCTGGCATTTACTCACTAAGTGACCTGGGCAAGTCACATAACCTCTCTGACCCTCAGTCTCTGCCTGTGTAAAATGAGGGTGTCGTCAGGGTTAAATGATGAAATCTTGTGAACGCTCTTCAGTATGTGGTCCTTGCTGTGCAAATTAGACCCCTCAGCTTCTTTTCGTGGAAGAAGGAATGGTTTAAGTCAACCTATAAATAACACATTTACAGTTATTTTAATTATTTCAGGAGAGGACACGAGGTTAAACTGCTCAGCAAGCAGGATTGGGAAAGCGCCTGGAGGCTGGGCTCGGACCAAGAGATGGTCCTTCTCCAAGAGGTTGTGAAATTTATTTTGCCTTGAGATTTTGGAGAAAGGGTTAGATCGCTCTTCCACAGCGGGTCCCTGGTGGCTACTGGGGTCCCATAAACCACCAGGATTCCCTTCATCCCCTCCCTCCTTTGTATGCAATTGAAGAGCTGCTACCCTGTACGGGCCACTACCCCTCATCCCCCCGATCCATCCCCTACCTTCCCCTTCCATCCCCCTCTGACCCTAACCCCCAGCCCATCCTCAAACCCAGCACTTAGCCTCTCAACCAGTCACAAGTAACGGTTAAAGCTCCAACATTCAGGAGTAATGTCTGCATAACAGATAATCAGAGTAGATGCAGGGCTTTCTGGGCAAGTAGGTCCCCTCTCTCACTTCCATTACGATAGCAGAACTTGCGTGGGAGAGAAGGGGACAGAGTAACAGTCCTCAGGACATTAGCTTCAATGTGCATTTAAAGGGCAATGACGAAAGTTAGAAGCTAGGTAGGTCATAAGCAATTTCCAAAAATTTGAGGTAACATCTGAAATCATGATGTACCACATTTAAATATCCAAATTCTTGGGATTTATTGCAAAAAGGAAAAGATTTGATAATTCTGTATCTGTATTTCCTCCACCCACCACCCCAGCATCGTGAGGTAAAGCCCTCTTAAATAGGGCAAGTGGTTTGCAATTCACCCCAGTCATACCTGCTGTTCTGGGACACCATCTAAATGCCCTGCCTGGCCTCTGTGTGAGGGTAGGTGAAACCCCGGGAACTGAGGTTACAGGCTCTGAAATTCAGTGGATCTGGGTTTTAATCCTGTCTCTACCATGTACTGACCTTGGGGCTTTGAGCAATTTCTTAACCTCTTTGAGCTTCAGTTTCCTCATCTTAAAAATAAACATAAATTTAGTCTGTACCCTATGGATGGTCATAAGGATTAAGGGAGATGATACACTTAGTATGTACAGAGCACAGCAGAGACTCGATAAATGTAAACTTTCATCATCGTTCCTACTGCTGCCACCACTGCTGTAATTACTCCCACCCTCACTGGGGATTTTTCATGCATGTCATTGAAAAGGATTGAGCACTGCTGGACCAGTGGTTGCCCACAATCAACCTGTGCACCAGGAAGGGTGCCCCCATCAGTCTAAGTGAAAAGGCACAGGCCAAACTAACATTTACCAGGAAGATTAGAAAGAGGGTATCTCCATCTGGTAGAGAGACAGACGGACCCTAAGTTCCCTTCCACCATGAAGACTAGAGTAATCAGTGGCATAGCTGGCATTTTTTACATCTCGTTTTATCAAATCCTTACACCAACCCTATGAAATAGGTATTATTATTATTGTCTCCTTTGCACAAATAAGACTCAGAGTGGTCAGGTAACTTGCCAAAGGTCCCAGAGAAGTGTGGAGTCAGAACTGGAAGCCAGGATGTCTCTCTGTCCCTTCTCAGGAGAGATGTTTCTTGTTGACTGAGGAAACTCCTAGAAGTAGAGTTTTCCAAGGTGGCATTAAAGCATGGCGATACACAGTTAAGGCTGATTGTTAAAGAAGCAGAATGTATGCTTCCCGAACGGATATAGTCCTGTACTTGAGCACTGGAGCATGGCCTAAGGGCCAGGCTGAATTGAACTAGACTGGACTGGATTATTTCTTGGAGCCCAAAGTACAGGTCTTTGTCTCCCTGGTGGCTATCTCAGCGACCTAGCACAGCACTTCTCAAGAAAGAATGTGTATGTAAAACATAATGTTAACAGTAGTTAATGTTGGCTGATGTCAATGGCTGGTCTTCAAAAGAGGGGGAAAAAAATCCAAGGAAAAGAGGAGCATTAGGGAGATCATAACTAGAAGTTTCCATTCTGTCAATTCATTCATTTATTTATGCAACCAACATTTATTGAGCAACTACTATAAACACTGTGTTGGGTTCTGAGGATCCATTGATGAAATATCCCAGGACCTACCCTCAAGGAGCACATGGAGCTCGTAGGAGGTTTACATGGCACATACTTCTAATACTGCATCATCCCAGCATACAGTCATTTAACTTCAACAGTGTGGTAGGCCAAAAAAATCCTACCACCCTACATGGACTATTGTTAACATTCTGTTTCAATAAAGAAAAGGAAGAGGAAAAGAAACAAAGTGGAAAGGAAAAATAATATATAATATAAAGGTTTTTTTAATTGAAGTTGATTTACAATGTGTTATTTACAATGTGTTATTCTGGTGTACAGCAAAGTGATTCAGCTATATATGTGTGTATATATAATATATATATATACATATATTCTTTTTTGGATTCTTTTCTATCATAGGTTATTACAGTATATTAAATATGGTTCCCTGTGCTATACAGTAGAACCTTGTTATTTATCTATTTTATATATAGTAGTTTGTATCTGTTAATCCCCAATTCCAAATTCCCTCCCCCACCCCCACCTTCCCCTTTGGTAACCAGGAGTTTTTTTCCTACCTCTGTGAGTCTATTTCTGTTTTGTAAGTAAGTTCATTTGTAACATATTTTAGATTCCACGTATAAGTGATATCATATGATATTTGCCTTTCTTGGTCTGACTTACTTCACTTAGTATGATAATCTCCAGGTCCATCCATGTTGCTGCAAATGGGATTTATTTCATTCTCTTTTATGGCTGAGTAGTATTCCATTTTATATATATACCACATCTTCTTTATCCATTCATCTGTTGATGGACATTCAGGTTGCTTCCATGTCTTGGCACTTGTAAATAGTATTACTATGAAAATTGGGGTGCATGTGTCTTTTTGAATTAGAGTTTTCTCCAGATATATGCCCAAGAGTGGGATTGCTGAATCATATGGTAACTCTATTTTTAGTTTTTTAAGGAACCTCCATACTGTTTTCCATAGTGGCTGTACCAATTTACATTCCCACCAACAGTGTAGGAGGGTTCCCTTTTCTCCATACCCTCTCCAGCACTTATTATTTGTAGACTTTTTTGTGTGTGTGTGTGTGTGTGTGTGTGTGTGTTATGCGGGCCTCTCACTGTTGTGGCCTCTCCCGTTGCGGAGCACAGGCTCTGGATGTGCAGGCTCAGCGGCCATGGCTCACGGGCCCAGCCGTTCCGCGGCATGTGGGATCTTCCCGGACCGGGGCACGAACCCGGGTCCCCTGCATCGGCAGATGGACTCTCAACCACTGCGCCACCAGGGAAGCCGTGGAGAATTGTCTATAAAGGTTTTAAATAAGGCAGCAGTTCTGCCCACCCTTCTGCTAACAAGGTGTGCCCAGAGCAGACCTGAGGTGGGTACAATTCTTCCATATTTGGCCTCAGTTGTAGTGTGAGCATCTTGCCACACTTACGCCTTTAGGGGACTTTACGGACAATGATAACTCTATGTGGCTTTCCACATATTTTTTTTAACATCTTTGTTGGAGTATAATTGCTTTACAATGTTGTGTTCATTTCTGCTGTATAACAAAGTTAATCAGCTATACATATACATACATCCCCATATCTTTTCCCTCTTGCATCTCCCTCCCACCCTCCCTATCCCATCCCTCTAGGTGGACACAAAGCACCAAGCTGATCTCCCTGTTCTGCATATTTCCTGACTTGGGAACCTAAGCCCTACACAAGCAATATTATTCTATTGAAACTGAGAGGCAGTAGTTGAGTCTATTGGTTAAGGGCTTAGACTGTGCAGTTAGACCTGAGCTGAGCCACTCCTCCGACCCTCACTAGTTGTGTAACTTCAGGCAAGCTACTGAACTCCTAAGTCTCAACTTCCTCACCTGTAAAATGGAGAAATAATGTCAGCTTTCTCCTACTTTGTGGTATGAGTTAAATAAGATAATGTGTAGAGAGTGTCTGGCCCATGGTAAGCGCCTAATAAATGATTTCAGTCAGTGCAGCTAGGATTATTATCAGGATTATCTCTGCCGTTGGGACAGAATTGCCCTCCAAAAGCTAATTTGCCTCCCAGGTCATCTGTCTGCCTCCAATTGCTCTTGCACAAGCTCCGTATCAATCACCTTCTCAAGCGTGTTTGTTTAGTAGGCAAAGTCTAGCAAAGCATAGAGTCCCGTGGGGAAAATAAGGAAAAGAGGGTCCTTGGTGGTGAAAAGTATGGGCATGAAGGACCTCACTATTTTACAAATATAATTCAACTGACATCGAAAAAGTGGAACTCATGTGCTCAAAGACCACACCGCAGGAGGGCAGACACAGGGCTAGAACTTTCTGGCTTCCTTTCCAGCACCTGCATATAGCCCATGTCTAATTAGAAGGCTGCTTCAAAACTACAAAAACAGGGCTTCCCTGGTGGCGCAGTGGTTGAGAATCCGCCTGCCGATGCAGGAGACACGGGTTCGTGCCCCGGTCCGGGAAGATCCCACATGCCGCGGAGCGACTAAGCCCGTGAGCCATGGCCGCTGAGCCTGCGCGTCCGGAGCCTGTGCTCCGCAACGGGAGAGGCCACAACAGTGAGAGGCCCGCATACCGCAAAAAAAAAAAAAAAAACTACAAAAACAGACTGTTAAGCTCACTGGAGACCCTGTTCCAGACTAGGGGAAACATGAGTATTCCTTGCCCTGTCCCCTAGAGATCTGTGTATCTCCACTCTCCCAAATCTGATGCCTGAAATGAAAATATCAGATGTCAAATATCAAAAAGAGTGTTTCTTTTCCATGTCTCCAACCTTCTAACATCTTTCACTACCATTCTTTTTCTCCCTGCAGAAATGTACTGTATGACCAAACAGACAAAATAAACACACCACAAATTAGCTTTTCTAAAGTTGTCAAAGGGTCAAATAAAAGCCAGTGATAAGGAGAGCTTTCTTCTAGAAAGTACTTCCTCTGTCTCCCCTACCCCCAAGTTGTCAATAAAACATTGGTTCTAGGCTTCTCAATGAGGGCAAGTCTTTGGCCTTTCCAGTTGAAATTTAAAACTAATCTTGAGTCATTTGAGGCCAAATCTAGTGAATGTGCTGAAAGGCTAAGTGAAGACAGTAAATTCTCCTTGAGGTTGTGCTGGAAGAAGAGTAGCAGACCTGAAGCTTTCTGTGAGAGGCTTAGAAATGAGACCCCTGCATGCTATTCCCAAAGAGGAAACCCCAAAGTTTTGAACAATAGGAAAAGCTTTAGAATTTGTTTTCAACTTGGAGGGGAATAACAAAAATAATATCCACATTTGCTCAACACAATACATGACAGAAGTCTGCCGATCATTTTCTGTAAATTCATAATCCTCAGAGCTCCCCTTGTAAACAGATATTATTATTAGTAGTAGTAGTATTCTCATTTTACAGGTGGGGAAACAGAAATTGAGAGACAATAACTTGTTCAAGGTCATCAAGCCGATTCCACAAAAACACTTGTTAAATGAGCAAGTCCTCACTGTCAGTAGTGTTGAATTATATTCGTTGCCATTTAATAGATGAGAAAAGTATTTGGTCCAGGAAAGAATTTACTTTTGTGAAAATAATATGATTCTTTATTTACATCCTCTGACCACAAGTCTAGAGCACCATTACTTTAGCCTCCAGGCCTTAGTGAAATTTGCTATTGTTTGCTATATGCTCACTAATGTCAATCAGATGAAAGGCCCATTATGACCAACAGTGTAGGGGAAGGGTCTGTGTTGATGCTCCTATTGGTCATTCCATGTTTGAGCACCTAATTAATGCAGCTGATTCCTCTCTAGCTGGTTAAGTAAAAATGATATCATTTAAATTTCGTTAAGTGGAAAATTGTGCTGTTTATTGTTTTACTTGCAAATTCTCAGGATTTCACTCCCTTTAAAAAGCCCCTTTAGGGGCTTCCCTGGTGGCGCAGTGGTTGAGAGTCCGCCTGCCGATGCAGGAGACACGGGTGCGTGCCCCGGTCCGGGAGGATCCCACATGCCGCGGAGCGGCTGGGCCCGTGAGCCATGGCCGCTGAGCCTGCGCGTCCGGAGCCTGTGCTCCGCAGCGGGAGAAGCCACAACAGTGAGAGGCCCGCGTACCACAAAAAAAAAAAAAAAAAAATTATGGTAAGAACTGAGATGTCAACATAGACACAGCTTCTCATTTGCTTATTGTTGATCTTAATTAAATACAGCATATGTTCATATGTTTAAGTTACATATATATTTTAATCTATTCCCTTCCCAGTTTACAATTCCAGTTTTTATTATTCTGGGAACTTCTTATCTTGTATTCATTACATTGGGAGGCAGCCCAGTCTCAGATGGCTGTGATAGCACTTTCTGGCCGCCAGGGCAATCTGCTATATGGAAATGAATGGGAATCCATTCATTCATTCATTCAAAAGCACACCTGAGCCGTCTTCTTTTCCAGATGCTAGATTCATCTCTGGGGACACTGAGCTGAGTGAGACACAGTCCTTGGTAGGGAGCCTGTGGTCTGCCAAAGAGAACCAACCAACCCTACTCATGTGTTAGTATCCTTATGTAGAACACTTTTTAAATAATAAAATTTACACTGAAAAAACTAGAGTCATACCTGGTAGATTCCAAATGCTGATGACACTGGGTCAACACCATTCTTTCCCCTTCCTGATGGCACTACCAAAAATACTAGAAAAGTTTTAATCCCAGCCTACCTCCCTGGAATGTTGGGAGGATAAAATACATAATCGATATGAAATGCTTTCAAACCTGTGAAGTGCTGTTTCATGAGGAAGAATCATTTCAGCAGCAATACTTGTGAGGCACTTTAGGGTTCCTGCAGGGTGATAAGGTCCTTTGCCTCGTAGAGTAGGCTGGGCTGGAAAACGTCATTCCCATTTTACAGGTGCAGAAAAGGAGGGGTGACCAAGGGACTTTTGCACAATGCCCAGTTTATGGGTGGCTATAATTCATACTAAGAATTCTGGGTGCTACCATCTCCCTGATTTAATCAGATGGAGTATTTTAAAGCCTGTAGCCCAATGTCTGGTGCATGGCAAGTGTGCAATGAATGTTCCTTGAAACTGATTTCCACTAGCACTTTTGAATACCATTTTATGACCCCCCACCCTTTCTCCAAGTGATGGGTGTCTTTCTGGGAAAACCATGGAATAGAAGAGGAAGAGAGTTTGGCCTTTTTCTGAGAAACCAGTGATTGACCACTATTTACACTAGTATGTCATGATCTGCAGTGAAGTATGTATAAGCAGTTTTTACTAATGATAGCTCATAAAACCATCCTATTGATATTTGCTAATGATTTGCTTTTTAAAATTAGAGTAGATTCAAGTTTACCCCTATAACAAAAATCACTATCACTCTCTGTGTTCAAATGTACTTTTTGGTAGGGGGCAAAGGGTGAAGGCTTAGCCAGGCGACAATGGACTGAGTCTCTTGATTTGCTCGCTTAGCCTCATCTTCAGGTCCTGGTTTTGGAGCCAGCAGGAGGAGGATACCAATCCTAAAAGGCAGTGGTGTTCTACATTGAGAGACTCTGGCACAAAACATCCTGGGCTATGTTCCTCCCTGCTCACACACCTGTCAGCATGCTGGATCATGGGATGAGGGAAGAGACCTTGACAGTGCACAGTATGAGCTGGGGAGACTCGTTTTTAGAGGGTAATCCTGAGGGAGGGGGAGAGTCCAGTCCAGCGTGCATTAGCCAAAGGGTGTCAGGATAGACTGGTTGTTCCTTGGCAAGTAGGTGGATGAGCCTGTGGAGCGCCAGCCCCAAGTAGCAACATCCCAGTCCACAGTAAGCTGCCCAGACATGGCTGGGAGCCCAGGAAGCAGCCTCCAGACCTTCCCCAAGGAAAAGACTGGCAAAAACTGGGAAAGATGTCAGGGAGGCAGGATCCCAGTCAAATGTGTAGGGTGTGGAGCATCGGGGACCTAGAATGCTGGAGGGTAAACTGAGGCAGAGCAGTAAGGAGGGAGCTGGAAAATGGAGAAAGGCTGAGAGAATGAGGCCACATAGGCGTGGGCTCAGCCTGGAAAACCATTGCCAGGGTCTTTGGCAATAAAACTAACTCTAGATTCATCTACTGGTAGGAAGATAGCTCCTTACATGCCCCTGGCAAGGCGGGGATGAGAGCAGGATGCAGATTCTCTCCTGGACCTTGTAACCTTCTCTAGTTTGGACTGTCCTCCTCTACACCTGGCACGCTGCTGCCTTCCTGGCCTCACCCTTCTCCTGTCTCCTCTATTGGATCCCCTATTTCCAGTTTCGCATCTTTTCCTTTTTCTTGGTTACTTCCTTGTTTTGGGGGAAGACATCCTCCAGTAGCTTTCTGAGACAAGGTACGTGGAAGGGGAAAATGCTTTGAAGTCTTGAGTATTTAACAATGTCTTTATCCCACACTCTCACGTAGAGCTCTGTGTTGGAAGTAACTCCTTCAGAATTTGGAAGGCATTGCTCCTCTGTCTTCAGTTCCCAGAGCTGCCATTGAGCAATGCAAAGACCTTCACATCCCTCATCCCTTGTCTGGCTCTCACTTGTCTCTGGAAAGTTGTAAGATCTCTTTGTCCCCAGTGTTGTGAAATCCCACAGCGATTTGCCTCGAGCAAATGTGCTTTCATCCACTCTTTAGGCACTCAGTGGGCCTTTAAATCTGAAAACTCATGTCCTTCAATCCTGGGAAATATTCTTGAATTATTTTATTGATGATGTGCTTACTCATTTCCTGTGATTTCTCTTTGTGAATTCCTATTATTTAGATATGGAACCTCTTGTCTTCTCTAATTTTTGTGTTTTTGTTTTTGCTCTACTTCCCAGGAGATCTCCTCAACTTTATCTTTCTCCTAACGAGGGCAATTTCCCTGAAAGATTTTTTTCTCATGTTTTCTACTCCCTCCATGGACTCCATCTCCTCCAAGCCCTTTTTCTCTGTTTGTCTCGGTCTCCATCTTTTACACTAGAGGCTCTCCTCAGCTGTCTGGC
Source organism: Kogia breviceps (assembly GCF_026419965.1). NCBI lineage: Eukaryota > Metazoa > Chordata > Mammalia > Artiodactyla > Physeteridae > Kogia > Kogia breviceps. Next base: position 61,232,635 of record NC_081316.1, read on the forward strand.
AGTATCTAAGAACTGGAGATAAAAGGCTGGCTGGACGTACAGGTGGGGTTTGCCAGTGTGAAAGCCACCATGGGGAGAGCTGGCTGAGCCATGCGTTGGGAACCCCTATCATCAGTCCTTCTATTTCTTTCTTCTTGGAACTAGTGAGATTCTCCAGAGAAGATCCTTCCAGTGCTGTGTGTGGTTGGCATACTAATGGAACCCCAAAGATTTCCAAGTGCGAATCCTCAGAACCTGCGAGTGTGTTACCTTACACATCAAAGGGAACTTTGCAGTTTTCATCAAATTAAGGATCTTGAGATGGGGAGATTAACCTGTATTATCCAGTGGCCCCACTCTTATCATAATGACCCTTCCAATAAAGAGTCAAAAGGCTCAGAATCAAAAGAGGAGATATGACTGTGGAAGAAGAGGCCAGAGTGATAAGGGGCTATGGGCCAAGGAATGTGGGCAGCTTCTAGAAGCTGGAAAGGCAGGGAAACAGAATCTCCCCTTGGGCATCCAGAAGGAACACAGCCCTACTGCCACCTTGACCATAGTTTAGTCTGAAACCAATTGCACACTTCTGACCTCCAGAACTGTAAAATAATAAATCTGTGTTGTTTGGTAATTATAGCAGCCTGGCACTGAGAGCTGGCAGTGGGGATGGCCTTGACCTGCCTTGTGCAGAGATGCCCTCCACATCTTTATGTTGAGTATAGGGCTCTGCCTCAACCTGCCTGTTGTCCTTCAGTTCAGACAAACTCTGTTGAACATGCTTTCTCTCCAGAAGAGAAATCTGCCGGTCCGCCAGGTGGTGGAGGGACAACCTCCAGGAAATGTGAAGCAAGGGAGGGGGTCTGGGGGTCTCACTGCTCCCCTGCCCTCGGGTCCAGAAGTCCCTGAGCCGCCCATCCCTGGGCTGTTTACGGGTTCTGCCGGGGGTCACGCCAACTGGCAGGTCTCCCCACCACTGACTTGGGGTCAGGCTCCCTCCAGCCTCTTTTCCCCCTGCTTTCCAGCTGCTCACGTGCTGCTGTTACCTTCTCTTCCTTCTCTCTGTCTTCATCAGATTATATGCCTTTTACAAAGACTGTAGTGCATTGTCCAAGGGAATAAAACTAGACACGTGTTCTCAATCCTACGCCTTTGGCAGGAAATCGTGCCTTCATAATTCCTTCACTCATGAAATCTGAGCCTTCCGGAACCCTCCGTGGGGGGAGCCAGTGCTCACACCTCACACCCCTCTCTCTCCCAGTGACACTGGGTCTCTAGCAACTTGGAATGTCTCTTCTGACCAATAATCAGGGTCTCCCCATCTAAGGCCCTCTTCCTGATCTATATCACTATGGTTCCTGAGGACTCAGAGGTATGCCTCAGAATGATTGCAGTCATTGTGCAAATACCAAAGAACTTCCCTACTCATTACGAATAACAGCTGTTCCTAATCCCCCAAACACAGATGCTCCTTGGATATACTAGTTTGCAAGGGCTGCTGTAACAAATAACAAAAAGCACAGGCTGAAACATCAGAAGATTATTTTCTCACAGTGCTGGAGGTTAGAAGTCCAAGATCAAGGTGTCAACAGGGTTGGATTCTTCTGCAGCCCCCCTGCTTGGCTTGCAGGCAGCCGCCCTCTTGCTGCCTCTTCCCTTGGTCATCCTTCTGGGTGTGCCCCTGGCATCTCCCTGTATGTCCTGATCTCCTCTTCTTACAAGGACACCAGTCAGATTGGGTCAGGACCCATTTTCACTTAATTACCTCTATAAAGGCCCTGTCTCCAAATCCAGTCACGTTCTGAGGTCCTGGGCACGAGGGCTGCAACATGTGAACGGTGGCAGACACAATTCAGCCCAGAGCACTGGCCGTCCTCGATTGTGACCCAGGATTCTGAGTGCTCTGTGCCCCTGCCGTACCTGTGCTCACATGTCTGGAATAGCATCTCTGAACACTCCCCATTCTTCATTTTCCCCTGCAAGCCTGGGCTATGCAACCAGTACTGCCAAGACAGCCACAGACCCGGACCCCCTACATTGGAGCAGAATGGGAAACCATGAAACCTTTTGTGTTCGGCATGATATTTTTATTTCCTCACAGCTAAAAATATTCTTTTTAATGAAAACAAGATATACTATGTACACATATTGTGTATGGCTCCAAAATAAAAATTCTCATTTACTCCCTTTGAAGGTGTGGCCTATTTCTGGTCACATTTCAAGTGTCAGTTAGAAATGAAAGTAAGGAATCTTTGGACAATAGCCATTCATACCCCAATTAGACGGATGTTTAAAAAATGTCCACAGAGGGTGGAAATCTTCAGGGAGGAACATGTTACAGCGGATACAACCTGAGGTTTTGGAATCAGATAGACCTGCATTTAAATCCTGCTTCTACCACCTATTAATTGTGTGACCTTGAGCAAACTGCTAAGCCTTTTCGTTTCCTCATTTGTAATAACATGTGGCTTATGAGGCCACTTTCAGAAACAAGCCAGATAAGGTACAGACAACATCTACACAAGGTCTCAACAAGACGGTGGGTTGCTCCGGAAATGCAGCTCCCTCCCATCCCCCGGGACCACAAACCTACAGGGGTACACCCAGCACCCCACCTCTCAGACCCCTCCCCAGCTGGCACCCAGCCCCAAATCTCACGGGTTCTCAATAAAATCCTCCGTCCCCTTTCACCCAATGAAGAGGGTTTGTGCAAATCCTATGTTAATAGAGTCCTTTGGCCGATTCACGGGACAGGTTTTACATTTGAAAGAGTATTTGAGAGTTTCACTCAGCCTTTCTCAGGGGCCCTAGGGAAGGTCTAGAAACCTCTCAGGATTAACACTGGCTTTCAGCCCTCAGACCAGCTCCCTGTGTGAGCTAAAGCTCTTCTTCTGCCTCTCCCCACCTCCCAGAGAAGGGAAATTTAAACTTGCTGACAAAAGTTTGAAAAAAATTTAGAGGAGGAAGAAAATAATTATTTACTGAGCACATTTGTAAAACTGTGTGAAGCACCTGATATCAACTACCTCGTTTAGTCTTGCCAACCACGTGGCGAGGTACACCTGCCTCCTCCCTACTTTACAAGTGAGAAAACTGAGATTCAGAGAGGTTCATTAACTGGGGTAAAGCTACACTGGATGGCATAGCAAGATTCAAGGCCAAGTCAATGCGACTGAATCCCAGCCCAGGGCTCTTTCCAATGTTCCAAGCTGCCCCCCAGCCCGGGGGCCCCTGACACCTCCTATCTTTCCCTGACCTTCCTCCACCCCACTCTTTTAGCATGCATCACTTCTTTGTGTTATGGTTCCTCATAGCTTTGTCTACTCTCCTTGACTCTCTGAAGCCAAGAGGGGTGCCTGGTTCTGTCTTTTTCCTCTCACTTCCCTCCATACTTCCAAGCATGTAGTAGGCACTTAGGATGCGTGTTCAATGGATGGAGAGTTAAAGAAATGAATTCATAAATAAATGGACATATAAATTAATGGACAGCATATTTCTGAACAAATGAATTTGGAAATGATTGAATGAATAAATGAATGGATGTGTGTAGGATTAAGCACACATAAGAAAAAGTGAATGCTGTACGTACCCAAAAATGCATGCATGGAGTGCATTAATTAATCCATTAATGAATGGATGAATAGGCGAATGAATAAATATGTCAATGAATGTGTGAATTAATGATTCAATAATGCATTCACGAATGAATGAATATTAGATAGACGACTGAACATATAAGAGTGAACGAATACAGGAATACATAAATGAATTTATGCATGCAGGAGTGAATGAATGAGAGAATAAGCCAACAAATGGGTGAATGAATGCCTTCCCTCTTTCCCCCAGAACCACCCACCCCCTTGAGTGTGCGGGTGATCAGAAAACCTACGATTCAGAGGGTCAGTTGAGATTCCAGGAGGCAGCGTTCAAGGCTAAAGGCCTGAGGGTGGGATTAAGGGTTAGGGCCCAACTGTGCATAGAATATCCCTTTGCTGGGAGTCACTTGTAGCAGCTGCCACATCTCCTAAGAACTGGACACTAAGGTGGTCACCAGGAGCCCACTGGCTCCAGCCAGTGGGAACAGTAGGTAACTGCTCCAGAGAGCATCACAGCACAGCCAGTTCCCTTTTGCCCAGAGTTCCCTTTGCCCTACTCGCCACACTCCACCCCCAGCCCAGAGTACAAGCCAGCAACCATAGAAAAGGAAATTAATTCTCAGCATCGAAGAACAGCCTCCTTTAATAAGGAGGCTGCTGCAATAGCTTTGCAACAAGCAGCAACTCACATGTTCGATTACAACAGGTTAAGCCATTCCACACTCCCCAGTGCCAGGGCTCAGGGAAAGAGGGAGGGGGGGAAAACACACCTGAACACTGAGCACTTCCTGACGCAGGCAGCCCTGAGGTCCCGACTCCATCAGGATTGGAAAGAGCTGCCTCATCTCTCTCCAAAGAGCCCAGTGTCTTAACTCCCTTGCCTGCCCATTGCTGAGCGATGCTTTTCTTTGCTTTTCTTTTTTTTCCACTTCAGAATCAGAGCTACAGTGGGTTCTGAGTGACTGACATCTTCTCCCCTCTTGGCCCTGGGAGTCGATTCATTCAGGATTGTGGCAAACCGGTATTTCAGGTCCCCTTGGCAACCCCCCGGTGCTCTGTCTCCTGAGGATTGTGCTTCTGAAGGACCTCGTGGAAACAAGACTTCTGGGTGAGAATCCACACCTTCCTCTTTGTTCCTTTGCCGCCGCATTCAGCCTGGGTTGCTGTTTCAAAGAGAGGTGAGGTTGGTTGGGAGGAAAGGCTGTCCTGGAAGTTAGGAATGGCACGTAAAGAGGAGCACCAACTTCTGGTGTTCGGGGAAGAGGCCGGCATAAAGATTCCTAGGAACACAACTTCCCACTTCAATTCTCACCCTGTCATTGCTTGTCTTATGATGCAACCTTAGAGTAATACCTGCCACTGGAGGTCAGGGTGCCCATTTAGCCTCAGACGTTTGTCAGTTATTGAATTCGTCATCTCAGGTGTGCACAGGCACCTGGAAGAAATGTCCTTGATCACAGCCTCACAGCCAGACCTGAGATGGTGTGGGGAGGTGCCCTGCATATCTATGCATCTCAAGAGTTAAGGGGCCAGCGCTGTATTGTTTCCTGTGACACCCTTCATCTCCACCCCTGGTTTCCTTTATCTGTGAAGGATTGCTTGAAAATTATGTATTTTCCCATAAAGGGCTTTGAAGGAGTCAGAGAGATCTATATAGCTCTTCCCACCACTACCCCCCACTTTGGCTTGGGAGGAGGGCTGGCAGAAGGTGGAGGCGGCTGGAGAAAGACCTTGGCCTTGGTGACAAACCCCAAACAACAGCCACTGATGATAGTGATGGGCAAGTTACTGATTTTTATTGGACACTTTGGGGAATAGAGTTGTTTGTCAGGAAATGAAAGAATGTTTGTGCTTATAAAATTATATGGAAAATCAATGCAGTGTTAAGTATATTTTTCAGTTATTTGAGTCAAAGGACTGTTCTCCAGCCAATTCTAGCAAGCTCTAAGAGAGGCAGAGATGTCCATAAGCACAGGCAAGGGGGCTGAGCAGTAAGCTCAAGCTGCTGTTTATTGCTACTCTTCTGCACCTGAAGAAGCACCCGAGGGGCCATGAAATGATGCAGGCCATGCAGAGTCCCAGATGTGGTGGTTGGACTTCAGTTATTAGCAGCGATGCTTAGGACCGCACTACACAGAGAGCTCTGAAGTCTAGACCTATCTCTAGTTGTCCTGTTCGTGGGCTCCAACCTAGGGGATCTGAGCACTGAGTCCCTGTCACAGATGGGGTGCCCCCCCCGGGGGGGGAGTTGGGAGGCCATAAAGCATGTTGCAGGAGAGGAGACAAGAGCTGTCTAAAAGGTGAGCGAATAGGAGCTCCACCTTGTCCTAGTGGCTCAAGGGTTGTGAACCATCAGTAGACGCAGGTGCTTGGTGATCCTATGTGGGTCTGTATACCTCTGGGCCTTGGACAAGGGGTTGAAGGGGGGCATAGGAACAGCCAGGGCACCTGCCCCTTTGCCAAGCATTTCTCATCGCACTATTGCCCAAGGTCTTTGGCATGAAGGATTGAATAAGAGTCAGAAGTCAAGGCAATTAGATAGAACTTTCAAAAGATCTAAGATCGATAGCCAAGAAGCTACCAGCAAAACTCCTACTTGTGACTATAAACTCTGTTTCGGATGATAATGAAATTATTTATAAGAGGCTGAATTGGGAGCCAGACAGCCTGCCCTGCCACTCACTCCTCTGCTGTGTGACCCAGGGCAAATGACTGATCTCTCTGGGTTCCTGTTCCTTCGTCTGTATTCTTTGTTATAAGGAGCCCCTTAGGACGTCTTCCTGCTCTAAATCTTATGATTCTGTGATGAGAAGGTCTTATTGATAAGTAGAAATGATCATGCAGTGAATGTAGATGGGACCTGGACTGCTAGGGGTACAAATTTTGGTTCTGTCACTTATCAGCTGTGTGTCTTTAGGCAGGTCAGTGAACTTTCCTATGCTTCAGTTTCTTCATTTGAAAAATGGTTTTGCTCGTTAGTTTCCCCCAACCCCCCAGAGTGGAGTTGCAGTGAGGATGAAAGGCAGTAATGCCTGCCAATCATTGAAGCAGTGCCTGTCAGGTTGAGTGCATGTCAGCTCTTGACGTTACAAAAATGGATAAAGAAAACAACACATTTTAACAAAGTGTCCTATTGCTGAAACACTTATGGGGATGGTTGTAAAAATAAATAATAAATCTCAGCTAATGACTATCAGAGACCAAAATGATCCCTTTGTAACTTCATGATCTGTACAACTGAATGACTGCATTATGACATCCACTGCCAAAAAACGAAAAACCAAAACCCAAAATACATTATATCCAAATTCCATCTTTTCCGCTGTGCATCGGTTTTACCATCTGTGAAACGGGGGTTACGACCAAGGGCTGTAGGAGAATTAAATGTTATAATATCTACGAAAGAGCTTTTACACAGTGCTTGAGGCACTTGATAAATGGTACCAGTTACTATGTTAGTATTTAATATTCAAATCCATAATTTAAAAAATAAAGATCAAAGAAAAAAATACTCTAATCTTTTTTAACATAATTTGCCTGATAGTTGGGTCCTGTTTTCTTCATATGAAAGCTTCTCAGTTCCTCTCTTCTTTCATTGACTTCTTCACTTGTTGTTTTCTAAAGTGATGGGTGGAGATAACTGAAAATATTATCTGGATTTTATTCAAGTATTAGACATTTCTCAAGGCTTTAACTGTGCTGCAAACATCACCCCCAAATGCTTATTTCAGGAACAGACTCTCCTTGCCAGAGAGCAGTGAAATTTAAGGGTGAACCGTCTTTGGCTGACATGATTCTACAGGTTATGATTGTATGTATGGCAGTTACAGACCCAAGCACGTTTGACAAAGTATTTGATGATTCAAACAAGAACCACAAATCCCTTGAAAATAAAGACCATGATTGGCCCGTTCTTATTTTTATTGGCATAGAAATGGATACAACATAATGCCTTCAAACCTCAAACTACTATTTAGACTCCAGGCCTCATTTCAGGCCTGAGGATATGAATCCATGAACATTCTGAAACTGAAGCCCTCATTTCCAAAAGGAGACTGAAAAAAGTTCCAAAGTCTTGTAAAATATACTGATCCAAGTTAGGAAATGAAAATACCACTATTACGTGTTTTCAAATTTACTTGCAGTAGTCTTTGCTTGTCAGTTTTGTCCTGCGAACCTCTAGTATGGGCTGCTTCTTCCATCATGGGCATGGATACGGTATTTCTCTCTCCCCATCTCTCTCTCTCTCTCTCTCTCTCTATCTATCTATCTCTATCTATCTATCTCTCTCTCTCATGCACACACTCAGTGAATTACAATTCCCTTAAACTTCTGATGAGCTTTCCTCCCATGCAAAAGAGAAAGGGGCAACTGGTTACTTTACAAGTTATTTTCTTAAAAACAAAATATACTGTGATCTCGATTATGAGATGGGAAAAGCAAGAGTAGAAACAGATCAATAAGAATAAAAATACCATTCTTAAGGGCAGAAATACAACAAAATTTGAATGATGGTCATCTTTGCATGGTAGAAATATAATTTTCTTTCTTTGCTCCACTTCTCTGTATTTTCTAATTTTCTATGATGTATGTATATTACTTTTAAGTAAAATTTTTTAATATTTTAAAAGGAATTTTATATTAAGTAATGGTGCTTTTTCAGTATAACATGTTTCTACCCATCACTTTAAATAGTAACATAATATTTCACCTTTGTGGTAGCAAATATCTCACTGGCCTTGTACCCTACTTTTAAGAAGGTATCAGAATGTATTTTGCACGTCACCGCTTCCATGGTGTGATGACGATAAACAGGCATGCTCTGGCTGGCTTGTCCTCTGGGTTAAAGCTTAGTTGTAGGAGGTTCATACCCCTGCCTACTGCCCCAGAGTCTGACTCAGCAGCTGCTCTATGATGGGCTCTGTGGGTGGAGCTCTTGGGGACCAGGGTCTGTATTTAGACTTTCCTGGTGGGGCCTCCAATACAGGCTGCCTACGAGTTTTCTTTTCTGATTTGTTAATAACATCTTTTGGAGGATTTTTTTTTTTTCTGATTAAAAAAGCAATACATGTTCCTTATAGAAAATGTTAGTTAAACATAAAGAAGAAAATAAGATACCCACAATACTGTATTTCCTCCGCACAGAAATGATGACTATTGCACACTTAAGACTTTCCTTCCTCCTTGGGTGCATTTGTGTGTAGGGAACATTTTAAGCAGTGAGATTACATTGTGTATATGTGTGTGTATGTGCATATGTATGATATGCATGTCAAGAGCCTTTTCTAATGTCATTACAGCTGTTTGTTTATAACAATTTTTATGCCTGCATAGTAATACAGGTACCATAATTTATTTAACCAGCCCTCTTTCATGGGCATTTATTTTATTTTATTTTTTTTTTGTGATATGCGGGCCTCTCACTGTTGCGGCCTCCCCCGCTGCGGAGCACAGGCTCCGGGCGCGCAGGCCCAGCGGCCACGGCTCACGGGCCCAGCCGCTCCGCGGCACGCGGGATCCTCCCGGACCGGGGCACGAACCCGTGCTCCCCGCATCGGCAGGCGGACTCCCAACAACTGCGCCACCAGGGAAGCCCTTTCATGGGCATTTAGATCCCCCTCTTCCCCAATTTTGGTTAATGTAAGCAGTGCTGTGATAAACGGTCATAATTCCTATTCTCATCTTTGGCATTATTTCCTTCAGATAGATTGCTAGAATTGAAATTAACCGGTCAAAGAACACTGACATTTTAAAAACTTTTTATAGTCAAAGAAATGTGAAGTAAAACAATAATGAGGAGCAAGTGTGTGCGTATCAAACTGAAAAAAAGTAAAAGCATTTCCCACATGCTTACAAACATTGGGAATTATTTTTCTTCTTCACCTTTGACATATTGATACACAAAAACTAGTCCTTTAATATTGTTTTAATTTACATTTCTTTGATTATTAGTGAGACGAAACTCTTTTTCATGTTTATTAGCCTTTTGTTTTTACTCTTCTATGAATTATCCTTTCATGACCCTTGTCCATTTTTCTACTGATTTTTTTCTCATAAACTCATAAAAGATCCATCTCTATTAAGGATATTAAACTTTTGTCACTCTATTAAAAATATTTCCTCAGTGTTATTTGCCTTTTATTTTTTAATGAATTTTTCTGACATGCAGCCATTTAAGTCTTATGCAGTCAATCTACTGATATCTCTAATTGTGACTTCTTCCCTTTATTATCCTTAGAAGTGCTTTCTCTTTCAGAGATCAGATACTCACTTTCCTCATTTTTGAGTTTGTTTTTAATATAAAAAATCAAGCGTGAGCTGTGGCAAAGGATGAGTCCCAAGAATTTTATGAGCGAGCTAGGACTTCAAGAGTCTCTTTCTACCTCTTGCATCATTAGAACAAATTGAGAATTTGCTTTTGAGACTTGCTCAGTGGTTCTGGGGATGCAGGCACAGGGCGGGACAGCAAAGTGAGGATCTGAGGAAAAACCAGAGAATGGGAATTTGTCGTAAGTAGGCATGGGTGTTCCTATTGTCATGTACCAAGTGTGATTTTTAAATGTTAGTTGCTGGGAAGCCGTTTGGCAGCAGGGCCTCTGTAAATGCTGGTCCTAAAAAGTGAGTCTGAGAGAATCTTGCTGTGTGTCTACAAAAGTATGTTCTTCGGTCAAGGCACCGCCACTGGAGGAATGTGGCTGTGGTCTCAGGTGGCAGATATGAAACTAAATGATTCTGAATTAGATCTTTGCTCTGGGTCACATCTGACCAACTTGATTTTCCCATGTCATTTGAAGGCAATGGTTGCTAGCTGGGAGCTCTGGAGCTAGTGGATTCTGCATAGAGGAGGAAGTCGGGGGCCCCTGAGCCCAGTTAGGTGGTGGTGGAAAGAACGTGGGCTTTGGGCTCCGAAGATCACCATCTGACTCTGCTCTGCCAGTTCCCAGGAGTGTGGCTTTGAACTTTACTTTCTTTGCCTATAAACTGGGGATAATAAGAGTTTAATAATAATATTAATAATTAATATAATCAGCAGGCATGGTTATTGTGAATAATGCAAAACTTTGTACATGCTGAACACCCATCACTTGGGTGCTTTGGAAATGAATTGATTTGCAGTATTTGTCTTTTGGCTCCCACATTATAAAGCAGAGGATTGTGCATGTGCCCGTCTACGCAACAAGTTTCTCAAGGGTCCCTGTAGGGACCTAATTTCTACAAACTAAAATCAGGAGACATGGCCTGAAAAAGGATTTGTATGAATTTATATGTATGAAAAATCTGACAGTGGTATAAAGGTAGAATCACATCCTGTCATACATTTAATGATTTGCCTTTATTGAGAAAAAGTAAAATTGCAGGAAGTCAGAAGTATCCTAGAAAATCAGGCATACCCTTATTCACAGTATTCAGTGCCCTTTACATTGGAAACTCTTCAGATCTTTCTAGAAGGTGGCCCTGTTTTTAATTGATCTGCATTCTTATCTGAGTATAGCTTGCACAGGTGAAGATAGTGATCCGATATGTTATCATAAAAAGTTATTTTATATGACAGGCATTAATTATTAATATTTCTTTAATGTTTAGAAATCCTGTGGCCATTAGGAATTAGTAATTAAATAAGAATATAAAAATAACAAAAGCAAAACTGCTGCTCTTTATTGAGTAGCTACTAGGGAGGCACTGTACTAGTGCCCAAGGTGGAAAAAGGGGTTTGGGATACTTGCAGGGAGGAAGAACAGTCATGTCAGTTCCATCAACTTTGCCATTAAGGAGTTAAGTCATATTAGGGAATAAGATATACATGTGAACATTTCAAGGGTGATGTCAGATTTTTTTTTTTTCTTTTTTTTTTTTTTTGTGGTATGCAGGGCTGTCACTGTTGTGGCCTCTCCCGTTGCGGAGCACAGGCTCCGGACGCGCAGGCTCAGCGGCCATGGCTCACGGGCCCAGCCGCTCCGCAGCATGTGGGATCTTCCCGGACCGGGGCACGAACCCGCGTCCCCTGCATTGGCAGGCAGACTCTCAACCACTGCGTCACCAGGGAAGCCCATGTCAGATTTAAGAAAACATTCAATCCCCGCCTCCTTCTGAGTCATTTAAGAAATAGTGTTATTATCATTAAGTATTTATGAATTTGACTTATATGACATACCTGAAAGGCAGTAAATAAAATGTAAAAATCAAAATGAAAGACCTTTAGCGTCACTACCTAGAGGTATAGAGTCTTGAACGTACAGGACCCACAGGGTACCAGAGAAGGGGAAACATTATGGATGGCACCCAGGGCAGCCCCCTTGCTCTATAAATGTGGGACCGGGGTTCCCAGGGGTCTATGACCTCCTCGGGGCCCACAGCCAATTCAGATCAAACCTCTCTGTCCCTTGACTCCTGGTCCAGTGCTCTTTCCTCCAAACCCTGGGAAGAGCTCCCTATGTACCCACACGCCTCCAGCGAGAAGGTGAAAAATCTGCTGAAGAGCCTGACAGAACTGAATTCAAATCACTCCCTGGCTGTGTAATCTAAGAGAAGTTACCTAGTCTCTCTGATTCTTGGTTTTCTCACCTGTAAAACAGGGATGCTTACAGATGATGCTATCCCAGGGATGCTATGGGGACCATATGAGAGGATGTCTGTCTGTTGGGGCTCTTTGAGAACTAGGTGGAGGGCCACAAATTTAATTACTCTTAGGGGACTGTGAAAATGACAAAGCAGGAGAAAAAGAGTCAAACCCCTTGGTTTAGAATAGTCCACAAGTTCTTCTAAGTCATGCAGGTGACTCCTCTGGTTTCTTTTTATATAGGTTTCTAAATAGCAAATTAGGTAGGGAAGGACCTATACGGTGGAGAGGTCTTTAGCTGATGCATTAGACCAGTGCTGTAAAAATTTTCAACCCAAATAAAGGGGGAAAAAAAGCATTGTTTGAAGGAGAAAAATGGATATTTCTTAGACCATTAAAAATATGTGTCATCTTGTCATGCCCTTTGCAGCTTTGTAAGCCTTTTTTTAGTTTAAGAATAGAATAATGTATTATGTAGAGGTTTATTCACAAAATTATCATGTTGGGCATTCTAAGTGTAAAGGTACCATCTCTTCAGACAATACTTACACATGTAGTAATTTAATTTGCTTAAGAAAAAAATTGTAGTGTGGTCACGCATGCAGCTGCTGAACTTGCAGGGAGCTCTGAGCTCCCTGTTTGCACCCTGTTTAGAAGCAGCCAGCAGAAACCTGAGCCTCTCAGAGAACATCAGCATTAGCACAAGAAACAAAAAGCCAGGATTTCCTGGATTTTGTGCTCTTACACATTGTAAGCAGATTCAGAAAGCACTTATTTTCACAAATGGTGAATTGTAGGTAAAGTGGAGAGAAAAACTCTTTCCTGGAGACAACTTTTGCCACCTGGAACCTGGTCCAATCAGCCTCACTCAAAAATATGCATTTCTTCTGACACATAGCTGCAAATCACACTTCCGCCATTCCACCCCACCCTCCTCAGAAAATCTTGCGGTGTAGAAATGCTTCCATATGCTAGAAGCTGGTGTCTCCGTTTTTGCTGAGGGAGAATGAGGAGAAATATAGTGGACTAGCCAGCTTGCATACACGAGTAAACAGTTTGCTGTAGCACACACAGATGAGTAATAGCAGCCCTCAGAGTTAGCCATAAATAACTTTGCAAGCCTGCGGGCCCGATTATTGAGAATTTGCCACAAAATGGCCTGTTAGCAGGAATTTAATTTACATGGGTAATGGAAATAATCTAAAACAGTGAAAATATGGCTTCAGAATTCTGAATTTAGAAATATTTGAACTGGGAGTTGACCTATGGCAGACAGACCTTGGCATCAGAAGTCTTGGAGTCTAGTCTTGGCTCTGCCACTAACCAACTAGACAGGCTACCATACTGCTCTGGGTCAATTTCATCAACGAAATATGAAGATAATAATAATAAAAATACCAATATTACAGCATTGTTGTATGACACTTGGAATCAAGTAAGCAAAAGTGCTTTGTCCATTGCCCACATGAAACAGACATCTGTGTTGCTATTGCTGGTACAGAAATGAGGAGGCCACAGGTACAGTGCAAAGAGCTCTGACTGTAGAGCCAGGCTATCTGACTGTAGCTCTTGATTCCACCCCTTGCTTAAACTCAGGTTTCCTTCCTCCTGCTTCAACGTTTTCATCTATACTATGGAGTCATAAACAATGCAAATTTCACATCATTGAGTTAATAGGTATGGAAGGTAATGTATATACAAACTACTTCAAAGGGACCATGTCTGCGTTTGCTCTCCATGGCATCCTTAGAGCTTAGCACACTGGTTGGAACAATGTAAACACAAATAAGTATTTGTGGAATGAAAAGAAAATATGGTTCTCATGTTTCATGTCTCAGAGCACAGGGCAGGGCCAGGTAATATGTTTTTTCCAACTATAAAATGTCTTTTCAATTCCAGGGTTAGGCAAGTCACAACTAGTTTTGTTTTGTCTCTAAAGGAACATGTAGCTTTTGCTGCCATTTCTGTCCTGCTCTCAGATTTGGACATGTCATCAGAAAGGGGAGGGAACACCGTTCTATGCCAGTCTCAGGATCTGCCCAGACACATAGGGCTACTATGTAGCAGAGCCAGAAGTGGAACTCAGGTCAGGCTAACCCAAAGAGCTCCACTTTTCTTTCTACAAGAGTATATGTAACAACCTGAAGATCAACTATTATCCAGAGGAAGCCCACTTGTAGGTAGGTGCTGGAAACTTCCGCCTGCATTTATGAGGGTTGTCCCCCTGGAGGTGGGAATGGACACTGTTTCGGGATTTCAATACTCCACTGCTTACACGAGATGCATAGGAATTATAATAACATGTGGTTCTGCCTGGTTGTAGGTAAAAAGCTCTCTGTGGCCCACTCTTGGGAAATTATTTCAGGGGAAAGTCAAATATTGTCTTAAACATCTGAATCATTCTTCTACAATAATTTCCTCATCAAAAATTTTTATCGGTAGGAAAAAATTATCAGGAAAGCGTCACAGATTCATGGAGACGTTAGAAAAACAGAATGGATGGAAAGATTTCCCCTTCAACTCACACAACCGCATGTGTCTGTTCTTCTGAGATCTGTAAGAGTAGGAGTAACCTATCAGACATATCTACTCTCAGTGTAATACTTGCAAGATGTCTGAGAAGGAAATCATGAAATCACTAAACCTTCTGGAGCCCTATTCCCAAGTCCTTGGCAAATGGATCCCAACTTTTCCCTCTTACCCCCAGCCTTAGACATCTAGACATCTTTGCTGATTTGACTAGCAAATCAAAACAGTTCTTTTCTTTAGACAGTTGTGTCAGTTTCCCTAAGAAAGCCTGACTGCTTGGGAGGCTTCTGCGTTGGCCATCGGCATGGTTTCCTTCTGCAGGAGAAAAGAAAGAAATTTCATTTTTCACCACACATGGGTTTGCATTTAAAAATGTGCTGCCTGCAACTGTAACATCATTTCATTTCACCTAATTAATGGCTATCATGGGTAAAGTACAGCATTATGCTTAGAATTCTGCACACAGAAAAACTGCTCCAAGTATGTGTATAGAATGTTACTGATACAGATAGTAATGGGAGCTTTGATGATAACTGTGATTTTAAAGCCTTTTTAAGAATACCATGGGCATGTCTAAAAAAAAGCAGTGTGAAATGAGAATTTTAAAATTATATTTTATGAGTATAAAATAAAGCTGAGCAATAACCCTTGTCCAAAGTAGATGTAATATTAGCTTAACCCTCATCCTACTGTTCAACCTTGAGTAGATTTGTTCATTAGTCTCGAGATATATTTATTAAGCCTGTGCTGGTCATTAGGCATACGGTAATCAACAAGACAGGGACCTGCACTCTTGAAGTTTCCAGAATTGAAGGAAAGACGAATATTGAACAAGGCACCGCTGGTAATGCTGAGTGTTGCTTTTAAAAAAAGAGAGTCAAGCAAAACAGGTTTGAATATTCTCTTTTGGGGATCTGCTACAAATATCATTCTCTAAGCATGTGTTTCTTCTTTGCCTAGAATGTCCTGCCCACCTTCCCTGAGAAGGGAATCTTCCAGGCAAGTGTCATGTTATCTCATGTGTTCCCTGGCCTCTAAAGGCAGAATTCGGGGCTTTTTGATACTGTGTTCCCAGAACATAGTCCAAGCGCTTTTATCAAGAGGCTGTTTAGTGTCTTTCAAGGGCTCTGGCACTAAAGTCAGGGTCCTTGGGTTTGAATCACAGCTCTACCACTTATTAGCTACATGAGCTTAAAGAATTAAGAATTATGTAGCGTCTGGCCTCACTTTCTCCATCTGTAAAATGGACACTTAAAATTGTATATAACCCTTCAGATCGTTGAGAGGATTAAATGAATTGCTCATATAGAAAGCACTTAAAACAATGCCTGGCCCATAGTAAGTGCTTATTAAGTGTTGGCTCATGCTACCACAGCACTAATGAATACTTTATATGTGTTTAACCTATCTGTCTCCCTCCCTAGACCATAAATTCTTTGATATCAGGGCCCTTGATTTATTCATCTCTCCATTGCTCGCACTTAGCACAGGGTTTGGCACACAGTAGGGACACAAGCAGTGCCTGCTAAATGAATGGAAGAGTGATGAGTCCCCACAAACAGGATGCACATGGCCCAGGTCAAAGGAATTGAGGTCAAAGTCATTCTAGGAGCTTGGCTTATGCCACCCTATATGATTTTGTTCCATTTCTTGGTGAAGAACCAGTAAGGAAACAAAAGTAAGTGGGTCTTTTGGACAATCTCTTGATGCCCTCCTTGGCCCTTTTATTTCAATGCATGCTCTCCTCCGGTTCCTTGGACACCGTGGAAAATAACTGGCGTTTCTTTAGATTCAGCTATCACATTCTTTGCATGAGAAAACAATATCATGTCTTTTTTTAATTATGCCAAGCCACATGTGTGAGAGTCATACAACACAGTGCAATTTTATTTTGTCGAGTACCTTTCATCACAAGCTGCATCCCTGGCATTCAAGTTAAATAAACAACTAATACAGCACAAGGTGTTTGGGGTGGTAGGGAGGAGGGGAGTTAAAGGACCAAAACAAAGGCGGAAGGCTATGAGAACAGGGGACCTCTAGTCAGGTTTTAAAGGGCCTGCAACTCTTCCTCCAGAGGTGATTGTTTCAGGCAGAATAACGGGAATGGGGACGTGGTTTAGCAAATGGCTTAAACAATGGCTTTGATTTCCTGGTGATGACACAGTTGCACCGTATTTGTCCTGCTGCTCTGGAGCTCTTTATACACCATGCTGGGCTTTCTATTTAGCAAGACGTGTCTCAGCAGGCAGAACGCTGTCCCCCTCTGTATTGTCAGAAGAGAATCAGAGCAGCTACAGGGACTTCTGATGGGCACTGCAGAATCCACCCATGTCCCAGAGTCAGGGAACGAGAGGCCTGAAATTGCAATATCAAGAACTGCATTTCTTGATACTCAGTTGGCCAGGCATTATTGTAAGCACTTCACATACTTTATTTCAGGGAATGGCAACACGGGCCACAGACCCAATCCACCCAAGGCCTATTTTTGTCCAGCCTGAGAGCTAAGAATGTTCACATTTTTTAAAGATTGTAAAAAAAGAAGAAGAAGAAGAAGTACAAGACAATATGCAACAGATACCTTATGTGGCCTACAAAGCTTAAAATATTTACTCTCTGGTCCTTTACAGAAAAGTGTGCTGATCTCTGCTTTATCTCATTAATATAGTCAAGGAAATAATGTGAGCATTTATTGTCCCCATTCTGTAATTTGGACACTGCGTCTTAAAAAGAATAAGTACACACCTGATATTACCCAGCTATTCAGTGTAACTACTGCCCAGGGATCAAAAATTCAGCCATCTACAGGACTCGGGCAGATAATATGAATGAGTACTATGGGCCCAGGAGGGGCTGTGACAATACAGAGGTGGCATGGCCCTTTCAAAGGACAGCTGCAACGCAGTTCAGGCCACTGGTGACTCTCCAAGAACAGTGACCCGTGTTGCTGATTTTCTGATCTTTCAAGGAAAGTCAGGAAACCAGATTTTTATGTAAATCTCCTAATTTTCAAAGGCTGGCAACCCAACTCAAAGTTTATTTAATGTTACATGGGCCACGCAAAACATGCTTGTGGGCTGAATGCCTCCTAAGAGACTACAATTTGAAACCAGTGTATATTATTGATATTATGAGTTAATTTGGTCCAACCCCTTCACTTATTATGAGAAAACTGAGAATTAGAAAGGAGAGTGAATTGACTAACATCACAGAGCTAATAAGTGGCAAAAGCAAGTCATTTGATTTTATATTTTGAGCTCTCTCTCCTGAGCACTGCTCTGATTTCTAATTGGTTGAACAGATAGTTCATGAGTAGGAATAATTTCTTAGAGACTAATTTAGACCACTAAGTGCTATAAGGAGATAACAAGTTCAGACAGAACTGAAAGGTACAGCTTAAAGATCATCTGGAGCCTCTGCCTCATAATTTTATAGTTTTGGAAAACAATCAGAGAGGGTTCCTGAAAAGCCCAGGGTCACACAGCTTAAGTACAGAGGTGCATCTCTGACCTCAGATCCCCGAATTATTCCAGTGCTTTTCCTTGAGCCTCTGATATACTTGAATTTTTGAGATGCCTCTCCAAAATCTCCTTTATTATGCCTTGCGTGACACACGAGCATGGTTCTAGCTGAGCTTGAGATTCATGCATAGCTAGGTATGTCTAGCAAATTAAACGGATCATCATTCCTTCCACCCAGGTTGGAAGCTGGCCTGAGCTGACTTGCTTGCAGGGTGGTGAATCCTAGGAGAGCTGGGAGTAGAGGCTAATGCGGGGGGAGGGGGCACAGGAGGACAGAAGTTCTATTTCCCCAGGCCAGTAAGCCTACAGGTGGCAGCTGACAGTTGTTTTCATAAGGAACCTGTGAGATTCAGTGCTACTGCCTGGGGTCCACGTGACCTTGCGTGGGAGACGGGCTTCTCCCTATTTCTGCAAGAAACACGGCACAACTCTGCCGAGGGCTCGTAGGGAGGCACTCAGTGCCTTTCTACACCTTGAGGGTCCTGTGTTTCAGAACACCTAGAACTAGAACTCCAGGTGGAATGCCCAGAGAAGGCACTAGAAGCAGTGGTAATAGTGAAAGGCTACCCTTGGACTTCAAAGGTGGTGGGAAGAAGTGAGTGTCTTGCAGCCACAGCAGTAGAGAGGGCTATGAGTACATATGAGACATACTGGGACTCTTGGGGAATGTGTACGGTTGGGGACATGAGTACCTGCCGGTTCTGCACACAGGAGAGGAAGATAGTGAAAGGGGTACCGGTACTGTTCATATCGGCTCCTTTGTACCCTGAGAAATAAATTAGATTCCATATGACACAGCTGCCATAGAGACACCTCAGTCTGGAGCCTAGTAAAAATGCAGTCCCTGGACCAGTAGCTTCAGGGTCACCTGGGAGCTTGGTAGAAAAGCAGAATCTCAGCCCTGTGCCAAACCAACTGAACTTGAATCTGCACTGTAACCAGATCCCCAGGTGATTTGTGAGCACATTAAAGTTTGAGAAGCTCTGGCCTTGGTCTTAACAGCTCTAGACAAATTGCAGGTTCTGATCTGAGATCTGTCACATCTTTGTTGTGTGATATTGACCAAGGGGTTTAACATCTCCACTCCTCTACTCGCTCATTTCTAAAATGA
This sequence comes from Kogia breviceps, assembly GCF_026419965.1. Classification (NCBI taxonomy): domain Eukaryota; kingdom Metazoa; phylum Chordata; class Mammalia; order Artiodactyla; family Physeteridae; genus Kogia; species Kogia breviceps. Next base: position 61,251,922 of record NC_081316.1, read on the forward strand.
AGATACTAATGGTACCTGTTTTTAGGGTCATTGTGATGTTTCATTGAGATAACATGTAAAGCATGGTGATTGATGCACACACATTCTCAGTAAATAGTAATTATCATCATTACTATTATTACCTTTGAAAGTCCAGAGCTTGTCACCAAAGCGTTTGTAAAAGAGGCTTCTCTAGCTCCCTATGCATTACCTTCTCCCTCAGTAACCCAGTGAACTTTCCTCCTACCCCCAACACAGCCTACCAGCAATTTTAATCTTTAAAAAGGTAGCTGGTATTTATTGATATCTTTCAAAGGGCTAGGAACTAACTATACAAACCAGATAGCCTCCCAGTTATCCTCACTACAACCAACAAGGCAGGCACTAGTATCTGCTCTTGAAAGATGAGGAAATTCGGGGTCCCAAGTTCAGGACCCGGATACAGTGAAGAGCAGAGCCACAGCTCTTCTCCCAGAAGTAGCACAAGACCAGGAGGTGGTTGAATACCCCTTAAAGTGCTGGCCTTCGAGGTGTGGACTTCTGCTGCACATGGAGGGTTTACCATGCACACTTTCATCCCCGCTCCCTCCCCAGCACCTACTAAACTGAGAGAGAGCCTGTCATGCAGAGGGAAGTAAGTCAGAAAGAGAAAAACAAAGACTGTATGCTACATATATGGAATCTAAAAAAAAAAAAAGGGCATGAAGAATCTAGGGGCAAGATGCGAATAAAGATGCAGACCTACTAGAGAATGGACTTGAGGACACGGGGAGGGGGAAGGGTAAGCTGGGACAAAGTGAGAGAGTGGCATGGACATATATAGACTACCAAACGTAAAATAGATAGCTAGTGGGAAGCAGCCGCATAGCACAGGGAGATCAGCTCAGTGCTTTGTGACCACCTAGAGGGGTGGGAGGGAGATGCAAGAGGGAGGATATATGGGGATATATGTATATGTATAGCTGATTCACTTGGTTATAAAGCAGAAACTAGCACATCACTGTAAAGCAATTATACTCCAATAAAGATGTTAACAAAAAAAAATCCTTAGCGAGATAAAGAAAGATATTTTGTACATGAACCAAGAACTGGAGGGTGTTTAAAGAGAAACACTCAACTAAAACAGGCTCCTGAAAATTAAAAAATATGATAGCAGAAATAAAAAATGTCAACAGATGGGTGGGTAGCCAAAGCTGAGAAAATCTCCCAGAAAGTAGAACAAAAAGATAAACATATATATAAAAAAAGAGAAGATTAAAAAATTAGAAATAGTCTAGGAGGTCCAATATCTGAATAAAAGGTTTGGAAACAGAGAACAAGAAAATCAGCAATGAAATATTTCAAACAAATCTCTCAGTTTCCAAAGTAAAAGAATCCAGAAACAGCTCAGCACATTGGAAGAAAGAAGACCCACACCAAGCATCATACAATTTCTGAACACTGGGGAAAAGAGAAGATCCTAAGTTTTCAGAGGGGATTGATTAAAAAAGGTCACATAAACAGGGTAAAGAGGCAAAATGGCAGCAACACGAGAAGCAAGATGACAGTGGAACCATTAATGTCCTTAAAATTATAAGGAATTTATTTCCAACCTAAAATTCTATATCCAACCAAATCGGGTCTCGAAAACTTTACCTCCCATACATTTGCTCTCAGTGTGAAGAAGAAATAAAGAAGGAGGAAGACATGGGATCCTGTAAATAAAAGATACAATTACAGGAGATCCAATAAAATTTCCAGGAATATGGTGGAGGGAGATCCTAAAAAAAGAGCTATCAGAGCAAGCCTAGAAAGCAACCAGTCCATATTGGAATCATTCAGACAAAGGGGAATTACATTTCTATAAAGGAAAGGAGAGGAGAAAGTAAAAGAAAGCAAATATAAGAAAAGAAATTGACAGATGATTTGATGAATTGGAGAGAACTGAGAGAAGATTTATAATTTGGTAGAGTTTGAGGATGAAACAGTGATAGATACCTAAAACTCTAAGCACATATGAAAAAAAAAGCCAGTTATTAATTCAAGAGGAAACAAAAACTAATACAAGAAAGCACATCATAGTACACCACATGGCTCAGCTGAGAATAATACTTACACAGTCATTATAATGGAAATACTAACGTTTAACCAAAACTTATGATGTAAGTAGATTGAGAGGATGGGGAAAAGGGAATTGTCTGTGTAAAGAGAAAAAAGGCAGTTAAATTATCATCTTCAAGAATAGAAAGTATATTGATAATACCTAATAATTAAAAATCCAGATTCCAGTTATAAGATAAATAAGTACTAAGGAAGTAATGTACAGCATCATCATAAAAATAGTTAACACTGCTCTAAGTTATATATGAAAGTATTAAGAGAGTAAACCCTAAGAGTTCTCGTCACAAGAAAAAATTTTTTTTTTCTATTTCTTTAATTTTGTATCTGTGTGAGATGGTGGATGTTCACTAAACTTACTGTGATAATCACTTTATTGTGTATGCAAATCAAATCACTATGCTGTGTACCTTAAACTTATATAGTGCTGTATGTGAATTATATCTTAACAAAACTGGAAGAAAAAATAAAATTAATTCAAGCAATTTTTAAAAACCTAGGAATTGCAGTAGAACAGATTACCTGGTAATATAGATATAAAACTAAGAAGCAGCTCAAAAAAAATAGTGGTTGAGGGCTTCCCTGGTGGCGCAGTGGTTGAGAATCTGCCTGCCGATGCAGGAGACACGGGTTCGTGCCCTGGTCCGGGAAGATCCCACATGCCGCGGAGCAACTAAGCCCGTGAGCCATGGCCGCTAGGCCTGCGCGTCCGGAGCCTGTGCTCCGCAACGGGAGAGGCCACAACAGTGAGAGGCCCGCATACCGCAAAAAAAAAAAAAAAAAATAGTGGTTGAAAGTGGTTGGCTTTGGGGAGAAGGAATATTAGGTAGAGTGGGGTGGTGAATTTCAGGGCAGGGGCTTTCTATTTTGCATTAAAATCTTTGTAGAATATTTGACTTCTAAAATTAGGTTAATGAATCAGTTTGATAAAAATAAAAATTAAATTGAAAAATAAGTATTGGCATTTTTATGGGCCTCCACGCCTCACTCTAAAGAAAGCAAGTTCTGAGGATAACATTCCAAGCAGCAGGCAGGACACTGCAGGGTCTTCTTGCTTTGCTGTAAAACGACAGCACGGTAACAACCATCTAGAGACAGATGTTACGCAGCGGAGAAACATTGACCAAGAAGTCAGAAGCCCTGAGTTCCAGCCTTGATTCCATCATATGTGATCCTTTTAAACCTCATTTTTTTTTAATCCTATAAGACAATATGCTTATTCTGTCTGCTTAACAGTGCTGCTGTGATGATCAATGAAAGATAATGGATGTAAAATTATTTGTAAACTGTAAAGCACTCCACAGATGTAACAGACTATCATTATTCTACCCACGTATGATTGGCAGACAGTTTACTATATTATAATTTATACCATCTGGTTTATTTATGTTTTTTAGCAATTTTTTTCTTATAGCAAAAATAAAATGGGTTTATTCTGGAAATTTTGTAAATACTGAAAAGCAAAAAAGGAAACTAAAATTACCTTTAATTTTATCATCAAGAAATAATCACTACTAACTTCCATATGTTTGAGATATACATGTGACTTATGTATTACATATTTATATATAGATGATTATCTAAAATAGATATTATGGCTATTTTCCCAAATCATTAAATATTTTTCTATAACATCATTTATTATTTGTAATGGAAGAGAATTACAGATTGAAGACTGAAGAAGTTAAGTAAAAACTCAGAAGTATTTATATAAATTCATAGTGAATTTTCATTTTTAAAAAATTACATATTTCCTAAACCTGCCAATTGAAAAAAAGCTAGAAACAATACTAACCCAGTAGCAATGAGCAACACCTAGTAACAATAGTATGGTTTCTAAATACCATTTCTCACTAAAAAGAACCAGGGGTCCTTAAAAAATGGATGATTTCAGGTCTGGCTTAGGATAGACACAAGATGAGCCTGGAGCTCCTTATTATTGCAGAAGAAAAGGAGGCTATCAAGGATGTGGGAGTCAATAAGAAGATGTTCCCACCAACCAGAGATGGGGCAACTGAACATCAATATGAATAATAAATGAATAAAAATACATCAAATATATTTAAATACATGAGCTCATAATGACTCTTAAAAAGAAAAAAAAACTTCATTGCTTATCTCTGAAGGATGCTAGAAAACTAACTCATTCTTTGGAAACCTGGTAAATAAAAGGAAAGAAACAAATGTGCATCCTGCCTTTTCAGGTAAGAAAAGAGTTCATGAGAGGAAGTTTCTCTTGATCAGAGTATTCCAGTTAAAAGTGAAAAAGGAATGCTCGAATGAGAATATGACCAGTTTAGAATCTCTAATGAAATGATGAATCTAGTCGAGGAACACAAAGACTGCTAACATCACAAAGACAGGTGGAAGTACACAGCACCATCTAGGAAGCAGTCTTGCCCAAAAGAATGAACTCATGCTTCTAGAATTAACTACCAGTTTATAGGAAATATAAGATGTAGAAGAACGTGTTAAACCAGAAGGGTGCAATCAGTAAACTCGGATTACAGGAAACTACATGATAAACAACCTGTTCTCTTTCACAAGTAATGTGCAATTGGGGAAAAATAGATGGAGGAAAACCTACAGGTCAAAAGAGACTTAAGAGATATCTCAACCAATTGCAGTGCATGGAGTTTATTTGGATCCTAATGCAAAAAAAAAAAAAAAAAAGAAAGAAAAAAAAAGACTTATGAAACAATCAGGGCAGTTTGAACTGTGACGACACAGTTGATGACATTGAGAAATTATTTTTTTTAATGTAATAATGTGGGATAAAAAAATAGTTCATATATTTTAGAGCTATCTACTGAAATAATTATGGACAAAAAGAAATGGTGCCTGGGATTTCCTTCAAAATAATGGGGGAGGGAGTAAATGTGAAGAGGTATGAATAAAACAAGTTTAAGGATTAATTTCCAAAATATACAAACAGCTCACGGAGCTCAATATCAAAAAAACAAACAATCCAATTAAAAAATGGGCAGAAGACCTAAACAGACATTTCACCAAATAAGACATACAGATGGCCAAGACGCACATGAAAAGATGCTCAACATCACTAATTATTAGAAATGCAAATCAAAACTACAATGAGGTATCACCTCACACGGGTCAGAATGGCCATTATCAAAAAAATCTAGAAACAATAAATGCTGGAAAGGGTGTGGTGAAAGGGAATCCTCCTGCACTGTTGGTGGGGATGTAAATTAATACAACCACTATGGAGAACAGTATGGAGGTTCCTTAAAAAACTAAAAATAGAACTACTATATGACGCAGCAATCCCCCTACTGGGCATATACCCTGAGAAAACCATAATTCAAAAAGAGACATGTACCACAATGTTCATTGCAGCACTATTTACAATAGTCAGGACATGGAAGCAACCTAAATGTCCATCGACAGATGAATGGATAAAAAAGATGTGGCACATATATACAATGGAATATTACTCAGCCATAAAAAGAAACGAAATTGAGTTGTTTGTAGTGAGGTGGATGGACCTAGAGTCTGTCACACAGAGTGAGGTAAGTCAGAAAGAGAAAAACAAATACCATAAGCTAACGCATATATATTCAAGGTACTGATGAACCTAGTGGCAGGGCAGGAATAAAGACGTAGACATAGAGAATGGACTTGAGGACACGGGGTGGGGAGGAGGGGGAAGCTGGGGCGAAGTGAGAGTAGCATCAACATATATATATTACCAAATGTAAAATAGCTAGTGGGAAGCAGCCGCATAGCACAGGGAGATCAGCTCAGTGCTTTGTGACCACCTAGAGGGGTGGGATAGGGAGGGTGGGAGGGAGGCTTAAGAGGGAGGGGATATGGGGATATATGTATGCATATAGCTGACTCACTTTGTCATATAGCAGAAACTAACACAGTATTGTGAAGCAATTATATTCCAATAAAGATCTATTAAAACAAACAAAAAATAAAACAAGTTTGGCAGTTTATTAATAATCATTGAAACTAGGTGATGGGTAGAGCCTGTTCACCAAACTTTATATTTGTTTGGAATTTTCCTTAATAAGTTTCCTTAATAAGTCACAAAAATATTAATTGTGAATCCTTTCCAAGTTCATTACATATTCTTCTACACCATGATCTATAATAGCTGTGTAATAGCTCATCATACTATGATGTACCATAATACATTTGATCATTTACTAATTGTTTGACAATTAAGATGCTTTCCAATCTGTCACTATTACTACTGATAAAACTCTTACATAATTCTTTGTGTCCATCCATGATTATTTTAATTAACTCTATTAACTGTAGACATAGATTGCTGGGTTGAAAGCCCCACACAATGGAAGGCTTTTGTTAAATATTGCTAAATTATCTTTCAGAAAGGTTGTGTCAATATATAACCATTGGCAGTATAGGAAGAGTAACTATTTTCTGAGTATGTCATTTTTGTCTTATACATTTCTCATTTGATATGTAAAAAGAAAAAACTCTCAGTGTTCTTGTATCTTGCATTTCTTGGAGTTACAAGTGAGTTAAATATACATCATTTGTTTAGCTTTGTAATTTTTTAGTAAAGTAGCTTTTTATGTCCTTTTCCAACTTTTCTACTGAGATGTCTTTTTCTTATATGTTTGTAAAACCTCATTATATATTAAGGACAATAGCACTTTTTCATATATGGTTCACATATTTCCCCAACATTTTGTTATTCATTTGATTTTTCTCTTGGTTTTATAAGTATAAAATTTTCCAAATTTTTTATGTAGTCAAATTTTTAACATTTTCCTTTATGACTTTTTCCTTTTCATGACTCACTTAAAAAGATCTTTATCCATCTCCAAATCATGTAATTTCTCATCTGTGTTTTCTTCTAGAACTTTCATATTTCCTCTTTTTAATATTCAGTGTGAAAAGTTTTAAAGTGATACCAAAAGGGACGGGGATCTAACTCCCCTCAACCCCCAAATGGTTTGTCAGTTACCGCAGCACTGTTAATTGAAATGCTCATCCTTTTCCAACTGATTTGAAACTTCAACATCCTTTGGATTACTTCTTTTTAAGAGTCAACAGACTTGATAGTGAGAATATAATTTAATTCACTTATTTAACGTTTTGGGGATGGTACCTGATCTTACATTAATTTCTTGAGATTTATTTAAATGAATGTATCATAATCACTGTGATCCTTGTGGTTAAATTCAAAGGGTCCATCCTTGTTTTTGTTTTTGTTTTTTTGGTGGTACGCGGGCCTCTCACTGCTGTGGCCTCTCCCTTTGCGGAGCACAGGCTCCAGACGCGCAGGCTCAGCGGCCATGGTTCACGGGCCCCGCCGCTCCACGGCATGTGGGATCTTCCCGGACCGGGGCACGAACCCGTGTCCCCTGCATCCGCAGGCGGATTCTCAACCACTGCGCCACCAGGGAAGCCCCAAAGGGTCCATCCTTATAATGAAATAGTATGCAACCATAAAAAAAGAATGAGGAGGCAGCTATTTCCAAGACATATTGTTAAATGGAAAAAGCAGTATGCGGAATAGAACAGAACAGTGTGTGCTTATTTGGGAATTAACATTAATGCCACTCCTTTCATCCCACAGGCGAATCAGCCCTAGAAATACCAGATTACAATCTGGTTTGGGAGTAGTAATAGAATTTAGTTTGTAGGACTGTCATAAGGCTTAAGTGTATGGATCTGTGTAAAGAATTGGGTCAGGGTCTGGCATCACAGTCATTAGAATCACCCTACAGAGGCTTTGGTTATTTAGTGGAAGACTTCGTGGTTGCTTTTTTGTTTGCTTTGTTTGTTATATTCCTTATTACCCCTGGACCAATGGCCATGGCCCTCTGAACCAATATGCAGTTCTAAGGCTGCAGACATCCAAGACTAGGAAATGGATCTGACATAGCTTTGCAGAAGACCAGCAGCTGCCACCTGATCTACCTGGTGTACAAAAAAAGGCAAATCCACAAGAGTGGCAAAGAAGTCTGTTAGGCAAAAGATGAGAAAAGAGGACAAAAACTGTCAAGAAAAGAGGATGCATCCTCTTTGGAAAGTACCACATGGCATTCAGCATGCAGGAGGAAAGCTTTAGGAGAGCTCCTTTTGAGGAAACCATTGCCACCAGCTCTCAGAAAGGGATGTCAGCTGATACAGCGCCTCTCTGCTGTGAAAGTAGGGGCTGACCTAATCAGAGAGGATGCTTCCACTGTGGAATTTTACCAGCTCGTCACCTTTGACCATAACAGATGCTGCTTTTTTTTTCTGATGAGTGTTTTCCCTGCTATCTGGGAGCAAATGTCAGTGAAGGAACACAATCAGAGCCATTACATACTCATCTGCACCTCAGTCCCAGAACCACATGCGCTCAAGGCAGAAAGTAGAGTTGGTGTGGGGTGGAGTAAATTCATGTAAAATACCCATCTTTTACAAGGGCATGTGTATACATACTCACAGGCCCTCTACCACTTTAAAGGGACGGGAGCCCACGTTCATTCATTCATTTCACAAATACTTATTGAACACCTACTTTTGCACCAAGCATTATGCTTGGTCATCATAACAGTGACCAAGACACTCATGGAAATTACATTGCAAGTTGGGCAGATGTTCAAAAAACTAAGTAAAACAAATGCATACACAAATAATTGCAGCTTGTGAAACATGTGATATAGGATATAAATGGGGTGCAACCATAGACAGCAATGGGATGGCCTATTCTAGACAAGATTAACCATACCATAAAATGTACTACAGTTCATGGAGAGCTCACTTCATTGCTGGTATCATTAATTCCATTCATTCATCCAGCCATCCAATACCATATGGTGGCTATGAGCCTGGACTCAGAACAATCCAAGTTGGAATCTGGCTTTGCCATGTATCAGCCATGTGACCTTGGACAAATTGCCTTCTCCATGTCTCAGTTTTCTCACCTACAGAATAGGGATAATAATCGTATCTACCACATGGTATTGCTCTAAAATTTAAATGAGGCAATACCCTTTGCTCCGTCCTGGGCACAGTGCTTAATACATGCTAGCTATTTTGTTATTAGCATTTGTTTTTTCACTCAGGGAAGGAATATTTACTAAGTCCCCCTTCTTCCCTTGTAAACTTCAAATAACAGGATCCAAGCCAGGATGGATGCAAGGCTTGAGTGAATCGACAGATGTGGAGGGCCTTTCAAAAGGTGAAAGGGCTGTGCTGTGGAAGGTGTTATTATTATTGGGTTGGGGAACCTAGCCATGTAGTAAATATTTCCATGAGATGAAAAATCACAGATGCTGAGGGAACCTAACTGGGGTGCCATTTACAGCAACCTTTCCAAAGAATTAGAGCATCCTCTGGTCTGCACTTTCCTCTCTAATTGTGAACATCTGATGGTGCTTATCAGTGGGTATCCAAATCCTATGCAACCAGCTTGTGTATTTGATGTAGTATCAGACAACAGGCACGAAGCATTGCCCCTTGCCCCTACCTGCCTCCTTACTCGAAACACCCGCTTTATGAAACAATTTTACAGTAACTGCTGGACTATGAAAAGAAGTGTTTTTGCAAATAAATACACTTCTTAATTAAAACTTGCCCTTTAAAGACACACATTTTCTTGGCCCCATTGTAGGTTTTCTTCTCCTTGTAACATATCACAGAATCAGTAAGGGCAATGCAAACATCTTTAATATATACAGTTTCAACAGCTCTAATAACATATCTGCCTGCCTAAAACACCTTCTCCCTCTCTTCAGCCCAGCTGATAATTTCCCCTGATTTGTTAAATGCTCTCTTATTTCACTCTAAAAGATAAAGCTTAAAGGCAGTTACTCTACAGGAGGAGAGGGAAGGGTGGATTGAAAAGGGATAAAGTGGAAGAGGGGGGTCACAGCTGTTTTCCATTTTGTTAATGATGGATTTTTATTTTTTGTTATGAAAATAATGAATGTTCATTGTGGGAAAGTTAGAAAGTTTCAAAAAAGCATGAAGAAGAAAATATATTACTCATAACCCTATCACCCAGAGGCAACCATTGTTAATAATTGCCATGATTCTTTTTCAGATTTTTCTCCATGATGATTTTTATGTAGTTAACAGTTTTGAAGTCTGCCTCTTAAAAAAATTTACATGCTAACCTTGGCATTTTCCCATGGCATAAAAAACTCTGCAGAAGAGAAAAACTTTAGAGTGGCTGCATAATATTTCAACAAGGTTGTCCCCCAATTTACTTATCCTAGTTGATCATTTAGGCTGTTTCCATTTTTTCCCTTTATTACAAATAACGTGCTACTACGATATGTAATCTACCATTTTTTTTTTCTGGGTAATACATGGGACTGGCCATTTGGAGAGTGTTAGGTTGAATTTTACAGCAGTGTAAAATGCTCTATGGAACAGAGGAGCTGACAGGAGAATCTCAAGCTAGCTGTAGAGTTAGATTACAACATGGTAACAACTGACCTTACTTTTCTTTCTAAAACCTCCACTTCCTCCTGAATTTCTCTGGATGTCGAAGTGACTAGAGCCACCCTCCATCCAGGTACCCAAGCTTGAGAATTAGGAGTCACTTTGGATTTCTCCTTGCCCACCCCATCCAACCAAGCACCAAAATCTGTTCGTTTTACAACCTCCATTTCTCTCAAATGTCTCCTCCCCTCTCCAGCCTCACTGCAATTGCCTTAGTCTACTTAAATGACCTAAATGAGCATCTCCAGTCTTTCCCTTTAACTCATTTCTCCACTGTGCTGTTAAGACCACCTTTTTCAAATACACTTAAGATCACTTGCCTCTTCTAACTAAAAGCTTTAATAACTAACTCCTTGCTCCCCACACACCCAGCACCTGAGCTTTCAGGATGCATGAGATCCTCAGCTTCCTTGAGGCCCCTTCAAGAACCAACCCTACCTACTGCTCTAGACTCTACCCCAGGTACTCTCTTCACAGGCCGACTCCATGGCTTTAGTGAGTATCTCATGCTTTTGTTCACGTCCTTGTACTATTACTTTTACTTAAAAAGCACCTCCCCTCCCTTCATGATCTAGCAAACTTTCTTGCCTTCAAAACTCAGCTTGAATGCCACTTCCTACAGGAAGTCTTCCTTTACCCACAAAGATTTGTTTGGGCATCCTTCTGTGCTCACACTCTGCCCAATTCTTAGGCAGAAACCCACCACACCGTGCCTCTCCTTGAAGGTGGAGATTGGGCTTTGTTCATCTTTTTAACCACTAAATACTTCAGTCAGGTATTTCCTTAAAAAAAAAATGATAGCCTCCTACATAACCACAGTAATTATCAAAACCAGGAAATTAATATTGATACAAACTGTTATCTAATCTACAGACCTTATTTTAATTTTACCAGCTGTCCCATTAATGTCCCAATCTAGGACCACATGTTGCATTTATCTTCATGACAACTAAACTGGTCCTTTAACCTGGAACTGTCTAGAGTCTTTGTCTTTTAAGACTTTGGTATTTTTGAAGAGCACATGACAGTTATTTCCCTGAATGGTCCTCTGTTGGCATTTGTCTGATGTATCTTCATGATTCGACTCAGGTTATTCATTTTTGGCAGGAATACCACAGAAGAGATGTGATGTCCCTCTCAGTGCATCACATCAGGAGGCATATGATGTCTATCTGCCATATTCCTAATGATGCTGACTTAGTAATTACTTGATTAAGGTGGAGTTGGCCAGGTTTTTCAACTGTAAAGTTAATGTTTTCCCCTTTGAAGTTAATCAAAGATACTTTGAGACTATGCAAAATATCTTGTTTCTCATGATACTTTTTTTTTTTTAATTTTTAAATTTTTTTTTGTGGTATGCGGGCCTCTCACTGTCGCGGCCTCTCCCGCCGCAGAGCACAGGCTCCGGACGCACAGGCCCAGAGGCCGTGGCCCACGGGCCCAGCCGCTCCGCGGCATGTGGGATCCTCCCGGACCGGGGCACGAACCCGCGTCTCCTGCATCGGCAGGCGGACTCCCAACCACTGCGCCACCAGGGAAACCCTCTCATGATACTTTTATCTACTGCTTTTATCATTTGGGCCTCTGCTTTCTCATTGGTCAAATGAGGTGCACAGAATGAAGAGTGAATTCCAAAATTTTCACTCTCGAGGATCCCTTTATTCCACCCCCTACTGCTCCATGGACCTCATATTTTGAAAGATTTTTGTCCACCAAACAAGGGGCATTTCTCAAGGTATATGTGACTCATTTTCCTATTACACCTTTGTTACACATGTCTACTGCACTGTACACTCACAAAGGCAGGGCCCATTTGCCTCACTACTGGATGCCCAGAGCCAGTCAGAGTGCCAACCACAGAGTAAGTGGTCAACAGATTTTTGTCAAAGAACTGAATCTGCCTGCCAACCCCAGCTTATCCCCAGCATTTGATGTCTGCGGTGAGGACACAAAGTTGATAAATGTTATCCAAAGGCAGAGACTCAACATTTCAGTTAGTCTCAGAGGCTCTGTCACTGGTCAGTGTTCAGTGATCATGAACATTTAAAAAACAGGTTGAACAAAGTGTGTGGAAATCTCTCACCCACTCCTCCCCTCATCCCTGACTTTCTGGGAAGCCTCAGTTAGATGTTGAAAGGGCGTTCCAGCTCCCCAAGTTTATACTGTCATCTCTGATGCCTCTGTAATCAGTGGATGGCAACTGGCTAGACAGTATCCTGACCACACAATCCAGATTTTAAAATATCCTCGACCTTGTTTCACATTTTTATGACATTAGCGGTGTCACACTTCCTCCTTCGTTAAGCACTGGAGATCATGGAGATATAATGTAGCAGAAGATCATGAAGGGAGTTTTAAAAAGGGATGGGAGGGAAGGAAACTAACATTAATGGAGTATCTCCTGTATGTCCAGAGCTTTCTTTCCTTTGTTCTCTCTTTTAATCCTCACCATAACGATCCGTTTTACAGATGAGAAGACTGAGGCTGGATAAAGAGTAATGGCCTGCACGAAGTCATACAGTTAGCATGCAGCAGGGCTGGGGTGGGAATTTCTTCCCTAAGCCCCAGCAAGTTGCCACTGCACCAAGCTGCCTCTCCCATCATATAAAAATGCCCTTCTCTTGGACTGTGCTGGCGATCACGATCCAGACAGGCGAAGGACAGAAACCTCTTGGACCACATTCACTGCAGTTATTTTTAAAATGATCGTTATCGCGACTCAGTAGCTGTTACCATGGTTCTGGGGAAGTTGTCCGAAGGAGGGCCTTTCTTTGGGCGTCTTGCGTGCCTGAGGAAGGAACTCTAGTTCTCAGCTTTTTATTACCTCTGGCTGTGCTGAAGCAGCAAGGGCGAGAGAGACGTCCCTGCAAAAGTGTTGCGGGCGTGAAATAACAGGGAGTCGGCTGGGAGCGAGGCCACGCGCCCCAGAGAGACCCAGGGACAGGCGATGGGGGGAAGGAAAGGAGACCAGAAAACACTGCAGAGAGACGGGAGAGAAGGCCAAAGCGGGAGGAAAGAGAACAAAGGGCAAGAGGAGAGGAAGTCGAGAAAAGTTGGGACAAGGGAGGAGAAAGTTTGAGAAAGGAGGCGAGAGAGCAAGCGAGGACGGTGTAAGAAAAGAGGAGACCGAGAAAGTGAACTGAGAAACTCGGAGAATTCGAGAACGAAAAGGAAATAGTAAGGAGAGGAGACGGAGAAAGAAGCGGAGAGACAAGAGGGAAGGGGAGACGGGAAGACGTCAGAGAGAACAGAGAGACCGCGCTGGCCGAGAGGCGGGTGAGTGGCCCCGGGAGGACGCGCATCACCTGCGTGGCGCCCCCCGGTGCGGTGGTGCGGTCCTGCTCCCTTCGTCTGTGAGCCGCGGCTCTCCCAGCCTCCTAGGATTGGTTCCAGCCTCCCATTCATGTAACCTGCGTGTGCGTGTGCGTGAGTGTGGTGTGTCTCTCGCTCGCCCTCTCCGTCTGTGTGTAGAGAGCAAGGGCTGGGGACGGAGGCAGGCAGGCGAGCAGGCAGGGAGGGGAAGAAGAGGAGGGAAGCTATTAAACACACACACACACACACACACACACACTCACTCACACACACACTCACACACGCGCGCGCGCACTCACCCGCCCCAACCCCCCAGAAGCCTCGGGATTGCAGCTGTTTCAAGTGGGGCAGCAGTGCTGGTAGGGACGCCGGCCGGGAGCGGCCGGGAGCGGCAGCCAGGAGTGCGCGCGCGGCTGGAGACTTGCTGGGGCTCCGCTCCCTGCGGGAGCTATTGTTGGTCTCACTGGAGCTGAGCGCAGAGCCGGGACCTGCTCCTTCCTGGGCGCCGTGCTCGGGCACGCGGAGCCGAGGAGCCTCGCCGCCGAGAGCGAGAGGAGCCACGGGCGCGGCGCCTTGCCTCTCTGCCGCCCTCCTCCCCGCTTCCCCGGCGGTGGCAGCCTGCAGCCACGGTAAGGCGGCGCGATCCGTTCTACGGAAAAGCGCCTTTGGGGACCGCGGCGGCGCCTCGCCCGCTCTCAGTACTCTCTGCGCTCGCTAGCTGGGGCAGGGTCGGAGCAGCCCGCGAGGGTGCCCAGGGCTCCGGAAGAGGCTCGCCCGCTCCCCCGGCCCGCACCGGGGGAGGCAGGGAGGACGGTAGGGGCGCGGGTTGCCGGTGAGGCGAGTCGGTCTGGAGCCCTGAGCCTCTGCCGCGCAGACCCCGGAGCTTGCCGCGGACTAGAGCCTGGGAGCCAGGGCTAGGGGAGAGCAGGGAGGTGTGCGCGGGCCGAGGTTCGTCGGCCTCACCCGGATCCCCTTCCCCACCCTGGTCCCAGCGCCCGCAGCCGCTCTGCAGAACCGCCCACCCCAGGGCCCCGGCGGGCGCTGGAGGAGCCCGCGAGGCGGCGCCGGGCTCCTGGGCTGCAGCCTGCCTTGCGTGGCGAGCGCCGGCTGCGGCGGCCCCGCACGCGCTGCGGTTGGAGGGAAGAACCGGGAGACGCGACCCCAGCCTCGCGCCCTCTGCAGACGGCGCGGCGCTCGTTGTCTCCTAGCCTGCCCCTGTGTCCACCTTCCCCTCCGAGCGAGTTGAGGCTGCAGCCGCCGGGTGGACACTCAGAACTCTCGTGTGTGTGTGTGTGTGTGTGTGTGTGTGTGTGTGTGTGTGTGTGTGTGTATGTGTGAGAGAGAGACAGAGAGAGACAGAGAGAGACAGAGACAGAGACAGACAGAGACTGCTCGTACCCCAGCTTTGGGGAAATGTGCTCTGGAATGAAATGTGATCACCGAGCTCCTTAGTCATTTTCCTCGCGATTTAAATATGCAGTCTTTATATTGGAGGAGCAGACGGGAAGGTGGTCTCGAGGAGTGTGTGTGTGTGTGTGTGTACACGCAACCGGGGAATCACAGTCAACTACTGAGGCGAGGGGAGGTTCAACTGGTGAGTCCTCGTTAGCTGGGCAGTAGGGTGGGCTTTGCTGCCCGCTGCCCTCCCTTCTCTGCCCTGCCTACGCCTAGGCGAGGTTGGAAAGTACTGGAAATTCAACTGCGTGGTCTCTAACTTTGGAAACTGGCTCCCCTTTCTGGGCGAGACGTTAAAGTGATTTGTGCACCCTGGTCCATGTGGACGAGGGTATTATTACTCAGGTGGCTTACGGATCCCTCTTCAGAATCGCGGCAATCCCCCGCCCGGTCCCTTACCCGCTCCTACCACCAGTCCTGGCGAGGTTTGTAGAGATGCAGCTATCGTAAGCCACCAATGCGGCGGAAGCTGCGCGGAGAGACAGCCTGGGTTTTGCCGGGTCCTGCTTGCAGTCTTGGTATTTGACTAGACCACGGGATCGCTGCGCTACTTTTGGAAGGCGTCTGTGGGGCACACTCGGGATTCGAGCGCCGGGCTGAAAGGGTGCCCATGTGCTGAGCTGTGAGGCCGCGCACGCCGGGAGATCTGCCAAATGGCATCGCGGGCAATTACATAAACTGCCTCAGTGATTACCGGGAACTGTGATGCGAGCCCCCTGTTCGCGAAAGACAAGCCCGAAAGTTTGCCTGCTTGAGGAATGTAAGTACCGGGGCGCTCCTATCCCGGGACCAGACAAGAGAGCTGCCTCGCCACTCCTGCGACGGGCGTTGGGTGCCGATGCTGCTGTCCCCAAAGGACCGGCGATCGAGGCAAGGGCTGGGAAAAGGATCTGGGATTGATCAGAGAGAAAAAGCCGGTCAGAAGTCAGGATCCATTGAGTTTACAGGGCCCAAGCCTCCCCTTGGGGGTGTTGGGAGGCCTTCCAGGGAATGCTGTATTAGGAAACTGGCTTTGTATCCTGGGGAACCCCAAAGGCCCTTTTCTCTGCTTCTCCGAGCGCCTCCTCCCCATCTGCCACACGCAGTTCCCTTCATGTTTAGAAACCTGCCCGCGATGCCTGGTCGCCCCCCCCCCGCCCCGCCCCGGAGATGCCAAGCATCCCAGCAATGCAGGCCCACTCTTGCGCGGGGTTCGGAGGGAGAGTGCTGGCGTCTGCCAGAGCCTGCCACCATCAGGTACCTATTCCTGGTTTCCTGGGCTAGGCCGGCTTTGATGGGATGGGGACGGGTGCCGAGTATGGCTTCCGTCCCCCTCGCTTCTCTGTTACGCGGACAGCAATTTGCTTCTGTTGTGTTTATTCTCCACATTTCGCTGCTGCCCTTTGCCGCCTGCAGCACGTTGATGGTCTTTGATAGAGAAACCACAGTAGTAGAGTGTTTTTAAATCTTATTTTTCGCCCATAGCGGGATAAGCAACCCCAGACCTGGCAGTGCCCTGCAGATCGCTGAAGTCAGGGGCTCAGTGGCCCTGAGCTCCCTCCTCCCGCAGGCGGAGGGTGGGGGCGTGCACGGGTGGGGAATTTTTGTTTTTGCCACATTCCATCTTCCGGAAACCTCGCATCCCCTCCCCCCCGCCGAAATCTCGGGTCTGTCTGAGTGTGTTCCGCGCTGTAAAATAAATCCTCCCTCCCGCAGACCTGTGGGGCCGTTCGGATTTCCTGCCACTGCCAGGATCCTTAACAATGCGATTGCAAAGCTCGTGCTCGGCTGGGAAAAATCCCCAGGTGCTGGCCGGCCTCGCCTTGACCTTGCTGAAGGCGCCTTTAACCCGGCTGCCTGCCGGGCTGGGGCCGGGCCGCGGGGGTCCGGGAAGGTGGAGGGCGCCCTGGAGGGGCTGGGTTCGCTCCCGGGGCAGGGCGGGAATCGGGTCGCGGCGCGGCGGCCGCGGGAGGGTATGGGGCTCCGCAGCAACCTGTTTCCCTGCGCTCAGGGGCGGCGCACTCCCGCCCCTCGTCTCGGCGCTCGCCCCGCGCTACCCTCCTCCCCGCCGCCCTCTGGCAGCCTCCTGGGGTCCACGGTGGGCTGCGCGGGTCGAGGCCCAGTCGCGCTCCGCCCGGCGTCTGCCCGTGGCCCCCGGCTTGAGGCTACTTAGCGAGCAGAGCCGCAGTCCGCGCGAGCTGGGCCGCTGGGTGGGCGGGGCCGGGGCGGGAAACCCGAGCCGAGACCGCCGCGTTCCAGGCCAAGTTCCAGCCCGCGGCGCGGCGCGGAGTGCTGGCGGCGCGTCCCTCCCCTTTCCTCGCCTGGCCCTCCACCCTCACCACCCCCCGGCGCGCTCCCGGCGCCCTGCCGCTCAGCTTTGCCGGGAGCTCTCTTCTCCAAAGTTACAAGAGATGTTTTCACAGGTGGTGGCAGTGGAAGCGCGCGGGCGCGCGAGTGTGTGTTCGCGCGCGCGCTTGGGAGGGGAGGTGCGCGGCGAGGCCAGTCATCTAGCAAAAGAGATTCCTCTCTTTGTAGGCGTTAGAAGGGCGCGTTGAAAAACAATCTGTTTTCTCTGGTGACGGTGAGGATGGGAAGTCCTTTCACCTGGTGGAATTGGACCAGCTGGAGCTGATTTTCTGAGATGAACGTGTGTCTCCTCTCGGCCTTGCTTTGCGAATGTTTGGAGATTTGGACGTCCCCACGTTCTTCAGGACTTAGAATGGAGACGTTCATATAGTTTTAGGGGACAAATTCAGGGAAGGTTTTGTTCCTACCACGTGTCTTTGAGTGGGGGCAGGGTGCAGGTTGGTGTGTGAGTTTGCCATCTTCAGTGGTTGGCGAAGTTGTCAGGGATGGAGAGGTTCAGTTTTCTAGAGAGGTCTCTTGGATTCATCTGTCAGCATCCTAGTATCAAGGCCTCTCTTTTGGGGCGGTAGGGGGGTGGAATGGGGGCAGTAGGCCAATGAATCATCCTGATGGACTGTGGGGGGAACAGGACCAGCCTTGCTCAGTGCGGGGGCCCAGGGGGCAGAATCAAGGCTCAGCCTTAAAAAGAATCATCAGAAGACAGTTCTAGAAGCTAATGGAACGATCTGAAATATGAGGTAGTGAACTCTGTAGAAACGAGTGTTGCAGTAGAAGGCTGGGTATTGTAGGAGTGGGTGATTTGGATCTCGAAAGGCTCTCTTCCAATAGATCTGACTCTAGGTCGTAGAATCTCCTCAACCCTCTCTGGTTTTGTGGCAGTAAATTGATAGGATGTGTGACTCTAACCCCTTAATTTTCTGGACGGGAGTCATGACTCTGTGGCCTTAGGCAAATTACCTTTGGAACTTCAGTTCTCTTGCTTGTAAAATGGGAAGATATTGTCTGGTTTACAACACTGTAAGGGTTAAGGTCCATAAAACCTCCGACACACTGCAGGCCATTCACAGATGGTCATTCCCTCCTACCTCCTTCCTCCTTTGGAACATGGTGCCTTTGAGGGTGGGGAATGGGCAGGGAACTCAACAGCCCCAGAAGAACCAGCAATATTGCATCCACAGTCTATTTAAAAACAGCTCAAATGCTTGAAACCAAAATATCTTCTCTTTTCTTAGAAAAGTCACTTCCAGTTTGGTTAGAATTTCTCCCTCATTGAGTCCTTTTTTTCTGACAGCATTACATCGTTCGCTGTGCAGGTTGGCATGTTGTGTAACTTGATATTTCCAGATCAAAAATTACAAATATGGGAAAGAAGGTGATTAAGAATTCAAGATACTGTTGAGCAACACAAGCAGGTACTCAGTTTGAGATGCCTGCTCACACTCGTTAAATGTCATAGAGGTTGAAGGAAAATGAAACCTACTAAGCACACAGTACAATCCTCACCTGGGTACTTAGCTGCCAGTATAGTTCTAATGGACAGCTGCTCTAACTGGACCCCAACCCCCCTGCTTGCTGTTCCTGTCCCAATACATTCTCCCACATCCAGAAATGTAAAACATAAAAAGAACAATGGGATTTAAATCACGTCCTTGCAGGTTTGATTCCAAGAGCCTAGCAGGGTAAATCAACGTCAGTTTCAGGGCCAATTTTTTTTTACCTGGGTTCTTACATGGTCTATCAGCCTGGCTTATTGTAACTGAAAGCTAAATCGCTCCATCTTTACTTTGTGCTGACAGGCTGCTATGGGGGCCACTTTGAAGGTAACACATGCCCCAGTTCCCGGGGAACCAAGCATGCGTGAATCCCTAAATTTATAGTTTTCCATAAGGAAGGCTTCTAATGAAACGGTAAATGTAGAGGCTTAGTCCTCTGTAGGTTATATATTTTTACTTTGTCACAGTTTGTTTCCTAACTTTTATTGTCTTTATTCTAATTACCAAAGCAATATATGTTCACTGTAGCAAAGTAAGACAATATAGAGAAAAGCAAAAAAAAAACTGTTTCTCCACATTTGGGGTTGTACCTTGTGACTTCTCTTTATGACTGTAGAAAAATGTGAGATCATAGTTACAATATTTTGAATGCTTATTTTCCTTTAATGATAAATCTTTCCATGTTATAACTTCCCCCCATGGCAACATTTTTAATGGCTACGTAGAACCCCAGTGTTTTAATATGGCATAATTTAGTTGAACAGTACCCAAATTTTGACTTTTCGTTTATTTTTAGTTTTTTTGTTATTATCACAAAGCTGCAGTAATTATTCCTGTACACACTGTGTAACTTTAGTATTTCCTTAAGATAAATCCCTAGAAAGTGGGATTGTAGGGTCAGAGGCATATGCCATGGTGAGACTTCTGTCACACGTGAGAAGCAGTAGGGTCTACTGTGATTTCTACTTCTTTTTTTTTTTTTTTTTTTTCCGGCCATGGCTCACAGGCCCAGCCGGTCCGCGGCATGTAGGATCCTCCAGGACCGGGGCAAGAACCCGCGTCCCCTGCATCGGCAGTCGGACTCTCAACCACTGCGCCACCAGGGAAGCCGTCTACTTCATGTTTTTAACCAGACTATGGCAGCTTACTTTGCAGTCCCTCTTGAGAGCTTAGGTAGTAGAGGAAGGTAGGGGTGATAAACAAACCTCAAGCAGGAGATTTGCATAACTTTGAGCTGTTCTGCTAAACTGATAGGCAAATCTTTTTTCCAAGAACATTTTTCTTCGAATGAGTCTTCACTCTGTAGCCCTTCAGCCAGCAATGGAGTTGAAATATGTAAATATGTGTTTCTGTATTGTAGGTGGGGCTGGCTCCCTGGTGAATGACAAACAGTTCCTCAGAGAAGTGAGTGTGTCTTTGCATTTGGATTCCCCACTCCCTGCCTTTTTTTTTTTTTTTTTTTGGTTCAGAGACCTTAGAAAAGCTTAGTAAGGAAGCCACCCCACAGGAAGCTTATCTGCCCTCCTAACCCCATCCTACCCTGCACAGCATTTACTGGGAAAATCAGCCTAAATGTCTCACTTCATGATCCCTGGGCACAATTAAAAAAAAAAAAAAAATGCCTACATGCTATATCCAAAGTGGTAGTAATTGGGCGCTACTCTTGTCCCATCCTTGCCTGCGCCAGTTCAATCTGAGGATGTGTTTGTCAGCCTTCCTCTTTCATGTGTCAGATTTCTGTGACCCAGAAAAGATTTGTTCCCTGTGGTTAGATGACTCATCATCTGACAAAGGATTCTGTGCAGCCAGTGGGGGAAGTCCTGTCTTCCCATTACCAAGGTGTCCCCAGGCTCAGCAGAAGACATCAGGAGTTCCTTTAGATAGGATGGAGAGGTCACCTCAGCATTGTTTGATGGTGTGGTCACCATAAAGGAAACCCACTTTGCTGGTCACAGACTCTGAATTCTGACAAAGTGTTTAGATGCTGCCTTGATACTGATTCCACTCCAGTTTCACTAGGGAAGGTGAGAGAATATTTTTGTCCTTTGTCACTTTCCAAACATCAAATCGGGGCTTTTCTTTCATTTGGAGAACAAAAAGGAAACAGGACATCAATGTAGCAGGATCTCAAGAGCAGGTGTTGCGTGTCCCCTGAGTCCTGCATTTGCTTTGCCAATGGATGGTAGCCCTGTGCTGGGCCCACGGTGGGGAAAGGGTATCAGATGCAATTGATTAATCATTATAATTGTCAAGAACCCTAGGTTTTAAGGATGTTTGTCTCATAAAGACCCCATTTTCTCACTGTGGAATGATGGTTGATTTCTAAAAGTCTGGTCTTTGAACTCTTAGAAAGTCAAACCAAAGAGTTGGAGCTAATACTTATGGCTCTGGTGAAACACTTGCCCATTCCTGGAATCAGTTTCCCTCTCTAGAAAATTAGGTTGGGAGAGGAGAGTAGATTTGATGTTTTATAAGGTAGTGCTTCTCAAACTTTAATATGAACACACCTTACCCAAGAATCTTGTTACTATTCAGGTTCTAATTTATTAGGTCTAGAGTGGGTCTGAATATTCTTGGGGCCCAAGAATCTGCATTTCCGACAAGCTCCCAGGGGATGCTTCGCTGCTGGTCCATAGTCCAGCTTGGAGTGGCAAGGTTTCAAGCTGCTTCCTACTCTGACATTATTACAGAAAGTAATAACAGTGACCTCCAGATGTCAGGGGGAATGGTCTTATATTTATAGTTTGGTGTTATAAAAGGATGTATCTGTTCTTGCCCTTGGGGCTTTGAGAATTGGCATCTTCATTTCCCCAGGCAGGGTAGGGAGGGACATTGTCAATCCTCTCATCCTGTGGTTGTCCAGGAAGTGGAAGAATGGGGCAGGAGCAAAACAAACGGAATGCCTTCTGTGTGTCAGGTAGCTGCTTACGGGCCATGTTCTGGATGGGGAAACAAGTTCAGAAAGTCAAGCCATATGCCCAGGGGCACACACCAAGGCCCAGCATTTGATCATACACTTCTTGGCCTGTGAACCTTATTTTTCTTAGCATGGCAACTTTGTAACTTTCTAGAATGCCACATGATTAAAACTGAGTGCTTAGCAAAGTGTTTCCCTTTAGAGGTGCTTTTACTGGGCCTACCTAAGAGTGGATCAAGACATTTAAAAATTTGAATCATTATCATGCAAGCAATTAAAGTGCTTTAGAGCTTAAAAGCAATTTGTTCAAGTTGGTTAAATACCCGCCCTCCCCAATCTTGTTTGTATTATTAATTTATTCATCAAACTGTGACATCAAAACCATTGTGAAGGTAAAATTCAGTATCTTCCAATTCATGAAATCTTTCAAATAAAAGGACTTTGCATTGATGAGAGCCACAGGGGAAGGATCTGTTTCAGGATGAGTCAGAGAAACCAGCCTTTTACTTAATAAACCCAGCCCTGCTTTGGCCTCTGGATGAGTATTGGTCATTGAAACGTTTTATTAACATGCAGGTATTCTGAGAACCAGTCAGCAATGCAGCTCTTTGCAAACATTAATTAGCTGATCTGCACATCACCCCCACATGGCAGATGAATAGCATTAACCCTGCATCTGAGAGAACAAGTGGACACACAGCAATAAGGGTAGAAGAAGCAAACTCTTGCCTTTCAGGAAGGATGATAGAGGTAGGTGAAATTAGGGGACTCCACGAGTTTGTCACTTAATAAATACTCGGTGGTATACTAGGTAACTCCAGAACTGTGCTATGCAAGGTGGTGGTCACTAGTCACAAGTTAAGTTAAATTTCATTAAAATTAAGTCACATCAATAATACATTGCCTCAGTTGCACTAGCCAGATTTCAAGTGTTCAAGAGAGGATAGTGGCTCCCATATCAGACAGCCCAGATACAGATCATTTCCATCATCTCAGAAAGTTCTTTTGGACATCGTTGGTCTAGAAGCTTGGGATAATCAAAGGCTAAGGCAAAGGTCCTTGCCCTTCTGGAATTCTCATGTAAAATATCCTAAAAGGATACCTGATATTTGACAGCCACTATATAACCCAAGCTGTGGCTGGGCCCTTCTGGGTGGTGGGTAGGGACCCAACCCATTGTAGCTCAGACTTCAGTTCAAATCCCTGTTCATCCACGCACTGGTTCTATGACTAGACGTAGGTTACTTAAACTCTCTGTGCCTCTTTGCAGGTTCATGCTACTATTTTTCACTTGTTAGCCAAGATTATTTGAAAGACAATGTTAGATTCTGCAGAAGGTGCTGGGAGACAGGTATTCTCCTCTGCTGCTGGTGGAAAGCAAATTAACATACCCTTTTAGGAAAGCAGTTTGGCAATAACTGTCAGTAGTCCTAGAAACACTTATTCCCATTATTCCAGTATTCCAATTCTAGGAATCTCGCCAAAGAAAATAATCAGAGATGGGCAGTAGAGATGTAAGAATAAAAATGTTCATTGTAGTGTTATTTATAATGGTGAAAAAAGAAGAAAAACAATTGGATTGGACAAGTAAAATATGGCAGAGCCAAGCAGTGGGATATTATACAAAGATTAAATGTTGTTTCTGACATGTTTTCTGTGGCATGGGAAAATGCCACAATAAAATTTATGTTTAGAAAAATACTGAACACTCTACTGTTAAATCCCAAATATATTTTTCAAAGCAGGCATTTGTTGAAACAGGGCTACAAAGAAATAGACAAAGTATTAAAGGTTGTAACCTGTGAATTAATAGAACTTTTGATGGTTTTGGGAGAATCATTTTAGCTTTTTTCCTCTAAATTTTGTGTTTTATTTTATTTTGTTTTACTTTTTTTTTTTTTTTTAAACTGAACTAACCTATAAAGTTTGGCAACTGCATGCCCCCCTGGGGCCCTGTGCTCTCCCCCGTGCTGTGCGGTCAGGGACTCCCAGCTGTTCCTAATCTGCCCTTTCTAGCAGTCTGGAATTTCTGGCTTATCCTGTCTAGTGTTTGTCTACCGTCAAGGCCTGGACGTGCTTCCTAGCATCCAACCTGAATCGCTCCTTACAGCCCCTGAAGTCGGTTTCCACGGTGAGCGCTCGCAGGTGATTACGACTAAGCAGCCTGGGGTATTGGGGAGAACATCAGCTTTGGAGCCCGAAAGAAATAGGTCAGACCCTGACCCTTACCTCCTCCTGGCTTTGTGACCTTGGGCAGCCCTTCTGGGCCTCAGAGTCCTCATGTGTAAAATCGGGAAAGCAGCAGAGCCCGTCTCATATCACACGGCTGTGAGGATTAAGTGTTCATTCAGGAGAACACCTGGCACACGCACGGGTAAGTAAGGACGCAGGTGACTTTGGGGCCGGGTGTGCGGTGCCGATGAGAACGTTAGCCACTTTGTCCCCCAGGCTGCTCTCTGGAGGTTGGCAGCATCCCTACTTCCCTGATGAAGGAGTATGGCATCTGGTGGTTGCAAGACTTGTCCCTGTCACGTGGGTTTGGGTTTGCAGAGCTGGGACTCAGTTGATGCCTGGCTGATGCTGAGTCACGTGCCTTCTGTGGTACCAGCTGTCAAGCTCTGTTGCTGCCTGGGCCGTTTTCCTTTGTGTATTGGTTTCATCCTAATACGGTGTAAACCCCTCAACATTTCCCAGCCATGCACTCGTCCCTCTCAAGGAATAAATAAAGTGGACATTCCTTTTATGCAGGTTGAATGGTTATAGCAGAAAGATGCCTAACTAAAAAGTAGTCCTGATAGGGTGACAGAGGCAGGGGTGCTCGGCCTAGAAACGCTTTCCAGGAAGTATCCGGGACGCTGTGGTCCAGCTCACTTTTTGCCCTCTTGAAAGGTCTCCTCCCACACTTCCCCTCTTGGTAGCTTGAGAGAGACCCCAGATTTGTGGATGGCCCCACTGCCAATCCTGATACTTAATTTCTGTGGGACCTCGGCAAGTGACTTAATGTCTCCACGCCTTAGTTTCCTTATACATAAATTGGGAATAATAATGATTATTGGGTAAGGATGTTGAGAGGATTATCATGAAAGAATGTGGCAGTTTTGTGAGTCCTTGTCATTGTTGAATGAGCATCGTTATTTCCAGAGCCTTCAAAGTAACTTCTTGAGGGTCACCAGAGTCATGAGTTCTTTTTCCTCCACTATGGATGGTTCTCCCAGGTACTTCAGTTAAGTACTTTTTAAAGCCATGTAAGACAGTAGTCAGTGCCAATGGATTTTGGGTTGAATTCGCTGTTCGTCTCCTGGTAGCTGTATGAGTTCAAGTAAGTTACTTCTCTGAGCTTTCAACGTTATTTTTTTTCATTCATAAAATGGAAACTAGAAGTCTCTACCTCAAAGGGTTGGTATGGGATTGGTGAAGCCTGTATAGTGCCTCACAGGCAGCGTCTTCTGTGAATGGTAGTTCTTGGCATTGCTATTTTTCTCTCCTGTTATCTCCTCACCCACTCACCTCCTGGTCCACTGATTCTTCCTTCCAGAGCCTTGACTGAACTGTCATCATAGTTCAGCAGTGGACATAGGTGTGCATGTGTGTAGGGGGTAGTCTGGGTGCTTGGGAGGGTTCAAGGAAGCCTTTTCAGGTTTTCTCAGGTCAGACTCCAAGAGGACCTCTGGCATTCCCTGCCTTCTGAAAATGGAGGTGCCTGTAGAAGTGGAAAAACCATCCTGGTTCTGATTCCAGCTCTGTCCCTTTGCTACTCTGCACCAGCTTGGTCAGAATCATTCTCTACCTGCTTCTCTGAGCTGCCGTCAGGTGCTAGATTTCGAGTTCCAGCACAGCACCTTGCACAGTGGATCCCAGCCTTGTCTGTACCTTAGCATCACCTGGCGACTCTTATCAATGACCAGCACCCCAGCCCCACCTCCGAGTGCCCTGTAACGGCTCTGGCTGGGACCCAGGCATCAGAGCTCTGCAAAGCTCCCCAGGGGATGCCAAGGTGTAGCCGAGACTGAGAAATGGTGCCGAGTGTAGAGCCTCGTGACATGTTTGTTTCCTCCCTTCTTCAAAGAAGTGTAAAGTGATCCTGTGTTGAGGAATTTATGTATGAGGCAGGTGACCTAATTTATTTGAGCCTTGGGACTACGGATATAGCAATCAAGGCTTCTTTCCCACCCCTTCCCCGGGCCTTCTGGCAAACTGGGGCATCCTCAAGGGTTAGAAAAGTAGCCTTGTCTCCCAGCCTATCCTCTTGTTCCAACACAGTTATGTTCTGAGTGCTAGAAAAGGCCTAGCCCTCGCCTGGAGATGTTGTGATACTGCTTTGACCTGGTTTTGCTCCTTTTATGTTTGTTTCTGGGCAGAGCGCTATTTACTATTCATGCACAGCTCTCCACCCAGCCAGCAGGGCCTCAGGATTCCCTGGGTAGAAAAGGGAATGCCTGATCCATGTCCACTTCCCGTAAAAGGCTAATGAGATGGAAGTAGCTCTTCAGGGTTGGTGCCAGAGTCCTGATATGGCCCAAAGGCTTGGAGGCTCTGCACTTCTGTATGGTTTGGGTGATTTTTACATCTTTTAGGTAATTCATATTTGCTTGAGAAATCCTCCTACTTGAGATCATCTTAAACCACACCCCACCCCCGTGCCCCAAGCTGGGAAGACATGCTGTG
The DNA here is from genome assembly GCF_026419965.1 of Kogia breviceps. NCBI lineage: Eukaryota > Metazoa > Chordata > Mammalia > Artiodactyla > Physeteridae > Kogia > Kogia breviceps. The sequence goes on from NC_081316.1 coordinate 61,278,625, forward strand.
CTCTGGAGAGGGCCTTTGAAACTTAATATGCATGGGCACTGCCTGGGGACTCTTCCAAGCATGGGTTCTGATTCAGTCAGAACGTGAGCCTGAGACTCTGCATTTTTAATAAGCTCCCAGGAGATGCTGATGCTGTTTGTTCAAGGCCCACAGGTTCTAAAACCTTGATCTTCCTTCCTGCTCCCTTCTCCTTCTCATCTCCCCAAGTTCCGGACTACCATGCGTGGAGTATCAGAGTGAGTGGAGTCCATCAGATTTGTGCATTTCTTTGTCGGTATTGTGGTGGCCTCAGCGGTGGCAGCTGCAGGGGGACACTAGACATAGTCAACAGTGGTCATTTTCATAGTGTCACAGAAAGATTCCAGTTCCACATACTACATTGTCCTCTTCAGGCTTCTTTCATGTCCTCAAACTAATTAAACCTCATGACACATTGTGGAATAGGTAGTTATTTTTATTGCTAGGATAAATATTACTTTGAAAATTTTATAACGTGCATCATGTTTTTATTTAATGTGATTTTTTTCTGATTACACCAGTAGTACCTGTAAACAACAGAAAATTTAAAAAACCTAAGCTAACCCAGAGAACGAATGAAAAAGACCCATAGGGCTTCCCTAGTGGCGCAGTGGTTGAGAGTCCGCCTGCCGATGCAGGGGACACGGGTTCGTGCCCCCGTCCTGGAAGATCCCACATGCCGCGGAGCGGCTGGGCCCGTGAGCCACGGCCGCTGAGCCTGCGCATCCGGAGCCTGTGCTCCGCAACGGGAGAGGCCACAGCAGTGAGAGGCCCGCGTACCGCAAAAAAAAAAAAAAGACCCATAATCCTGCCATGTAGAGGTAGCTCCTTCCAGCATTTTGGTTTCCTCTCCAATATTGAGTCTACATATAATCCTACTCCCCCTCCCCCAAACCCCTCCCCCGCCATTTGGAGCAGATTGTACATATTGTTTTGTAACCTTAATATATCATATTTCCCCATGCCATTAAACTTTCTCTCCAAAATGACTTTAAATAGCGACGTAGTATTCTGTCATAAGGATATGTCATTATTTGTTTAACCAATTTCCTGTTGCTGTTTTCAGTTTTTTAACCACTTTCAATAATGCTGAGATCAACATTTTAATGTGCTTGTCTGTTTATTTCCTTCAGCCCAATTTCTTTACTTGAAATTGCTGGGTCAAAGATTATGCAGCTTTTTTTTTTTTGAGGCTTTTGATATGTGATGCTAAATGGTCCTAGGGAAGGACTGAGCCCAGTTTAAGTTCCCTCTTGTTTGCTAAGAGTTAGATCAAGGAAGTTATCATTGCTCACATTTTATGTGGGGAGCTGTCACTCACCAGCAGTGCCAGAGTATAACTGGAGACACCCAGAGCAGACGTGCCTCGCTGGCACCCCAGCTCCTGGCCAGTGTGTGTGGAATGGCATCCATGATGCTCAGTGCAATGGTCACTGTGCTGTCAGGGTGACCAGGACCACATTTTGCTTCCTGGATCTGTGAAAATGTCTGTATTTTTAAGGGAAGAGGGTCTCTGGGAGACACAGTGTCTCCCAAACTTTAGGCTCATAATCAAAATACATCCAGAGCCTGACCATTCCCACCACCTGCACTTTTGCCACCCTGGTCGGAGCCCCATCTTCTCGTATCTGGAGGACTGCATAGCTTCCCTCACTGGGCTCCTGCTTCTGTACTCACCCCCTTGCACTTCATTCTCAGCACAGCAGCTAGAGTGATCCCATTAAGACGTGAATCAGAACAGGTCACCCCTCTGTTCAAAACTCTGTAATGGCTCCCCGTTGGCTTTGGAGTAAAGGTCATAGTCCCCCCACGACCTACAAAGAGCTCCTCCATGCCAAGTCTCCCTGGCATCTCTGACCCCACCTCCCGCTCTGTTGGAACACTTCAGGCCCACTCCTGCCTCAAGGCTCTGACTTCTGCCTGGAGTGTTCTTCCCCTGGACATCTGCATGGCTAGCTGCCCACCTCCAAGTCTTTGCTCCTCCATCACCTTCTCCTCAAGGCCCACCCTGACAATCCTGTTGCATTGGTGAACCCCCTTCCCTGCCCCTAGTGTTCCAGGCCCCTCCTACCCTGCTGTATATTTTCTTCTTTCCATGGTGTTAAGTACTATGCGTTACAATTTTAACAAGATCACCCTGGCTGCTGTGTTAAGAATAATCTGAGGGCAGAACTGGGGGTCCAGTTCAAGGGCAGAACATGCTACATAATTTACTTCTTTGTTATGCATGTGGGCTGTGGACGTAAATAAAGATCGCCCGGCTGAGAGCAGGCAGAGGCTCTTGATCCAGAGCTGGCTGTAACAAGGGAATCGGCCACCATCGTGAGCCTCAGGTGAGACTCAAAGGCAGGCAGGGAAGTGGGGACGGTTGACAGTGAAGAAAGGGGAAGGCTTGAGGGCTGCTTTGATTGGAGGCTGTTGGCCTGAGGAAGCTGGGGGCGGGCTGTCTTCCGTGTTTGGTTTGGGAAGCATATTTGTCTCTTCTCATTGGTTCTGATGTGGATGGGGAGGAAAAATTAGGAAATCTGGCAGGTTCCTGACCAAGTCCTGACCATGGGGGCTGGTTCCTGCAGAGCTTGGGGGGATCAGATTTCTGTTTTCATATATGTCTGGCTGTTTTCCATTTGTCTGTTTAGCCTCTCGGGACTACGGTGCGTCTCCACGAGGCACAGCCATCTTTGTGTTTTGTTCACCGAGGTAACCCCAGTGCATAGAGAGTGTCTGCCACTCTCAAGAAGAGCCTCTCAATCTTGGCTGAATTCTGTGCTGGGTTTGGCCTACATGACCTCTTGCTTGAGAAGAGCAAGGACAAGAAATCCACAGGACAGGAAATCCACTCACAGTCCTCAAGCTGAGGTCTTGTTTTTCCCACTTTCCAGAGGAGGAAAGGGGGCTCACAGAGGTTCGCCCTCTTACCCAAGGTCACGCCCGCCCCGCCACCAGTGAGTCAGGTAGCCAGGGTTCCTGCCCAGATCTACCTGACCGTAAAGGAGATGTCCGTCTGCAGGAGCTGTTCTGTAGTTAGTCCACGGGAAGTGGAGGGGTGGGGAGCTCGTCCACTCTCCTTTGTGGCAGGAGCAAGATACACAGCATCTTCAGACGTCTCTGAATTTTCAGCTAAAACTTTTAATAGAAGATGTGCAGCCTCTCCCGACACCTGCCTGCACTGATGACTGGTGCCTTGTAGCTAAAATTAATTAAGGTTCCTAGAAAGAGAATTTCCCTTCATAACCTACCCCTGAAGGTGGAAATAGGATGGAAATTCATTCTACACCAGAGTTTGGGTGATGGTCTCAGGCTCCAAACAAGTTTCTAAGGCCCCCACCTTTGGGCCGGTGTGTGTGTGTGTATGTTTGTGTGGTGGGGCCGGGGATGGTTGGGTGGAATGCCTATCATTTACAGCACATTCTTGGAACTTTTCGAGTTAAAGTGTTGCCATGGTAACTCTCATGGTTGTCATTTCTTGATTTGGTGTTGTCACTCATCTCAGTTTCCCATCCCTTAATAATCATGAAATTCAAGTTACTTGTTCAGAAGTGGACCTCAGAGGCAGGCAGGCAGGCAGAGGCCAGACAGAGGATGTGACATAGGGAAGGCCAGCAGATGTCAAAGAGCTCACAGCAGAGGGGGTACCAGGTCCAGCTAAGATAGGCCATTTGATCCCTACTGTGTGCTGAGCGCCCCCTCTACTGTGTGCGAAACGTTGCAGCTCTGCCAGGCTGACTTGCGATGCTCCATTACCAACTCTATGAGCAGTGGAGCCAGGATTTGAGTCTGGATCTTTCTGGCTCCACATCTGTGTTCTTCTACTTCACCATTCCAGCAGTCAGGAAAACCTGACCAGGACTCTGGGACTGGTTTCTTAGGAGCTAACCAGCAATCTTTCCCCAAGGGCTCCAGAGGCCAAGGTAGGCCAGAGCTGGGTGGAGAGCTGGCTTCAGTTCAGCATCAGGGAGAACATCCTACCAAGTATTGCACTGCCTGTGAAGGGAGTGAGCTTCCCATCATGGGAGGAGTGCAAGCAGGGGCTGTCAGAGTATGAAGGAGAAGCTTCCTGCAGGCTGGACTCACTGTCCTCTTTAAAGATTCAGTTACAGAACGGCTGGCTCCCTTTGGTGAGGCTGATCATCTGGATCCTTGGCACGGTTATGGAGTATCCTGATTAATCAGTCCATTAAAGCTTGCTGAGTGAGCTGTAACCTGCAGTAGGGGTCATTCAGGACAGAAGGGCAGGGGAATCCACTCAGGCCTAAAGGTTCTTACCATAGCGTAAGAGTATTATCAGACGTGGTGAGTTGGAGAGTCAGGCCGACCTTGTTTAAATCCTGGCTGAGCCATCACTGGCCCACGCGTTCTCTGCGTTGGCACCATTGACTGGATGAGTCTTTGTAGTGGGGGAGTGGTCCCTGGTTGAAATCTACTGCGCTAGTTTGTATGACCTTTGGCAGATTCAGTAACCTCTTAGTCTTAGTTCCTTCATCTCTAATGTGGAGTAACAGGACCTGCTTTGAGGAGGAAATGGAGTAACGTTAATCAGGCCTCCAGCACAGCCTGGCACCAAGGAGACACATCTGAGAAAGAACTCTCATACCCAGGTTGTCTGGGGGAGGCAAAACAAGATTCCAACAGAAAGAAGGTTTGGGGTCAGACTTGAAGGGTGAGAAGATGTTTTTCAAAAGGACAAGAAATATTGCAATCGTATTCCTCCTCTTCCCTCTGATCTCTGGGGCTTCCTCTCACTTGATCATCACTCCCCTTTTCTCTCCTGCAAAGTCGGCCAAAGAGACTCTCTGAGACCCTTGGCTCATGGAAGCAGTAGGTTTGGTTCTGGCCTCCCATTTAACCCTCCCTCAACTCCCACCCCGTGCCTCCTGTTCCTGGCGTGAGCATAGATTTTCCCCAAACCTGGAGCAGGCCAAGAACAGGCCCTTTCCCCTGTCTTGTTAAGTATGAATTGGAAATTGTTTCCATGTAGCCCCCCTGCCAAAAAAAATGCCCTGAGTAAGCGTTCAGAGCTGGCCTGGAGGCAACAGGAGCTACAAAGGCAGCTGAATATTTCATGAAGACCTTTTCATACCACATGCTCTGCTCTTATGGAGGGGGTGGGGGAGAGAGCAAGCTTGGGAGTCAGGTTATCTCAGTCTGAGCCCTGACTCTTTGGTGTAGCTTTGGGGGAAGTCCCTTAACTTCTCCGAATCTCAGTTTCCTCACCTGTGAAATGTACAGGCTTTCAACTAACTAGGGATTTGTTGTGAGGGCTGTCAGAGGCAATATAGGTAAAGTATCTGGCAGGGTGCCTGGCACAGAGTAGGTGCTTAGTAAACATTAACTTTCCCGCTGGATTCTTCCTGTTCTCTTCCCAGAATGTGTGCCTTTGGGAACAGCATAGTCCTTCTGGGTGACACAGGCCCGTGGCGTGGGACTCCTAGAGGGATTAGGCTCAGGGCAGCCTACCAGCCAACACCTTTGCATCTGAGCTTTGGGATCAGGCCCAGCATCCTTGGAGAGCTCACAGAAGGCAAGATGTAGAGAAGTCTCGCTGCTCCAATAGCCGAGCATACTGTCAATTCCAAACTAAGCCAGCCAATCCGAAGGCTGGTTTAAAATAAAGAGGTGACAAGCAAGTGCCTTCCTGGTCTTTGTTCAAAGATGAGTAGTTTAGAAGAGCAAAATAGAAGCCTGATGAGGCTTTCCTGCCCCAGGCCCAGGCCCCAGCCTCAGGCCAGACCCTAGCCCCTCCTGTTCCTCCCAGGGAGGCAAGGTTGCTGTAATGAAAACAAGAGGATTGTGGTGTTTTGTAACTATTTTTATACCTATAGCAGACTTGATGTTAATGCCTCTGAATAATTTATCATTTTTCTTTCTCAGCTGGCCTCTCCAGCAATTTTCTCTCAGGGTGGAGGGAGTTGTTATACAGGAAACAATGGAGTCAGACAAACACAGACTCCAAGGCTTCTGCTTTCCTAGGGCTGGATGACATGATGAGGTATCCTATTATGAAGCAGGGGCCTCATTAAATTTAGGTGGCAGGTATTCTTGTCTGCGTTTTACAGACGGAAAGTGTAGGCTCAGAGAGGTTAAGTAACTTACCTAAGACCACACAGCAGGAAGTGAGGGAGTCAGGATTCAAATTCAGGTCTTTCTGATTCTGGAGTTGGCTACTTCTATTAAGATGGGCTCCTTTCTCTGCTGTCCTTTACCGTGTGTGTGTGTGTGTGTGTGTGTGTGTGTGTGTGTGTGTGTGTGTGTATGTGACTAATGCTACCTGTTAGCTTCCAGGGCATCTCATCAAATCACCCCCAAACAGTGTGCAGGTGACTGGGTGGAAAGAGGGACCTTGGAGGCTCAGAAATGAGAAGCTGGGATGAGGGGGTCCCTTGGTCCAACAACTGTGTATTAATGGGAAAACTGTCACTACTTTTAACAAGAGGTCCCTTCAGTGCACTTGGCAAGGCCCCAAGGTATTTTAACTCGCTTTCCCTTAGCACCACCTGTGGGGTAAGAAGCCTTCCCTGGCAGTCCAGCCATCCTCTTTAAAGTGGTATTTTGCACTTTAAAGTGGTACATTGCACCTCTTAGAAGGGGGTGATTAGCAGCTCTAAACCACCCCAGACAACCGGAGAGAGTGCACTCTTATCACCTGCCTCTCATAATTAAAGTCCGTCATAGACTTTTAATGGGTATTTTGAAATAAACATCCAGGCTTGAAAGGCATCTTACTGTAGATGGAGATCAAGTCTCCCTGCAAAGGTACTGTCCCCCTGATACCTTTTTTTTTAAAATTTCAGAGCCAGGGAAGATTATGCATTTTCCATATTCTGTTCCTTTAGCTCCTATTTAATTATTGGTGACCTGGAGATGACTCTCTTTCAAGCATTTTAAGCTCTTCATTCTGCCTTGGTGAAAACTCCGCTGGAATTACCATATGAACTCTCTGTGGGAAGTAGGCCTCTAAAAATTAGCCAGGGACACTTATTCCAAAAGTGCCCATCGTTATGACTTCAATAAAATGCACTGGGATAAAGCAGTTGTTAGTAATGTTAATAACAGCTGTATTTTGATAGGAAGGCACTTTATGACTGTATCAAGTGATATCACATTCCGTTAAATAAAGTACTATTTGACACGGGCAAATTCCTTGATATTAAATTCCAGAGAGCTGTATGAAATAGTTGGTCTCCTTCACATATATGCATATGGAAGCGGCCATGCCATTTTTTTTTTTTCTGGATGACTGAGAAAACTTGCAGACTCGGTAATGGAAGGATATTCCAAGAAGGCTTATGTGAAATAGTTTGATTTGATTTAAAATTTTATGAGCGTTTAAAAAAATGACCAGTGTGTTTTCAGATGTCTCCACATGTGATTTTGCAAAGGGGAGAGATGAGAGAGAGTCACATTTAAAAAATACCTTCTGTGTGGCAGATACTTCTGTGCAGGGCTCGTCTCACCTAAGGCACACACAAGCGCCACTCTGGATGTTATCAGCTGGGTTTTCACTGATGGCAAAGCTGAGGCTATGGAAAGTTAAGTAACATCCCTAAGGCTACCCTGCTGGTGGACTTAGGATTGAACCTGACTTTATCCGACTCTGAAATGTGTGCTGTTACCTCTGCCCCATGCTGGCCTCCTGGAACAGGGTTTCAAGCATTTTTTTCCATATTGCGTGTGTGTGTGGATATGTGGAAGGGCGTAATAGCTTTCTTTTTTTTCCATGAAGGAGAAGAACCCCATTAAAACACTGGTTTGTGTCCAAATACATTTGAAAAATGCCACATTAGACAGGTTAAACGTGTTCTTGCACTGCAGGAATTCTCAGAGCCTTGACTATACAGATGTGAATCTCCATGAGAGGGAAATAGCTCATAAGTGTTCTCGAACTCCCAACATAAGAGTTTTAAAAAGTGTTTGCAGAGGGCTTCCCTGGTGGCGCAGTGGATGAGAGTCCACCTGCCGATGCGGGGGACACGGGTTCGTGCCCCGGTCCGGGAGGATCCCACGTGCCGCCGAGCGGCTGGGCCCGTGAGCCATGGCCGCTGAGCCTGCGCGTCCGGAGCCTGTGCTCCGCAACGGGAGAGGCCACAGCATTGAGAGGCCCGTGTACCGCAAAAAAAAAAAAAAAAAAAAAAAAAAAAAGTGTTTGCAGAACCTCTCCTAAGAGCAGCGTTCCTTCAGAAACTCTTTGGGAAGTGCTGACTCCAAGGATTCAAGAAGGGGCGGGGTTCTGAGAAGTGATCAAGGCAGAAGGCTGCCCTGCAAGCACTCGGGTTGCCATTCTTCTTGGTGGGCAGCAAGCCTACCTTCTCTTTCTATCAGTCACTCAGATAAATGGAGTGCTTTTCTGTTCCAACCCCTTCCAACCTGTTTTATCGGAAGCATCAAAGATTTAAATACAGAGAATAAGGGTTTAACTTATTTTTATATGTTAAGTCATCGGGAGGGAGAAGAACTTTACCCTGTATTGTGAGGATTTGCATTGTTGAAAGAGCTAAAAGACAAAGATAAGCTTTAAAACTATATACAAAACAAAGAGAACACAATGGGTTGGAATCAGAATATTTAAATCTGCCTTATTCCATTAAGGGAACTAAAAATAAATGGCCTCTCTCTCTCCCCTCCACCTCCCCCTCTCCCCACCCCCCATATACGTATACACACACACACACACACACACACACACACACACACAGAGTCACACTGGAATTGTCACACCCCAAACTGTCATACCCAAAACCTTCCCACCCTGGATCTGGAAGGGAACTGAGGGATAATTTGGCTCACCTATGTAGCTAGAGAAACTGAGGACTCAGAGAAGGATGGACCTTGCCTCAACTCACAAAACCAGTTAGTTCATGGGACGTCTGGCCAAGGGGAGGAGACAGGGATGGTGTCCAGTACCTTCTGAACTGCTGTGTGGCAGCCCCTCATCTCTCTACCTCCTTACAACCAACCCTGTAGGAGGGCGTTAGCTTCACTTCAAGTGGAGGAAATTAGGCTGGGACGTGATCTGCAACACACCATGTATGGTAACTGGCTGTGTAATGGCCTTTGAACCCACCGTAAAGTCCATATCACAGCATCAAGTCCAAATTTTGAGCTTCTTGACTGCCAATCTGATTTTACCATCTTACCCAGTACCCACCCCTGACTCACAGGAAAGAGCTGGGGATTGATAGACCCCGTTGCCTTTGAGTGAGTGAGGCAGGAGGGATCACATCCATCCCCGGGCTGTGGTCGCAGTGGGTGCCATTGTGAACATGGAGGGAGCAGTACTCATCCCCGTGGGTATGGGCCGTGCAGCTTCCTTGTTCCCAGCTGCTCAGGTGGTTTATAAGCAGCGGGGTGAGTCACACAGCAGACAGAGGCCACTGACTCAGCAGAGAGAGGGAGGTGCCCTCAGTTCTTGATTTCAGTGTTGCCATGGCTCGCTGGGGATGGTTTTGAATTCTTTAAAAAGCCAGGTAGGTTTTTATCTTCTTGACTGCTTTGGATGTGAGTTTGCTGTGAAGGCAGGGGGATGGCTCAGCTGCCGTCCATGGACTTCGTTCCATCCTATGCTTCAAACGTTTATAAGCCAAGCCTGTTATAAATATGGCCTGGAATGTACACATTCCAGCGAGAAGGGCTGCCTTCAGAGGTGGTGCCTGGAGGGGCCACACATTCATTCAGGTGAGGCTGTCACTGCTGGACACAGGGTTGGACGCCTCCTTGGGACTTAGGGAGTTCAGGCATTCATTCACAAGTCTATCAATTAGTATTTGTCAAGCATGTGCAATTTGCCAGGCACCGTGGTTGACCAAGTCAGGGAAAACGACAAGTGCTACCTTCAAGACACATGCCTGTGAAGGAGTGATTGAAGAAGGGTGTACATATACAGGGGGCATACAGGAGGGCAGCCGCTTCTGCACAGAGGCCATCAGGGAAGGTGTCACATAGGAGGTGAAGCTTGAACTATGTTGAAGGGTCATGAGTCAGCCAGGGTGACAGGAGAAGATGTTCTACATGGCAGGAACAGCATCTACAAATGCAAACAGGAAAATGGTAGATCAAGTGATTTCAGGACTCAAGCAAAAGACGTCATACTGGGTGATGAAGTGGTAAGGGGGAGAATAGATCGGAGAGGTTCTGAATAGCCAGCATTGACCTTCAAAGCCAGCTTATAAGTGACACAGTTGGCTGTGACTCATCAGATAGAAGTGGCATCTTGTAACCAATAGTATCAGTATTCCTGGTGTTGTCCGTGTTCCATGTACTGCAGTCCCAGTATCTTTTGCTTATTTAGGGAAACCAACTGCACTTTAAAGAAGCAAATTTACCACCATTGAGAAGACTTCCCCAAAGAGATATTCGAGACCAGTGCTTTTCAGTAGAAGCTCCACCGGGATGGAACCGTTCTATATCTGTGCCCTCTAATATGGTAGCCATTTGTCACATGTTGCTATTGGGTCCTTGAAGTGTGGATAGAATAAAATTTTAAATTTTATTTATACTTTATTATATTTGTAGTAGTTATTTATCATGCGGAATTATGTGTTATACGTATTTTCTCTTTTTGTTGGGCTGGGCTGGTCAAGTGGGAGGAAACAGACAAGCGTACTGATGATGCAGTGCTATATATCATATACGCCATATATATATGCAATGCTGAATATCATTGCTGATGCTATATATCTCACCGTCCTTGGAGGTGAGCACTCCAGCCAGGGAGAATGCAGGTAAAGGGTGACTTAATCTGCCTGTGGGCCACCAGGATAAGCCTTTAGAGAGGAGAGGTCTTCTTAATGGGCCCTGTGAATTTAGGAGCTCTCCAAGTGGGGCAATGTGGAAGGACTCCCAAGGCAGAGGACAGAGCCTGAGAAAAAGGCTGTAAGCTCTGGAAAAGTGCATCCACAGGGGAAGCCGGGTGGGATGTGGTGACCTCAGGAAGAACGAAGCCAACTCAGGAGCTTGGACTTTTTTCTGATGGTGCAAGGGAGCTATATATAGGTGATATCGCATCGTGAGTATCAGCAGGAGAGTCACGAGCATGGTCCAGGATGGTGGGAGATGTGAATACTGCTCTTCCAAGGGCTATGTAGTTCTGTAGACATGGACCGAAAACACCACAATTCAAAGGCAAGGATTTAAAAGTAAAATGCAAAGGTAAAATTTCTTCTACTTTGGTAGGGCTCTTCTTGTTATATTGTCTCATTTACCACCACTCTCATGTTTGGTGTTTCCTGCCAATTCAGTGCAAGCAGCAGTATCCCGACACCAGAAAGGTTTTAGGGAGGAATCCCACATGAGCCATCGGCAGCCCAGAGAAAGAAAGTGACGTCCAGAGAGGCTAGCCGGCCTGCTCCTAGCTGCTCATCTTTCCCTTACAGCATGTAGCCTTGCCCTGGGTGCTAGAACTTAGTCTCTGGGCTAAGGAAGACTCCAGACACATTTCCAGTGCTTACGTAAGAGTCAACAGCTTGAAGGACACCTGCCTTTAAGGAACACAAATAAAGTTCTTTTCAGTGATTCTGTCAGCGCACCGTAAATGTGCTCAGCATTGGTGTTCTGATGCCAGTTCTTAGATTTGAGGCTCTCAGTCAACTACTTTCCAGATATCTGTTTTGCCTTTAAGGTTATACAGTATCAATATATTGATCAGGGTCTCAGCCACAGTGTACCTTGGCTAAACTGTCCTGTGTTTCTAGCAAATAGGGAATGACTGCGTGAGGGGTAACAGTGTCAGTGTTACATTTGTCTGCGGTGTAGACACAATTTTTCTTTTTTTTTTGTTTTTGGCCGCTGTCTGGTTATGCTCCCAAGTCCTGACTGCGCCTGAGAGATGGGATGCCAGCCCTGCACAAGAGCAGTGTAAATGGCAGGCCTGCCCTCTGGGGTGTAGAGCAGAGGTCTGGAAGAGAAACTGGCCCTGCCTCCAGCTTATCGTGGGAAGTAGGCCGAACTAGCTGACCTCGCTGAGTCTGTTTCCCCATCTATAAAACTGGATGTTAATACTGTCCTCAGTAATATGTTATGAGGGTGAGATGCTATAATACATGTAAAACTCTTAGCATCGTATCTGTCACATATAGGCATACCTCACTTTATTGTGCTTCCCAGATTTTTTTTTTTTTTTTTTTTTTTTTTTAACAAATTGGAGGTTTGTGGCAACCCTGCATTGAGCAAGTCTATCAGCGCCACTATTCCAACAACATTTGCTCACTTCGTGTCTCTGTGTCACATTTTGGTAATTCTCACAATATTTCAAACCCTCCACCAGCAGAAAGATTACGACTGAAAAGCTGAAAGCTCAGATGATGGTTAGCATTGTTTAGCACTAAAGTATTTTTTAATTAAGGTATATACATTGGTTTTTTTAGACATGCTGTTGCACACTTAACAGACTGCAGTATAGTGTAAATGTAATGTTTGTATGCACTGGAAAACCAAAAAATTCATGTGACTCACTTTATTGCCATGGTCTGGTCCTGAACCCCTAGCACCTCCAGGTATACCTATAGTAGGGTAACAGGGTAACAGTTTAATACATGGTAACTAGCACCTTTATTTTTGTCAGATTTTTATATCATAGCTAAAGATTTTTTTCAATAAGCACGTGAAAGGATGCTCAACATCATTAATCATTAGGAAAATGAAAATTAAAACCATAATGAGGTATGACTTCAACCCCATTCAAGTGCCTAAAATTGAAAAGACCGGTTATACTGAACTTTGGCGAGAACATGAAGCAACAGAAATGTAAAATGGTACTACCACTTTGGAGAACAGTTTGGCAGCTTCTTAAAAATTTAAATGTACCCCTGGCTTATGACCCAGCCATTCCACTCCTAGATAGGTACCCAAGAGAAATAAAAGCATATTTACATACAGAGTCCTGTACAGGAATGTTCACAGAAGCTTTACTGGTAAGAGCCAAAACCTGTAAATGACCCAAGTGTCCATCAGCGGGTGAATAGGTAAACAAATTGTGGTATATCCCATACAATGAAATATCACTCAGCAATAAAAATAAAATAAATTCTTGATAAGCCCAGCAACATGGATCAATCTCAAAATAATTATGCTGAGTGGAAAAAGCCAAACAAAAATATGTGCTGATGCCATTTATACAAAAGTCTACAAAATGCAAAGTAATATCTTGTGATAGTAAACAGATCGGTGGTTGCCTGGAGATGGGTGAGGGGAGGAGGTTAAGGGGAAGCTTTTGGAGGTGATGGATATGTTCACCGTCTTGATTGTAGTGACACTTCACAGTTTGTACCAAAAATACCAAAAATCAAGTTATACAATTTAAAAATGTATAGTATTGCACATCAGTTATAGCTCAAAAAGTTTTTTCGAAGTCGATGTCCACTACAAGGAAAGGCAAATAACATACCCATAAACCAGAGTGTGTTTATAAAATGACAGGTTAGCTTCAGATCCTACCACAGTGAATAGGGTTGGACTCCTACTTCTACCACTCGCTGTGTGACGTTGGACAAGTTACTTAACCTCTCTGAGCTGCAGTTTTTTCATACAAAAGTGGAGTCAATGAGCCTGTATCATGCCATTGCTGTGGTATTTAGAGGTCTTAGCCTAGAGTCTGACTCTATGCAGTGAATGCCCCAAATTGCTCTCTGTAATGATAGTATTATTTATTACTTTCAGGTTTGTAAAGTACTTAGCTACCTCAAACCAACAGCAAACCAACAGGTGAAAATTCCTATGGATCAAAATGAGTTGATGTTTTGTTCTCTCTTGGGACACAGAAATGAGTGCTTTAAATGTGCTCTAAAACAGTTTGTTCCCTTTGGTTGACTAAGCATGCTTTAATTTCACAGATACCAGTTCCTTTCAGCAAACATTCTTTGAGGGATCAGGAGGACTTCCCCAAAGAAGGGACTAATCATAGAATCTTAGAATTGGATGAGACAAGAACAGCCTCTAATCCAACACTGTTGTTTAATAGGGACGACCATTGAGGCTGGGGAAGGAAGGTGTCTTGTCCAAGGTTACAAAGTGGTGAGGTAAGGAGTGAACCTGGTCTCCTGGCCACCCAGTTAGCCAGCTTTCCTGTGCTTCGTGGGGCCCCTACCTCTAAGCCAGACTGCGTTTCACAGATGGAACAGGGGCAAGGTCAGCTGAGGCCATGTCCCAGTGATCAGATTTAATGAATTTTAAATGAATGAGGTTTTCTGCCCAAGTCAGATTCGAGGCGCTCAGGGGGCCACGGGCCAAGGTTTTGGCATTCTTTGTCCATGACCCAGGCAGGACTCTTTGTTTGAGTTCTGCCTCTCTACTCAGCCCCTCTGTCTCTGCCTCGTGTTTCAGAACCATTTATATAAGATTGCTTTGGGAAGGCCTGTTAAAAAAAAAAATCGAAAGCCAGTTGTGTTTTTATTGCTTGGGCCATAACATGTAGGGCTAAAAGAATTATGTCTGTTTCCAGTAGCGAACAGTTTGGAAAAGTAAATTCTTGGAGGCCCAATTCCAGAAGATTGACAAGGGAAGCTTTTGACAGAACACCAATACCCCTCCACGTGTGCTATCCTCGGCCTCTCTTACTTGTGAACATAGGCAGTGATATGGAACGTTCAGATGGTGCCTTTATAGGCTTTCTTTCTCCTGGTCCCTGGACTCAGCCTGTGGGGTTGGGAGGCAGGGTTGTTCAACTCCTGTGTGACTTTGAGGAAAGTGAGACCCACAGAAGTTCAATGGCTTCTACGATCACCAGCTCCTGTGCAGCAGGGTTTGAACCCAAGTCTCCCAGTGGGGAATGCCAACTCTACACTGTTCCAGGCCAGCTTTTCAGGAATTTCTCTTAAGGCTTTGAACTCAAAGGAGGTACCTTCCAGTGTGTGTTGGCAAGGCTGCAGTGGGGACAGCCAAGGGATTTTTTCTTCCCCTCCCAGGGCAAAGTCAAGGTGAATTTTGAAATTTGGAGATAAATTGTATGTATCTTTCTGCATCTTTTTTTTTTTTCAGTTTTCTGTATAGGGTACATGAATAAGATCTATATAGATCCACAAGGATTTGATCATTCTTTTTCCTAAAACATTTGCCATATATGCTTGATCTGTGTGTGTGTACATATATGTAGATATATGTTTTTCTCCACTTTAGCAGACATGCTTCTTTTTTCTTACATATTTTAGCATGCTTCTTTTAAAAATAAGGATATTCTTCTACATAACCATGATATGATATCTGTATAATACCTAAGAAAGGTAACAATAATTTATAATTGTCCTCTAATGTCTAGTCCATATTCAGATTGCCCCAATTGTCCAAAAAATGTGTTCATGGCTTTTTTTTTTTTCTCCTCAGCTAGTATCCAGATAAAATTTATGCATTATATTTGGCTGGTATGTTGAACCAACATTCTTAATAAGCAGTCTTCATGAGCTAGAATCATCTCCAAATTAGAGTGAAAAAGACCTCTCCAGCTGAGACAGCTGTTAGGGCCTGGCCTTGAAGTTCTCACGGGAATATCTGTGCCTTCCCTCTGATGTCCGTTGACCAATCAGTGGGAGGAGTTGGAGTCGGGATGGAGAGCCTCAGTGAGGCAGGGAAAGGCAGAGTGATCTCTCTGCCTGCCAGAAAGGCTGTGGATTCCAAGGCAGCTGGAACCAGAGTGACCCGAATCCATGGCCAGTTGCTCAGGAGGCAGGAAGTTTTCACAAGACTTTGTAAACAGCCTGGAGTGTGAACCCGTCGCCGCTGGCCTCGGGGATGGGGGACAGTTGCCAGGAGGTTTGGGAATCCTGTGAGGAATAGGAGCAGATTTGGAATATAAGGGGCGTGGAATATGTGTTTTTACTCTGACTTCTTTTTCTGCTTCTCATTTTATCCCTTTTGAGAATGAACATGTCCTGTGGACATCTAGAGATTGCTACTTGCTGTAGATGGATCAGATGCCTTTTAATTATGACAACATCATTAAGACATAGTATAACTGATACCTCCATAAGGTGCCCGCTGATACAGTGTGTGGCTGTGGTACAGTGAAGATGCTCTTGGAATAGACCACGGTGGTCCAGAGTGATACGGGCTGTGACTAGGCAGAACACCGTGGGAGTGCACAGAAGAGAAATGAATGAGTGGAGGCGTGCATGCGTGAGAGCATAATAAATAGGTATGTTTTCCAAGAGGCTAGTACTAGGAAGTTATTGGGAGATGGGATGAGTACTTATTTATTTGAGAAATACTTATAAAATGCTTCTGCAGAGGCACTTTAGAAGTGCTTTATAAATAAATTAATTTTCTTACAACCCTTATGAGGTAAGGACTGTTGTTTTGCCTACCTTATGTCTGAGGAAACTGAAGCATGGAAAGGTTGGGTGACTTGTCCCAGGTCATGTAGATAGTAAGCAGTGGAGCCAGGACTTGGCCCCAGATAATCCAGCTCCAGAGTCCAACTTCAGTCACTGCACTGTGTGTTTGAGTGGGGTTGGCTGTTCCACGATCAGGAAGTCACTCTGATAGCTGAAAGGTGCGTAGCAGGGGTGGCATTAAGGCTGTCCTGGGTGACCAGACAGCAGAGGACCTGTCACCCTGCTTGGCCATCTTGAAGGAGCCAGACTCTCTGCCAGTCCTGGGACCTGGTGCCTCACCCTCTGTTGGATACCCTCACGGGGCAGGATTTCAGCGAGTGTGGCTATTTCTTGAGGATGGCCCTGGACTTCACTGGTCAGCTAAGCGGTTAATAGGGTTGGGAAGGCTGTGTTCTCTTGGGGTGCTCAGGAAGGCTCCGGAGCGGTCGTGGTGGCTGTGCCTGTTCCCTTTCCTAACCCCTTCTGGTCACAGAGCCTCATCCCCTGGCAGGAAGGCTGGGCCGGTGGAGCTGTGCTGTGATGTGATGGATCCAAACAGAGGTCTGCTCCTCTGGGCTCCGCTGCAAAGGTGGGGTCCCCAGGCACTGGCTCCCATGGTCATGGAATTCCCTCTTGAGGATGAACATTTGTTGGTGTTTAATAATGCTGTTCAGTGTTTTGAATGGCTACAAATGCTTGTCCTTATGTGTTGACAGAGCTGACATAGAACCGTCAGGGGGTAGCATTCCCGAGTTGGAAGGAAGCTAAAACATCTTCCAATCAACTCCTCTTGAGGCTTTGTTCACTTCAATTGGGCAGATCTTTCCTGAGCTTATAACAGTGCCTGGAGATGAGTGGAGGAAACCTCAGGGAGCTTGCAATGTAGTGGATGCTCTTCTTTCGTTCCTTTTGTGAAAAGGAAAGCTGAGAGGGAGCGGGGCTGTGACAGAAGAACACTGGGAGAGCAGCAGCGAAGAATAAGGGAGCAGAGAGAGGAAGGACTGTGTCTTCTAAGGACAACTTAGGCTCTGGGTCAGACACACCTCCATTTGATTCTTGGTGCTACTACTTATTCACTCTGTGATGGAGAGCAAATTGCTTAACTTCTCTGAGTCTTAGTTTCCTTGAATGTTAAATGGGCTCATAACACCTATCGCAGTGGGTTTGTCCAGGACACTGCCAAGGGCATTGCATCAATTTTCATTAAACAAAAGCAAGAGGAGGACCATGTAGCACAGGGGTATCTATTGCTGCAGACCTCCACAGGTCCTTAGGGCGTTACTCAGTCATAGCCATGTAGTCTCCGGAGTTTGCTAGGAGCTTGGTGAAGGCAGTGTGGTCTAGAGAGGACTAGGCAGGCTTGCATTGCCCTAGCACTGAGGCTTTGAGCACTCACCCACCCTCTCTGAGCCTCACTCTCCCTATCTGTGGAATGGCCAACTAGCTTACATGGAAGGGTCTGGATCTGCCTAGAAGGGCTTACTAAATGGAGGCAGGAAGTTAAAGACAATTCAGAATATGGTGCTGGCTATGTAACTCAATGACCCCATCTACAAGTGTCTCTGTGTGTGTGTGTGTGTGTGTGTGTGTGTGTGTGTGTGTGTGTGTATTTATACAGGAAAAGGGATGATTAGCAAGGGGGTAGGGGTTGGAGGCAGCTCAGACATGGAGAGACATGCTCAAAGAATCCCCTCTCTCTATAGAGTGTAGGACTTATTATGGAGGTTGAGAGAGAAGATAAGAGGAAGAAACGGGGTGAAGGGAACTCACATTTATTAAATGCCTGCCAAGTACCAGGCACTTTACTACATCTCTAAGCTCCTAGCCTTTGCTGTAAATCCATTAGATAAGCAATACTATTCCTAGTTCTTGAGATGGTCTCAAGGAAGATCAGAGAAGGCAAATAATTTGCCCAGAGTCACACAGCTCTCTGAATTTCAAAACCCTTCCATGAAACCTCTCTGCTTATTCATAGATATGTCTTAGGACAGGGCTATATTTGGGGAAAGAAAGGGAGTTGATGTTAAGAGGTGAGAGTATAATTCCTGTTTATATAAACAGTTCTAGGAGGAAGCCATTTCCAAGTGGCAAATAACTATTCTTTTAGTCAATTAATGTTTGCTGAGCACTGGCCAGGCATAGTTCCAGGTGGTGGAGATGGAGCAGACCCAGGCCCTGCCCTTGTGAAGAAGTAAGAAGAGAAAGCAAATCAGTTCAGAGAGTGGTCAGGAAGGAAACAGGACCGGACGGTGTGATAGAGAGAGACTGGGGGTTGGGGAGGAGGAGCTGAGATAATGTCTTAGTTCTTAGTGCTTGGGCTCTCCCCAAATCAGACCCAGAGGAAAGGGGTTTATTTGTGCCATGATTCCAGGAGGCATGGTGAGGGAGCAGGGAAGGGAGGAAAGCTCAGCGCAGGTGCATCACTGATTGGGTCACCACTGTGGGCAGGGGGCTCAGTCCTTCGAGGGCCCTCTGAGAGACACTGATGCACTGGCCGGACAGTTGTTCCATGGGGGGCGAAGAAGCAGGGGTGTCCATCTACCAAGGTACGCTTCTCATTGGTTGTGGATTGCTTCCAGGGATGTTAACCTCCAGGTGTTTCCACCCAGCCCTGTGCGTGGGTTTCCACTGCCAGAGAGTCCCCAGCAGAGAAACGAGGTGGGAAGCCTGTGTGGTCTGGAGACTGTCCATGGACACAGCAGGGGGGCCCAGGGGATCCACAGTGTCTGCTGTAGATGGGCTGGTCAGAGAGACCAGTGTGGGAGCTGAGGCATGAATATGAGGTGCTGGCTAGCAGGGAGCCAGGGGCAGTGAAAGCCACATGGCTCCTGGGAAACCATCCTTCCACTCTCCTTTGTGGGAGCCTGGAGTTGCAGGGGTGAAAGCTCATTAGCCTTGGCCCCACAGGTACCAATCGTAGGCCAGGCAGGTCTCTGCCGTCTCCATCCCTCTTTGGTCCCTCTTGGCTGGGTCACACAATATGCCTCACTCTTATTTAGCCAAAGAACTTAGAAATGGCCTTACAAAGACATCCCTTGTCAGATGATTTAAGTACCACTCCATTGCACCAGGATCTACCTTTAAATGTTTCAAATACTCGCCAACAGCTTGAAAAGGTGCCCCAGCATACCCTCCACTCCATTCTACCACTGGGCTATATTTAGCCCCAAGGCCAATTTCCAGCCTTAGTATATTCCACTCTTTCTGGATGAGAAGCTCACAACCAGGTTTGTCTCTGTGACTTACTATAAAACCAGCAACAAACAACACACACACACACACACGTACACGTACACACAATATTCCCCACAGACAACACTTTACAAGTCAGGCAGAAGAAGATAAAAGGACTACTTAACACTTCCCATTTATTCCATTTGACAGCAAGGTGCTTTATAAAGCCCAAGCAGTTATATTGTTATTTTATAATTATTAAATCTGCATTGAGCCCCAGGAAAAGCCCAGATGCCTTCAGGTCCCTCTGGTTTTGCCTACAAGCCATCCATGAATTCTTCTGTGCGATGCTACCACTACCTCTTGTGGCTGCTGGGCAAGAGTGGCCCTTCTTAACCCGCTGGCATTTGGCTTTGATGGGTTTCCCACCACATATATCTTCCTTTTTGTATCGGCCAACATCCTCTAACATCATTATGCATAGAAGAGACAAATGTGATTATGTGGGATGAAATATTACTATCCCCTGAAGTGCAGTTCTGTTCCTTTCTCTTTTCATGCCAGGTATTTGGCAGATTATATGCCTAACTTCATTTAATATAATCCTCACAATGACCTTATCCAATAGTGATCTTCTCTTTTAGAGGTGAAGAACTTAGCCTCTGTGACTTGCCCAAGGTTACACCTAAAGCAAGTGGAAAAGTCAAGATTCGGACCCAAGTCTAATTATAAAGCCCATGATCCCCACACCAGGTGATTCTCCAAGTGTGGTCTCCAGAGCAACAGCATCAACATCACCTGAAATGCACATCCTCAGCTTCCCCTGAGACCTACCGAATGGGAGACTGTGGGGTGGGGTCCAGCGCTCTGTTTTTTTTGTTGTTGTTGTTTTTGGTTTTTTTTGCGGGCCTCTCACTGTTACGGCCTCTCCCGTTGCGGAGCACAGGCTCTGGACGCGCAGGCTCAGCAGCCATGGCTCACGGGCCCAGCCGCTCCGCAGCATGTGGGATCCTCCCGGACCGGGGCACGAACCCGTGTCCCCTGCATCAACAGGCGGACTCTCAACCACTGCGCCACCAGGGAAGCCCCCTAGCACTCTGTTTTAACAAGCCCGCCAGGTGGTTCTGGTGCACTCTAAAGTTTGGAAAAACACTGTCATTGACCACTTTTTAACTGCTAATGGATGCTTAAACTAGAGGTTAAACTTTGAAGGAGCTTTGAAATTCCCCCTCCTCTTTGGGTATCATTAAAGTGAAGAAAATCCTAACATTTATTTTTCCTTTAGTAAGCTTGCCTTTCAAACTTGGAAAGATTTAAACTTTCAGCCAGCTATCTGGATTTGTATCTAGATCTCACCATTTATTAACTATGTGATTTGGGGAAACTTATTTAACCTCTATAATCCTTGGCTTCCAAGTCTGTACATTACAGATAATAATAATCCTTTACAGGATTCTTATGAGGATTAAATGTCAGTGTCTGCAGAACTGTTGAGCCTAATGCCAAGTGTATCATAAGGGTCCAATAAATATTAGCTAATTGTTTATAATTGTATGGTTGGCTTGCTTGTGTTAACTATTATTAGTAATAATATCTAAACTGTGTAATGCTTTTAAAATTGTATCCTCCATTTAGAAGTTCAGCATAGGTTTTTTTTTAAACACTATAAATTTATTTTTATTTTTTTAACATCTTTATTGGAGTATAATTGCTCTACAATGGTGTGTTAGTTTCTCCTTTACAACAAAGTGAATCAGTTATACATATACATATGTTCCCATATCTCTTCCCTCTTGCGTCTCCCTCCCTCCCACCCTCCCTATCCTACCCCTCTAGGGGTCACAAAGCCCCGAGAGAGCTGATATCCCCACGCTATGCAGCTGCTTCCCACTAGGTATCTATTTTACATTTGGTAATGTATGTATGTCCATGCCACTCTCTCACTTTGTTCCAGCTTACCCTTCTCCCTCCCCGTGTCCTCAAGTCCATTCTCTATGTCTTCAGCATAGGTTTTATAAATCAGTTTTCTGTAGCTAACTTGAGTGATATTTTTAAAGCCTGCCATTCTTAGGTTTGAATCTTAGCAATTAGTATGGTTATTAGAGTAACTGTCTAAAAGCATGAGTGCTCCCATTAAAAATCATTTATGGAAATCTGACACATAGTAGGTGCTCATCCATGTTTGTAGAGTAATGAATGAATGATCAATCCACAGATGCTACTCTAAATCTGAACATTGCCCACACACAGTTAGTTTGGGGGACAGAGGCTGGAAGTTGTCTCCTGTTCTCTATTATAAGCGCAGCACACAGGGTAGAATCTGGCTTGGAAGTAAATGGTCAGTAATTCCTGTTGATTGAATTTTTTTAAAGAAATACTTGTATCTTTAATCTCTTCTATCATAACATGCTTTGTGATCTTATAAGCAAAGATCAAAGGAAAATATATTTTTCTCCCTATATACTCTCCTGCCTAACATTTTTTTTTTTTTAATGAAATTTTCAGAGTGATCAAATAAGACTTAGGAGCCAGGAGACCTGGATTCTTGGTTCTGCTTTCCTGCCAGCTTGGCTTGGATGTGACAAAGGCTTATCCCCGAACTCTCAGCATCTTTTGTCCTGTGTAAGTGGAGAAAGTTGGACTAGATCAGTGTTTTCCACTGGAGGACCAGTACCAAATGGTTGTAGGGGTGTTACCGAAGTAGAGTGTTAAATAACATTGAATCACATGTTGAGAGAGTCCTATTTCAATTCCTGTTCAATCTTTGTGATTGAGTTGAGGAGAGAGCCTGATTGTGGCGCTGGTAGGTATTAAATACCTTGGATGACGCTTGCTAATCTCCCATTTTAACAAAGGTCCGGGTCTGGATAAGGACGCAACGGTCTTTACTTGGTTTTGTACTCATTGTGTTTATTTTTAAGTTTTCTCTTTGATACATGAAGAAATGTTTTTTTTTTTTTTTTTAGCTTAGCATAACGAGATACATTTTCCTTTTTTTTTTTTGAATAAATGAATTCAAGAAACAAAAAGTAAGTTGAGTAAAAAAAAAAAATAGGTTAATAATAGTGCAGGTAGCCTGCACGTGTAGAAATCACAAAAATGGAGCAAGAAGGTTGGAACCTAGTTGATGGCCAACAGGCCTTGGGCTCTACCTGTCAGGAGTCGGTGCAGTGAGGAGGGGAAGCTTCCTTTGTGTCAAGACTGTATGTCCGTGCAGTGCAGTCAGGCCAGGTAGGAGTCCGGGGAGCGTCGGTCCTGGCACAGTGTGGGGACCAGAGCCACTAGAGTGAGCCCACCCCACTCAGGAGATTAGGGTCCTAGCGCTGGGGTGGAGCCAGGGATTTGTATTTGGAGAAACCTCCAGAGATGATGCTCTTGCCAGGCAGGGTTCCAGATGAGGAAATGGGGTTCAGTGCACGTCAAGAACACAAAAATCCTTAGGGAAAAAACAGAAATGCAGAGGAAATGGATGGACAAAAATGTTCAAATATTTCTTATTTATAAATAATATAATATTATTTATATATTTTATTTATATATTATTTATATACACAAAGGACTGGAGAGCACCCACCTGGTCAACATTAAGATAAAAGTTAGTTATGGCATCCCTGGGACAGAATAGATATAACTATTCAAAATAAGATGTATGGGACTTGCGGAGATGTGGGCAAATGTTGAGTCCACTGTAAGGGGAAAAAACCCAGAATATGTAATTGCACCTATAGCTTTATTTATTTTTTTATTTATTTATTTTTTTGCGATACGCGGGCCTCTCACTGTTGTGGCCTCTCCCGCTGCGGAGCACAGGCTCCGGACGTGCAGGCCCAGCGGCCATGGCTCACGGGCCCAGCTGCTCCGCGGCATGCGGGATCCTCCCGGACCGGGGCATGAACCCGTGTCCCCTGCATCGGCAGGCGGACTCTCAACCACTGCGCCACCAGGAAAGCCCCAGCTTTATTTTAACTATATAAAATACAGAAATAATCATAAGGGAATGCATTAGAGTGTTAATAGTGGTTTTTTCTGGCTAATGTGATTATGTGTCTTTTCAAAATGCTTTTTTTATATTTTAAGACTTTTTTCACCGTTGGAAACATTGAATGTACTCTCTGTCCCTCCTCCAATCACAGGCTTCAGTCAGATGGACCTCCTCTTTTGCAGGGCTGTTTTGGGGCTAAAATGAGATCATGCATAAGAAGTGCAGAATGCAGTTTCTGGTACATGTGGACGTGTGGTACTTGACATGTCTTTGTTACCTTTCCTCGTAGGTCATGGACTCAAATGTCTTTATGGGCCAGGCTGGTTAGTTCGTGGCTGGCCAGGATAGCAGAAGACAGGTGGTGGGGAGGGGAGTAAGTAGGGGGAGGCTTTGTCTTGGGCAGTGGCAATTACAGGACGTGAAACAGCATTGTAATTGAGTTGTTTTTTTATATGTAATCCAGCCTGTAACATCATGGTGAGAACTCAAACTGAATTAGTGAGTTGTTCCCCTTTTGACCCCTTTCTTTAGAATAAGCCTCAGTTTCTTCATCTGCAAAATGGAGATATCAGTGCTTTCTCTGACCGCCTCACAGAGTAGCTGTGAAAAACAAGTGAGATTTTAAAAAATGTACATGAAAGCGTTTTGTAAACTGTAAAGTGCTATGTAAGTGTAACTGATTATCATTTCATTTAAAAGGTATTGTTTTGTTGGTACTCATCAAGAATAGATCCAGTTCTCCCCTGTAGTCAGGTGGGGATCGCTTTTTGTGTCCTGAATGTACATGGGGGAATTGTGGGTTAGTAGGTCTTTTGCTTTATCCAAGTGTTCTCTGAGCTGGAAAAGATGGAGAATTCCTTCACTAAAGGGCCATATCTTTTGAGTCTATTGACAGTATGTCATGTGGAGCTCAAAATTGCCTTCGTGAATGCAGGTAGATTGCATCTATTAGTTCCTTCTTGTCATCATGACCTGTCAGAAGGGAAAATTAAATGTGCCTATAAATATTTCAATATTTATGCTGTGTGCAAGGTCTAACATTCATCTGGAGCAGTGAATGCAAAGAGGAGTAAAATTCACATCTTTTCCTTTGGGCTAGGAGATTGCCCAGTTCAGCAAGAGTCCTCTGAGCACCTACTGTGTGTTAGTGAGTGCACGATGTACTAGGCGCTATGGAAGAAAGACACCAGATTCTACTACCGACAACTTCATGTTTGCATATTCTTTCAGAAGCCGTGGAGAATCTGAGGTCATTCCCGTGGGGATGATGAAATCTGCCCAGAGGTCAGGAAGAGGGAAGTAGGTGAAGTGGATGGCAGACTAGGAGAGAGACGTTTGCCAAAGCAGGGAAGAGAAAAGAGGGGGAGAGGCGTCTATCAGACACCAAAAGCCCACTCCTACCTGTTAAGATGTGGGAGTGTGCTTGCAGGGGGGGACCAAGAGATAGGAATTAGTAGCTCAGAGTCGTCAAGACCCTGAAAGGCATTGAACCTTTGCATGGGGAAACAAACTGAAGAAGATGACTCTTAGCCAGTGTATTTTTTCTAGCAATGAAAAAAAAAATGGATGTACAAGCATACTGTTCTACCTGTGAAGGGGAGGGCTCAATGCAAGGGATGGATGGTAAATGAAAATAAATTGCAAAGTCTGTGTTGTTAATTGAAGCGCACATTGCTAATTGAAGAGTCATTGCTACTCGATGTTTTGAATATGCTGTGCTTGTTGTTTTTCTTTCTATCAATGTAAAAATGTGATGATTTCATAAGTTCACTCGTGACTTCATTCCCCTAACCCTGTTTTTTCCCCAGTAAGGTCCTAAATTCCTCAAGCCTGACTTTTCCTCCCCAGGGGTTCTCAGAAACCCAACCCCCATGGTTGGCGAGGGACCGCTGTGTGTGAAGTGGTAACTGCCCTCAAGGAGCTTACAATCTAGCTGGGGGTAAACGACTTGCACATGAACGCATCTAGACTGTGAGCTTCTAGAGGGCAGGGACCTTACCCTAAGTCATCTCTCTTCTCACCCTGCACACCCTCCCTGAGGGGTCTCATCCATCCCATGGCGTCGACCACCGCCTGTGTGCCGAGGACCCTCTCGGCCTGGACGTTCTCCTGCGTGCCACGCCCTGCTCTCCAACCATCCACAGTTGTGGGATGTGGGATGCTCTGCTGACTCGACCTGCTTGCCGCAACCCAGCTGGTCCCGTCTCCTCTGGGCCAACCCTGGCTGCCCCGGGGGCTCTGTCCCCCAAATCAAAGATCCAGAGGTCACTCTTATGGACTGAACTTGAAGGAAAAACGCTTATGTCTCGATGTTAAGTGAAAAGGGGAGCCTATCAAATTGTTTAGACATCATGAGCTCATTTATGTTAAATATATAGGTTGAAAGATGGAGAAATGCTCCCGAATGTGTCAGTGGTTGCTTTCTCTGGTGAGAAATGGTTGATTTTTTTTGTCTGGCACTGTTGTGCTTTCTAAATCTCTTGTAGTAAGTATATATTACCTTTATAACCAGCAAAAATGTCTAGTAAGAAATGGTTAAAAGGTCTCAATTTGAATGTCCCCTTCTTGGGGAAATACCCCTATTCCTCTGTGTCCCACCTGGAGTCTGAGGCTGTCCTCAGCAGCCTGAGCACCTGTACTTATACTGTTGTTGGACTTGCCCCACTGTGTTCTCTTTCTAAGTCTGTGCCCTCCGCCCCTCCCTACCCCCACCCCAAGACTGTGAGCTCCTTGAGGGCAGAAACCAGGGCTTATTCGTCTTGTATTCCCAGTGCCTAGCACAAGGCTGACACAAGTAACCACTCAATACATGTTTGTTTTTTGCAAGGAAGGAAGAGAGGGAGGAAAGGAGGTTGGAGAACAAAGAGGAAAGGACATTGGGATTCTCTCTCTTTTAAATCTCCATAGATCCCATTTAGTCTTTCCCTTCTCCAGGACCATTTGTTTACTAAATGTTAATCTGCGGAAACACTGCATTTTAAAATCAGTGCTTCAATTTTTCTCATTTTTATTAATCAAAGACCATATACATGCCAATCAGAGGTCCTCTGGGGCTGAATCTGACACCTGTTAGCTGCTGTCCCAAGTCTGACTTGGACAGAGCGCCCCCTGCCTGACACCCCGGGCATGACATCCAGGCCCATCCTGAGTCCTGGAGTTGAATGTATGTTCTGGAGCATCCCCTTAAGTGGAACAATGCCAAGCTGTAGTGTCTATGGAGGGAATGGGGGCAAGGGAACAGATATACCAGGACAAATAACAATAGCTAACTTCTATTGTGTGTTTACACTGTGCCAGGCACTGTGCTAAGCATCAACATGCATGATCCCCCTCAGCCCTCAAAATAGCCCTACAGGGTAGGTACTGTGATTATCCCCATTTTGTAGATGAGGAAACTGAGGCTTAATGACAAACTGCTTGGGGAAACTGGAATTTGAACTGTGGTCTACTGATTACAGAGCTTGAGTCCTGCACCACTTTCCTCTTCTGAAGTTACAGGGAAAGTGCTGGGCAGAGAGGATGAAAAGGATGTTTGGTGAACCAGAGCAGTAGTGTCTGCACCTTGTTTGGTTAGGTTCCACAATAGTAGTGCTCAGCCTGGAACACATAGAGCCCTTCATGAGGTCTGAGACACCCCTGAAGTTGTAGGCAATTGGTTCCATGTATGTGCAGCTTTCTGGGAGGTTCTTCAAAGAAGTCTGCATGTTTAAAACAAAAGTGGTTAAGGAAGCAAACCATGGACTGGAGAAGAGTTGTAGTGACTAGAGTCTGGCTCCGTGCTGAGAAGGATTTCACCGTTAAGTACCACCCAGGGGAGAGGTATGTGGTCTTGTTACTAAAGCATCTCTAAGAATTTGGAGTAGTAAAGGTAAGGGTATGTATGTCCTTGGGTACTTAGAACCCACGGATTAACAAATCAATCAACAAATATTTATTCAAGTAGCAATCTGATAGCTCTTTAGTGTGTCAGGGTTGTTTAAAGAAGGATTTCTGCCTTGGGTGGACGTTTGGGCTAATGAGAGAATGATAATTACCATTTATTGAGTGCCGGCTGCGTGCCAGGCTACTCTGCTGGGCACTCTATATAAACTAGTCCACGTAATCCTTACATCAACCCCAGCAAGGAAGGTTTTATAACCCACTCTCTGCAGAGGAGGGAACTCAGAGAGTTTCGATGTCTTGCCTAAGATCATAGTAGCTTAATCTATGGAAGCAGAAAAGCCAAATTTGACTCCAGGCCTCTTTGCAAAAATCCCCATTTTCCCGTTTCCCCATTTTTCTTGATGTGCAGTGTTTGTGTTTCCATCAGAAGTAAGATCCATCAGATCATCAAATTAATAAACAAAAGTTAATCAAGCAAAGTCTTGGTGCCTGCTGGTTGGCCAGGCAGTTTTATAAGGGAGTCTTGCACTTGTATGTTGGACAAGATCACATCCAAGATCTGTTCTAGCTTTAAGTCCTCATCTCAGATTTCAAAGAATCGAAATCTTTAACTGTTCTGACAAAGCAGAAATATTACCCTCCCACCCCCAGTCCCTCTTCCTTAGCCAATGTGGCAGAGATCGTAATTTTTCTCTGCCTTCCTAACAGATTAATGCTTGTCCATAAGTCATTGCAAGCAAGAAGAAAGGAACTATGTAAATATGAGAAATGACTACTCATTTCAGCCTTTCCTCCTTCCCCAGGGAAGAAAATGGAACCGTTAGATTTCTGCTCGCTAAAGCAGTGGGAACTTGTGTACCCAGTAGATTGGTTTGACTTCAGAAAACTGCTAGCAAATCAGGGTAACAAATGGCTAGAGAAATGCTGGCAATCCTTTGGGTTGGTGAGATACGGGGCTGTCTCCCTGGGTCTGGCTGTGAAAAGTCATGCAGGGCAGTTGCAGTGATGTTCCACTGATGAATAAATGCTGTTCCCTCCCGATGAAGGACGGGGGCCAGGCTTGCTGCCCACTGGACACCTGGGAGGCTCCCCCCACCCCCACTGAATTAGCACACTTCTCTCTACACACTGTCCTGCTCAGATCGCTGTGCCTTGGCCATGCTGTTCCCTCTGCTTGGAATGCCTTTTCTGTGTCCCTTGTGCCAAATCTCCTTACTCTTCCAGACAAAGTTCCAGTATCCTTTCATCAGCAGCTCCTGCCCTGTCTCTCCTTGGTCCACTTTACCAGCCTCCTCTGTGGGCCTCCATGTCAGTTCTAGAACCTAACGCACTGTGGCCCTTATTTTATTCAGTGTCTGTCTTTGATCTTCCATCCCAGAGCCAGCTACTCGAATATGTGTGTTGAACATAGCTGAATAAATTCTGCTGTCAGCCCTGACCGTGTTCTCCTTAAGGTTTGGTCTCGCTGGGTCCATACTGCTGAGTGTGGTTACCTGCTGGGTAGGCATGAAAGTAAGTCCTCACGTTTGTTTAGCAGGTAATGGCTGACAAAGTGTGTTTACACCCGTCTCCCCACTCACGCCCCTGAACAGCTCTGTCGGTGAGGAGTAGTAAGGGCTATTAATATTCTCATGATATGGATGAAAAAACAAAATTACAAAGAGATTAAGTGTTCCAGGCAGGATCATGCAGTTTGCGAGTACGGCAGCGGCCTCAAGTTCCCGTCTCTCTCAGGGCTCTGAGAGGTGGGGCTGGATGAACATTGCTCACCTAAATTCTCAACCCAGATGAGACATCCCCACTCCCGCTTGTCTGCTGCTTCTGCAAATTCACAGCCAAATGGAACCTTTCCATACTGAATCCTATTTTGGACCCATGGGGTTGGGAGGGGAGGGCTGGGGGTGTCCTAGATTAAAGGACACATGTGGTGGATGCTGCAGAGCACAGGAGAGACAGAAAAGCACAGAACTTGCAGCAACCTGGGGCCACGTTTCAGATTTCATACCTCCTGTCTGCGCAGGACTCCGTATAATTTTTCCTGCACGAGTTGGGGTAAAAGTAAATAAACATGCATATGTAAGTTCATTAATTTAAGAAACAGTCTCTCTGAACTTTAATTTTTCTTCAGTAGGAATGAGAACAATAATAGCTTCTGTGCAAGGTTGTCACGCAGATTGAATGAGAAACCACATATAAAGAGGTCTTGCGTGCGCCGTAAAGTTGGCATTTTTAAATGCTGTTTTCTTTCTAACTCTCCACCATGCAGCCTCCCTTTGGCAGTATCTATGGATTGGTTTGCTGTTTGCTTGCAAGCCTCAGAAGAAGGGAGGAAAAAAAAGTCATATAACCTCCCCCCTCCCCAAGCATTGGACCACCCAGAAGCTAGCCCTCCCTAAAAATTCTGGGACAAGAGGAACATTCTCCACGGCAGTCCTGTGATCTCCAGACCTGAATGGCCTTGTCGCTTCTGCCTTGTGGCTCTCAGAGCAGTCTGGCTGTTTGCACTCCCCCACTTAATCTTACACTGTGCCTGCTTACGGGCATGTCCTTTCTTATGGACCATGACTGGCAGCTACCTCTGGCTTGGAAAAGGATTATCCAGATGCTAAATATTTGGGAATATAGCAGATTAACTCAGGAAACAGCATCTAGAGAAGAAGCATGATAGGAACGTGTGTGCTGTCACCCCGTAGCTGTGTAGCATATGGTAGAGAGGGCAGGCTTTGGGGTTCCTCAGATCTGGATTAGAACCCTGCCTCTGCCCCTTTACTGGCTTTCAGCTCGTTCAGGTCCCCTGTGCTTGGGTTTCTTCATTTGCGAAATGGAGATGTTAATAACATTAATTCCTATAACAGAGGGCTAATCTGATGATAAAGTAAAATCGTGTAAAAAATCAATGAGCGCTCTGCCTAGTACATAGTAGGTGACCATGAATGTTATGTCCCCAGCCCTGGCTAACCTGATGGCCTTTGCTTTCTTAGCTCCTGCTTTTCCCTGGATGCCAGCCCTTTGAATCCTTCCCTAACTCCTCAAAGCCAAAGTCGGTGGCTTCCTTCTCTGTGCCCTGTAGATCTGCCATCTGAATATAAAGTCCCTGCTGAAACTCCTGTGTCCTTGACTTGACCCTGAAGCCCCCTGATGCAGCGTTCAGGAAAAACTCATGTACAGAAGGAATGAGGGTCAGAGTCTCTCTGTCCATGACGATGGCCCAGTTCCCTGCTGCCATTGCCCCTGCTGACCCAGAGAGCAGCTTTCCCTTGGGTGTGTCTTTCTGGGCTTTGGTGACTCATAAAGTTATTCAAGCCACTCTCCCTTCTCTACCCCTGAGAGGTTAGATGACCCCATGGAATGTGAACCAGAGAGGAGAGGGTTTGGGAGACCCAGCAGCCGTCATGCCTGAAAGTCAGAGGGGTCTCTGTGCGTTTTAATGTGCTGGGAATCACACATAAGGAGGGGGGACAGATGTTTCACTTTGGCCACCATGGGCTATTGTGTCCCCAGCCATTCCCCTTCCTGCCTCCCAATCAGAGCTGCAGTTTGCAACCATTTCCTTGCCCCTGGGCAGAAGGGGCCACTGCGAGAGAGTGTGAACAGCTGGGCTACTTTGAGAGCCAGGAAGGCAGAAGTGAAGAGGCCGTTGAGGTCTGGGGATCACAAGACTTCTATTGCAGACAGTCCACTTGTCTTAACCTTGAGGTGGGGTGGGCTCCTGAGTGGCTCAATATTTTGGGGGGGCTTTACGTGACTTTCTCCCTCTTTTGGGGGAACTTGCAATAATGAAGCAATCAGCAACTAATCTACAGAGTTCCTTGAATAAGAACTAGATAGAAAGCATGATACAAAGAACTAAGAGAGGCAAGGAGCCTAGGACAGGGTTAAGACCCAAGCCAAGGAAAAGATGCCTAACTGGACCGTACAACTGGGGAGAGTACTGAGATTCATGTGTTATAGAGGTTAGGATGCTGAGGACTGGTTAGACTGGTCAAGAAAAGCTTGCAGAAGGACGAGGATGTCATCTGAGTCTTAAAAATGTAGTTGCCATGGGGAAGTAAAGGCGAAAGGAAAGGACATAAGCATGGGGAAGGTCTGAGAAAAGATACAACCAGGGAAATAAATGCCTGAGGATCTGGTGTTTATCACATACCTGCAGAGCATTCAACACTTCTTATACAGGTAGGGTAGGACTGATATTATGCCTCCATTTTACAGATGAGCAAACTGAGGCCCAGGAGCTCTACCTAGCTCTTCAGCTGCTGGCAAACAAGGAGAAACATGTCTTATTAATCTCTGTATCCTGAGTACAGAGCCCCAGAACAGGCCTCTGACAAATATTCAATGATATTAAAAGGCGTACAGCATACTCAAGGGTATGGATTCTAACTCAGGATTCCCCAAAGCCTGCGTTACCTGTTTGCCGGAGTGGGTATAAAGTGTTTGTAAAAGAGGATTGAGTGACAAGAGTCTAGAGAGGGATGGGGAGAATTAAAAATAAAACCTACAAGGATGGGACCTGAGGCTATATAGCCACTGGAAGTCATAGCAAATTCTTGAACTGCGGAGTGATCTGATGCCTGTGACCTTTTAGGACTTGTGTGACTTTGTCAACATGGAGCTGCTGACAGACACAGTGGGTGATGTTTTATCCTCTTGCTGCATTTCCCCCGAGCACTGCACATGCTACTTCCCCTGCGGTGCCTGGATGCCTGTTTCCCACTTGCAATGTCTTCTTCAAAGTATCCTCCCTCTAGACTGTCAACTCCATGCAGGTGGGAATGGGGTCTGTATGGTGTATCTCTGTACCCTCAATGCCTGGCCCCAGGATGTAGTGCATGCTTAACTATTATTGGATGTATCAATTTTAGAAAATGCCGGTCAGTACCAGTTAGGCTTGTTTCCAGAGAGACCTTCCTGACAAGT
This sequence comes from Kogia breviceps, assembly GCF_026419965.1. Lineage (NCBI taxonomy): Eukaryota > Metazoa > Chordata > Mammalia > Artiodactyla > Physeteridae > Kogia > Kogia breviceps. Next base: position 61,310,890 of record NC_081316.1, read on the forward strand.
CTGACTGAGCACAGGGTGGGAAGGCAAGGGGCTGGCGTGAAGGAGTCGGCAACAGATGCAAGCAGCTGGGGAGGAACTGAGTGCTTCTTTCTCTGTGCTGCACACCTCGTTCTTCTGTTAGGGCACTTTCTACATGGTAGCACTGTTGGTATGTTAGGTTCTTAGAGCTGCCCTAACAGAGTACCACAAACTAAGTGGCTTAAAACAATAGAAATGTATTCTCTTACAGTTCTAGGGGCCAGAAGTCCAAAATCAAGGTGTTGGCAGGGTTGGTTCCTTCTTGGGGGCTCCAGGGGGGAGAATCTGTCCCACGCCTCTCTCCTGGCTTCTGGTGGTCACCAACAGTCCTTGGTGTTCCTTGGCTTGCAGCTGATATAACTCCAATCTCTGCCTCTGTCCTCACGTGGCCATCTTCCCTTTGTGCATCTCTGTGTCTTCACAGCATTCTCATCTCTCTGCGTGTCTGTCTCTTCTCCTCTTCTTATAAGGACACCACTCATACTGGAATAAGAGTTCCCTCTAATGCAGTGTGACTTCAACCTAAGTTACATCTTAATTACACCTGCAAAGACCCTGTTTCCAAATACTGGCACCAGGGATAAAGACTTCAACATCCTTTTTTTAGGGGACACGAATCCAACCCTCAATAGTCATTACATAGTAGTGGTAAAAAGAATAGTATGTTTATAAGGTGATTTATAGCTCATGAAACACTGATTATCACATTAAAGTCTCACAAAAATCTTTAAGAGTAGGTGGCCTCACTGGCCTGATTAGAGATGCAGAAACTGAGGTTCAAAAAGCAACCTGCTCAAAATCATGCAGCTAGGAAGTAACAGAGGAGAAGGACCTGAAGCTGGGACACTGACGGGAACCTGGCCATTTCCCGCTGTGCATCTGCCCTTTGGCAGCTGCTGGGATGCAGAGGCAGGTGGGGCTCATGGGATGCTCGGTGAGAGCCAGGCAGTCTGTAAATGCACTTGGGAGCTCACCCTTGCCCTGGAGAGAAACTTCAAGGATAGCAAACATGACCATGATTTAACATGCCAGAGAGTACAAGCCGAATTTGGGAAGAACTAGGGTTTAGAGAGTCTTTGGGCTATTCTGTGCTGATTTCACTCCAGGTTGTGAGGAGTCAAGGTTGCAACTCTCGTTTTCTCCGTTTCAAAGAACAAGCCTGAGGCCTCTGCCAGAGTTCAGGCCTCAGCAGCCTCCTCTCCTCTTGTCTGGTCCCCCTCCCTCCTTCAGTCTCACCCCCTCCCTTCAGGCCCACCCTCACCTCGTTCCTTCCCCCACCTGGTGACTGCCAGAGCTGGACATCTGCTCCTTGCTCCTCAACTCAGCTCCCCACTGCCCCAGGGCTTAGTCCAGACTCCCCTGGCTCCACCACCTTCTAGAACATTCCTTCCCCCTTCTGTCTGGCAGTTAGACTCAGCTCCTCTCTTGTTCCCATATATGTGTTGGAGTTCCCACCTCTGCTCCTTTGGGCAGGCTCTTCCCCAGCACAACTGCCACCCCCCACCCCCCCCAGCATCTCCTCAGCCTGCCTTTCTTTCCTTTCCGTCTCATCTGCTATTGTTGAGATGCAGGAGCTGAGCTGCCAGGAGGGCTGGTGTGGTCCTGTCATGCAGAGACCACAGATGGGAAACAGAAGCTGTGCTTTCACCCCTTCTTGCGATATAATGACACTCTGATAGCCACTGAGGACTGATGGGCAGCTCTGCTGTCCCATTTAGTTTCTAAAAGCATCCTGTGAAGAAGGTAGTATTTATTTGGTCAGATGAGGAAATGGAGGCCCAGGGATGCCTAGGTCTTCCCAAGGACCTGAGTTTAGATATCTCCTCCACCACCTGCCAGGCATGTCACTCTGGGTGAGTTTCTTCATCTCTAAGCCACGACCTCCCCTTCTCTAAAAGGAGGCCTGTCTATTCCACAGGCTGATTGGAGGAGCAAACCCAGTAATCTCTGTGCGGGTACTAAGCTGGCACATGGTAGGCACTTAGTTGGTCGTAGCTGGATTTCAGAGTGGAAGGAGCATGGAATCATGAGAGAAAATAATGGCTACAGGGAAAAGAGGTCAGGATGCTGGAGGGTGTGGAAGAGGTCAGGTGCTGTCTGGGCACTGGGTGGGGGATGGGAGGAGTAGAGGTGAAGGCAGGTCCCAGCTGAGTAACATGCAGTGGGGAACCATGGGGCCAACATGAATCTCTCCCTGAATTCTTAGTTGTCTCTTCACTCTTTAATGTGTATGCATCACTCTGTCCCTTCTGGACGTTTAAATGCTGGGAATTCCATATTTCATTGTGGGTGAGAAGAGAGAAAAGGGAGGAAGAAAAGGCAGGCTAGTGATTGAAGCAGCCCAAGCATCAAAGCCTGTTTGATTAGGAAGGAGCTTAAAGGTCTATGCCTCCTGCTTCACAAGTCTGTAAGGTGACACGCGGAGGGCTCTGGACTTTGCCCCGAGTTGAGTTGCTCAGCAAGTAGATAGAGATCAGTACTCAATGTTTCCCATCACCAGCTCAGTCCCCTCTGCCCCTGTATGCCACAGGATTGGGGCCAGGGGGATGGTGCCCAGATGTTCGGGAAAATGGAACCCTGTAGGCTGCTTGCTCCTTCTTACTTTCCTTACCCCAAACTTTGCACTCTGGGAGCACATATATAGAAGTATCATATGGGTGCGTTTCCTTTCTGAGACTTTCCTTTAGTGAGTAGGGTATTCACTGGCAAGCAAACCAGCCATCCTGCTTGCTAATTTAGCCTGTCACTCCAGTGCCCCAAGGCTATTAGCAATTTACAAAGTAGGTCTCTCCCTATTAGCCTATGAAGTAATCGTTTCCATTTGCCTTTTGCTCTCTCTGCCTCCAAGTTCATGGTATGCCTCTCTCCTGCCCAGCTTCAGCACTAGCCTTCTGCGTCCGCCCAGAATTTCACAGTGAGCAGACATCATCAGGAGAGTGTTATCTTGGGTTATGAGACAGGATTAAGGCTTCATCTCCGCACCCATCCTGTAGTGTTTCTGGGCTCAGCCACCAGAGACAGGGGCCGTCCCTGACCTCAGACCTGGATTTTCCTGTCTTGGAGTCTGTGCTCTTTATAAGGTACATGTTTTCTGAAATATCAGCTGCATTAAAAAGAGGAAAGCCAATTTCACTTCTCAGATCACTCTGGAAAACACCCCAGATTTCTTTTTCAAAGAGAAATAAAAAGTCACTTGGTTATGGGCAAACACCAATTTTCTGTATCTTTTGGTTGAAGGGAATGATAAGAGTGATTACAGCTGTCCCATGGAAATAATAAATGCATGTCCACGATCTGTCATCCGAAGCCCTTGGGAGTCAGACTTGTTTTGGAACTTGGTGCTTTTTTAGATTTTGGAGAGGAGTGAGGGCATATATACTGTATATTATGTAATACCCCCGCTGGAGTCTGGGGCAGTGCTCCATAATCAAACCCATTCATTTCCCTGCAGTGAACTGTTTACACTAAGTGGGAACACTAAGTGGGAAAAATAAAGACAATAAATAGCTTCCCATCACTTCAGGCCAGGTTTTGCCAGCAAATGAGTTATTCAAAGGAAGGAATATCTTTTGGCTTTAGAATTTTTTGAGGGTCAGGATTGATAAGAACCTGTGACTCTATGTGATAAATATTTACTACTTCACGGTATAAATCCATACAGAGATGAGGACCACCTGGGTGAGGCTGTATAAATCATTTTTTAGCAGTTCACAAAGAAGTGAGGACCTCAGATATGCTGGGGGAGCCTGATTCAACTTGACATCCCAAAGGCTAGTGCAGGCCAGGCACTGAGGCAGCACCTGGAAAATTCTGGGTAAACTAACACACCAGGCTCACTGTTGGTATATGTTCTGTTGGACCCCTGTACCTGGCCTGATGTTCACATTACCATGGAAAATAAAAGTAACCATGAAACATTAACAATAGCTGACACTTATAGAACACTTGCTATTGACAGGCACTGTTCCAAATGCCCTGCGTATTTTAACTCACTGAATTCTCATGACTACACTATGAGATACCAACTAGTTTTGTAAGTGACTCACCCAAGATCACACAGCTATTAAGTGGCAGAGCTGAGCTTGGGATCCCAGCCTTTTGGCTCCTGAGTTGACACCCACCCCACCCACCCCACCCACCCCCCGCCCCGGTACGCGGGCCTCTCACTGTTGTGGCCTCTCCCGTTTGGAGCGCAGGCTCAGCGGCCATGGCTCACGGGCCCAGCCGCTCCGCGGCATGTGGGATCTTCCCGGACCGGGGCACGAACCCGTGTCCCCTGCATCGGCAGGCAGACTCTCAACCACTGCGCCACCAGGGAAACACCTGAGCTGACACTTTTTTAAACTATACTGCGTCTCTGCATACGTCCACTCCAGCCAGACTCAAGCGAATAGGAATTCGGATTGCCAAGAGGGAAAGACCCCAGTGAAATACTGTGCATTACTGAGCACTTATCATGCTCTAGACACTGGACTAAGCACTTTGTAGGCTACTACTTAAGCCTGTCAACAACCATATATGGAGGAGTCTCAACCCCACTTACCAGGTGGAGAGACCAAGACTCAGAGCGGTGAAGACATGGCGGGCCAAGGATTTGAGCCCAAGGCCAACTGGCGTGGGAGCCAAGGATCTGAGGGAGTGAGATCACAGGTGCTGGCCTAGAGGAGCTTATGCAGAGATTCAGGGACATATGTGACACAGAGACAAGGAGAACATTCTGAGAACAGTTCGGGGCCAGACATGCAGTCTTGGTTGCATATCAGCACATGAAGGGGGAATAGGAAGACTCCACTAGGGCAACAGGGTGCAGCTGCCCTCTCGGCCCCCACTTCCTGTCTGTAAAATGGGGTCAGACTGCCATGCTGGATGGTCCTTGGGATTTAGGGTGCCAAAGGATACCAAAGCACAGTATGTTGTTTTATGTGCTTTTTTGTCTGTGTGCACATGTATCAGGAAGGGAACTATCTCCAAGGGCTACAAAAAGCAAATGGCATCTTCAGAGAATAGAAGACAAAGAGGCTCTAGTCACCTCCCTCTAGTTGTGCTGGGACAGCCTCAGGGCTCCCCTCCCCGACCAGGGTGCCGGTCACCTGTATGGTCCTTGGTGGTCCAAGGACATCTCCTGGACCTCCCTCTTGTCCTCACCTCACCCATACATCAGCCACCAAGCCTGTGCTGGTGGCTCTAACCTGCGAGATCCAGGCCTGCTGCCCCACCTCCACTGCACAGCTCCAGGCTTTGCTGCTCTTTTCTGGGCCAAGACTAAACAATGGCCACTTCCTGGCCTCCCTCTTTCTAGTCTTTTCTCCCCAAGTCTGTCCCCACACAGCTGCCAGGGGCCTCTTTTTTTTTTTTTTTTTTTTTTTAACACAAACCCACCGTGTTATTCTGCTCAAAACCAGTCCATCTCTCCCCATCAACTGTGGCAGGGGTCAGCAAACATTCATCTGTAAATGGCGAGAAAATAAATATTTTAGGTTTTGCAGGCCAAGAGGCAAGACTCAGGGTGTTAATGTGAGCACTTATATAATAAGAGAGAAGGCAAACTTCATGAGTTTTTTAACTGATGAAATTCAGATTATACTAATAATTGAATACTTTTTGGCAATACAGGTTGACTGATGAGGAGAATGGAATTTCATTTTTTTTTGCGGGAGATAACATTTTGCTTAAGTGGAGTTAGTATTCCCTACCATGAAATTGATCACAAGTGTTTATCTGTAAAAACCATTCTTAGTTCTCACGTCATAAAGAAATGGATTTGGCCCCAGGACTGTGGTTTGCAGACCCCTGGGTGACAGCAATGCTTCTCAACACCGGATGCATCCTAGAATCACTCATGATGGGGCCCAAGCCTGGGCCCATTAAGCAAGCACCTCTGAGCATGATCCTGGACATCAGTGTGGTTTGAAAGATGCTCAGGGAGGTGCAGCCAGGACTGAGACCTGCTGGCACACAGGACAGAGTCCCTGGAAGGCCCACCTTGATGTGGTGCTGCCAGCCTCCCAGCCTCCTTTCCTGGCACTCCTTGTCTCTCCTCTCTATTCCAGCAACACCAATAGCAATTTCTTCCTTCTGGGTTTTGTTCACGCTGTTCCCTCTGTTTGGGGATGCCCACATCTGACTCTTTATCCTTTAAGCTTTAGCTTAGGTGTCCCCTTCTCTAGGAAGTTGTCCTCTCTTCTCTGGGCCCTAAGTCCCTTGTATTTCTCTGCAGTTTAGCATACAACACCCTGCATTTTATTTGCCTGTTTACCTCTTGGAATACTCCACAGGCCGTAAGCTCCATGAGGGCAGGGTCCAGGTGCATTCTTCTCTGGATGCCGTGTGTCCAGCAAACACAAGGCTGCCCCCCACCCCCATCCATCCATGCTCAATAAATGTTTGCTGGGCGAATGTAAGAATTAAGGAACAAACTCAGTGGCCTGCTTAGGGCCCTGGCCTCAGGCAGGTCAGAGGACTCCCCACACACTCAAAGGAGCCAGGTCTGGAGGGGTGGGGATGAAGGTGTGACCATGGTTGGTTTCCAGTTCCTGGTAATCACAGGTTTATTTTCTGGATATCTCATGTTTTCTGTGACTTGCACTTTCTCACATTGTGACTTGGCACTTGTTTAAAGGAAACAGTGGTTTTTCTTCATTTTTTCTGTCTGAAGAACGTTGTTGCTGGAAAATTCAACCCATGTGTGGTTAAAAGATAGTGGCTGCCATATTGGCAGGCAAGATCCTACTGCATTCTTTCTGTCCTCTTAATGCAGTGCTCGCGTCACCATTTATGGATTAACCGGATTTGGGGGCAGTCCTTGTGTTTAACTCACAGCCCTGTTGCTGTGACCAATGCCTGGTTCTAACCTCGCTGGAGGTGGGGATTGTTTCTACCCATAGACAGAATCTCCAAGACTATCTATGAAGGGCCCTGTTGCACCTTTAACACTCAAAATATCTTTTGTTTTGTTTTGGTATTGGTTTGGTTATTTTTAAATATACAAAAAGGAAAGTCCTCAAGTCCCATGTTACATGAGGCTATTATAGAGTTACATTAGGGAAGGGTGGGGAAATTCATTTATGGAGCGCATGCTCTGTGTGCCAGGTGCTATGTACGTGGATCTACTTTTTATTTTTTTTCCATTTTATCCCTGCAACAACCCTTCAAGGTAGGTGGTATCATAATTCCAATTTTTACAGAAGAGGAAACTTAATACCAGGTAGAGTAAGTGCCTTGCCCGAGGTCACACCCAGTTAAAAGGTTGAACAGCCAAATTTTGTGTGTGTGTGTGTGTAAACATTTTATCGATGTATACCACTCGTAAATGCATAGCTTAGTGAATTTCTTGCACAGGGAACATACCATGTAGCGAGAATCTTCATTGTGAAACAGAACGTTGCCACCTCCTGGGGTCCCCTTGTATCCCCCTTCAGTCTCTTTTCCCCCTCAATTCCTGCGAGAATAACTGCTATCCTGACTTGTAATCCGATAGATTAGTTCTGCCTGTTTTCTAATTTAATCTAAATGAAATCATAGAGTGTGGACTCTTGTGTCTGCTGCTTTCACTCGGCATTATGTTTGTGAGATTCAGCCATGTTGTTCCGTGGAGCTGGAGTTCATTCATTTTTGTGGCTCTGTACGTACTGCCTATTGTGAGTATACATAGTTTATTTATCCACTCTGCTGTTGGTGGACATTCAGTTATTTTCCAGTTTGGGGCTGTTACCAGTGGTGCTTCAATGAATATCCTTCACATGTCTTTGGGTGTTAATTTGGTCCTAGGGTTGGAGTTTCAGGGTTATAGAATACATGTATGTTCTAATTTAGTAGATACTTCCAGAGAGTTTTCCAAAGTGACTGCACTAACTTATACTCCCACCAGAAGTGTAGGAAGGTTCTGATTCCTCTACGTATTCCCTAACAACCTCCTTTTCCATTTTAGCTGTTCTGGTAGTTGTATAATTATGTATCATTGTGGTTTACTTTGCATTTTCGCAGTATCTGATGAAGTAAAGGCACCTTTTTATGTGTTTATTGGAACATTTGGATATCCTCTTTTGTGAAGTGTCCATTCAAGACTTTTAAAAAATGAGACTGTCTGCTTTCCTTCTTCTTTCTAAAAAATATTTATTTATTTGGTTGCACCAGCTATTAGTTGCGGCTCACCGGTTCCTTAGTTGCAGCACATGGACTCCTTAGTTGAGGCATGTAGGGTCCTTAGTTGCAGCAAGGAGTCTCCTTAGTTGTGGCACACAGACTCGTTAGTTGTGGCATGTGAACTCTTAGTTATGGCATGCATGTGGGATCTAGTTCCCTGACCAGGGATCGAACCCAGGCCCCCTGCATTGGGAGCGCAGAGTCTTATCCACTGTGCCACCAGGGAAGTCCCTCTTCTTATTTATCTTTAGGAATTCTTTATATATTCTGGGACAAGTCATTTGTCAGATACTGTCAATAGCTTCTCCCATTCTGTGGTTTATGTTTACTCTCTTAATGGTATCATTTGATAAAGAGAAGGTCCTAGTTTTGATGAAGTTCAGTTTATCAATTTTTTTTTCCTTTATGGTTAGAACATTTTATGTCTTGTGTAAGTAAACTTCGCCTACTCCAAGGTCATGAAGATGTTCTCCTGTGTTTCCTTGTAAAAGTTTTATTGTTTTGCCTTTTACGTTTAGATCCACGGTCCACCTGGAATTGATTTTTCTATATAGTGTGAAATAGAGGTCAAAGTTCATTTTTTAAAATATGAATAATCAATTGGCTTAGCAACATCTATTGAAAAGACTCCCTTTTCCCCCACTGTATTTTAGTATCAACTTTGTCAGCCATCAGGTAACTACACATTTGGGGGTCTGCTTCTGGAATCCTCGAGTGAAATTTTTAGGCCAAAGCTATCTGATTTCAAAGTGTATCTTCTTTTCATTGTTTTATAATGGAAAGAATTTGAGTAAGTGATTTTGGAACAAGCTAAGGATGAAAGGACATAATATGCTGTGTTTGAGTGGGATTGTTCTGTGCTGTCTAACAGAGATGTGGCAGGTACTCAAAGTCCCAAATGGCAAATGGAGGTTGGCTGTGTGGGGATTTGGTATAACGTGGAGGGAAGAGAGGGACAGTTAGAACCTGTGTTTACACGCTGAGAGGGAAGTATTGGGGAAAAGTGCTGACAACACGCTGAAGCCCATGAACCTTTGCAAAGCTCGGGGAGGTAATCCCAAAGGACAGGGGAAAAATTGTGCTTTTTTAAATAGCTCTAAAGTAAAGCAAATTGTTAGACAAGGGGTTATTGGTTAAGTGGAGTTTGTAACAGCTAGATTTTAATGAGAGTACATAATTTGTACTTAGTAATTATTAGCTCTTCAAAATCTTGTTCTAACTGGGTTATTAATTACATTTTTTATTATAGATGTTAATCCGTATATGCTCTCTTCTTAATAGGGGATTGTATTTTGGTAGATGAGGCATAAGTAAATGGACAGTGTTTAATAACCCAGCTGCTTTTAATTTTCTCCTATTAAAAACCACCTTAGCCTCTGAATCTAAAATATATGTTTTAAATGGACATGACTGACCATCTGGTGGAAGTTGCCCAAAATGTGGACAGTGAATGTACATCAGCAGTTCTCAGGCTTTACTGCACATTTGAATCACACAGGGAACTTTGAAAAAATTACTGATGCCTGGGCTGCAGCCCTAAAGGTTCTGATTTGATTGCTCTCGAGAGCAGCGTGGGCATCAAGATTCCTGAAATGTCCTCTGATGATGGTAATGTGCAGCCAAGGGAGAAACCCGCCGGCCCAGAGACAATGAATTCACTTTCCTGGGACTCGCCTTCCAGCTCCTCCAGCACCTCCTTGGGTTGCGACCTCACCTTGTGTCTTTAGGCAGCTTTGTCTTACTATCCCTCTCATCGCTCAGTGACAATGGGCTTTGGGATGTGCAGTGATTTTTCACTAAGGGGGCTTCATGACCATCCATTCAGATGCCTCACTGCGCAGGTGGGGAGTCCGAGGATCACAAAGAGGCAGTGGTTTGTGCACGTTCATACAGCAGGTGAGTCAGTAACGGGCCGGGACAGAAATCCAGGCCTTCTGAGTCACAGAGCAGGAGCCGACAACCTGGCAGAGTCAGCAGAGGGGCAGGGTTGCAGAGCAGGACGGTAGCAGGGGCGGGGGTGTGCCCTGACTAGATGGAAGGACATCGAACAGGGAAGCTGTGCTGACCGAGGGGCAAGTGCAAGGCTGGGCACAGACCAGGGCTCCGTGAGTGTTGGTGAATGAACCCTGCTCGCCCGCAAAGCCTCATGTTAATACTCTTTTCACCAGAGAAACATTGATTAGGTGTCAGTGGAGGAGAGTGAAGTAATTGTGTGCCCTGGGGCCCGCCCGTGTCTAATACGCCGCGGGTCAGTACTGCTGTGGCACTGGGTGAGAATTCCTGGTCATGGGGCTGAAGCATGCGTGTGTGCGTGCGTGTGTGTGTGTGTGTGTGTGTCTGTCTGTCTGTCTGTGTCCCACCAGGTGAACCAGTGGGGAGGGAAGGACAAGGCACAGGTTTTCTTTATCCTAGTGGAGAAGGTTTCCTTGGTCACTCAGTAGAAATAGGAGGTTCAGGAGTCTGGCAGAGATCACACCTTATGTAGCCATTCACTTTGGTTCCGCAGCTTCTGGTACCGGGCTTGACACAGAGAAGGTTCTCAGGCAGGTTTGGTGAATGAATGAAGAATTGAAAAAAATCTGTTATTCTTTCTAATATTTTATTGACCAAGGATGTGGGTAGTGTGGTGTTTTCTTTCAGACTAGGGTAAAAAAATTCATATCTGCACATATATGTGTGTATAAATAAATAAATAAATAATCATATACACACCTCCCCATACACACAGGGTGGGCAGGGAAGGGAGGAGAGGAGAGAGAAACAGGAATGGGGGCTCCTCCCTGGCTGTGGGACACCCTCCCCGGCCCAGCACCCCTGCATCTCCAGTGCTCGCACGTGGCACAGGTGCCGGTACACACCAGTGAGGTGATGACTGAGCGAGTTTATTCCTCACCTCGTTTGTGGCCTGATCCTGAAATATTGTACTCCTCTTCCTGATTTGCTGATTGTCAGATTCCCATCAGAAAAGAGAATTCATCCCAGAGGGTTCAAATTAAGTGACTTTAATGGGATGGGAAGGGTTGAGGAAACCAACAAGGGATGCTGGGCCACCTAGGTGGGTGGGCCCCAAACCGCCGCAGGTCTGAGGGGCGAGGAGAGAAAGTTGTGTTTCTGGAGCCAGAGGAGAGCGGGGTCCCTGTTGAAGAGGCTGTGGTTGTTGAGGGGTCGTGGGAGGCGGCACCAAAGCAGAGCGGGAGCAGGTGGGAAATGCCTCCGCCTCTTCTCCTCTCGCCTTCCCACCTTCCCATCCTCCCAGCAGCCAGAGCGCACAGGTGCCAGGGGCTGGTCTGCAAGAGGACAGGGCTGTCCATCTGCTGCGTCATCCTCCCCAGCTCAGCACAGGGCGGCGAGGGGTGGGGAATGGACAGAGGGGGCAGGGGTGACAGGTGGGAGAGCAACAGCACACTCTTGAGAGGAAGTTTGTGGGCTCAGAGGGAGACCCGGGAGAGGGGGAAGCAGATCTGCAGGCAGAGTGTTCCTGCCCTCCGTCCCTGGGAATGTGAGCTTTGGGGAAGTAATTATACTATATCCAGGAATCTCATCCTGGACCCATAATTATATGTACAGGAATTTTTTAAAGAGTTGAGGACAGTAGTTTTAATGTCTCCTAAATATTCCTCTAAGGGTTCTCTCCACAAGAGAGGGAAGTTTGGTTTCCCGGGCCCGGAACCAGCCCCAAGCCTTTAGGAGTGAGCCTCCCAGCCTCTTCTTGGGGGGGCAAATCTCATGGTAGCACCCCTCCCCATCCCCCTTGTCCCACCCCAGCTCCACTGAGGGTTCAGGAGCATGGGCTGCAGGGGCTCTGGACTTCAGAATCCCTTTGATTCTGCCTCCTGGGGAGCCTCCTCCAGGAAGTCTTCCCAGAGGCTGTCAATGGAGTTATTGAATTTCATCTCTCAGGGCTTGGGGACATGTGGGCACTGGTAAAAGCTTCTTTGGAAATCTATGTTTGCTCATTTTTTCTAAATGCTAGACCGAGAGTGGCATTTGCCTACGTGGCAGACTTTTATTCCATCAAAAGCAAAGCTTGCACACGGCAGAGGAAAGAAATACAAGGCCAAAGAAACAAGGGCATGTGTTCGAAGCCCCTCGGTTAATGAAAGATGTTCCCAGAGACCATCTCATCTAATCTTCAGGGAACCCCTGGCATGGAAACTGTCTGCTCAGCTGAATCAGCTCAGGGGTCACCTGCAGAAGGGCGCCCAGACTGAGGACGTAAATTTGAATCTCAGCTCTCCCCTAGTTATCTGTGAGGCCTTGGGCAACCTCCTATACCTGTCTGCAGCTCAATTTTCTCCTTAGCAAAAAGGCATCATAATGGTATCTGAGCTGAGCTCTTTATGCAAAAATCTCCTTCCCCACTCTCTGGCACGTGCCAAATGCTCCCTAAATGGGAGCTGATTTTGAAGCCACCTTTTGGAATGAACCAAAGCCTCGTGCTTCCTGTTCTCAATACAACTCTGTTCATAGCTCTGTCCCGATGCTTACAGACTCATTTGTCTACCTTCTCCACTTGGACTAGCAGATCCTTTGGACCCATGGTCAGTCCAGTCCAGAGAGAGGATCAGTCAAGTTGTGTTGAATGAATAATGATTGAGTGGTGAGCAAATGATGGGGATTCTTGAAGGACAAGTCTAGGTCTGTCATGTTTGAGCCACTGCAGAAGCCATGGCTGCCGTAAATAGAGAGGCCTGGAGCATTCCAGAAAGCCGATACATTTAGAAAACTGGGCACACTGACTCTTTCCTCCTGGAGTTTTTTTCAGGCCATTTAAGCTGTGGCGCATGATTGCTTTGTTGGCTACAATTACCGCCTGCCAGAGGGGGGCTTGTTTTGAAGTTCCAGGTTGGATTTAGCTGCCCCCTGAGTGACCACTTGAGAAGCTTGATAATAGCCTGGAAATGGGCCACCCGAGGGGGACTGTTGCCAAGGGAAGGTGGAGCTGGGGTAGCAGGGGAGTCAGCAGGGGTATCTGACCTGCACAGATCAGGTGCTGAAGAGTCATGCCGGTAAGGAGCCTGCTGGTGACCTCGGTATCTCTGAGCTCCAGAGAGGCCTACTGTGTGCTGGTCTCCTGCAGTTGGGCCTTATTATAAGTTAACTCCTGTAATTCTCACAGAAATCTGTGTTATTCTCACCTTCAACAGACAGTTGAGAAACCAAGATTCAGGATGGTTCATTAGCTCGTTCACGGTCACACAGCATGTACTTGGCCCCAAGCCTTATCACACGGCCTCTAACACTCTATACTCCCTACAAGGTTTCCCAATCACATAACTCTGGAACCTTCAGCATTGCCTTTCCCTTAAGAATGGAACGGATTAGCTGAACGTTTCCCAGTATCTTTTCCCTGGAGCACTTGTACCGTGTGATGCTTGCCTGCAAAAGCATCCTGTGATCAGATACGTTTGGGAAATGGGTCTCCTTCTTGGAGAGTCACAGAACACACTCCCAGGTTCAAGATTCTGAGAAGGCCTTCAGTAAAAAAGCCTTGTTAAGCCAGCTTTTCCAGAGCCTATGTGAACAAGAACCTTTGTTTTGTTAATGCTGTTAACGCCCTACAGAGCCAAGTAAACGCTGAAATAGGTGAATCAGCCTCGTTCCCAGGGCTTGGAGGCTCAGCAAGTGGGCCTCCGAGGACAGGATCCTCTCATGATGCTGTGCCAACCCCTGAAATAGCTTTGGATTCCTGCCTCTGGGATTCAGAAACACAGCACAGTCCTGTACTGTCACTCATTCCCATTTCTTCTTCACACGGTCTTGATGTGGCAAATGCCCTGATAACTTATGAGAAAACAAAACAAAAAATGCATTTGGGTAGTTTTGCTTTGGCTCTTTTCACTAAACGTTTCCTGCATTTCTGAACAGGTCTGCCATCCTACCTCCTCTTATAAAAGGACATTGGGAGGCTCACACCTGTGTCTGCTGGGGGAGGGAGGGTCACACAGCCAGAAGACAATTGCCCCGCCTTTTTCTGTCCCACCAGCCCACCCCCTACACTCTGCCCACCACTCACGGCTTTGCAGGGAACAGAAAAGGAGTGAGGAGTAAGTGAAGGGGGCAGGGCCTCAGCATGTGCAAAACAGAGCTCTCGAACCCAGTGATCCTCCACTCCCAGTCAGCCCACCCCGCCTTCCTCTAGCCAGTCCCTTCCTCAACTCATCCCTATCTGTAAACAGCACCACCATGGGCCCAGTCGTTCAAGCCTAAAGCCTAGAAGTCTTCCCGATTTTCCTTCCCTGCACTACCCTCAGCCCACCCACTGGCCAGCCTGTTGGAGGAAGAGCAGTTTGGTGTGTGGGCTCTGGAACCCGATAGCCTCAGTTCAGAGGCTGCCTCTACCGCTTCCTAACTGTGGTCTGAGGTTACCTAACCTCTCTGGTCCTAAGTTTCCTCACCTGGAGAAAATCAAAGTACTGACCTCACAGGAGGATCACACAAGATAGTGAGTGCGTAGTACTTTCTACAGTGCTGCACAGCACTCGAGTTCATGGTAGCTGTTATCAGTACTCCTCTTGGACCTGTTCATCGCTCTCCATCTCCACTGGTACCACCCTAGTGCAGTCCACTGTCGTCTCTCCCCGAACCATTGCAGCAGCCTCCAAACGGGTTCCCATTTCCAGTCTGTTCTCGGATGGTCACCATACAGCAGCCAGAGTGATCTTTTTACAACCCAGATGTGACAGCCTTACTCACTCCACTGCCTCAAGCCTTCAAAGTAGCTTTTGCATCACAATTAAAATGAAATGTAAACAACTCCGGACAAGACCTGGCCTGTGAGGTAGCTCTCTGGCCTTCCTTGTGCCATTCTCACCCTGCTGTGCTGTTTCAGGCACTCTAACACCTCTGCTGTGTTTCTTGAACCCCTCCAGCCCTTTGCCAGATAGTGGAATTTGCCTATGCTGCTGGCTCATTCTTGAATACTGGCTTATTCTTACCCAATGCACCTGTTCAGCATTCTCTCTTATAAAGGCCTTCCCCTTTGACTGTCTTTCTCATCAAAATGTATACTTCCCCCCAGTGGTAATTACAGTGTTTATTTTCTCATTTATTGTCAGGCACCCCTACTGGCCCTTTACCCTATGAGAGCAGGGACTTGGCTTGACCACTGTGTTTCCAGGATGAATGCAGTAGGAGAAATAAAGAAGGAATCAGTTGCAGCCTGGCTGAGCTGTGCTTTACCCGTCTTCCTTTTATTGTCGCCACTTTATGGATGAGAAGGTTGAGATGCTTTCCCAAGGTCTCCTAGTTCATCAGTGGTGGGACTAGGATTCAAACCTGTAGGAGGGCTTGATGCCATATCCACGCTGTGAGGCCTCACCCAGGGACCAGGAGGAGGAATGAGACAGAGCCTCCTGGCCCAGTGCTTTGCTTCCAGCCTGCAGCTGGCCCCAAGGGCACAGGATGGCCTGGGGGCTTTGGCAGGTTTTCTCCACGTCTTTAGGATCCATGGCATGGGTGAGAGAGAGTTCACACAAGAGAGCAAAGCATTAGTACTTAGGGGAAAACAGCCATCCTTTTAGCTCCCAGATTTGTAGGTGATACCCGCAACTTTCTGTTTTGGTTTACCTTTTTTTCCTTCATTTTAGACCAGTGAGTCCAGAAAAGTCAATTCTCAAGGAAGGCACAGAGGATGGAACTGACAAAATGAAAGGATGCCCAGTTGTGTTTAGTGTTTGGATCTGACCTCTGTGTTATGGGAAAGACACACTTCCTAGGAAAATATACTGGCATGATTTCCCCAGAGGATGGAAAGGGTAGCCTGGCAGGGTAAAAAATTCTATATTTTGTGACAGGGCTATACGTTTTTTTTTTTGCCTTGTGTTTCTTTCTGGGACATTGTACCTTTTCAGTAAATCCCATTCTGTCATCCTTCTTTCTAGGGAGCTCAAAATACCTCTCTTTTAGGGGCACACTTAACCCTTCCAGCTCCCCTTTTGGAAATGCTGGCCAGAACCTCCTTCTCAAGTAAAGGCTTAGCTCCTGCCTGGCACACAGTGAGCACTCAGCCAGTGCTGACTTTTTTTTTTTTTTGTAATATTGAAGGGAGAACAGAAGTAATCACGCGGACTGACTGCTGTGTACCTGGCACTGTACTGTACATGTCCCACTCAATCCCCAACAACTCTGCCAGCTGGTTACGGCTACTCTCCCACCTTGCTGGCTAGGAAACTAAAGTCTTGCCCAGCGTTAGCTGTGAGTCAGGTTGAAGCCTGGGCAAGAATCCCAGTTCCCAAAGAGACTTGCTGAGTGAGTTTCAGAGCTAGGATGATGTGCCAGGTGTGCTGACCTCAGAACCATCCAATACTCAGATGTATTAGTTTCCTGTGGCAGCTATAACAAATTACCACAAACCTGGTGGCTCAGAACAACAGAAATTTATTCTCTTGCAGTTCTGGAAGCCAGAAGTCTAAAATCAGTACCACTGGGCTGAAATCAAGGTTTCCCCAGTACTGTGCTTCCTCTAGGGGAGAATTCATTACTTGCCTCTTCGAGCCTCTGGTGGTTGCCAGCATCCATTGGCTTCTGGCCACATCACTCCAGTCTTTGCCTCATCTTCATATCACCTTCTCCTCACATGTATGTTCAGTATTCCTCTGCCTCGCTCTTCTAAGGACATTTGTGATGGCATTTAGTGCCCACCCAGATAATCCAGAATAATCCCCCCTTTTAAAGGTTCTTAATCACACCTGCCGAGAGCCTTCTTCCAAACAGGGTAACATTCACAGGTTCCAGGGATTAGGACTTGATGTCTTTGATTGTTCAGCCTACCACATCAGCTCTAGAGGCCGCACAAAAAAAGCTCAGATCCTCTGCTGAACGCAGATATGGGTGGGTAGGGGGCAGGGCTGAAAGTGAGCCCCTCAGAGGGGACATGCCACCCTGGCAGAGGCAGGATAAGCAGTTAGCAGGGCGATCATTGTTGTCCTTGGAGAGGGAGGTGCACTTTGGCCAGCTCTTAACAGGAATTAAATTTGAGATGTTGGGACCACAGTTCATTCATTCATTCATCAAAAAGTTGTTGAGCAGATATCTTATGCCTGCTCCATTTCAGTCATCTTAGGACTGAGTTAAATTTTGGGCAAGGATGCCTGGAGCCAGATATTTCATCTTCTTGTTATTGTTTGCAGTGTGCCTGGTATATTTCCCCCTCCTAGCCCTCGTTCTGGGTGAAACCCCCAAAAGGGGAAAGAACAGGTTCTTGGAGTCTCTGCAGGGTGACTGGGCTCGTCTCCCGTTGGATGCCTGCCCTGCTCTCCTGTCCAGGTGGCCTGCAGTCGGCAGATGGGCAGGCCGGCCAGCCATGAAATCTGAACGCAAACCAGCTGCTAATTAGAGGCTTGTCAGGTCTAAGGAATCCAGTCCCATGGTGATCTCAGTGTTAACGCACCTTTTTTTAAAAAATGTAAAAGCACATCCTGTGTTTCTCACAGTGTGAATGGTTTTTTGATGCACTTAGTATGCAGTGACCAGCTGTGTGGTTTTTCTGCGCCTCCCATCACACTCCCACAGCCCTTCCACCAGCAACACCAGCTCCTCCCTGCCTCGTCTTTGCGCGTGCGTTACCCTGGGCTGGGACATGCTTACTCCCATTTGACCCTGTTATCCACTATCAACTGTCCCCTCTCAGCTTAAGGGGCACACCTCTTACTGCATTTACACAGCTTGGATTAAATAAGTGTGTTAAGTGCTTAATATTTTTCTTGAGTGCGGGGGTCTAAGAGTGTCTTACTGACCCAGTCCAAACCCCATAGCAAACATATACTAAATATACGTTGAGTGGATGAAAGAATAATAAAAATCAAAGAAAACTTCAGAAGTATTAAAGAAAATGGCTTAACATTCGTGATACATCCATACTAGATAATAATCTTTAGCCTTAAAGACATCTTGGAAGAATTCTTTCTATTAGAAATGCTTATATCGTTTAATGGAAGAAGCAAGATAAAAATCTATATACAGTCAAATCTCAATTTTATAAAATTCGTGTATATTTACTGGAAAATCTATAAACATATTGGCCATGGATTGTGAAACTTTAGGATAATAGTTTTTGTTTTACTTTTTTCTTTTTTCCAGGTTTTCTTTAATGAGAACATACCACTTCTGTAAAAAAGTTAAAATTAAAATATCAGTGAGGCTCTTTTGAGCCATCTGTTGTCTTGGTCTTTTCTTGTACACAGTCCTAATCTTTTACACACACATTACGGGCTTACTCAGAATGAATTGGAGGTCCGCACTAGAATGATTTAAGCAATTAACTTATTCATTAACTGCCATGGTATCTTATATATGCTGGACAAAAGATTTAGAATAATCCTTATTATGGGCTGTACAAAGGGAATATTTGAAATCCCCCTCTCTCATTCCTTTCCAGCCTTTCTCATGGAATTCCCGCAGGGACTAATGCTCAGAAAGGGGGAAAGTGGCATTAGTGGCTTTGAAAGGAGATTGAGTTCTAGGCGTGCCCATAGTCACAGCCAGAGCAGAATTCTCATCAAGTGTGTGTGTGTGTGTGTGTGTGTTTACTAATTATCTCAGACTTTCATCTTGATTTACCTTCTTTGTAATGCATCCTTAGAGTCTGTTAAAACTTTATTGTGCTATTATGCCTTTCTATATATTACAGCTATTTTAGAAATTAACCTGTCATCATTTTTCCTATGAAACTACTAAATGAAAATTTTAGTAGTTATTGCTATTAGTGAGTCTGTGCAAAACTAGCATCCTCATGTAAAATAACTAATCTCAACCCCTTTGGAAAACTTTTTGACAAAGCTTATATCCTGGACTCAATTATGCCATTTTTGAATTCTTACCTTAAGGATATGATCTAAGGTGAAAAAAATTTTTTATACCTAAAGGAAGTATTACCCTGTCAACTATAGTAGAGAAAAGTTGGAAACAAGGTGAACTAAATCTCTGGCAGTAAGGGAATGGGTTTTCCAGTAATCGTGTTCACTCAGCGGGCTAAATGCTACCATTTGAAATGATGGTTTTAAATAATAGGAGACAGTATGTGAAATATTTATTACTGTAGATTCAGTTTCTACATTAGTGTATGGGTAGATGTAAATATATGTATAAAGATTTATATGACTAGTGACTTTGTCACATAAGGACACATGTTCTCCCCACACGCACCCCAATCCCTGCAAAAGTGCACGGGGAGCTTTTCTAATGATATCACCATTAATTACATATTAATTAACCCCCTCCGATAGCCCTCCACCCTGAATATCCTGGAATACTTGCCTTCCTCTGCTGGGAATGCACGGAATTGAAAGTAATCACTAGACCCTTGAGCTTGGAAATAAATATCGTGGCCTTTAAATTAATGGCTGCATGGAGATTACTTTGAACCCTGGTGGTGCGTTGGGCCTTTTATATAAAACAACTATTTTAGGAATCAGCTGCCTCACCATATTTTACATTTTAGATTAACAAAATGGTTTTTGTTGTTTTAGATGATAATTTGTATTGTTGGAGAAAGTGCAGGGATTTGGTAATCTTACATGCTCTCTCTACCTCCCTCTCCTTTCCTTCATTGTGTCTCCCTGCTGGTTTCCTTCTTACCCCCTCTCTGAAGTGTGCTCCGTGACCATCCATCCACCCACCCACCCATCCATCCATCTGTTCACACCTCCATTCGTCCATCCACCCATCCATCCATCCAACGGATGTTTAGTGAGGATGTACTCTATATCAGATACTATTCTAGCCACTGCAGATAGAGCAGTGAATAATAAAGATAAAAATCTCTTTATACACACACACACACACACACACACACACACACACAATGTCTTTTGTTATACATGTATTTTTTTCAATTAAAAAATCTGCACTAATGAACAAAACAGGCATAAACTTCCTGTCCTAAAGCATTTAGTCATCTCTCCTCTGGGCTTTGAAAATGGCTCCGTTAATATACTCTATTGGCTTCATGGCTGATTTCCCACCAGGCTGTGGACCCTGCCCAAGTCAGCTGGTATTCACCCCGCCCAGGCTCATATCCATCTCCCTTATGTATAATATTATAAGTGAATTTTTCAAAAGAAAGGGGAGTCATGTGGAACCTGCCATTTATTGAGAACCTACTGCATGCTAAGCGCCATAGCTTCATGAGCTTGTGTATCCTGCCAAACAAGCATTTTGTTCCCATTTTATAGCAGAGGAAACTTAGATTCAGGAAAGGCAATGACTTGTCCATACTGTCAAAGCTGGTGGATGCAGACCACGATTCACACCAGTTCTGCCTGATTCTGTTACAGTCCTCTCTGGTTCCATCATCGGCTTGGAGAAAAAGATCAGTTTCTGGTTTCACGTGTAGTAATTAGCAGCCGAGGGACTGGCCCCATCTCCCTAACTGCCCCCCGTCCCCCAGCTGCCTGGGCTGCTTTTCTGTAGGAACCCCGGGAAGGGAGAGGCCTGGTTCTACCAGAGGGGCAGGGGCTTTAGCGCTTCCGACAGAACAGCACTATCCACTGCCCTCAAAATATAATTTTAACCCCCCCTTCTTGCAGATTCTCTTATTACATTTTTTCTGCAAAAGAAAATGGTCCTGCCATCCAAATCCTATCATATGGGTCCTGACTTTATTACAGACCCTGGGATGTCCATCTTTTAAGTATTGGATTGACCTTTCGAGATCGAGATTAGAAAAAATAAAAATAAAATCGCCACTCAAAACATATTTCATAAGTTGACATAATGATGCAAAAGTCATTTTGTCTAGGCCACCTTTGGTGACCCTTGTAAAAGTTCAGAAGTTCATCTCCACGAGGCGGGTAGGGCAGAGCAGGAGCTCTGCTCATGGGGCTCTCAAAGGATCCCTTGCCATTTCCAAATCCAAGTTCTAGCCCCGACATCTTGGGCTTGTAACCAGTTAATGGCAGCTGTCATGCATTCACACCCACCTCTCGTCCCTGCATATTTCTAAATGCTCTTTAGGGACCATTTTCCCCACTCATCAGGGCAAAAGTGTCACTCTGAGCTTGGGAGGTAAAATGAAGTCTCTTTTGTTCAGAATTACAGGGTTTGGGGCTACGGGTGATCACATTTGCTGTATACGTTCCCTGTAGGTTTCTTGCCTTCACTAGTAATAACCAGCATCGTCCTAACAACAGCTCATATTTCCTTTGTGCCTTGTAGGGGACCACAATTCCCTAGTTGTCTCAAAGCCCATCTCAGCGAGGGGGGCTGTTAGGACAGCAGGGGTGAAGAGGTCTGGGCTGTTGGGAAGGGCAGACCCTTCATGCAGATTTTCTTCTTCCAGAAGAGGAGGTAAGAAAGCCCGTGGGGAACAGGAGGGGGGCATGAGCGAGTCGTAGGAGAATTCAAAACCAACGGTGAGCCCTGTGTTAAAGCATTTGTTATGCTCTTGTCTTGGTAGTGAGGCCCGTCCTATGATGGTAAAGGTGATAGTTTCAGTATGTCAGAGCCCTGGAACTGAACCCATGTTGCTTTCTACCATGTGACCAAGATCAAGCCTGGCTCTTCTCTGACCCATTTCTTGAAAGTATCCAATGAAATTTTGCCATGAAAGCACTTTGCAACTATAAAGTGATCATGCAGTATGATTAACGTCTTGTTCTTGGTGCCAGCAAGCCAACAAACCAGCCTTGTTTTATTGATCAACAAGTCAGGCAGTGTTACCTAGTAGAGATGGCATTGGAGCAGGGGTCGTGGGACTGAGCTTTAATTCCTGCCTCTGATGCTTAATTGCTGGATGATCTCAGGCAAGTCATTTCTCTTTTCGGAGCTCAATTCCTGTATCTGTAAAATGGAGCCCACTTCTAACTGGATCAGAGTTAGAAGATGGGAGTGAAGGTGCTTTGCATATTGTAGAACTTTATCTGCACACTCCTTTTTTTGTTTTGATCGTTTTAATCCTATACTTTTAATTTATCCCTCACCTGCTACTTCCCTTTGCTAACCATAAGTTTGTTGTCTATGTATGTGAGTCTGTTTCTGCTTTGTAAGTAAGTTCATTTGTATTATTTTTTTAGATTCCATATATAAGTGATATCAGATAATATTTTTCTTTGTCTGACTTACTTCACTTAGTATAATAATCTCTAGGTCCATCCTTGTTGCTGCAAATGGCATTATTTCATTCTTTTTCATGGATGAGTAATAGTCCGTTGTATATATACCACATCTTTTTTATACATTCATCTGTTGTTGGACATTTAGGTTGCTTCCATGTCTTGGTTATTGTAAATAATGCTGCTATGAACACTGGGGTGCATGTGTCTTTTCCAATTAGAGTTTTTGTTCTTCCAGATGTATGCCCAGGAATGGGATTGCTGGATCATATAAGTCTTAGTTTTTTAAGGAACCTCCATAGTGGCTGCACCAATTTACATTCCCACCAACAGTGTAGGAAGGTTCCCTTTTCTCCACACCCTCTCCAGCATTTATTATTTATAGACTTTTTAATGATGGCCACTCTGACCAGTGTGAAGTGGTACATCATTGTAGTTTTGATTTGCATTTCTCTAATAATTAGTGATGTTGAGTATCTTTTCATGTGCCTGTTGGCCATCAGTATGTCTTCTTTGAAGAAATGTCTATTTAAGTCTTCTGCCCATTATTAGATTGGGTTTTTTGTTTTTCTGATATTGAGTTGTATGAGATGTTTGTACATATTGGAAATTAAGCCCTTGTTTATTGCATTGCTTGCAAATATTTTCTCCCAGTCCATAGGTTGTCTTTGTTTTGTCTGTGGTTTCCTTTGCAAAAGCTTATAAGTTTGATTAAGTCCTATTTGTTTATTTTTGCTTTTATTTATTTTGCCTTGGGAGACTGACCTAAGAAAATATTGCTATGATTTATGTCAGAGAATGTTTTGCCTATGTTCTCTTCTAGGAGTTTTATGATGTCATTCTTATATTTAAGTCTTTAAGCCATTTTGAGTTTATTTTTGTGTATGGTGTGAGGGGGAGTGTTCTAACCATTGATTTATGTGCAGCTGCTCAGCTTTCCCAATACCACTTGCTGGAAAGACTGTCTTTTCTTCATTGTATATTCTTGTCTCCTTTTTTTGAAGATTAATTGACTATAGGTGTGTGGGTTTATTTCTGGGTTCTCTATTCTGTCCCACTGATCTATATGTCTGTTTTTGTGCCAATACCACACTGTTTTGATTACCGTAGCTTTGTAGTATTGTCTAAAGTCTGGAAGGGTTTATCTTCAGCTTTGTTCTTTTGTGGTTCCATGTAAATTTTAGTATTATTTAAACTGGTTCTGTGAAAAATGTCATAGGTAATTTGATGGGGATCGTATTAAATCTGTAGATTGCTTTGGGTACTATGGCCATTTTAATTATATTTATTCTTCCAATCTAAGAGCATGGGATATCGTTCCATTTCCTTGAATAACCTTCAATTTCCTTTATCAATGTTTTATAGTTCTCAGCATATAAGTCTTTCATCTCCTTTGTTAGGTTTATTCCAAGGTATGTTTGTGGTTTTTTTTGGATGAAATTTTAAGTGGGATTTTTTTTTTTTTTTACTTTCTTTTTCTGATATTTCATTGTTAGTGTAAAGAAACAGAACAGATTTCTGTATATTAATCTTGTATCCTGCTACCTTGCTGAATTCATTTATGA
Source organism: Kogia breviceps (assembly GCF_026419965.1). Classification (NCBI taxonomy): domain Eukaryota; kingdom Metazoa; phylum Chordata; class Mammalia; order Artiodactyla; family Physeteridae; genus Kogia; species Kogia breviceps. The sequence continues at coordinate 61,334,666 of NC_081316.1, forward strand.
GTTCTAGTTGTTTTTGTGTGGAGACTTTAGGGTTTTAAGAATCAGTATAAGTTCTACTTTGTATGTTTGGTAGAATTTCCCTACCCAGTGAAGCCATCTGGTCCTGGATTTTTCATGTTTGGTTTTTTGTTTGTTTGTTTGTATATTTGTTTGTATTTTATAGATTCTATTTTACTTCTAGTAATTGGTCTGTTCAAATTATCTGTTTCTTCTTGATTCAGTTTTGGCAGGCTGTATGTTTCTAGAAACTTGTCCATTTCTTGTAGGTATTCCATTTTGTGGGCATATAACTGTCCATAGCATTTTCTTATGATTTTTTTGTATTTCTGCACTATTGGTTCTTATTTCTCCTCTTTCATTTCTTATTTTGTTTATTTGGGTCCCCTATCTTTTCTTCTTGATGAGCCTGTCCAGAGGTTTGTGGATTTTGTTTATCTTTTCAAAGAACCAGCTCTTGGTTTTATTGACTTTTTTCTATTTTTAACCTCTATTTTATTCATTTCCTCTCTGATCTTTATTATTTCCTTCCTTCTGCTGACTTTAGGTTTTGCTTGTTCCTCTTTTTCTAGTTCTTTTAGGTGGTAGGTTAGGTTATTTATTTGGGATTTTTCCCGTTTTTTGAGGAAGACATGTATTGCTATGAACTTCCCTCTTAGGACTGCTTTTGCTGTTCCCCATTAGATTTTTATGGTTGTGTTTTCTGCACACTCTTGACATGAGGGAGAAGAATATTGTGAGATGCATGTTTACTATTCCCTGCAAGGCTTACTATTAAATCAATTAGTGGTTGGAGAATCTAGTCACACACCCCTCTTCATGTCCACCTGCTCTGCCCTTGTTGTTTTTAATTGGTCAGAGTTCAATCCTAACTTTTATAATAGTACCCATCCGCAGCCCTTCTTTCTTCTTTCTCTCTAGTTTATTTTTCTTTTCAGCAGTCATCACTCCCTGACATTATATTGTTATCTATTCATTGTTCTCTGTGGTCTTTCCTCCCCTATTAGAATGTAAGCTCCATGAAGGCAAGGGTGATGTCTCATTTGTTCATTGCTACACCCCCAGCGCCTGGAACTGCTTCTACTAGTATGCAGTAGATGCTCAGTAAGCATTTGTGATATGAAAGAATGTCTACATTGTTGTTCTGTCTTCACTAAGAAGCCCTGTGTTGAGAAGAAAAATGATCCACTAGGAAACAAGGCAGAGCCTGGCATAGAGAGGCTTAATCTGGATAATGTACTGATCTTACAAACTACGGACACGTACCATGCTGGCTGGACTACATGGTCCTGGGAAAGCTGCTTCTTACTCTCAGCCTCATTCCTGGATGAACTTCACTAAAGTGATGAATTGGTCACGAAGTCTTAATAAGTCTGTGAGTTCACTACTCTAATGTTCTGTTCCTTCATCCACAGAGTAGAGATTAGACTACCAACTTTATGATGTCTTTATATCACTTAGATCAATGACTCACCTAGAAGAGGGCAGTCATAATTGTTGTTAGTGTGGGTTCTAGATCCTTCTTGAGGAGGGTTTGCTAGGGATGGAAATGGGGGGGAAACCATGGGGACATTGGACACCTTAGAGGGTATAGAAGTGACACTATCATTTATTGATTACCTGCTATAGACCAAGCATGGCCCAGGGATCAGGTGCTTCATATGTATCCAATTAAAATCTCATAATTACTCAAAGAAGGGTGAGGTCAGTACCCCATCTCACAAGGAGGAAACTGAGGCTTAGAGAAGGTTCAGTGGCTTGGCTGAGTCCCACATCTGCTATGTGAAAGAGGGGAGGTTGACACCAGGTCAGTCAGATTTCCAGGCCCATCACATTCCCCTGAGTCCCAAGAACTGACTTGGAACATCTCATGGGGGCTGTTGGTAGGCCATGGTGCTATCTCAGTGTAAGTCTCTGCCTCTGCTGGATGAGGAGGACAAAGCAACAGCCACCATCAGCGAGGAAGGTCAATGCTATTGCTATTTTTAGACTTCAGGTGCTGAATGTTGGGTTCATTGTTCTCTTCCTGTTATGAAAGATCATCCTTGAGCCTTGCTAGGCCTACTTCTTTGAACAAATTATTCCCTTTTATCTCCATTCCCCACTCTTATTGCCCTACCCCATATGTTTGTTTATGTGTGTTCTTTTAAAACAGGTGTTGTTTTGTGTTCAAATATTTTTAATTGACATAGATGACATTGCCCTGTAGACCTCATCCTGTTTCCTACTTTTTTCTTGTTGCACTTCATTTTTAAGATCCATCCGTGCTGCTGTGTATACAAAATTGTCCCTCTGTGCATGCATGACGTTCTACATATGCATTTCTCCAGAGAGGGACACCAGGAGGGTTTCCAACTCCCTGCCATTAGAAACAACACTGCAGTGGGCATCCTCCTACACACCCCCGACAGACCTGTGTGAGAATTGTTTAATTGTTCCAGGCTGTCTACCAAGGGTAGAGAGCACATGCGTATTTAACTTGGCTAAGTAGTTCCAGATGGCTCTCCTCCAAGGCTTCTCCAATCTGCACTCATCCTAACATGAAGCTTCCTCTTTCCTATACCTCCTCATAGCCTCTGACACTTGGGGTAGAATTGTGTGCCAATCTGATGGGTGCAGGCATAGCTTTTTTAAAAAAAAAACTTTATTTATTTGACTATAAATAAGTCTGAGTAGCTACATAGCATGTTGGCCTTTTGCATTTCTCTTCACTGAACTACTTCTCCAAATCCTTTGTATATTTGTCAGTTGGGGTTCCTGACATTTTCTTGTTCACTGCAAGGAGTTCCTGGTGTGTTCTAAATGCTAATCCCTTGTCTCTTTTAGACAAGTATCTTCTCTCAAACTCTATTCATCTGTTGATTTTGTTAAGTAATCATTTTAATTCTGGGATTATCAAATTCATCTTTTTTTCATAGTTTTCAACTTAGAATTTGGGTATGGTGGGGTGGTTTGAGAAGTCTGTTCCCATCAGCTGGTCACAAAGACATTCTTCAGTATTTCCTTCTAATAGCCTACAGAGGCAGAGGGGACATCAGCCTTGTGTTCCTGCTAGCAGAATGCTCAAGTTTTATGAATCCCAGGCCTACATGGAGGGTAGAGAGTTTTGTTTTCTTTCCTTCGAAGGACCATATAAGCCAACAGGAAGGCAATTAGACAGAGAGGGCTTTACTTACATTTTCCACTTTCTAATTTTTCTGGACTTCAGGGGTGCTCATACCTCATATCACAGAGGCAATAGTTAATGAGCAGATGTGTCGCTACGGACCTCTGCTGCTATAACATCTTGAGATGAGGAGGCCCATGGCGCCCATCCCCAGTGAAGTCTGATAGGTCCTGGTGTCTGGCACAGAGGCACCTGTGAAATTCAAAGTCAAAGGAAAAGAGGGAGGAGACAGGCTTGCGCTGTCGTGGTAATGGCGTGAGGGCCCAGGCCTCCACGTTAGTGAGCCCATCTCTGGACAGAAAGGCTGCCGTGGGATGTGAGCAGGAGCCTGGCACCGAGAGTCAAGGGGCCTCTGCCATTTGCTGGGCTTCACTCCCAGGGCCCCTTCCTTGTACACATCGATTCTACGTGGCGACGAATTCTAGAAGATCAAAGCAGGACGAGGAAACAGACCCAGAGTGAGGAAGTAGCTTATGAAATATCACACAGCTTGTGAATTGGAGACCCAGGGCTAGAACCCAGGCTTCCTAGTGTCAGGCCAGAGCTCTGACTGCTCCTCTTGGAAAGATCCCAGGCTTTGGAGACAGAGGGTCCTGGATTTGAACCTCACTCTAACAGCTGTTCATTTCATAATTACATAAATAAATGTTGTATTTGCCACTGTGGCTGGTGCTTTAGATGAGATATGCTCAGAGCTGTGAGATCTCGGAGGAATTTGACCTTGTCTCAGATCAGAGAAGGTTCTAGAAGGAAATGGGCTGAAGTCTGCAGGTGAGTCCAGCTTAACCTAGTAGAGGTGAGAGGTTGTTGAACAAATGGGTGGATGGATGGATGGCTGAATGAATGACTGTGAGCCTGGCTTTAAGAGGTTGGTTGTTTCCCCACCCTGGTCTTTCTCTCTCTCGGCACAGGGAAGCTTGCTGGTAAATTGCTAAATCTGGCAAAGCGAGAGGGAAGGAAGATTACTTTCCCTGACTATCAATCCTTTGAGTGTTTCACTTAAAGCTGGGCAGCTGTTCTATGGAAGTACTCACCTCTGTCCCTATCCGCTTCTTTGAACCCTATCACTGATCCTTGGGAAGGGAACATGCAAAAGCAAAAAAATAAAGGTAAATGCAGTGTTAATCATGCTGAAATGTAATGCTCCTCTCTGAACCTTTGGAAGATGAGAAATTACACATGATGATTTCATCCACTACTTCACTCAGGGGGTGACAAGTTGCGATTGAAGAGTCTTGGGCAAGTTAAGTGCTGCAAACCTTGCCCAGGTTCTTAATCCTCTCTCAAAACCTCCGAGACCAGTTGGTAATTTGGTGGCATCCTTCATTGGCTCCTGGCCCTGCCCAGTCAAAAAAAGATTTCATTCCTGCCTAGGATGTGGCCTGTTCTTTGTTGTCTGGGGACCTGAGACTATTAAAAGAAAAGATGGTTAGAAAGGGATTCTGTAAAGAAATAAAAGCAGGCAAGAATGACCTCGTGGGCTTCCCTGGTGGCGCAGTGGTTGAGAATCCGCCTGACGATGCAGGGGATACGGGTTCGTGCCCCGGTCCGGGAAGATCCCACGTGCCGCGGAGCGGCTGGGCCCGTGAGCCATGGCCGCTGAGCCTGCGCATCCGGAGCCTGTGCCCCGCAAAGGGAGAGGCCACAACAGTGAGAGGCCCGCATACCACAAAAACCACAAAAAAAAAAAAAAAAAAAAAAAAAAAAGAATGACCTCGTATGCATTACAAATGCCACAGCCCCTCTGACAAAGCTCACTAGTTACTGGAATGAGAAAAGGAAGGAGGGGGAAAACTGACATTTATTTGGCATTTCCTGTGTACTAGGTACCTGTTGTCGACTCCTCACATCTCTGTGGGCAGGCGTTGTTATTCCCATTTCGCAGGTGGGGAAACTAGGTTAATTAACGTGCCCAATACAGTGATGACTGACGATGATGAGGGCAATTGATATTCACATACCAGACTCTATTCTAAGGTCTTACCATGTGCAACTGATTTAGTCCTCACAGTAACCCTGTAGGGTAGGTGCTGGTATGATCTGCATTTTTCAGATGAGGAAAGTAAGGCATGAAAAGGTTGAGAGTCTTTCCCTGAGCCAATAAGTGGCAGAATTGGCCTAAAAACAGGGAGACTGGCTCCAATCCTGTGCTTTAACCACTAGGATGGAGGTTGGAAAGCAGGTCTGATATACTCGAAAAGTCCTTGTCCTTTCAACCACAGCCTCTCACCCTGCTCCTTGATAAGGTTATTACTATTATAAATAATATCACAGGTGACCATTTATTGAGTGCTGAGCATGAGTGGGTGCTGTGCTTGTTGCTTCGCATGGCTGTCCCACTGAGGTAGATGGAGACTGAGGCTCAGAGAGGCCACATGTTCTGCCCTAGGTCACACCACTAATAGTGGCTCTGGGCCACTTTCTAAATAGGAGGGGTTCACTTACTGGCTCATTGCATTACATTCATGGAATCATTCCTGGAAGCTTGATCTGTGGAACGAACAGTGTTTCAACAAAGAGTGTCTGCTCTTGTGTGCTCTGGGTGAGGCTGTGTGCTGGGGGACCAGAGATGGGACCTGCCCAGTACTCCTGCCCTGGAGGAGCCCCTGACCTTGGTGCCAAATCCTCCCTCCCCCCACAGACACTGAGGGCTGGAAAGGGCAGGACTTTGACTCTCTCAACACCACGCTGGCTCTCTTTCGACTAAAGAAACAGCAACCTCCACCCGCTTTAGTCAGATCCAGTTACAGCAAGAGACTATATTATTATTGCTATTAATCTGACACAGAGAAGGTATGAAACTCTTGATTCTGAGGAATAAAAGACCTCCCAAAAAGGAAGATCAGTAACCAGCCAAACTGTGTCTATTTGAAGCCTTCAAGGAAGAAGTTGTGTTTTTTTGTTTGTTTTGTTTTTTTGGTCAGAGCAGGCCATTTGAAAGTCACACTTTTTCTTTTCTTCCTATAATTTGGATCAAAATGATCATAAAATTACCCCATTTTAGGTGATTTCAGCAGGCTGTTGACACATTGGATTAGCATAAATAAGTTATTTCCAAAGCCCCAATTCATACAGCCAAGAAAATTATAAGCAAATAAATAATTATATGTATTTTTTTCACAAGTCGCTATTGACATAATGATGGCAATTCTTCCATTGTACCTAATCAGTTACAGATGTGCATCAGAGAAGGTGTGATGTCTATTAACTCCTGGCAGGAGGAATAGATATTTAAAGGAACCATTTTCTTAGACTCTGTTGGAAAGAGGAAGAGGGAAGGAAGCAGGGAGAGAGAGAGAACAAAAATAAGCTTGCACCATCAAATGCCCTCTTTCTGGCTGACTCATGGGAAGTAGCTGCTTGTAAAGGAACCCTCCAATGAGAGCATCAGGGCTTCGAGCATACATACATATATTAAGGTCAGAAGGAAAGAAAGAAAACACCACATGTATTGAGCAGGGATTCCTTTGCAGATGTTCATACATAGATTTGGTCATTTTATCTTCCCAATTTTGCCAGGCTAGCTAGAGCTCCATTTCGTCGTTGTACAGATAAGGAAATGAAGGCCCAAGGCCCAAGGAAAGCCTTGTCTAAGGTGCTCCAAGTGATTTGTTGTCAGGATGAGGATGTGAACCCAGGTTTGAAAATCCCAAAGTGTTGCTTCTGCCTTTTGTAGTCCTTTTTTTTTTTTGCCTGAGCTATGTCAATGATACCTACCTTATTATTATTATTCTCTGATCCAAGCGAGAAGCACATATGGATACACTTCAGATGAGATTTGTGAGCTGGTGACTAGCCGTTGACTGATCTATGGGCCTGTGTCTTCTGGCAGAGCTGTGGAATGAATGATAGGGCTTTTCTGAAGAGACTTGTATCATTCATTCATCAACCATCTACCTTAATGTGATATCTCCGTGGTTTGATGTATTTCAGCTGCTGGCTACTCTATCAGGTCCTAGAGATCCCAGGAGGAATAGAACACGTCCCCTGTCCACAAGGAGCTTGCAGTGAATGTGGGGAGACAGGGAGGCTGACCTCTGGGGCACAATACTGTGTAGTAGTGGGGGTGGAGTTAACATCTAACGTCAGGACCAGAAGTAAAAATTGCCTGTAAGTTGGCCAACGGGCACATGAAAAGATGTTCAGTATCCCTAATTATTAGAGAAATGCAAATCAAAACTACAATGAGGTACCACCTCACACCGGTCAGAATAGCTATCATCAAAAAGTCTACAAACAATAAATGCTGGAGAGAGTGTGGAGAAAAGGGATCCTCCTACACTGTTTGTGGGCATGTAAATTGGTACGGCCACTATGGAGAACAGTATAAAGGCTCCTTAAAAACTAAAAATAGAGTTACCATATGATCCTGCAATGCCACTCCTGGACACGCATGTAGAGAAAACTCTAATTGGAAAAGATACATGCACCCCAGTGTTCATAGTGGCACTATTTACAATAACCAAGACATGGAAGCAATCTAAGTGTCCATCGACAAATGAATGGCTAAAGATGGGGTGTGTGTGTATATATGTACACACACATCCACTCACACACACATCACACACACACAGTAGAATATTACTCAGCCATAAAAAAGAATGAAATAATGCTATCTGCAGCATCATGGATGGACCTAGAGATTATCATATTAAGTGAAATAAGTCAGACAAAGACAAATATCATATGATATCGCTTACATGTAGAATCTAAAAAAAAGATCCAAATGAATTTATTTATAAAACAGAAATAGACTCACAGACATAGAAAACAAACTTATGGTTATCAAAGGGGATATGACGGGGGGAGATAAATTAGGAGTTTGGGATTAACACATATACACTAGTTTATATAAAACTGGTAAACAACAAGGACCTACTGTATAGCACAGGGACTATACTCAATATCTTGTAATAACTTACAATGTAAAAGAATCTGAAAACAAATATATATGTATATATGTATTATAACTGAATCACTTTGCTGTATACTCGAAACTAAAATAACATTGTAAATTAACTATACTTCAATTTTAAAAATTGCCTATAGGTTACATTACACTTGAAAACCCCTTAAATTGCCCTTGAAGCAGAGAGATGATCACACCATGTGAGGCTTGAGGGAACACTGAATATACATTCCAGTCATGTCACTCCAAGTCACCCCCTCAGTCCGGGGCATGTGTATGGTGAGTGCCAGGGGCTGGTAGGTTTCTTACAGTATTCAAGTCGTTCTCTCTCGAACAGCCCCTACAACTGTATAGTTGAAGTTGCAAAAGAAATATGCTCCTATGAGGCCCCTCCCCCGTGCAGGGTAGCAAATGCCATGGTAAACTTACTCCCAGGCCCTGACCAGCCTGGGCCTTCATCAAGAAGGTGACATGCAGGGGACAGTCCCTGAGAAGGGTCTTGGAGAATGACTGGAAAACTCTGTACCTCCACGAATGCTGCCCTGAGTCATCAGGGGCGATCCTGCCACACTGTCAGAGCTGGCGGTGGAGCAGTGGTGGGGAGTCCCAGTGGAAAAAGCATGGTCTGTAAAATGGGCACACAGTTGCCTGTTGTGCAGGTTTTTTTTTTTTTTTTTTACTTTTAATTTTATTTATTTATTTTTAACATCTTTACGTGCAGGTTGTTTTAAGGATTAAACAACAAAAATGTAGAGAGTTGGGGCTTCCCTGGCGGCGCAGTGGTTGAGAGTCCGCCTGGCGATGCAGGGGACACGGGTTCGTGCCCCGGTCCGGGAGGATCCCACATGCCGCGGAGTGGCTGGGTCCGTGAGCCATGGCCGCTGAGCCTGCGCGTCCGGAGCCTGTGCTCCGCAACGGGAGAGGCCACAACAGTGAGAGGGTGGCGTACTGCAAAAAAAAAAATTAAAAAATTTAAAAAAAATGTAGAGAGTCTAGTCCTGCTTCCGGTGTCTCTTGAGCCATTGAATGTGGCAGTCCAAATTAAGATATTCTGTAAGTATAAACTACACACCAGATTTCAGAGCCTTGGTACCAATTTTTTTAAAAAGATGTATTTCCCAGTAATAATTTTTATGTTGACTACCCATCGAGATGGTAAAATTTTATATATACTGGGTTAAATAAAATCTCATTAAATTAATTTCACTTGTTTCCTTTTACTTTCTAAAGGGCGGCTACTAGAAAATGTTAAATTACTGCTGTGGCTCACATTTTATTTCCCTTGGACAGCTCAGGTGTAGACTAGGATCTGCAAAACTACAGCTCAAGGACCACATCTGGCACACCACCTGTTTGTGCATGGTCTGTGTAAGGAAAGTTTTTACGCCGTAAATGATTGCGGGGAAAAATCAAAAGGAGAATGATATTTGTGACATGCGTAAATTATATGAAATTCAAATTTTAGCGTCCACAAAGTTCTGTTGGGGCACAACTATGCTCATTTGTTTCTGTATTGTCTGTGGCTATTTTAGTGCTGCAGGGGTAGAAGTGAGTACTGGTGACAGAGACCGTGGTGCACTCAGGGGCCTGGAAGTCCTGTCTCCCCACCTCCTCTCCTTCGCTCACTCTGTTCCCTCTGTCTGCAGTTCCTCACCTGCTCCCGTCCTTCAGAGCAGAGCTCAGTGCCACCTTCCCTGGAAAGGGATCTTCTTCCTCCATTGGTGCTTCCAACACCGATAGGTGCTGGGGGAAAGTTCGCAACCTTTTTGTTATGTTAGGTGTTGATTTTTTAAAAAATTTATTTATGTATTTATTTATTTTTGGTTGCGTTGGATCTTCGTTGCTGCACGTGGGCTTTCTCTAGTTGCGGCGAGTGAGGGCTACTCTCCATTGCCGTGCAAGGGCTTCTCATTGCTCATTGCGGTGGCTTCCCTTGTTGCGGAGCACGGGCTCTAGGCGCGCAGGCTTCAGTAGTTTTGGCACACGGGCTCAGTAGTTGTGGCGCACGGGCCTAGTTGCTCCGCGGCATGCGGGATCTTCCCGGACCAGGGCTCGAACCTGTGTCCCCTGCATTGGCAGGTGGATTCTTAACCACTGCGCCATCAGGGAAGCCCAGATGTTGATTTTTTAATTGAAGTATAGTTGATTTACAATGTTGTGTTAGTGTCAGGTGTACAGCAAAGTGATTCAGTTTTATATATATGTGTATATATAATATATATATACATACATATTTATGTGTGTGTATATATATATTCTTTTTCAGATTCTTTCCATTATATTATAAGATATTGAATATAGTTCCTTGTGCTATAGTCCCCTGTTGTTTATCTATTTTATATATGGTAGTGTGTATCTGTTAATTCCAAACTCCTCATTTAAGCTCCCCCCCCTTTCCCCTTTAGTAACCATAAGTTTGTTTTCTATGTCTGTGAGTCTATTACTCAGTCTTGTGAGCCGCAGTTTTCTCATCTGTAAAACGTACTCCACTGAGTAATAATAGGGATTAAATAATGTTTAGTGCTGGTCTCAGTGAGCACTCAGTAAGTATTATAGCTGCCATTGCTGCTGTTATTATTATTGCCGGAATGTATCTGAGAGGATTTAATGCGTTCTGAAATTGGGCATATCTGACCATGAACTAAAGTAGCTCTCACGTGGCTGTGTTCTTTTTGAGGGCCTGCAGTCCGTCCTCTCCCTCCTGTATCTGCAGCCTGGACATGGGAGGGGCTTAGGAATATTTGGGTTGCCCATGAGTCTCTCTCTCCCTTTCATCCTACACAGCTGGTAGACAAACATACACTCACCTCCTTTCCTTCATCTCCACTGCCGCCACCCTGAAAACCCCTCTCCTGCCGGGTTCCTGTTCCTAAGTGCTCTTCTCCCCACCATCCTGTCCTCTTAAACCAGTGGTGCACTGGGGTAAATATTTAGCAACTGGCTCTCTGAGGCAGGGGGATCCCTGATTTGAAGTGTTTTCCGATTTCTGTCGTGCAAGTATTCCCACCATGGCTGATTTCCTGCCACCAACACGATGGGACTGGACATGGCGTTGGAAGAGGTGCATGCGTGGCTCCCTCGAGCTGGGCGAGCTCACTCCAGCTCACCACTGCCTCCAACGCACCGTCTGCTCCACTGTGCTGCGGTCACCTTTCACGGTGGACGCCCTGACTAGAGCCCATCAGTGGCTTCCCGCTGACCTCAAAATAGAGCTCAGAGTCCTCAGCACGTTTTTACCCAACCCCTGCAGCCTCACCAGCCTTATCCCCACCACAGGCTCCCCTGCTGCAGCCCGCACTGGGCATCAGGTTCTTCCAATGTACTCTGCTTCTCCAGTGTCACTTCCTCCATGGACCGTCCCAAACCCTCCCAAGATCTGGCTGAACTGCCCGTGTTCATCTGCTTTCTTGACTTCTCCTATGTCTCTCTGCACTTGTCACGGACCCAGTAATTGCTTGTTAATACTTGTCTCTCCACTGGAATATAAACTCCAAAGGGTAGCAGCCGTGCTGTTCACCTTTGTGTTCATCTTTGTGTCCTGAGGCCCTGGCCCAGAGCTTGGCCAAATGAGGTTCTAGGGCAGACGATGGAATTTAGGGAGCATGGCTGGAAGGCGGCAGAGGGCAGCCTCATATGGGTATTTGACTTCTGTCTCTGTCAGGATTTTTTTTTTTTAACTGCTCAGAATATATTTTATTAGGAGACCACCTGGGGTTGGTTTTCAGACTGTCCATGGGGAAGAAGTAAGACAGTCAGAACTTTCAACCACACCTCTGAACAAAATCTTCTTTAGGACAAAGAACCTATCTTGAAGCACACTTGGCCTATTACACATCCAGTATCTAACCAATATAACATTTTTTAACTACTTTATTGTGATATGATTGACATACAAAAAGCTGTAGGTAATGAATACATACAACTTGATGTGTTTGGAGATAAGTATAGACTCGTGAAACCATCATCGTTATCACTGCCATCAACTGATCCATCAGCCCTGGAAGTTTCCTCCCATCTGGCAGGATTTAAATACCCAGGGTCCTGTTTGCTTTAAAACCTCATGACTTCAAAACCTTCCTGATACAGAGAACCTGGAATCACTCATAATGTAATTGCTGCTGGGAGCTCTGAAGCTGGCTAACTCATTAGGGGGCAGTGGTGAGCCTGAGAAGGAGGGAGGGCCAATGGGCTGGGTTTTTACTTCATCAAAGACCATGCAGACACCTTATCCCAATCTTTGGGAAGAGAGTTGGCACAAGAGAAAGGTGCTTACCTACAGTCTAATGGGTATTTTGGGGGCAGATAGGATGCTTTATCCTCCCAGCCTAAAGCCTCTTGATGCTGCAATTTTCAGTGCCAGGAGTTGAGAAACAATTTGTTATTTATACTTTGCTACATCTTTGTAATTACATATGTTTTCCGGAGAGTCTGAATGGCAATCCCATATTTATCCCACAATGAAAGCCATTGTGGATTATCAGCCAAATACCTCATTAGGAAGATTTTGAAGCATGTCTCCCAAAGGTTTTGTTTTCCTTTTAAAAATAACTAAATTTTAAAGAAAAAGCAATGTATCTGTTGTATTGTACATGTCTCCAGCTTAGTGGTTTTAACTATTCCTATTATATCCACTTGAGAAGAGAGAATTTATAAGGTGGTAAATTATACAGACTGATTTTTAAAGCGGGTATTGGATAATGTATAGAAGAGAGGCCCACTGGCCTGAGAGTCAGACTGGCCTGGGGTAAAACCTTCACTCTGGGGTTTAGAGCTGTGTGAATATGGGCCTCTGTGTGATCTGAGCCTCAGCTTCCTTATCTGTAAAACTGAGATTCTAATACCTTGAGGAGTGGTTGCTGGATTAAATGAGATAGTGCAGTGCCTGGCAAGTGACAGATGTTTAATAAGTGTTCATTATTTTTGTGGTCACTGTTAATATGATCATGTAGTAATTCATTGCCCGCCAGTAAATTTCTCTCATTCAGATTTTTAAGATATCTTTTCCACACCTGTGAGGATTTTAGTTAGATACATATGACTCTTGACATCATTCTTGATGGAGATAACTAGAAAAAAAAAAGTTTCAGACATGGGCGGGGAATAAATAAGATCGATGAGGCAGCAAGAGGAGAAAGATGGAGGGAGGAAGTCTGCCCCATACCTCCAATGTCTTATCATCTATGTGGGACCGATAGAGGAGCTGAATGTAAGGAAGGTGACGAGGTTCTGACGTGCCCAGTCAAGTATGTATGATCCATGGGTTCAAGGACCACGTCTGTCCCATTCACTGCTTTATCCCCACTGTCCAGCAAGTGTAACATCTGGACCGTGTAGATGTGCATCATGTGTGTGTTTAGGGAATAGTTTCCAGAACTAAAGATTACATATTAGCCTTCTGTTTTGTGGACAGTGTTTGAAAAACACCCCCTCAGCCAAGTCATGTAGGTAAAATAAGGGTCCCCCAGAGGATTTTTCAATCTCAATCAGTGAAGTGACCTTTCATCTCTGGGAACGCAATGGAATTCGGACAGTAAGAGCCAGCGGCTCCAGGTGAAAACTTCAGATTCGTTAAGATGAAGGACCAGATCTGGAAAAAATTCCTTTGACTTATGTGCTACTTTCAACTAAGCAAACAAAGTCACAGGCATCTCACTGATCTCATCCTCATACCTGCTCTGGGAGATAAGGGTTTGAGCCCCCTTTTTCAGATGAAGAAATGTGAATTTCAAGGATAATTCAGAGACAACTGAGTTTCAGAGACAAACTGTCCCATATCCACACAGCTAGGAAGTGTCAGAGCTCCACGTCAACTCAGGTCCGTCAAATTCCAAGATCCAAGTTCCAAAATCCACAGTTATTACATCAGAAGTTGCCTTCTGACAAAGAGTTACATTTGCCGAATTCACATTTTTTTTTACCTTCGGGCTGGGGACAGAAAGCTTCACATCAGGATGAGTGCCAAACTCAAATATTGGAAAGGATCAGGCAGGTGAGGCAGTTGGGCTGAGTAGGGACTATGGCAGTGGAGAATCCATGGTGGCCCTTCTAAAGGGGGCAGCTGCCATTCAACTCCAGCTCATTGTGGCAAAAAGGGAATGCAGATACTCTGTCACCACACCTTTTATTGTTCCAAGAGAAACTGGAAATCCAGATTTTTTTGTGAAATGTTAGGATTTTAATTTATTGTCGAATAACTAAATTTAAAGAAAAAAAACCAAACAACTTTGCAGGCCAATAAAACTGGCAGGGCTGCATTCTGAGAGACAATGTGCTGAATCAAGCAGTACTGGCCTTGCTCACATTTTAGAACACTGCCCTGGGAATGTTGTTTAACAAGACGATGGGCCACACAAAGAAATCAGTCTAATAGTAATGGCTAAAGCTTGTTGACTGTTGAGGATGTGCTGGCACTTTACCTCTGTTATTTTATTGAATATCCCAGCACTCCAGTGAGCTATTATTATCCTCTTTCTGGCAAGAGAGCAGGATTGGAGATGCTGAGACTTACCTAGGGTCACAGAGTTATGAAATAGCAGAGCAGGGCTTGAACCCCGATCTGCCTTGCTTCTAAATTTGTGCCTTTTACTCTTTGCACTGTGCTGTCTCCCACAGACTCCAGAAATACGGAAAAGCTGCCCGACATTTCTTTGTTTGCTGTCCACTTTTTCCTGGGATTGGATGTCCAACAGTGTGGGAACTTGTTCTGGAAATGAACACCTTGCTTAGAAAAGCATCAGTCTTCCAAGTAAAGTGCTTTGTGCATCGTATTCAGTTTTGCTCCATTATAGTTTGGGTCCACGAGGGATAGACTGCAGTTCATGTCTTCCTGCTGATTAGAGCATCCTATTTATGTGTATATGGTACCAATTAGATGGTGCGCTTTGCAGAATTAGCTCCCTGATGAACAGGTATTATTTCCCCCTCTGCTGACATGCAGCAGCTGTCTGTACTCGTGTCCAAGCCTCTGCACAAAAAACTGGGATGCCGGGGAAAACAGTGCAAGACTCAGCAGTTACGCATCTTGTCTTCGAGTTCAAAGCTATGTGAGACCAGGCCCTACATACTGATTGTGTCCCCTTTGCTACTGCTTAGGTGAACCCGGATAAGCCATATAATCAGTCTGGGTTTCAGTTTCTTTATCTGTTAAATGGGAATGATCCTTGTTCCTAACAGGATGCAGGGATCTGGTCCAGGAAATCTCTTGAGATACATCTGTTTTTGCCTCAACTTCGATGATTCTTTAAGTCTCTGAATATGTGCTAAGTATTGAGGAACTCAGGGCCTAGTTTTTAGACTTGGCTTATAGGTAAGCATCTGCCCAATGTGTATGGTACAGGTTTTACTTTTGTATGTGGCTGGCTAGTGGTCCTGACACTGTTTATTGAAGAGTGTGTTCTTTCCCTCTCATTCATTGAATTGCCCCTTCCAGCATATATCATATCCCCCATATGCAAGGACTCTGATCCTCTCCTGTTGACCTATTTGTTTATCTCATCTATACCACACTTCTGAAGGAGCATAGCTTGATATCTGGAGGAGCCACTGCCCCTTCTTTATTCTTCTTTTACAAAGTAGTCCATGTATTTCTCTGCAGGAAATAGTTTGCACATTCAAATAGGGTGACTGAAGAGGGTTTGATGAATGGTCTGTTTATAGACGTGTGGGCAAGGACAGGGCCCCCGGTAGGTGATGGTGAAGTTCCCAGCAGATGGCAACAGTGGAGAGCTGTTATCACCCTGGGCCTAGAGGGGGAGGGGAGGGTACAAGGACTGGAACCCAGAGAAAATAGCTCCGTGGATGGGGATGTATGGAAGGGTTTGAAGAGATGATAGCATTGTTTGGATTCAGACTTAAAAGATTTCACTCTGACATTGTTGTGGGGATGGGAACTAGCCCAGCAGAGGCTTAGTCAAGCAGAGGCTTGAGGTTTGGTGAAAATGAGCATTCTAAACTCCTAAACCTGATACGAGTGACATTTTACCGCAATAAATGCAAAGGATCCTTCTACAGCTGAAGACACCAGATGAGTCTGGGAGGTGATCGTTGAGTTCAGCTCCTCAGGCTTCCCCAAATTCCTCACAGGGGTGGCACTGATATTATGCCTCTCAGATCTTAGGCCTGCACCCACGTGACTCCAAAAGTCTAACGTTATTGCCTTCAACGTCATCTGGATCTGACATCTAGGTTCTGCCGTCTACGCCCCCAGTGCCATCGTGCCACATTGTCACAGTTGCCTGATAATTGCTAGGCGTCACGCATGTACCATCTCATGCAGCTCTGTATGTAATATGACCAGGCTGTGGTGTGCCCAGTAGTTTGGTCTGCTGGGGGTACTGGGCAGGGCAGGCCTGGAGAATGCTACCACTCAGCAGGGGTGGTTTCCACCTTTCAGCAAAAAGGTGAGGCTTACAGGAGGAAGAGGTCACTTGGGGACAGGTCTTAGTTCATTTCGGGACACAGTGGAGTTGAGATTCCTATAATACATTGTGCAGTGTAGGTGTGAGGTTTAGATGTAAGAAATTCCCCTTCTCACTTTAAGATATCTCATAAATAATGAGAAGGTCTCATTGCTAGCCCATTCATTCATAAAAATTACCCTTAAATAAAGTCTTAAGAGAATTGGGTCTTGAGATGGCTAAATATCTGACAGTTCGTCTAGCCACTCAAATCCCAAACAGAGGTATTTAACTTGATCATTGGAATTGGAATTTGTTTCTGTAGTTGGTTTTGCACAGTCCTGTGTGCTCTTTGGTAGTTCCATTGGATGCAAACCTGGCCAAAGACAAATTCCTACTCCAGCTGCAAAGGGAGAGGTTCTTTGTGTGGGCAGAATCAACACGCTGCTCTGAAGTGGGGAAAAATACCAATCTGCTTTCACACTTCATATGTAGATTCTTTCTTTCTGACCTATGACATCAGTTATTGCAATTTTAGGGGAAACATTTTAAAACTTACAAATTGTACCAGGATTTTGTGAGACCACTTTAACCAGGCATTCACTGTAGGCCCAGCCCAGTATGAAAAACTGTGACTCAGGAATGGCAAGATGTAACTTCTGCCTTCCTGGAGTCAACAGAGATGTCAGACACATAAATGAACGATAATATGGCAGAATAAATACCATCATCAAACCGTGCAGAGTACTGTGGGGACCCACTGAGGTAGAGGCTGTGGGTCTGTAACGAAGAACTTGAATACAGGAAGAATGTTTTTGTGTTTGGAGAAAGTTCACGATGATAAGTGTCTATCTAAATGAGGAGGTAGAGGAAGGTTAAAAATAATTTTTTTATGTCTTTTCTGTCTAGGTACCTACTTTCCTTTTTTCCACCCTCCCCCATCCCCAGGACCTCAGCACTTCCCAGCAGACTTGTCCCATTTACTTTTTTTTTTTTTTTTTTGCGGTACACGGGCCTCTCACTGTTGTGGCCCGCTCCTGTTGCGGAGCACAGGCTCCGGACGCGCAGGCTCAGCGGCCGTGGCTCACGGGCCCAGCCGCTCCGCTGTATGCGGGATCTTCCCGGACCGGGGCACGAACCCGTGTCCCCTGCATCGGCAGGCGGACTCTCAACCACTGCGCCACCGGGGAAGCCCCCATTTACTTTTATATGATAATTTTTGTTTTTGTTTTGTTTTGCTTTTATTATAGAAAATTTCAAACTTATGCCAAACTAAAAACTCCTGTAATAACCCCCATGTACTCACCACCCAGCGTCAACAATTATCAATACCTGGCCATTGGACTGCTTTGAGTCAAAATCCCAGCCATCATATTATTTCATCTGTAAATACTTCAGTTGCATATCTCTAGAAAATTAAGATTTCCTCACCTTAAAGAAAGCCCTAAAACATTGATCATGGGTAGCTTATTGCCAATAAATCCTTAATAGCATCAGCTATCCAGTCAATATGCCAGGGTCCATGATTGTCTTGGTAAGTTTCACAACCAGTTATTTTTAATAATACATTTATTTTTATGTCAAGAAAGAAGAAATGTCTTTTTATTATTTAAAAACGTGGCTTGTGAAAGTGCATAAATATACAATGAACGATAAAGGTTTTTTCATTTTTACTATATTACCATCAGTATCTGGCACAATGCCTGACCCATAGTATTTATTGAATGAAAGGAGGGAAGGAGGGATATAGGAAGTTGGTAAGTTAGGACAGAAAGTAGGGAGCAACGAAGAAAGGAAGGAAATAAGGGGAAGGGGAGGGAAGGAAAGGAAAGGAGGCAGGAAGACAATTCCTAGCTTCACTGCCCACATCAATTTTTGAATGCAACGTCTTACAAATGCATAATCTGGTACTCTTGTGATCATACTGTGTGTATGTATCCTACTTTTTACATGTGGTGACCTAAACATTTTTCACTGGGCCCATGAGTGATTGACATATATCCCATCCTGGGAGTCCCTAGGCCTGTCAGTAGCCTCTTCTGCATCTGGCGAGAGCTCCCTGGGGAGAGACCTTCACCTCACAGGCTGCCCAGGCCTCTGAGCAATGTGATTGAATGTTGGCATTCACACAGCTGGCACTGTGCTGAAATTCATTTAAAAAATATCATTTAATTCCTGACATGGGCAACCCCATGTTGCAGGGGGGCAGTTTGCTAAGTGAATGAGGAGCTAATAATTCTAAGGCAGTTTGGAGGATTCTTCATCTAGCAGGACTGCTGTGATGATAGCACTGATTCTACCAGAACCCGGAAGCCTTTAGGATGGGAGTGTTGTAAAGGGGTGATCTGGTAGCCTCAGATCATGGCAAATCAGGCTCTGGGTATGGTAATTACTGTGTTAACATCAATGGGGAAACATTTCCATTCCATTTAATCTATTTCCATCTCTCAGTTAACCTAATGCACAGTGGTACAGGAGCTATTTTGATGTTCCAGGAATCGAGTGTTTGTTCTTGTGATATGTCTTACAGTGCTTATTTACCTATAAACACACACCACTCTTGGACATATTAAACCCCAGTAGTTGTTGGTAGGAGGGGGTGAGATAATTTGGGGGTTATCAACCCCAGGCATAAATTTGACCCCCAAAATGTCATCGGTTACACTCATTTCCTCCCTTTTTTTCTTTTGGGAGGATGGGAGAACTTGGTGTAAAGTGATTGTTTCTAGAATGATTTCATACCTGCTGTACTGTGGACAGCATTTTGTGATTATGTGGTATCAGTAGTCACTTGGCTGTTTAAAATGTCCCGCTTATACACACTACAGGAACTGCCAAGACAGTGGGTTACCGTCAGGGTGGTCAAGAACAAGAATGATCAAGTCAACTCAACAAAAATATGTCTGCAAGATCCTGGGTCCTCATAGTACAGAACAAAAGTCCGTGTGCCCGACACACAGTGAGGCCAAACGAGACCAATACATCAGAGTTTGGAGCAGAGGAAGGTTTATTGCAGGGCCGTGCAAGGAGACGGGTGGCTCATGCCTTAAAAACCCTGAACTCCCTGAAAGCTTTCAGCAAAGCCCTTTTATGGGAAAGGTGAGGGAGGGGATGAGGTTAGTTTGCCAACTTCTTGGTGTCAGATCCTTTGTTCTTGAAGTCAGGTCATGATGTTCCTGTAAACCTCCACCAAAACAAATGTTATTCTCTGTTCTGAGAAGAAAGGGCAAGGTCCCAAGGCTCAACTTTCGCCCTCTGAGGTCCAGGCCCTGGCTAAGAGAAGGGATCCCTGTACCACCTGTTACCCTGCCCAGGAGCGTAAGTCCAACACCCAGTCTAGGTCCTCTCGCCAGCTGCCTCCCAGCTGAGGAGGCAGATCTCAGGTGGCAGTGCCCTCAGGGTCAGGTCCCCAGAGCCCGCCCAGCCGTCATCACTGAGGGATCCAGGCGCCCAGGACCCAGCCGGCCCACAGGCTCCTCAGCCACCAGGCTGCTCCCGCAGACTGTGACTCAGGGAGCCGCTGCTACCATGAGGTCGTAGAGATGGGGATCGGGGAGAGGTTTGCTGCTGCTTCAAGGCCTGGGCCTGGCCAGTGGAGGCCATGGCGAGGGCTCTGGAGCTCTGCAGGACACAGCCCCTAGCCTGTCCCCCGGGGCCCCCAGTTCGCTCGCCAGCCTGAGCCTGGAGGGCCTGGAGGACACCGGGGAGAAGGCCACCATCCGCCCTCTCACAGCACTCTCTGCAGCGAGGACCACTGGGAGATGGACCATTGGTGGAGCGGGACTGGCGCTAACGGTCTCGCTCTAACTGCTGCCCAGTTACACTCATAGCTGGCTTGAGCTGGGACACTAAGTGGAGTGGAGGACATCTCCAGGTGATATTTAAGATGGCCTCAATCTATGCCCTGGGGACTGGTTGGGGATTGCCTCCCCCACCCGCTGGCAGGCTGTGTGCCTCATCTGTGCATCTTTACCAACAGGGCCATCTCTGGAGTCAGGCTGATGTCAGAGCTGGCCGTGAAAGTGGCCTCAGAACAGAGGGAGAAATATCCTGAGCCAAATCTGCAATACGTGCATCTTTGGAGATACTTAAGAGAGCGTGTAGCATTTGAGGGCATGCCATTTCTTTGGAAACTTCTAGGTTAGAGACTATAGCCCTTAGCCAGGGCATATGTTAGTTACTGCCTTGTTTAGTGGGACCTTTTTAAGAGGGCTGCCCGTGGTGCCTTGCTGAAACTTCTCCCACCATGTGTAACCAGCACCTCATCTGCTCTGTCTTCTGGCCTGCTGGGGTGTGCTGGGGAGGGGAGAGGAGAGGAGAGGACAGGAGAGGAGAGGAGAGGAGAGTCCGGTCCCTGCCTGGGACCCAGGGCAGCTTTGTCTGTAAAATGAGGATGCTGCCTGACTTCTAGTGGCTTTGCGATGTCACAGAAGAAGTCTCTCTTCCTGGGATACAATAGTAGGATCAAAAAAAGAGATAGCTCTCATTATATTATCATATCCATTATGAATATATAGTATGGAAATGGTTGCCGAGAACAAGCACCAGATCATGAAACAAAAGACCAAAGGGGGGGAAAAAGATATTGTTCTATTAGATACAAAAATGAGTTATACAGCAGCAACTAACACAACAGTGTAAAGCAATTACACTCCAATAAAGATGTTAAAAAAAGAAAAAAAGAATAGGAATGGTTCTGCAGATTAGTTCCTTACCCAGTACAATCACACTTCCGTCATTAAGGACCAACAGTAGTGATGCTGGTAGTGACCTTGATTCATTTGTGATCACCACTTGACTGTTTACAAAGCCCTTTCATATCTATTATCTTCCTTGATCCCCCTAAAGACCCCACTACACAGATATTACGGGCTTATTATTTCCATCTGATAGAGGAGAAAACTAAAGCTCAGAGGGCTTATGTGGCTTAACTCGGGTCACATAGTGGGAAGAGTCAGACTGGGAGCCTGAGCAGTCCCAGAAGTGGTCCTTCTCTGGCCGTGTGCCGTCATGCAGTCCAGTGTTGTAGTGCTGGTGACAGTGGCGCCAGTGATAACCACCATGCTTTTACTGCGGACTCTGCACCAGACACTTACTTGGACACTTACTTCACGTGCATTTGCTTGTTTGGTCCGTACAGCAACCCCAGGGGTAGATGCAAGTATTACTCCTCTTAGTAGATGAAGAGCTTGAGGATGGAGAAGGTTGTCATGTCACTTGCCTAAGGTGACCCACCTAGTTAGGGGGACTTGAATCCCAGCCTCCAGAGCTCCCTTATTACTGTTACCCACGCTCTTGCAGAAGAAGTTTAAATACAGGAGGGAGAGTTCTCTTTCCTCTCCTTGGATCCGTGTCTAGATGTAAGGCTGACAGGCACCACACCTTGCACTTACGTTGCCCAGATGCCCCTGACCACTGATGGGACCCACCACCACGGAACACCCCAAGTGGGGTGCCCATGGGGGCCTCCAAAGCTAGCTGTAGATCTAAGGGATATGAGAGGTTCTGTCACACTTGGGCCTCTCAGACCTCCGAGGGTAGAAAATGCTTTTTAATTTTTTCCCTGCAAGTCTTTGACTCTGACTGCTAAAAGGAGCAGAGTAATTTTCATTTCTCATCTTGACAAGCACTCAATTGTGTAAATTTGTTCTGCTGCGGCCCCGTGATTGATCACTCTTGTCTCGGAGAATTCAGGTTTGAGCCAAAGCTCTGATTTAGAGCCAGCGAGCCCTGTGGTTTTGGCTAAGGCACTTACTGTTCTAGGACTTGGTTTTTCTTCTCTGTAAAATGGGAGGATATGACATGTGTCTCACCTTCCTTTTATGATTGGTTTTTAGGCTTTTAGGAAATTTTTTATTTTCTGTGTGCTTTCCTTTTTTATTTTAAAATCTCATATTATTTTATGTTTATGCTATAAATTATTTTTAACAGCTTTATTGAGATATCATTGGCATAAAAATTGTATATATTTAAGGTATACAACTTGATGCTTTGGTATACACGTACATTGTGAAATGATCACTTCATCAAGCTAATTAACAGATCCACCACCTCTCTGTGGTTACCATTTTGTGTGTGTGTGTGTGTGTGTGTGTGTGTGTGTGTGTGTGTGTGTGTGGTGAGAAGAGTTAAGATCTAATCCTCTTAACAAATTACAGGTATACAACACAGTATTATTAAATATCATCACCTCATATCATTTTTTTGAGGATCAAATAAAATCATATACATGGAAATGCTTTGTAACTCACCAATACTCTACACACATAGAATATTATTTTCTTCTTGTCAGATTATTTTTAGAACAGACTTAAACCTTTTGGACTTCTGATTCTTTTTGCTTTGCTTTTTGTGTTTTTGTGCATTTCACATTGAGATTATCATGTATCCTCGAGACAGAATGAGATCAGAAAAGGGACAGATTTTGTCCTGGTTTTCACCTCTGAAACTCCTGTAAATCAGGGCCCTTTCATACACAGAAACACAAGTATTTGGAGGCAGGCCACTGTGTCACAACTAATTCTTCTTCTTCTAAGTAAAATACCACTGGCATCTTCAAACACTCAGATTAATGGTATAAGCTTCGAAGCACACAGAGCTGGGCTTGCTTTCCTTGGCTTTGTGTGACTTTGACTTCACTGAGCCTCAGCATTCTCCCTGTTACATGGCACAGAGTTCTTCCAAAAATCAGAGCCAAAATAATATGAACTTGACACAGAGCGCCACTTACTAAGCAGGGGCTTCCCTCGCCTTCCTTCGAGAGTCCCTGGGATGCATTTATCACGGTGCAGTTTGTCAACCAGCCCTGCCTCCCCTGCACTTCTGTGTCTCCTGGAAGCAGCATCTGCTAAAGTGATGCTAATAACACAAAGGTGCTATTTGATGAATGCCTCCTGTGTGACAAGCAGCGTAAAGTGCTTTTACGTAACATTTTAAAAACACTTAATTCTCAGCCTGGGAGATCGTTATTATAAACCCATTTTATCAGTGGAAAAACCGAGGTCACAGAAAACAACACGCCCTGGATTTAGCCTCTGTGAACACGAAGCGTGAACCCATGTTGTATCCTGGGGGTCAGCAAGCTTCTTCTGTAAAAACCTTGATGGCAAATGTTTTAGGTTTTGCAGGTCACACAGTTTCTGTCACAACTGCTGGACTCTGCCTTGTAGAGGAAAGCAGCCATAGAGGATGTGTAAACAAATGGGTGTGGCTGTGTGCCAATAAAACTTTATTCGCAAAAGCCCATGGGCTGGAGTTTGGTAACCCCTGGTGTAAGCCACTGCCCTACACTCCTCTCATTTCCCCTTCTTGTTCCTTCTTTTATTTTAATTGCACATCTCTGGCTGGTGGATCATGCGTATTTACTTTGTAGCTTTTCTTGGCAGTAGGTACATGACCTATAAGCTATTTTTACAGTGTTTCAGATTTACCTGATTGATTATAAGTGTTTTTCATGTACCAGGTGATATGTCAGACTCACTTATAAACCATGATGCATTA
This sequence comes from Kogia breviceps, assembly GCF_026419965.1. Classification (NCBI taxonomy): domain Eukaryota; kingdom Metazoa; phylum Chordata; class Mammalia; order Artiodactyla; family Physeteridae; genus Kogia; species Kogia breviceps. Next base: position 61,358,634 of record NC_081316.1, read on the forward strand.
GGGATCGTCACAGCTCCAGGATGGCTTGTTCATGGAGTGACAGATGAGGCTTAGGAAGTCTAAGCAATTCACAGTGTCTGATGTGTCAGGTTTAAGGTGAAGATTATCTTTTCCCTGATAACCACATTAAGAGCCAGTCCAGAAATGAGATTGCTTAGGTGAGAAAACCTTCCTGGGCTTGAACGTCCTAGTGAAGATGTTCCCTCTCTACGAATCATCACCAGGAGTTTTCCCTGTACAATCGGTTTTATCAGATGGGTTTGAAGAGAAGGAAAATCCCCAGAGAAAACAAGTTTAAACTACAGATGGTCCACTTATGGTGGTTCAACTTAGGATGGTTCGACTTTATGATGGTGCGAAAGTGATACATAAGTCAGTATACTTTGAACTTTGAATTTTGATCTTTTCCCGGGTGGGTGATGAGCCGTACGTTGCTCTCTGGTGATGCCGGGCAACGGTAGGCAGAGCCCCCAGACAGCCACGCGACCACGAGCGTAAACAACCGATACAGCCTTCCTGTTTTGCACTTTCAGTACAGTATTTGACAAATTACATGAGATAGTCAACCTTTTATTATAAAATAGGCTCTGTGTTAGATCATTTTGCCCAACTGCAGGCTAATGTAAGTGTTCTGAGCACGTTTAAGGTAGGTGAGGCTAAGCTGTGATGTTTGGTAGGTTAGGTGTTAAATACATGTTCGACTTATATATTTTCAACTTATGATGGGTTTATTGGGACATAACCCCGTCGTAAGTCGAGAAAGATCTGTAAACTACACTCGATTGAAGCACAAGGTCATGAGATGTCAAGAGATGATCTGGTCCAGGGAGGGAGATGCGTGGCGTTCATGCTGTTTCCTCCCCCTCTTCTGCCTGTGGTGGGCATTGCTCTTCTGTGCCTCTGTGCTGGCTAATCCTTGTTTTCCTCTCCCATTAGGTAAACGTATTTAGGGCCCAAAGAGCTCCATGTCCTTTCCCCGTCACTAACCTCTACCTCAGAGACAGGTTTATCCCAGTATTCAGGACTGATCTTGTTCATCCATCACCAGCCTGGTCAGAGGGGGTACCAGGTGGCCTGGGTCCCTCCATCATTTTTCTGTCCCCGCCTCATTCTCTGGTCCACCTCTCTTCCCTTGCCTTTTTGTTGTCTCCTTCTTTAGTGAGAACTTGGGCCTGGTGCATAGTAAATGCTCAAAAACCTTAATTTGTTGTGAGTCTATTTTTATGTCTGTCTCCTATGGTTTGCCTCTCTCCCTCGCTCTCTCTCTCCCTCCCTCCCTCCCTCTCTTTATTCTTTCTTCCCTTCCTGCTTGTCTCTCTCCTTTTCTTTCCCTTGGAGTAAACTCACAGAGGCCAGACGGGGAGTCTGCTGTGGGACTGCACAGCGGGCTGGCGGAGAGAGCCAAGGCAGATTCCCCCCGCCCCCGCTGGCTGGTCCAGCCCTCTCTGCCTGGAATGCCCCCACCCCTCATCTTCCGTGGGGACTGTGCACATCCTTCTGTCAGCAACTCACACAAATCAATTAGCTGCAGGCAGTCACGCTCTGTGGCTTTTTCTGTTCCCACAGCCGTCACCCGGGCAGTGGTGTAAAGCGCCCCTTTAGAGAGAGGAGGCCTATTGGATGGAGGTTGGGTGTGACTGAGGCAGAGGAGACAGGAGGGAGGAGGGCTCCCTCGGTTCTCTGGGAGCCCGGGGGGCTCTGTGGCCCTGGAGAGTTGTGGTCTCACCCCTGGTACACATGACTGCTGCTGATCGTGTCTGGGTTGGGAATTCAACTAAAACCAAATGCCTGTTGGCATTCGGGGTCACACCCCCCCCACCATATGCTTCTCCTTTCTGCCCCTCAGTGCTTCTGTTCCTCCAAGCATGGCTCCTTCCAGCCTCCTAACTCATCCCGGCAGCAGCAGGGATGGGAAAGAGGGTGAGAAATTGACATATTTTGGAGATATTCAGGAGCAGGTCTCCCCAGAATTTAGTGCCAGCTGGATTATTTTTTATTAGGCATCTTCTTTGTGGCACATATTTTTCCTGGAACTTTTTTTTTTTTTTTTTTTTTTTTTTGCGGTACGCGGGCCTCTCACTGCCGTGGCCTCTCCCGCCGCGGAGCACGGGCTCCGGATGCGCAGGCTCAGCGGCCATGGCTCACGGGCCCAGCCGCTCCGCGGCATGTGGGATCTTCCCGGACCGGGGCACGAACCCATGTCCCCTGCATCAGCAGGCGGACTCGCAACCACTGCGCCACCAGGGAAGCCCATTCCTGGAATCGTTATTCACATGACCTCATTTCATTTTATGAAATAGGTGGTATTACCTTGATTTTACAGATGTAAAAACTTGAGGTTTCGTTTGGATTTGAGGAGTGGGGAAAAAAGAGGAACTAGAAGGTTTCACTTTATTCGCATGGCACCAGCACAGGGACATCATCTTCTCAGCTCCAAGCAAGGCCTGTTGGACCTTTTCTTTCCCTTAATGTCAAGCTTTATTAAAGTATAACTTACGTATAATAAAGTACAATTGGATTAGTTCTGACAAATGCACAGAGTCTTGGAACCATCACCACAGTGTAGATAAAATATTTTCATCACTGTTTGGCTCCAAGCAAGGTAGTATCCTGGGGAGGATCCTGCCATCAACAGAAAAAAAGGGATATCAGAGGAGAAATAGGCTTGGTGTGGGGAAGGTGATTTGTCTAGATATTTATTTATTCAACAGATATTTATCAGCCACTTTCCGTACGACTGGCACTGTCCCATTGGGCTATTGGGATATGGATTAACCAAATCAGACAGAAATCCCTGTCCTCATGGGGCTTGCATTCTAGTAAGGGGAGACAGACAGTAAGCAAAATAGATGAGTAAATGACACCATATAGGAGAAGGTGATATATGACAGGGAGAAGAAGCTGGGAATAGGAACGTTGAGATGGGGATGGACTGGAGGCTGCAAATCAAAATAGAGATTTGGACAAGGACTCAGAGGAGGTAAGAGAGCAAGTCCTGTCAATACCCGTAGGAAGAACATTCCAGGCAGAATAGCAAGTACAGTTGACCCTTGAACAACATGGGTTTGAACTGTGTGGGTCCACTTATGCATAGATCTTTTTCAACAGTAAGTATTAATACTACAGTATGATGTGGCCTGTGGCTGGTTGAATCTGCAGATACAGAGGAACCTGGGACACAGGGGGCCAACTGTAAGTTACATGTGACTTAGCCTCAGCATTGTTCAAGGGTCAAGTGTATAACAGCCCTGAGGTGGGCCCACACCCAGTGCATGGGAAGCAGAGCAGAGAGGTGAGTGTGACTAAGGGAAGGAAGGGAAGAGGGGAGTAGTAAGAGGGAAGTAAGGTCCTAGGTGTGAGATGGAGGTGGATCACGTAGAGTCTTGGAGGCTAACATAAGGATTTAGCTTTTCCTCTAAATGATTTGGGCACTGCTGGAGGGTTCTGAACAGAGGAGTGGTATGACTGATACAAATTTTAACAGGATTGCTCTGGCTGCTGAGTGGAGAACACGCTGAAAGCATGTGCTGATCACAGGCAAGGGGAGAAGCAGAAGTTAGGAGGCTGGTATGGTATCCCAGGCCAGGGGCCATGGCGTGGAGAAGGGGGCCAGCTGTAGAGGTGCCCGGGTGGTAGAGACTGTGTAGGTGACCCCTCGCAGTGAGCAACCTGGAGTCAGCATGTAATTCACATTTGGTTTTTGTTGTTGTTGTTGTTTTTTGTTTTTTAAAGTAATTTGTAGGAAGTTTAATTCAATTTTTCTAAACATCTTTATTGGACTATAATTGCTTTACAATGGTGTGTTAGTTTCTGCTTTACAACAAAGTGAATCAATTATACAAATACGCATGTTCCCATATCTCTTCCCTCTTGCATCTCTCTCCCTCCCACCCTCCCTGTCCCACCCCTCTAGGTGGTCACAAAGCACAGAGCTGATCTCCCTGTGCTATGTGGCTGCTTCCCACTAGCTATCTATTCTACGTTTGGTAGTGTATATATGTCCATGCCACTGTCTCACTTCGTCCCAGCTTACCCTTCCCCCTCCCCGTATCCTCAAGTCCATGCTCTAGTAGGTCTGTGTTTTATTCCCGTCCTACCCCTAGGCTCTTCATGACATTTTTTTCCCCTAGATTCCATATATATGTGTTAGCATATGGTATTTGTTTTTCTCCTTTTGACTTACTTCACTCTGTATGACAGACTCCAGGTCCATCCACCTCACTACAAATAACTCAATTTCATTTTTTTAATGGCTGAGTAATATTCCATTGTATATATGTGCCACGTCTTCTTTGATTAAAGAGAGGAAAATCCGGGAGACTGGAGAGCTTTTTAGTGTGTGCTAGAGAGGCAGCCCCATTCTGAAGGGCCTGGAGTAGACATGTCCTTTCTAACGCAACTCACAGTTACACGTGAACTTGTCTTATATTCCTCACTAGCCTGGAAGCTCCCTGAGTGCAGGGACCACGTCTGCTTCATCTCTTTAGCCCCAGTGCCCAGCCTAGGGCCCAGTGCACAGTGAATAGTGGGTGGTGAGACTGGATGGGACACAAGTGCTTGACCTCCTTGCCTTGTCTACCTTGTTTACCTTGTCCCTGGATCTGGCTTCCTGGATCCAGACATGAGTCTTTGCATTGTCACAGGACTGGATGGACAGAATATGAATTCTCCTCCCGGTCCACCATCTACCTGCTCTGTGAGTCTGGGCCATGTTTCTATATCTATAAAATGAGGGTCAGTCATTTATCCAGCAATGTGAATAATCCCTGCCCAGAATGTATCTCAGAGAAAGCTTTCCTGGCTACTCGAAACAATTCCCTCTCTCTTCCCTTCTCCAGCGTTATTTGTTTCATAACACTTGCCAGTATTTCTGTATTACATATTTATTTATTTACTTACATATTGTCTGTCTCTCCTGCTAGAGCAGAAACCCCATGAAGGCAGAGGGTTTTGTCTACTTATTCACTGCTAAACCCCTGGTACCAAAATAGTGCCTGGTACATGGAAGGGGCTAAATTTGTATTTATGAATAAATGAATGAATAGATGAATGAATGAATGATTGTGGAGGCTTAGCCCAACAATCTGTGGAAACATGCTTTGCAAACCATAAAGGGCAAAACCCATGGAAGGTGTTGGGCTATTATTATCAATGTGCTTCCCACTCTAGCATAGCCCTGATGCCGTCCGCAACATTTTTCAAGGCAGACGTGGATGAGAATTTTTTGTTTTCTATTTGGGTTTTCTTCGAAGAGAAGAATTACAACAACCTAATTTAAGAGAATTTCCAGGTGCGGAATTCAGTGATGGAGCCTCATCTCCTAGCAACCTCACACAGGAGCCACTCACCACGTGAGAGGTGACAGTTTCCACTGGAGGCACCGAGTGTCAGGGATGAGTAGAGGGCTGAGATGGGTGGTGAGGAGGGAGGACGAGACTTTTCCAGGTGGTGGATGGGAATAGGCCTGGAGCGGGAGGGAGAGACCCCAGGGTAGACTCTCCCTCTCTGTGTGGTCCTGGGCAAGCCGTTCCTCTCTGAGCCTCATTTCCTCCATACAATGAGGGGGCTGACAAGACCCCTTCCAGCTCTGTCATCCTATGATTTACATTTCCAATCGGGCACAGAGAGGATAACGATCATTTATTTATTTTTTTAATTAAAAATTTTTAATCAAGTATAGTTGATTTACAATATTGTGTTATTGTGTTAGTTTCAGGTGTACAATGTAGTGATTCAGTGTTTTTGCAGATTATCCTCCATTATAGGTTATTACAAGATAATGGGTTTAATTCCTTGTGCTACACAATATATCTTTGTTGCTTATCAATTTTATATATAGTAGTTTGTATCCGTTAATCCCATACCCCTAATTTGTCCCTTGTCTCTTCCCTCTCCTCTTTGGTAACCCCAAGTTTGTTTTCTGTATCTGAGTCTGTGTCTTTTTTGTGTATACATTCATTTGTATTGTCTTTTAGATTCCCCATATAAGTGATAACATATGGTATTTGCTTTTTTCTGTCTGACTTATTTCACTAAGCCTAATATTCTCTAGGTCCATCCCTGTTGCTACAAATAGCAGAATTTCATTCGTTTTTTATGACTGAGTAATATTCCATTTTATATATGTATGTGTACACACACACACACACACACACACACACACACACACACACACCCCACATCTTCTCAATCCTTTCATCTGTTGATGGACATTCAGGTTGCTTCCATGTCTTGGCTATTGTAAATAGTGCTGCTATGAACGTTGAGGTGCATACATCTTTTCAAATCAGTGGTTTCTTTTTTTCTGGATATATGCTCAGGAAGGGAATTGCTGGATCATATGGTAATAACTCCCATTTGTTGAGCAAGTCCGTAGGCTAAGCATTTTATATTATTTCATCTAATCCTCACTTCAACTCGTGGATAGGATTGTAATTATCCCCATTTTCCAGGTGAGGAAACTGAGGCATGTAGAAGATAAGTAACTCAGGTCACTGCATTAGAGGCTGCCATAACAAAATACTTTATGGGTGGTTTAAACAACAGAAATTTATTTCTTTCAGTCCTGGAGACTGGTCCAAGATCAAGGTGCCAGCTAATTTGGTTTTTGTTGAGGGTTCTCTTCCTGACTTGCAAATAGCCACCTTCTTGCCATGTCCTCACATGGTGTTTCCTCTGTGCGTGCGGATGGAGAGAGCTATTTTTCTCTCTCTCTCTCTTCTTAGAAACCCTCTAATTCCATCTTGAGGGCCTCACCCTCATGACCTAATCTAACCCTAATTACCTCCCAGATACCATCTTCAGATATCATCACATTGGGGGTTAGGACTTCAACATAGGAATTTGGGGTGAGGGAACATAAACATTCAGTCCATAACAGTCACAAAGCTAGCAAGTGACAGAACTTAACTGCAATCATTTGCTGCTCCCTCATTGTGACTCTAAGGCATCTTGCATGATCCCTCTGCTTTGATACCAGATACCAATTAGGAGATTCTCCTGGGTTGGAGATTGGACGGGTCTTCGGGAGAAGGCTAGAGCTTGCAGTCAGAGGACAACCTCCATGAGCTCAGAGACCACGGGAATGTTGTTCACTGCTACATCCTTAGCATGCAGCCTTGTACCAGAATGTGGGAGAAACTCACTAAATAGTCACTATATAAATGAATAGCTCTGTTAAAGACTGATAACTATGGTTGAATATAAAAAGCTCAAAAAATGGTTTTGGGGACATCCTTGGCAGTCCAGTGGTTAGGACTCGGTGCTTCCGCTGCATGGGGCCTGGATTCAGTCCCCAGTAGGGGAACTAATATTCTGCAAACCACGCGATGCAGCCAGAGGAAAAAATGGGTTTTGTTCACGTACCCTGCAAAGATGGGGCCCCTTGAGGTCTCATCAAGGGAAGTGACGAGAAGAGCAATAAACATCCGATATATGCCACAACCTCCCAGCTTCTTTTCACACATTTTACCTCATTCAAACGTCACACCAACCCTGAGGTAAGTTCCTCTTTTAATAGACAAGGAAACAGAGGCTGAGAGAAGCTCAGAGACCCAGGAGTTGAGGAACAGAGAAGCCACGTGCCAAAGTTCACATAGATGCCGGAAGGTATGGCTGCTGGCAGGCCCCACCTGCAAGCAGAGTGGTGCTGAAGTGCCATGCGAGTGAGGCCCTCCTGGTGCGGGGGGAACTGAGGCCAGCTCCCACCCACCATGCCTCCTTTTTTTTTTTTGTGTGTGTGTGTGTGGTACGCGGGCCTCACTGTTGTGGCCTCTCCCGTTGTGGAGCACAGGCTCCGGACGCGCAGGCTCAGCGGCCATGGCTCACGGGCTCAGCTGCTCCGTGGCATGTGGGATCCTCCCAGACCGGGGCATGAACCCGTGTCCCCTGCATCGGCAGGCAGACTCCCAACCACTGCGCCACCAGGGAAGCCCCACCATGCCTCCTTTAGTGGCTGCAAGAACCCTGGCCCTAAAGTTGGCCAGTCACCTTGGTCTCCTCCATTGTCTCTGAATTCACCATGGGGAAGAGATGAGTCAGCGTCAGCCTTTATAGCCTTACCCTCAGACCTAGGCACAGCAGGGGATGTTCAGAAAATGGAGAGGAAGCCATGATGGTTTGGTTCAAGGCGGCTCTAGAATCTCTGTAGGACCAGAGGAGAAGCACCTTTTAGGGGCCTGGGGTGGGGCATGGGGCGGAGGGCTGGAGGACCTGCCTCGAAGTTCACTGGCATAGCAGGCAATGCATAGTGGAGACTAATGGAGTTTATAGAGGCTAAATCACCCCACCCCCATCCCTGATCATGCCACCTCTGATTTAGAAGAGAAAGGGCTGTGTCCCTAAGAAAGATTCATTCCCATTGATGAGTAAATTGATGTGAAGAGGGAAGAGAGTAGGACTCAGGATGGAGCTTCCAGGGAATCTGTGCGGTAGTGGAGGCCTCTGCAAAGGCAGGGGGTTTGATGGGAAAGGGGGAAAGAGAAGAATGAGAGAAAACAGATGAGAAGCATCGCAAGACCAGGGCTTGGGGCCTAGGAGGAAGCAGAGATCACAGGTATCGCTTACATTTGTTCAACTGGCATTGCCTGGTGGTATGGTTACAAATCACTTTCAGATGCTTTATTTTATGAGCTCTTCACTCCAGCCCTGAGGCACTCAGGAAATGGTATTATGTCCATTTTCTAGATGAGGAAGGTGATATTGTCAGTGGTTAAGTGGCTTTCCCAAGAAAGTTACTAGGAGACAGGAAGGGAAGCTGAATTTTTTTTATTCCAACTCTAGTAGTTCTTCTTTGCCTTCTCTGATGACAGGAGTTGACTGACTCTAAGAATCTGGCTTTGCAGACAGGGATGTGGTCGCTGCTTTTGCAGACATGGTAATAATGGCAGCAGCAGATCGAATCCCCACCTCCCACTCCAGCCTCACACATTATTACTATTACTAAGGCTGTTGCTGCTGCAGCCATAATTAAGTGTGCCAGACATCAGGCTTGGCATCTGTTTGCATTAATTCTCAAACAACCCTGGAGGTAGGTATTGCTGTCCTCACCTTACAGCTGAGGTGACCTAGGCGAAAAGGAAAAGAGACTTACCCAGAGTTTGAGGGCACCTGCTTGACTTACATCAAAGTAGTATGTCTCAGACTCTACCTGAATCAACAAATGGCATTCGTTTTCATCATGCTGAATGATCATTGCTCTTGGGAGGAGAGCAGAATGTTCTTTGTGGGGGTGGGTGGGTATAGCTGCTTGTATAAAGGAATAAGCCAGAATGGACTTCAGGGTTTTCTTTGGGAATGTCTCCTCTTGGCATCTCCTAAGACCTTCAGCTTGAAACATATTGTCCAGGAAGTCAGGACACTTTCTAGGGACAATCTCTTTTTTCTGTCAACTACATGGAGTTAAAATTTTTTTCTTGGGGAAGGAACTAAGTCTGCATTTCAGTAGTTCCCAGATGATGCCAATGCTGCTGGTTTCTGAGCCACGCTTTTGAGTAGTAAGAGGGGTTTATCTCTAAAATCTTTCCATTTCAATAAGTCCATTTGGAAATCCTAAATACACCCCCATTAAAATACAGCCATACCTGTGTGTGCTGTGGCCCTAAGATCTGGCTACATGATTGAAATTATTGATAAGGTATAATAATAACAGATGTAATTTAAGCATTTAACTATGTGCAAGGAACTTCCCAACAATATGCGATCAGTGTTGTGTTAGTTTTGTTCTTTTACAGATGAGGAAATTCAAGTACAGAGAGATCAGTTCACCTACACTCATATAGTTAATAAGGGGTGAAACTAGAATTTGAAGCCTGGTCTTCCCTACTCTGAAATGTGCTTTTTTCACACATAAATATAACCCTACTCAATAATTGAGAGATGAAGATTCTCGATACACTGGGCCATTATTTCTCTGCTTTATTATAGAGATATCGAGGCGAAATATGTCTTTCAAATTGTTGGGACCTTCGTTGATGCTAATTGTTATCATCAATAAATAATAGGAAATTTAATGACAGTAATAACATGAAAAAAATTGAGAGGGTATGCACGTAAATCAGTACTTGAGCAAAGCATAACATTTGTAATGATGCCATGTAAATACAGGAGCAGGAAAACCCAAGAACAGTAGATAGCCATTGAGAAAAAAATGCCCATGGCTTTAGAGAAGAATGAAACAGAGAAAGAAACACCAGCCTTTGCTCCCTCCCCTTCGTGTTCAGAAAATAGAATTCAGACAACACCAAAGGGGCTGGGTAAAGAGTTTGAACAATGAATACACATTACCAGCATCAGCTGGGTATCTTGTTAACATTAACCTGATACATTGCAAGTGAGCTGCAGTTAGAACAGTAATTACAGTAAATAGAATCCATTTGGAATCCTCAAGCAAATATGAGCTGGGAAGAAAGATGGGCTGAAAAAAATCCATTACATTTTGGAAGTTATGGAAGCTTCGGATGGCAGCGATTTCTACTGTGAATTGCATCCGACTAAGAAGCAGCAACTTGAATGAATCTATCTCAGCTCTCAAGTGCGTTTAGATGGTAAATAAAATGAATTACCCGACCATTCCAGCCAAGTGCAGTTTCCTGAAATATTTGTCTTGGTAATTTAGATAGGAAATTTAGGTAGAATTGGGAAGGTGGCCCTGTCTACTCTGCTTCCTGCCTTGGGCTGATGGCTTTTCATAGAAAAATGAAATGTTGCTCTTCAGGAAGGGTCAAAAGGAAGAGCCAGGGAGGGATGGGAGAAGGTAGAGAAGGATTCTGAGCCTCTCACAGTGGTCTGCATTCTTGAGTGTTGGTCAAAGAGGAGTTTCATTTTCAAAAACTCCAATGCCAGTCCGCCATGGCCAGACATAACACTGGCCCCTTCTGTGGGTGTCTAACCATAGCCCTCCCATGCCATCTGTTTCTGAAAGCTCTGTAGTTGCAGCCAACTCAGCCATGTGAGACTTTTCACAGGTTCCTGTCCTTTCCATTCCCTGGCTCTACCCTCAGCCCCTCCCTGTTTTCCCAGGTACTTATCTGTGTGCCCAGGTCAGACTCTCTTCCCTTGTTTCCTGACCTCACCTCCTGCAGCTATTGGGGGAGAGACAGATCTTCCTGGATCTCAGGTTCATGGAAGCCTCATGCTCTGAGTAGCCCCCGTTACCACCCATGTGAGTAACAGCCAGAAAACTCCAGGGTACCTCGTCTGGAAATTGGGAGACATAGGCAGCATAAGTGAGTTTTCACACATTCATTCAGTCCGTACATTTATTAGGTACCTCTTCTGTCCCACGTCTGGGACTATTTGAAACATATTTCTCACTGTGGGATCGGGGATGCCTCACTGACAGGAGACTGGCTTAGAATAGGAAGAAAACATTGGTCACCGAAAAGGATAAACACTAAAATTGCATCTCTGTGAATGTAGCCAGGCACCATCTGGGATGCCCAAGCCCTCTTACGTGGTCTTCGTTTCTCTGAGCAGAGGCCTGGGGGACCCAAGCCCCAGCAGATCCAGGCATCGGCCTGGAGAATCAGCCCTGCCTCTCATCTCTCAGCTTGCACCCAAAGGACCCCAGGTGGCTGACCTTAGACATTTTCTCATTGATTGGGTGCCAGGACAAAAGCTAATCAGCACAGGTGACAAGCTTTCAAAGAGCATGGAGAAGGAAGAATCAACCTGCAGATGGGAAAAAAGAATACTCTGGTCTCCACCCTTTTTTTTTTTTTCTTTCAGACTTAGCTATACTACCTCTTCAAACCATCTACACTACCACTTCAAACCATCTACACATTAGTATGGAGTACTTTATTTAAAAGGTGAATCAGGGCCCTTTTGATGAAGCATCAGCTGAATTCTAAACAGCCTATTCTCTGTTTTATATAGGTTAACATGCGACATGTTTAATGCTCACAATCACCCTATGAAGGAGGAAATACTGTGATTCCCATTTTACAAGTGGGAAACGGAGACCATGAGCATTAAAGCCCCTGGAGTCAGCAGACCTGGGGGTGAGTCCCAGCCCTCACATTTCCCATCTGTGAAACCTTAGGCCAAGTCACTTCACCTGCTTGAGCCTCTGTGTTCTCATTTGTAGAACAGGATGACTTCAGATATCTGCTTTATAAGGTATAATAAGGATAAATTAACTGGAGTGCATAAGAAGCACCTCATGCAATGCCAGCCACCGAACAAGTGCTAAGTAAACGCTATTTCCAGCCACCGAACAAGTGCTAAGTAAACGCTATTTCTTTCTTTCTTCGGGGCCAGAAGGAAGAAGTTCCTCGTTCCCATCCCCTTGTTCCCAGGCCTCTCCTGTTAGGGGTCAGCCGCAGAGACACTTAGTGATGCTCCAGGTGAGCTGGGAGCGCTGAGGCCTCTGGAGCCCCCAACTCGCCAGCCTCCAGCAAAGTGGGGTGCCTCAGGCGGGGCCCCCAAACCATTTTCACAGGCACAGGGATTTGAGGAGGTTGGAACCTTATCCTCAAACAACTGACAGCACCACCTTCCCCCCACCCCCACCTCCCCACCCCACCCCCACCCCCCACACAAAGACCCAGTTCAGGCCAAGGACAGGAAGTGAAGTATCCTGTCTAGGCCCAGCTGCAGGGCTTGAGGGGATGAGCAGGGGAAGGGATGCATTTAAATAACGCTGAGAATGGCTGAAGGTGATTCACCAAATTGGAATCCAGGGGACTCCAGGCTGGCATCTGGGCCCTGGATCCAAGCCCTAGAAGCAGTGCTTCTCAGCTGTGTGGGTACTTTGGTATCACATGGGGAACTGTGACAGATACCCCTGATGCCCGGGTCCCCCCCTCCCGGCCCTGGAGACGTGGAGTTAATTGGACCGGAGTGCAGCCTGGGCATCAGGAGTTTGAAAACTTTGCAGATGATTTTTCTCTGCAGTCCTCTCAGGACTGAGAGGCCCTGGGACTTTTAGCTTCTGGTCATACAAAAGGCTTCTAGAGGCCCTGCGGCGCCTCCGCCTCATTTCCCGGTGGTCCCACTGTTCTCTCAGGAACCCACCCTGCTCCCTCCCTGCCTCCCTCTCCACCTCCATTTGACCACTCCAGTCTGATTCCCAGGTCTTGTAGGACCCTGTGACCTTTGCCACACACCCCACGCTCCCAGGGTCTCAGAGCCTCCCCTCTCCCTTGGGCTCTTCTCCTTGCTCAGCCCGCGTGCGCTCCCTCCAATTCCTCCTCTTACCGTGTCCATCAGGTCCCACCTATTTTTGACTGTCACAGGCTGGTGTTTCTAGAAAACTGTCCCATCACCTCAGCCCATGATGCACATCAGCATTCTGGCAGCACCTAGCTTGGACAGCCCCCCTGGTACTTAGGCCCAACAGCCTGATGCTTTTTACTGGGGTGCTGTATCAGGCTGGTGGGGGTGGGGCACCCTGTTTCCTCATCTGTGACTGGGGAGTAAGACCACCTGCCCAGGTGCTGCACAGCTTTGTCGTGAGGCTTGGAGGACGAGAGCACTGTTCAGTGCACCAGGGCTTTCTGTGCAAGTCTCATACATCATCTCCCGTGCCTCTTCCGGCAGTGGTATTATGGTACCCATTTTATGGATGAAGAAACTGAGGCAATACAGTGTGGGAACTGGCCCAGAAGTTTCTTGACTCTAATTCCCAGACTCCTCCCACATTTCCCTGCCACCCAAAAGGAAAGCTCATTGAAAGTGCACAATAAAGTGCTTTATGTTCATGTTACAAATAATCTAGTTTGATTAGAAGTTTTAGTTCTAATCTACCTCCTTCACACAACAGGGTTCACTGAACAAAAAGAGCTCTCGGATAGGGTCAGAGAGGCCCCCATTCAGATCTTTCTCATTCTGCAATTGTTGGAGGCTTGGTTAAACCAGGCCTGGACCAGGTACTGGGGACCCAGAGACACTCCAACATCTACCCTGTAACCCTACTTTCTTGCTGAAGAGACCAACACTTAAACATACGATTTCCATACAGTATGTCCTGGGTTCAAGTTCCAGCTCTGTCGTGTACTACCTGTGTGATTTTCTTTTTTTTTCTCCTGTGCGATTTTCTTTAGGCAAGTTGCTTAATCTCTATGGGCTTTAGTTTCCTCATCTGTAAAATGGGGATAATAGAACCTCCCCGGCAGGGGTGTGGTGAGATAAAGTGAGTTAACCCACCTATGGCACTTAGAATAGGCCTGGCACGTGAGCTATGGTGTGAAACCACCCTGGAGTTCCGGGGGCTCTGGGGAGCGAGAAGAACCTGCCAGGTGCATTAGTTTCCTATTGCTGCTGCAAAACATCACACACTGAGTGGCTAAAAACAACCCAAGTGTATTCTCTTACAGTTCTGGAGGTCAGAAATCCAAACTTAGTCTCACTGGGCTCAAGTCGAGGTGTCAGCAGGGCTGGTTCCTTCTGGAGGCTCTGAAAAGAGAATCCATGTCCTCCCCTTTGTCATCTTCTGGAGGCTGCCTGTGTTTCTTGGTCTGTGGCCTCTTGCATGTATCACTCCAGCCTCTAGCTTTACATCCTGTGCTGTTAACTCTGATCCTCTTGCTTCCCTCTTACAAGAACTCCTGTGATTACATTGGGCCCACCTGGATCATACAGGCTAAGCTTCCCATCTCTAGATCCCTAACTCATTCACATCAGCAAAGTCCCTTTGCCATGTAAGGTAACATGTTTACAGGTTCTGGGGATTAGGATATAGGCAATTGGTGGGGAGGGCGTTATTTAGGTTGCTGCTGCCCAAGGGAGGGAGGTCAGGAATGCCTTCCTGTGCAAGCACATTTCAGCTGGTTGGAGGAGCTTTCCAGACTGATGCACAAGAAAGGGCATCCAGATAGAGGAAAGCCCTCCAGAGAAGGCACCAAGGCGTGGAGGGAAAGCCTGCCATGTTTAGGGAGAGGTGAGAAGTTCATGGCGACAGGAGTGTGGTGTGAGGGAAGGAACGCTGCGGGGGGCAGGCCTTTGATGCCGTGACCTTGGAAACAAGCAGGTGTGGTGAGGCGGCAGCTGTTGGAGTCCTCTCTGCGGTGTGACGTCCTGCCCAGGGAATCCTGATATTCCTCTCTGGCCCAGTCTGGCCGGCCTCAAGGGTATCAAGTTCCAGCTGGGTAGCACATGTGTCTGGCCATCAGGAGATGGTGTTCCTGGGGCTGTCACATTTGTCTCCATTTCCTTGCCTTCCCTCCAGCCCCCAAACCCTAACCACCTCCCAGACTCCCCCTGACCCCACCTCCCCTGGCTCCCAAGCCAGAGAAGAGAGGATCAACTGCAGTGATGGAGGACCAGACCCGGGGCCCCTTTATTGGAAGCCATTTTCCTTCTTAATATCTTCTGCTGAGATGGACCAGCAAAGCGAAATTCCCACAGAAATAATTTTTCAATTTCTTATAATAGGGCATAAAAGTCGGCCCAAGGGCATATACCCTGAGAAAACCATAATTCAAAAAGTGTCATGTACCACAATGTTCATTGCAGCTCTATTTACAATAGTCAGGACATGGAAGCAACCTAAGTGTCCATCAGCAGATGAATGGATAAAGAAGATGTGGCATATATATACAAATGGAATATTACTCAGCCATAAAAAGAAATGAAATTGAGATATTTGTAGTGAGGTGGCTGGACCTAGAGTCTGTCATACAGAGTGAAGTAAGTCAGAAAGAGAAAAACAAATACCGTATGCTAACACATATATATGGAATCTAAGAAAAAAAAAAAGGTCATGAAGAACCTAGCAGTAAGTCGGGAATAAAGACACAGACCTACTAGAGCATGGACTTAAAGATATGGGGAGGGGGAAGGGTAAGCTGGGACGAAGTGAGAGAGTGGCATGGACATACATACACTACCAAACGTAGAACAGATAGCTAGTGGGAAGCAGCCGCATAGAACAGGGAGATCAGCTTGGTGCTTTGTGAGCACCTAGAGGGATGGGACGGGGAGGGTGGGAGGGAGGGAGACGCAAGAGGGAAGAGATATGGGAACATATGTATATGTATAACTGATTCACTGTGTTATAAAGCAGAAACTAACACACCATTGTAAAGCAATTATACTCCAATAAAGATATTTAAAAAAATACAATAGAAAAAGAAAAAAAAAGTCGGCCCAGGGAAATTGATTCCATTCGGAACTTCCTTTGTAGGACACTTCATCTTCCATTGTGGCCTCTGTATTTCAGCAATTTCTAAAGCCCGAGGAAGTCCCATTTAATGTTTTTTCTCCACCCTGGCAGAAGGCTTTTTTACCTCAGCTGAATGGTTCTGCTGACCTGTCACTTCCAAAGGCCTGAGGCTGGGGTTCAGGGGAGCCTCAAATCCCATACCCAACCCCAGGGATTGGGTGGCCTGTGTCCACTCTGGCCCCTAACATGGGGGGCCTATTCTCCTTTGCTCTTCCTTCCCCATCCCTCTTTTCCCCTCTCCCCCTCATGGCTTTTCTCCTCTTTCTTTCTTTTTTTGATACTGACTTCCTTCCATTTTTGTCCCTGTCTTGCTCTTTCATTTCTCTTCAACACCCCCACACATACACCCCCACCCCCGCGGCTCATACTTTTTCCCTGGGGGTGTATCCATCACTCAACAATCATGTGACCCAGCAAGTTATTCGGTCTCCCTGGATCTCAGCTTCTTTATCTGTAAAGGGGGGATTATAATGTGCATTTCACAGGATTGTGACCAGGATTCCTTAGTTAGTTGTTCTGTAGTCCCCAGGGAGACAGGGATATGCAGAGTGGAAGGGGGCCAGTGCTAGCCATGCAGCTCTGCACAGGAGCCCCTGAACTTGGCACCAGGTGAGGAAGGCACAGAGCTGCTTGTAAACCATGAGACAGGATGATACTTTTCGAAGGAACAGCACTTTTCAGTTTACCAAGAGTTTTCTGAACCCATTACCGTGCTTGATCTCCATGGCAATGCTTTGATGGAGATCGAGCAGGTAACCCAGCCTGGCCTGTAATGAGGAAACCAAAACGTTAGTTATCCGTCCCACGTTACCCAACTCGAATCACCTGTCCCCTGAGCCTGTGTGATTTTCTCCGCTGGATCATGAAATGGGATGCAAGGACGGCCCATCCAACTGACCCTCTCCCACTTGGCCTCCTGCCTCTCTCCTGACCCTGGAGTTGGAGTCTGGGGAAAATCAGGTTTTCCTGGGTCTCCCCAGCCCTCCAAGCCCCAGCTCTGTTACTGTGTCCTGTTTGAGATTTGAGAAGGGGTTGCAAGCTGGCTTCCATCATTTCCTACTTCAAGGATCAGTCTGTGGTCCTGTAGCCCCAAAGTGAACTGAGTCCATCATTAGAGTAAACCTGACTTCCATGCTAGCCTTGACTTGCAGCCCATTTGAATGCTCTGAGCAGGCAGATGTTACTCTCCGCTGGATGGTCTTATTCTCCTAGAGCTGAAGAAACTGAGGCTCAGCTAAAGCTATCAGCCGAAGGTTCAGCTGAGACGAGAACCCAGGTCTACCAGACTTCAGAACTATTGGTTTCAGCAAATTTGGAAATCATGTCTCCCTAGACCCCATTCCAGAGCATTTGTTCATTCCATACTCCACTTACGATAGTTTAGGGTTCTTGTGTGAAGCCCTGAGACCTAGAGCCAGGGTCAAGTTGAAAGAAGTTACAGTGAGCTTTAAGTCAAATTTCCACCAGCCAGGGTGGCTCTGTGGTGAAAGGGTCAACCTTCGTGGTTTGCTTCCTGACACAGCTATTTGGGCAGGGGAACAGGTCGCTTGTTGGAGATGCTGTGGCAGGAATTCCTGCATCTGATGGCTGGGTGGCCCAGACAGGGCCCAGCCCGTTCCAAGGATCCAATGGTGGTCCTCTGTGCCTCTTACTCGCAATGATGACCGGGAGTTGAACCCAAGCTTACAGCAGCTGCTTTTCACAAACAATTCCCAAGGGAGTAGGAAGTGAAAAAATTTTCCCCAGAAGTATCTGGAATTCCCAGTGAAGCAGCACTTAACTGCTGTCTGTGGGTGAGGATATGCAAGACATCGTGGCCGGAAGGTCCTGGGACTGACTAATTGATTCGGTTATTCATTTGGCAAACAATCTTAGGCATCTCTTCTGCCATCAGCTTTAGTCTAGGCTGTGGGGAGACAGCAGTAAACAAGATAACACTGTCCCCACCCTCTCAGCACTCACATTCTAGTGGAAGAAACAGATGAGAAACAGATCGTCACAATATCTGTCTGACTAGTACCATCTCTTCTTTCCTCT
Organism: Kogia breviceps; assembly: GCF_026419965.1. Lineage (NCBI taxonomy): Eukaryota > Metazoa > Chordata > Mammalia > Artiodactyla > Physeteridae > Kogia > Kogia breviceps. Next base: position 61,376,836 of record NC_081316.1, read on the forward strand.
GAGACTCAGAGAATAGTTTTCCATCTTCTTGCAGCCTGAAAAGCAATGAAGTACAGCAGAAAAGCAACAGAGCTGTGTTCTGAGGACCTAGCTGGGCTTGCGTCAGGATTGACCCTGATCTAGCCGTGAGAAGCCAGCAAGCATCAGTTCTCTGTGGCTCAGGTTTTTAGTCTGCAAAGGGAGGACAGCAGTACCCACTTGGTACTGTCCTGCTCAGGGTCTTTCTTGACAAGGAACAGAGACCCACTCAAGCCAACTCAGGGAAAGGGAAAGGTTGGCTGGTGATAACGTTGCAGGATCTTTCTGGGAGTCCACAGGCAAGAACCATAATGCAGCAGGACCTCATGGAAACCCAGAATGGGAAGTTACCAATAGCTAAGGCATCCAGGTGGTCTCTCTTAGTGGCCCTTTTTCTCTCTGCATTTTTTACTCTGTCTTCCACTCTGCTCACTCATTTCTTTTGCTTTTTTGTAGACCATAGTCCCACAAAGCTTTGACTTGCAAAGGCCCATCCCTGCCATCCTGGCCTTCTCAATGACCTAACAACTCATAGTAACTCCTATGGGTTTTTCTCCCCTCTACTAACTAGTTACCCAGTCACTGTTCCCCAAATCTAGGTCCCAATCCATGAAGGAGAAATTGAAGTGACACAAACTGCAGGTTACTGAACAGCCAATCGTTGGACCATGCATGGAACCGGTGCCCACCTCTGGTCCAATCAGCTATGAGCACAGTGGGACCTGGTTACATGATACAAAAAAATGGCTGCTACAGGTCCCCTGGTATAAAACATGGTGGCTGTGTATGGGACAGCTTCTCTTAGAAGGTTGTGGTGGTATGTTCAGTCACCATAAAACATCTGGTACACACCTGCTCCTCCCAGGCTGCCCTGACCAATTAAGGGAGGTGTTGTTTATGGTTTTTGTTTTGGGTTTTTTTTTTTGTTGTTGTTGTTGTTTTAATGCCTAGCATGCTGATTCCCTGTACGATGCCAGGATTTATTGAATGAATACTCTTTGCAGAGGCCTTTGGTAAATTGTAAGATGCTGTGCAGATGTGAGGTGTGAGCGTCGCTGTTGGTTGCTGACAGAACTTAAACTTTGCAAAGGCTGGCTTGGCTGGATTTCAGCCAGTTGCTTTAATCGGGGGATGATTAGCTTGGTAACCTTCTTGTTCCCTCAGCTATTGCATTTCCCTGGGGCCTGGGGAGACCATGCCTTGCATGTGGATTTCTCAAAGTGGCTTCATGCTGTGTCCCTGCGTGAGGCTAGGGCTCAGCCTTGGAAATTACAGTCTGTCTCATCCTGCTGGACACTATTGAGTAAGTGCCATCATGTGTACTGGCCAATCCCAGCAGCTGGGGGCCTCCCGGGCAGCTGGCCAGCAGGAGTGACAGGCAGCTCCAGGCTGCTTCTGCCTCCCAGGGGTTCTAGACAGAGGACAGAAGGGTGGAGAGAAACTCAAATGTGTTGCATCCCTATAGGGCCTGAATTTTTACATAGACCTTAACTTATTGTACCTTCTTAGCAATATTATCAAGGGAGCATTATAATCCCCATTTTACAGATGGAAGTAATGAGGCTTAGAGAGATTAAATACTTTGCTCAAAATGGTGGAAACCAAGTGGGAACCCAATCCTGGCTGTCTGGGCTCCTTAGGGCATTGCAGTACTAGCTTGCAAGCATTCAACCAGCCCATTCTTTCTGAGCACATACTGTGTGCTATGTATTCATAGTGTGTTATGCCTTTTAAAGCTCTTTTCCCACTTATCATCCAGTACCCAGAGAAGCAAGTATACAGGATGGCTCTTGTTATCCGTATTTAACATCAGAAGCTAGAGGCCCAGAGGAGACTCAAGGCAACATATCTAGTTAGTGGCAGAGCAGGGTCTGCAACCCAATCCCATGACTACACATGCGGGGCTCTGTGGACCAAACTGTGCTTTCCTCCCACCCTTCAAGACACTCTTCCATATATAGGAGAAGGAAAATATCGAAAGATAAAATATTGCATTTGTTTGTTTCCTGTTTAGCTCAGATTTAACTGATATCATAGCACATATGTTAGTCAGACTTGGGTTAAAGTCCTGGCCTGCCAATTACTTGTGGTGTGATCACTGTGAGCTTCTGGTTCTCATCCATAAATGGGTGATAATCCTCATGACAGCACCTAGCACACTGCTCTGGAAGTTTAAACAGGGAGTCAGCAAAGAGGGCTTCTTAGAAGAAGTGGTTCCTAAGATGGCCTCCTTGAAAGGAAACTGCCTGTAAGACTTCATCCTGTAATGGTCTAGTCATTTCTACTTGCCCTTTGAAAGCCCCAGGAAACTGCTCCCAATCTTCTGGGTTTACTGAGTCACTCCAACCCCTGGGTCTCTATAACTTAGAGTCGGGAGAGGGAACGGCAGGCACCTAGGCCCCCTCTTTCTCTCTGGATGTTCATCTGTCCCCTCCTCTGCCTCCTCCAGGCTCCTCCCAGGCCAAGACGCACAAAGGCCCTAAGCAAAGGGCTAAGGTGGAATTAAGCACATCCTTCTGTGGGCTCAGTGCTTACACAGTGACTACCATGCTTCAGGAAGTGCTTCTCAGGGCCCTCTGAGTAGCATTCACAGGTTTTTAATCCTGACTTCAAATTTTGCCTTTCCAGCTAGGCTGGACAAGAAATTGATGCCATTGGGTTGTTGGTTGGTTGAGAAAGAATGAGAAGACGCAGCCATTTCTTAGTTTGGGTCTTCTTCGCGAAACTAATCAACCTGCCTTGTAGCAAGCTAGCTGTTTCCTAGCAACACCAAGTGATGTAGCAGGATGGCATCTATTTTGAATCTTCCTGAAGTGACCTGTTGACTCCCGTTGAGGGTGGCAGCCGTTGCCTTGAGATCATGTTGCTTTGCCAAAGGGAGGGGCTTTTCCCAGTCATGTAGGCAGGATCCCTGGCAGGGTTCTGTAGCTGGGCCAGGCTGAACCAATTCCCTATCATGCACATAGATTTGTTTACTTCCTCATTCATTCATGGACTCATATATCCCATCACACGATGACTGTGGACCTCTATTCCAGGAACTGTGCCAGACACTGGTGTTTCTAGGGAAACACCAGGCCTGGCTCCTGTCCTTGGGGAGAGACAGGCTGGTAACAGGCCCTGAGATATGTGCAATCATGAAGACAAGAACAAAATCAAGCATGGAGTTTATAGGAATATTTTTCAGAAGAGTTGTAAGTTGAACCAGGCTTTGAAGTATGAATGATTGTTGTAGGTGTTGAAATACGAATAAGGTATTTGTTGGAAGGGACAGCATAATGCAGTACGCTAAAGGCATGAAAGAAGCAGTAGGAAGTTGGTGACATCACCAGTGAATAAAAAAAAAAAAAAAAAAAAAAAACTTTCCCTTGGGACTTTAATGGGTATTCTTCAGATCTGAGGTTCTGTTATCAAACAAGAAATTCAGGCTTAAAGTTGAATAGATCTTTTTAATGATAGGACTTTTCAGCCATATGCAACTTGCTACTGTTTATTATGATTTTTCAAAATCATGAAATTGTTTGTAGCATTTTCTAGACTTAAGGACACTTAGAGCATCTTTTAAGAGTGGGGTTCCTTGGAATCTATGTTGGAAAATGCTAAGCTACCTTATAGGGTTGTTTCCTGGGGATGGTTGAAGAGATGCAGGGCCAAGTCCTCAGGGGCCTCTGATAGCATAGAGTGAGGATGGAACTTTATCCTTCGGGTGATGGGTAGCCAAGGAAAGATTTTCAACAAGGCCTGTATTATAAAGTACTCAGGGCACAGAGGGAAAATGGGCCAGGGAGGGGAGCCTGGAGGCTGGGATTCCAGGTTGGAGGCTATGTGATAGTTACTTTTTGGTGTCTCTCACTGTGGACATGTAGGCATCCCCTGGCACCTGGCCTAGGTCAGGGGATTCAGCCCTAACCCAAGACAGTCACACTCAGAGATGTTGTTGAGGACCTCCAGCCCACATTGAGGTCCAGCTGAGTCCTGCTGGACAGCATGTAACAATGTAAGGCATTCCCGTGTTTAGTAGTAGCTCTTTACTTGGAAGGTGGCTGGAATCTGCTTATTGGTTCTGGTGCTTGTTTTTGTTACAGGGCTGTCACTCTGTCTACTTTCTGCCACAAGCCCAGTTAGATAGTCACTGGTGTTTGCCATGTTCAATGTCGACTTGCTCAGGAACTATAGCTGACTTACACAGATTATTATTTGTGCTAAGAAAGGCAGAAAGAGTCACCAGGATGTTGGATCAAAGACAATAGTCCAAAGCAATAGTCCTATTCAAAGGAGAGGAAATTTAATAGGTATGAAAGTGAAACCCATTGGAAAAACATAAGCCCTGGAGTCAGACAGTTATGGACTCATATCCCAGCTCCATGACTTGCTGGATAATCATAGGCGAGTCACTCAACCTCTCTGAGCCTCACTTTTCATTCTGGAAAATGGAAATAATCATATGAATTTTAAAATGTTTGTAAGATGTTTTGCATATAAAATTGGCTCCTTATATATCAGGGGTTGTTCCATTTTTCTTGGGTCTTTAAACTCAATATCCCCAAACCAGACATGGTTTAGTAGCAGCAGCTGTGAAAACAGTCCTCACGGTTTTGGTTGAAAAGTTGCTTGTGGGAAGGCCTCCAGAAAAGCTGCTATGAGCATGGGCTCCATCAAGAAAAGGAGGGAACCCAAGTCAGGCAGGGGATACTCCCAGCCACGTGCTTATTCAGGCTCTGTTCAAAGATCGCCTTCCATTCCAGGCAATAACTGTAATAGGAATGTTGACACTTGTTGGTACTAACAAGTCAGGGAAGGAGAAGGGCCCAGAAACTTGACTATATAAAGAGTAGATGAAAGAGCGCAGCACATGTCTTAGCCTGAAAAAGAAGATGATGGGAAGTGGTATGGTAGATGCTTCTGTATCTAGAGCCAGTGTCTGATATATAGTAAGTTCTCAAAAAATGTTTGTTGGTCGGGTGGGTGGATGGATGGATGGATGGATGGATGGATGGGTGGATGGATGGATGGAAAGGTGGCCATGGAATTGGGCAGACCTCATTTTGAATCCCCTTGGCATCATATGCCAACTGTGGCCTTGGGGATGGTATTTGGCTTCCCTGTACCTTAATTACACGTGGTGATAGAGAAGCCTACTGTGCTGTGCTCTTCTGAGGATTCAGTGAAAACATGTGTGTTAAGCTCTGAACACTGAGCGTATTGCCCTAGAAGTGTTCAACGACAATTCCTCTTTGTTACCCTGCCATATTCACTGCTGTCTGGTTGGCAAAGCCTGTCATGTGGCCGCGGAATTGGGCATATATCTCCAGCATTCCACAGTGGGACAGGCAGGTGGAAGTTCAGGTGACTTCCTCAAGATTAGAACTGCTTAAAAATGATTGGGGGTGTTGTCACAGGAGTGAAATCCCTGGTCCTGGAGGAGGTGTGTAAGCTGAGGTTGTGGGACGCTTGACCAGGACAACAAAGAGGTACAGACTGTATCTTCAATGTCTCTAATATTCAATCGTTGAGAAGCTCTTGGCCTCAACTTATCCATCTGTGAAATGGGGGTAAAACAGCATTGGATATCCAAGCAAAAGGAGGCAATGGGTGTGAAGAAGGCTTATAAACAGTAAAGTAACAACAGGGGTTGGAAACTGTGACCCTAAGGCCATGCGGGGCCCTCAGCTGGGTTTTGGTGGGCCTGCATAATGTCAGCCTATTATTTTTTTAGAGATTTCACATGAAAGTTCAGGTTATTCAACTTTTTGGAAAAAAAGAGAGACGATATAGGGACTGGGCCCTCATTTTCACCTGGCCACATATTGCTGAGCTATGGCATGCCTCTTTAGTTTGCCACATTCCCTACCACTTCAAGTTGTCTCTTTGAAACCCAGGCCAGACCTGCTTTCTGGTCTCTAAAGGCATTTGATTTGTACCCTTAGCTCTCTATGCTAAATGCTGTACTTAGCCTCGAAATCCAGCCTCTCACCTGGGAATAAAGCACTCCGGCACCAGAGGAGCTGAAGAGGCAGCCTGGAGTGGTGGCTGAGGGTTTGGCTTCCGGTGCTGGGCTGCCTTGGGTCATATCCCAGCTCTGCTACTTTCTTGCTGGGCTGATCCTGGTGAGTTACTTAATCTCTCTGATCGCAGTTTCTTCAGCTGTACAATGGGGATAGTAATCAAACCAACTTTACAGCTTGTGTGAGGATCAAATGGGTACCTGGCTCTGAGTAAGTGCTTAGCAAGCAGCATCTACTTGTTAAAGCAAAGCATCCTGTTATAATATGAATCATCCTTTCCTAAAGCTGATTGAGTTTTTGCTGTGGTGCCCCTGAACACCAAAACCTGAGAAGTTTTTCAGAACAGGTGTCCTCTCTGCATGAGTAGCAGAGGCTGCTGGGACTGCAGCCATTGTATGGCAAAGCGGGGATTCTGCCTGGAGACCCCACTGCCTCCGACTGAGCAGGGGCAGCTGGCTGGCCCTCTGAGGCTCCTCCACCCCTGTGAGGCTCCCTTGCCTGGTAGTTGCAGGAAGCGCTGTGATTTACCAGGGCCATTAGTCTCTGTTTGACATCAAAAAATGTATAGCCTTCCCAGGATGCGAGGGAACAAATATGTCGCTTCCATTTGTATACCACTTCCAAGTGAGTTGATGGGATTTTTTTCCCTCCTGTTCTCTCTCTTTTTTTTTTTTTTTTTTTTTCCCTCTGCTCAGTTTATTGACACGTTGGGGAGGAAGGGGATGCCTCTTGACGTGGTCTGCACCCCAGCTCTCCTCCTGACCCAGCCTCTGAGACCACTCTGTCCTCACTACAGCCCCTGGAGGTGAGGGCTCTTTTGGACCCCCATTTTACAGGTGAGAAAGTGGAGGTGCAGGGAGCTTACCTGAACTACTTGCTCTCACAGTCCTTGAGTAGCAAGAGCATAGTCCATACTCGGGACTCTGACCCCAAGGCCTGGGCTCATAAATCTCTATCAGCCTGGGAAAAAAATGTTGGCCATGCAAAAGGGTAAAAAAAAAAAAAAAATCCCCTTATCAGTCAGGGACAGGGCAGGCCGTCTCCACCAGGGGAACACACTTGCCATTGTGCTGAGCACAGTTAGAGCTTTTTCCAGCCCGGCTGCCATGCCTCCATCCGTACACTTTCCCTCACTTGAAAACCTTCAGCCTAAACAGGGCTAGCAAATGCTCTTCCATCCTGGTGGGCCTCTCTTTTCCTCCTTCCTGGTCAGGAGAAGGAGAGCTCTGGCTCCCAACTCTTGCCTGGGTTTCACTCATGTTGTTTCCCCTGCAGAACTTGGCAAGGAAGGGGTGGCTTATGTGTCCCCATGACTCCATGTGGCCCCTGCTGTTCCTGGTGAAAGAGTGGAAACTGACCAGCCCTTGGCTGGGGTGGCCCCAGCAGCTGAGAATGTCAATCTGACTGGGGCTGCTTGAATCCGGCTCTGCCACATATAAGCTGAATGAATTTGGACACATAGCTTAATGGCTCTGAGCTTCATTTTTTTTGTCTGTCAAATGGGGTAGAAAAACATCACAGGGCTGATATGAGGAACATGATGTAATAATGCCTGTGAGCCCCATAGCTCTCGACTCTGGTGGCTGTTATATTAGTTCCCGTTTGATTCTCACAGTGACCCTTGGGGAGTGTTAGTATCACCGTTCCATTTTGCAGATCAGGAAGTTGAGGTCACTCTGTCTTGGATTTGTCCTTTATAAGTTCCATTTGTGTACCACGCTGAGTGCTGGGTGCTGAGCAAACAGGGAGGTCTAGGCCTGGGGTCAGCTCCCAGGGAGCCCAGAGTCTGGTGGGTGCCCTTATTCCCCAAAGCCTCCTGCCTTTCAGGAACTCAGGAGTCCAGGCAATGGACAGAAGCTATGATTCTAGAGTGGCTTCTCCATCCTTCCTGTCACTGGAACCCAAATCGTAGAAGTCACCCTTCATCCCTCCGTTTCCCTCAGCCCATGGTCAGGCTGTTAGCAAGTCCTGAAGGTCTACCCGGAGCCCAGTGGTGTGCTGGCCGCCTCCCCTGGCTCACAAGAGTGGATTCTGCACAGCTCTTTCCAGCTCTGCTTTCCTTGATGTCACACTGAAATCAGCAATGGTGGGAGTATTTACACCACAGAAATTGGCAAACTGGGCTTTTTCCCCCACCCCGAGAGCCACTTATTAAAACATTTATCAATGCCGTAACCCGAATCTCTCCACTTCCCTTTATTTCCATTTCTGCCATTTTAGCAGAAACCACTTTCACCTCTTACTCAGGAGGTTTTACCTGGCTCCCCTGCTTGCCCTTCTACTACCCATTCCTACAAGGCAGCTGGAGAGACCTTTTAAAAATGTAAGTCAACTCCTGTCACTCCCTTCTGTAAAACCTTCCCGTGGCTTCCCAGAACACTCAGAATAAAAACCAAATGTCTTGCTGAGGCCCACACAGCCTACTGTACCTTCCCTGCCAACTTCTGATCTCGTCTCTCCATCTCCCCTGTTAACCTGGCCTCCAACACACTGGGCTTACTGTTACTGGAAAAAGCCAGCACCTTCCCACCTCAAGGCTTTGCACTTCTGCCGTTGGGAGTACTCTGCCCCCAGGTCTTTGCATGGCTTCTCCTTCTAGTTTTCCAGATCTTTACTCAAGTGCCACCTCCGTGGAGAAGACTTCTTTGACCACCCCTCCCTCCCAATATAGACAAGTCTACCTGCCTGCCTACCCCTGCACCTGACCCAAGTTACTTTCTATGGTAGCTCCCCAGGCCTTCTATTTCCTACTTCATCTGCCATCTCTTCATTGGAATAAAAGCCTCATGTTGTCTGTGACTGAGCTTGGGATATTAGAGGTGCTTAGCAAATATATTTGATGAATGAATGAATGTCTCACTTTTCCAAAAGAAGGTACTCTGGAGAAGGTCTCTCCCAGCACTGCTGAGCCTGGGGCACTTCAGTGGAAGTTCTGGCTGTATGTTGGGATGGGTCTGAAAGAGAAAACAAGGGGAAGAGACGTTTTGCAAAGGAAGTTTTTCAAACAATCTCCCCATGCTTATGGTCCCTCTGGGTGACATAAGGGGCTTGATCAGGTCGTGGGGCTGTCATTAAGCACCCTGAAGCATTCACTTCCTAAATCGTGTGCCTGGGAAGCATTTTCCCTCCCAGTGCATATGGGCAGAGCCTGAAAACCTTTAGCTCTCAGGCAGTTTCCTACTTTAGTGACATTTAAAAGGCAGTGGTGGAATCGCCTCTTTGGAGGCACACAGAGGCCTTTGAGGTCCCTGGGTGCAGATCACTGGGCTTACATTCCTTCTCCAAGCTACCTTTTACCACCACCCCTTCTTGCGTTGTTTTCTTAGGTAGATCTGGTTTTGTACAAATGCCATAGTACTTGGGTGAGGTCAAGAAAATCTCATTTCAAATTCTGACTCTGCCTTTTTTGGATTTATGAGTGGCTTTGGGCAAGATGCACAAATTCACCAAGACTCAGTTTTCTCAGCTGCAAAATGGGAATGATAATGGGACTAAACACAGGTTTGCTTCATTCACTGTGAACTTTAAGTTGAAATTGCCTTAAACTCAATGGGCTAATCAATGTGAAAGTGTTTTCTACAGAAAGTTTGTTGTGCCTGTGGTTATGTATGAATTGATAAATTGCAAAATGCTCCTTTCCAAGATTCTTTTGCTACTGGCCCTAAACTTTCATTTATTGCACAGGAGTGAAATGAAAGATAATTGACTTGTAGACCTTCCTCATTGATTCAAATTAAACTTCACTGTTATCCAGTGGTGAAACCCTTGGCCTCTATCTCAATCATAGTGTTTTATTTCTGTAGAAATACTGTATCCATTAAAATTATCTATTTCTGTGGTACTTGAAATTGTCCACATGGTCTTTCTGCTTCACCTTCTGGCTGACTTACATAACCTCACTTCACTAAGGCTGGAGGGAAAATGAGTGCTTGCGAAGATTAATGATCTGCTTTAAGTATTAAGACCTGCATATAGTTCAGTTCAGGGCAACCCCTCTCTTTTATTGAGCATCTGCTACAGCCAAAGCATTAAAGGGAAGAGAGAAAACTATGATGGGGCCCCCCGCCCTTAAGGAGCTTGAGATCCAGGATTTTGTTTTGTTTTGTTTTGTTTTTCTTTTTTCACTGGTTGATTAGACCATTTCCTAATTTCTTCCATGGTTGATAGGTATTTCCCCAAACTTACTATATAAACTAGCACTGGGCTGTGGGGACAGGGAAGAATGAGACCCAGCCCCTTCCTAAAAGGAGGTGTCTGCCTGGCTAAGGAGACAGTCATGAACATGAAAAGCCTCCAGGAAATGGAGGAAAGTGACACAGTTGAGTGGGAACCCAGTATGGGGCACCAAGTGTCATGGCTCTCGGTCAGTGTTGGGATTCTGATGGGAGAGGGGTGGCTTATAAATCCCATGCCTGGTGGGTAGTTGCTGTTGGAGAATCCAGCCTGAATCTGGCAGCAAGTGGGACAGGAAGAGGGGATGAGACACATACAAGAAAGTGACAGTTTGTCATTTAGTACAGTAAGTGCCGTGGAAGACAAAGGAGCCAAGAGCTATGGGACTTCAGGTGAGGGGGGTTTACTTTGGACTGGAGAGTCCAGGCTGGCTTGGCGGAAAAGGAAACCTTTGGGGAGGGCGGTGAGGATCGGGTGGACACCTGATAGGCAAGGATACGATGGGAAGGGCTTCAGGCAGTGGTGACACTGAGCAAGGCACCACGTGGGCCGAGTTGTTGGGCTAACCTTGGGTGGCCCATGGGCTGGGTTATGTATGACAGGAGGGTGGGAGCAAGTGGAAAGGAGATTGCGGGACCTTCGTCATAAAGGCCTTGCATGTCCATCTAGGAGCTTGTAGTGCAACTGCCAGGCAGTGGGGAGCCCAAGATGGATTTTGAGCCAGCTCTTACTTCAGAGAGCTGGGACTTTTAAAAAAACTTGTTGGTTACACTATATCAGGCAGCTTCTCCCCACACAATATGTTCCTGGGGCGAGTCGCACGTTTCCTCTCTGCGGGTGGTGGTTAATAATAGGCGCACGACCCGAAGCGGGAACGGGAGAAGCACGCGGAGACGCAAGCAGGCACACGTTTAATGAGTTCACAGATCGGTTTTGTTTCCTAATTTTCACACCCCCCCCACCCGTCCCACCCTGGTGCAAAAAATTCCCTGATGGAGCTGGTATCTCATGATCCCTTGAGGATGGCAGGAACCTCAGGGGGTGGCGGTGTAACCTCTGCCGGGGGCTATGGAGCCGTGTGGTGCATCCTTGTAGGCGTGGGAGCCAGTCACTGGGCATCCACATCCCTGACCTGGGGAGGGTAACGCAGCGACCATAACCTCCGCTCACCGAGTGCCCTCCAAGGACGGGGCAGCAGGGCTTCAATTCACACTTAGCACCGTCTTGAAAGGTGGGCATTTGACAGAGGACACTGCTGTCCAGAGGCAGCGCGTTCGTGTCCACGCTCGCACAGCTGGGCGCTGAATGGCTGGGAGGCAGAGCCAGAATTACACCAACCAGACATTCTATTCAGAGCAGAACAGGAACCAACAAAGGACAAAGCAGAGGGGAAGTGTCATGGTCTTTCAGTTCTGCTGTGAATCCCAAATCCACCTTGCTTCTCTGGGTTTCCTCGATGGTAAAATGGATGTGGTCGTTCCTCCTTCACAGTAGCCATGACGAGGTTAAATGAGCCAGTCTGGCCCCCATCCAGGCATCCACAGATGTGAGCTGTTCCTGGGGAGTCACTAAATGTCAGGAGGCCGGGATCCCCGCCCCCCCCCGGGCACAGGACAGCACTCACTTCTCAGGACAAGGCAGAGCCGGCCTAAACCAGCTTTTCCCTGTAACAGCCTCTCTCTCCGCCATCACATGCCAACCTGTACACCTCTCAACAACTTACCCAGACAGGTAGATGGGGCAGGGGCACCACAGCATCCTCCTCCCTAGAAAACCCACCACTCGCCATGTTTGCCCTCACTAGGACCTTCCCCAAGTATGGAAGAAGGCACAGAGGGGCTGAGCCTGTCTCTTGACAGTGGCCACTTCTGACTTCCACTTCTTCTGACCCTAAGGCCAAGCAGCTGGTTCATCACACTCCTCGTGGTTCTGGAAATCCCTTTCCTTATACTCACTGTTTTCCTTCTGTGAAACCCTGGGGAAAGGAGCAGTGTCACCTGCTCAGGAAATTGAGTCCTAAGTCCTCTACGGGGTTCTCCACAGGAATGGAAGCAATAGGGTGTATATATCTGTTCATGCATTCTTTATATGTCTACATATATACATACGCACATGTGTGTGTATGTGTGTGCATGAATACACACACACACAGATCAGGAAAGAGAATGAGACAGGGACCAAGACAGAAGTTTATTTTAAAGAATTGACTAACACAGTTGTGGGCTAAAATCTGTAGGGCAGGGCTTCCCTGGTGGCGCAGTGGTTGAGAGTCCGCCTGCCGATGCAGGGGACACGGGTTCGTGACCCGGTCTGGGAAGATCCCACGTGCCGCGGGGGGGCTGGGCCTGTGAGCCATGGCCGCTGAGCCTGCGCGTCCGGAGCCTGTGCTCTGCAACGGGAGAGGCCACAACAGTGAGAGGCCCGTGTATCACAATAAATAAATAAATAAATAAATAAAATCTGTAGGGCAGGGCAAGCAGGCTGGAGAGAGATGCAAGAAAAAGTTGGAGTTGCAGTCTTGAGTCCAAAATCTGCGGAGCAGGGCAGGTTAGCTGGAAACTTAGGCAGGATTTCAATGTTGAATCTTGAAGCAGAATGGCTTCTTCCTTGGGAAAACTCAGTCTTGGCTCTTAAGGCCTTCAGCTGATTGGGTGAGGCCCACCTGCATTATGGAGGGTAATCTGCTTTCCTTAAAGTCAACTGAATGTAAATGTTCATCCTATCTAAAAAAAGGTGTTCAGAGCAACGTCTAGACTAGCCTTTGACCAAATCACTGGCGCCGTAACCTGACCAAGTTGACACATAAAATTAACCGTCACAGTCCCCGAGAAGCTTGCTGTAGAGCACAAAGCACCGTTCTTAGGAAGCTCAAGGGCCTGGTGAGCACCCACTTTGCTGAATTCTCAGACCCAGGGAATCTTATTACCAGATGTGCAGCCAGAGAGTGGGCTGATGTTTCTGAGCAAGAGTCCTATGCTGGAGTGAAAAGAGCTTTATGTGGATTGTTAGAAGGTCGGTTCACTTATTCATTTGTACCTTTGCCCAGCCATCCAGCTGTCCATCCAGCTGCTTAGCCACTTTTACTAGATGCTGATTATATGTTGAGTCTCAGGTTAGGCCTTCTGGGACCAGAGGTGAGAAGGAAAAGGCCACTGCCTTAAGGAGATGGGCCCATACATAAACAATTACATTATAGTAAGTTCTCAGTACCAAACTGATGACTTGTTGTGGAAACTGTGTTTTATGGAAAGTCCATCACCCTGGATTGAGGGTTGTTATGAGAAAGCACCTACTGTGCCTGTCATTACAGCCCCGTGAATCTCAATCCTTTGTGAGATGTGGGCGCATTTGAGAATCCAGCCCAAGCCATGGAGCCTTCCTTCAAAACAGTGCTCGCCCCAAGACATACCAAATGTTGTGACTGTTTCAGGAGGTACAGACACCAGGCGAGATCCCTCTGGTTGACAAGGTCCTTTTCATGAAGATTCTCAGAAAAATTTCATCTCTTCTCAATGATAAGAATAAATATGTCTCTCCAGAGAAGTTGGCTTGTTTTTGTCTTGTAAACACAGAATTGTGTGAACAGTACTGTCTCATTTTCCCTATAGACTGCTAGGGAACACGGGGCCAAACCTGCAGTCGGCCTGTTAAGAGAATTAACCTCATTCCTGGCATAATTTTGGTTACCTCCTGCCTTTCTGTTTTCTCTTTTATTGCTAACCTACTACCAGTTTATGCCAGTTTATGCTGTTTGTTGTGGTTGTGTTGGATTTACTTTTTATTTTTTTGCATCCTTTTTAACTGCCTGAATACTCTGTTCTTTGGCAACAAGGCATTGTGGAAAGACACAGACAAATAACTAAGCACAATGACAGGTGCCACCTGGAAGAGCATCCAAGGTGCTGAGACCACAGAGTAGAGAGCACCTGACTCCATCCATCTCAGGGGGTGGGAGCAGGTCTAGTTTCATAATTTGCAGGTCCCAGTGCAAATCAAAAATGCAGAGCCCCTTCTGTAAAAATTATTAAGAATTTGAAGACAGCAGTAGCAGACCATTAAACCAAGCATAGGCCTCTTCTGAACATGACCTCTGTGCTACTGCCTACATTTCATGCCTGCACATCCAGCCCTGGTTAGGAAGGAGGATTTCCAAGTCAGGTGACACTTGAACAAGCCGGAGGGAAGGGTAGAACTTTGCCAGCAAAGCACGGTTAGGGGGGCCATCCTGACAGAGGGAACAGCTGGTGCTAAGACACGGGGATGTGGGAGTTGAGTCGTGAGAGGGGATGTAACAGGAGACGATGCAGGGAGGTAAAAATAGGTGAGACCAGCCAGACTCTATAAATCACCAAGAGCCATGACTGTTACCTGGAATTTATATCAATCCCAATCCCAGAGGGTCCGCATGACCCAAGACATCCTCGCCTGACCTTTACCCAACCCTCCCATGCAGCCTGATATTCCCACAATGCAATGGGACAGGCTAACCCGTCATTGTTAATGCGAAATCCGTACACAGGCCTCTTAATACCTCAAGCTCCTGGCTGCCCCGAACTAGCTACTACGATGGGGAAAACTGTGAGACACGTTTCACACTCAGTGTCCCACAGATTTTCTGTGACTTTGAGTCATCAATAGGCACTGTGAATTTCAGTCAGCTCCTTCAGCATTTTCCCAACTGTCCATGTTTTGCAGTTCCCTGCTTGTACAGGAAGTCACCTAAAGGCAGCCCTGTGACAAGTTGTTGCAACTCATACATATGGCCTGCTCCCTCCAGCGCAGTCTGCCCCTCTCCTTCCCAGCAAAAAATGAGTAGTTAACCCCCTTCCTCCCCTACTGTGCTTTCTTGCTGCTTTTTACATCACCTTCTCTGATAAATCATTTGGGATGTTGCGCTATCAATGGCGATGCCGTAAACCCTTTCTACAGATCCGTAAACGATATCACGCTCCAAGGAGAGCATTAAGCAGCGATTTGGGAAGCATTTGAGGCTGTTTATTTGCCTGAAAGTATAACAGCCAGGGAGGTGGTGGAGACACGTGTTGAGTCTGAAAGTAGCACTTTTCTCCTCCTCTCAGCTGAGAGAACATCTCACATAGGTCATTCCAGCCCCAGGGTTCTGGTGCATCCAGGCGGGATGGATCAGAAGGCCCCTGCTTCAAGGCCCTCACTGTCCTCAGGGGTACACTGAGGCTCAGAAATGCCAAGGGACTTGTCTGCGGTGCTACAGATAGCAAGTGGTGAGCTAACCTCCAAGCCAGATCTTTTACTCCTGAGATGTATTCGCTGCTGGGATAAATGGTTCCAACCTCTTTAGCTGGGTGTCTCTGAGCAAGTCTCTTGACTTCTCTGAGCCTCACTTTTCCTCATCTGTGAATTGGGGATGCTAACCACCTTTTCCTCAAGATTGATAAGAGGATGCTAAGAGAAGTATTATTCAGAGCCACCTAGGTCAGTCCTTAACTGTGACCTTGGTAGGACTGTGGGCAGGTTGTATACCCTTTCTGAGCCTCGGTTTCCTGCTCTCTAAAATGAAGGCTGTTGCGAAAATTTAAACACCCTAATTTCAACAGGACCTGGAGCCTTGTAAGCTCTATGTAAATGTTAGCTATTCTCATGGTTATCATTATCCTCACTATCGTTGTCCTGGAGTAAGCAAACCTCCAGTAATTGTTTTTCCCCTTTTGTGTAGGCAGAGTTGCAGCGTGCCTAGAATAAAGGCTCTGGATGTAAACGAACATGAGTTTAGAATCTGGTTCTGCCATTTACTGCCAGTGTGATGCTGTACAAGCTTCTCAACTTTCCCGAACCTTACTTTCCCCATCCGAGAGGTAGGGTAGCAATAGTTACTTTGAAGAGCTGCTTGTGAGGACTGCAAATAACTCACCTGTCATATTGTTTATCCTCACAAATTTATATTGGTGATTATATCTTTCTCGACTGCAATTTTGATTGATTTCAAAGTAAAATTCCTCCAGGCCAAGAGCCAAGCAGCCCTCCCCATACCCTGCGTCTGTTGCTACAGGAGCGGTTGCCCAGAATTTAGGTACTTTGCATCAAGCAGCTGTACCTCGATAATTCCATGCAGCGGAGGCATGATGAAAACGCAACTAGGGCTTCCATGGTGGCGCAGTGGTTGAGAATCCGCCTGCCGATGCAGGAGACACGGGTTCGTGCCCTGTTCCGGGAAGATCCCACGTGCCGCGGAGCAACTAAGCCCGTGAGCCATGGCTGCTAGGCCTGCGCGTCCGGAGCCTGTGCTCCGCAACGGGAGAGGCCACAACAGTGAGAGGCCCGCATACCGCAAAAAAAACAAAACAAAACAAAAAAAACCAACCAACAAACAAACAAAAAAAGAAAACGCAACTAGCACGCACAGCCCAGGGATCTTGGTTAAACCGATGACTAGAGCCTCTGCAGGTAAATACTGAGTGCAAACACTTACGTTCAATTGTAGTCCTGGGGTTTTACCGAGGTAGGAGGCTGCAGAAGACGGGAGGAAGGGGAGCCAGTTGGCTGTGCCTCTCCCAGTGGGCTCTGGGGCCAAGCTGCTCCACTGAATGTGGGTGACATTCTTTCTGCCCTGCCGGGACCCTCCATCATAGTAGAAGGTAGGTGGACAATGCATAGAGGGAGTGAATGTGACCCTACAGGCCTCTTAATCACCAGGGAACCTCCACCCGGTGGGAACATCTTATAAGCCAACCGCATGCCCCATCGGGGTGCTCGCCTAGTGTGGATTCAGGGACTGAGGTCGGGGCTTGAGGATGGGGCAGGTCGAGAGGCTGCTGGCTTAGCCTGGGATTTCCACTGTTTGAGCCTACAGTAGAGAATGTGGTGGCCGTCCTGGGAAAGATGTCTCTACTCACCTGCACCTTTGTGATACACGGATATGGTGTCCCGCTCATATTAGCTATTTAGTTTGATTAAAGGAAAAGTTTGATATCTGTTAGCACAGAGACACAAGACTTTAGATCGGGCCGCGTGTTGCCGGCAGCCCCTAAAGTATGTCCAAAAGGGTCCATTTGGTGGAACAAAATTAAGTTGTAGATATTCGACTTTTTTTTTGCTTATAAATATGGTGATTTTATATGAATCTACTTAACTTCAGGTTTTAGTGGTTTGTTTAGTGCTGCCAGAGAAAGGAAGGTGCTATTCATTTAAACACTTCCTTGGTGTACTGTTGGTTCAGTTTACGTCTCTGAATTCAGATGCATTAGCCAACCCTTCTGAAATCTGCAACTGGAAGCAGCCCATCTCTTCTTTTCTCTTACTTCACAGATCACAGTGCCCTGAGGGATAACGGAGGTTCACACACCAGTAGGTATAGTGCATTTCTCATAATCTCAGTGTAACATCATGGTTTAAGGAAAAGAGATTTGGAGTCAAACATTTCAATGGTGCCTCTGACTATTCTGTGACTCTAGGTGAGTTACTTAAGCTTTCTAAGCCTCAGCTTCCTCAACTCTATCATGGGATGATGTTAGTCCCATCTACCTGATGGGGTTTTCGTCAAGGTATTATATAAATGAGACAAGGCATACAAAAGCTCTCGTCACATGTTAGGCACTGAAATGCCTCCAATGCCAGCAATGATGCTGCTGCGGTCAGATACGCTTAAAGACTTAGGTAATTATATCCATGACAAATGGCCCCCCAGCCTCTGATCGTCCCCCCACCCCACTATGGTAAAGGCCCCAAGGAATGGCAGAGCCCGCCAACCTGGCTCACAAGCACTGATTGTTCCTTTTTTTTTTTTTTTTTTTTTGCGGTACGCGGGCCTCTCACTGTTGTGGCCTCTCCCGTTGCGGAGCACAGGCTCCGGACGCACAGGCTCAGCGGCCATGGCTCACGGGCCCAGCTGCTCCGCGGCATGTGGGATCTTCCTGGACCGGGGCACGAACCCGCGTCCCCTGCATCGGCAGGCGGACTCTCAACCACTGCGCCACCAGGGAAGCCCTGATTGTTCCTTTTTCAGGGATGTTGTGAGCCAGTTATTAAACACAGCCATTACTTAAAAATCAAATTGTATAAATTTACACTTAAGTAAATTATATGAAAAAGGGAAAAATACTTGACATTCACCACTTCCTGATTATTTTAGTACATTCTGCTTTGCTGCCGAGGTTATTTACATCCATTTTGTCTGTGTGATGGAAATATTCATGATACTTGCAGTCCTTCATCCTCTCCCAACTCCACTTTCAATGGCTCCACTTGGAGAGCTTGAAATCGGCCACGGTAAGAGTATTTACACCACAGAAATCAGCAAATGCTACAAATCAGGCTTGTTTGTTTGTCTCCCGGAGAGCCAGTTAAATATTTATCCACACACTTTGGGTAAAACTTACCAATAAAGTCAGTTGTTTCATCGTTGAACAAGTGCTGATGGTCAGAGAATTCTTTATTATATTGAGCTCGAATGTGTTCCTTCTCGCATGAATTCTACTTAGAATTTTTCAGTGATTTTTTTTTTTTGTAACTGGTAAAATTACTAGTTTTTTAACTGGTGAAAATACAATCAATAAATACCCCGGTCTAAGATGTTGTCTTGGTGCCTTTCTGTAGCCACCCTATTCACTGTACATGGAGCATGGGACGCCCTGGAGAAATTATTGTTGTGTTAAGCTGACTGTCTTTGTATTCAGATCAGGATTTTAAAACTGTCATTTCTCAGATGGTACTTTTCCCTCTAAGCATTTACCAGTTTTAGAAATGCTTGAATTGTGATGTTGAAGAAATCCAGCCTTGAAGCTGAAATGTACTGACATATTCCCACCTTGAGTAAATGCTATTTGACTGTAAAATTATTGACTGAATAAAGGGAAAGCAGATCTCATTTGGGGCCACTGTGGAAATCCAGTGCCCTTCCAGACATCCATCTCTGTGAGTGACCAGCCATGCACCCAGGACAGTTTCTTCAGTGCCAGACAAAACCAGAGAGAAATGTCAGCCTGCTTAGCAGCAAGACCCAGAGAGGTGAAAGCGGCAAGTTGGTAAAATAACCAGGAGCCCTTGGGGAAGAAGGTTATTGTGAAAGATTGAGGCTTTTGAGACTGAGGCAGAAAGGCAGCTGAACAAGATGACACTTGGTCAACTTGGTTGGACTTTGGGACTTGACATGCTGGAGTTCAGATTCTGGCTGTGTTGCTCTGATGAGCTGTTTGACCTTAGGCAAGTCACTAAACCTCTCTGAGCTTCCATTTTACCATCTCTGAAAATAGGGATTGTAGTAACATGCATCCTGCTGTGTGTCAAGTGCATTAAATAAGATAAAGATATGAAGGCTTCAGAACATAGTAAGTACTAGTAAGCTACTCTACTTATATCAAAAGTCATGCCAGCTAACTTAGGGTTTGAGGGACTTAAACTGCCCCTGCAGAGTCAGGTACTCTCTGCATCAAAAAGAATTTGTCTTTAGAGGCAGTAAATATATAGTACTTTGTCATTTTTTTATTTGAAAAATAAACTGTCTGGGTCTTGCTGCTAAGCAGGCTGACATTTCTCTCTGGTTTTGTCCGGCACTGAAGAAACTGTCCTGCGTGCATGGCTGGTCACTCACAGAGATGGATGTCTGGAAGGGCACTGGATTTCCACAGTGGCCCCAAATGAGACCTGCTTTCCCTTTATTCAGTCAATGATTTTACAGTCAAATAGCATTAATTTATTTGCAAAATAAATTTGTAAAAACCTGTCCCTGTTGGCTTTATCGTATCTCGTTATGGAGGAGATCATGGTCTTGATTCTGCCATTTTACAGAACAAACACAAGTGTCAGTACATGGAGTTGTGTCTTCCTTGGAGCTGAAACCATGTGCAGGTGTTAACAAACTTTTGTCCCATATCGTGACCTCCAGGCAGAATTTCCCTAAGTGAGACTGTCGAGCTCAGTGTTTTCTAAACTCTACTAGCCTGAGAGAAAATTATTTTAAAAGTCATTTTTGGTCATCTTCCATTAGACACCAATTTCCTAGGCAAAATCAAATGTCGAACACTCTTGTATAAATGAAAGAACAGCCTCGTGGCAAGAGGCTAAGAACTCCCATTGCCTGGTTCTGAAAGGAAGAAAAATCACGGTGTCACTTCTACTCTTGACATTTTGTTTTCTGTCACCCCTTGAAGCAAACAAAATGTCTTTGCATTTTCAAGAGGCCTCCGTTTCGTTCTCTCCAAAGTTCTGTAGAGCTGTGCCTCTGATCGTTTTGGTTGACTGTGAGCAGTGGGGAACCTAAGAAACCTAGCAGGGAGGAGGAGGAGCCATTGAGCCCAAGTCCTGGGCCCTCTCTAGCCTTTGCCCCCCACCAGCTTCTCTGGGGCTGGTAGGAGGAAACCATCGGAAATGTGAGGGATTTCTCAAGTAAAACAACTGCGTACCTTAAGAAATAGAAACTGACTGTAAAGTTTGTTCTAAGGGTGGTATAAAATTTTACAAAATGTCATTGACAAAAAAATAAAAGAAAAAGAAAGAAAGAAACAAACAAACAAAGAAAGAAAGAAAAAGGAAGGAAGAAAGCCAAAGTCACTTTAAAGAAGTAACTCTACAGCCATTAACACTCAAATCTGGTCTCCTCTGCTGTTTTCTTTTTTCTGTTTTTTTTTTTTTTTTTTTTTTTTTAACTTTCTCCACTGTTCTCTCAGCATCTGCCTCTTCAGCAGGTCCAGTCTCTGTCTCATTCTCATCCTCTTTCTCTGTTGAGCTATACCCTGTTTTTATCCCACTGTCTGTGTCCTCTCATCTGGCTCAGAATCCTAGAAGGTATTAGATAAAAATCATCAGTGTTCCAGGATTAGGAAAAACAAGCAGGGTCTTTCAGACATTGTTTAAAATGCAACTCATAGGAATAAACACTTCTTGGATCCTGCTCAGTATACCCATATATGTAATAACAAAACTTGCTCTTTGATGTGAAGAAGGCTGACATTTTTTATTCTTTTCTATACATTGCATTTTTTTCTTTCAAAATGCTGTTTCCAAAGCATTAAATTCATTTCTTTACTTACACCAGCTGGGGATGTGATAAGTGACAGATTCTGATTCTGTAGGCCTGGGGCAGGGCCCATGATCCTACATTTCTAATAAGCTCCCAGGTGGCACCGATGCTGCCTGTCTACAGACCACACACACACCTGGAACAGCCTGGTTCTTCAGCATAGGGATTGTTCAGCACCATGGACAGGAGGCCCTCCCAACAGACCAACCAACCTTTGAGTCACCCTAAGTGTTTGGTCTCTCTGCAAGGCTTGTGACGCTGTTGATGGGGAAACAAAGGAACTTCCCAGAGGCTGCCTGACCAGACAGAAGTGCTCTGTCTCTCTCTCTCTCTCCCTGAGTGGTGAAACTCTTGGACCAAGGCCCCAGCCAAGCACTGGGACACAGATCACAGGGCTGGGGTCCCCTGAGGAGCTCTGCACATGGGAAATAGTCCAACTTATCTCCTCCTGCTGCCCTGGTTTGCTCCAGGCCCTGCCTGGTGACTCACTGCATCTCTGCCTTTATTTAAGGTCGTGCAGAAAAGTCTCAGAATGCCCTTCTCTCACATCCTCCTTCTGATGAAGCCCTACTCCCACGCTATTACTCAGCTTAAGTGATAGGGGATTACCTTTGCCTTTGTCTGTGTTCCTATCACTCTTTGTATATAACTCTGTTGGAGCCCTAAGCATATATTATTAAACCATCTATGTGTTCCTATCTTCCCCCTAAGAGGCCAGTTTTTCTTGGCCCTGGACACATTGGAAGGATGTCGGGAGCTTCTGCAAAATACTGATGCCCAGGTCTCACTCCAGAACAATTAAGTCAGAATCTCTGGGTATGGAGCCTGGGCAGATTTTATAGAGATATATAATATATATATAATATATATTATATATTATATAATATAGATAATATATATTTATTTACTTAAATATATATATATATTTAAGTTTTCTGAATGACTGATGTGTAGCTGGGGCTGAGAATCACTGCATTAGTCTGTGAGCTCCATGAGGGTACAGATGAAGTCTTATTCACCTCTTCTTCCCCTCCCCCTTTGCTACACTCCCCCTCCTTCTCCTTCTCCTTCTCCTTCTCTCTTTCAGCACCCAGCACAATGCCTTAGGCTGCTATTAAGTGTCTAGTGAATCAGTAACTAGCTTAAGTTTCTTTAGCACCTACTGTAGGCCAGGAACGAAAGGCTAGTGCTTTCCCCTGCATTACCTCACTGGAACTCACCACAGCCCTATAAGATAGACCTTATTGATCCTAGTTGGCACAGGAAGTAACTGAGGCTTAGATAGTTTAAATCACTTCGCCAAGGTCACAGAGCAAGTGGCAGAGCCAGGGTCCGAGCTTGATCCAGGGCTGCGCTGGGGCAACTTGGGACTGACACCAGCAGGCTTCTCAGGCTCAGGCTCCAGCATCTTTGAAGGGAGACCCAAGGCCACAGGTGAATATGATGATTTCTCTTCACCATCAATTTTTCTAGAGTTTTAGGGGAAATATTGAATTCTTATTAATAAAGTTATTAATTAATAATTAATTATTTGATGAAATAAATAATTTATTATCAATAAACAACAATAATAAATATTTAATTAAATAGTTAAATTATTATTAATTAAATATTGAACTCTTATTAATATTATGATACTATGAATTTTTAAAATAATAGAACACTTTATTAAGTGCCTCCTGTTTGCCAGGTGCTGTGCTTAGTGCTTTGTTTCCATCACCTCCAGATCCACCTGAGCTTCATGCTGATACTATGAGGCAGGCATTATTATTCCTACTTTGCAGACGAGGATACTGAGGCTGAGAGAGATTGAGTGGCTCTTGCAAGATCACACAGTCTGAAAGCGACGAGTCAGATTCAAACCCAGGCTTTCCTGACTGCAAAGCCAGTTCTCCTTAACTGCTCTGCCCATTCTGCATTTGCAAACCACTCTTGGCAGGATTATCTCGTTAGATTCTCAGAGCCCCACCGGGGAGATGGATGGCACGATTGGAAGAAGGGCTCAGGTTGCAAAGGGAAGGATGGATGACCTCGGGGATTGGCCACCTGGAGAAGAGAACATAAGTGGGGTCTCCCCAGACCAGAAGGGCTGCACATTCA
Source organism: Kogia breviceps (assembly GCF_026419965.1). Taxonomy (NCBI): domain Eukaryota; kingdom Metazoa; phylum Chordata; class Mammalia; order Artiodactyla; family Physeteridae; genus Kogia; species Kogia breviceps. The sequence continues at coordinate 61,400,122 of NC_081316.1, forward strand.
AAGGGGAAGTAGCTCAGCCTGGACCCCCTTCCTCAGAGTTCCCAGCGAACTCTGGTAACCCTCCCAAGACGGCGGGGGAGGCAAGTCCAAGGCAGGACCATCACTCTGCCTGCTTGTGAGGGAGACAGAGCAGCCTCTGTTGTTGCCGCTGGAGCTCCGCGATGATGGATGGAGGGCTGTTTGTCGAGCCTGAAGCCATCATTCATGCAGGACAATGGCCCATTGGGACCCAACACATTTGGAGAAGAGCATGAAGCAGCCAGCAGCAGGATTATGTGAAACAAAAAGCCAAAGGAAATTTGTTAGGAGTCTGATTTCTAGAGCCTTGAAATCGGCAGCAATGGAGCTCTTTCTGTACAAGAGTTATTAGCACAAATGTATTTAGAGCTGAGGCAAGTTCGATGGCTTCCTGGTGTCCATTACCAGCAAACATTGGAGACGATTATGTAGGATTTAGCAGAGGATTATCCATTTGGAAAACATTACATGGGATATATTTTGGTAGGGAGGAAGGGCTTAATACATGTAATTTACTGTGCTTTGTGGTGAAGAACTGGGGTGGGGAGACCTGGACCAGTAGCTTCAGATTCATCAGCTGGCATTTTCTTTGTCTGTCTGGAACCCTGGTCTGGGAATAAATAAGCCAAAGGATTAATTTTACTTGGCTTTGGAATCATATTCTGTAACACTGGAAAACCCCTCATTTTGTAATCTGTGGAAAGGTCAACATTGCACGTATGAACAGGGGCTTAGGGTTATAAAAACAACCAAAGTCAGAGAAGTATGATGTAGGGTCTACTTCCTTGCCTTCTAGTTTGGGTCGGGGACCATCACCAGTCACACAAACTTATCATTTCTGACAGTGACTAAGGATGGGGCCTTCTGGAAAACAAACGGAGTGTGTGGAAGCCTGAATGAATGTAGAAATAGGTGGGCAGCCAGTCCCGGTGGTAACAAAGCATACAGCCTCTAAGTCTAGCCGTGCTGCTAAGAATGAATTTGCTCCCACTCTGTGGTTGGTGCATCTCATTAAGAGAAGGAGAACAGCCCACTTCAGAATATGCTTGTGGCAGGCTTGGCAGGGATTGTATCCACGCTGCCAGGTGCTCGTCCCATCTTGTGTCTCACCATGCCTGGTGGCAGCCTTCCAACCGGGGGCGTTGGGAGCGTTTGCTAATTGAGCCCGTGCTGCCTGCCTCATTCTCTGCTAGACACTGGGAATGTACAGATGAATGCATTTGGGGGAGGGTCCGCATTGGCCCTGCCTTAGAGGAGCTCTCCTTCTTGGGAAAGTATGTAGAGACCTTGAAAGATCTCACTTAGGGTCCTGCAGCAAGTAAAACAGTCGCCAGGAAGAAAATACAAACGTTGCTGCTTCTCTGAGCGTCGTGGGATTCTGAGGGGGGAGAGAGAGAGAGGCAGGAGTTTAAATTGCAAGAGGATGCTTCTCACAGGTGGTGGGGAGAGAAGGAAGGGTTTAGACTGTTCCAGAAGAGGAAGAACATAAGTAAAGGTGCAGTGGCAGGAATGGGCAGAACACGTCCAGAGAAGGGCGAGCCCACCTGGATGGGGGCCCCCAAGTGCATGCTGGGAGGGGATGCCCAGGAGAAAACGGAGAGCCCAGGAGGGAGAGCTCAGGAGGGAGAGCTCAAGAGGGAAAGCCCAAGTGTTGGGCTTTAGTCTTCAAGCCAGAGAGTGGCAGATGAATTTGATTTCACTCTGAAGACTTTTTATGGGCTTGTAAAAAACTATGTATTGTGGGCTTGTAAAATACTAGCCCAGTCGACAAAGTAGGAGTAACAAGGTCAAATAGAGGTGAAGCCTGTGGAAGTAAATAGCACATCCACTGTACTGGTTCACTTCCATGTCTCAGCTGCCCCTGGCACTCAGGACCAGCAACTCTGAAGCGAAAGGAGTGGGGAACGGGAGACCAGCCTGCAACGTGTCGGATACTGTGCTGGCCACTTGCCCGGCATCCTGCACTTATCCATCATCGCTGAAGTCCTGTGAGGTCTGGGCATAGAAACTGACTCAGAGAGGTTAGTTGGGTTTGCGATTTCAGTATCTTACTCCAAGCCTCTGCCTCAAACATTTATGACACAAAGGAATGCAATGTACTGGTTACTGTTGGATGCAGGATCTTGTCCACATAGAAGCTGGAAACGCCCAGTGTGCACTGAGCAATCAAAATGGTTTCCGTGACATTCACAAACCCCTTTTCATGTCCCATCTTACTGCTACTTGAGTTATTACTAGTAGGCTGATGAAGGAATGTGTGAACCTGAGGACTTCTGTCTCTGAGTAGGTGCCCTTGAAACCAAAGTTTTCTGGGGGTAATCCACAAAGGTAAATAATACTTTAAAAATAAAATCTAAAGAGAGCTAAACAGAACCCTCTCCCTCCTATCCACTCCATGGCTGTAGTTATTGCCTGGGGTTGGCAGGGGAGGGGGGAAGGGGATTGGGCTTCTCCTGCCTTACACATTTTATTCTTCCCCCCCTCCCCCTCACAAGAGCACGAGAAAGACCACCCCCCACATTGACCCCACTCCTCCCAAGCCCCCAGACCTGTGGCAGTGGCAGGTCTAAAATAGCAGGCCTGGGGGTGGAGGTGGGGAAATGATTTATTCAAAGCTCCAGTCCCTGTATGAGATAAGCCATGGTTAGAACAGGCAGGATGAGGACTCCATTGTTAATTATACTGATGACTTTGATAGAGTGGGAGGAACTCTGGAGTGGGATGGATTGCCTTCCATCCTGCCTTCTCCCCTTCCTGTCATGGGTGGCCCTTGCTTTCCTCATTCCACACCTGCAAGGTAGGTGTATCACCTACTTCTAAAGCTCCTGGGAATTAAGTGAGGCCGTGTGGGAAGGCATCCATCATGGAGCCTGGCACATGTTGGATCCTCAGGAAGTAATTTGTTTGCATCTCTTTTGTTCACAAGAGGGATTATCAAAGTCACGGCGTACTTCTCCTCACCTGCATTTTGGCTGGTCTTTGATGTTATAGACCAAAGTATCTATATTATCTTAAGCTTGGGATCATTTGGCATGTTAACTCGATATCATGGTGGTGTTTGATGAGCTCTCCCGTAATAGTCTTTGTTTGCAACCTCCTTCTCCCTCTGCAAGAGGGTCTTACATTGTTCAATGCTTCACTCAGCGGAGGTTTGGAAAGCATCTCCCATATGCCCGGCCCTGTGCTGGGTTCTCAGTAGACAGAGCTGGATAAGGCAGGGTCCTGCCCTCAGGAGCTCCCAGCTGGCTGGAGGGGCAGACACATACACCGACAGCGACAATCCTGTGTGCATGTGCTGTGGTTGATGAAGGCATGGAGGAAGGAGTGAGGGCAGGTGGCCAAGGGCAAACTCAAGCTGCTCTTGAAGGTCAAGTCAGAGATGGTCAGATGAAGCAGGGAACAGCAGGGGCAACAGCACTGGGCTGGAGAGAATACGGCACACTCAGGAAACTGTGTGGCTCTGTTATCTTCAGATGACAAAGCTGATGCTATGAGAAATCAGAAGTATTCACATAAGGAATGTGACCCTTGGCACATCTTTTCCCATTTCTGGGCCTGTTTTCCCCATCCTCTGAACAAAGGTCCCTTCCAGCCCAGATGATCCACGGTTCTCTAAGTCTGTGGCTCACGGCCTGCAAATTAGCATGAAGCAGACTTGGGTCTCTGTCTATTTATCTTAGCCTGTTTCTTCGTCTATTAGAACTGCCTGCCTTACCTGCCCTGGAAGCATCTCTGTTTACCTTGATGTGCTGTGAGCACGATCCAAGTTTATTAATAAAACAAAGCAGACTCATAGCAGCGAGCGGAGAGGAGTACAATTTTAGGACCAGCTGTCTCCACTGAGGAGGCCTCAGTTGCCCTGACAAGAATGCTTATCCCGTATGGGCACCACCTGACCTCCAAAGCCAGGATGGGGTGAGGACCCTCTTGCTTGTATGGGAAGCACTGACCTGTTTCATCTCCTTTCCCAGGCTGTGAGACCTGTACCCCCCGGAGGCTGCAAACTGACAGCCTATAGACATGTTTTTGGGCTCTCATACTGTTTTAATTATAAAGATGTTTAATATAAAAACCAGGACAGGGCTTCCCTGGTGGCGCAGTGGTAGAGAGTCCGCCTGCCGATGCAGGGGACGCGGATTCGTGCCCCGGTCTGGGAAGATCCCACATGCCGCGGAGCGGCTGGGCCCATGAGCCATGGCCGCTGAGCCTGCGCATCTGGAGCCTGTGCTCCGCAACGGGAGAGGCCACAACAGTGAGAGGCCCGCCTAGCACAGACACACAAAAAACAGGACATTTTGCCAAGAATATGGATTTCTGCCATCTCTTAGAAAATCAGTTTTGGCAACACTACACCCACCTTCCTGGGTGGCATCCTCCACTGGTACCGAATGGTGGCTGCCCCTTTCAGATGGGCATGAGTTCTTGACTTTGCCACAGTCCCTGCCCCTCCTTATTACCTTACGCCTATAAGCATTTGGGGTTGCTACTACGGACCTGCCCACTTACTGAAGCCCAAAGTTCATACCCTTTAATTTTCTGTGAGGCAATGTATAATAAGTACTCCTATGTTACTGATCTACACAAGTACAGAGCACTGTCCAGGTATCAAGGCCCTTTCCTATTGGTTTTCTCATTCTATCCTCACAGCAGCCTGCAGAGGGGGGTGTGCTTGTTCCCATTTTACTGATGAGGAAACCAAGGCTCAGGGAATCGTAGGGATGGTCCTGTGTTATGTGTTTGGAAAATCATGCATGTGGAGATGGCTCTACCAAGTGGCGGGGCTTGGCTGGGAGACAGCAGGAGGCCGCGCTCAGTCTGCTTTTAACTCTAACTTGCTGGGTAGCTCTGCACAGCTCTCAGCCCCTCTGAGGGCTCCAGCCACCCCCTCTGTAAAGTCAGATCATGGCCCTAAAGTAGAGGTTCTTAATGTGAACACAGGGCTGGGAAAAAAGTTAGCATTTTCTCCCATTGTGAATATAGGCAGTAAACCACAATAGCATTGGAAGTCTCTGGGACTTTGTTACCAGGAGGAATCAGACATCTTTGTATCCCATTACAGTTGTTGGAGGTACTTCAAAATACCATTTAGGTTCATTATTACTCCCAGGTTATGAGGGTAATTAGACTTGCCACTAGAGTTTGTTATAAATCTTGACTTTAAAGAGAAATAAAAATATTACTGTACCAGAAATTTATCAATTTAACATTTCAGTAACCATTTTAATATAATTGGTTTCCACTGTAAGCCTATGGATTTTATTTTATGCATTGGGAAACATTTTTCTGAGAAAGGGTCTCTAAGCTTCAGGAGACTGCCAAAGAGCTCCATGGGACAAAAAGGCCGAGATCCATGTCCCAGGTGGTCTCTAGGCCACCTGAACACCTGGACTCCAGGATCCAAGGGTATCAGGCCTGGGGCTACCCATTCAGCTTGCAGCCCTGACTTCTGCCATCCTCCCAGCCTCCTCTACTTCCACACCTGTATTGGCTTCAGAGGCAATTTCCTAGGCCCTGTGCAGCCTGGTTGATGTTCAGTTACATCAGACCAATGTCTCCCAATTTGTTGGTGGCCGAGGATGTCAGACAAGCCTGGGATGGGGCGGGAGGAGAGGGGATGGAGGCTTCCTGCAACACTCACCGCCCCCCGCCCCCCCAGCCCCGCCGCCGCCCCGCCATGGCCCTGGGCTCCCCCTTGTGTCCTGCGTGGAGAGCGCTGTGGTACTCCAGCCCTACCTCTCCGTACCCCAATGGTTTCCATTTCCCTCACTCTGATTCTTCCCTGAGACTCCTGTGCAGAAATCCCAGATCTGGGGAACCTGGGCGCTTCTTGTTTTGCAGGGAAGGAAGCCAAGATGTAGAGGACAAATGCCTGGCCGAGGGTCACATGGCTTGTCAGGGTCAGAGGAGGGATGGGACATCCAGGGTGAGTCCCATGTCCTGGAACAGCATGTCCTGGTTCTCAGCTTGCCAAGGGGCTGCCTTTACCGTGAAAAGAATCTTCAGTGAGTCCTTTCCTACACTTTTACTCAACCTTTTGCTTCGGAGAGCTCATCTTCTATTCTTTTCCTTCCCTCCTGCCTTCCTTTTTAGTCCTTCTTTCTTATTTATGTATTTATTTATTCTCTCCTAAGAGTTCAGTCTGGTCCCTTAGGGAGCTGCATCACTGAGTTTTCAGACCCCTCCCATACCTTAGATGAAGGGAGATAAATTGACTGGCTCATTCCTGCGATCTCTACAGTAACCCGTTAGAATTTACATTTCAGCATTGACCCTGGAGACAAAGTCCAAATTTACAGCCTCATCATATTGATTATTCTTTCATCAAATATTGATTGAGCCCTCTGGGTCAGGAACCAGGCTGAGCACCCGGCTAGATAAGGTGGCCCAGTCCCTGCCCTAAAGGGGCTTCTATTCAAGACAGACATTGAACAGTTAGTTCAGGCAGGCTGAGTGTATCAGAAGAAAGGTAGTGGGTCATAGGAGGAGCTGACTGACTGGTGTTAGTCAGCAAAGACTTTTCAAAGTAGATGGCTTTTTAGCTAAAACACAGAAGGTTGATGACAGTGAGCTGGGAAAATTCTGGAAATCAGGATAGCATGTGCAAAGGCCCCGAGACGGGAGAAGTGTGTTTTGATGGAGGAAATAGAGGAGAATGAGGAGAGCAGATGATGAGGTTAGAGGGATAGATAAGACCCAGAGAGGAAGACCTTGTAAACCAGGGGAGGGTCTGAACGTATCTTGAGGATGGTGGGAAGCCACAGAACTTTCAACAGAAGAAAGACATGATCAGATGCACATTTTAAGACCATGCTTGGTGCAGGAGAAGAATCAGAGGGAGTGAGAGGTGAGACAGGGTGACTCGCTAAGAGAGTCTTGCAGTAGCAGCCATGAGAGAAGATAGTTTTGGGACTAAGGCGTCGCCTGATTGATAAGGGCCTGGGCTGGGCTTGAGAGCTCTTTATGAGATGGATAAAGTGACTAAGGAACAGGAAAAAGTCAAGCCCAGAAAGACTACCTTCCTCCTCTCTCCCCAGTGTCTGTACATAGTGGAGACCATGACCTCACCGCTGCAGGACAGGTAGCCCCCTTCCGTCCCCTCTCCTCACCTGCCCCACCTCAGCTGCTGAACACACCTTGGTGTTCGGTTGTATCCGCCCAGCTTCTTTCATTGCTTGGTCCCTGAAGTTATTGGAAAAGCTGAGCAGATACAGCCAGAAAGGTGAAGGAAGCAGCACTTCCTATTCATTTAATTCATTATGTCACTTAGGCCTTCTCTACTGAGCCTGGACATGGTAAAGCAAACTTTTGTGCTTCCTGCCCTCCCAGAGTTCATGCCTAAAATAGTCACCCAAATAAATACATAACCATGAACTGTGAGAAGTACAGGTCAAGAGCAGAGGTGGCCTTCAAAATATTTTAACAACTTGGACTGCAGGTGCACAGGCCGGTCAGAACCGCCTTCTGCCATAATGCCCAGGCGAGGCCCGGAAGCCTTCCACTTGCCACACGTGCCTTATCCTGTGGCTTGTGGCGAGGGCTGGAGGACCCTGGGGAGGAGCTGAGGTCGTGGTGGGCAGTATCCCAGGGCTCAGGGCAGTGACTACGTAGCAACTGATGTGGAAGCGTTTCCATGTCTCAGGCACAACTGTCCTGGTGTGTACCTACTGATTGAGATGGGGGTCTGGGAAGGCTTCCTGGAAGAAGTGACATTTGAGCTAAGATCTGAAGGCAGGGCCTGCAAAGCCAGCAGCAGAGCTAGAAGAAACAGCCTGTGTAAATGCTCTGAAGTAGGCCACACAGTGTGGTGTTCGAGGACATGAAAGGGGCGGGGCGGGGCGTGTGGTCAGAGGCAGCAGAGCTACTACAGCAGGAGCCAGGCTCTCTGGGCCCTGGAGCCAGGGAAGGGCTCGCATCTCCATGAGCGTGGGACGCTGGGAGACTGGGGGAGACCGGTTGGGAGGCCATTGCAGAAGCTCAGGTGAGAGCTGGCTGTGGCCTAGACTTGGGTAGTGGAGGCGGAGGTGGTGAGAAGTGGATAGGACAGGGAGAGTGAGAACCAGCGGGGTTTGATGAGGGGTTAATAAGGGGAGGGAGAGGTATTGAGAGGCAGCCTAGGTTTCCAGCGTGTGCTGGTGGAGAGTGCATCACTCACTGAGATGGGCCAGCAGAAGAGGCCCCTTTGGAGGTAGAGACTGCGCCGTGGACATGTTGAGTTTGAACATGGCAGGTGGGGCTGAGCGCTGAGATGTGTGCGTCTCGTTTCCGCTCTGTACAACTAAGGCAAATCGCTTTGCCTTTCTGAGCCTCCATTCCCTCAACTATGAGACCCGGGAAGTAAAGCCTGCTTTACAGGGTGGTTGTTAAGGTTATTAGAAACACATCATGAAGCACCTCACAAGTTGTAAGCTGGCAGTGACCATAGGCAGTCACTGGTAGCAGCTGATTTTAATTAAACATATATGCTCAGGAATCTTACAAGATCCTATTATGAAGAGGCACATATGGTTCCTTTTCTCCCTTATGAAATACGATTTGGAGTCCGTGACAACGGTGGTCATGATGGTGGTGATGATGATGATCCAGTCTCCTCGGCCATTTGACGCCAAGGTATCGGGCATCTGTCTCCCTCATTTAGGGAGCTGGTGTTGTTCAGAGGAAGGATCACTGGGCTCAGGTTCAAATATTTAGCTCTGTTCCTGCCTCAGCAGCCTCGGGAGTCATGTCATCTCTCTCAACCTTAGTTTCTTCCCATGTAAAAGGGGGACAGTGACAATATGTACCTCCCAGGATGTTTATAACATTCAAACCAAATGACTTGTGTGGAGTTAATGGAATGCACCTTGCCAGATGCAGAGTGGTGCTTAATAAAAGTTATTGCTTTTGCTCTTCCTTAAGTGACCCTAGTTCTTGTGCCTTGGGGAAGAAAGTAGAAAGTGACATCAGGTCCCTCCCAGCGGGACCTCAGCCCGCCCTGGTCTTTGCCTCCTGTCACCTCCTCTTCTCCCGCTGTGGTTCAGCTCTAGAAAGCAACGCTACTTCCTCCTCACGTGCCCTCCCTCAGCCTGGAATGCTCTTTTCTCGCCCTTTGCCGGTCAGATGTCTTCTTTGTCTCCAGGGCCCAGGCAAGTGCCACCTCTTGCGTGGAGCTTTTCTGATGCTGCCAAGGAGGATTCACGGCTCCATCTCTCTTACCCCCACGGCGCTGTCACTCGGCCCTCCCCTGAACACATCCAGTGCTCAGCCTTGGGTTACAGCGCAGATCTGTGTCCTTGACTCCAAACCTCTTGGGCCCATGACCTTGTCTGTTACAGCCTCATATAAGCCTCAAAACTGAGCATGGGTCCACACACAAAAATCATCTAACTGGATGGAATTGAATTCATTCGAGTGATGGAGGCTGGGGCAGCAGCCCCGTCACCCTGTCAGTGGCTCCAGGCAAGGGCTGTGAGACAGCCCTGTAGCCGAGCAGTTGCTGTCCCAGCCACATCAGAAAGGAGCAGGTTGTTTTAGGCAGATGGTTTTGTAGTTCATGCCAACTGCCAACTGATGCCAGTTGAAGTTGACCCTTCTCAGAGCAGCAATGGAGCAGCCGTGCCCACAGCCTCTGGTAGCTGGGTCATTGCAGTCAGGCTGCTGTGAGGAGCTGGGCAGGGGCAACTAGCAGCCTGTTGAACAAAGTTGGGGACCCTTCCCTTGTGCCTGGATCAGCCTCAGCTCCGTGGCTCTCCCTGCCCCAGGCTCACCCCTCCAGTTCAGCCTCACTGCAGGTAGTAATTAGTCTCAAGGACAAACCTGGCCTATGATTGCCCAGCTTAAAACCCTCTGATGGATGAACCTGTTGCCAGAACCTGGACCAGGAGGCCTTCCGGGCCCTAGCCCTGCACCCTTCATAGCGTCCATTCTGACAGGGTGTCCACTGTCCCTTCTGCTCACATTTCTCAGGACGCGTCTGCATTTCATACTTCCTGCCGTGGACCTTTTTCTTTTGAAAACATTGTGCTCACTTTCAGTCTTGCTTGGAGCCTGCTTTGTCCAGTCCCACTGCAGTAGAACTGACCCCTTCCTGGCTGGATCTCCCTGTGGATCACAGACTGCCGCATCCTACCTGTAACACTGTGTGCCTTTTAGTGCAGGGATCACGTCACGTGGACCATCATTAGTAGTGGACTTTATTTTTATTTTCGGCTGTGCCACGTGGCTTGTGGGATCCTAGTTCCCCGACCAGGGATCGAACCCGGGCCCTCAGCAGTGAAAGCTCGGAGTCCTAACCACTGGACCACCAGGAAATTCCAGTAGTGGACTTTATAAAGCAATGCGTGCCGTTCGGGACTGACATGCAGGCCCCAGCTAAGTGTTTGAGAAATGCCATTCCTTAGAATTCTTACAACAGCCCTGGAAGGTTGGGATAAGGATCTCCCTTTGCAGATGAGGAAGGTGAGGCTCAGAGAGGTTAATTAACTTTCTCTGTGTCACACAGCTCATCTGAGTCAGAGCTGGGATTCAAACATGGGTCAGGTCCCTGCTTTCTCCATTTTCCTAGCCACCAGTTCCAGTTTGGGTCTGACACACAGAGGAAGCAGCCAGCAATTGCTTGCTGATGAAAGAGTGAGCATGAGGCTGTTGGGTGGAAAAGTTAATGTGTCGAGGAGAGCTGACTTCCTTGGTTTTTAAAAATTAGAAAGGCTCTCTCCCATGGTTCTGTGGGCGTGGTTGAAAAGAAGTGATCATGTCATGCAACATTTTAGATTGTTATTGGACTATCCACATTTTTAGGCAAATAATAAAAGCATCATTATCTCTGCTCTACAACATGGAAAACTATGTCCCTCTGGAAGCAACTTCATGTCATGTCCCCAGCTGGGAGCAGCTGAGGTGAGGGTGCCCAGAGGAGGACACAGCTGGTTTTTGGAAGGCCAGTTAAGGGTTTTATTCCTGACCCTGCCAGGCCATGGTGGGTTGTTAGGTTGTGTAGGCCGAGGCCCCACGGCTAGAGTCCAATTTTCTCTCCCGAATTGCTTCACGTCTAAAGTGCTTCCCTTTTGGGATTTCCCACCCAAAAATGAAATCTGACCAAGAGGGAGTGAAGAAGGACAGAAACTTTGAAATACCCAGAAGAAAGCTAAAGTGAGCATGTTTTGAGGCTCTAATAAGCAGCAGAAGTCCAGGAAAAAAAAAAAATCAATGCACAGGGCTTCCCTGGTGGCGCAGTGGTTGAGAGTCTGCCTGCCAATGCAGGGGACACAGGTTCGAGCCCTGGTCTGGGAAGATCCCAAATGCCGTGGAGCAACTAAGCCCCATGAGTCACAGCTACTGAGCCTGCGTGCCACAACTACTGAAGCCCGCGTGCCTAGAGCCTGTGCTCCGCAACAAGAGAAGCCCCCGCCATGAGAAGCCCGCGCACCGCAACGAAGAGTAGCCCCCGCTCACCGCAACTGGAGAAACCCTGCATGCAGCAGAGAAGATCCAACACAGGCAAAATTAAAAAAAAAAAAAAAATCCATGCACAACCATGATGAGGTTGAAAATGACAGACCATGGTCCTCGAGGGAGAGCTCCTCCTCGCTCAGACGTCTGGCAGCAACACGACCAGCTTAGCTTGGATCAACAGCCTCCACATCTGCAGAGGAGATACTTAAAGCTCAAGAAGCATCTCTGAGCCGAGGGTCAATGGGACCTCGTGACCAGGAGCAGCAAGGACTCCCAGAAAGGTGGTGTGACCCTGAGCCTTCTCCAGCCTTGCTTGGCTGAGTCACTGACATCCTTTCCCTTGCAGGTCCTGACCCACTCAGGCCTAGAGTCCATCTGGATGTAGTAGGAAACTCAGGGGAAAATCCCAGCCCTTCTAGTCGGTAGGGCCTGGAAGTTCAGTGCACTTTTTCCAGCCAGAGCTCCTAGGGCTACCTGTGGACACCCATGGTCCTCTGCCATCCCCACGGTAGTGGTCCAGCACACAGCACTGGGCTTCTGCCCCGGTTTCCTCTTCTCGTCCGTGGTTCCAACCTGGGACCAGATGACTCTTCTGAAGCTCAGTGAGCTTGGCTGCCAGCCCTAAACCCCATCTTTGTCACCCCAGGTGTCTGGGGACCTATATGAGTGGGCAGGCACCCATTGTTAATAAAAATGAATAGTTATTAACAACTAAGAATTCTGGTAATTCATTAAATAACAATTGTTATGGTTAAGAATGTAGTGGTTTAGAGCATGACTTCCAGGCCAAACTGCCTGGGTTCAAAATCCTGGCTCCACCATTCATTGTATGACTTTGGGCAATTTTATTAGCCTGTTAATACTGAAGTTTCTGTCTATTAAATGAGAAAAATAGTAGTTCCTACTTCACAGCATTGTTTATGAGGATTAAATGAGTTAATATTGTAAAGTGTTTAGGACAATGCCTAGCACATGATAAGTACTACACTGTTAACTAAAATTACAATAGTAGCAGTAATAATAATATTCACCAAAAATTTGTTGAGCCTTTGCTAGGTGCTAGGTGCTAGGCACATGAGCATTGCAGCAACCCAAAATGTGGGTCCTTTTACTATCCCTGCATTTCAGATAAAAACACAGAGGCTTGGGAAGGTTAAGGATGCAGCCCAAGGTCCCCCAGCTGGGAGGGAATAGAGCCAGAGGTCAAAGCCAGGCTCTGATTCCAGAGCCAATGCTTCTGAACAACATTTAACAAGGACTTACTGAGCCCCGGTAGGTGTCCCGATCATTCTTCTTTGGATCTTTAGATGGAGAAGGACACTTCAGATAGAGGGATGTTCATAGGAAAGGAATCTTAGAGCAGCAACTAGAGGAGTGGCCAGATGGGGCTTCAGACATTGGTGGGACTGAGACTGTGACATCTTGGTTTTGTCTTCCCAACTGAAACACAATCTCCCCCAGGGCAGGAGACAAGCTTTTCTTCTTCTGTACCTCCCTTAGAATGGATGGACATCTGAGCCCTCCACAACAGACCCCAGCAAATCCTTGATCTACAGCTACCCCACCCAGGAAATCAGTGGCTAGAGTTGACCAAAGTGAGTCCATCCACACCTTACATGCAACTGATCATTATTATGCCAATGTCGCGCTCCATGATTAACTTGAGAAGAGTGCAAATTAAGCCAAGGAAATGGTGCCTCCACACCCTGGCCTGATCTCAGACTTCCACTGCAGAGATCCTATAGGAAAGGGAAGAGCGGGTACAGTTTCACCAAATTCAGTGCACGGAATGCTGAGCTGAGGACAAGGTAGACTTAGGGAGCAGGGCAAGAGATATAGCTACAGGAGAGCCAAGGCTCTCTGACCTGTAATTCACTTTTTTTGGTTTTTAATTCAGAAAGTAACGTAAGAGGAAGTCCTCATAAATGTGTAGGTATTGATCTATAGAGGGAAAAACCATCAAATCAATTGTGCTAGATAATGCAAATTTATTTTTACATGTTAGACAGTAGAAAAGGCAGTGAATTAGACATAGTTAGTATATAATTTGACTTGAAATGGAATCCATTTAAGAGACATGCATTGAATGTGGGCAAAACACAAGGTAGAGAAGAAAAAAGGGAGCTACAGAAAGGCCCAAGCTGTGGAACTTGCTTCCATATCCTTTCCACCCCAGTGATGTCGTGGTTGCCAAAGCCAAGGCTTCAGATTGTTTACATGGAGAGAGATGAGACAGTCCTTCATGACTGGGCTTAATTCAACCAGAGTCTGTGCCCTTAAAAACAGGCGTGGTTTTTTACATCGTCTGCTTTCTGTATGAAAACCCACATTACTTTATTCATAAAACCTAGAGTTGATCGCTTGGCCCTTGGAGTAGACAGGTTATTTGATTTTATTTTAACTTAAGAAAGGAAGTAATGCAGTAAGTATTTGTTGAGTGCCTACGCTGTGCTAGGTACCAGGCTGAGTTCTGAGTGGATGGTGCTGGGAAGAGTCCCCATCCTCTGTCCTCACGGAGCCTGCACTGAACAAACCGTGCCAGACAGTACTTAATTACAGCTGTGAGATGTGCCACAAAGGAAATCTCCAGAAAATAGCCAGAGGAGCTCACTTAGTCTGGGGCTTCAGGGCTTCTCTGAGGGGGATGGTGTTTAAGCCCAGAGAGAGGCAAGGATGAGTTTGGATTAGGCAGCAAAGGGGAGAGCAAACAACTCTCCAGGCAGAGGAACAGCACGTCCAGGGCCTTGAGTTGGGAAGAAGAGGACCTAAAAGGAAGCCGGCATGCTAAGAGCAGAAACTGGAGGCAGATGGATGCATGGACAAACCAAGCAGTGCAGAGACTGGGTCCTAGAAGCAGCCTCTCAAGGCACAAGGGCACATTATGGAGTTTGGACTTTTTTTTTTTTTTTTTTTTGCGGTACACGGGCCTCTCACTGTTGTGGCCTCTCCTGTTGCGGAGCACAGGCTCTGGATGCGCAGGCTCAGCGGCCATGGCTCACGCGCCCAGCCGCTCCGCGGCATGTGGGATCCTCCTGGACCGGGGAACAAACCCGCGTTCCCTGCATCGGCAGGCGGACTCTCAACCACTGCGCCACCAGGGAAGCCCTGGAGTTTGGATTTGATCTTCAAAGGAATAGAAAGCTGTCAAAGGATTTTAGGCAGGGTGGATGATTCCATTTGTATTTGTTTTTTTTTTTTTTTTTTTAATCCCTCTAGCTTCTGGGTGGAGAGAAGTGGAGTAGAGGATGTGGGGAGACCAGTTAGGAGTCCAGATGAGAGATGGTGGTGCCCTGGTGAGAGTGGAGGCACTGGAGAGGAAGAAAAATGAACCGATTAAGGTCTGTTTAGGAAGTAGGACAGATAGGACCTACTGGTGACTGGTTGGCTGTGGTTAGTGAGGCACGAGGTGGTGTCAAGGCCGCCCTCTAGGCTTCTGGTGGGGCAGCTAGTAGGTGGTGCTCCCATTTACTGTGCTTGAATGTGCTAAAAGAAAGCTAAAAAATAATAATAATAACATTCAAGGGAAAACACTAGGAAACTCTTATGTAACAAACAAGAAAGAGACTACCACCAACCAAGAAATGGGGAAAGGACAGCAAACGTGCACTTCCCCAAAGCAGAAGGGCAAATGACCAAGAAACAGAAAAAGATGTTCAACAGTTGCAGATTAAAATAACTAGACTCCCTTTACCTAATGGCTAATGGCTAACACCGTTGGGGGGAATTGGCATCCCTGTGTACTGCTGGTAGAAATTGAAAGTGATATGGTCTTGTGTGTGTTGGGGGGGGGGGTAGTGGCAATTATAATTTTTTTTAATGTTAAAAAAATATATTCTAAGTACTTAACCAACAGCCACACAAAGGTATACGTGCAAAGAGAGTATTTACACTCAAGTGAAAAATTGCAAACAACCCAAATGTCCATCTGTAGGGAATTAATTACACATCTATGTAACCGTTTAAAAAGTAGATTAATATTAGTGTGTACAGTATGGTCCCATTTTGTAAAGTATCTGGTTGTGTATGTATGTGATTGTCTGTGTATGTGGGTATGTATACAAAGAGGTTTAGAAGGAAAACTATCTAAACTCACATTGCTAGTGGTAGGTGACTTTTTATTGTATTTGAGTAAATAGTTCGAAAAAATGATACTTTAAAAGATGAGAAGACAATAACTGCAATGTAACAGAGATTGTAATTAAAGTGTTACTGTGAGGAAACCCAAGGAAGGGAGTAACTAATTGTCACTCGGTTGGCGGGAGCAGGCATCACGAAAGAGGTGTCATGGGACCGAGAATGAATAATCAGGGATAGGTTTGTTTTCCTGTTTCTGCACAGCTTTGCAGCTCGTATGCAAGAGAAATAGGGACCTCCACAGATAGAAAGACTGATCCGGTTCTGCAGACCTTTCAGTCTGTTTTGCTCCCTGGTCATAAAACATTCATGGCAATTAATTTTAAACCAGATGACAGGAAATGGAAGCTTAAAGCTCTAGAGGGACTCAACAACAGCTTTGAAGAGTGTCCAATACAGTCACTGTGCCACTGTCTCCCCCCTCCCCTGACTCGGTTGGATCTTATACTCATTTGCAGTAGCAATGGCATTCCTAGATATTATGTTATCAGCTCTATTTCCTTGGTTACTATCTTGGATCTTTGAATAAGGAGTCGCTTTCACTTCACATTTCCTAAACTTGTTTTTAGAAATTATGCAGCTGCCTACCAAAGTGCCCTTTGGGGAATTTAAATATGCATTAATAGATATAGTGACTGTGTAGAAAAACTGGTGACCTAACAGAAGGGGATGACTCTACCTTGATTTGCAAACAGAACTTAATTGGTGGCCTTATGACATGGAATTGAAAATTTGGGGTCTGAGGAAGGCCAGAGGGGAAACCTAATACACTCACAGAGCCCAGGGTCAGAAGTAGGCCAGTGGGGGTCCCAGTCCCAGGTCCTTCAGTTACCAGCTGTGTGACCTCTGGCAACTTTCCTGACACGTAATAAGCATCAGGTGTTCTTGTAGTTTCAGCTTGGAAATAGGACAGACTTAGATTCCAAGGTCTTGCTGCAGCAAAGCGAGGGAACTTAAACCAGCTTTCTCAAGGTAAAGCAGGGGCACTGCTAGGAGGAGGGTAGAAATGGATGAGCATTTTAAATTTCAAACGTCATTTATTTTAATGAGTATTGGAAAAAGTATATAACTAACACATCAAACCTATGACTTCATAGATGTTTTTACAAAAAATGATTGTGATTAAAAATTCCAACCGTTTTGCAATTATAGAATCCATGTTAGTTGAAAGGCAGTCTTCCATTGGGCTATAGAGAAAAGAGGAAGAAATAATGAACTGCAGAAACTTTTTAAAAACTTTTATTGGAGTAGAGTTGATTTATCACGTTGTGTTCGTTTCTGCTGTACAGCAAAGTGAATCAGTTATACATATGCAAATGACCTTTTCCCATCTAGGTCATTACAGAGTATCGAGCAGAGTTCCCTGTGCTATACAGTAGGTCCTTATTAGTTATCTATTTTATATATAGTAGTGTGAGAAACGTTTTTTAAAAATCCACTAAAATTAGAGTTAAGTAAAATATGTGAATTGATTTGGAAAAATTAGTAAATGGTAATAGCAGTGAGACACTGATACGGCGAAAGTCGTGAAAGTGGTACCAACATGACTGCAGTGGACATTGGCTAGATGGCCAAACCTCACTGAGTTACCATTCTCTCGCCGGTAACATCTCCCAAGGTGGTTATGGGGATCATGAGATAATATCCATAGATATTATCGGCTCAATAGCTGTCACATAGTAGGGACTCGAATCTATGTGTCCCTCCTTTTTCCTTAGCCTCACCTTTCGAAGTTGAAAGTGATCTCTGAGATTGGCCAGGCCAGTTTCCTCACTTTCCAGATGAGGTAATGGAACCCTGATCGGGGAAAGACCAGCGGAGGGCTCCTAAAGTCATGTGCCAGCTCACGCCACTGGGCTCAGGGGTGCGCAGTGCCCGGCAGAGGCTTGACCACGGGCCTGAAAGGTCTTGGGGAAACTGAAAAAAGGCGTGGGAATGAAAATGAGTTAGTTACACAAGCAACAGTCCTGGGGGTGTGGAGGGGGTAGTCGCGATCTGAGGGGTACTTTCCAGTGTAGTACATCTTCATAGCTCCTACTCTGCAAAGCGGTAAACTCTATGTAGAGAAGGAAAGAAATTGGAAAAATACCCCCAAATGTCAGAAGTGAGTATGTTGATGTAGTAACATTTTTCTTTGCTCTGTGTCTCCTCGTAATTAATGATTGCTTACATTTTGACATCTATGAAAAATAAAGTTGCCAAAATGATTGGAAAGCTGAATTTTCTGTACTGAGAGATGGGTGCCGTTGGTGCCCTTCTTGGCATGTAACTATTTTAATTGTCATGCTTCATTTTTGAAGTAATTCTCTTCCAGCCCCTAATCATTAGCACCTTCCCCAGTTACATGGGATCATAAGTGGTTGGTAGCCAATATTGGGTATAAAACTTATGACACCTTTTAGTCCAGTGGTCTCAAGGGTTTAATTGTGATCGTCTTCTTGTTTTGCAGATGGAAAAACTGAGAATCAGAGAGGGCTAGTGATCTCTCGGACACTTGGTCAGTAGGTAAGTGATAATGCTGAAAGTGAGCCTAAAATAAGATCTATGTCTGGTCTCTGTGATTCAGTCTCTGAAGCCCCATCTTCCCAATCTTGCGATTTTTCTGATTTGCGCAACTGAAGTCAGGAAATAAGATGAGTTGGTCAGAGGCGTCTGGGTATTATTTGCACTTGTGGTTTCTGTTTGTTCCCACTGTTGAGCTGGAATGTTTAACAGGTGGGTTTGTGAAGGCCTCTTAAGCAAACCAGGCCCGTGCTGTGGCTAATGGGATATGACTGCCCTGTCTTCAACAGATCCAAGAGTTTGGTTCATCTAGAACAGACAGCCCTGGACTATGGCTGTCAGGAGATCTGGGTTCCCGTTCCACAGTGAGCTGCTCTGTGACCTTGAATAAACCACTTAACTCAGGGATTCACTCATTTTTCATTCTTTCTTTCAAACTGTTTTCCCCAGAATGTGTGGTGCTGACCTCTGTGCCAGGCACTGAGGATAACAAGATAAACACAACATAAGCTTTGCCCGGGAGGCACTCACAGCCCAATTTATGAGCTCCTCCGTTTCCTCATTACTGTCTCATCATGAGAATTTCTAACATCTGCTTTGGAGTTTACAATCTCTAGGGCATTTTGTGATCTTCCCCGAAACTCCATAAGATGGAAAGAAGTTGTTATTACCATTTTGCAGAGGAGAAAACTATGGCTTAGAGAGTTGGCTCAGGCCGTTGAGTGAGTAAGGGTTAGAGCTGCCCTTGAAAACCTTGAGCTAGATTTACTACCTCCTAAGCATTTGTTTTTGATAACAGCACACTGTTCCACTGATGGTTTTGGCATTTGAGCAGGCGTTTCTGTACCCTGCCCCTTAGCAGTGAATGTTGAGTACATCAGCACCCAGAGGAAACCCACGCTGGTGCAGAGATACTTTTCTGTAAGGAGTACTTTTCCTGTGTCTAACTGATTATTCCAGAAAGCAATGTCTTCTGTGCCTGAGAGTGAAGGCAGCCTTGGGCTCTGGGTAAGCTGACAACCAGAGGAAAACATGCCGCAGGCCCAGGGCCACCTCCTTCAGGTGGCTGCGATTCAGCAGATCAGAGAAAGCCCACCTTGGGCCAGAGGGGCACAGCCCCCCTCTTCTGCAGTGACCCTACTGAACACTGTTGCTTTCCACCAAAGCTTAATGATCCCGGGGGCTTCTGCTTTTGCAGAGTTGCCTGGCCTCAGGCAAGACATGGAGAATGATGTGGATTAGACGCTGTGCTGTTTGTTTGTGGGAGGACAACTTCTTGAGCAGGAAGCTCTTGGGCTCCCTCAAAGTCTGGAATTTCAAAGGGTGCATGAATCACTGCAGGGACTGGGCCTGGTTTCTCTGTTTTACTGTGCATGTGTACGTTGTGAATTGTGGCCATCTTTAAAGAAGATGATTAGCATGTGTGTGATATCTGAGATGTGCAGGATTTGTGGGGAATGTGTGTGCCTGGGTGGGGAGTGGGGTTTGTAAGGAACGAGTGTGTGTGTGTGTGTTTAATCTCTAGGAAGCAATTCTCGTGAAAAAAAGAAAACACTTAACGGGTATAATTTTTCAACAGGACCCAGAAATGGGCTTTTAATAAGCATCATTAAACTCTTTGATTACAAGGGGAGGCCAGCCATTCTTTCATCCTGGCTTAGATCACACAGCTCTCCCTTGCCCTGTTCTTTGGGGTCAGATAAAAACTCCTACTATTCATATTGGTCTCTCCAAAGCCCTTTCTCCCCTTTCTTGCCCTCCCCAGCCCCTGCCCCTACCCCGCGCTTTCTGATCTCTCTGCTTGGACCTCGACACAGACAGGGCTGGTGTCAGGACTGACAGATGATAGCTGCGGGTTCTCCTGGAATCTGAGCGTCCTGTGTCTCACCCTGTCCCAGCAGGAAACTTTAGAGTCTTTGTTTAGGAGGTACTCTGAGCCCAGAGATCCGGGGCTCCTTCCTTTCCCTGAGGGTCACTTACAGCCACTGACACCCAGCAGGGCTGTGTGTGCATGTGTGCAAACCCTTTCCTGCATGGATTGGGTTTCCCTTGTCTGACACGGGAGGATGAGAAGCTGTGTTGAAAGACAGGTTTTGCTCTGGACTAAAAGCATTCTGCCAGGTCTCCGAAGGAAGCTGGTTCCCCGAGTTATTAGCTTTCCTGAGCTGAGAACGAGGTGCTCCGTGACAGGAAACCAGGTAGGCTTAGCAACAGGCTTATCAAGCTGCACTGCAGGAATGTTCATTTGTGTCAACAGGTCTGGGTTTGTGTAATTTTGTTCCTCTCTGCGCACAGGATCAGTGCTGGGGCTGCTGTGTTCTGATTTGCAAGGCTCCTTCTCAGCGGTGAAGCACTCCGTAGGGTGTGGAGCTCTGCCTGGATCATCCTTGTTCACTCCACAGGACCCAGCCCGGGGGTACCGGGCACAGGGCTGAGTGTGCAGTGTCTGTGGTCTACGTAGAAGCCGCTGTAGCTCCGGGCTGCAGAGTGGTCCTGAGTGGGGCTATTCCTCCCTTGATTAATATACCAGATGCTCGTTAGAGTCCTAGCTTGGCCTCTTACTGCACCAACTACTCAATTCCTCTGTGCCTTGGTTGGTCCTGGAGGGTCTGCCCTATTTGGAACATTCTATCTAGTTCTTGCCAGCAGCTCCTTTGCAGGGACCAGCCTCCGGTCCCTATGGCTTCAGTTGTTGGTTGGCTCAGATGTGGCTCCAAACCAGACAAGCCACTGAACATTGAAGTCCTGCTACACATCCTAGGTGGATGTGCTGCCTTGACCTTGAGGCTTACCCAGGCAGTGCTCCAGGGCTGGGGCAACAGCCATCCAGTGTCAGTTCTCCAAACACCCTTAGTCGTTGCTTTAAGGGACATCTATTTTGTTAAACACCTACTGTGTGCAAGGCACTGGGATATTAGGTATATTTTTTTCTAACTTTATACCCATTTTCCAAATGAGGTAACTAAGTTTCAAAGAAGTTAACATACCCAAGAGTACCTAAGTTTCTATAAAGCACGTAGCACACAGTGGTGAGCAGAAAATGGTTGTCACCTATTAGCGATATAGTTCTTTTAAAAGTAATTATTTCATAAAGCACTTACCACATGGCATCCTAATTGATGGTTCTTCTGTGGTCCTCTCTCACTGCACTGTGAGGTTCTTGAGGGCAGAAACTGGAAGCCCCAGCCCCTAGCAAGGTACAGGGTTTAGAGCGACTGATCAATAAATGTTTGAATGATTAACAATATTCATAATGCCTCCCTGTACCGATTGCTGACTATGTGCTGGGCAAAGTGCTAAGTGCTTTATATGTATATTATTTTGTTTAATTCTTGAAACAACCCTGTGACATAGATACTATTATTACAATAATATTTATAATAAAGAAAATAGAGGCTTGAAGAGTTTTGAGTAACGTTCCCAGGTTACCCAGCTGCTAAGTGGCAAAGTTGGAAATAGGACCCTGGCTGACTGCTTACCTGTGGTATCTTGCCTTGCCCCTGTGCTCTGGCCTCCCCCAGATGTCCCAGCATCCCTCACACCACAGCCGATGCCCAGGGCTCCTCCAGTGACTTCCTGTGAAGCTGTCACTCAAATCTAGTGCCTGCCTATCTGGAGCTGTGTGAAGTTTCCATCCGGAAGGGAGAAAGCTGGTGAAGGCTGGGTGGGGCCACAGTCACATACGAAAGACAGTATGAAGAACCACTAATAAGATGAACGAGACAAGGGTTTCCTTTCTGGAGAGTAGACCTGATTTATAGGACACAAGTGAGGGTGAAGTCAACATCAAGAGGCACAACCTTTTGAGAACAGTGGTGAAGCATTTCAGTGATGTTTTCTGGGGGCATTTCTTAGGCTTGGCAACTAGGCTGCCACGGACTTGTTGGTGGGTATGGTTGGGCGAGGGAAAAGACCTTGGTGCCTTGCTCTCCAGGGAGGGCCTTCCCTTCTGGTAACTTCCCACAAGACCTCATGGACCAATGACTTATTTCATCACGGGGAGCTTCGTCTTACGCAAGCTGAAGAAATGGCACTCCACCTGTGTTGCCGCAAGATAATTAACCCCTTGTGACTTTGTCTAAAGGGGAGCCAGGAGCATATGTGCTTTTAGTGAAAGTTAAGGAACGGGGAGGAGGATTTGAGCTGGGAAAGAGAGGGACTTGGAATTACTCTGGAGGCTGCCCGGGTGGGACTAGGATTCTGACTAATGACTCCCGACAGGGCCAGGGCCCAGTTCGCGTGAATCCAGGTATGTTCTGTGTCCCGAGGACTCTAGTGAGGTATGCTGGTGCCCTCACCTAAATGCTACAACAGAGCAACTGCTTTGGGAGACCACACATGAACACTCCTTGGCCAAGAGAAAAGCAAGCAGGATGACAACATGATGACACATCCGTTAAAGCCTTCATGGACATGTCTTTGGGTAGCTCAGGGCTTCACTCCTCTGGAGCCTGGCCCTCTGCACCCCAAAAGCAGTGGTGACACTGGTTCTTGAAGCTGGACCTCGAGGGTATTTCCTTTTTCCCTCTTAGCAATGATTTTTAAACCATTCACTGCAGAACCCTGGGGGTTTAGTGAAATCCCCTCTGAGACTTCCCCTGGAGATAGGCAGACGGTTCCCTGTTGGCTCCTGGACACCTGCCTTGCTCATCCTCTTCTCCTTGTTTGCTCACTGGGCTTCCTTGTTGCCAAGACTGGTGTTCGGCTGGGATGTACTCCATGGCCGCGCTGTTTGTTTACAGCCAACGTTTGCTCTCATTGGCTATTGTGTCTGTTCTGATTGGTTGCTGTCTGTGCCGTATCCGTGGTTAAATATTTTGAATTTCACTCCTGCTTGCAAGCCTCCCTTTTGTGCAGAGCCAGCTGCATCCCAATGCAGGCACATTGTGCCAGTGGCGAGCCAGTGAACCACAGGCTGCACAGAACCAAAACAGTTTGGCTGTCTTTGAGAACTTCTTGCTGTGCTTCCTTATCCATCCTAGGGCCACAGAGTCACCCGAACGTCACCAGCCCACATGGCCACGTGGGGCTCAGCGATTTGTCTACCATACCCACCGCCACCAAAGCAGAAGCCCTGGTTATGTTGCCGTAGCAGACCTGGGAGCAGGAGCTGGTCGTTGGTCTTTTCTGTCCCAGCCCCTGGCATGGCTCTAGCAGACAGGTAGCAGGCTCTACTGCCTGCCCGTGGACGTAATTCCCAGATTCACTCAGCTGTGCCTTTACGAACAAGCTGCTTTCTCAAATGAGCAGGATATGCCAACTTTTCTGGCAGAATTCCTTATGAGCATTTGTTCTTTCTTTCCCCCTTTTCTTCAAAAAGAAAGGAAAAGCAAAAGGAATAGCAGAAGAAATGTTAGTTAAAAGTGCATGCATTTGAGATTCAGGCAGATCAGCATTTATATCCAGGCTCTGCTCCCCGTTAGCTGTTTGACCTTAGGGAAACCATTTAACCTCTCTGTACCTTTTGTTCAAAAGAAATAATAATAACTCTAAAGAGTTGCTGGGTCTGTACAATAATACATACATATAAGTTGAAGGTGCCATGCCAATGAGAGTCATTAACATATATTGTCCCTCTTTCTGGAGACAGTTTCAATCTATAACGATTCCAAAAAGTGAGTCAGTGACAAATGCTATCTCTTCCAGGACTAGAGCCTGGGAGGAGAGACTGAAAAATGAGAGGAAAAGAGCCAACCCATCATTTTTAGTTTAGAGAGCCTCCAAGCCTAAAGCAGAACCTCCTGCACAGGCAAGAGAGGAAAGAATGGAGAACTTATCTTTGAGTTTCCTTGCCAACAAAGGGAAAAGGGAAAGCTGATAGATTACATGTTCTCATTGGCTAGCACTGAGTCTTTGTTGAGGGGTAAGTAAACACAGATGACAAGCTATTAGCTAGACATAGGGAGGTATAGCTTGTGCAGGAATGGCAGATACATGATGTATTAGGTTGGGTTCCTGGGACCAGACTCTGGGACAGAGATTTGCGTGCTGAAAGTTTACGGGGCTTGCCCTCAGGATCAGCCCCTGTCCGGGAGTAAGGGAAGCAAGATTAGATCGAGGGAGGAGTTGAGCGGCAATGTGGTCACAACAGAGACATCAACCGATCCCACAGGGAGCTCTGGAGCTGGGATGGTCCTTCAGTTCCCTGCATTGAGTCAAGGGAAGTTGACCTTACTGCCCTCAGCAGCAACAGCTGGGTACTGCCCCTGGGTAAGGCAGCAGCTCCCTTGGGCTGAGGACCATTCCTGGAGAGGGACTCCACTGAGAGCTGTCAGCAGCCAGCAGCAACAGTCCCCACAGCTGGGGCACTGAGCGCCTCAGTCCCAAAGGGCTCCTCTGGGCAGCGCATCACAGCATCCACTACACATGGCATGCAGACTGCCCTTCTTTCCTTACATCCTACTGCACACGTCACTAATTGAAACAGCTCTCTTTACCACTGTGTTCAGATGCGGTCTCAGAATTTTTTCAAAAGCAATGCTCCAGATAAACATTTTCAACCAGATGCAATTGGCTCGTGAGAAGGAACCCACTGGCTCCCTTTGGCTTCTCCATCTGTAGGAGACGTTCATTGATGGTGTAACAATAGGCCTTCAGTGTTATGATTTATATTTCAACATTGGACAGTTGGAAAACCTTAGACAAGTTCCCTGACATGACTAGTGGAAAATGTGATTTTTTAAAATATATTTCATTACTCCCTTTGACCACATTCCATTTATTTGAGTTGTGGCTTGTTTTTCTTTTCCCCTATTAAATGCAGTTTTCCCAATGATTCATTTCCTTTTCTTCTCCCTCTCTCTCTCTTTTTTTTTTTTTTTTTGCGATACGCGGGCCTCTCACTGCCGTGGCCTCTCCCGTTGCGGAGCACAGGCTCCAGACACGCAGGCTCAGCGGCCACGGCTCACGGGCCCAGCCGCTCCGCGGCACGTGGGATCTTCCCGGACCGGGGCACGAACCCGCGTCCCCTGCATCGGCAGGCGGACTCTCAACCACTGCGCCACCAGGGAAGCCCCTCCCTCTCTTTTTAAATTTTGTTAAAAATTAATTGACTTTTTACTACATATTCTCTTGTCATATCATCCATTCTTATTTCAACCATCGGCCACTTCAGGTGTCCTTTCTTCACCCAGTTCACATTACTGGTCACCTGCTAAATCTGTCCATATGACTTGCCTCCCTAACCTCCAAAATAGCAATAAACGGCATCCGTGGTTAGCCCATGAGGAAACAGAAGCTTAGAGAGGTTAAGATGCTTTTTGAAGATGAGACATCTTGCAGATGCCTGGAGTGGGCTTTATCTTAGGTCTGTTAGCTCCCAAAGTCTGTGTCCTTTTTTCTCTACCTTTGAGATATTTGTTGAGGTGATGACTCCAGGTTCTCCTTTTTGAGTCTTGCTTGGCTGAGAACTCTACAAACTTCAGTTGCTAATCCCATTGGTCATTATGAACCGTTGCAGAGTGTTGGGACCACCCCACACCGCTGGGTGGGTTGGAGACCCTTCTGCTTTCCCTGAACAGGGCATAGCTAATTATAGAGTGCTGGGCACAGCCTGGCCCCTGGGCCCATCAGCTGGGGGTATTCAGTTTTTATCGAGTTCCGGAGATGCTCCGGTGGTGGGGAGCCTTTGGGATCAGACTCGCTGTCATGATTGATGGGATGGGGCTGACACTGAAGCCAGCAAGTGACTTGTTATAACTCTTGATAAATGAGACTTCAGTTGGTCCAGCTGGCCAGCTGCCGAAAGCCTGGCAGCATCACTGAGGGACCCACCTGGGTCTCTGAGCCGAGTGCCTATGCTGTGATCTGTAATCCTCTTTAAGGAAGATGCATTTGGTAAAGGAAGGTCTTTTGCTTTTAGCTGAGGGCTGATTCCATCAAAACCAAAGGTAAATTAGGTTGTTGTTAAAGAACACTTATAGAGGCTCCTATTCTGTGCCAGATATTTTATTCTGAAGCTAAGCACTTAGAGATACAAAAATAAAACCAGTGTCCCACCCCTCACGCTTAAAATGTGAGCTGGTGTTTTTTACTGTTGTGTAGATGGAAGACAAGGGCCCGACCACCTCCTAATGCTGTGAGGCATCTATCTGAGCTCTTACAGCCAGTTCCTCGATTCAGTCCTCTGCCCTTCAGAGCATGACTTCTTTGCCCAGGGAGGACTTTAGGATCCTCCTGTCTCTGATAACAGATTTTCTGTGTGACCTTGGACAGGGCACTTGACCTCTCTGGTCCTCAGTGTTACCTCAGAGTCAATGTAGAAAGTGGCCACTGTAATGCCTCAAGTGCCTGCTGTTGGGAAAGCACCTTGTATTATGCCTCGTACACTGTAGGCACTCTATAAATGATACCATGTTTTCCTTCCCCAGCCCCACTTCCTTTCTTAGCGATATCAATGAAGAATTTACTAGACATTGATGACCTATAGAGCAGGAGAATTTCCTCAAGGAGTGCTTTCCATCTTCATTGGGTGATCCAGGGCTGAATGGATTTTCCGGTCTCCATCCAGTATGCTTTCTCACTGGACTCCAAGGGAGCAGGTTACATCCTCAATACCTCCTACAAGCCCTGGCTTTCAGAGGACTCCTCTGCATTTTCTGATTCTTCACCACCACCCCAATATTCCTTCCTAGTGGGATGTCGCCAAGATTGCTCAGAAGAAGAGGTGGCTATGGCAAAGGGAAGGGGTCCTGCACCATGAGCTGGCATTGTGAGAACAGGACACTCTTTTGCCCTAAGACTTAGTCTTCTCTTTTATAACATAGGGTAATAATACTTTCCTTGCGGGCATTATCTGAGGATTGCATATGATAACACATGTGAGAATAGGCTTTGGAACAAACCTGTGATTTGTGATTACAGATGCTGTCTTTCTTCCGTGAGTTTCCACCTCTTGGTCTGGCCCCTTCACCAATAGCTCCCAGCAGAAGTTCCCAAATGTATCGGGACTATGCAGAAAGCTGTCCGACCAGCTGTTTGTGGAAATCTGTACTATGACCCTTCCCAAAGAACTTGTTTTAGTTATTTATGTCTGTCTACTTCTCTAAACTCCAAGATATTTAAGAACAAGGTCCAATCTTAATTTATCTATATCTCTAGGATATACCAGAGGTGTCGTAATTGTTTGAAGAAATAAATGAAGGGCTTCCCTGGTGGCGCAGTGGTTGAGAGTCCGCCTGCCGATGCAGGGGACACGGGTTCGTGCCCTGGTCCGGGAAGATCCCACATGCCGCGGAGCAGCTGGGCCCGTGAGCCATGGCCGCTAGGCCTGCGCGTCCGGAGCCTGTGCTCCGCAACGGGAGAGGCCACAACAGTGAGAGGCCCGCATACCGCAAAAAAAAAAAAAAAAAAAGAAATAAATGAAGATGAAAGATAATGAAAACTATGGGTATCTGCTATATATCTGCTCTGGGGATATAAGGTCTCATGTAATCCTACAGGCCTAGGAGGCTGATATTATTCCACTCTCGAGCAAAGGGAAATTGAGGCCCAGAGAGGTGAAGCCACTTACTCAAGAGTCAGTAACTTGCAGAGTAGGGACACCAGCTTCAGAGCCCTGGACTTCAAACTAGTTCTTACCTCCTCTACTGGGTGCGCTCTCTCTCTCTCTCTCTCTCTCTCTCCTTTCCACATTTTATTGTACAAACAACATTAAAACAACAATAACAGGAAAAAAATAAACTTACCTTCCAATTTCCCACTTCTAGCAAGTCAGTTGGTTCCATTTTTCCACATCCCTGCTGTCCCTTTCTTGCATATGTTCTTTTTCAATAACAGCATTATTGAGATATAATTCACATGCCATAAAATTCACTCTTTTAAATTGTACGATTCAGTGTTTTCTAGAAATATTTAACCATCACCACTGTCTAATTTTAAAGCAGTTCGTCACCCCCAAAAAGAAACCCCATCCTCATTAGCAGCCCCCCCCCCATTCCCTGCTCCCCCTGTCCCCAGCCCCTGGCAGCCACTAAGCTACTTTCTCTCTCTATAGATGGCCTATCCTGGATGTTTTATATAAATAGAATCCTCTAATATGTTGCCTTTGTGTCTGGTTTCTTATACTTAGCATAATGTTTTCAACATCCATGTTGTAGCATGTATCAGTGCTTTATTCCTTTCTGTGGATGAATAATAAACACACACACACACATACACCCTTGTTTTGTTTATCTATTTATCAGTTGATGCATATTTGGGTTATTTCTACTTTTCAGCTATTATGAATAATGCTGCTATGAACATTTGTGTAAAAATTTTTGTGTGGATGTATACTTTTAGTTCTTTGGGGTACATGCCTGTAAATGATATTGCTAGGTCATACTCTATGATCAACATTTTTAGGAACTGCCAGTGTGTTTTCAAAAGTAACTGCACCATTTTACAATCCCACCAGCAATGTATGAAGTTTCCAATTTTTTCACATCCTTTGCAACTCTTTTCATTGTCTCTCTCTCTATTTTTTTAGCCATTCTCATGGATTTGAAATGATATCTCATTGTGGCTTTGATTCAGGTTTCCCTAAAGACTGATGATGTTCAGCATCTCTACATGTGCTTTTGGCCATTTTTATATCTTTTTTGGAGAAATGTCTACTCAAGTCATTTGCCCGTATCTTAACTGGGTTATTTTTCTTTTTACTGTTGCATTGTGAGTTCTTTATGTATTCTGGATACAAGTCACTTATCCAATATATGATTTGCAAATATTTTCTCCCATTCTCTGAGTTGTCTTATCACTTTCTTGATAATGTTCTTTGAAGCACAGAAGTTTTAAATTTTGATGAAATTTGTCTGTTTTCTCTTTTGTCACTTGTGCTTTGAGTATCACATCTAAGAAACTTTTGCTTAATCCCAAGCCACGAAGACTTACTCCCATATTTTCTTCTAAGAGTGTTATAGTTTTAGTTCTTACGTGTAAGTCTATGATCCACTTTGAGTTAAGCTTTGTATCTTGTGTGAGGTACAGGACCAACTTTATTCTTTTGCATGTGTATATCCTGTTGTCCTAGCCCCATTTGTTAAAGAGGCTATTACTTCCCCAGTGAAGGTTGATTTATGGACTCTCAATTCTATTTGATTAATCTCTCTATCTATCCTGATGCCAATATCACACTGCTTTGATTACTGTAGCTTCAGAGTAAGTTTCGAAATTGGGAAGTGTGGGTCCTCCAACGTTGTTCTTTTTCAAGATTACTTTGGGTATTTTGTGTCTCTTGCATTTTTATGTGAATTTTAAGATCCACTTACCAATTTCTTTAAAAAAAATATATCCACCTGGGATTTCAATAGGGAATGCATCGAATCTGTAAGTCAATTTGGTAGTATTGCCATCTAAATGATATTAATTCTTCCAATCCATAAACATAGGATATCTCTCCTTTTCTGCAGTGTTTTATAATGTTCAATATTATCAGACATATAAAATGTACAGAAGTCTTGCACTTGTAAAGAAGCCTGTCCTTTAAAAAAATGTATTCCTAAATATTTTATTCTTTTTGATATTGTTGCAGATAGAATTGCTTTCTTGATATCATTTTTTGATTGTTCATTGCTGGTATATAGAAAACAAATGATTTTTGTACATTGACCTTGTATCCTGCAAACTTGCTGAACTTGTTTATTCTAATAGTTTTTGTGCATTTATTAGGATTTTCTATATAAAAGATTTTGTCATCTCTGAGTAGAGATAGTTTTATTCCTTCCCTTCCCTAAACTGGATTCCTTTTTTTAACTTTTTCTTGACTAATTTCCCTGATTAGAACCTCCAATACAATGTTGAATAGAAGTGGTGAGAGCAGACACCTTGTCTTGTTTCTAATCTTAGGGGGAATGTTTTCAGCCTTTCACCATTAAGTATGATATTAGCTGTGAGTTCTTCAAAGATGATCTTTGTCCAGTTGAAGAGTCCTTATATTCATTGTTTACTGAGTATTTTTGTCATAAAGCAGTGCTGGATTTTGTCAATGCTTTTCTGTGTCTATTGACAGGATCGTGAGATTCTTCTCCTTTATTCTCTTAATGTGGTGTATTATGTTGATTGGTTTTGTATGTTAAACCAACTTTGCATTCCTAGGAAAACCCCACTTGATTATGGTGTATAATCCTTTTCATATTTGTTGGATTCAGTTCAGTATCATTTTGTCGAGGAATTTTGTGTGTATAATCAAAGGGGATCATGATCTATAGGTTTTTATTCCTTGAGATATATTTGACTGATTTTGGTGTCAGGGTAATGCTGACCTCATAAAATGAGTTGGAAAGTGTTCATCCTTCTGTTTTTTTGCAAGAGTTCATGAAGGATTTGTGTTAATCTTGCCTCTTTTTTTGAGAACTTTAAAGAGCTGTAATGAGGACAAAGCTTATGACAGCTCACAGTTATGCCTTATCATGTGCCTGTGCTGGGTGAGTCTATGACCACAGAAACTTGACATTAGATTAAAGCCTGAACATTTCCCTAAGAGTAGGACAGTGGTCTCCTACCATTACACCACAAGACATTCAGTACTGGGAAACTGGGATGGACAGACAGACATGGTTCCTTCCTCTTTATTTTTTATTTTTTTACTGTTTTAAACATTTCTGCACAAATGCCTGGATGAATATTCTGTCGAAGCATAACCTTCTCCTCCAAAACAGACAACAGATTGGCCTCTTGACCACATGCTGAACAAGACCAATGCTTACACCATTATCTCCCCTGAAACCTGTCAATGTCCTTCTAGAAAATCAAAATATCCACACATATTAATAGCTCGGCATCCAGGTTAACAAAAGAGTTGAGTGTTTTTCATTCCTCTTTAACATGTGAAAATGAGGAAAGACTATTCCTGACTGAAATTGCTTGGAACAAGAAACAAGACAGAGAGATGTTACTGACTTAAAGGAAATTGCTGACATCAGGAGCAAGAGCAGGAAACACTTGGTACCTGGAGTTCAAGGTTAAGATCAGCATGTGTGGAGATCAGGGCAGGAGCATGTATGGGAGAGGTGGTCTCCATTCAACAGCTTGAGACTGTTGCCATGGTACAAGTTCATAGCTCTGCTGCTAAGAAATGCTAATGAGTCTGTAAAACTAATATACTTTCACAAATCATATAAGTGGTATTTCAAGAAATAACAAGTTTGGGAAACAGAATATGTCTTTATTTATTTTATTTTTTTTAACATCTTTATTGGAGTATAACTGTTTTACAATAGTGTGTTAGCTTTTCCTTTACAACAAAGTGAATCAGTTATACATATACATATGTTACCATATCTCTTCCCTCTTGCATCACCCTCCCTCCCACCCTCCCTATCCCACCTCTCTAGGTGGTCACAAAGCACCTAGCTGATCTCCCAGTGCTATGCAGAAGCTTCCCACTAGCTATCTAATTTACATTTGGTAGTGTATATATGTCCCTGCCACTCTCTCACTTCGTCACAGCCCACTCTTCCCCCTCCCCATATCCTCAAGTCCATTCTCTAGTAGGTCTGTGTTTTATTCCCATCCTACCACTAATCTCTTCATGACATTTTTTTTCTTAGAGTCCATATATATGTGTTAGCATACGGTATTTGTTTTTCTCCTTCTGACTTACTTCACTCTGTATGACAGACTCCAGGTCTATCCACCTCATTACAAATAACTCAGTTTCATTTCTTTTTATGGCTGAGTAATATTCCATTGTATATATGTGCCACATCTTCTTTATCCATTCATCTGTTGATGGACACTTAGGTTGCTTCCATGTCCTGGCTATCGTAAATAGAGCTGCAATAAACATTTTGGTACATGACTCTTTTTGAATTATGGTTTTCTCAGGGTATATGCCTAGTAGTGGGATTGCGGGGTCGTATGGTAGTTCTATTTGTAGTTTTTAAAGGAACCTCCATACTGTTCTCCATAGTGGCTGTATCAATTTACACAGAATATGTCTTTAAATGGGCAACTTCAACTGTGTTTCTTGCTAGGAGATGTGGATGTTATGTTATCGAATAATAATATCTGCTGACATTGCCCAGTGTTTGAATAATTGCTAAAGGCTATAGTTCTTTATAAATGCTTTAATAGAAGAAATACAAAGAGAAAATGCATAAATGTCATGGAATACTAGGACATGAAACCAGAAACATTGGCTAACTTTTATATAAAATCTAAATTAGCCAAAGCAATATCAATTTGAATAAAAAAGAAATTCAGGACAAGCAGACAAGATATGCCCATTGTTAAAATAGGAAAAGAGCTTATATGAAGCACTAAGTACTCAAACTCCAACTTGAAAATGCATTTGGACGTTCTTTCAACAATATGTCCAACCCAATATGGAAAAAATGTTCTATGGCTGGAATATTTGCTACAAAACAAAGGTAAAGACTACTAATAGTTGGCAATTGATGCTTCCTGTGTTTTAAATTTCTAGTTTTGAATGATAACTTTTAAATATTAAATAGTCATAGCATTTTTTTCCATTTAAAAAGAAAAGAAAAAAGAGTCTGAGGTTTCAGTACATTACAGGACGGATCACGATGATGTTCAGTCCCTGAGCTTTTCTAAAGGAAACACGCTTTGAGTGGTGGTCATTCACTCATGCCTTCAGTCACTTCATTAATCCACTCAGCAATTCCATATTGAGCTCCTTTTCTATGGCAGGCCCTGTACTGCAGTGTCAGGTCACACAGATGGGAATGCATTTCAGTCCCAAGGGAGAAGCCAGTCTGGTGAGGAAGATCAGCCTCTAAGCAAACAGTCACTACCAAGCATGATCATGGCCATAACACGGCATAAAAGGAGGTCACAGGAATATAGAGGGAGGAGATATGAGGGAGAGACAGTGTCAGAGGAGATATGGTCCACTGGGAAACTTGAAGGATGCATAGGAATTGGCCTGATGGAGGCCCAGGCAGAACCAGGAGGTCACTGAGAACAGTCTGTCTCTACATTCAGTCATTCACAGGGGCTTAAAGGGACAGCTCTGAAAGATGACTTGGAGAGACCCCAGGAGGCAAATCCTAAATCCAAAAAGCTTGTGTGCATTTTGAAGAAGTCTGCACTTTATCGTGGGGCGGTAAATGTTTTAATGACTCGTGACCTTTCCTGAACAGCAGCCCAAGGGTACCAGAGAGGCGGAACTAAAACCGTATCTGATAGCAAAAGTCAGGTCTAGACCTTGGAGAATCGTCCTTGAATAGAATGCAGGTCTCCTAGGGCCTTTCATCCAGCATACCCCATCGCCTGGACCTTGTCTTCCCTTCCATCGCCCTAGAAGAGCCATCCCAGCTCACTAGGAGGTCAGACTCAAAAATATTGAATTCCGGAGTGGATAACACTGAATCCTATTATGTTTGTTGGTAAAATAGGGACATTGATGCCTCCTTCCTAGGGTTGTTGTGATAACAAAATGAAATAAGGGTTCTCTAAACATCTTCAGAAATCTCCACTGCAAGCTAGACAAAAGACGTGCCACGTCCGTTATGGAAGTAAGACCATCAATGTTGGGAGCTGCATAGACCTGGATTCAAATTCCAATGCGCCCCCTGGCTGCTTGACCCTGGACAAATTATCTTCACTCCCTGAGCCTCAGTTTCCTCGTCAGTGAAATAGAAATGATCATAATACCTCCCTTTGGGGTTGCGATGAGAAGGAAGTGTTATGGTCCCTGTGACATCCCCAGGCACATCCAAGGTGCTGAAGAATTGCCTTTTGAATCTGAATGTGAACAGGGAGCTCTGCTTTTCCTGGAGGCTCCTGGAGGGCTGGACATACATCTCCCTCATTGCTCTGTGTTTAGAGCCTAACGTATAACGATGATCAGCATATAAAGATATTCCAGTGTTTTTGCAGTTGAATTTACTTCCTCCTCTCAATCCAGGTTTCTATCCAGTTGAAAAAAGAATTGACTGTGACCTTTTGGAAATACAAATAAATCAATAAAGAAAAAAGATTTTATTCATTTTTCTTTTTTAATAAATTTATTTATTTATTTTTTGGCTGCATTGGGTCTTCGTTGCTGTGCGTGGGTTTTCTCTGGGCTTCTCATTGCGGTGGCTTCTCTTGTTGCAGAGCATGGGCTGTAGGCGCGCGGGCTTCAGTAGTTGTGGCTCACGGGCTCTAGAGCACAGGCTGAGTAGTTGTGGTGCACAGGCTTCGTTGCTCCACAGCATGTGGGATCTTCCCAGTCCAGGGCTCAAACCCGTCTCCCCTGCATTGGCAGGAGGATTCTTAACCACTGCGGCACCAGGGAAGCCTGAAAAAAGATTTTAAATCATCTCATTTTATACGTTTATTTTGCTGAGTGGGCTAAGCAGGTATTAGTCAACTGGGGGCTTCCTTAAGGGAACAGGAAGAGCTCACAGCTCCTGCTTCCATGGACCTGGTGTGGCTGCCCCAGTTTCTCCAGCCAAAAGGCAGAGCAGTATCTCTTGCACACTGAGGAGTTAGGAAGTTTAACCTGGGAGAAATATGTCCTTAATGATGTTTTATACCCAGGGGCCTCTGGAGAAGAGAGCTTCAGGAAGATTAACTGGGACAGGAGGCTGCAGGAGCTACCCGCCAAGGGGCAAGGGTGTGGAGCAATGGGAATTACACCCTCGAATGTGCCCCAGGGGAGGGCATGTGTGATTGCAGCAGCCCTAGGAGCAGACTTCGTACAATCTGTGTCCCAGACTTGCTTCCATCTCCAGTCTGGTCCCCATTCTTGGCTTTCCCCTGCTTCTTCTGTTCCCCTCCTCCCCCAGATGAGGAGAGGGCTTGCTACAGGACTCAATAAATCCCAGAATCAGGCCCGGGAGCAATGGTACCCACTTCCCTGAGTCCCCACCAGTGTCACTTTCCGAGTGCCAGGCTTTGGGCTGAGTGAGACAGGGCTCCCCCACCCCCTAGAGTTGCTCTCTGTGTGGGGAAATAGCCACAAAGGGATGAAGGAAGGCCTTCAGGAGCTCTTTGGAGGCTGCAGTGAATCTGCGTAGAGGGAGAGCAAGGGGTGGGGAAGAAGGGCGAAAGCTACAGAAGAGAAGAGCAGGGGATGGTGGATGTGCATCTTGAAGGATGCGAGTTTACCAGACAGAGGAGGAAGTGGAGGGTATTCCTGGCAGAGGTAAAGTTTGCACAAAGGCTCTGAGACCTGATGGACCTGGAGTCCTGGAGAAATGGGAAGAAGTTCAATGAAACAGGAACAGTGAGTGAAGGGCAGACATGGGGCAGGTGGGAGGGATGCCGTGGGAGGACAGGTTCTGCCTCGTTAAGAAGTGTCCTGTCGGCTGGGCTGTAATGAACGTGGACTTGATACTCTGGGGAGTGGGGAGGCAAGGTAGAGAGACCAAGGGAGTTTGGCCTGAAATAGCCCTGAATTAATGCATCAAGTAATCATCTATGACAGCGGTCCCCAACCTTTTTGGCACCAGGGACCGGTTTCGTGGGAGACAATTTTTCCACAGACGGACGGTGGGGAGGCGGGGGAGGATGGTGCAGGCGGTAATGCGAGCGATGGGGGGCACCGCGGCAGATGAAGCTTTGCTGCCTTGTTTGCTGCTCACCTCCTGCTGTGCGGCCCGGTTCCTAACTGGGCCGCGGACCCCTGATTTATGAAGCACTACCAAGTGCCGCTGCCTTGCTGGGCTCCGGGGATCCAAGAGTACAGAAGCAGACTTCACTCTGAGCAGGCTTACTCT
Source organism: Kogia breviceps (assembly GCF_026419965.1). Lineage (NCBI taxonomy): Eukaryota > Metazoa > Chordata > Mammalia > Artiodactyla > Physeteridae > Kogia > Kogia breviceps. Next base: position 61,435,854 of record NC_081316.1, read on the forward strand.
CCATCTCCCTGACTGCCTGCCACTCTCTCTTTAACACCATCTTATCCTATCCCCTGTCCTGCTCATACGATGTTGAGCCCCCTAAAGTCTGTGTTATTCATCTTCTGCCTGGAGCACTCGCTCCAAGATCTTCTGGGCAGAGGTGATGAGAAAACAGCTTTGAAAACGAACTACTAACACTCTGCAGGGGGCTGGGGGTGGGTTCCTCATGAGCTGGTGCCTAGAGGGGAGTCCCTAAGGTGGCAGACTTCAGTCTGGAGGGACTACCCCCCCCGGCCCCAGTAACAAAGTCTGCGCACACTTGGAGGGCTGAGCCACAGTTGTATGCCTGTGTGTCCGGGGACTCTGCAGGTGGAGACACGTGTGCACATGTCTGCTGTGCAGGCATGTGCGTCTGGGCCCTGTAGGTCCTTGTTGGATGCATCTGTGTTCCTGGACCCTGGGCACTTGTCTGGGTCTGCGCGTGTTGGCATGTCTGTGCGATTTCCCTTCAGGCTCTGTCTGTTTCTGTGAGGATGCAGAACCCCTGTCTCACCTTGGAAACAATCCCGTTGTTTGTGATTTCCTGATGGTGACAGTGTCACCGCACCCGCCTGTCACTTGTGCACAAGCACACACATACCCGGCAGTGCTCCGGAGCTGCTTGCTCTGGGAATTCCTGAGAGACTGTCATGGGCCACCTTAGTGGCTCACTCATGGGCTCGCTTTCTTCCTTGGAGAAATGGTCCAGGAAACGTTTCTGGAAATTAAATTTCAGTACTGGTTTAACTTCAGTAAAATATAACAAAGATGAAGTGGCGAGGATTTGGGAACTTCCTCTGTCTCTGCTTGGTGGGAAATCTCCTCCAGCGTCTGGAGTCTGGGAAGAGAATCCTTCCATGAGGTTCTAGGGATGCAATAAAACCCAAAATGTGTGTGTCCTTAATGATTTTTATACTATATGTAAGGGAGCTTCGGGAAGATTAAGTGGGACAGGAGGTCCTGCTTTTGGTCGTGAGCCTTTCATCAAAATGCTGACAGTGAGGCCGGGTGCCCTAAAGGGTGCATTTCTGCAGGTGCCAGAGAATAATCCAGCAGTCATGAGTCAATTTGTCCAGCCAGTCTCATTTTCCCACTGGAGACAGGCACTTGTAACTTTGTTTCTAGACTCAGCCATCTTCACAGACCCCTTTCTTGGTGAATGGCATTGCCTTCCTCTCAGGCATCACCAGCTCCTAAATCTCCATGCTTTCAATCCTCCCTGCAACAAGGTGAGAAAAGAAACAATTGATTGAAATCAATACCTACTGTTCTCCCAGTGTTACCGGTCACTCACAAGCTCTCTCCAATCTGCTTTCTCCTTTTCTCTTCTCTGAGTGTATTTGAGAAACTGAGAGGACCTCATTTGTATTAAAGCTGCCTGAGGAAGCATTCGCTTTTCTTGTTCTCTTTTACTTCATAGAGAGGCACTGCAGGACAGCTGAGCTGCAGTCTTGTAGGAAGGCAGCTTCGGGGGCCTCCTGGTCAATAACATGTTCAGTTGGCCCTGGGCCCCCACCTCATCCCCCCACCCCCTGCTCTTTTCAGGCTACATTTCTGAGCTGGGATGGTGATAACTGACCATCAATATAAAGAAGACCCACCTCTCTGCCAAGAAATGCAACACAGACTACAAGAGCCAGGGCTTAAAGTGACTTTGGAGTTCCTTTACCTGCATCCCTTTTTTCCAGATGGGAAACCGAGGTTCAGAGAGGCTTAAGCAGTTACTCCAAGTTGGCCTGATGGAGGCAGGCCCAGAGTTCAAGTCCCCAGACTCCAAAGTCGCTGCTTTACTTCTCTGACCCTGACTACAGACCATACAGAGGGAGCAAACCACACCATTCTCAAACGATTTTCTGCCAGCGCCGAAGCAAATAGTCCTGACAGCATGATAAAAAGCCAAGGCTCTGCAGTCCCCAAAACCTGGGTTCACGTCTCATCTTTACATTGACCAGCTGTTAGTCATAGACCAGTTACCGTCATTCTCTGAGCCTCAGTGCCCTCATCTGTAAAACAGGGACAACGGTTCTACCTCCTCTCATAGCCCTTGGGAAGATTCGAGGAAATCCCATATTTGCAATCCTTCTTAGTATCCCTGGCTCAGGGTAAATTATCAACAATTGTTAGTGCCCCCTCCATCTGGAGGCTGACAAATTCAATTAACCAGAACTGCCCCCCCCGACCCCCGCTTCCCGAGCCTCCCCCTTCACAGACTCATACATCTTGTGTTGGAACGGAGCTCCATAAATCAACTGGCGCAGACCCCGGTTCGCAGAGCTCTCGCTGCATGTGGCTCAGTGTGGCCCCCAGTCTTCTGTTGGCTCAGCCTACCTTACTGTAAGCAGAAGAATGCCCACCAGTGCAGCCAAGAAAAGGGAATAATGCTATCAGTGGCTTGCACGAACGTGCTCATATTAGCTGGGCAGAAGGGTAGGCAATGTACCTATATTTAGAATCTGTGTCTTCAGCCCTTTCCTGAAGCAGCAGAAGTTGGGGGGAGAAGGGGAGGAGTGTTTACAGCCAGCCGACCCCCAGGGGCAGGCAGAACAGCTGGGCTGCTTCTCCTTTCCTCTCTCCTCGGGAAGTGGAGGAGCAGGAAAGAAGGCCGGCGGGGAGGGAGGGGGCCCGCAGAGGGTGCCCCACAGAGCAGCAAGGAGTATGATAGTGACAGAGGCCTTGGGGTTTCCACTGGGACCCCAGAGCGATTGGAACGGGGTGGGGAGGTGGCCCAGATGCGCAGGGCCTGTAACTGTCTAGTCTGATGGTGTCCAGAGAGGGATTCTCCTGGCCTGGTCCTCCTAGAGATGCCTGCAGTCAGGGCCCATGTGTTCCAGGGCACTGGGCCTGGGCCAGGACAGAGCTGCAGAGACTGCAGACTCTGATACGTCCCTTTGCACGTCCTCCTGTCACAGAATGTCTGCCCTCCCTTTCTTTTTTTTTTCTGTTTTCTTCAGGTAAATACTCAGAAGTGAAATATCTGGATTACAGGGCTTTTTTTTTTTGTTTTATAAACATCTTTATTGGAGTATAACTGTTTTACAATAGTATGTTAGTTTTCCTTTACAACAAAGTGAATCAGTTATACATATACATATGTTCCCATATCTCTTCCCTCTTGCGTCTCCCTCCCTCCCACCCTCCCTATCCCACCCCTCTAGGTGGTCCCAAAGCACAGAGGTGAACTCCCTGTGCTATGCTGCAGCTTCCCACTAGCTATCTAATTTACATTTGGTAGTGTATATATGTCCCTGCCACTCTCTCACTTCGTCGCAGCTTACCCTTCCCCCTCCCCATATCCTCAAGTCCATGCTCTAGTAAGTCTGTGTTTTATTCCCGTCCTACCACTAATCTCTTCATGACATTTTTTTTTTCCTTAGAGTCCATATATATGTGTTAGCATACGGTATTTGTTTTTCTCCTTCTGACTTACTTCACTCTGTATGACAGACTCCAGGTCTATCCACCTCATTACAAATAACTCAGTTTCATTTCTTTTTATGGCTGAGTAATATTCCATTGTATATATGTGCCTGCCCTCCCTTTCTTTGCCTCATAAACTCATCTCAGGGCCTTGCTCCAGTCTTTCCCCTGTAAACACTTCCTGCTCCCCGGAAACCCTGCTGGCCCTTGCAGCACTTCTGTGAGAATGAGGAAAAGATGCCCTTCCTCCAGGCAGACACAGCCCTGCACCAGGCAGGGCACACAGCTGGGCGGGCAGAGTGGGAGCCAGGTATCAGGTCTCATTCACTCCAGAGTGGGTGCCCCTTGTGCAGGGCACAACCTGACCAACCACGCGTGGCAGCCCTGATGCTCCTCCTACACACGGGTACCATGTCCCCACATGTGCTGTGCACAGCCCTTCTGTCCTGTCTTACCACAGTGTGCTGTGACCAAATGAAGGCCAGAGCAGGAGACTTGAACCTTAGCAGGTGAATAAAATGGCCAACGGCCTGAGGTCCAGACTAGCTGGATGATCTCCAGCAAGGAGCTTCCTTACATGGGGTCTCAGTTTTCTCATCCTTCAAATGAGGCAGGTGAACTAGATGATCTCTAGGGCCTCTTTCAGGTTTATGTGTCTATGTGTCTCCTCATTTTTAGGTGGCATAGTGAAGGTATAATCAGAAAAGCATGTGTGCTCTACCTTTCCCCCAAATAAAACCCACACGATCCAGAGAAATAGATTATTATATATATATTATACATTATTAATATATTCTTATTATTATAGATTTATTCACAGTCTGGCTTTCCTGTCATTTGCTCCCCTCTGCTGGAGTCTTAGGCTGGACCAGAAGGCCTGTCTGTGCAGGATGCTGAGGATTACCTGTCACCCAGGGAGAACCAACCTCCCATCTTATTTTCCCTCAGGCTGTCTCTGCAGCTGTGGTGCTGGGATGGGCCTGGGTCTGGAAGTTTCACCCAATAAGCCTTGGGAAACTTTGTAAGTCTGCAGCCCTTTCCGTGCAGGTTTTCTAGTATCACATCACCATCTTGAAATGGTTACCAGATTGCATTTTCTATCTTCCTTTTTCCATCTTGGAGAGATGAGCAAGAATCAGGGAAGGCCTGGGGGAAGGAGGCAGGCCATCAGGAGAAGTAGAAAGCCCAGGATGTGGGTACCTGCCTGGCAGAGCTGTGTTTCTCTCAATTGGTTTGCTTGTTTGTAAGACACGGGGCAGCGGTGTCCTCCCCACCTGCAGAGGACAAAGCAGAGAGCTGGCCTGGGCACAGACACGCATGTGTCTCACATCACCTGTGGGCATTCTGTGCACAGAAATAAGTAGAGAGCAGCCAAACTTCCCAGGTGACATGTTTGCATGTGGTTTGTGTCTGAGAGACTGAGGCATCCTAAAAAAATGTTGAAGGATTGAAAACACACACACACACACACACACACACACACACACACAAACACACACACCACTTACCCATATCCAGCAGCTTGAGACTTCTTTGGGCATTGTTTGTTCCGGCAAATAGATTGTAACTTGGAGATTTTTAGAATCAGAGAATGTCAAGTTTGAAAACAATACACGAGATTATTCAGTCTGGCGGATTCCAAACTTTTATTGGCTACAAAAAACTCCCTTCAAAGGAAATTTTATAGGGACCCACAGTGCATAAAACAGAGGAAAGCAGGATAGAGTAAGGAGGAAGGGGATGGGAGGCCTTAGGACACTCGTGAGTACAGTATGAAAGACACTGAGCTCTCCCAGCTCCTGAAGGAAATTGAGGCCCAGAGAGAAGTACCCTGGCTAAGGTGTACAAGTGAATGGTGGAACCTAGAATGAATCCAAGCCAAACCATGAGGAAGGTCAGGTCACAGCTGAACTAGGATGAAAATACTGCTTTCCTCTGTGATCCAAAGCCAGCCATCTTTCTGCTACATCAGGCTGCACTCTTACGTGGCTAGGCTTTTTCCCCCCTAATTTATAGGGGAATCATCAAAGGCCACAGCTGGAAGTGCCAGCTCAGTGGTTTCTAATCTCTCTTCTGCCAGTGCTGGGGTTTCAGCAGAGGATGGGAGGGGAGGAGTCTGATGGGTAGCCTGTTGAGTGCTGCCCTCCACTTGGCCAGATTAGCTCCTCTCTTACCTGATTTCCAAAGATGTATTCTAGAAAAATTATGATGGGAATGGAGGGAGCTACTTTAAACAAAGAGAAGGACTGAGAAATTCTCATGAAGTCTAAACTTCCGTAGATGAAGAAATCAGGGACCTGATTTAGTTGACACCATGGAAAGAGGCTTAACTTTCAAAGGCAAGAGAATTAAAGGCGAAAAACCCCTGTATCTTCGATCTGCAGGAACAGCGTTTGTCATCCATCTCAGCCTCAGTGAGCCTGGGAGAGCAAAAGTCTGATGGCTCCTGCGAAACACCCTCACAGGGATTTAAGAGCACATCCGGTCCCCCATGGCTAGCGTGAAGCTTCTGCTTTTTGGATTTGTCCCCCGCCCCTGCTACCAACTAGGTGTTTACATTTGACGTGTAAATTTCAAGCACTGATGACTTCAGGTGTCCGCCCCCGCCCCCACACACACACACTAGGGCCTCCCTTCTGACAGCACCCCCAGTTTTCCACCCCTGGCCATCCCAGCCCCTTGGACCCTTCACCTTTCTCCCCTCCCACAAATGGGTGCTCTGGAGGAAGGTTGAGGCTTGCTGCGGCTGTGGAGGGGGAGGCCAGTGTTCTTTCTTCCCTTCCACTGGCTGTGGAGCAAGCAGAGCTGTGCAAAACCCTTGCTCTGCCAGCCTGCAGCCCCTGGAGAGCGAGGCTCTGCTCCTTTCACAGATCTTCGCAGGGGTCTCCTTAACCTGTTGTTTGCAAGGTTTGTTCCTGGCATTATATCTAATAAGCTCACGTCTGGCGGTTTGATCCTGAGCTTGTTTGAGAAGGTTAGGCTTTTACGGCGCATTAACAGGATGCTGCTGACAAGGCTTGGGGAGCCTGCCTCAGCCCCAGGAGCCCAGGGCTTTCATACAGGCTGGGCCGGCTGGAGATAGCGGGGCTCTGCTGACGCAGGCCCAGGCTACAGTATGCTAGCTGGGCAACACACCCTCTCTGAACCGCCATTTCTTCCTTTTAAAAATGAGAAGTATACCCAAGAAGATTGTTTTGAGGAGTAAATAAAACCATAGTGGGCACTCAGTTAGAAGTCATTCCTCACCTTCCATTGAAGCCCTAGTCTCATGACTCCATGTAATTTGACACACATCAGAGCTTAGCATCTTCTCGCTAAGAGTTCTGCTGGGGTACTCTCCAGGGGAAGAGGGGCGCTTTTACCATATGTCCTCAATTAAAGACACATGCAATTTAACATTTCAACATCTTTGAAATTGAGATGCGTGTTACACGTCATAGACATGTCAGAGTTTAATTGGTATCGTTGTTGAAGTTTTTTCCTCTTTTCTCAGTGGCTAATAAAGTACCTATGTGTCTTATGACTGGAGCAGTTGTCACTGATGTCATCTTCAGTGTGATGAAATTGGGTGTTAGGTACTTACCATGTGCCCGGTGCTATTCTTGACCACTTTTCATCAGTTGCTTAATCTGTGCAACAGCCACGCAAGGTAGAGATTGATAGCCCCACTTTACAGATGGAGAAACTGTGGTTCCAAGAGGTAAAGGGACTTGGCCAGGGCACAGATTTATTAAGTTGTGGAATCAGCATTGGAACGGAGAACTGCCTGACTCCAAGACCTGTGGATAGGTTGGTAGGTGTGTCGAGAGGAAAATCTAGTTTCTTTTTGTTATTGTTAATTTATTTTATTGATGTATAGTTGATTTACAATGTTATATTAATTTCTGCTCTACAGCAAAGTGATTCAGTTATACACATCTATGCATTCTTTTTCATATTCTTTTCCATTAGGGTTTATCACAAGATATTGAATATAGTTCCCTGCGCTATACAGTAGGACCTTGTTGTTTATCCATCCTATATATAATAGTTTACATCCGCTAATCCCAAACTCCCAATCCATTCCTCTCCCACCTGCCCCTTGGTGACCACAAGTCTGTTCTCTATATCTGTGAGTCTGTTTCTGTTTTGTAGATAAGTTCATTTGTGTCATATTTTAGATTCTACATATAAGTGATATCATACTGTATTTGTCTTTCTCTGTCTGGCTTACTTCACTTAGTAGGATAATCTCTAGGTCCATCCATGTTGCTGCAAATGGCATTATTTCATTCTTTTTTATGGCTGAGTAATAGTCCATTGTATACATATACCACATCTTTATCCATTCATCTGTTGATGGACATTTAGGTTGTTTCCATGTCTTGGCTATTGTGAATAATACTGCTATGAGCATAGGGGTGCATATATTAAAAGCTAGTTTCTCTTTGCTTCTTAGGACCATCCTTGAGTGGATCCATGTCCAAGGTCTGGAGGGTGCTTTATTTTAACAAGCAAAATCACATACATTTACTGGGTGTCTGTTATGAACAAGGTACATCATAGGCATTGGAGGTTCAGTGATAAACAAAATACATGTGGAGCTTAAAGTCCAAGAAATCTGAGCAATTACAACCCATTTAATAAGTGTTTTAATGGCACTCTACAGAATGCAGTGGGAGCATGTAGGCGGGACCCTTACCCTAGGCTAATGGACCCATGGGGAATTTCTAGGAGGAAGTGACCTGATTTGAAAGTTAGCCCAGCAGTGTGGGTTGGAGGTGGTAGAGGGCATGTTCCAGGCAGAGAGAAGAGCATGTGAGAAGAGGCCAGAGAGTGTATAGCCTGTTGGAGAAGCTGAAAGAAGAACTAGATCTGCACTATCCAATATGGTAGCCAGCGGCCACATGTGGCCATTGAGCACTTGAAATGTGGCTAGTCTGAACGAAAATGTACTATAAGTGTAAAATACACACTGGATTTCAGAGACTTAGTATGACAAAAAATGTAAAATGTCTCATTAATGATTTTATATTGATATATTGATTATACGTTAAAATTATAATGTTTTAGATAAGGTGAAAATTAATGACATATTTATTACTTTTTTAAAGAGTGGCTTCTAGAATATTTAAAACCACATGGGTGGCCCAGATTTGTGGCTCACATTATTTTGGGACACAATGCACCAGGAAATGGGAAGTTATCAAAGGAGTGTAACCTGGGGAAGATAAAGCTAGGGATATCCGTTAAGAAGTTGCAGAATTCCCGTGCATTTGCTATGTTAACTCATGTAATCCTCAGAGCAACTCTAGAAGTAGAAATTGTTAAATTCACATGTACAGCTAAAGAGACAGAAGCTGAGAAAGGAAGATGACTTAACCAGGGGACCCACATGACGCTGCTCTGCGCAGGGCCATCTATAAGCAGTTCAGAGCCTACAGCCCAATATTGCCTGGGGCACAGCAAGAACCCAGGTCTTCTGAGTCCAAGCTGGCACCCTTCCCACTTCTTATACCCCATCTCTGGCTGCCAGCCTGAAAATGACAATGCAGCTTAGGACACAGACACCTGGATCATCTGAATCTAAACTTTTCACACCATCCCTGCGATGGGGTTCTGTTTTGCAGGTGCTTTCCTAGGTCCCTTACTCCAAGCAATTAGCAAAGATGTGACACCTGGCATTTACTCCCACCTGTAAATGAGCTCTGATGCCTGGCTATTTCCCCAGCTTCATTATTGATTGTTTAGATTGTAACTGTTTTAAGAAAATGTACTTTCTGAAAGAACACGGAGCACTTCTGAACGTTCACCACCACTTCTAGAAACACTGCTTTGTGCCCACCCCCTTGACATGAACATATAACACACCCTCTCCTCCATTAGTACCATATCCTGTTCACCAGAAGCCACAGGTTGAGAGGCAGCTGAACAGAGACGTGGCAATGGTTCCAAACTCCTTAAAGGACAGCGTCTTCCTGGGGAGCAGCATTTTGTTTTAATTTTCTAAAATCAAAGATATCCTTACAAATGATTACAAAATAAAATAATGCAGAAGGTCTTGTAGTAAAAAGCAAAATCCTTCCCCAACCTCATAACCCCTCCCCGAAGGCAGCCACATTTAACTACTTTTGTTTTTAGTTCTTACGGTGGTTGCTTCCACGTCATTAAATAGCATTTGCTTAAACTGCTCCAAAGTGATGTTATCACCTTTACACGGTATCTGTTGCCTCCCTGCTGGATTAAGGGAAGGCTTAGCTCACTGACACCCCACCTCTCCCACCTTCTCCCAGGGTGCACTTGCAATTAGGAGTCAGTATTATCACATTTTTAGTTCTTCCTCTGGTTACCTTTGTAACTCTAAATAATATACTTAAGACAGTGGTTCTGAAGGGTTGCTTCTTCCCCTGGACGCATTTCTCTAAAGCTTCTCTTCCAAGCATAAGATAGCTTTCTGCAGAAAGGCTCCTTTAGAGAAAGAATTGTTATATGTATAGCACCTAAAGGGTGCTTGTTTTTAGTATTTTGAGGTGGGTAGCTCTCATTAATTCTTCAAAGTTTGAATTTCTACCATGAAGGAGGATAGGGGGATGGTAGGGCTGTTGGAAAGCACTGGAACACATCTTGCCAAATGTGCAGTTGTGGTTAAGAAAGCTTACTCATCTCCATCATTGAAAAGACCCTTCACTAGAACCTCAGAGGTCCTCTTGCCTGATTCATAGAACATCAGAGTTTTAGCTGGAACCTGACTGTGTTTTTCTTTTGAAGAACTAAGGTATAGGGATATGAACTAGATAGAATCAGGTTAATAAGCTACTTAGAGCAGGTTCTAGAAACCCAGTTCTTCCAAATGTGATACAAGAAATAGTACATTTCTATCACATTACAGCTCTCCATAAGCCTGGGATTTCCAAAGTCATCTGCATGCTACAGAAAAGGCTAAGAGCAAAATTCAGAATAGGTGGAAGTTAACTTTCTACCAAGGTCTGGAGTTAACCGGCTAAGAGCAAAATTCAGAATAGGTGGAAGTTAACTTTCTACCAAGGTCTGGAGTTAACCAGGGTTATAATAAGTAAGTTGAAATAGCAATGAAATTTTAGCAGGAACAGCACTGTCTTGGACTTTGTGTATGTGTGTGGGTGGGAGTGAGGGAGTGCAAAATCATTAATGCTAAGCTTAACAGTTAATACAATATTTGTCTTAATTTTTAGAAAATAAAAAATGTCTTTCATTAGAGACCGATAGTATGTAGGGCACTCTGCTGAACACTGATGATATGGGAACATTTAAAATATTCATTTATTTGATAAAATTCTAGTAAGTAATTACTAGGACATCCAAATGCAATGCAGGCCTTAGAAGATAAATCAGTAATGCTATTCCGGCCTTCAAGGAGTGCACTATCTGTTCACTGATGGATAGACATCTACAGAAGGAGACAAATACAATACCAGCACAATAAAGTAAGAATGTGGACTTAAGGGTCAGACAGATCACTGGCACGACTCATTTTATTGTGCTTGGCAGATACAGTTGACCCTTGAATAACATGGGTTGGAACTGCGTGGTCCACTGATATGAAGATTTTTACCAATAAATATGCAGTCAGCCCCCCTTATTAGTAAGGTTTGAATCTTCAGATTCAACCAACCAACCGCGGATGTTTCCACTGGCTGGTTGGTTGAATCCAAGGGTGAGAAAGTTGAAGATACAGAGGGCCGACTGTATTCATTATACTACAGCATGTCATATACGAGACCTGAGCATCCTTCTATTTTGGTGTACCCAGGGGCTTCTGGAACCAATGCCCCACAGATACCGAGGGACGCCTGCATCACACTCTTCACAAATTGAAGGTTTGTGGCAACAGTGCATGGAGCAAATCTATCGGTGCCATTTTTCTAATAGCGCTTGCTCACTTCATGTCTCTGTGTCACATTTTGGTAATTCTGGCCATATTTCAAATATTTTCATGATTATTAGACTTGTTACGGTGATCTGTGATCCGTGATCTTTGATGTTATTATAAAAAGATTACAACTCGCTGAAGGCTCAGATGATGGTTAGCATTTTTCAGCAATAGGACATTCTTTCATTAAGGTATGTACTTTGGTTTTTTTTAGACATAATACTATTGCACACTCAGTAGACTACGGTATAGTGTAAATATAACTTTTACGTGCACTGGGAAACCAACAAATTCATGTGACTCGCTTTATTGTGATATTCGTTTTATTGCTGTGGTCTGGAACCAAACCTGCAATGTCTCTGAGGTCTGCCTGTAATTCTCAGTCTGTTGCTCACAAGCTGGATGACCTTGAGCAAGCCATGACACTCCTCTGTGACTTGTTTTCTCTTCTGTATCATGGTAACACCCGCTTCATGCAGTAAGAAGGGTAGAAGCAAAGTGAGATTAAAAAAATGTAATTATGTGAACCCCCCCAACGCAATGCCTTGTAAATGCTAAACTGTTCGTAAGTTGAGTCCCCCTTTTTTTCCTCCAACCCCCAGATCTGAGACCTGCTAGAGGAGTTTAGAGGAAGAGGTGATCATTTATCTGAGATGGAGGTGGGGGAAGACTCTAGGGAGGCTGGAAGTGATCTGGACCTTGCAGGGTGAGGAAGATGGGAGAACCCGGGAGGTGTGTGGTGACAATGCCTGTGGCACACTAGAGGAGAATGTTGTGTTTCTTAGGACCAAAATCAGGGGAGAACTTTTAAAATCTTCAGTGAATTACCTTTGCTTTTGTGAGGAGTCCTAGAAGAAAGAGACTTGAATACTATTTGGGACTAGAAAGCCACCTGCTCCCGAGAAGCCTTTCTTGACCCTCGGGTATAATGCACAGTTGATTCTAGCACAGACTTCGTCTTCGGGCTGACCTGGCCAGGCCTTTGTCCTCACAACAGTGTGACCATGGACAGACGACAAAATCACCTTGAATCTCAAATCCCTCCATCTGTAATATGAGGAATAACAATAGAATATCCCCATGGTGTCGTTATGAGGAATCAATAAAAAGCCTTCAGAACACGTCTAGCCTACAGTAAGCACTCAGTAGACGCTAGTTTCTTTTGAAGTCTTTGCCTTGCCTTACTTCCTAGCATGCACCACTTCCTGCTGAAAGGAAGGCTTCCACCTTGGGAGGGCAGGACTGTGCCTTAATTATCCCATGGCCCTGGGGTGGGGGATCACATACAGCTGGCTCTCAGGGAATGATTACTGAGTGGGGCTGAACTTGCACTGATTGGACCTCATGATTCTGTGAAGTGGAGCTCAAGATGGAGTGAGTCAGCCCAGGAGGTTGGGGATGTAGGTGGTGTTAAAAGCACCCAGACTTTGGAGTCACGAAGACTTGAGTCTGAAAACCCCTATTTTGCTATTTACTCTTGGCCTTGATTTTGTCATCTGGAGAATGGGGACAGAAATCGCGACCTCCTGGGGTTGTTATGGGAACCAAATGAGATAACCTGTGTTATCATGCTACTTGGCTATAGGCTGTGTGTGTGTGTGTGTGTGTGTGTGTGTGTGTGTGTGTGACAAGGTATCTGGTACATAGTTGGTGCTCAGTGCACAGTGAATATATATTTGCTTCTGCTTCCCTTTTCTGGGGCTGGGGAATATAGCTACTAGATGGTCTCCCCCAGGAGGCAATGCCAGGTCACACACCACCACTCCATCTGCCCCGAGCCCCGGCAGGAAGCTTGTGTGCTGAGGAGCCCATGCTGGTACCACTTGCCAAGTCCAGGGCTCGTGGGTGAGCAGTGGAAATTGGGTTCCACCCAGCTCCACCATTGAACGTTGGGTGCCTTGGTCAGAGCCCCCTGCAGGCTGGACCTGGGGTCCCTGTGGTAAGATGAGGAGGTGGCCTCAGCAGACTCAGTGTCCCTCAGGGGACAAGTATGAACACAGTTCACCCCCTCTCCCCCAGAGAGAGACCATGGTCTCTTACAGATAAAGGATCAGTCAATAGAACATTCTGGAATGGTGTGGAAAGTACAAATAAATGCACAGACACACAAGAACCCAGAGGAGCAAATGGCTTTACAGTCTCTGAAGTCCTTTAGAAAGACACGAGAAAGGCTCTAGAAGCATAAACCTGTCTTCCTAGTCAACATTCCGTGGCCTCTTCCAAGGCATGAGTCCTCTTGGGAAGTTTATGTGACAGGTCAGGATAGCTGGCTGTTGAGGGCAGTCTGAACCTTCCCCTTCCAGCTTTCTCTCACTCCAGATCTCAGAGTCCTCATTGGCCAGTGAGGTGTACAGTTACCTGCAGGCCTTTTTATCCTCAGACTGACTTAACACCGTCATGAAGAAGTTTGAGTTTGTCTCAGTTTCCACATCAGGCGAACTCAGTGACTTAGGACATTTCCAAACTTTTTGTGACAGTAGAACTTTTCTTCAAACAAATTCTCTCATGAAATCTGAATAAATACAACAGGAAGAGGCAGAGCTGCTTCTAATTGGGAAGAGAGGGGCTGATCCCCCTCCTGATGGGCTGCTTCTGTAAACCTGGCTCTCTGCTGGGCACTGAATCCCATCTGCTTCCTGCCTGGGCCTGTTGAGTAGGGTAACTGCCCTGCAAATTATACAGATTATACAAGGGGAGCTCAGAGAGGCAGCCTGAGGATGGGAGGAGTCATAGTCAGCTTCCTGGAGGAGGTGATGCCTTGAGAGCCTTGAAGGATGAGTAGGCATTTGTCAGGGAAGGAGTTAAGCTGGAAGATAGACTCTGAACAGCAGGCGGAGCTGGAATCTGAGTGAAGGGGCTGCTGGAGTGGGGCTGGGAACCAGTGGGGAGCAGTGAGAAGAGATAAATGGGGGAGATAGACGGGCCTAGAACTTGAGGAGTTTGCACTTGATCCTATGCTGTGATACCTAGTCATGTAAGAGGTTTGAGTAAGGAAGTATGGTAACTGGATTTTCAAAATATATATAGCAGATTTATTTGGATATAATTCACATACCATGCAAGTTGGTAATTAGATTGTGGGACTAGAAACTAAATCACCTTGGCTATAAAGTGGCAAGGGGAATAAATCACTGGGGGATCATTTTGGATGGCACATTCTGTGTCGTGCTCACCCCCAGGCCCTAAGCACCAGTTACACTCCCTGGCTTGTTGCTCACAACCCAAACCTGCCCTACAGGCTTCCAAAAGCCTGGTGGGGGAAAGAGCCTTCTGGATCGTGAACAAGTGAGGGAAGCGAGCTTGAGAGGCTCTTGTCGGCGGCCAGTCTAGAGGTGGTGCTGGGGAGAGAGGGCGATGGGGACAAATCCAGGAGCCACTGGGGAGTCCTGGCCTGGCGAGGCTCTGTGCAGGCCTCGGTCTCTCGGTGAGGCCCGTGAAGGTCTAGAAAGGAACCTGCTGGGGGGAGAGGGAGGAAGGGAACGGGAGAGAGGGGACACCCACAGAGCCGCAGGGAGAAGAGAAAGCCCAGAAGCAGTTAATCCTGCCGGTTGAAATGTTTTATAAACGACACTCTAAAATCAAATAGATGCAATAAAAACACAGTGGTCTTTTCATTAAACGTGCCACAGAGGCCCCTTGTTTAGCAGCCATTGTCAATCAGACCGAGGCCATTGTCTCTTTCCCCAGCCCCCCATAACTGGCATCTGCGTGGGAGCAAATAAATAAATACCAGGCTGGCATTTTAACTAGGGCAGCAAAGAGAGGGATGCTGCTTTCCAGAGTCTGCTCGGCCCTCCGAGCAGGTGAGGTCCTGGACAGGCCTGTGTTCTCCAGGAGGGCCCAGCCGCAAGTCCCCATCAGGTACAGCTCCCTGCGTCTCTCCTGGACGGAGCCACTCGGATCTTTAACCAAAATCACTGCTCCAGAGAGCCCTTGTTTCTGTTTTCTGTCTGCAGAAGCCCCTGGAAGATAGTCAGTAGAAAGGCTTTCCTTTTGGTATTTTGCCTGCAGGATGTCAAGGGGAAAAAAAAGACATGAACACATTCTCTGGCTGATTTGGTCTACAACCACTTAATAACAGCAATATAGCACTCTTATTAAATAATAAAAATAGAATTGAACTAGCATGGTTAATTAGTAATAGCATCATTGCAGCATAAGGAGATAAGACCATTGTGATTCACTAGTAATAATAGCATAGTCACAGCATTGTTACTTACTGAGAGTTTTGTAATAGCATGACTGTCGCCCACTGCTTTGGACAGCATGTTCCTATACAGGCGATTCTCCTTATTCCTGGCAGTTAAGTTCTAAGTAGCCGCAAACACTGAATTAATGAATGCTGAACCACCGCTCCTAGAGAAATACAGAGTTAGGTGCCTGTGAGCCTCTGGTCACATTTTCATCAGCTGATCAATACATCATCTTTTTTCATGGCTATTTCTGTGTCAAAGCACCTTTTAAAGTATATTTTGTTGATTCATTAACATTGAACTCAGAGCTAACGGTGCTGTAACTGATGCCTGAATGAAGCTTATCTAATGCACGTATTTTCTCGGAAGGCACATCAGAGCCTTCTTACTTAGGAACACTAAACAGCACTTCAGCGCTGTGCTTGGGGCCACTTAAACAGCAAAATCACCAACAAAAATGTGAAAAATGTGGCGCTAAATAGACCGAGAAAAGGATACTTGTTTATAGGATCAGAGCAGAATCTAGACCACAGAGCCTTGCCTGGCTCTGCCTCAGCTGGGAACTCGAGCATCAGGAGACTCAAATTCCCCGATCCTGTGTGTGTCCCTGAATGACCATAAGAGCCCACGAGTATTGACATGGGGGTGACAAATAAATTGTAGGCAAGGTCGCAAGTACATATTCCACAAATGAGGGTTGGCTAGCTTTTATTTCACTTAGTTCTCAATCAGGCCAGTAACTCCCATCTTTTGGTATTTTGAACTAGGTTCAAAGAGCAGAAGTAAATTGTTCAAAGTCAGATAGCTGGATTGTGGTTCATTATATGACACCAGGGGTCAGTGAACTGCAGCCCAGGGGCCAGCTGCCTGTTTTTGTAAGTAAAGTTTTACTGAAACACAGTCATACTCGTGTGTCTACGTACTGTCTACGTGGCTGCTTTTGCGCCGCAGTGGCAGAGTTGAGTAGTTGCCACAGAGATCAGATAGCCCACAAAGCCTAGAATAGTTACAATCCAGCCCTTTAGGAAAAAGCTGGCCGATCCCTGTATTATCCCAAAGTCTCTCCTTTTTAGTCCAGAGGGGAGAACGTTCTCTCTGGTCTCAATACCGGAATGGTTTGTGCTTTTCCTAAACACTTTGTCTTTCTCTCTTGAAGAATGGGAATTTTATAACTGATTATGTTTCCTTCTTTACATTGACATTAAGAAGCTCAAAGCCTGGGCTTCCCTAGTGGCGCAGTGGTTAAGAATCCGCCTGCCAATGCAGGGGACAAGGATTCAATCCCTGGTCCGGGAAGATCCCACATGCCGTGGATCAGCTAAGCCCGTGCACCACAACTACTGAGCCCGCGCTCTGGAGCCCGCGAGCCACAACTACTGAGCCTGCACACCTAGAGCCCATGCTCCGCAACAAGAGAAGCCACCGCAATGAGAAGCCCGCTCGCCGCAACTAGAGAAAGCCCACGCACAATCAAAGACCCAACACAGACAAAAATAAAATAAATAAATTTATAAATTAAACAAAACAAAAAAAGCCCAAAGCCTAAAAAAGCTAGAGATAGCTGGCTCTCACATGATAGGAACAGAAAAGATCTTCCATCTCAGTTACACTAGAAGGGGGGTTAGATTATCTCCACACAAAAATGTCATCAATTTAGAGAAGGTTATACAGGCATCTGGAACTTTCCAGTAATGAAGTGTTTCATCTGGAGCAGGACCAGGATTCTGTAGGAATGGTAGTTTTCACTAAGGAGAAAAAGACTTACTATCTGAAAATAATCTTTTTAGATCATTACCATTTACTGAGAACTCATTATGTGTGAGTGCTATACATGGCTTACATCATTTTTTCTCTATGGTATGTAATATTTAGGCCAAGAGAGTCTGTGCCACAGAGCTCAGTGTCATTATCCCTTTTTACAGATGAGAGAACCAAGGACCAAAGATGTTAATGTGTCCTAGGTCACAAAACAAGGCAGTGAGAGATTTGAGATTTGAAGCCAGGTGTGTCTGACTCCAAAACTTATTCCCTACACCCTACTGCATCCTGCTAGATAGTTACCCAGCATCAACTTTCATCCTTCCAACTCTCAGAATCCGGACTCTGGGCTAGGCAGTGAGGCGTTTCTGACATTCCTCTCATGCTAGGACATTCATCTTTGGATCTGAATAGGGTGGGCGTTCTTTGCAGAGCATTGGGGTGGGGCTGGAAAGGGGACCGTGTCTGGAGCAGACTCATGGGGTTTGGCAAGAAGGCTCTGCAGCATCCAGGGGATGTGATGATGGTGTCTAGACACTGGTTCTGGCAGTCTCTGCCAGAGATGTCTCTGGAGAGACGTGTGTAGGAATCAGAACTGACAGGATTCGATGACTGAGTACATGTGGATGGTGAAAAGGCGACAGAAGTGGCTCCCAGTTTCTGACTGGCGTGAATCTCAATTCTCTGAGATTGGAGAGAAGATGAGGAAGCTGGTTCTGCGCGGGCTGAGCTTGAGGCTCCGTGAGACGTTCAGAGGAAATGCTCACTTGCAAGTGATGGGAGCCTTTGTCCATCACTTGTGCGTATTTCATGATGTGTGTCTCTCACTCAGAACTCTGTGGGATTGAAGGGCAGAGAGCTTTGTTTAATGAATGTGATGGCTTCAGTTAAAAAAAAAATTTTAATTGTTCCTCTTTCTAGATGACCCTGAAAGTCTTACCAGTCTTCTTGGTCACTTCTGTTATGCCTGTAAGAAAAGGGAAAGCTGTGCTTGGGTCAGTTCAGAACCTCCTCCGTCTCCATCAGAACCCATAAATATCTACTGTCCCGCTGCTACAGCACCTCCTAAACTCTTGAGTACACAGTGTAAGTGGAGGGCTGTAAAGACTCTGTTAAGGGTGTCTCTAGTGAGACCACTAGCAGATATAAGGGCCTGTCCCTTTCAGAAAGATGGGCTCTGGAGCATAGGAACTCCCCTCCCCAACCCCCCATCATTCCTCTTCTCCAGCAGCAACATTTATGAATTTTTATTGAACATCTGGGCATCAGGAGGATGCAAGGTACTTATCAGCACTAGCGTGGAAGCTCCTGAGAGCAGGCATTTTTGTCTGCTTGACTCATTGCTGTATTCTCTGGGTCTAGACTGTACTTCGTATGCTTGATACATGGTAGGTCATCAGGAAGTATGTGTTGAGGGGATGAAGGAGTGAAAAAAGATACTTCCCCATGACAAGGAAGATCCATTCAGTCTTCCAACACTTATTCAGCATGTGTCAGATCCTGTGTCAGACCTTGGGAACACACTGAAGAGAAGACCAGCCCCACACTCAAGATGTATTATGAAAGAGACCAGCTGGTCAAAAGATCACGAATGTTCCTGAGAAAAGTGTTACTATAGTAATAGGAGCTGAGTACTAAGAGAGGCAAGAGGGGGTCCTCTTGACTCCAGCTGGGAGATTGGGGTGGGCTTCACAGAGGAGGCAGCATTTGACCTGGTCTTGAAGGATGAGTAAGAGTTCCCTGAGTGAGCAATGGGAAGGGTATCGAGACAGAAGCAATCTTGAGCTGTGAGGGAGCTGAGACAGTTGTTCTGGTCATTTACAAGGAAACATCTTGGCCAGTGGCTGGGAGATGGGAATAGACAGTCTATCCTCCCAACCCTAGAGGGAGAGACTAGTTTTTTTTCATCTAAATACCTGCTGCCTCCCCATCTCTCATATTACCATCCTTCTAGAAGATGAGGAGGAGAGGAGAAGAGAGGAGGATAAAGTTTATTGGTGGGAGAGAAATGTTGGGGTAAAAAAGCATGCACGTGAAAGACATGGATACATACCTGAAAAAAAAAAATGGCTCAGAGCAGCACTTTCCAATAGAAATATAATATTCAACAATTTTCTAGTAGTCACATGTAAACAAGTGAAGTTAACTTTAATAATATATTTTATTTAACATAAAAAATTCAAAATATTATATCATTTCAACCTGTAATTAATATAAAATTTATCAATGAAACATTTAAATTCTTCTTTTTCATTCTCATTCTTTAAAATGTTATATAGTTTATACTTATAGCACATAGCAATTCGGACTGGCCATATTTCAAGGGCGCAATAGCTACACATGGCCAGCGGCTGCTGTATTGGACAGTGCAGGCCTAGACACCTGCACTTTTTAGTTTTAGGACACAGCGTAGAACTGAAGAATTAAGGAATGTCCGGGGTTCACCCATTCCCATTCATACACACTTGTTCACCTGTTCGTACATACACACAGCGTTTATTGAATGTCCCCTCTGCACCTGGGGCTTCTGATTTGAAGTCAAACAAGGGGTGGTGTGTGTCACCAGCAAGCACGCAGCTTCATGAATCACAGGCCAGTGTAGTTGGCCATCTACAGGGGCCTGGGATATGTCTGTTTATCAGTGGTCTCAGACCAGGGCCTGTGGGCTGTCCATGGCTGGCAAATACTTTGGGTCTGGTTATTTGAATTTTCCTAGACCATATCTTAAAAACAATATAACCCAGCAGGTGTTATGCTTAGTCTCAAGGCAGGTTAGCATCTTTTTTCCGTACCTGGTCCGCTTCACTCATTAGGTTACCTGTGGGCCCGCTGCAGGCATTGGTGTCTGAGAACCGTGGGTGAGAACTCTCTAAGAAATCCCAAGCGGTGATAAGACCGAAGGCAGGATGAACCTAGAGAACCACCAGGTTGTGTTTGGCCATCCCCGCTTGTGTTCTAGAATCACCTGGAGCTCTTCTTAAACACACCATTTCCTGGGCCCCGCCCTCAGGGATCTGATTCAGTTGGTCTGAAATGGGATGGAGACCCAGTCTTTTTTTTAAAAAGCT
This sequence comes from Kogia breviceps, assembly GCF_026419965.1. NCBI lineage: Eukaryota > Metazoa > Chordata > Mammalia > Artiodactyla > Physeteridae > Kogia > Kogia breviceps. The sequence goes on from NC_081316.1 coordinate 61,456,199, forward strand.
CTACCAGTAATTTTAGTTCAGTTTCTAACATGCTCCTGCTGAGAAACAAACAGCTCAGAGAGGCTGTTTGTTTTGTCCAGAGCCACAAAATACGCTAGCCCCCTAACTTCCAACCCACTTCTGTTTCCCCCAAACAGCCCTGAAGGCAGAGGGGCCCTCTTAACCTCCCTGAATATTCAGGAGGCGTCCCACACATTAGAAGCTTGGAGCAGGGGAGGCGGGAATCTGTAACTGCTGTGTCGCCTCTTCGAGAACAAAAGCCCTTGCCAGTTTACCACTCTGGGAAGATTGCCAGGCTCAAGTATTAATAATAATCTCTTTGTTTTTTAAATGTCTTATAACTGCATAAATAAAGCTTACTTTCTCTTCTTTAATGGTAATGAGGCTTATTTGACTGATTTGTTGATTAATAATACTCTAATTTCTTTACTGACAAAACACAAAGGCCAAAAGATGGATGCTGGGTGCGAGTAGCTGGGGATGTGAAGCAGCCATTCCAGCCATTTTTTTTTTTTTTTTAACCTCTTTATTGGAGTACAATTGCTTTACAATGGTGTGTTAGTTTCTGCTTTACAACAAAGTGAATCAGTTATACATATGCATATGTCCCCATATCTCTTCCCTCTTGCGTCTCCCTCCCTCCCACCCTCCCTATCCCACCCTTCTAGGTGGTCACAAACCACTGAGCTGATCTCCCTGTGCTATGCGGCTGCTTCCCACTAGCTATCCACCCTACGTTTGGCAGTGTATATATGTCCATGCCTCTCTCTCACTCTGTCACAGCTTACCCTTCCCCCTCCCCATATCCTCAAGTCCATGCTCTAGTAGGTCTGTGTTTTATTCCCGTCTTACCCCTAGGTTCTTCATGAGCTTTTTTTTTTCTTAGATTCCATATATGTGTGTTAGCATACGGTATTTGTTTTTCTTTTTCTGACTTAGTTCACTCTGTATGACAGACTCTAGGTCCATCCACCTCACTACAGATATCTCAATTTCGTCCATTTTTAGCTGCTGCTCTGGCATCTCAGAGAGAAGAGTAGCAACGGCTTCTCTGCCGTCGGGTACTGATAAGCAAGGGCTACAGCAGCTTCAGGAAGATGGCCCCTGAGTCTTCCTGCAGGGCTATTCCTGAACACCCTTTTCTTCATATTATGCAATGTCTGTCCTATGAGGACCTGTGGGAAATATTTCTCTCTGATATCAGTACCAGTAATGGTTGCACTCATCCTGGTAGTATTGTACACACACTTGTAGACATTGGGAAATTGTGAAATTGATAATGTTTGCTGTTTTCCATTGGACATCAGGAAACTCGGAGTCAAACCCATGTCCTACCAGCAGCAAGCATAAAGTCCTCAGCAAATGTTTGATGTAATAACAGTTCACATTTGTTGAGCATGTACTGTCTACATGGACTCCCTGTATGTAACTTACTTCTGCAAACTTCAAGTTCCTGAAAAACTACAATGCAGCTCTCCCTTTTGTAAATCAAGTAATGTTTTTAATGCCCTAGGGGAATAAAGAACTCGTTTAAATCTGAGATCCTGGTGCTGTGAATAATGACCTCCTTACTCCACCATATTTGCAGTGTCATCTGCTGGTTTTCAGACTCTCTCTTGACCTACAGAGGAGGCCAGCTGGGACGGCTGCTGCCTCTGAGTTGGCTGTGAACTTAGCTTTCCTTTCTTGAGCCCAGAAAAACCCCTGCTCTAGCTACGAATCACAGGCCAGAGCTGAGCCCTGACGGGGGCCCACGGTTGCGGACGGCTTTGCATGGTCACGCACTGGCCCAGAGACAAAGGGAAACGGGAGGGCTTTTATTGGTCACCTGCCTCCTTGCAAGGGGTTCCTGATCGATAACAGATGGAGAGACGAGGGAGTTAATGAGGTCGGTGTTCTAGCCAAATGCTTTCCACCTTCCTGTAGCCACTGAGTCCACTGGAAAAGAATGTTGCGCTGAGCGGGTGGGGCAGGGAGAGCTAGTGAAGCTGAGCTTTCACCAGAGGTGTTGGGGGGAGGCAGGGAAGCAAGAATGATGTGCACTGATTCGATTCCTCTCAATCCAGTGAATATTTATTAAGCATCTCCTATGCTAGTCACCTTTATGTATCACACCACCCCCACATATGCCTCCAAAATACTCCTTCCATGTAGTTATCATTATCCCTATTTTATAGCTAAGCTACTTAAAAGACTCAGAGATGTTAAGTAACTTGGCCAAGGTCACACAGCCAGGCTAGAACTCAGCTGGGATTTGAATCTAAATTTTTTCCCTCTCTAAACCTAATGCATCACACCGCTTCTCCAAGCGGTTCGACCACTCACCGTGTCACACGTTCCTTTTAAAATTGTTTTCAGGGTTGCATCTCGAGGTCTCATTTCCGAAGCATCTCTTCTCACTGTAGTGAGGAAATGGGGGTATGAAAGAGCCTGATCTTCAAAGCATTGGGAGAAATGGAGGGAAGGAGCAGTTTACACTTAGAAAATTTGTGTTCGGTTCTAGCCAGGGGTAGTGCTAATTGAATCGTTAGGGTTGATGGCCACTTCCTGGGAGGCTCCCTGCCCCGAGCCAGATGTTTTTTGTTGAATCTGGTAATTTTGAAAGAAAGGTCCAGGCTGGTCTCCATGAATAGAGCTCTTGGAAGACCCTGGGAAACCTCCCGTAAACAGTGTGCTACATGGCACTTTACAACTCCTCAGCCTCTCGGGGCTCGCTCACAGCAGCCCCGTGAGTCAGGCTCATTACTGGCCCCATTGTATAGGAGGGCAAACTGAGCCCCCAAGACTCCCCCTGGTCAAGTGCAGAGCTCGGACCCATTGTGTGTAGGAAGGTGCAGGCTTGGTGCCTGGCATATCTGGGCATTCACAAACCACTGGAACTTCAGATTCCTAGCTCTGAGGCTTTTTCCTTCCATCACGCTGTCTCCACCTCGAGAAAAAGTAATCTATCCTGAAGGCTGTTTTTCTCAAAAAGTAAGGAAACCCTTGCTGGGCTGTGATCTCATGTTCCTCACAGGCCCCTTTGGAGTCTCCATGGAGTATGCATATGACTTGCTTTCATCCATCCAGAGGTTATAAGAAACCAAATGTTGGCAGCATAACATCTTTCTTCGGAGGAACTTGGAGGCCTACCCCAGGATTTGTCTCTGGGGGTTGGGGAAGAAATTTGAGAGACCGACTGTGGAGGAAGAAGGCACTGGCTTTGTTTTGTCAAGATCTGTGCTTTTTAAGCAGTTTCATCCCCAAACCCATAACATCCCTCCTCCTAAAGAAAAAAAAAAAATGTGTAAGCTACCATATCCTGCTGCACCCACAGCACACTCGCTCTCTCCTTGTGTATTCCTAGACTGGCCCCCAGACCCAGTGGAGAGTGGGGAGAGCTCTTCTCAGGGGTCAGTGGTGTGGGATTCAGAGGGAGCTGAGGATGGGCTAAGGGCTCAGACCCACGCCACACCCAGAGGGAAAAGGCAGGTTGGACTCTAGAGGAACCATCACATGGTTGAGAGTCCTTGGATTCCAACAGATCATGGGACCCTTCAGAGTAAAGAGCAGGGGTGAGGAGCTGGGGGGAGGAGGGGACCAGAGGAGGGCACCGAAGCTCGTGGAGTGCCCTGTATGGGCCAGCTAATTGCCATACATGTTCTCCTCTTTTTCCCCAACGAGCCTGTGAAGTTGCAAGATGAGGAAGTCGAGGCTCAGAGTCCCAACAGCGCATCCATAGCTTGTCAGAGGCAGAGCTGAGACCAGAGCCCAGGTTTCCAACGCCAGAGCTGGAGGTCAGGGAGTAGCCAGGCTTGCTAACTGAGCAGCACGCAGTCCTCGTGGGCTTGGCCTGGTGTATCGTGTGGGGTCAGAGGTGTGCGATCATGAAGTCAGGTGTGGATCTATTCAGACACGTCGTATGTATTAAAGGTCCAGACCTGTGCTGTCCAACGTGGTAGCCGCTAGCCATATGCGCTATTTTAATTTAGTTAAAAGAAAATAAGATGAGAAATTCAGTGCCTGAATTGCATTTGTCACATCTCAAGTGTTTTAGTCTACATGTGGCGAGTACTGTATTGGACAGCACGGGTGTATAAAACATGCTGTCAGTGCAGAAAGTTCTATGGGACAGTGCTGGTCTAGAGGGGTTCAGAGCCAGCCAGATGCAAAAGCGAACAGTCTGAATCACCTCTGGGTCTGAACCCCCTCCTAGGCCTGGCCCAGAGCGGCAAGAACAATCGTGGACCCTCCTCCAGGTGTGTTTGATGGCTCTGGAGCTCAAAGTCCTGTGACCCTTGTGTGTCCAGCACTTTGCTTCCCTTGGCCAGGCTTGTCAGTATCAGCTGTGTGTGTCCTGCAGCTTCCCCAGATTTTCTGAGTCAGCTCCAAAGTCACATATTTTGTGCTACTGCACCTTTTAGAACATTTCACCACAATCAGTTTATCCTGAATATGTCCAGAACAGAACCCAGCACAAAAACCCTAGGCATTGGTGAAATCACAGCTCTTTGAAGAAGACAGATGAGTAAACAGTCTTTACAGCCTTGTTATAAGGGTTACTTACAGGCAGGCATTTAGTCACTCACTCACTCACTCATTCATTCATTCATTCATTGACAATTTGGCAACTACCACGAGCCAGACACTGGAGACAAAAATAGTGATATTTAGGAGGGAGTGGCCATCCTGCATAGGTAGGACAAGGGGGAAGATGGAGTCAGGAATTAACAAGGTTCCTGGGGAGCATAGCCCCAACTCTGTGTGGTCAGGGGGCCTCCTTGGATGCCGAGAATCAGGAAGGTCACAGGTAGGACCAGCGCGCCTCCAGGACTCACTGCCAGTGTGTAGCCCCGAGACAGCAAACTGAGTGGGGACCAGGCCTTGGACTGAGAATCCTAGGGTTTTAAGGCAAAAGGAAGCTTAAAGGTTTCCCGTCTGACCCTTTCATTTCACAGAGGACGAACCCGAGGCCCAGATAGAATCGAGGAAGAGCAGGGCTTGGTGGCAGAGCTGCATTCAGAACCCAGGCACCAGCTCCCGGGTCAGGGCCCTTCCCTTTCCTGTGCTGTGTCTGAAGGACTGCGTTTTATTCTGAGTCCACATTCCCTACTCCTCTGTAACACTCACCCCAAGGGTCACCCCAATCCCAGCAGCCTTACAGAATTTAGGTCTCGGGGAGGGAGGGCACGGGGCAGAGTCAGTGGTAGTGAGACAGGGTGTAAGGGGGCCCGTCAGCCTCATAGTGTAGAGGTTGTATTAAGTCAAGCCAGAAAACCGGGGCTGGAACTCTGCTATTTACTTGCTGTGTGGCCTCTGGCGACTTATAACACTTCTCTGACCTTCAGGTCTAAATGGGATTATAGTACCTACCTTGTCCACTTTCGGTGGGGTGTAAATTGATTGTTCTATCTGAAGCCTTTAGAAGAGTATTTGGCGTAAGGGTTGTGTTATCATGATTTGTCCCCTGTTCCAGAGCTGGACATGTTATCTGACATGTGTACCAGTGGGGACACTGGGGCAGAAGTTTTGCATTCCCAGAGCAACTTAGAAAACCTCGAATCCGTGACCTCTCTGAGCTGGTTCTGACAAACTCTCATGTTCCTGCTTAAATCTCCCATGGAGCACTTACCCTGTTCCATCTGACATTTTAAATAATTTGAGTATTTTCCTTCTCTTCCCTATTAGAAAATAGGGATTGGGATTGACATATATACACTAATATGTCTAAAATGGATAACTAGTAAGAACCTGCTGTATAAAAAAAATAAATAAAGTAAAATTCAAAAAAAGAAAAGAAACTGAGAGCAGGAACTGTATTTTATTTAGTTAGAGATTCAGACCTTGAGTTAGAAAACATAGATTCAAATAATATCCTATTAGTGATAGGATATTATTATTTTCTTTATTATTTTCTTTCTCCTTTTTTTTGATAACAGCTTTATTGAAATATTCACAAGGCAGATCATGCACAGTTCAGTGGCTTTTAGTAGATTCATCAAGTCATGAAGCTGTCACCATCATCAATTTTAGGACATTTTCATCACCCCAAGAAGAAACCCATCCCCATTCCCTGTAGCACTTCATGAGATGGTGATGAATACATGGAAACAGGCCTTAGCACAGGGCCAGGAACATGGCTGCTGCCTAATTAGTGTCTGTTCCACAGGCCCCAACACAGGCCTTTGTGCAGGTTTGTGAGGTCAAATTCGACAGCTTTCCCCCACCCCAGAAGCATGACGGCAGCTCTGCTGGGTCACCTCACAGAAGCCCAAGGAGGCTCAGGTCCACTGCCCGGTACTGCGTTATGCTCGAACGTGGGGTGCGAAGGTGTTAGGACGAGGGGTTCAGTGGATGGGGGAGGTATTGCCCTGGGAATTTCCCATACATGAGGTCCAGTCTGCAGGGCTCATTGTCAGAAATTACCCGCTAGGCAGCCTCCCTCTCCACATCTGTCAGATCAAGGTACACGGAAACACGGGTCCCTGTGCCCCATGGCAAATTGTCGTTCAGTTAGAACCACTTCAGAGCCCAGGCGATTACACACTGACTGGACTGCCCTCTCAAAGCAGCTTCATTTTCTCCCTTTTCTTTTCCTCTTCTCCCAAGAAGAAAAGCCAGGTTCCAAAAGCATCATTTTCACAGCTCAGTTGTCTCTTTGCTCAAGGAGTTGCTGGAGAAAGGAATGGAGGGGCTCGGGGAAGACCGGGCATTGTCTGGGTTTGAGTCCCAAGCAGAGTCTCAGGCCCTCTGTGTCGGGAGCAGGGGCTCCAGGGAGGGTGTGATAATGTCGCGCAGCCTTGGAGAGCCTTGAGCTGGCACCAGGAGGTGAGCTGTCCAGGGAGGAGGAAGGGAGCTGAATTAAGGCAAGGGGTTGGTTGATCACTGATCCCACGAGCATGTGTTTTCTCCAGGATGCGCTCCACTGCCTGCTGGCTCACAAGGAGGCCAAGTCACATTGTCTGCCCTCGAGGGGGTCTCTAGCCAGAAAGCAGGCAAGTCTGGCTTCCATGGATTTCCTCATCCTGTGACCTTCCGTAAATCACATACTTTCTGTAGCCTCAGTCTGCTCTCCTGTAAAATGGGTCTGATAAAATCTATCTTGTAGGATTAGTTTAAAAGCCGCGTAAGGTGATTGCCAGGTACTGTAAGAGCTGTTATGCACTTTGCCAGGTGCAGACCAGCATGAAGGTCATTTGCCTGCCTAGAAAGGTGCGGGCTCTCTGTCACGTGAGTGACAGACACATCATTCTCGGGGGGCCCAGGAGACAATGGGGCACTTGCATACAATGGCAAGCCGCTTTCCCTGGCACCCTGGTTGAAATAACTGGGGGCGTCTGCCTAAGCCCCCAGCTTTGTTAGCAGGAAAGTATTATGTGATGTGCTCAGAAGGCTGTCCATCTATTGGTATTTAATGGAATCACTGCTGGTAAAGATTCCCAAAGATTCCCTGGTGCAGGAGGCTAATAGGATTTAGAGATGCAACAGGAAACTTCTCACACTTGAAAACTGGCGTTTTACAAGTCAAGGTCACTTTTACTTACTGCAAACTTGACCCCCGTGAAATAAAGCCTTGTCCTGGTTCCTTGCCAGCAGTGGATGAGAGGTTGTGTGCAGTTGTTGAAGGGGCTTAGCCTCTGGCTTCACAAAGACTTGGGCTCAGATGTGGCCCCTGCCTGCTAGCTTGGGGACGCAGGAAGAGGAGGTAAATGGTAAATGCTTTCTGGGCATCCAGTTCGTACCAGGTCACTTGGACCATTGTTGAAGTGCGTTAATTCATTTAATCCTGGTGCGTAGGTGTAGTTATCTCCGTTTGACGCACAAGGAAACCAAGGTTCAGAAAGGTTATAATCTTGTCCAAGGTCTCACCGTCAGTATCTGATAGAGAGGCCTGTCTGACCTCAAAACCCCTCTCTCCCTCAGCACATGACAAGCCACCAAGCCTCTCTCCTTCTCCTCATTCATGCAAGGCATTTTCTGTCCCCTCTGTCTGTACTGTGAATGGAGTGACCCCTCACCCCCGGGGGTGCAGGAAGAAGGCTTGAACTCTGCCACCTGCACAGCCTCACATTCTGCAGGCTGTCTGCACCCACGATGCTGGCGGATTCTCAGATGACGAGCTTCTTGAACACTTGCCAATATCTCAACCCTTCTAATTAAAACCACATTATCTATGATGATTCTTAATGATAGCATTTGTGGAGTTGGGATCCTCTCTGGTCTCAAGTTCAGCTTGAAGTTTTCCCTTCTGAGCAGCACGTGCAGTGAGTGGCCTTGATAACAGGCCGGGTGGAGATTCTGTGTGATCTGCTCTGCTGGCCTGTATATTCTCTTTTACTCCAGAAGCCTCTACTTGGGGCAGGAGCAGAGGGGTTGGCAGCCCATGTGCCAAAGACATGTGTCAGCTCTTTCTCATTTATTACTTTTATTTCATTAGCTCTGTGCCCCTAACCCTCCACCCTTCTATGGGGCAGGTGAACGGAATCAAGTGGATCAGGATTTGCTTGTCATTTTTTTTTTTATTGGAGTAGAGTTGATTTACCATGTTGTGTCACTTTCAGGTGTACAGCAAAGTGAATCAGTTATACATATACACACAACCACTCTGTTTTAGATTCTTTTCCCATATACGTCGTTACAGAGTACCGAGAAGAGTTCCCTGTGCTATACAGTAGGTCCTTATTAGTCATCTATTTAGGATTTGCTTGTCATTATTGCTGTCAGGCTTCAGGGAGCACCTCTGGCTGGGGTTCAGCTGGCTGACCCTTGATGCCTCCCACTGTCCTGTCCTTGCAGCTGAGGGTCTTTGCACCTACAGGCCAGGTGAGCTTCAGGCCCTAGGTCCAATCCTGATCTGAAACTGGAGGAGATTACAGAACAGCGCCCTGAGTCATAGGTCTGTAGGGGTTCATTAAAGTATTGTCTTTACTTCTGACCATGTTTGAAAACTCTTTAAATAAGTTCTTTAAGAAGGTAAAGCAGTCTTTTGGGAGATACCATCCAGTTCTTGAGGCTTCTAGGCTGGCCTCGACACTGAACCCTAATCTTAGAACTTAGGCCTAGTCCCTTAGTACCCTGTGCAAGACCCACCATGACTGTTCCTTGTGTGCCTTTCCAGCCCATTTTCCACCACTGGAAATGCTGAACTTCTGGCATTCCCTGGCACTCATCCTTTGCTCAGGCTACTTCCTCTGCCTGGACTGTCCCTGCCTTCCTCCCCACCCCACCCCGCCCATACCCCCACTACCCTAACTCCTACGCATCCTAAAATGCAACTCGGGGGTTGCTTTCTCAGGACACCTCTGCCACTGATCCTGGCTAGGTGAAGTGCCCTCTTCTGTGCTCACACTACATCTTGTACAGATCTCCTTCCACCACATAAGACAATCATCTAATAGGGTCTGGATATTCAGCTGTGTCTTGCTCATCGTAGCAAGCCCACAGGACCTGGAACAGAGCAGTTCCTTAGTAAATGGAGTGACCAGACGAATGGATGAGTAAAGACATAAAGGATTGATTCATTAACTAGCTGAGCATCTCCCTCACTCCCAAGCCCCGTCCCCAGAAAGCCCGATAGCCCAATGGAAGTCACAAAATCTGAAGGTGGCTTGCCTTGTGAGACTTGGAGTCCAGAAACAAGACCTTTAGGAGTTGGAATCCAAGAGGCAAAGTAATTGGTAAAATGCAGGATTCCTACCAGATCTAGACACACCTGTCATGAACAGTCTTAAAGACCCAGCCTTCTAATCCTTTCCACTCTGAGAAACTTTCCAGTGGTTCTCTTGTACATTTTGCAAATTCTCATTGATTGCTTTGGTTTCTCAGCAGTATAATCAAGCTGTCAGATCACTAAGGTTTAGGGTTAGACATACCAGGCTGGGGATTCTGGTTCTGCCGTTTCCTAGAGGTATGACCACAGGCAAGGGGTCCTCCCCTTTGAGGCTCTCTCTCCTCTTGGAAATGGGGACACTACATGAGACAATGAATGATAAGTGCAGGGCACTGATGGCACACTCAAATGGGGTGACTGAGGAGAGTTTAATTAATGTCAAGTTGTCAGGAAACCAGTAAGGGATGGTGCAATAGCCCAGGATTAGCAATAGCAGGGAATCATCACCACCCCTAGGCCTACAAGGGAACGCGTGGGAGCAGTTACTGAGAGAGAACTGTGTCTACAGGAGAGGATGCTGCATGGGGACCCATGGCCTTGGAAAGAAGAAAGAAGCCCTTGCCAACTCACAGTCTAGCCGGGAGGTATGGGGGGGGGGGATACCGCAGCCTCTCTCTCCTCTCGCCCTCCAATGCCAGTGCCTCCCATTGGCTCAACCCAGCCAGAAGGCAGAGGGAAAGGAACATCAGTGACAGTACCTCCAAAGGTCAGCCTCCTGGGGCACAGAACAAGGTAGGAAAAAGCAGAAAAAGGAGGTGGAAGGGCAAACAGAATGCCCAGCCCAGCCCTGGCCTGACACACAGTAAGTTCTCAGAACAGACCACTTCCGTCCCTGACCTTATCAACACCTCTCCCTCTACAGAAAAAGGGACAGAATAGAAGAGTCAACAAATCTGAGTATTTCTTACAGGTCCTCACAAGAGCGTGTTATGGACAACATTGAAATGGAGAAAAAGAATAAAGGGTTGTTAATTTTGATTATCTGTGGATTTCTTTTATCCACATTATCTCTTTCCGCCAGTAGCGGGGATAATTGAAACCTCCCTGCCTTCCCTAACTGCAGCTGTTCAGTGTGCTGTATGCACCTCAAAGGTGTTTTTGTAAGGAGCTGTATGCTGTAGTTTTAAACTAATTTTAATCTTATTTTTATACTTGATCTAACAGAGTCAAATGAATCTTTCTTGTTTAGATATCGCCTAACTGGTGAAATAGGTCAGCCTTTCCAGGAGTTCTCTGAACTTCTCTGCACGGATAAATAACTTCTGGCCACAGAGCCTGGACTCTGAAGGCTACCTGGCTGCAGTGTTGCAGGGATATGTGTGAGATGCAAACACGGGGTCAGGAAAATGAGAGGCCAGACTGAGCAGCCGGTGTCAGCATCCCATTTGTTCCACAAACAGGTCCTACTGTGTGCTGAGCGGTCAAGGAGACAGAGAGTCTTCCTGGGCTTCTCAGTTAGAGTCCACTGGGAAAATAAACATGGACACTTGAGATAGAATAATAGGAGGCACCTTTATTTTTCCCCCTCACCCTGCCTAACTAACTGCGGGAGGATTTGCACCATGCCCACCCCTCCCCAGTGGCTTCCAGAACTTTCCAGTCACCCATGGGTTTGCTGCTTATGCTCTTCAACCCAGGGGGCCCTCTCCTGGGATCCTTCCCTTCCCTGTTGCCTGGAAGGCATGCTGTGCCCTTGCAGTATCTTGAGACTTTCTTCTGTTCCCTTCGTGTCTTTCAAGGCTGCACGTGGAAGCATCTGTCCAACTCTGCCATCCGCTGTCTCCTTTCCACCTCCCAAGCCCCAGTTTTGTCTTTTTTCTGATTGTCCCCAGAGAGGACAACTCAGGCTTTCCAAAGAAACCCACTTAGAGGATTCGGTCTCTCCTTCATGTCCTTCCCTGTACACGAGGCCACGTCCATGCACGTGGGTGACTCCCAGCTTTGGCTACCTCACCCTCACCTGACTGGCACTTGAATATGTTAGGGTTAACACATCTTTTTTATAATAAATTGTAACATTTATTAGATTTTTAACGTGTGTGAAGGTAAGGAAAACAAAAAAGGCCTTTAATCTCCTTACCCAGATAATTCCTGTTAAGTTAAAAAAAAAAAAAAAAAAAAAAGACATGGGGGAATTCCCTGGTGGCCCAGTGGTTGGGATTCTGGGCTTTCACTGCAATGGCCCGGGTTCAATCCCTGGTTAGGGAACTGAGATTCCGCAGGCCACGCAGCGTGCCCACCCCCCACCACCAAAAAAAAAAGCATAGACCTGCATGGTCAGAAAGTGCAGCATACAGAAAGATAAAACATAGAACTCATCTTAGGTTCCTAATTGCCTCTCTCCAAAGGTGACAACTGTAAAAGATTTTCTTGTTATTCTTCCAGGAAAAAAAAATGTAGACCCAAGTTTTATTTACACGAAAGAGGTTTCTCTACCCATTGCTCTGCACCTAGTGTTTCCCCCTTGATGACAAGTCTAGATGTTTTGCTTTCAATCCCTGCAGAATTAACTCACTCTTGTTCACTGCTGGATATTCTTCCATCGTTTCAATGTACCTGAGATTGTTAACTTCAACCTCTGTCCACAGACACTTAAATATTTCTAGATTTTTGCCATTACAGATAACTTCTTAGTGAATTCCTGACACGCCTATCTTGACCTATTTGGGGAGGTGGGTATAACTGGAGAGTAAATTTCTAGTAATAGAACTGATAGGCTAAAACATATGTAGTTACATTTTGATGGATGTTGCCAAGGCATCCCTTAAAACGTTCCACCAGCCTGTGCTCCCATCAATAGCATATGAGATCGCCCCTTCCCTAGGGGCAGACACTGGGAAATATCAAGCTTTTCCAATTTTATCAGCCTGATGGGGAAAAAAAAAATGGCATTTCATTATTGTTTTGATCTGCATTTCTTTAATTATCAGTGCGGCCAAACATCTTTTCATATGTTTATTAGCTGTTTGCATTTGTTCTTCTCCGAATAGACTGTTCCTATCCTTTGTCTATTTTTTTTCTACTGAACCAGAAATAAATTTTAAACTATTTTGTGAAATCAAAAGCAGGATCCAAATCTCAAGTTTCTAAATTTTAGCATCGATTTTATTTCCGTTTACGTTGAGATGGCCAATCTCACAGAGGGATGAGGGTCTAAACACGTTTCTCCTCTGCTACTTGAACAGGGACCCTCTGTAGCCTCTCAGAAGGGTCTGCCTGTTCCCACCCCAAGTAGAACAAGGCAATTAATTATTTACCATCCCAGCGGTTCAGAAGGGGAGCTATTCCAGTCAAACTGTGCTTCTGCAGCTGCTAAAGTACCAGGCTCTAAGACACGGATCAGCTGTGGGCCTCTGTGTCGTCCACTTAGACGAGGCCTTCGTCAGCTGCCTATTCTGAACCTCCAGAGGTCACATCCTTGACACCCTCTGTTGGACCATGAAGACCATCCGCTTGCCAGGATGCCTGACAGTCTGTGATTATCTTCCACTCCAGTGCAGTCTTTTTTTTCCCCCTGGCATGAAGGGGATTCATTTCCTGGGCAAGCTCTTTGTGCTGCAGACACCTCATAAAAGGAAAATGAGCCTCTTCGGGTACGTTGATGAGTTTGTTCTGGCCTTAAGATGGACAGGCCCTGAGCATGCATTTGGGTGAGTGCAGTCGATGTAACGTTATTCATCTGTTCACTCATTCATCCAACCAAACATTTGTTGAGAAGCAGTTTGATATAGAAGCTAAAACTTTGGGCTGTACAGGCTGAATAAGCCTCCGTTCTTGAACCTGCTCTTGTGTGACACAGGGCACGTTGCGTTACTTCTTGATTCTTGGAGCCTTTGCGTTTCCTTAACGGTAAGATAGGGGCAACGATGCCTATACCAGAGTTGTGAAGTCTTTTGAGATAATATATGCATTCGGCAACTGTTGCCACAATCATGTTGCAGGAACAAGCACCTGGAAAATTCAGGGGCTTCAAATGATCATTTATTCCCACTCATGTGGCTAGGGCTCAGTTGGGTGTCAGCTGAACTAAACTGGGCTTAGCTGGGTTTGACTCCAATCTGTGGGTTGGATCCATATTGGCTGTGTAAGTATGTCACCTCCCTTGAACTAGCAGGGTAGCTGGGGCACATTTTTCCCTCTGCCTTTTTAAATAGGAAGTACTGAAAAGTTCAGGACAAAGGGCGTGAGGTAAGGAATGAAGAATTGGGAACGCTAGTGAAATCTTCCACTCTATAGCATTCATGGACCATAGTAGTTGCCCTGGTTTTCAGACTGATACGATAGAGAACAGAATTGCTTGACAGAGCACCAGTCTCCCCAGGGATGACTGCCCAGTCTTGTGTTTCTTTTAATCCATGGACACTTCTTATTTCTTAATTCTTCAGCTGTCCAAAGATTGATCCCTTTGAGAAAACTCAAAGAAACCAACACTTAGGAGTTTTTATAATTTTTTCTTTGCCTTTACTATTCCATAGTTTCATGTCATTCATCATTTTGGGAACATACTCCTCTCTTATCACTTCAAATAGTTCCTCTCCCCCATTCTCTCCTTTTGAAATGTCCATTAGATGTATGTTGGATCTTCTGATTCTCTCCTCCTTTGTTTTAATAGGTCTGTCATATTTTCCATCTGTCTCCCTGTGCTACGTTATGGGAAACTTCCTCAAACCTCTCTTTGAGTTCGTTGTATCCCTCTTGAGCAGTGCTTAATCTTCCATTCTATTCAGCCTGTGAATTTTAATTGTAATGACTGTGTTTTTTCATTTCTCAAGTTTTATTTGGTTCTTTTTCAAACCTGCCTTTGCAGTGTCTGGTCCTTGTAATACGATTGTTATCCCTTCATTTATCTTTTTAGTCACTGAAATACATTTGTGATCTCTCAGACTATTTTAGTATTTCAAGGGTGGTAAGCCTCCTTATTGTGCCTGCTGGTAAAGTGTTTTCTTGCGTGATGTGTGATTTTTTTTTTTTTTTTTTTTTTGGTAAAATCGTCAGGTGCTATGGATTTTGTTCTTGTTTTTATTTTTTTCAATGGGATTTTCTTGCATTCAAGGTTATGGAAGTGTCCTTACAGAGTTGATAGAGCTATTTTGTGCTGGATTTAACCAAGCACCACAGAGGTTTCATTGGCCCTGGGCCAGTTTTTACATTAATTTCTTGGTTTAGGATTCTAGTAACCCACAGTTGGTGCAAATTTAGATTTCATACTTGCATGTGCCACAGGCCTGAGTTTTTCTATATCCTGGCATAATTTGTTTCTTTTTCTATCCAAAGACCTGAGCGAAAACAAGCTTCTTTGCCTCTTCTATAGCTCGATGGGCAGAGATCTCATGCGTGGATGGAGGAGGCTCTTCCAAGGTCCTGACATCATGCAGGGGTTTCAGGCTCTCTGTTCTAACTCGCTGCCTCATGTGGCCCTGGGTCCACATCTTCTTCCTCCGATACGAATGTTCAAACCCCAGGTCCTAGCTGTTAAGGTTCATGCTTATGTCTTTATACTTCTGGGCCATCACAGCTTCAGTTCTTTCACTTAATGCTCTGGTTAAACATTCCTTACTTAATTTTCTTCCATTTTATTTTGTTCCACATTTCTATATGGCTTTGGCTTTGGTACTGAATTCTCTCCGTAAATTCAGTCTACCATATTGCCAGAACTGGAAGTCTAAATAACACTTAACGGCTTATTAAAAAAACCACTTCTGGGTCCTTTTATTTTTAAACTTCTTTCCAGGATATAGTCGAAAGAAATGCATGTTCATTAAATAATTGAATAACCAGACACCTATTGAATTTAAAAAGCGAATGAGAATTCAAGCTTTTGCCTAGCAAGTTGCTGTCTAGAGTTGCCTTCTATTGACTCTTGTAATAATTGGAGTTTCAATTATTAATTTTCAATTAGAAGCATGGCATAATGATCAGAAGTGTCATTAAGAACTTGAACTGTGTCTAACGTTGGATTGATAGAAGGCAGTATTTCCCCAGGACCACTCCTTTCTTTAATGCCTAGAAACCAGGCATCCTCAATGAGAAGAGCAAAAGTTACAGCAGAAATTTTGAAAGTTGCAAAAGGAATGTAGGTCAGCTGAGTCGGCTTCAGTGACTTGGGAATGTGTGAGAATCTATTCCCCATTTGGGACCAATGTCTCCAATCTAATTACTCCCAGGTGCAGGATTGGAAGCCACCAGATGTGTGTTCAAATTTTAGCTCTGCCACTTCCTACCTTGTGTCCTCAGCTCCAACAAAAACAATGGCCCTGTAGCCAGAGAAGAGCCTTCAATGGGCAGAACCGACACCATCTGTGTGCCTGCCCTATGCCTGGTACCCTGTTTAGCCTGTACACTGATTATCTCATGAGTCTCATAACTGACCTCCTGGGTATTTTCTTAGATGAAAATAAGTGCAGAGCATAGACAGAGTCCTGGGAATCACCAATGCTTAGTAAGTGTTTCTGTAGTGAATTAGTAATGCCACAACTACTGCTAATAACAGATTTTTCAGCTCCTACTAAGTGTCAGTTATAAGAATAGTCACCTTGCATCTATTTTCTGATTTAATCTTTAAAACCACCTCAGAGATATTACTTCTATTTTAAATATTAGAAACAAGCTTGAAGGAGTTAGGTAAATCACCCAGTACTCCATAGCTAGGGAGCGATGGACCTGGAATCCAAACCCAGATCTCTGATCTTAGATGACCAGCTTATTTATATTGTGTATAGAGAAAGTAAAGAAGTTGGGGGAGTATTTCTCAAATAAATGTAGTGTGTGAATGTTATGGTATGTTTGGGTGGCTCAGAGACTTTTTTGCATAATTCTTTTTTCTCACAAGAGTTTCAGACAGCTGAGTTTGCTGAGTAGATGAATTTGAAAGAGGACCCGGTACTGTGCCTGATATATAGTTGAGGCTTAATAAATATTGAGTCAATCAATTCATTCATAATTTAGTTACTGACTGAGGGTTATACTATCATTTCTTTTCAAAGGTAGACTAGAAGCATGGTAGAAAATGTGTGGACTAGGTTTGGATTTGAGGGACCCATGTCCAAATATTGCTTAGGGTGTTTTTTAGCTTGGTGCCTGTGGGCAGGTGGATTAATCTCTTTGTGCCTCAGTTTCCTCATCTGTAAAATGGGGATAATCTTAATATCTACACGGTCCCTGTGAAGCACATGTAGTTCACATATAGTAGTTCCTGCAGATAGTAAGTATTAGATAAAAACTATCATTCTCATTGTAAGCACTCCGGCAAATGGAATTACTAATAATTGTTACTGCATGCTGCTAGGGTTGTTGTTAATGATGCTGAATAAAATTGGAGAAGAGTAAATCATTGCTGAAGAACAGGTGAGAACACCTGGATCCCACAGGTAGCATCCTCAGAGTGTAGGAATTCCAAGGACATTCTTCCTCTTTCTCAGCCTTCTGGAAACCTGGTAGCCAGCTTCTACTATCACAGAGATGTGGCCGAGGAACTAACCGCATCAAAAGGAATGGGGCAGAGGAGGGGAACCTTGTCTTCCCACAAAAGGAACAAAAACAGCCCATTATTCAACATCTCTGCTGAAAGGGAAGAAAATAATATCCTCTGCAGAAAAAGTTGACCATATTCAGTGAAAGATGCTTTGGTTTCCATGGCAATTAATGGTGTTAAGTGCACTTCATAACTCAAAGGTCTTTGGTGAAGATGGAAAAGGAGAAGGGAGGAAGTTGTGTGTGGTTTTTTTAAAAATAGTATTTGAAGGGATTTTGTTGTTGTTGTTTTTACTGAAAATCCTTTTACCACCTCTATCAGGCAGGAGTTTTATTTTTGAATACTTGGAAAGATGTGCAAAATGACTGCAGGGGTAAAATTATAGATACAATTGAGACACCCAAAATAGGCTGTCTCTGATGCGTGGTGGACACTTCTGGAAGAATCTCCAATACCTTTACCCTGTGCACCAGTAGAATGCCCTCCTCTGGCCCTGGTGGGAATTCTGTAACACTGTGGTCCCTGGCCACGAAGGGAAGGATTTGCTTATTCAAATTGCCAGAACTGTGCAAACTCTCAGGAAGGAGAGGTCTGCAGGACCCCTGCTCTAACCCCTGAATCATCTAGGCCATTCAGTGAAAACTCAGTCAACAGGTGTTTATTTATTAAATGCCTACTGTGTGCCAGGCGCCTCACTGGGGGCTTTGCACTGGTAGCCCACCTAATTCTGGTGGGGTCTGGGCCCCACCCCGATGGGTGGGTCTGGGCCTCAGAGAAGCTTTGGAGGGGTCTGGGCCCTCCACTTTGGAGGAGTCTGGGCCTCAGAGAAGCTCAGTGAAGTTCCACTAGGTCACCGCAGAGTTTGGTTTCCATGGCAATTAATGGCATTAAGTGCGCTTCATAACTCAAAGGTCTTTGGTGAAGATGGAAAAGGTGAAGGGAGGAAGGTGAATTGAAAGGCAGAAGATCCTTGTAATCTCAGGCTTTTGTATCTTCAACAAGTCAGAAGGCTTGGTCCTGTGCCTTTGTAAAGGGCCAGAGTATGAGCCCTCAGGGTGAACAGGGCTACTGTACCCGCATGTGAAGACCCAGCCAAAGGTACGGGCTCATGCCCTTTCTTTAGCTTCCTTTCCTATAAGACACGGGAGGAAGGAACGCACTTTCCATGCACGTACCTGTGGGTTTTGGCCTGAAATTATATAAGGACTTCACCTCTTACACTGCTCTCTCTGTCTCAGATTTCAGGTCTCATGTTCTAGTAAATAGATCCTTTCTTTTCTTTTTTTCTTTTTTTTTGACTGTGTGCTGTGTTTTTCATGTGTCATCTGATTTAACCTTCCCAACGATAACCATGGTGCCACTTCTGTTATCATCTCTGATTTTCACACGAAGGAACTGAGGCACAGAGAGGTGAAGTGGCTTTCTCTAAGTCCCCCAGCCTGAACGAGGTGGAGCGGGCTTCATAGGCTTGCGTTCTGCCTCCACGGAGGGTACCCAGCCAGGACGCAGCGTGGAGGAACAGATTTGGTGTCAGTTAACGCCCGATTGACGTCTGCCCACTGACCCTCTTCCTAGTTTGGGTTTTGTTCGCGCAACCTGGGCTTACTTCCACCTAGGAGGTTTCCTCCTTCAGTGTCTGAAGACAGACGTGGAGACTGAGGGTCTTCATAGAGTCAACGAGTCAGTTAGACGTGCAGGGTCGCGGGACTCCCGCTGTTCTGGGGGACTACCTCACGCAGTGCAGAAGCTCTGGAGAAAACGTGTACCTGCCTTCTGCCGGCCCAAAACACTCAGTGCCATTGAAGAGTGATCATGGCCATAAAGAGCTGGCACAGAAGGAGGTGGTCCTCTGTGCTCAGAGGCAAAGATAAAGGGCCATGCAGTTGAGAGCATGTCTGCCTGGAGAAATCGAGGAAGGCTGTCTGGAGGAGTTGACCTCCAAGGCCTTTCTTCTTCAAGCTACCTCTACTCTTAGCAAGTAGGCCCACCATTAAAGCAGGCTTTTTCCTCAGGCAGCCTCTCTGGGCTCTGCCTTCCTTCATCCCAGAAGTCTCTGGTTAATTAAGAAAAGCCCGGGGCAGAGAATTCACCCCTCATTCTAAGTCTCCTTCCCTGTCTTCCCTTTCCTTCCCCCGCACTGCGGGGCTGCTGAAGATACAGGCTTGTGAAAGAGAGGACTGTTTGTTTTATAACAGGAGCTTAACATGATTCATTTCAGATTCCCCAAGGACTTTTGTAAAGTTTGGAATGAGTCATAATATATTTTTTTATGAAACTCCAAGACCCAACAAGCAGGAAGCTCTGTTCGACAACATAATATAACTGATGTACTGCAAAGTGGACTTTTTTAAATGGGTGAGTCTTCAAGCTGCTGCAGAAACTCTCTGGCCTCTCCTATCACTGTCTGGTTCTGGAAGGAGATTACAAGGGCTTTGGAGACTCATCATACCAATTCCCAACACACACACACACACACACACACACACACACACACACACACACACACACACACTCACGTCCTGTCCCTCCTAATGCCACAGCCAAGTGCTGAGGGTCTCAGGACAAAAGCAGTGCCTACAGTATTCTCCAGAACGCAGAAAGTCCCCCAAAGCAGCATCTGAGCAGTCTGAGAACTGTTCCCCCACCACCCCAATAGAGAGATAGTGTAAAGCAGGATTCTCAGAGGGTGGTACCCAGACCTGCAGCAGCTGCATCACCTGGAACCAAATTCTCAGGCCCCATCCCAGACCTACTGAGTCACAGACTCTGGAATTGAGGCCCAGCAACTTGTATTTTAAGGGATTCTCTAGGTAATCTGATGCTAACTAAAGTTTGGAACCACAGTGATAGGCTCTTGTTACTCCAAGTGTGGTCCCTAGACGCACAGCATCAATGTCACTTGGGAGCTTGTTGGAAATGCAGGCCCTCGAGGCCCTCCACAGACCTGCTGAATCGGGATCGGTTTTTTAGCAAGACCCCCGGTTGAATCTCATCTATGTGAAAGTTTGAGAAGCACTCCTGTAGGACATCGTTGGACCCAGCCTCAGCTGGTCCTACATTGAATTCTCGCTCTGCCTCTTACTAGCTGTGCGGTTATGGCTAGACACATGACTCCTCCCAGCCTGTGGAAGTCTTGGCTCTTCTGGCTGTCCCAACATTTACGAGAAAAACCTCCCACAGTCCCGCTTCCGCAGGAGGCGCTCAGAACCTTTCTTTCTGCCTCTCCCTGGTGAGCATATAACCTCCTGCCCCTGCTGACACTCTCCCTCCCTCCCTGGATGCCAGCGGCTCTGTTCCTGCAGCCCTCCCTCCTCTTGTGTTTATGTTTTTCTCGTGATTAAATATCCCCCATGGCGTTTGGATGGAGCTCTCCGATTCTGCTTGTGGAAAGGCTCACATGGTGTCCTCTTTGAAGTGTTTTGTTTTTTTCTTTAAATTCAGCACTGCCCTTGAATCAGGGCATGACCGGTGACCTCTAGAGTACAAATCAGAAAGAAAGTTTCTCCCGGGTTCTCCAAAACAGACCCCAAAACACACTGGGTGGGGATGGGTTTGAGTACAGCCAATTAGACTTGTGCAGCAGTCTTCTCATGCGCTTGGTGGTGATACTTAAAAAAGGGAGAAAACAGGACACCTCGAGTCTGATAAGTTGCTGAGAAGTGCTAAAAAATGACCTCGGAATCACAGACACCTCCCCCATTCCCCGCCTCCTACTGTGTCACGGATCCTTGCTGGGAACAAGAGGCTCACAGAGCCCTCTCAGTGCCCCAGATGAAAGGCCTGAAGCCAGACACAAGGGGAGGGGACGGAGGGTGGGGGTGGGGACAGAAGTCCACTGACCCTTCCTGGGGCCACCAAAGGGGATTCAGAGGAATTAAAGCCCTCCTCGGGCTCCAAATGGCAATGTCCCTTCCCAGGGTATAGGGTTTAAAAAATGCACCAGACAGGGCTGCCTGTAGGCGCAGAGGGGCCCTCACACACTGCAGGGGGCTGGGGCCAGTGCAGAGGTTGGGACTGCTGCTCAGAAAAGCAGTCTGGCAAGAAGATTCAAGAGCCGCAAAAAAGTCTATATCCTTTGACCCAGTAATTCTACTTCTGGGAATCTGTCCTAAGAAAACAATCTGAAATGCAGACAAAAATTTATATACATGGGTGTTCCTTGCAGCTTTATTTATAAGAGTGAAACATTGGAAACCACTAAATGCTCCACTTTGGTGAATTGGTTAGGTAAATTACAGTCCACTCATAGACTGGAATATTTTGTAGCCGTTAAAAATGATGTTTACAGAGATTTTAATGACATGCAGAAATGTTTCTGGTATACCATGAAGTGCAGAAGGCGGTATATAAAATCACACATACTGGGCTTCCCTGGTGGCGCAGTGGTTGAGAATCCGCCTGCCAATGCAGGGGACACGGGTTAGTGCCCCGGTCCGGGAAGATCCCACATGCCGCGGAGTGGCTGGACCCGTGAGCCACGGCCACTGAGCCTGCGCGTCCGGAGCCTGTGCTCCTCAATGGGAGAGGCCACAACAGTGAGAGGCCCGCGTACCACACACACACACACACACACACACACACAAATCACACATACAGTGTGATCTCAGCCATGTAAAACAATTAGAGAAAAATTACAGAAAGGAAAAACACACAAAAAAACTGTTAACCGTGGTTGTCCTTGGGTAGCAAGACTGTGGATGATTTTTTTGCCTTTTCTTTCCACCTTTCTGGGGTTTTTCTACATTTGGAAACCATTTCTCGTCAGCTTTGGGAACTGTATTTATTTAAGCTTCACAGGCGGTGAAGGGAAAAAAATCACCATTAGTCTGAGGGCTGGTGAGGGCTAAGACAGCTGTTTTTCCCTCTTGCCCATATATTGTTTTTGGAATCAGAGAAAAAAATTAAATAAACATTATTGACCAAATTAAAATCAAATCAAAATAAATAAATAAAGCATCTGAGGAAGGCCTCTACTCCCCAAAGAAGAGATTGTCTGTCTCCTGCTTATCATTTTTCAGGGATCTTATAAAACCAACCACTGTGAAATTGACTTCTAACTGATCTTAATTGAGATGGGGCCCAAATGCAAGGCTTAGAAATGAAATTCGGGAGGGCCGCCCCGTGGGCTAGCCTGTTGATGGGACCCTGCAAATCCCTGGTCACAGATAAGCTCACGGGGTGGGGGGTGGGGGTAATTTCACAGGGCCAGGTTTCACCTGCTGCCTTTCACAAAGGACTCCAGGGTCCTGCCACCCATTGGCTGTTTTTTGGGTGTTTTGTTTTGCTTTAACTAGCTAAGGGCTGAGTAGTGGTTGATGTTATACTTCCTGGGCCTGCAAGGATTCTCTGAAGGCTTGTGGTTGAAGGGTTCAGCCTCAACCCTACCAACGTTCCCCTGCCCCACCACACGCGCACTCACTCACGGCACATTTGCACATATCGTGCATGTGTCCATCCATGTGCAGAGTGTATGTGACATTTAGTGATGGTCTGCAACAAGCAGGCACCATGCTAGGCCTCTAGCGTGCATCATCTTGTTTAATCCCCACAATGACCCTATGAGTTAAGTATTAATCAAATGTAAAAAACTCAGTTAAGCATTCTTCCTTCTATCTGCTTAGGAAGCTCCTATGATTTCAGGGGTGAGCCTGGTCTTCTCACTGGGATCTCCTCCAACCTTGAAGGGACCAATCCTCTTCATGTTAAAAGCAAACCACCCAGGCCCCAACCCACAGACTGCATGATATCCAGGCCCTCCCTTGTCACCCCAAGTCTCCCTGGCCCACCTTTCCCCGCTTGCCACCTTGGTGCCTGGCCCTCTCTCCCTGTCCTCTTCCCTTTGGGTCCCCCCAGAACCCCTCTTCCAGCAGTCCATGGTCAGATTCATTCATTGTTTGTTTAAACCCAGAAGGCCTCCCGTTTCAGACCCAAACAGTCTTATTATGGCCTTATCTTCACCAAAAGAGTCCTCTCTCAAAGATATATTCTGACTTTTTTTCAAGCCAGGCAGCTTTCTCTGTGACCAGCGTTTTAAAATAACTTCGTGCGTGTGTGTGCACTTCGTATGGAACCGTATACTGCAAAATAGATGCAGCACTGGAAAACATCTTCTGTTAGAAAGAGGAGAACTAAATACACGAGAAAGGAAATAAAGCAATGATGTGATTTTAAATGGTAACAATACAATGCACTATTGTACTCTAACAAGTTTGCAAGTCTCCATAAGACAGGCTGTTTTCTGGGAAAGTATTCAATACAGGCTTCTCAAACTGACTCAAGAAAAAGTAGAAAAACTTTTAAAAGATCCTATGTAAGGGGAACATTGAGAGAGAAGTTTTAATGAAATGATTGCTTTTTAAAAGACCCCAGGTTAAGATGATTTCATGCTAAAACTCTCCAAGTATCAGGGCACAGATGCTCAAATGATTCCCATGCTTGCATGGACAAGTTTTGGGATCCAGTGTCCTGAGTTTAAATCCTAGTTTACCATTTACTAGTTGCATAGCCATCGATGAGTTAAAAATCTCTGAATCTCAGTTTCCACGGAAATTCAGTAAAGGAAGTGGTTATGGTAAGACAGAGTGGTCCAGGTGAGCTTTCTGGAGGAGCTGGTCTGTGATGGATTTGATTTATGAGCAGTGGTTATCAGAAGACGTTCTCATCCTTGCTCAGACCCCTTACAATTAAGGGATGGGCTTACAACTTGCCTGGCCAAAGTTAGGGTAGAGTCCATGTCATAGAAGGGCCGAAGATTCACAAGTTCTATTATGAATTCTTGGATATCTATAGCAGAACTTCCAACACTGCTCATGACGATTTAGATTCCTGTGTCAGGTACAATGCTAAATGCTACATGCAGTAGCCCACTTAATCCTCAAAACAACCCTATGAGGTAAGATGCTATTATTGCCCCCATTTTAAAGAGGAAGAAACCAGGGAATTCCCTGGTGGTCCAGTGGTTAGGTCTCCGTGCTTCCACTGCAGGGGGCACGGGTTCAATCCCTGGTCAGTGAAGTAAGACCCTGCGAGCTGCATGGCATGGCCAAAAAATAGTGAAGAAATCATGACAAAGTGCCTTACCTAAGGTCACGCTATCAAATAACAAATATTAAATATCCAGGATTGGAACTCAGGCTGTGTAGCTCCAGAGCACTTAACCACCATAGTTTTGCAGAGCTTTTTTTTTTCTTTTTTGTGTATTTTATTATTTTTTAAATTTTTATTGGGGTATAGTTGATTTACAATGTTGTGTTAGTTTCAGGTGTACAGCAAAGTGAATCTGTCATACATATATATATACATACTTTTTTAGATTCTTTTCCCATATAGACCATGACAGAGTATTGAGTTCCCTGTGCTGTACAGTAGATCCTTATTAATTACCTATTTTATATATAGTAGTGTGTATATATCAATCCCAATCTTCCAATTTATCCCTCCTACTCTCCTTACCTCCCAGTAACCATAAATTTATTTTCCACATCTGTAACTCTATTTCTGTTTTGTAGATAAGTTCACTTGTAGCCTTTTTTTAGATTCCACATATAAGTGATATCATATCATATTTGTCTTTCCCAGTCTGACTTACTTCACTCAGTATGGCAATCTCTAGGTCCATCCATGTTGCTGCAAATGGCATTATTTCGTCTTTTTTTTAATCGCTGAGTAATATTCCATTGTATATATGTACCACATCTTCTTTATCCATTCCTCTGTCGATGGACATTTAGGTTGCTTCCATGTCCTGTCTATTGAACATTGGAGTGCATGTATCTTTTCAAATTATGATTTTCTCCAGATATACACCCAGGAGTGGGATTGCTGGATCATATGGTAGCTTTATTTTTAGTTTTCTAAGGAACCTCCATACTGTTCTCCGTAGTGGCTGTACCAATATACATTCCCACCAACAGTGCAAGAGGGTTCCCTTTTCTCCACACCCTCTCTAGCATGTATTGTTTGTAGATTTTTTTGATGATGGCCATTCTGACTGGTGTGAGGTGATACCTCATTGTAGTTTTGATTTGCATTTCTCTAATAATTAGTGATGTTAAGCATCTTTTCATGTGCCTGTTGGCCATCTGTGTGTCTTCTTTGGAGAAATGTCTATTTAGATCTTCTGCCCATTTTTTTTCTTCAATTTTTGGCTTTTTTTTTTTTTGATTTGTTTGTTTGAATTTTATGGGAGTATAGTTGATTTACAACATTTTGATAGCTTTGCAGAGCTTTTGACAGTTGATGGCATGATGTCATATACCCTGCTCATTTGAGCACTGCAGCAGTCAGGAGTTCTCACCTTTACAAAGGAGGAAACAGGCCTGGAGAGCTCTGAAATGACTTACCCAGAGTCATTCTGCTAAAAAATTATAGATCCAGGATCTACCTCTAAGGCTTCCCTGTGGCTTTTGGAGGCTCCAGAACTGTGGGGAATACAGGTTCATGATAAGACATCCCTGTCCCTAAGTAACTTGTAGTCTACTTAATGGAACACAGCTTGTGAGCACAGCTAACATGGCAGCAGTGCTCAATGATTTGCCCCCAGGACTTGCCAGGCCTCCTCTCTGCACCCATCAAGTCCACCACCTTCCAGAAGCCTTCCCAACCTCTGCATCCAATTTCTCACCTCTCTGATGTCCTGTAGCCCTGATGCTCCTTAGCAACCCTTTGTGTAATGAGTGCTGAGTGAATGTCAACAATGAGTGTAACTGTTGTTATTGTTATTATTAAGTGACTGTTATTCCCTTTGCCATCCTGTAGCACAGGGACATGTATCTTATATGCTCTGTGATGCCCAGTCCATATCAATGCATTGTCATAACAGAGTTAATGAATGCCGGTTGTCCTGGACAGAGCATGGGCCCTAGATTCAATGCCTCCAGGTCTCTGTGGCCTCCTACGTTGGTCCCACACTTTGTGATTGACCTCCTTGAACCTCAGTGTTTGCATCTGTAAAATGAGGATGATAACATCTGCCTCACAGGGTACTTGGGAGGATTTATGAGCTAATGTATTTTAAAAGTGTCTGACTCAGAATAGCAGCAGCATATATGACTCCCTTGCCCTTCCTTGGTTGTGTTTTGCATGGAACAGAGCCATACTTTCAACAGAAAGCAGACATATTGCAGGGTTTCTGTTGTGTTTTTAGTAGGACATTTCATGGCTTGTCTGATGAGAAATCATTAACTGAGCAATTACTATGAGTACAGGGCTATGTGCGGATACAGAGAAAATATAAGTGTGCCCCTGCCCAGGGCATTGTGTGATGTTTTGCCGGTAGCTCAGTGGGATCAGATTCCGGTACAACCAGAGCTGTCTCTGCAGAGAGAACTCATCTGCGAGCACCTAATTTTGGGGTCCCATTGCCTTGAGTCCCTAAGTCAAGGACAGTTTTCAAGGAAATGTTTATTTTCAAGTAGATAGAGGAATACAATCCAGACAGCACTCCCAAACTGTTAGCTACATATTAATCTGCAAGGACATATATCATAACATAATCAGTATAGCATTGCTCCCAGCTTAATTGAAAATGCTGCATATGAGGGCAGTTAATGAGAAATGTAAGGTTTGATGATTCAGAACTACTGAGATTTAGCGGTTAAGGGGTGTAGTGAGGAAGTGTTGGATTTATTTCCCTTTGCTATTCTCTTTGTACATCTGGACAGGAAGGGGTCTGAAGGGAGTTACTAACAGTGTGTATGGTTAGAGAACTTTGATTATCTGGAAGTCCCTCAGCTACTTGGAACACGGCAGAGAGCCAGCCAGGCAGGAAGCGGAAAAAAAGCCTCTGCAGCGACAAAACACATTTCAATTTGTCTGTGCACTGCGGTCGTTTCACTTTTCTGATAAGAAATCCTCTCAACCCACATCACAACCTATTTGTTTATTCTTGCTTTGCACAAGATCTTAATAAAGGAGGTGATCTGATTTCCCAGGCATTAGCAGGATAGCAACAAAGCATCCTGGCAGTAGTGGGCGGGGCCTCAGGAGATACCTGTCTGTCCACCCCATCCTGAGTTTAGTCCCATAGTCAATAGACATCTTAAAGGCACAGAGTATGTTTTGGCCCAAGGGGAGAGAAAGACGCAGGAGAATCCCTGCTCTTAAGGAACTTACAGTTTGGGGGGGGGGGGGCGGACAGATGTTGTCTCAGTCAAGATTCTTAATTTCAGACAAGCTACTCTGGATAGTTTAAACGGAAAAGGATTTCAAACAGGATATTAGGTGGCTTGAAAACTTTCCAGGAATGCCAGGGACCCAAGCTTGGATGCCACAGAACCAGAGAAGTACCCAAACACTGCATAGGTCTATTGGACTGGAGTCTCTTTTATCCCCACCCCATGGGACTCAAAACTCCAGGAACTAAACGGTAAAACCTCCATGCAGCCGTCCAGATAAATGATCACCTTGGCCACTGTGCTTATGGGAAGCCCTGATTCACGTGAGTCCAGCCACCACGTCCCAAGCCAGCGTCTGCCCTCTGTGATCCTGTGGTTGAATTTGCTCAGGAGAACCTGGGTGTAGCTACAAGGGAGTCTGTGTGATGTTTCCAGCTATCTAGCCTCTGTAGATCAGAAAGCACACTGGGCCGGGGTGGGTAGGGGTGGACAAGGGTGTTGGGAAAGGCAATCTGTGGAATCTGCTGAGTTGGGGCCAGATAACTACAGCCCAGTGAGTCAAGTCCTGTTGTAGAGTTGTTCCAAGGGCTAACTCACGGACAAGGTGCATGATAGAGCACCGCATGAAGTGTCCTCAGGGAGGAGGTGCCAGCATGAGAAAGAGTAAGCATAGAAACTTCACAGGCACGAAACACTGGCGCCATTTCACTTAGGAGCAAATACCCCTACAGAGGTACTCACTCCATCGTGAGGGGCGTTGGTAATAGACCGTCAGTAGTAATAGAAAATCAGTAACAATCAGTAACTGACCCCACAACTAGAGAGGCAAACAGGACCCCTATCCCAGATCTCAACCCCACCTCTCTCACTTCTGCTCTACCGCAGGACCGACCTGCCTTGTGAAATTAATTAGAATTTGTCGGGGAAAGTTCTAGTGGAATTTTTAGGCTTCTCCTCTTAGTGTGGTGACACGGCCCTGTCGCCTCCCTGAACTCACTGCCAGCTCTTTGGCTCTGGAAATCTGCATGCTTTTGCAGGTATTTGCTCCTTGCCTGGTCAGTCCTCTGGGCAGGTGCCCTGCATCCAGGGAAAGAGCCCAGAGCAGAGCTCCAGCAACCAGGATGCCGGAAAGGCTTCGTGGGCGCACTCTTTCTTTTCCTGAAGC
This sequence comes from Kogia breviceps, assembly GCF_026419965.1. Lineage (NCBI taxonomy): Eukaryota > Metazoa > Chordata > Mammalia > Artiodactyla > Physeteridae > Kogia > Kogia breviceps. The sequence continues at coordinate 61,484,599 of NC_081316.1, forward strand.
ACCAGCACTGGGAAATAGAGCTTCCTCCTTTTCCACGTAGCAATTATGTGCACAATTACATTTCCAGCAGGTGTCACTTAAGAGGGTGAAACCCATTAATCGTTCAAATGAGAAAGTGGAAGGGAGCCTGTGAGAAGGCTGGGAAAGCTGCTGAGGTGGAGGAAGCGAACTCGGACGTTTCCTGAGCGGTTGCCCCTCGGCACTCACTTTCCCGTAAGTGATCTCATTCCAGCCTGGGGACAGCCCTCGGTGCAGAGGTTAACAGGCCCTGTTTGAACCTGTGAGAAAGCTGAGCTCCCAGCCCTGCAGTGAATTGCCCGAGGTGACTTGGCCACGAAGGATGAGCCAGCAGGACAGGAGGTGCACATGCCTATACAGGGCATGGCTTGTGTGTAGCTATCTATTTCCTTTGAGTCCAGAGAGGACCAAACACTCTGTTAGACTTTTCTCAGGCTTTCACGGTGCCCAGCATAAAGCAAGTGCCCAGTAAGTACTTAACAGGCTTCTTTATGACAGTTTTCTCCCCATCGCTCTAATGATGAATGAGATATCCAGAGGAAAGAAGATCAAAGGGAAGAAAGTGCCAGGCATATGCAGGCTTATTTAAATAGAAATTTACAATCGAAAGTGGGAATTATCACCCGCTTTTATGGATGAGGAATCTGAAGCTAAGAGAAGTGAAGGGAATTGCCCAAGACTGCTTGGCTAATTAGCAGTAGACTTAGGGTTGGAAGCCAGGTCTGCCTGACTCCAGAGTCTGCGTTCTCGCAGCCACTGAATGGCCTCCCTTGGAATCCATCACATGGCAGAGGTGACCACGTGCTCCCCCCCGGGGATGCCGTGTGGGCGGTGAATTCAGGGCTGTCAGACTCTTCCCTGCAGCTGTATAGAAAGAGCCCCTTTCTTCCTGCTTATTGGAAGGTCCCCAGATGCTGTGCTGAGTCAGAAGAGCCTTCTGTTTGCTCTAATCACCTAAACCCTGTCGGGCCATCTTAACCAAGGCTTGCCCACTGAAAGTTCATGAAGGGCCACCAGAGGCAGGGGAAGAATATGTATTGGAGCTCTGCCAGTCCCTGGGCCTCCTTCCATGCTGATGAAACTGGGCTCACCATCTCCTTTCCCAGTTCCCCACCCCTCACACCCAATATGAATTGTTACCACTGGGTTGCTATCTTGCCTAAGTGTATCACATTCTGCTCCATCTGGAAGCTAGGGGTCAACTGCCCTGCACCATCTCTCTCAACCTTTCCTCTCCATGAGTTTACCAGTTTCTATTAAGTCCCTCGACCAAACTCGCTGGAGTCGTCTGCATCCTTCCCATCTCCCTGCCTCTGCCATAGTCTAGACTATTGCACCAGCCTCTCCACTTGTCTTGTTCATATCTCTTTCCATACCCCACCCACCCGCTCCCTCTTCCATACAGTTACAGGTGAGCTTTGATAAAACATTTATTTTATCCATTCAACCAGCCTTCCAACCTTCCATCCATCCAATAACTGTTTGTGGGATATATGACTACTTGCCATCTGTCAGGCTTCATGCTAGACTTAGGATGCAGCATTAGATAAGAAGTGGGCCAGTCTCTCGTGGTAGAGAGAGAGAAATAAAGTCAACTGCAGGTGAAGGGAACCCAAAGGAGTGATGTCTGACTCAGGTGGCATCCTCAGCAGAGGCTTCTGGAGGAGCTGACATGGGATCGGAATTTTTAAGGTGAGGGTGGGGAAAGGGGAGACAATCTAGGGAGAGCGACTGCACACTTACAAAGGCTTGACACTGCCTTACACCTTTGGGGAGCTGCAAGTGCCGGGTGAGGTTAGAGAGAACAGTGGTTGCTGGATCATGAAGCGCCTTGTTCTGTGAGTCTGGAATTTCCTCGTGGATGGTTTTCAGAAAAGAAGCAGTATGGACCGAGGGCTCTCAGCCACCCCCTCTCCGTGCCTCACTTGAGCCTCCTGGCCGGTTTTTGTCCAGGCTCGGACCTCCAAACAAATCACCGATTAGGCTTCTTTTCTGGCTGGCTGAGGTTCTGCCTGAAGGACACTTGTGGTCTCCTGGACACTGCTTATCCATAAGAGTTCTGAACCACGCTCAGAGAAATTCCTTTTCATTCTCTCTGTTCCGGACACAACGTGTCTTGAATTTAGTGTCTGGGCCCGTGGCTGTTGAGCGTGTGGAGAGCACATTGTTCAGGGATGTGCTCAGTCATTCCGGCCTCACTACATCTGTCCATCACTCCAGAGTGTTTAGTAGGAGCAGATAATACACAGGCCAGCTGCCACCTCCTGCTTTTCTAATCATCTATCAAAGAAATGGAAAACCCACTCACTGTCATTGCTGAACGCAGATGGGGTCCGCAAGCATATCTTCAGTTTAGGAACAAGTCAAGAGGGAGGGCTTAGGGAGTGGACCACCCCCTGCATTCCACCCCCACCCCCCCGTCCCTCCCCCACCCCGCTACAGTCCAGCCCCACCTGGCCCTCTCTCCGAACCTCCCCCCAGCCTCTGAGCCACCCGAAGTGGTTGACTCACCAGCCTCTCTTCAGAGTCCCTTACACATTCCTGCTTATGCAGGAAGCGGGAAGAACTGGGTTGGACACTTTGGCTATATGACTCGGGGCGATAACTTCACGCCTCTGAGTGTGGGTTTCCACACTTAAAGCTCAGGGCTAATGCCCCCTGCCTGCCAGTTTCAGAGCTGGGTGAATCACAAGCATTAGCATATGTGAATAAACTTGGTAATTGTCACAACTTCCCTAAGGGAGAGGTATCATTATCCTTATTTTACAGATAAGGAGCCGGGGAAGCTCAGAGATGTTAAATAACTTGCCCCAGGTCACACAACTAGAAAGTGGATTGTGGCTGGTATACAGTGGGTGCTAAATAAGTACACTTAACTAACTGGCTCCAAAGCATTATGAGAAAAAGGTTAGTTAGGTATAATGGCATTTTATTTTTTGTTCTAATTTGTATTTCTTTGGTTACTAGCGTAACTGAACATTTTTTCCATGTGTGTATTTGCTTAATATACTTAATGGGTAACACGCCCATGTCTGCTCCCAATTTATTTATTGGTGTCCTTAAATTTGTTCCCACATCAATTTGTACCAGATCTTTTTTGAATGGACATTAACCCTCTTCTACGCTACAGATATTTTTCCTGCTTGATGTCTTTTTCACTTTATTTTCTTTCCTTTCCGTTGTGTAGAATTGTAAAGTAAAATTAATTTCCGCTTACGTTAACTTGTATAATCAACGTGCTAAAACCCCAGCCAAGGCTTGGAAGCAGGTTTTCCCAGGCAGCACATACCTCTTCCCCACCCCAGTGGGTCCAGTGGGTTGAAAGGAACATCAAAGGCAGACTAAGCCCAAGACCCTTTGATAAGCGGCCCGAGGACAAATCTTTTGTACCATAAACATATGATTGGCTTGTGTGTATGTTTTATAGTAAACACTTGATTTTGACCTAAGTCAAAAGGCCCAGTGACTTGTTTATAAAGTTTAACCTGGTCATGCCCATCCCCCACATGTGCTGCCTGACTGCATTATGGGTTATGGCGGGCCCAAGGGCTCCTGCAGTGTCATGGTCTCAGAAAACTTGACCCCTGGGCTAGTTGTTGGTGATGTCAGCAAAAGTGCTTTAGATTGGGTTTGACAGATTGTAAAGTGCTTTGCCACCCATTTTTCAGTGTATCCCCACAGCAGCCCTCTAGCAGTAGTGTAGGTAATGATGTTATTTCCATTATCTGCTGAGGGAACTAGGGCTCGGGGAGGTTGTCCATGTCCTCATGCTAATCACTGGCAGAGACTGGTCTCTCCTTAGGTGTCAGGGCTCCTATTGTGTCTGCCTTGCCAAGTTAGCTCCTGGGGATGGTCCCAACCATCCAGTAATGGAGCAGGGGCAGTGTTCCAGGCCAGAAATCCAGCTCTAGAAAGAGAATGGCCTCACCCTCCGCTTAGAAGCTCTTCGATTGTAAACTTCTGGAGAAGATCTTGCATAATAATACACTGCCTGTCCCTTCCAGCCACAAGGAGATGGTACTCCAGAGAGTGTGGGGGACATCCTGAAAGAAGGGACAGCAGTTAATGATAATCAGGGTGTCCTGAAACGGTCTTCAGGGCATGGCTTCAACACAAGGCTTCCCTTGTTAAATAGGATCTGGTCAATCCCCTGGAAGTTCATCGTCACGTGAAGAGACAGAGACATACCCAAACATCAAGAGGCTTATATTCTGGCAGGAGAGACAAACAATAAATAAGTTAAACATAGAGCATGTCACATGCTGAAGAGTACTATGGAAAGAAATAGGGAAGGGGCTGGGAGTGTCGGAGGGTGTCACAGTTCTAAGCAGGGTGATCGGGAACTCACAGAAATGTACCAAGTAGCACAGAGAAGAAGTCCAGTAATTCTGTTTGGGATCAGAGAAGACTCCAAAGAGGATGCTTTATTTTTTGTGCTAGGTCCTGTCTTCTAAGGGAGGGTTTCCAGGTAGCCAAGGGGAGGGATGCATTTTTGGCAGAGGAAACAGCAACTGCATAGGCATAAAGATATGAAGGTATGGGTCTGATACGGCAAGAGAAAAAGGAAAGGAAAATGCAGGACTTGATGCTGGAGAGGTCGGTTGTGGCCACATTGTGAGGACTTTGTGGTGTACAGTGTGACTGTAGATGCTGTGGTGACTCCAGGGAACATCTACCACAGCTGCCTTCCTGAGCTAGTGACCAATGGCCCCAGCTGGGCTAGAGCCATGGCCTTTCTAACAAAGAAAGAGTTAAAAACAAGGCACATTTCCTCCCAATGGCCCATAACCCGAGTCTTATTAGACAAATTCCAGTAGTGGGGCATCCTACAAAATACTTATCCAGTATTCCCCCAAAGTGTCAAGGTCATCAAAAACAAGGAAAATCCGAGAAACTGTCATAGCCAAGAGGAGCCTAAGAACCTGTGATGACTGAATGGCATGTGGTGTGCTGCATGGGATCCTGAAACAAAAACGACATTAGGGAAACACTAAAGAAATTCAAATAAACTATAGACTTCCGTTAATAATAACATATTAATATTGGTTCATTAATTGTGACAAAAGAACCATACTGTAAGATGTTAATCAAGGGGAAAATAGAAGCAGGGTATATGGGAACTCTCTGTACTATGTTTGCAATTTTTCTGTAATCTAAAACTCTTCTAAAATGTGTTTTATTAAAAAAATAATAGACGTGATAACATGGAAAAAATTAAAGTGGGAAAACCTTTGTAACCCCCCAATTTACTTGGGTTTCCTCATCTCTGGAAGGACTGGTTCTTTTCCAATTCAGTTTCTCCCCCAACAAATGTTTTCAGCTTCATAAACATAGAAACAAGCACGTGTGTCAGCGTGGGTGGGGATGCTGAGGTCAAGACCACGTCTTTGCTGAAGTCCCAGCACTGTTTTTTTTCTCTGGGACCAGTTGAGGTTTCCAGGGAGGTAAGGCATGTGGCAGTTCGTTAACAGCCCTGCTCTTCCACACCTGGTGGTCCTTTCAGTTCCTGTGCAGGACATTGGTCTGGGACAATTGGATCAGTCAGTGAAAGGCCACCTGTGACAACGGGCCTGAATAGAAGCAGAAAGCAAATGCATCAGGGTTCAGAACCCCTGTTCTGACTGTAAGAAGCTGACCTCTGCTAGGAAACTTGCCTGCCACCAAGGGGCTAGCTCACAAGGAGAGCTTGCAAAGCCATTCTCCCTCAATTTCTGGTGTACTCTTTTCTCCATTGTCTCCTCTGTCCCAGCCTGTGTCTGTCTGTGTATGTATACTTTTTCACATCTAAATTCTTCTTTAGTAACCAAGAATGCTCTCTCAGCAGTCCCAAAAATGTTCTCCTATTTTATTCCTGTCCCCATCCTCTCTCAATAAAGCATGGCTTCTCCCACCTGTCTGAGTTTGGAAGGACCAATAATAACCCTTAACAGTTGTAGGTGTCAACAGAGACAAGATCCAGCCACATCACATTAAGTCTCAAACATCTCACTGAATCTGCTAAGAGATGTCTTTCTGGATCTGTCTCAGTTTCATTAAACTCCTGGTTTCCATACAGAGACTCAGTACACCCTAACCTGCCAAAGGATTCTGAAGCTTCACAACCAAGCTCCTTGGCATCCCTTGCATCAGTAATTGGCCTTTCCCACATTAGTTTACTGACTGACACAAAAGTCACATTCAAGATAGCTAAATTCATGGGGGGAAAAAAAAAAGCAGAGACCTGACTTTGTCCTCCTTCCAGGGATGCCTTTCCAGCCTTCCGGTGCCTGACAGGTGCTTCACCGATCACTTATTCCCTCCTGGGCTTGACTGCAGTGGTCAGTTTTGCAGTGGCTCCCTATCCCAGCCCAAGCACTGGGAGGCTTCATGCATTCATTGTCCTCGAGGCTGCAGAGTGGCACTTCCACCTGCAGATTCTTTCTCAGCACCTCTATCCATCAGAGTCTAGGCAGGGAAATGGAAACCACCATAGGTCTTTCAACAGAGGGAATTTAATATAGGGAATTGGCCACACAGTTAATGAAATGGCTAAGAAGCTAAATGGTACAAGTTGAGTCATCCCGGATATCAACAACAACAGGGAACCACTATCACCCCTAGACCTGGAGGCACAATGAGAGCAGGTGATGTTTCTGGAGCCCCAAAGCTGGGACAATCCAGCAGGGGACAGAACCATTTTATAGGGTCAGGACCTGAAGCGACAGATGTTATGTGGCCACTGCCAAGGATACTGTCTAAAACAAGCAAGAGAGGGAGAGATACCCTCGCTTCTCTCTTCTTCTTACCTCCAGTCTGCTGCCAGGGTCCTCCATTCATAAGCCCACCTGTCCAGAGGCCAGTGAGCAAAGGATTCTGAGCGTTGCAGTTCCCCATGAGATAGAGCAGAGGAGCAAGTATGGGAAAGGGGCCTGAGAGCAAACAAACGATGGGCACAGCATCCATTCAGTCCTCTCACTCTCCCCACCCTCTTTGTTCAAGGCTGAGTTGGCCCTCAGCCCTCCCAGAAAACTGCCTTTTTTTTTTTTTCTAATTTCTCTCATCAAGACAGCTGGCAGCTTGATACAGGCATCATATTCTTGTTTGTTCTCCTGGATTGAACAGATGAGGAAAAAAAAAACCAGGATCCTCCTTTACTTTGGGGCAGGGCAGTGAGCTCTATAATCTCTGCAGTCATCAAATCTTGCTCATGTGGATAATTGCTGTCCCTAGTCCTTTGGAGGAGAGCAGTTTCTCTCTTCTTTTGTGGGACCGTCAAGGTAGAATGATTCCGTTTATTCTTACAATGGTTGCAGCCGCAGAGTCTCAAGGACAGCTTGAACAATTATCTTCTATTTTACAAGAGCAAACTCATAAGCCAGACCCCGCTATGCAGCCACATTCTGCCCTGGAGGGCCCGTGTGCACTGGTTATTCCAGAGGGCTGGTGAGTTGCTTCAGGGGACCGCAGCTCTTGTCCAGGATGGTGAATACTTTCCAAGCTGCCTTCCCTCTGACTGCCTCTCTTCTCTGCTAGCTTGGAGCCCTTGCTGCTGACGTAGGAGGTCACACAGAGGGGAATGTGGACAGGAAGCGTCCAAGGGCAGAGCAGAAGAAACAAAGGCCCCTAAGTGTGTGCAGCCAAGAAAATAACATGAAAAGAGATGAGGGATTTGGGCTGGACTTGTTTTGTTTTGGAGCATTTCAAGGGGCCAGGCACACAGTTGTGTTTGGATTGGGAAGAAAGGCATAACTGTGCAGAAGAAAATCCTTTTCAGATTTTATTCTGGCTGTTACTGGATTAAAGACAACAGCAAGAGGATTAATCTGCGTGAATATATGAAAGTTGTTGTACCCAGACAGGAGGGAACCCTGTCTCTTCCTGGGACATGTTTGGACAGCATTTGGAAGCAGCGGGCTTGCTTGTCTATCCATCACCATTCTGGTCAGTTCAGCACTGCTTGGAGCCACGTACATTTCTTTTCTTAACATTAATGATAATGATAATGATTAAATATTAATAACAGTGCTGCTTAGGACTCTTGATTCAAAGTGACAGAAACCTCAGAATTAAGTTACTCAAAACAGAGGGACTTTTACTTCTGCCTCATCGAATCCAAGGAGTTGAAATTTGCAGCCAGAGAAAATGCAGCGATGCAGTGGAATTGGGTTCACAGTTTTAATTCTGTTAAGATTTGTTCTGTTTCTTTTCGCTGCTCTGGTCACTTCTCTTATACTTGTGAGCTTCTTTCTCTCCCTGCAAACAAGCTCTCCCTATTTTTTCCGTGTTAGTTTGCAGGGCTGCCATGACAAAGCACCACAACTGAGAGGCTTAAACAACAGAAATTCCTTGTCTCACCGTTCTGGAGGCTAGAAGTCCAAGATCAAGGTGTCAGAAGGACCGTGTTCCCTCTGAAGGGAAGGGTCTACCCCAGGCTTCTCTCATGGCTTCTGGTAGTTCCTTGGCTTGTGGCAGCATAACTCTGATCTTCTCTGTGTCCAAATTTTCCCGTTTTTATAAGGACGCAAGCCATATTGGATGAGGGCTCACCCCAGTAACCTCATTTTAACTTGATTACCTCTGCGAAGAACCCATCTCCAAATAAGGTCCCTTTCTCAGGCATGGGGGCTTAGGACGCCAGCATAACCTTTGTTGGATGGCACAATTCAACCCGTAACACTCACATGGCCACTAATAGCTAGCAAATTTTCATCTCTTACAATCATCACTACTAGAGACTACATTCTTCTTCACTTCCTGTTTTCAGAAATCGCAGGGAAGAATTCTAACTGGTCCAGCTTTGACCAGCTTCTGCTCTCCCCCAGAACTGTGATTAATCTGGCTTTACTAAGGCACCCAGCCCTGAACCAATCAATGATGGCCAGGGAGGCAAGGTCCTTCAAGAATATGACAATTCCATCTAAAAAACAGCACAAATGAACTTATTTACGAAACAGAAACAGACTCACAGACGTAGAAAACAAACTTATGGTTACCAAAAGGGAAGTGGAGGGAGGGATAAATTGGGAGTTTGGGATTAACAGATGCACACTACCGTATATAAAATAGATAAACAAGGATTTACTGTATATCACAGGGAACTATATTCAATATCTTATAATAACCTATAATGGAAAAGAATCGGGAAACAAATGTATATAACCGAATCACTTTGCTGTACACCTGAAGCTAACACAATATTGTAAAGCAACTATTCTTCAATTAAAAAAAAAAAGAATACGACAATTCTCATAGAACCCATGAATCTGTCAGATCAGCTCGTTAATGCTGGGTACACATCACCCCCAAATCATAGTGGCTTATAACAACAAAGGGCTTCATTCTCTCTCTCTCTCTCTCTTTTTTTTTTTTTTACAATAAATCATTTATTAATACTGGACATATATTGCATCACTATTGAGAAAAAACATACATTTTTAACTCAAAGCTATTAAAATTCATTTGCCCCTCTTGGGAGGATTTTTTTTTTTAAACATCTTTATTGGCGTATAATTGCTTTACAATGGTGTGTTAGTTTCTGCTTTACAACCAAGTGAATCAGTTATACATATACATATGTTCATTCTCTCTTAGGCGCCACGTCCACCGCGGGCAGGGGGAGGGGTGGTGTTGGGGGAGGGCTTTCTGCTCATTGTAGCCCCCCAGGGACCCAGGCTGACAAATCACCCCAACTGTGCCAGTCTTTGTGCCAGAGTGAAAGGGCTCTGGAGGGTCCTGCGTTGGCAACGAAATCTTCTACCCGCAAGTGGTACACCTGTGCTCGCACCCACTGGCCTCAATTAGCCAACGGCCCGATGCAGATGTGCCACCCACCTGTGCCTGGAAGGCGGCGAGCCGGAAGTGGTTGCCAAACAGCCCTGATGACACAACCCACACGATGGGAGCCATGGGCAAAGTGGCTCCCAGAAGCAGGGAGGAGCTGCCCCGGAGTAAGAGGGGGCGCTGCACAGTCGCCTCGTAGGGGAGCACTCCAGGGCCTCCCCGCCCAAGGAAGGGGCAGTGGGGAAGACAGTGAGGATGGCACACACCTGGGTTTGGCTGCAGCATGGCGGGTCTGAGGTGAGAGTGTCAGGGACGGGGCTGGAGAGATGGCCAGGCTGGACGTGAAGAGAGGTGCCTGTTTTAGGGAGGGCTTTGGATTTTGTCCCAAAGACAATGGAGCACCAACAAGAGTTTCAGGCTAGGAACAGCAGGGTCAGACTTGCATCTTAGGAACAGCGGTGGGCGTAGGATAATTTGAAGGAAGGGACTGAAGAGCACTAGAGCTGCACAGAGGTCAGGGCAGGATTTAGTGGTAGAAACAAGTAGATTTGGTGACTCTCTGGCCTGAGAGTGCAGTTAGTTGTCACCTGTACCACAGAGATGGCTTTGTGGAAATGCCGGCCTCTGCGCTGGCTCCTGAAGGAGGAACAGGGGGACGATAAAGGAGAGAGGCTTTGCAGGCTGACGGTGAAGCTGAGCAGAGGCTTGGGGGTCTGGGGGCACTCGGGTGGCTGAGGACAAGAGTATGCATTTGTCGTGCACATTCAGATCGCAGAATTTTTGATGGTGTGCTTGAAGGGCTTAAAGGTGAACGTTGGCGCAGTAAAAGCAAGATTCAGAAAACTGAGAACACTTGCCGCTGATTCCACAAACATCAGCAGGTTGCTTTGTAGCACCTGAGAACTGTTTACTCCCCACCCTATGCTTGCTTCTATGCCACCCCTTCTAGGCAGAGTTCTTATGCAGCCCCGTAAGCAGATGATCTTTCTCTGGTGAGAGCCCAGTCTCTTTTGTCTTACCCTCAGGCAGCTGAACGCTGATGCCCCCGCCTGCTCCACCCAATCTTCTCCCTGACAAAGGTCCCTGCAATAGCATGGATCCGCCTCGATCCTTTGCAAGATAAATCCGCCTGTGGTGCGGATTTGGGCAGCTCACCTGTGAAGGATTCATGAGCCATGTGAAGGATTCATGAGCCATCGTCTGCTGTGGCTAACATTGAGAGCTGCTGGGGAGGACACAGGGGGAGAACCGCACAGAAGAATACTGAGTGGAAACCTGGATACGGCCCGTGGGCCAGAAAATGGCAAATGAGCTCCACCCACCTTCCCTCCATGAGAGACCCATCCTCACCGGCCTCCAAGTCTGGGGCTGGCTCACTGGACCCACGGAGGTCCTGTAAAAAAACTCTTTGAGGCCTTCGTGAATGAGGATACCCAGTGAAAAATTCACAGGAAGATTACATAAAACCATCTGCTGCCTTTATTTCCCCCTGTGTGCATTAAAAGTGCACAGCTGCTCGACATGAAACATTCCATTATGCTGCTGTGTGGCTCACCAGCTGGGCTTGGACGCTGGGGGCCGAGAGGAGGCGATGTGGGAGGGGAGGCAGGTGGTGAGCACGTCCAGGGATTTCTGCCTGGATCTGAGTGTCTCGAGCAGGACAATCCAGATTTCTCCGCCCTCTGGATGTGCTCTCTGAAGGAGGTGTCCTTCTGTGTATGTAGTAGATTCTGTCAGTGAGTTTGTCTTTGGGGGTGTGTATATGTGTTTTTCTTTTTAATCTGAAAATTGGTCTGAGGGTTCACAAGTGACAGCTGGAGCAACCATAATTAAAATGAAATAACCTGCTTCCTTCAGTCCTCAGGGAGAAAAGCTTACAAAAAAATCAATTTTCTAAGTGGACTCAGGAACGTGGCGAATCTTCTCTTCTCTCCCTGTTTACTTGAAACAAGTTTCATGGCTTTGCTTTTCTTTGGAGTCAGAGGAAGAGAAGGGAATTAACCTTTGCTGAGCATGTATCCCCATCCCAGGCACTGCACAGGGCTGTCCCAACTGTACAAGCCAGGGTTTGAATCTAGTTTTAATGCTTCATCTCCTTCCCGTCTGCCATGCACCATTCTGGTATCCTGTTAGACCCCAGCTCTCTCAACCTCATCCGATTGTGTCCAGAGACCCGGGAGGTTTGGCATTATTAAGATGTTATTGAATATGTTGGCACATATAATTGACTTGGATTAGGAACCAAAGGTCTTAGCAGAGTAACAAGGTGAAGCATTCCGTGCTAATGATTCCATGCTAAGGAGATGGTTTTCAGAGGATTGGATTTGCTCTTGAAGGTGTTGCTTAGAAGTCACCCTTCAAACCAGGCTGGGAAAATAAAATCCCAGAAGAACTGCAGACTGTGTGGTTTGTTTGGATCTCAATTTAATGGAACTAAGGTAGAACGGGACATCTGTGTGCCTGGAATTGAAGCCACAGTGGTCAGCGTCTTCAGGGAGGTCCCAGTTTGGTGGAGAAGAAGGACATGTTGACAAATAATTCTAAGACACTGGTAATAAGTGCTAGGTCGAGGGTATGAACAACCTGCTATAGCTGCAGCATTTTTTCTCCAAAAATCAATTTCTTCAGTTGGTAACTTTGTGAGGAGCAGAGCAACCTCACTGGGAGAGTGAAGCCAGAATGTTGAACATAAAAAGACAAGAAGAAATTATTACATTCTTATGTATGTAACAAGGGCCTGGCACTTAGTCTCTCTAATCCCTTATTATCATTCCCATTTAATAATGAGGAAATTTAAGGAGCTACATGGTTTGCCCAAAACCACATAGCTGGTAACCCGGTGGGGTGTGATTAAGACCTACCCTATTTGCTTCCGAAGTCACTGCTTTTGCCACTGTGCCAGCCTTCCTCAAAGAAAGCCTGCACCCTCGATTGTCAGGTGTATGGTACAGCCATCACCGTGTCCCATACTTAGAATGAGGAAATCTTTTTTTCCTTTCCCTTGAAAAAAAACAAGTTTTAGCAGCAGGCATTTTTTTTTTTTTTTTTTTTTTTTTTTTGCGGTAAGCGGGCCTCTCACTGTTGTGGCCTCTCCCGTTGCGGAGCATAGGCTCCGGACGCGCAGGCTCAGCGGCCACGGCTCACGGGCCCAGCCGCTCCGCAGCATGTGGGATCTTCCCGGACTGGGGCACGAACCCGTGTCCCCTGCATCGGCAGGCGGATTCTCAATCACTGTGCCACCAGGGAAGCCCACAGCAGCAGGCATCTTGATGGGAGTGATTCATAATCATCCTCTCCAGGCTGCAGGGGGAGTACATCGAGCCCTCTGGGCAGTCCTCCCAAACAGAGACGTCAGCCCATAGATGCTGGGTTCTTCACTGACATTCTGCATGGCCCCAGCAGAGTCTTGGGTATTCAAATATGTTCCCCTGGGCTCCTGGGTCCACTGCTCCTGTGAAGCTTAGCTGAGAAGGGAAAGACAGAAGCAAGCATTCCTTATAAGAGAGGAGGGTGGTCTCCCGCTACCTTTGAAATTCTCTGCAAGAGACTGTAGTCCATGTTGTTTCGGACCCAAGTCAAGGAATTGTCTTTTTTGCTTGATTTGGGGTCACTTTGGGGAAAGCTAGCAGGAGCAAAGGCACTTGGCACTTAATTTCATTTGAGCCTCTCAAAAGGCAACCCAGGAAATATCCTGCTTTCCCCCCATCCTAGGGCGGGTGGGAGGTATGCTGGGAGCAGGTGTACTGGGGGGCCCGGTGTACATGTCTGTGCAGGGTCACAGCATGCTTTAAGGCTCACCTGGAAAGGGAAAATACAGGATCCAGATCTCGTCTCCACCACTTCCTAGCTGGGGGATTAGGGGCAAGCTGCTGAAATTCCCCAAAGCCTCATTTTCTCGTCTGGAAGGAATAGGCTTGCTTCCTACGGTTGTTTAGAAGGTTAAGTGAGATCGAATATGTACCAGCACCGGACACTCTGCCCAGTGCCTGGCACACAATTAGCTCCCTCCCCTTCCAATTCAAACTGTGCAAGCTTGCCAAATCCATCTTCCTACAGCACATCTCCAATTACATCACATCTCTGCTCAAAAGCCTTCAGTGGCTCTCTATCACTCATCGAATAATGGCTACTTTCTCTGCCTTGGCTTTCAGGGCCCTGCTCATTGGGGTTCACGTCCCTTGTCAGGTGTGATATCCTCTGCTTCCCTCCACACAGCCCGCACTCATTCTTTGTCACGCTTTCTCCTCCTGTGACTTCCTTCCTCACACGAGTGCCCTGCCCTGTCCCCATGCCACCCCACCTAACACTATCTCTCGTGCATGGCTGGGCTTAAACGGTATGCTGTGACCTTTTGCTCCCTCATTTGTCAGCCAAGGTGGCAGCTCCATTCCTCCCTCCTCTCACTGCTTTTTCTGTATCCACTTACAAAACTGCCAAGTATTTCCATTACTTGTGGCCGTGTTGTCATATTTTCCTTGTCATCCTGTGAGTTTCCCGAGGGCATGGTTTGCTTCTGAGTCATCCGTGTGTCCTGAATCACACCTAACACTCAGCATAGGGATGAATGAGTGAGTGAGCAAGTAAAGGAATGAATACACCCTCATTCCGACCTAACTGGATTTCATTCATAAAGCGCTAGGGCATAAGTATAACACTTCTAAAACCTTTGGCCAACCCATGGGTATTTTGGTTTCATTAACAGTTTGGGTTTCATTAACAGTCATGTGGTGCTTATTGGAGGTACAGCCGTCTGTTTATAACCATGGGTTCCACATCTGTGGATTCGACCAACCACGGATCAAAAATACTCGGGGGAAAAATTTCTAGAAAGTTCCAAAAACCAAACTTGAATTTGCCCCACTGGCAACCACTTACGTAGCAGTTACATTGTATTTACAACTATTTCCATATCATTTCCATTGTATCAGGTATCATAAGTAATCTAGAGATAATTTAATGTATATTGGGAGGGTGTGTGTGGGTTTTATACAAATACTGCACCGTTTTATATAAGGGACTTGAGCATCCATGGATTTTGGTGTCCATGAGGGGGCCCTGGAACCAATCCTCCTGCATGTGCCAAGTGATGACTGTATCTTGAAAAAGAGGCAATTCAGGGATACACCTTGAAAATAAAAGTAAATAGAAGAAAAGGAGTTGAGGCTTTCCCTGGAAGCGTGGCAAAGATGAAGGTGGAAGAGGAGTAAAACTGCAGTTCTGCAGCTTCTTAAAGGGGCGGGGGGGTGGCTTGGATCAAATGAGACACAGATGACGGCCCAAAGCACAAGGTTTGGCCTGAAGCTATGGAGGCAGAGTGGAATTGTGTGACCTGGACAAAGGCAAGTGGTTTGAGAAAGACCCTGAGTGTTTCATCCAAGTCACAGGATAGGACTAGGACCCCAGCAGGACCCTTGGGGGCAAAGCCAACAGCTTTGAGTCCTAAACTTCTCAAGGCTCTGGGCATATGAGGAGAGGCCCTTACACAAGAGAAAGGGCCTCTTACCCTGTCCATTGTTACAGTAAAACAATTTGCTGCTCCTCTCTGAAATTTTGGAGAGTAAACTGATAATGAACAAGGCATAGTACATAGAATTTAAGGGCGCAATAACTATTACTGCTCATTTGAGATACATAAAATGATAGTCATCTCCTATGTAGTGTACTGCCAATTTTTTATTTTAGTGAATATAGCATGATTTATCAGGACTTTTCTAGGTTTACCTCTAAACTTTGTCTCGTTGTTTCTATTTTGGCCCATCAGGTCTTCTACCTGGGGGGTGTTCGGGAGCCTAACCCCCGAGGGAAGGGGTACTCTGCACTTGGGCAGAGGCTGGCGAATGTTCCCTAATATAGACCTAATATAGTCACTCTGTGTTTAGAATAGTGAGAATTTACAATAAAGAAACAGGAAATGTAGATGAAACTAGCAAAATTTCACAGCTAGGAGAATTTTGTCTTTAATGACTATTACCAGTAATTCCTCACCTTATGATAGATAATAATGTCTTCTTAGCTAGGTTCCTAGGTATATTTGGCAAATAGGTATTCAGGGAATTTCTCAAACAATGACTTTTTACCTCAGATGCCTAAATGTATCCTTCATGCATTGTCCTTTAGCCTAGAGTGTCTTTTATATAAAAAGCTCCTCCTCTTGCAATGACCTAAGTATGCGAGGACCCGCGGTCAAATCCGAGCTCCTTCTCTTGCAATGACCTAAGTATGGGAGGACCTGTGATCAAATACCAGCTCCTCCTTTTGCAATGACCTAAGGTAAATGGCTTACAACCTTTCAGCCTCTCCACACTCTTCTTTTGAGTGAGATAGGATTTCTTTTATTCATTTCACAAAGCTTTATTGTGTACAGATATCTCCTTGGACACTGGAGGTGCAGAGATGAATCAACATCGTCACAGCATTCTAGGGCCAGAAAGGACCTCACGTGTAGCCTCGTTCAGAGTTTTTCTCTTTCAGACAGAGGCTCAAGGAGGGGAAGTGATTTACTAGAGGTTTGCAGAGTGATAAGCAAGTGGGCCAGGGCCAGTCTCTTGTGTGTAAGGGATTCTGCCTACGTGACTCTCAATACTCCCATACGGTATATCATGGGGAAGATGGGCCCATCCTATAGGGCAGGACACTAAGGCTCAAAAGGTGCAGTGATGTATTTATTTGCCCAGTGAATCAGTTGCAGGGGCCAGTGCCTTGGCCACATGTTCCACACACTCCCCACCCCCATTAAGGCGTACAGTCAGTCCTTCACAAAACACTCTACTTTGCTCCAAGCTGCCTTTGCCTGGGTTGTAAAGAGGACTGATCTGCAGTCCCTGCCCTTGAGGGGTTTGGTCAGCTTGAGGAAATATGTCAACAATGGCTATCAGACAAGACCAGATGAGATGGGAGAAGAAAGGAAGGTTGCAGAGAGTACGTTTGTGTGGGATTCCCAGGGTGTCTGGGACCCCACTTGCTTCTCTTCATGGCTGTGGGACCAGTAACAAGCCCCCTCTCCCTACTGGTGTGCATTTGCCCTGACTGCCAGGGACAGATCTATGAGACCGGGTCAAGGACACCTTGCCACCTCACTCACTTGGGTCTGTTTTCTCTGCTTTAACAGAAAGGATCCCGTCTCATCCTCCAGGATCCGATGGCCCTGGAGAGAGGGCTGCAGGGCCCACGGACACTGCTGACTCTTCAGAACCTGCTGACATGGAGCCAGGTCAGTCCCCTTGTCCGCTCTGATTTTCTGCATCATCAACTGCAAACCTACGGTCTTGATGAGAGATGCCATCTTGGAATCTGAAAAGAGGCATACTTTCTGTTTGAAGGCTTTTGCCACTAAGCCACATGGGGAGTGGAGAAGTGGAAGCCAGAGCCAGCAGCCAGCATGGTGGGCGGACAGAACAGGCAAGGGCCAGGCATCCAGTGAGGATGTGATGAGGGAGCTGGCGGCCAGCAAGCACTGTGCAGGTCCGGGCCCACAGAGGCCGCAGTGGCCATGAGAGTCATTCTGGGGCCCAAGTCACCAAGGGCAGGGTCCAGAGTTTGGTCGTTACATTTCAAGCGGAGTTGGAGTGGGATCAGAGGTATAGTAGGGAATGAGGTAGGAGGAGGTGAGTGGGCAGCTGCCCAGAGGCCAGGCAGTCCGGCGGCCAGGTCCAGCTGGCCAGAATGGCTCTCCAGAGGCTTTTCTTATACTGCTGTGCAATGACAAAAATAGAACACACTTGGGGGGTTGGGAGGAAGTAGAAGGCTGTTTCAAGCTAGGGAAGAAACACGGCAGAGAGAATGTTCTCTCTGTTCTGTGTGCCATGTTTCTTCTCTAGCTTGGAAAGTAGGATCGTACGTAGAGTCTGGGTCATGAGGAAGGCTACAGAACCAGAGGAAGGAGTCAGCACCCAGGGAGTGAGCCTGTATTGCAAACCTACTAAGAACCAAGCACTTTTTCTCTTCGGGGCAATCTTGTACGGTAGAAGTCTGAGCCTTTCTAGGCTCAGTTAATGCTGCAGTAATTAATGAACTCCAGAATCTCAGTGGCTTAACACAGTGGTTTATTTCTTGCTCATGCTACCTGTCTAACCCAGGTAGGTGGAGGGCTCTGCTCCACCCAGTGACTCAGAGGCTGATGAAAGCTCTGCCATGTTTTAGCTGTAGCCCCGGGAACAAGTGGCCACCTTGGTCTCCGCAGCAGGGGATGAGGTAGTCAGAAGGTTAAGCACGGGCTCTGAAATGCTTTGGCCCAGAAGTGACACGCAGCGTGTGGGCCAAAACTAGTCATGTGGTCCTGCCTGATTTCTAGGGCTCTGGGAAATGTGGATATTTGATGGGCAGTAACTGCCTCTGCCATAGTAGATATTATGATTTCCATTTTACAGGTAAGATAACTGAGACTCAGAGAATTTTTTTTTTTTTTTACATTTCATTTAGTTGTTTTAATCTGGTGTACCCACCAAATAACTCATATTTGGACCTCATAATATTAACACATTCTAAAGGGATTATCAGTAATTTATTTTTTTGACTCAGAGACATTAATTATCTTATCTGAGGTCTCCCAGCTAAAAAGCACCAGAGCCTAGATCATTCATAACCTCTGATTCAGTCATTTATTTAGCAATTCAGCAAAGACATATTGAATATTGACAAAAAGGCCCAGCACCATGCTAGACTCTCGGGATGTAACAGGGAACAAAAACAAAAACGAAGGAAGCCTCTGCTCTCAGCCTGATGAATGTTTATAACTACAAACTGGGATACATTCTCGGCAGTGGAGACATAATGGTTCTCTGAGGACACCTATTAAGATTTTTGCCTTTCATAGAGAGGGACGGGTAAACTAGGGTCACATTTATTGACACGTTGTGCCAAGTACTTGACTGATGCATCTCATCGAACTGCCGCAACCCCAAGAGGTAGTTCTTACAATTCCATTTTTGAGATAAGAAAACTGAGGTTCACTCAGCAAGGGAAGATGATTGGGCTGAAGGTAAACTCTTCAGCCCCATCCATGCTCACTTGTAAGGAGGACATGACTGTTAAAATTAAAAATTGAGGGCTTCCCTGGTGGCGCAGTGGTTGAGAATCCGCCTGCCGATGCAGGGGACACGGGTTCGTGCCCCGGTCCGGGAAGATCCCACATGCCGTGGAGCGGCTGGGCCCGTGAGCCATGGCCGCTGAGCCTGAGCGTCCAGAGCCTGTGCTCCACAGCGGGAGAGGCCACAACAGTGAGGCCCGCATACCACAAAAAAAAAAAAAAAAAAAAAAAAAATTAAAAATTGAATTTCCTCTTCCACTGCATCTAAACCCAAGAAATGTGGTCTCCTCTTCCTCCTGTAAATCCCCCCATCGAGGGCCTTTCTCTCATTGGTTCCCCCAACATCCCACGGTGTTACATGTGAACGCAGCTCTCAGCTCTGACAGAGGGGCCTCTTGGAGCCTGGAGAAGGGGTCGCTCATCCCCGCCCAGAGAGCTGGGCCCAGAGCAAGGCTTCTTGAACTCACCTGCAATGAGAGAGAGAAGAAATTGCAGAAACATAGGTAGTAGGATCTGAGCCTGGCAGGATGGGGTTGAATTTGACCCTTGGCACTGGTGGGTTCTTCTGTCTGGAATGGTCCCCCTTTTCTCTCTGGCCTCATCTCCCCCCTTCCCTCCCCTCGCACTTTGTGCTACATTTACACTGACCTCATCACTTTTCTCCCCTCCTCAGCACATGTGACCACCTCCTCTGTCCCCACACTGGTCCAAGCCACCATCTCAGACCTGGATTCTTGCAGTGGCCTCCTCAGGGAGATCTGCTGCCACCTTCCCTCCCAGGATCTGACACAGAGGCTTCTGTTAAGACATCAATCAGATCAGATCACTCTTCGACTCAAAACCCGCTAATGGCCCCCCAGCTCATGTAGAGGAAAAGCCACAGGCCTAACCCTGACCCACCAGGACTCACCTGAGCCGGCCCTGTTTCCCTGCCAACCCCATTCCTCACTCATGCCAGTGGCCTCTTTGCTCTTCCTTGAACCATAAACACACTCCCTCCTCAAAGCATAAGTCATAGAAGGCTTTTTCCAGTCTTGGAGAGAACTCTTCATGCAGAGGGAACAGCAGTGAATAGATCTCCCGGTCACCACCCAAGGGAGCAAAGCACAGATGCGGCTGAATCGGCAAACCAGTGTGTTTGCTGCTCAAGGAGCAGCAAACAGGAGGCCACCAGCGTGAGCAAAAGTGGCTATAGAGGAGGTGAGAATGGAAGGCGGTCCTCACCCTCTGGGTCTTTCTGTGCCCTTCTTCTGTTTCAGTGTTTCTAGGTAGCATTTATCTCCACCTGACGCATTGTATATTACTCTGTAAACTTAATTGTCTGTTTTCTGTTCTTCCCCCATTGGAATGTAAGCTCCACGAAGGCAGGAAGTTACTTTGTGTTGTTCCCCGCAGGGTTCCTACACCTGGGACACTGCCTGAAACATAGCAAGTGCTCTGCCTGCCCAGCAGGGCCACACACCTGCAGCACATCACACAGGCACTGTCGCCCCGTCCCCATGGGCCCGGGCAACCACAGATCCTCATCTGTAAGCCCCCGGTGCCTGGCATGCGGGTAGGGTCCAGTTACTGTTTGCTGGCCTGAGCTGAGTGAACCAGAGTGCTTTGGGGATTGCAGCCCAGCGGCCCTGTCCTTCTCCTCTGCAGGTTCCCTCACCCTCAGTCAGGAGGCAGGAGCCCTCGTTGCCAACCGAGTCTCCTCCTGCTCAACACCTGCCTCGGAAATCAGGAAGATGAGGCAAATGGGACACTAATGAAATTCAGAGAGAAAACTAAATTGGGAGGTGTTGCAAACACCGTGGAGGAGGGAGATGTGATTTAAAAGGCTCACTCTCTCTCCAGGGTGGGAGGGGGAGTGGGGGCATAAAGAGAGCGCTCAGCTGGAGGGGGCATCACACAGGCCCGCCGCTGACACCTCCGTGTGGGGTGGCCCGTACATCACTTTAGCTCAGGGACCTCACTGCTCTGACTTTAAATGAGGGGCCTTTTCTTTGCTTGACTCATTCGTCCATTCATGCCTTCCCACCAGCTTGCCAAAAAGGATGTGAGTGAGCTACCAAATTTTAATTGATTAATTAATTAAGACCAAGAGCATTTAATGCAAAATTAAGGTAGAAAACAAGGGAGGAAAATTAGGGAAAGGAAGAAGAAAAGATGATCAAGTTCTTGGGAAGGGGGGTTGCAAACCACTCTCCACAGGATGATACAGGTTCTTGTGACAAGCACATGGGCCTGTGAATGTGAAAGATCTTTAGGGATAGGAGAGCTCTGGTCCCGTTGCAGTAAGGACGACCAGTGTCTCAGAGTACTTCCTAAGCCATTGTCTGTTTCTTCAGTTATAGGCATTGACTGGCTGCTGTGTGCCAGGGACCCCTCATAGCTCATTTTTTCTCTCTATCTCATTGA
Organism: Kogia breviceps; assembly: GCF_026419965.1. Lineage (NCBI taxonomy): Eukaryota > Metazoa > Chordata > Mammalia > Artiodactyla > Physeteridae > Kogia > Kogia breviceps. The sequence continues at coordinate 61,505,807 of NC_081316.1, forward strand.
GTGCTCACAATACCCTACAAGGTGGTCTTTCCAAGCTTGTTTTAGAGATGAGGTGATTGAGGCTCAGAGACACTGAGGTGCTTATCTCTTCAGCAAATGGTCCTGGGACAACTGGAGATCCACATACAAAAACATGAAGTTAGACTGCTTCCTCACACCATATACAAATATTAGCTCAAAATGAATCATCCACCCAGCACCCTGGTGGGTGCCACTAGGGTAAGCATTGCCATGGGAGAGCGTTGGGAGGTTGAACCCTCCTGTTGGAAGGCTTAGGATGCCAGGCAGAAGAGCTGGGTTGTTCTGTTATTCTTGTTTAAGAAATGAGAAGCCACTGAAAGTTTTTGCACAAGCATTGATGACTTGATGGTATAAAATTTACATGTGCAGAGAACTGTGGTCATCAATTGGCAGATGAAAGTCGTCCACTACTCATTCAAATTCACTAGCAAATAAAGTCATGTCAGTGATCTAGAAGAGAAGGGGAAATGAGGAAAAGGAGGAGGAAAGAAACTAACAGCTACTCAAGCACTCACTGTGTGCTAGGCCTTCACCATGTTATCTAATCATCACAGCAGTTAGGTGGTATTTTCTCCATTTTACAGATAAATAAACTGAGGCATCCATTCCCTCTCCCCCTTCCCCAGGATACCTTACTAGTAAAGGTAGTGCAGAACTGGTAAATGCAGATTCAAACTCAAGTCAGTCTACTTCTAAAGCCCACGGTTGCTTTTCCCACAACTCCACCTGGGCTTGGCATTGTTTCTTTGACGTAGCATGTTTATTGCGACATCCTGCTCTTTTAAAAATGCGTTTCTATCTTATCTTTCAAGTACACATTTTAGCTCTTGGAATATCAAACAGGAACACCAGCTATGCTTTTTTGTTCCACCCTTTTGGAGTCTACCATGGCAGCTCCCCTGCATACAGCAGACAGTCAATAATCCCACTTTTGTATCGTCTACTTTTCGTAGAAGACTTGGCCATTATTGAGATGTTAACTATTAACTAGCGTTATTAGTGACTCAGAGACTACTGAGTGGTCAGGCCCTGCTAGAACCATCCATCCTGGTTGGCGATGGGAACCTGGGAGGTCAGAGGGCTTGGGACAGATTCATTATGTTGCTCAGGGTCAAGTTGGAGAAATAATCCTAATTGGAACATCCTAGTTCTTGTATAAATACTGAGTAAGGCAAATAAAGCTTCTGAGGCTAAGAATGTGTTGTCACAGATGGTGCCAATTATGGCAGTGAAGCAAGGATAAAAGAACATTGATTGAACTCTTACTGCGGGTTAGTATCTGTGCTGGGCACATGGCATATTTTATTCTCATTATGAAAACCTATGTGTTTTGGGCTCTATGAGATAGGGATACTCCCATTTTCCAGCAGTCAAACAGAGACACAGAAGAATCTTGCTCGGGGACACATATGTCCTAGTACCTGGTGGAACTGGGGTATGAAGCCAGGTCTGTTTGACTCGCCCTTGGGGGTCCCCACGCTGTTCTCCAGCTGGAGAGAAGATGCTGAGTCTTGTCCCTGTGAGGTGCCATGCTTCCACTTGTGAGTTTCAGTGGTCCAAGCAGTGCTGCCGTGGCCATCCACACCCTTGTGCTGGTTTCAGGCTCTTTCTGCCCAGACTGTCTGGTTATCCTCCAAGATTCCTTTTTCCCTCCCTGAGTTTGCACCTTCATTGTCACTCCAAGCACATGGCATGCCCACCGCCCTACCATGCTACCATCTTCTTTCAGTACCCTGTATCTGCTTAATGTCTGGGCTCAGCGAACACATAGATGGTCTTAGGAGGAGGAGGCAGGATCTGGTGACCTAAGATGAAATCTAAAAGGTGATACAGATGGAGCTTGAAACTCAGGAGTTCCCTATTTGCTCAAAAGAGGAATCCCTGTGAGGGAACCATTTTTGGACAACCTCCGCCAATGTTTTGGGAAGTGAAAACCAGGCAGCCGTAGAAGCCGAGGGTGGAGTTCTGCCCTTCCCCGAGGCCTGCAGGGGTCGGGGTTCATGTAGGGATGCAGCCACTGCCGCGGATGTTCCTGCCCTTCTGCACCCCCTTTAATGTAATCCCTATTTACCTGTCCCCCATCACTCAGGCTGCACAGCCCTGGGTGTACAGATTGATTGCAGAACCTGCAATCAATAAACCTGCTTTATTTCCAAATGGGAAAGCCAGTGTCATTCCCCTAGGTGGGTTCAATGACCAAATCCTCATAAAGGTAGGGCTTTCTCCCTGTTGCTAATGGCATCTTCAGCTGCACATCTCCGTGGCCAGTTTAGCCAAAGCAGCCAAGGTCATGGCCTGAAGGCCCTCTTCCGAGGCTGTAAACCTCTGTCACTATATTGCCTTGACTTACCTGCTGTGAAATGGATGTGCTTAGATATCTTCCACCCCCCCGCTTCTTTGTGAAAGCTCCCCAGGTGGGCAAGAACAGCCAGTCAGCATCTCTTAGCACAGAATCCTTTGCCTGTTTGGATTCTAACCCTGATGGAGAAGCCAAGTGTGCAGAAAACGCTCCAGGAGTGAGAACAGTCATTTGTTGGGTACCTATTATATGTCAGCAACTGCATTAGGCATTTCACAGTCCATTTAACCCTCACAACTACCTGTGAGGTAAGCATTGTTATTTCTGATTCACAGATGGGGCCATGGAGCCTCAGAGAGGGTCAGTGACTTGAAGTCACACAGCTGGGAAGTGGGGGAGGCTGGAATTGAATCAAGGGCATCTGTGGCTAAGCCCGACTTCTGCCCACTGGGTTGAAATTAATAAGAACAACGGCAGCAAGAGCCACCATTGGCGGCATGCTCATGACACCCCTGACTTGCATTAGCTCACTGAATCACAGCAACAACCCAGGGATATCAGGTACTATTACCATCCCGATTTTACCCATGAGGAAACCAAGGCACGGAGAAGTGCTTTCAGAATGAAACATTTTCTGAAAGTGGGTGATCAAGAGGTAAGCCCTAGCAATCTGTCACCGTTGGCTGCTCTGTCATAAATACGTCTTGTCTGAAATGAGCAGAGGCCTTGCTCATAGGATGTACTTGATAATATTTGGTTACTGATAATTAACTCCACGATGTTCTTGCTACCCACTGGAGTTGGAATTCTAGTTGCTGTTAACAGCCTGGGCTAGCCACTGAGCTGCCCCTTGCCGTGGGAGACTTCTGATAGGTCAGGGGATCCTAGAGGTGGAATTCCAGATGTTAGGAGTCAAGCATGGTAGAAGGATATGTAGTGGAAGAGAGCAGGCTCTACAGTCAGGCTGTTGGAGTCCAAGCTGGCTTACAAGCTCTGGACTCTGAGCAAGTTACTTAACCTCTGCCTCAGTTTCCTAATACATGAAATGGTTATATTAAGAGCCCCTATCTCAATGGACTATTGTACGGATTTAAAATCTCATAAGATGCTTATAATCAGGGGTAACTCGAAAAACAGGTGCCCAATAGCTGAAGTGTTGTATCACAGAACATTAGTTGACAGAGTTGGACTTATGAGGTGATCTAGTTCCATGCTTTCATTTGCAGATGAGGACACTGATGCCCAGAGACAGGCAGTGATTGGCCCAAGACACACAGCATTTTAGTTTTCTGATTCCAGTGCTAGGGTTCATTCTGATACTACACACAGACCCTATATAGAACAGCCTCAAGAAGCCCATATGTCAGTCTCATTTATAAAAGTTTTAGTTGGTTATCTTTCAACCTGTTTTTATCTTTTTTGAGAGTCTGTTCTTTGTTTATGCTTTGACTACCCTTATATATTTCTTTAAATATTATACACATTTCTTTTATTTTCTGAATCTAATTGTTTTAGCACCTGTAGTACTCATAGGTCTGATTCTTTTGTTCATTGTTTCTGCTGTCTCTTGCTCATGGTGGCTCATTTCCTCCCATGTTGTGAATTTTCGAACCATGGGTTCATGGTTGTTAAAACTTTGTGGAGCTTCTTTGAGGTCTGAGTTGAAAATTCATCGGTCCAGAAAGGATTTGCATTTTCTTCTGCCAGGTGCCTGGTGGAACCATCGACTTGGGATCACTTTAAATTCAATGCTCAGCTTGGACTCAGGGTTCTTTTCTGGCCACCAGGTAATATGTAGTCAAACACCAGACCCACGAGAGGACCACTTTGTGATTGGGAATTTTCAGAGGAGACTTTAACAACTTTTCCTTTCCCTTCACCCAGCCCCAGGGCCAAGTTTCCTCAGTGTCTCCTTTTGTGGGGTGGAATTTAGTTTTTTTCTGATTCACCTGTTCATTAAGGCATAAATGTCTCCTTTTGAAATCCTAACCTAAGTGAGGTCTCAGTCTGACTTCTACCTTTTGAAGGACTTTGACTTTGCTACTTTCCTTGGACCTTTAAAACTAAAATCCCCAGGGCTTCCCTGGTGGCGCAGTGGTTGAGAATCCGCCTGCCAATGCAGGGGACACGGGTTCGTGCCCCAGTCCGGGAAGATCCCACATGCCGCGGAGCGGCTGGGCCCGTGAGCCATGGCTGCTGAGCCTGCGCTCCGCAACGGGAGAGGCCACAACAGTGAGAGGCCCACGTACCACAAACAAAACAAAACAAAACAAAAAAACCCCTAAAATCCCCAGACCACTAGGGACTGGCAGATACCCCCCAGGACTGTCCCCCACTCAGTGCTTGAGAATCTCTAGGGATTTGTGATATCTCGTGGTCGTCTGACCTCTGAATATTACCTTCTCTTCTTGACAGGTCAGCTCTCTATATTTTTTAAATATTTATTTGTTTATTTATTATTTACTTATTTATTTTTGGCTGCACCGGGTGTTAGTTGCAGCACGCGGGATCTTTGAGTTGTGGCACGCGGACTCTTAGTTGCGACATGCGGGATCTAGTTCCCCCACCAGTGATCGAACCCAGGCCGTCTACATTGGGAGCGTGGAGTCTTACCCACTGGACCACCAGGGAAGCTCCTCTCTATTTTTAAAAATTGTTTGTTTATATGTTTGTTTAATCTGGTATTTTCCATGTCTTGCATTAAGGGAATTCGTTAGAGTGAATAAACAGCCATATTGCTGGAAACAGAATTTGAAAGTCACCACTGTCTTTCTTTGGTGTGAACAAGGAGTTTCATCAGCTAGGATTTCCCTGGTTATTATGGGTTGGCAGTTTATTGTATTTTTGCTCCAGAGTCCATGAAATACGCCAACAGAGCCAAGGGGAAGTTTCCAGACAACAGGCCAAGTCCTTCTCTCAGTGTCATCATCATCATCACCCTTCTGAGATCTCACCCTGTGCTCATCTCAACCCCACAGGGGCCTTGACCAAGAACATTTACCTATAGATGTTGTCAAATGAAAACTCTGATTTTGTGATAGGGGCCCAGAAGTTACCTTGAAGCAGGCCTGCATGTTATTGCTATGATCCAGCCGTCCCCAACATGATCCGTACTAAAGCTTTAGCCATGAGCAGCAGAGACAGCATGAGCAATCTTCCGTTCATTCGCCCGTTGGTTCCTTCACCCCACAAACATTTACTGAGTACCTGCTACATGCTGTACCCATGTTAGGCCTTGAGATGCAGAGATAGATAAGCCATAGTCCTTCCTCCTATGTACAAGGACATTTACATGGACAGTGACCATTGTCTGGTCATTGCTTTGGCAGAATGAAACTGAAGGTGGAAGGGAGCCAACCCAGCCTCAGGGAAGGAGGTCTAGGCAGGCTTCTCATAGGAAGTGACAAATGAATGTAAAGTATGAGGACCAGATAGCAAATCTAGAAACGCAAAGACCATGACTTGCCAGGCCCTCCGAAGAAAACATGTGTTCATACTGCACTTGAGAAGAGATGGTACATCTTATTTTCCCTTCCTGGTTTGGGTTTATGGGGTAGGCATTGCTGTCGTCCACTCCGGGGCCAACAGTTTGACCCCGCTATAATTTACACATCCTCAGCAGGGGCATGTCATCCCCAAAGGGCGAGATTGGTCCTTGGGGGTTAAGAGTGAAAAGAAATCTCAGTTATTACAATGGCTTGTGGTCCTCCAAAGAGCCCAGTACATAACAGATATATAGCATATGTGCGGTATTAACATTTCATATGAAGTAGGGGAGTTTTGGGAAAAAAAAGTCTATAAAGTCTTCTTAGCATTAGGGTTTGGGGAGTGTTGGGTGTTGGTGGGAAGGATTATAGTGAAAAAAAGACAGAACCGCTGGTGTAACTGGATGGGCAGACGCATTGGAGCCAGATATACCCGTTCAAAGCCACCTCTCTCACAACTGGTATAATCTTGGACAAATGAATAGCTCTCTCTGTGCCTCAGTTTCCTCATCTGCTAAATGGGATAAGACCACCGACCCTCACAAGATTGTTCTAAGGATTCAATGAAATCATACATGTAAATCTCCTGGCACTTAGTCGGTACTCGATAAATATTATTAGGCGTGAGTTCCCTGCCCCACCCAGCCTAACATATATGTGTTCAAGAGAGGGCCCAGAGCTGAAGAGACTTGTAGCAGAAGTACAGCCTGTACAGGAGAATTCCCCTCTGGGGCCACGTGAAAGTGCGATGTCCCAGGAGCTCTTGGAATTATCCAAGAGAGGGATCGGGTGATCCATGTGAGTTATCAAGGACAACATTTCCTGGTTCTTCCTTCAGGGATACAATTAATAGCCAACCTGTTTGGAGCAATTAGTGTCAGGGAAGCTGAGACATTCAGGTGGAGTTGAAGCTTTTGAGTGATTGTCTTTTAAGGGAGAGAGTCTGGGATTTTCCCAGGGGTTACTAGTTAATTTGGGAGGCTCAGCTCGAGCTCCTGGCCTCTGTACCACCATTTAGGGAAGACACTATTGACCCAGCGCCAGCCAGGTGGGGTGTGAGTAGGAGGGAGTAATCTGTGGAAGGAGGGAGGAAGGATAGCAGGAAGAGGAGGCTTGGGTGGCCTTTCTTTGTTACCACGAGACTCCATGCTTCTCTCTGTCAGCATCCTCACCAGCGCCCCAGTGAGGGCCTGCAGAGATTAGAGTTACCTGAATAGTGCCTGGCACAGAACAGGCCCTCATTACACATACGTTGAACAAGTCATGAACTTTCTTCCCTTCCCCTAATAATTATAACTAATATCATTACTAAATACTGTGCTGTTTTACCGCTTTATCTCAACCCTCACAGTAACTCAACTATTATTTTCACCATCATCATCCCCCATCCCCCTTTTACAAATGAGGAAACTGAGGCTGAGAGAAGTTAGGACATTACCCCAGCTGACTAGGTTGCAGAGCCAGGGCAAGAAGCAGCTCACCTCGCTTGACTTCCAACCCTGAGCTCACATCCACTCTGCTGTCTTTGCATCTTCCTGAGGGTGAGGCCAGAGGCTGGTGCAATTCTGAATCCCAGTGGCTGGCACAAGGAAGGGAGAGAGCCGAGCTTTGCAGCAGTGGGCCTGGCTGGCCCCCTCCCCCAGCACCTCTGCAGCCCCGATTCCCGTCTAGGCCTGTCCGAGTCAGGCGAGACTGGAGCGCGGCCTCCTCTATATCGCTGACACGCAGACCAAGCCCATGAGCGGGGAGCACGGCGGTGCTCCTAGGGGCCTTCTTTCTGACACCTGCTCTGTTTCCCCACAACGCCTGTCTTCTGCAGTGAGGAACGGTGTTGGAGTGGGTTCATTGCCTCTGCTTGGCGCGTGTCAGAGCACAGGCCCAGCAAATCCAAGCACGGTCTGGAGGAATTTGCTGCAGCTCCCCAGCTCCTTCAGCCCCAGTGGACTCCCTTTCCTCATTCTTCTCCCCGCCACCAAAGGAAACACACACACACACACACACAAGAAAGACAGGGAGTCGGGAGGCACTGGAGATAAACTAGGCTATGAAATAATGAAATCACCTCTCGCTCTGTAAAAGCACGTTGCTGTTGGCCGGTATTTTCCTGTCTGTTCTCTGGTTCATCTTCACAATGACCGTGAAGGGGTGGAGGGTTTGCCGTTGTCGTCTCAGCCGGGAGGCGAGGGCGTGCTCGGCCCTGGGCACTGCTTGTTCTCTGGGAGGAGTTCCAGGGCTGGATGACCTTTGACATCTTCTCACCCAACCTCCTCCCTACCGAGACGCCCAGAGCGGGGAGCATTCTCCTGCCCACATAGGGGGTAAGTGGCAGCACCAGGGCTTGAACCCGGAACCCTCTGGCTACAAAGGCCACGTCCTTCCCCTCCTTTGTGTGGGGATGTCTCAGGAGATGGAAGAGAGGCCCTGGACAGCCACTGGGCCCAGACAGTCGGTAAAGTATGGGGACCCTCAAGGAGGGCAGCATCCAGGTTTGGAGAAATACTGGCCAAGCGGCTTCATTGCGCTCGTGTCTCGTCTTGGAGGCTATGGGATGGACTCGGATCCAGCCATGCCCAGTGGCGGCTTAGAGTGGGGAGATAGAGCAGAAGTGGGTGATGTGGTGTTCAGTGGGTCTGGAACACTCTGGAGAGAGGATGCTTCTTGTGCTGGTTTAACAACCTCACCGGGTGCCTGCAGTTATGGAAAGAGGTGTTGCCTTATTCTCCAAAACAAGAGTAATATTGTCTCACTGAAATATTAACATGCAAGACAGGGAAGAGGCTCCAAAGAAAAGCAGTAAAACCAAGGAGCTGGGCCTTCAGGGGTGTTGAGGAGGGAGCTCAGGGCGGCCTCCGGGATAGCATCCTCGAAACAAAAGTCTGCTTGTGACTCTTGTCTCCTTAGTGATTTTCTGTGGCTTCCCCTCGCCTCCAGAGGAACCCCAAACTTCTCATAGTGTCATAGCAGGCTCTGTAGCATCCCTTTTCTCAGAAGAGTTTGCCATCAATAGCAAGGAGCTCAGGCTCTGGGCTCAAATCCTGTTCCTCCTTCCAAGGTGTGTCACCAGGAGCAAGTTTCTTAACCACCGTGTGCCTCCGTAACTTCACATGTAAAATTGACACGACAGTAATTTGTCATGGTGGTGGTTGTTAGGATCAGGTGAGATGTTTTACATAATGCTGTGGGCACAGCATCTGGCCCAAAGCATTTTCAATCAGTGTGAATTGTGGTATTATTATTATTAGCAGCAGTGGTAGCAGCTGTAGTTATAGTACTTCCTTGCCCCAGGGCCTTTGCACGTGCCCTTCCTTTGGAGTGGGGAGCCCTTGGGTTGCTTTGAACCTGTCAGAATCTTCCTCATCCTCCCGAGACTGCCTGGAAGGTGAGCTCTGTGGCAACCCGCTCTGACCTAGGCCGGTGCTTTGTTCCTGCCTCCCTCCAAGGATGGGTCATCACAAAGCCCCCTGGGCTTCTCACACGTTGGTTCTAGTTCCCTGGGCCACACAGAGCATTTCTGGGTGTCTGGGGGCCTCCTGAGGGCACCAGGAAGCCCCCATGGGGTGTTCATAACACAAATCTGTCACTGCCCCACGCTCTGCCCAGGACTCAGAAAGTCATAATTGATGTTTGCAGGGATTTAGGCAGAGCAGGTTAAAGCTACCTGGGCAGGGGCGCAGGTGGCACACAGGAAGCCAGGGCCATACTGTCTCCCTGCACCTGGCAGTAACAGATAGAATCAGGGCCTCATTATCCACCCACTGGAAAGAAAATCCCCAAACAGCTTTAACCTGAGGTTAAAAGAAAGTTCCCAGTGATTTCTGTTTCCTTCCAACTGGCTTTCTCTACTCCAGCACTGTTCAGACAGCCACTTTGCTGCAATTCCGGAATTTTCTCAAGGGCCTCAGGAGATGCCAGACTTCATTCCGCCTCCCTTGAGTGCTACCCCCGTTTTATCTGCTCTCTTTGTGATTTTCCCATTTGGGGGCAGCCCACCCACACACACAGGCCAGAGAAGGAGCTTTGTGACCAGAGGTGGCATTCTTTCAGACACTTGCCCCAGAGGCTGAAGGATTTGGACAGGCTTCCTTGCACCCACGTGAGGCTTAGGATCACAAAGCAGGTAGGTACCTGGGTCCCACTTCCTGGACACCAGACCTGAGGGGGGGCCAGAGCCTTGGTCTCAGTTGTCACCCTGAGCCCTGCACTCTGGGCCACCCTCTTGTCTGCACAAGGCTGGACCAACATTAGTAGTATCCCTTCCTCCCGTTCTTCCTTCCTTCCTTCCCTCCCTCCCTCCCTCTTCCCTCCCTCCCTCCCTCCTTCCCTCCCTTCCTTCATTTCTTCCAAGTATGAACCCCCTTCCCATCAAAAAGTAGAATAAATACTATAGTAAAAATCCAAACACCTATCACCCATTTGAAGGACTAAAACATTATAGGTATTCTAATAGCCAAACACTGGAATGAGTCCAGATGTCCTTCACAAAGTGAATGGTGTAACAAATTGTGGAAAGAAGTGAACCATTGTTACCTGCAACAACTTGGATGGGTCTCTAGGGAATTGCGCTGTGCAAAAAATTAAAGCCAATTCCAAATCATTGCATACTGTAAGATTCCACTGATAGAATATTTCGAAATGACAGAAATTTAAAAGTGGAGGTCAGGTTGGTGGCTGATAGGGTTTAGGGACAGGGCTAGGGGGTCAGAGTGAAGTGGGTGGGCTTATAGGAGGGCAACACAGAGATCCTTGCAGTATCTTGACTGTGATGATGGATACACAAACCTAGATGGGATCAAATCGGGTGGAATTTGACACACGTGTACAGGAATACAAGTAACACTGTAGAAATCTGAATAATATTGGCGGATTATATGAATATCAGTCTGCTGGTGGTGATAGTATATTTTGCCTTTGCAAAATGTTACCATTGTGGAAACTGGGCAAAATATGTAAGGGATCTCTGTACTCTTCTTACAACTGCTCCCCAATTTTATTCCTCTCCTTCCTAAGAAGCAACTAGTATCCAGAATTTGGTACTGATCATTCCCACACCTGTGTTTAGTCTTTTGCTGCATATGTACCTATGCCTAAGTAATGTAGTGTTGTTTGGTATGTTTTTAAACTTTGTATACATTGTATTTTGTTGGAATTTACCTACTGTGTATAATTCATTGTGTGAGTACAACAGTTTATTTACTCTTTCTCTTATTCATGGACTTGGTTATCTCCAGTCTTCTGGTGTAAACTGCTCTGCCATGGACCTTGTTCATGTTCCCTTGTCCCTTGTGCAAGAGGTTATCCAAGTGATACCCTAGGGGCACTTGGAATGTCCAGGTCATAGGGCATGTGCGTCCTTAGTTCTACTTGAATGGCTAGGTCATAGGGCATGTGTATCTTTAGTTATGCTAAACACTGCCCAACTTCTTTCCAAATTATACGCATTTATTCTCCCTCAGACAGTGTATCAGAATATCTGGGGCTCTGCATCTTGGCCAATGTGGTAATGTCAAACTTTTTAAAATTTTGCCAACCTACTGGGTGTGAAATTGTATCCTCCTGTTTAAATTTCCTTGGCTTCTTCTCCTATGAATCGTGATTATCTGTGCCACATCCTATCTCTTCCACCTGGACTAGGAGTTCCTAGTCACAAGTTCCCAGATATATTTGCCAAACTCATAATAGAGGCTCAAGATTTGTTGAATGAATGAAAAAAAATATAATAATTCTAGATGCTCTTACTTGGAAGGATCATGATTTTCTTTTTCATACTTTTAAAATATTTATTCATGGGCTTTAAAAAAGCATATCTTTGTTGAGATATAATCCACTATTTAAAGTATATGATTCAGTAATTTTTAGTATATTCACAGAGTTGTGCAACCATCACCACAATCAGTTTGAGAACATTTTTATCACCCCCTCCTCCAAAATACCCATGTCTATTACGGTCACTCCGGATTTCTCCCCAAGCCCCCAGCCCTAGGCAACCATTAATCTCCTTTCTGTCTCTTTGAATTTTCCTATTCTAAACATTTCATGTAAATGTAATCATACAGTATGTGCCCTTTAGTAATAGGCTTCTTGAACTTAGGAGAATGGTTTCAAGGTTGTAGAATGTATAGTACTTCATTTCTTTTTATTGCTAAATGAATTCCATTGTATGGATATATCAATTCATCAGTTGATAGACATTTAGGTTGCTTTCACTTTTTTACTATTATAAATAATGCTGCTCTGAACATTCATATACAAAGATCTTTGTGGATATATGTTTTCATTTCTCTTAGGCATATACCTAGGTGAGGAATTATTGGATCACATGGTAAATCTATGTTTAAGCATTTGAGGAACTGCCAGACTGCTTTCAAGTGTCTGTAGCATTTTGTGTTCCCACCAGCAATGTATGAGAGTCCCAATTTCTCCACACTTATTATTATTTATTTGTTTGATTACATCTCAATCGTGGGCTTTTGAGTCAAGCAACCTGGTCTAGAATCCCAATTTTGCTGTTTACTAGCTGAGAGACCATCATTAACTTTTCCCTCCATTTTCTTCCTCTGTAAAATGGGATTACTATTACCCACTTTTCAGGATGGTTGTGAGAATGGATTAAATAAAACAATAGGCTTATAAAACCCTTAGCACAGTCAGGGGTGCAGCCAGCTCTCCTTGGAACAAAGTAATAGAGATAACTTATCATTATGGGTCTCCTCTAGTCTGCTGTCTTTCTGACTGGGATACTCTTAAGTCACCTAGAACCTCCTTGAGTACCTCTTCTCCATTGGCTGGGAGCTAAGCTGTGAGTGAAAAGCCCAGAGAGCTGTGCATCAGAATGCCCAGAGCTCAGAGCAGACGCCAGAGCAGGTCCACCGTAATGGCGATTCCCAGAGCTTCCAGGGGCCACCACTGTGTGCTGTCCCACCTTGGCAGGGTCTCACAAGGCAACTCCCCACCCCTGGCAGGGTAGAAGGGCAGAGAACCTTAGCAGGCCCCAGTTGAAGCAGCCTCAAATTGGGTCTGAACCACTTGAGTTTATTTAAAGAGGATTTTTTTCTCCTTTTCTTTGTCAGGAGCCCCAGTTTTCAGTCCATTATTTTTGCAACAATCACAAACATTATCTGCACACCCAGACACTGTATAAGAAAAACAAAAAAGATGATTGCTTGCTGATTGCTACTGTTGTCCATTTGGGTGTTGACTCCACGGATGGGAAAGACGCAGCTCTGTGTTAGAGCAGCAGAGAACAGCAGAGCTCAGTAATGCCAGGGCATGGGGAGGGAGGACAGGGGGAAAGTTCTGCACAGTGGGGGAGACCTGGCAGTCAAAGTAGCAGTGGCTCACGGGACAGGGTCTGTTCATGGCCCTGACACATCTGGGAGGCACAGGCTTATCACCTCCATCCTAACTCACTTGCCCAGTCCTCCCCACCTCAGTCAGTGAACCAGAAACCTGGGTACTCTCTTGATTATGCCGCCTTTTTTTGTCCTGCACATCTAATCTCTCAAATGCATCCACTTCTCTCCATCATCTCACTCCTGCATCACTGCAGCAGCCTCCTTATTGTCTTCCTGCCCGTCTGCCTCTAGCCTTGCCCCTCCCAGTGGATGATCCATGCTCCAACCCACAATGATCTTCCCATAAAACAAATAAGATCAGGTCACTTTCCACCTTAAACCCCTACGAAGGCTTACTTTTGCCCTGAGAATAAAATCCAACTTAAGCCACTCACCCATCTCTTCTCCATGCTTCTACAGCTTACTGTGATCTCTGCTACTGCATCAGCTCTATCAGGGGATCATTTATCTGTCTTCCCCATCCACCCCTAGGTTCTCTAAGGACAGGAATTCTGGCTTATTCATGTCAGTATCCTTACATATAACAGAACTTCTGACTCGTGGTCAGCACCCCCCAAAATGTTTGCTTCCCCTTACATTTGAATATTTTTACAATTTCTAGAACTCTTTTGCCTTATTTGTTTCTCTCTTTGACCCTCACCACTCTGAGCTACAGAGAGAAGTTGTTATTCCCATTTTACAGAGAGGAAATCTGAAGCTTAGAGATGATTAGTGATGGTTCAAGGCTCCTACACACCATGCAGATGGCAGAACTCTACTGGCATACAGGTCTTCCAGAGGAGGCAGCACTAGAACCCCATGAAGAAGGCCAGACAGGTTACTATTGCCGGTGGTTCTCAAAGTGTGGTCCCTGGACCACCAGCACCAATATTGCTATTAGAAATACAAATGTGGGGCCCCACGTACAAGATTATAGAATAGCAAGTTGTCAAGCCCAAACTTCCCAGCTATCTTCCAGCCAAGATAGCATTCTCTGTGTTGTCTGACGTCTTACTTCTGGAGTTACTCATGTCCTTCAGCCCTAGTCATGAGCTCTGCTGCACCAGTTAGAAGGAAACCTTCTTCCTACAGATCCTCTGCAGTATGACCTTTTCCCATAAACTCAGAAAGATATGTGGGACATAATAGTGCCCATTCTTTGAGCATACTTGCTACCGGGACTGATTAAACCTGGTCTGACAAGTGTTTCTCCTGGGTGACTCTGAGTGTTAAGGTGACCAGAGTATGAGTCACTTGTAATGCCCTGGGTAGAAGTATTTCCAAGGCAGGATAATCCTCCAGTGTGAACAGAAACTACATTGTCAGGCACAAAATTCAGAGGCTGCGCTTGTGCCTGGAGCAACAGCTTTGTCCTCTCCTACCCTGCCTTGACTTTGAAACATTCTGTCAAGAATGATCAGCCTGGAAATGAAAGGCATCCATATGCCAGCTGAGCAAGAGAGAGGTAGGATGAAAATAGAAGTTTCCCTCAGTGGTTTTGCTGGATGCCCACGTCCCTCAAAGACACCAAGCATGGCCACACAGTGATGAGGAGTAAGCCTAGAAGGCCTGGCCTGCATCCTCTGATGTGTGACCTTGGATGATTCTTGCCCCCTCTGAGCTAGATTTGCAAAGCTGCTACATCTCCAAGGCCATTTCTGGCACTGATGTGGCACCTATGGCATGTCCTAGGGGGACTGCAATGGGAGTCTGGCCGGCTTTCTCCCAACTTCACGGATGGGGAGTCAGTTGATACTGCAGAACACAAGTCAATCCCGGCTGTTTCAGCTGAAATTGAGTGGCCGTGGCCTCTGAAAGACAAGGGGAGAGGAAGGAGGGAGGTCAGTGTCCTCCTGAATCTCAGTGTCTCTGGCTCTGAAGGGCTGTTAAAGGTTATCCCGTCCTTTCCAGTCTGCCTGTCCATTCCTGAGTCTCCTCTAGCCCATTGGTTCTCAGATTTCACTGTGCACCAGGATCACCTGGAGGGCTGGCAAAAAACAGACTGCAGAGCCTCAGCCCCAGTTTCTGATTCTAGTAGATCTAGGGTAAAGCACCAGAATTTGCATTTCCAACAGGCTCCTGGGTGCTGCTGCTGCTGTTCTAGCATCACAGTGAGGACCACTACACTGCAGCTTGTTGCCCGGCAGCCATCCTACTTCTGTTCTCCTGTGTCCTGTGATGGGAGCTCTCCCTCCTGAGGTGGCCCTTCCAACTCTTGGGCAGACCCTCCTTAGATGGCATTAGTAACCTATCTCCTCTGTGTCTTCCACCCACTTTTGATAAGTCTTAGAATCCAAGGCAAGTACAAATACTTGAAGGTGAGAATAATCCAGTTACCCTGTCTTGCCAGGAAGCGGACCAAGCACTTTGCATGCAAAACTTCGTTGATCCCCTCCAATTATACAGGGATTAAAATATTATTTTTGCCTCCCAAGATCACTGTAAAAATCAAAACAATCAAAAAATATGAAATTACTTTGGAAACTAATGCACTGTTTAGAGTTTTGTTTTTAAGCTTTGTATTAACTTGCTAGGACTGCTATAACAAAATACCACAGACAGGGTGTTTTAAACAACAGAAATTTATTTTTTCACAATTGTGGAGACTAGAAATCCAAGATCAAAGTACCAGCAGGTTTGGTTTCTCCTGAGGCCTCTCTCCTTGCCTTAACAGATGGCTGCCACCTTCTCACTGTGTCCTCATTTGATTGTCCCTATGTTTGTATTGTCCTAATCTCTTCTTCTTATTCCAGTCATATGGGATTAGGGTCCACCCACATGACCTCATTTTACCTTAATTACTGCTTTAAAGGCCCTATCTCCAAACACAGTCACATTCTGAGGTGCTGGGGATTCAAGCGCCAACATATGAGTTTGGGGAGGACACAGTTCAGCCCATAACAAACTTCGAAATAAAACTTGATGAATGATTAGCTGTGTGGCCACAGAGAAGTCACCTAACCTCTCTGAGGTTGTTTTCTTCATCAGGGCCCAGCTTGTAATGCTTCTAGGTGCCATGAAAGGATCTAAGTGGAGAAAAAAGATACTTCAACTTCCTAGGAAATTGGGTGTAGAGATGAAAGGTGATCAGGATGGAATCTGGCTGAGAATCAGAGGAGGAAGCCCACTGTCCAGGCATCACTTTAGGCTGGAGGCACAGGGCCCTAATTCACATAGGGGCGGGAGTCTGCAGAGGGAGCGGCACTGTCACATCCTTCCAGAGCTTTGGGGAGACACAGGGCTCCTGGGGAGATCATGTGCGGAAGCCTTTGCCTGCTTGCCCCTCCCCACCCCAATCCACCAGCTAATCTGTTACTCATCTGCAAGGTTTCTGGCTAGGATGCCACCATCACAGCCCCCCGCCGTGGATTCCAGAACTTCCCAGAGAGGGGAGGAGTACTATTATTGAATACTATTATTGACTATTGACTAGTATAGTACTATTATTGAATACTATTATTGACCCCATTTCATAAATGTGAAAACTGAGGCTTACAGGATTTAAGTAGCTGCCCATGGCCGCAAAACCTGCAAGCCACAGAGTCAGGACTTGAACCCAGATCTTTCTGAAGCAAAGCATATGTACTTTAACCTCTGTGTTATACTCAAATTAAAAAATCGCACTGGAGAAGAATACTTAGTGACAAAGGAAAATACCTTTGATGTGATAGTGGAAAAAAAGACATAAAATGCACTATCCCGATTCTATAAATAAATGTATGTGTGTGTGAATGTGTGCTTGCGTGTGTGTGTGTGTGTGTGTTGTGTGTGTGTGTGTGTGTGTTTAGAGAAGGGAAGAGAGAGGCAGAACAGACTAACATCAGTGATTATTTCTGGATGATGAGATTACCTTTCAGTGTTTTCCATAATACGTAGAATACATATAATACTTTATAAATCAAGGGGAAATGGATTTTTTTAAGGGGAAACAGCTAGAGCAAGGGAGTTGGAAGGAGACAAACTGGATGAGACCCCCAGCTCTGACTCCCCCTCAGCATCTGGAACTGCTGTACTGTCTCTGAATCCTTCTGAAGGATTCTTTCTGGGGCTGGTGGGGAGAGACAAGGAGTTAGGAAGTGTACCTGATTGGGGTTCTATTTTTGAAAGAGGCCTGCGCTGGCATCCCCAGAGGTGGAGTACAGTGTATTTCCCTAAATAACCACTGCTATATTTAGAAGGCGCCAATGAACTGCACCCAAGGAGAGAGGGAAAGAGGAGCAACTGGATGCTTCTGGACACCCTGCAGGTCCTGAGCTGGATCTCAGTCCCTGTCTTCAGAGGTGCCTGCCTGCCTGGGAAGTTGCCCACCAGCCTTGCTGTGCCCTTAGTTGGTGCAGCGGCAGGGCCGATGGTGTCCCTTCTGCTGTGACGGCAGAGAAGGCTGGGGGCCCAACTTGAGGGGACCACCTTACACCCTTGATTGACATGTTCTTTACAAGCATTGTCAGCTCCTGAGGCAGGACATGTCTGGATTTGATATCTCTTTGTGGAGGCAAGAAAACAGGCAGAGGAGGATTACTGCCTGGGGGCAAAGCCCCCAGGATGTTTGTGAAAAGTTTTAGAGATGGGCTGAAATTGACAGAGATTAGAGACAGGTAGAATCATAGATTCTTGGCCTGCAAGGGCACTTCATGCAGCCGCCCTGCAGAGGGCCCTGTCCAGCCCTGGGATGCCGTTCCTGCAGGGAAGGGCACTTCCCCCGGGAGAGCCCCTCCCATTTCTGGAGAGTTGGTTGTTTACAAGCTTGTTCCAGGAGGCATGGCATATCCTCTGCCCAGCACACGTTAATGATTAAATGTAAACGTGGTGATGCTGAACTTGAATGGCCTGCTTACCACGATTATCAGGTAGTGTCATCAGTATTCCAGCTCTACTCTCTCATTTAATCTTCACAAAAGCGTTCTGAGTTAGACATGTTGTTATTCCTATTTTGTAGATGAGGAGACTGAACCAATGCCATGATAATAATGATATCAAATGATATATATCAAATGATATATACTACTTAATGTGTTCCAGGCATTCTTCTGAGTGGTTTGTGTGAATTAACTAATTGAATTGTCACCAAAACTCTTGGATGTAGGTAGCATTATAGCATCGTCTCCAATTTGGAGATGGGGTCTCCAAGGCACAGAGAGATTAAGTATGTAACCTAAAGTCACAGAGCTTGTAAGTGGCTGTGGCAGGATTTGAACCTGCCACTTCAGCTCCAGCAGCTGTGTTCCTGACTGCCGAGGACCCCAGCCCGCTTTCAGTCACACCTTTACCATAAAGAGGAACTAGCGCCAGCCCCGTTTTCTAGTTGGCACAGGAAAAAAGCCCTGGGAAAGGGTCTGCGGTTGGCATGGAACATCCAGGACTCGAAGCCTTTCTCCATTTTGCTGAAGTCCCATCACCCGGGGCATGGCATCTATTGACCACACACATAGCCCATACACACATAGCCTGACCTTGGGGGGAGAAAGTGCCTTCATTCCCGGGACCCAGACTGCTGCCACAAGGAAGCTGGTTGGAAGGTTCTAGAAACGTAGGTAAGGCAGGCTGTAGGCCAGGCCTATCACAGCAGAGAGACAAATCCCCAGGTCCTGAGGAGAAGACAAAGCGAGCTTTCCGGCCTCCAGAGCCTTCTGTTTGCTGAGCAGCGTGGTGCGGGGAGAAGCCTGAGAACAGGTGTGACAGAGGCCCTGAATTTCCCTGGAAACAGCCCTCAGGAAACATGGAGAAGGAGTCCCGACGCACGTGCAGCCCTCTGCCCTGTGCGTTCCTGACGACAGTGGCTGTTGCTTGGAGGACCAGGCAGGTCTGACGGCTCAGACATGGTCACTACCCCCGACAATCCTGGGTGGCCCGGCTGAGGATCCCGATTCCACAGGCAGAGAACCTGAGGCTCAAGGGGCCACAGAACTAGTACGTGGTGAGGCTCAGGCTTTTGAGAATTGTAAGCAGCAGCTTTCAGACCGTTTTCTCATTTGATCTTTTCAATAAGCCTATGAGAAGGGCGGAGGAGAGGTTGTTGTCCCTATTTTTTTTTTTTTTTTTTTTTTTTTTTTTTTTTGCGGTATGCGGGCCTCTCACTGTTGTGGCCTCTCCCGTTGCGGAGCACAGGCTCCGGACGCGCAGGCCTAGCGGCCATGGCTCACGGGCTCAGCCGCTCCGCGGCATGTGGGATCTTCCCGGACCAGGGCACGAACCCGTGTCTCCTGCATCGGCAGGCGGATTCTCAACCACTGCGCCACCAGGGAAGCCCTGTTGTCCCTATTTTAAAGATGGGGAAAACTGAGGCTCAGAGACACACAGTGATTTCTCCAAGTGTCACAGAGCAAAACAGCACCAGTGCCTGGACTCGAGGCCGGGCCTGTGGGGCCCAGATCGGTGTTCCTTCCCCTCGGCCCAGGCCTGTGGCACGTTCCCTGCTGTCTACCAGTCATGTCCCCCTCTGGACGCCTCACAGGCCAGGCTGCTCCAGGCTCCAGACACCCCCATCCTTCCTTCTCCTCTTGAAACCCACCCTGCTTGCCGTTGGCTAGCTGTGTGACCTTGGACAGCTTGATTACCCTGGTCCTCTCTGAGCTTTCACTTTCCTGCAAGGTGGAGAGCCCACCTCCCAGGGTTACTTGAGAACAAATGGGGTAATAGTCCTGGTTCCGGGCCTCGCACAGGGTCCCTGCTTGGGAAATGGCTGGGCCCCCTACTGGGGGCTGATGGAGGCTCACTGGATCTGAGAAATTCATCTGTGGGGAATTTCACAGAGCATCACCCAGCTCAGCCCTTCACTTACAGAGGAGGAAGCTGAGGACGAAAGGGGACAGTGACTTGAGCGGGGTCACACAGTAAGTGGAGGCTGGACCAGCTGGTCCCCAGACCCCTGTATCCTGATTCCCTGTCCAGTACTACACGCGCCACGCCAGACAGCACCCTAGGACCTGGGGAATGGGCAACACAGGGGACCAGACCTGGGAAAGATCCCGCCGCCGTAAACCCCTAAAACGGAAACCATCCTGGCGGGTGGCAAACCTTCCATCACTAGGAAGCAGCGTCCCTGTTCCCTGTCAGATGCCCCTGCCCCGCAGTTTGCCAGTGTGAGGTCCTGGGCAGGCTTAGGGGTCCAGGTTCTGGAAAAGTCTGTGAAAAGAGGGCGGGGAGGGCTGCTCAGGAAGTGGGGCCCATGGTTCTGAGGCTTCTTCTTCAGCCCTTGCGCCCTGAAGGGAAATGGCGGAGTTGGTGGTGGGGAGGCCAGTAGGATGTCTCCGCTGTCTGGGTGTCCGGCCCCTCACTGCTCGGGCAGGGTCCTGGGAGCTGGGAGGTGTGGAGGATGAGCAGGTCTGGGAGGAGCCTGTGTGACTTCTGGTACCTTCTGCAACATCCCGGGACCACCCCACCATCACCTTGCCGGGAAAGGGGTCACAAGCCAGGAACTTGGAGCTGATGGCCAAGTGAGGTTATTGCCCCTTTATCCCTGTGGAGAAAGTAGCCATCATTCCTGGATTCTTCTCCAAAACTTTTTTTTTTTTTTTATGCCTAAGATACTCAGATGCAGACTGAAAAGACTGAAAATCTTTTTTTAAGCCATAATTATAATTAAACCTGCTTTGCAACATGGAAAAAGAAAACACTCCTTGTATCGCACCACCTATTTACATTTTTCTGTGATTCCTTCCACATTTATTCTACCACAGACTGTATTTCTGTTCGGAGGGCAGTCTGTACGGTCTGTATTAGGGTCTTCATGGTGCTTGGTGGGGAGGCATGGGGGATAGCACTGTATAAATTCTGACACTCATTCATTGTAAAAATAAATCCTGAGCATCTCCCCTTTATCAGGCTCTGTATCAGGTCCTTGAGAGTCTTAAAGAAAATCAGACTTGGCTCTTCCTTCCAAAGAGGGCAAGGAGAGGAAAAAGAAGGGGGGTTGCCATTTACGGGGCACCTACTGTGTGCAAGGTCTGGTGCTAAGCACTGTGCACACTTCATCTTGTGTAAGCAGAGATTCTTACACCCATTTTACAGGTGAGGAAGCTGAGAGCCTGGAGGTAGAGTCAGTGCCTGGGGCAATGTAACTGGTAGCTGGGAAGAGGAAGAAATAGGAGCTTGTGCCTGTTTCACAGGAAAACCTGATCATCTTTTTAAATGCCCTGGTGGCATCTACCAAGTAAGATAAACATGCACACAGTGAACCAACCACCCTGTGATGGGGATAAAGCTGCAAGATTTTTTCCTCGCAAGCTATAGCAGGAGCACAGAGAAGGGAGACAATAATGTTGCCAAGACTGAAGACTCCAGAAGGCTGCCCAGAGGGGCCTCATTTCAGTAGACTGGAAATCATCTTAAACCCTGCAAGGTGTGGGGAAGGCAGCCTCCATTACAGTAAGTGACTGACTCTGCCTGCTGAGGCCTTCCCTCTGAGCACCAGTGGACTGGAGATCCTACCCTGCTCTGTGAACTGACGCCAGGACTAGGACCATCCATCAGCTGGGTCTGCCTGGACAAGTCTAGATCTGGCCAAGCCCGCGGGACTGATGTTACACTCTCGGGCCTCTTTCTTCTATTATTCATGCCAACTGGGGAACCCAGTGATATTAGCTTTGATTCTATCTCAAATCGAAGTAAAATGCATTTGGCAAATATTTATTGAGGCCCTGCAACTTCTCCTATAGGCACTACTTACCCAGGGTATAAAAAGATGGGTAGGACCTAACTTCAAACTTCAGGGGGCTCTCTCATTCTAGGAGGGAGAAGAGAGCTAATTCATACTGCAAAAGCTATCACAGGCATCACAGGAGCATCTGAAAAAGACATGTTTGACAGATTCATTTGCCACTGTTTAATGAGCACCTACTCTGTGCCAGCATGGTGCCATGGCCTGGGAACCAGAAAGGAAGAGGATATGGTCTCTACTCTGAAGAAACACACACAGTATTTCCTAAAAAACAGAAATCCAGACATATAAAACATAAATCCAGTATTTGTGAGATGGAGGAGAAGGGGAAAACTGTGGGAACTCAGAGGAGGGCTAACTGCCGATGGAAGAAGGGAAAGGACCTCGTATTTGTCAAGCACCTCCTAAATGCTGGGGGTTTACATGTTATGTCACTTCCCAGCTGCTCTTAATAGATTTTGTTTTTTACAGATGTGGAATTGAGCCTAATGGAGTTAAAGTAACTTGCCCAAGATAACCAGTTATGAATACATAAAATTTTGCATTCCATGTAAACATCCATATTTACATTCATGTAAAACAAGGTTTTAAGTGGCTTGCTGATAAGTAAAATTGATACCGCACTGGGATTTACCTCATGTGTCCACTGCTCAGTCTTCCATCCCCTTGTGGAGGTTCAGTTTGAGAAAGTAACAAGAGAATCAAGATCAGGAGGAAATACACAAAAGCCCTGGCAGGTGTTTTTACATTCCCTAAAATGCAGCAAAAAAGAAATCCTACCTAAGGAACTGTGCCAATTACATCTATTTTAATACCTGTGGATTTCATGCTAATAATTTTCTCAAGCACTAGGAACTCTTTAGCATATCCCTCTTCACAATTTCAGTGAGAGGTTTAAATATTTATTTTGCATGTTTGCAGGTAATACCTGTGCTAAATGTCCCCATATTTGAGCCTCCAAGTATTGACTGCCCTTCTGAGGTTAGGACTTGGATTGCCAGCTGCCA
The DNA here is from genome assembly GCF_026419965.1 of Kogia breviceps. Lineage (NCBI taxonomy): Eukaryota > Metazoa > Chordata > Mammalia > Artiodactyla > Physeteridae > Kogia > Kogia breviceps. The sequence goes on from NC_081316.1 coordinate 61,528,606, forward strand.
CATGTTAGCCCGGCCTGGACCAGTCGTAGACAGAGCTCAGCCCCAGATGGTCCCCTCTTACCTTCTCCCTGCCCCCTCCTCTAATACCCTTCCCCCTTCTCTCCTCCTGCATCCTCCCCTCTTCTCTTCTTTTCCATCTTTGCTCCCTTTCTGCTCCCCTCCCTTCTTCTCTTTTATTGTTCCTTCCATCCTCCCTGCATTCTCTTCTCCTCACTACTCCATCCTCCTTTCTTTCCTCTTCTCCTCCGCTGTCCTCCTCTCCCTCCCCTTCCCTCCTCTCATCTCTTCTCTATCAGGACTCCACTGAAAGCCTCTAGTCTAGTGGCTTATAAGCTGAGGCTCTTGATTCCCTGCAGGGTCTGTGAACAAGTTTAAAGTGTTTATTAATCCTGGGAATAGAATTCAGCATCCTACATTTGTGGGCAGAGATGTCTTTTCCGGGGGAGAAGTTGCACACCTTTGATCAGATTCTCATGTTCCTGGACTTGGGCTCACTGCTTCTCTTTTCAGTTCTTAGTTTCCAGTTCATTGTTTCCTGAACGTCCCACAACAGGTGAGATTCACAGTGTACTTATAATTGATTGAAAAATTTGCAACTATTGACAAAGTAAGTGCACAGAAACCCTTTGTAAAGAGAGCTCACTGCTAGGGAAGTATGAGCATCTCCAGCCGTTGTAATCCGTTGTGTGGATTACGTGAGATCTCATGGGTCAGTGTTCCGCATGTAGACAGTGCTAAATAACTGCTAGTTTTCACCCCGCCCCCCAACCTATACTGAAATGCTGTTCTTTGCAGATGAGTAAAATTGTTAATAGTTTTCTGGGGCTGCCATAACAAAGCACCACAAACTGAGTGGCTTAAACAACAGGAATGTATTTTCTTCTAGTTCTGATGGCTGGAAGTCTGAGATCAAGGTGTTGATAGGGTGGGTTTCCTCTGAGGCCTCTCTCCTTGGCTAGTAAATGGCCATCTTTTCCCGGTGTCCTCACATGGTCTTTCTTCTGTGTGCGTCTGTGTCCCAGTCTCCTCTTCTTAAAAGGATACTGGCCACATTGGATTAGGGCCTAATCATATGACCTCATTTTACCTCTTTAAAACCGTATCTCCAAATTAAATCACAGTGTGAGGTATTAGGGGTTGGCACTTCAACATGTGAATTTGGGGGGGGGGGTACACAATTTAGCCCATAACAAACTGGATGGAATCCCTCCCTTGTATAGATAGTCTCACCAGGGCCCTGCTGAGGAGGCAGGCACAGGGAGGGGAGAAGTGCCCAAAGGCAGTCAACTGAAAACTAATTGCATTTAGAACTTAGTCTTAATTCAAACCACTACGGACAGAAGGTTATTTAGGAAGCGCTTTCTGGCTGAGTGAGCCCAGGATTAATTATTTAGGACCCATCCATGGACCTGGCAGGAGACATGGACACCACGTGAGCAAGGGGCAGGCCCACGTGGCACCCTCGTCTTCCTGACCGATAGGAAGAAGCTGTCTTTTATGTATATGTGCAGCTATTCTTAGTCTTGTACTTGCCCCTTATCCCCAGTGGAAAGGATTATTGTAACTATCTTGAACCCCTCTCATGGTCAGATTAATAGATGGGGTTCAGGTCATTGCCCTGGAGTTCAAGAGCCAGGATGTATTAACCCAAATGCATTAGCGGGTCATTAGAGCTGTGGGTGTAAAAGTCTAATATCCAGAACAGGAAGGGGAGGGAGGGATGTAAAGGGGGTAGGGGCACTGGAGCTAAAAAACGTATTTAAAGATTTCATATAAATATGCCACTCTCTTGTGAGAGTTTGGTTAACAAAATCCTTCCTATAACATCACCTGCTGTGTAAGTACATGGTCTGAAGAGAATCTTTTGCCAAAGCCTATAGCTGGAGAATGAGGCTCCACGGGGCTGTTTCAGATGCAATGAATTAGTGCTTAATAATATACATTGGATGCAGATGAATCAATAATCTCAGCGCATTCAAATATAGATTCAAAGTCATTTATTCCGGGAACAATAACCTATGTTATTTATTTGCATAGTTCTGTGACCTTAGGTGATTTCTTTTGAAAATTTGAGATGGTGAAGGTCTCTCCACTCTCATTGTCCCACCTCACCCTCCAGTGGTTAATTTTCCCAGATTGCCTGCCTCATGGATTGTAACCTAATTGATAACCTCGCCACCCTCTGCTTTTCTCCGTTGTGCAGACTGATTCTGGGTTCTTGCCATGAGGCACACTACTATAGGAAGGGGAAGGTTTGCCCCTGACTAGATGTTATGCTTTGACATGTCATTTACTTTTCCCAGCCTCATCTGTAAAATGAGGGTAATATACCTGCTTATGGAATTGCTACAAATATTAGAGATAAAGCATGCGAAGCCTTTTCTATAGTGCCTGGTATACCAGTTCCTTGACAAATAGGTGAGATTTTTTATTACAAGGCTCTGTAGATGGCTTGGAGGGGTGCTCAGGGCAAGCAGTACCCCCAGATTCCTGTGTACTCTCTGTTACCTAGGGCACCTCCACTCTGAGCTACAACTACCAGCCTAGAAACTGAAACTATATCACTAGCTTTGCCGACTACAAGCTTGAGGCTTGGCAAGATGATAGCAATTAACTCATCTCTCTCTTTTTTTTTTTTTAAATTTTATTTATTTTTGGCTGCGCTGGGTCTTTGCTGCTGCGCGCAGGCTTCTCATTGTGGTGGCTTCTCTTGTTGCAGAGCATGGGCTCTAGGCGCACAGGCTCAGCAGTTGTGGAGTAGTTGTGGCTCGCGGGCCCTAGAGCGCAGGCTCTGTAGTTGTGGCACACGGGCTTAGTCGCTCCGCGGCATGTGGAATCTTCCCGGATCAGGGCTCGAACCCGTGTCCCCCGCACTGGCAGGCAGATTCTTAACCACTGAGCCACCAGGGAAGTCCTAACTCATCTCTTAGCTAATGAGAGCATTAGTTAGGGTGGTGTGATATAGAAGAAAGAATATGGTTTTGCAGTTAGAGAGATCTAGGTTCAAGTCCTAGCTTTGCCACTTTATCTTGGGCACATTACCTCAATTCTCTGAGGCTTGGTTTCTTCATCTTTAAAAGTGAGGTAAAGACTATTTGCTTGGAAAGATGATTGGGACAATGAAATTAAACCTTCTACACATGTAGAGTACCACCTTTAGTTCCTGGCACAGAAAAGGCACTCAAACCTGGTAATGACATTGTTATCATCGTCATGATTATCTTCGTTATGAATATTACCTCACCGGCAGTTGTTTCTGGAGGTTTTGTGAAACCTCATCAGGAAGAATTTCGAAAATGGAAGGATTCTCGGCAATGGTAATGTTCTGTTGCTATTGTTGCTATTTTGTAAGCCAAAACACTTTTTCTAAGGACTGCCAAGGCTTATGATTTCATCAGAATAAAAAATTTGGCTATGAGCATGGACAATCGTGCCCCAAACCTTGGTTAATTATATATCAGTGGTTATTTTCACATGGTCCAAACATGTGAAAATTAAATAGTGTATGCCGGTACTCTTGGTAAATAGGCTTTCTGTGGAAAATCCCACATGGATTGTCTCCTTCCGGCACCAAGAGACAAATGGTACCAAGCCAGCTCCTCCTGGTGCAATATGGAAATTGGCTGTCCATTTAACTGGACCCAGTCAACCTATCAGGCACTGCCTCAGATATGAGGCCATAAACTTCTATTCTGTCACTTTTGCAGTCATGGGCCCAGAAGTAAAGAACTCTGATTTTATTCATGTATTTTTTAAGTATTTTTTTCATTTCAAAGAAATGTATAGATTGGTTTGGCTAGGATATAAAATGTAAGCTCTATTTGTCATTTACACCTTAGAATGAGATATTAAGAGACTCATTTATTTTTATAATTTTTTGAAGTGTGGTAAAATATACCTAAGATAAAATTCATCGTTTTAACCCTTTCTAAGTGCACAGTTTTATGGTATTAAGTATATTCACATTGTCGTGCAACCATCAACCATCCATCTATAGAATTCTTTTCATCTTCCAAAGTGAATCTCTGTACCCATTAAACAGTAACTCCTTCTTCCACCCTTTCTCCAGCCCCTTCAACCACTGTTCTGCCTTCTGTCTCTGAATATGGGTCTGCCACCTCCTGTAAGTGGAATCATATGTTGTGTGTCCTTTGGTGACTGACTTACACTTAAGCATAATGTACTCACCGTAATGTTCTCAGGGTTCATCCATATTGTATCATGTATCAGAATTTTCTTCTTTTTGAAGGGTGGATAATATTTTATTATGTATACCTATTGAATTTTATTTATTCATTTGTTGACGAACATTATTTGCTTTCACTTTTTGGCTGTTGTGAATAATCCAACTGTGAACATGGGTGTACAATTATCCGTTCAAGTCCCTACTTTTGACTCTTTCGGTTATATACACAGAAGCAGAATTGCTGAATCATATGGTAATTCTGTTTTTAGGTTTATGAGGAACTGCCATACCATTTCCCACAATGGCAGCGCCATTTTACATTTCCACCAGCAATGCACAAGGGGTTCCAATTTCTCCACACCCTTGCCAACATTAGTTATTTTCTGGTTTTGATAATAGCCACTCTAATGAGTATGAAATATGGAGAATTATTTGTTTGTTTAATTTCTCCTTTTTTATGAATAAACTTTATTTTTAGGGCACTTTTAGGTTCACAACAAAACTGAGCAGAAAGGATAGAGTTCCCATATGCTCCCTGCCCTCACACATGCACACCTTCCCTCACTACCAGCAACCCCCCACTACAGTGGTACATTTGTTGCAATAGATGACCCTACACTGACACATCATTGTCACCCAATGTCCACAGTTTACATTAGAGTTCACTCATGATGTTGTACATTCTATGGGTTTTGACAAATGTATACTGACATGTATCCACTATTATGATATCAAACAGAATAAATTCACTGTCCTATAAATCCTCATGCTTTGCCTATTCATCCCTCCCTCCCCCTAACCCCTCGGAAACCACTGATCTCTTTACTGTCTCCAGAGTTTTGCTTTTCCCAGAATATCGTATGGTAGGAATCATACAGTATTTAGTCTTCTCACATTGGATTCTTTCACTTAGTTTTATGCATTTAAGGTTCTTCCATTTCTTCCCCTTGCTTGATAGCTCATTTCTTTTTAGCCCTGCATAGCAATCCACTTTCTGCATGTATCACAATATATTTAACCATTCACCTACTGAAGGACATCTTGGTTGCTTGCAAATTTTGGCAATTACAAATACAGCTGCTATAAACATCCCTGTGCAGGTTTTTCTGTGGACATAAGTTTTTAATTCATTTGGGTAAATACCAGAGAGTGCAACTGCTGAATCGTATGGTAAGAATATATCTAGTTTTGTAAGAAACCTCCAAACTGTCTTCCACAGTGGCTGTACCATCTTGCATTCCCATCAGCAATAAATGAGAATTCTTGTTGCTCCACGTTCGCACTAGCATTTGGTGTTATCACTGTTCTGAATATTGGCCATTCTAATAAATATGCAGTGGTATCTTGTATCTCATTTGCAATTCCCTAATGACATCTGATGTTGAACATCTTTTCATATGTTAACTTCCCATTCGTATATTTTCTTTGTGACATGTCTGTTCAAGTGTTTGGCCCATTTTTAATTGGCTTGTTTATTTTCCTATTGTTGAGTTTTTAGAATTGTTTATATATTTTGGATAACAGTCCTTTATCAGATATGCCTTTTGCAATTATTTTCTCCCACTGTGTATCTTGTCTTTCTCCTTGTCTTAACATTGTGTTTCACAAAACACAATGTTATCCTATGTTATCATCTAGAAGTTTTGTAGTTTTGCATTTTACATGTAGGTCTATGATCCAATTTGAGTTAGCTTTTGAGAAAGGTGTAAAGTCTGTGCCTAGATTCATTTTTTTTTTTTTTTTTTTTTTTTTTTTTTTTTTTTTTTTTGCGGTATGCGGGCCTCTCACTGCTGTGGCCTCTCCCGCTGCGGAGCACGCAGGCCCAGCGGCCATGGCTCACGGGCCCAGCCGCTCCGCGGCATGTGGGATCCCCCCGGACCAGGGCACGAACCCGTGTCTCCTGCATCGGCAGGCGGACTCTCAACCACTGCGCCACCAGGGAAGCCCTAGATTCATTTTTTTGCACGTGGATATCCAGTTGTTCCAGCACCATTTGAGAAAAGGCTGTCTTTTCTCCATTGTATTCCTTTTCTCCTCTGTCAAAGATCAATTGACTGTATTTATGTAGGCCTAGTTCTTGGCTCTCTATTCTGTTCTGTTGATCTGTTTGTCTCTTTTTCACCAGTACCACACTGTCTCAATTACTATAGCTTTAAGGTAAGCCTTGAGGTCAGGTAGTGTCAGTCCTCTAATTTTGTTACTTTCCTTCAATATTGAGTTGGCTATTTTGGGTCTTTTGCCTCTCCACTTGAGAATCAGTTTGCCAATATCTACAAAATAACTTGCTGGTGTTATGATTGGGATTGTGTTGAATCTATATATCAAGTTCAGAAGAGCTGACATCTCGATAATATTGAGTTGTCTTGTCCATGAATATGGACTAGTTCTCCAATTATTTAGTTCTTATTTATTTATTTTAAAATTTTATTTATTTTTTTATACATCAGGTTCTTAGTTATCCATTTTATACGTATTAGTGTAGACATGTCAATCCCAATCTCCCAATTCATCCCACCACCACCACCACCCCCACGGGTACTTTCCCCCCTTGGTGTCCATACGTTTGTTCTCTGCATCTGTGTCTCAATTTCTGCCCTGCAGACTGGTTCATCTGTACCATTTTTCTAGGTTCCACATTTATACGTTAATATACGATATTTGTTTTTCTCTTTCTGACTTACTTCACTCTGTATGACAGTCTCTAGATCCATCCACATCTCTACAAATGACCCAATTTCGTTCCTTTTTATGGCTGAGTAATATTCCACTGTATATATGTACCACATCTTCTTTATCCATTCATCTGTTCATGGACATTTAGGTTCCATGTCCTGGCTATTGTAAATAGTGCTGCAAAGAACATTGGGGTGCATGTGTCTATTTGAATTATGGTTTTCTCTGGGTATATGCCCAGTAGTGGGATTGATGGATCATATGGTAATTCTATTTTTAGTTTTTTAAGGAACCTCCATACTGTTCTCCATAGTGGCTGTATCAATGTACATTCCCACCCACAGTGCAAGAGGGTTCCCTTTTCTCCACAGCCTCTCCAGCACTTGTTGTTTGTTGATTTTCTGATGATGGCCATTCTAACTTGTGTGAGGTGATACCTCATTGTAGTTTCGATTTGCATTTCTCTAATAATTAGTGACGTTGAGCAGCTTTTCATGTGCTTCTTGGCCATCTGTATGTTTTCTTTGGAGAAATGTCCATTTAGGTCTTCTGCCCATTTTTGGATTGGTTTGTTTCTTGTTTTAATATTCAGCTGCATGAGCTGTTTAGACATTTTGGAGATTAATCCTTTGTCCATTGATTTGTTTCCAAATATTTTCTCCCATTCTGAGGTTTGTCTTTTTTTCTTGTTTGTAGTTTCCTTTGCTGTACAAAAATTTTGAAGTTTCATGAGGTCCCATTTGTTTATTTTTGTTTTTATTTCCATTACTCTAAGAGGTGTCAAAAAAATCTTGCTGTGATTTATGTCAAAGATTGTTCTTCCTGTGTTTTCCTCTAAGAGTGTTATAGTGTCTGGTATTACATTTAGGTCTCAAATCCATTTTGAGTTTATTTTTGTGTATGGTGTTAGGGAGTGTTCTGATTTCATTCTTTTACATGTAGCTGTCCAGTTTTCCCAGCATCACATATTGAAGAGACTGTCTTTTCTCCATTGTATATCCTTGCCTCCTTTGTCATAGATTAGTTGACCATAGGTGTGTGGGTTTATCTCTAGGCTTTCTATCTTGTTCCATTGATCTATGTTTCTGTTTTGTGCCAGTACCATACTGTCTTGATTACTGTAGCTTTGTAGTATAGTCTGAAGTCAGGGAGTCTGATTCCTCCAGCTCCGTTTTTTTCCCTCAAGACTGCTTTGGCTATTTGGGGTCTTTTGTGTCTCCATGCAAATTTTAAGAATTTTTGTTCTAGTTCCATAAAAAATGCCATTGGTAACTTGATAGGGATTGCATTGAATTGGTAGATTGCTTTAGGTAGTAGAGTCCTTTTCACAATATCGATTCTTCCAATCCAAGAACATGGTATATCTCTCCATCTGTTGGTATCATCTTTAATTTCTTTCAACAGTGTCTTATAGTTTTCTGCATACAGGTCTTTTGCCTCCCTAGGTAGGTTTATTCGCAGGTTTTTATTCTTTTTGTTGCAATGGTAAATGGGAGTATTTCCTTAATTTCTCTTTCAGATTTTTCTTCATTAGTGTATAGGAATGTAAGAGATATCTGTGCATTAATTTTGTATCCTGCCACTTTACCAAATTCATTGATTAGCTCTAGTAGTTTTCTGGTGGCATCTTTAGGATTCTCTATGTATAGAATCATGTCATCTGCAAACAGTGACAGTTTTACTTCTTTTCCAGTTTGTATTCCTTTTATTTCTTTTTCTTCTCTGATTGCCATGGCTAGGACTTCCAAAACTATGTTGAATAATAGTAGTGAAAGTGGGCATCCTTGTCTTGTTCCTGATCTTAGAGGAAATGCTTTCAGTTTTTCACCATTGAGAATGATGTTTGCTGTGGGTTTGTCGTATATGACCTTTGTTATGTTGAGGTAGGTTCCCTCTTTGCCCACTTTCTGGAGAGTCTTTATCATAAATGGGTGTTTAATTTTGTCAAAAGCTTTTTCTGCATCTATCGAGGTGATCATATGGTTTTTATTCTTCAATTTGTTAATATGGCCTATCACATTGATTGATTTATGTATATTGAAGAATCCTTGCATCCTTGGGATAAATCCCACTTGATCATGGTGTATGATTCTTGTAATGTGTTGTTGGATTCTGTTTGCTAGTATTTTGTTGAGGATTTTTGTATCTATATTCATCAGTGATATTGGTCTGTAATTTTATTTTTTTATCATATCTTTGTCTGCTTTTGGTATCAGGGAGACGGTGGCCTCATAAAATGGGTTTGAGAGTGTTCCTTTCTCTGCAATTTTTTGGAGGAGTTTGAGAAGGGTGGGTGTTAGCTCTTCTCCAAATATTTGATAGAATTCACCTGTGAAGCCATCTTGTCCTGGACTTTTGTTTATTAGAATATTTTTAATCACAGTTTCAATTTCATTACCTGTGATTGGTCTGTTCATATTTTCTATTTCTTCCTGGTTCAGTCTTGGAAGTTTATAACTTTCTAAGAATTTCTCCATTTCTTCCAGGTTGTCCATTTTATTGGCATAGAGCTGCTTGTAGTAGTCTCTTAGGATGCTTTGTATTTCTGCAGTGTCCGTTGTAACTTCTCCTTTTTCATTTCTAATTTTATTGATTTGAGTCCTCTCCCTCTTTTTCTTGATGAGTCTGGCTAATGGTTAATCAATTTTGTTTATCTTCTCAAAGAACCAGCTTTTAGTTTTATTGATCTTTACTATTGTTTTCTTTGTTTCTATTTCATTTACTTTTGCTCTGATCTTTATGATTTCTTTCCTTTTACTAACTTTGTGTTTTGTTTGTTCTTCTTTCTCTAGTTCTTTTATGTGTAAGGTTAGATTGTTTATTTGAGATGTTTGTTGTTTCTTGAGGTAAGATTGTATTGCTATAAACTTCCCTCTTAGAACTGCTTTTGCTGCATATCATAGGTTTGGATCATCATGTTTTCATTGTCATTTGTCTGTAGCTATTTTTTGATTTCCTCTTCGATTTCTTCAGTGATCTCTTGGTTAGTAACATAGTTTAGACTCCATGTTTTTGTATTTTTTACATTTTTTCCCCTGTAATTGATTTCTATTCTCATAGTGTTGTGGTTAGAAAAGAAGCTTGATATGATTTCAGTTTTCTTAAATTTACTGAGGCTTGATTTGTGACCCAAGTTGTGATCTATCCTGGAGAATGTTCCATGCGCACCTGAGAAGAAAGTGTAATCTGCTGTTTTTGGGTGGAATGTCCTATAAATATCAATTAAATCTCTGTGGTCTATTGTGTCATTTAAAGCTTGTGTTTCCTTCTTAATTTTCTGTCTGGATAATCTGTCCATTGGTGTAAGTGAAGTGTTAAAGTCCCCCACTATTGTGTTACTGTCAATTTCCTCTTTTAGAGCTGTTAGCAGTTGCCTTATGTATTGAGATGCTCCTATGTTGGGTGCGTATGTATTTGTAATTGTTATATATTCTTCTTGGATTGATCCCTTGATCATTATGTAGTGTCCTTCCTTGTCTCTTGTAACATTCTTTATTATAAAGTCTATTTTATCTGATATGAGTATTGCTACTCCAGCTTTCTTTTGATTTCCATTTGCATGGAATATCTTTTTCCATCCCCTACTTTAAGTCTGTATGTGTCCCTAAGTCCGAAGGAGGTCCCTTGTAGACAGCATATATATGGGTCTTGTTTTTGTATCCATTCAGCGAGCTTGTGTCTTTTGGTTGGAGCATTTAATCCATTCACGTTTAAGGTAATTATCGATATGTATGTTCCTACTACCATTTCCTTAATTGTTTTGGGTTTGTTTTTGTAGGTCCTTTTTTTCTCTTGTGTTTCCCACTTAGAGAAGTTCCTTTAGCATTTGTTGTAGAGCTGGTTTGGTGGTGCTGAATTCTTTTAGCTTTTCCTTGTCTGTAAAGCTTTTGATTTCTCCGTCGAATCTGAATGAGATCCTTGCTGGGTAGAGTAATCTTGGTTGTAGGTTTTTGCCTTTCATCATTTTAAATATGTCATGCCACTCCCTTCTGGCTTGTAGAGTTTCTGCTGAGAAATCCGCTGTTAACCTTTTGGGAGTTCCCTTGTATGTTATTTATCGTTTTCTCCTTGCTGCTGTCAGTAACTTTTCTTTGTCCCTAATTTTTGCCAATTTGATTACTGTGTGTCTCGGCATGTTTCTCCTTGGGTTTATCCTGTATGGGACTCTCTGTGCTTCCTGGACTTGGGTGGCTATTTCCTTTCGCATGTCAGGGAAGTTTTCGACTATAATCTCTTCAAATATTGTCTCAGGTCCTTTGTCTCTCTCTTCTCCTTCTGGGACCCCTATAATGCGAATGTTGTTGTGTTTAATGTTGTCCCAGAGGTCTCTTAGGCTGTCTCCATTTCTTTTCATTTTTTTTTCTTTATTCTGTTCTGTAGCAGTTCATTCCACCATTCTCTCTTCCAGGTCACTTATCCATTTTTCTGCCTCAGTTATTCTGCTATTGATTCCTTCTAGTGTATTTTTTACCTCATTTATTGTATTGTTCATCTCTATTTGTTTGTTCTTTAATTCTTCTTGGTCTTTGTTAAACATTTCTTGCATCTTCTCAATCTTTGCCTCCATTCTTTTTCCGAGGTCCTGGATCATCTTCACTATAATTATTCTGAATTCTTTTTCTGGAAGGTTGCCTATCTCCACTTCATTTAGTTTTTTTTTCTGGGGTTTTATCTTGTTCCTTCATCTGGTACATAGCCCTTTGCTTTTTCATCTTGTCTATCTTTCTGTGAATGTGGTTTTTATTCCACAGGCTGCAGGATTTTAGTTCTTGTTACTTCTGCTGTCTGCCCTCTGGTGGATGAGGCTATCTAAGAGGCTTGTGCAAGTTTCCTGATGGGAGGGACTGGTGGTGGGTAGAGCTGGGTGTTGCTCTGGTGGGCAGAGCTCAGTAAAACTTTAATCCACTTGACTGTTTAGGGGTAGAACTGGGTTCCCTCCCTGTTGGTTGTTTGGCCTGAGGCAACCCAACACTGGAGCCTACCAGGGCTTTTTGGTTGGGCTAATGGCAGATTCTGGGAGGACTCACACCAAGGAGTACTTCCCAGAACTTCTGCTGCCAGTGTCCTTGTCCTCATGGTGAGACACAGCCACCCACTGCCTCTGCAGAAGACCCTGCAACGCTAGCAGGTAGGTCTGAGTCAGTCTCCCATGGGGTCACTGCTCCTTCCCCTGGGTCCCGATGTGCACACTACTTTGTGTGTGCCTTCCAAGAGTGGAGTCTCTCTTTCCCCCAGTCCTGTCAACGTCCTGCAATCAAATCCTGCTAGCCTTCAAAGTCTGATTCTCTAGGAATTCCCCCTCCTGTTGCCGGACCCACAGTTTGGGAAGCCTGACGTGGGGTTCAGAACCTTCACTCCAGTGGGTGGACTTCTGTGGTATAAGTGTTCTCCAGTTTGTGAGTCACCCACCCAGCAGTTATGGGATTTGATTTTATTGTGATTGTGCCCCTCCTCCCATCTCATTGTGGCTTCTCCTTTTGTTTTTGGATGTGGGGTATCTTTTTTGGTGAGTTCCAGTCTATTTAGTTTTTCTTTAATATCTTTCATCAGAGTTTTGTAGTTTTCCTCATATAGATTTTGTTAGATTTATACCTACGTGTTTCATTTTCAGATGTGTGAATGTAAAAGATAATTGTTTTTAATTTCAATTTTCACTTGTTCATTGCAGTATATAGTAAAATGATTGACTTTTTATATTAAGCTTGTATCTTAAAATCTTGATGTAATTGATTATTAGTTTCAGGAGTTTTTTGGTGTGAATTCTTTTGGATTTTCTACATAGACAGTCATGTCATCTACAAACAAACACAATTTTATTTCTTTATTCCCAATCTACATACTTTTTATTTCCTTTTCTTGTTTTATTGCATTAGCTAGGAGTTCCAATATGATGAGAGAGGACATCCTCATCTTGTTCCTGATCTTAACAGAAAAGCTTCAACTTTCTCACCATTAAGTGTGATGTTAGTTGTTGGGTTTTTGTAGGTGTTCTTTATCAAGTTAAGAAAGTCCCCCTCTATTTCTAGTTTGCTGAGAGTTTTTATCTTGAATAGCTGTTGGATTTTGTCAGATGTTTTACAGCATGTATTAATATGATCATGTGATTTTCCTTCTTCAGCCTATTGGTGTGATGGATTACCTTCATTGGTTTTTGAATGTTTAACCAGTCTTGCATACCTTGGATAAATGCCATTTAGTTGTGGTGTATAAATCTTTTTATACATTGTTAGATTTAATTTACTAATATTTTGTTGGGTATTTTTACACCTATGTTCATAAGAAACATTGAACTGTAGTTTTCTTGCAATGTCTTTGTATGGTTTTGGCATTAGGGTAATTCTGGCCTCATAGAATAAATTAAGAAGTATTCTTTCTGCTTCTGTCTTCTGGAAGAGGTTGTAGAGAATTGGCATAATTTCTTCCTTAGATGTTTGGTAGAATTTACCAGTGACCCCATCTGGGTCTGGTGCTTTCTGTCTTGGAAAGTTATTAAGTATCTATTCAATTTCTTTAATAGATATAAGTGTATTCAGATTTTTCTATTAGTCCTATTTATTTTTAACTGCATTGTTACAAAAATATTAGGACAATACAAATTACTGAAAATAAAAACAAAATGGAGCATAGCCATGACTAACCACCATGACTACTATTTATTAAGTGCTCCTACAGGCCTGCAAATTTGTGAAGCATGCATTATTATTTTCACTTAACAAATGAGAAACCTGATGCTTAGAGAAATTAAAGGACCTAACCAAGAATGCTGCTGGTTCATATCAAGCAAAATCCAGTTCTGCCTGATTGCTTTGCAAGTGCTCTAGACACTGCACCACGATGCTTCTTTAGTCTTTAAGATAAATAGTTTTTATGTGCCATGAGTTTCCTGTGAGGAAACCCATGTCTGATTCCAGGCTTTGATTATCTCCCCTGTGGTCATATTCCTATTATGGTAGCTCCACACTCAGGCATGTCTGAACTGTAGGGTACAGTCATGAATACAGGGTAAGTTCTGGTTATCCACCCCCCCTTTTTTTTGTCAAATGCATTTTTAGAACCATGGTAATGAAGCTTGAAAAGCAAAATCAGTGTTTTCCCTTTGCATGTCTCCTTGGTTAATGATCAGCCTGTACCTAAATATATTTACACAAGATGGCACAGTTGAATCTGCATGGCAATCCACAGGCTCAAACCTTAGCCTTAGGTGTCAGAGGTCCTGATTCTACTCCCAAAGCTACTATTTTCTCATTGTTTGCCAATGGGGTAGACACTTAATCTCTCTAAGCCTCAGTTTCTTTATCTGTGAAATGGGACAGGATTATAATACTGAACTCATCAGAGGGTTGTGTGAATTAAATGAGCTAATGCATATGAAGCCTTTAGCACTGCTCTTGAAACAGGCTAGGGATTCAGTAAATGTTAAGTAATATTATTCCAAATCATTTTGAGTACCTACTATATGCCAAGCCCTCTCTTGTATCACCTACTTGATCTTCAAATATTTTCATCATCTGTCACTAACACTAAATGGTTTTTGACTGTACGTTCTTAGCATTTTCATCTTTATTTATAAATTAGATCCAGGATTCACTCTCAATCCATGTACTAAACATTAAGAAACTTAAATGGTCCTTTTCTTAAAATTAAAAAGAGAGAGAGAGATGTTTGGATATTTTCTTCCCAAGTCCCAGTGGGTTGTCTTGAGCACCCTGTTTTGGGGACCTCTGGTTTAGCTTGTCTAAGACAGGTGTTGGCCAGCTTTTTCTGTAAAGGGCTAGATAGTAAAGGTTTTCAACTTTGCACAGTCTCTTATGCAACTACTCAACTCTGCTGGGCAGCACAAAAACAGCTGGAGATAATATGCTAACACACGGGCAAGGCTGCGTTCCAATAAAATTTTATTTACAAAAAGAGGTGTTGGCCACAGTTTGTAGACCTCTGATCTAAGGCAACTTGCCCTGCTAGTTATATCCAACTTTTCCGTAGAGGACTACCTAAGCCAGCAGCACTTGCAAATGTTGTGAGGTAATTGGTAACGAGGAAAAGTGAGGTGGTGCATATGATAGGTCCTTCTAAAATGTACAAAGTATATTTTATCCTAATCATCATCATTGTTGTTGTTAAAATTAAACATTTTCCCAGACATAAGTGAGCAAAGACACTGACTTCCTTTTACCAACCTAATTATGTAGGCATGATACGGAGTCTTGTGTAAACAAGGGCAGCCCTAGCTGAGCCTTTGCAAAGAAGAGATAGTCTTCTATTTGATTTTCTTTCTTACCTTCTTCTAATCCCTTCATCTGGTCCAGATACATACACATAGGAAAGGAGTAGGTCTTTTCTGTGAAAATTATTAGGGTCCACGAACAGGGACATGTCAAAGATTAGTGACTTCATGGGGGAAATGGCTCATCCATCACTAGATATTATTGCCCACTGTGTGCCAGGCATTGTGCTGAACGCTGAGTTGGGGAGGGGAGGGGCATGGAGGATACAGCAATGAATGAGAGGTGGTGTCTGCCCTTGAGGAACTCTAGTCAGACATTCCCCCCACCTCCCATCCAGCATCACTCCTGTCAAGGTCCCCAGGGATCTCCATGTTGCTAAACCCTGTGGTCATTGCCCAGTCCTCACATGACTTGACCGTTTTACATGGATGGTAACACTCCTTCTTGAGTACTTCCTTCACATGTGCTCAGGAGCTCCATGCTCTCCTGGTTCTGTCTCACCTCACTACCCACTACTTTTTCTGCCTCTTTTAGTGCTTCCTCTGAGTCTCAAACCTCTAAATGCTGGGAGGCCCCAGGGCCCAGTCCACAGACCTTTTCTCATTCCACTCTACACTTCCTTGGAGACCTTATCCAGTCTTATAGTTTAAATGGATTTAAATGTAGATGACTGTCAGATTTATATCTCTAGCTTGGACCCCTGTCCTGAGCTCCTAATGCGTATATCCACCCAAACAGGCAATAGCTCTTCTCAAACCTAACACGCCCAAGCATATTGCCTGGTTTTCTCCCACCACCAACCTGTTCTTCCCACAGCAGCTCCATTCCTTGCTTTGCTCAGGCTAATTTCCTGAGAGTTTTATTGTCTCTTCTTTTTCTCTCATACCCCACATTCCACATCTAATTCATCAGCAGGTATTGTGAGCTCTACCTTCAAAGGCATGTAAAGGATCGCACCACTTCCCATCACCTTCACACCCTCACCTTCGTCATTTCTCACCTGGATTCTCACAGTAACCTCCTACCTGTGCTCCCCTCCAATCTGCTCCTGTCGTTCTTCTGCTCAAAACCTTTCAAAGATTCCCCATCTCAGAGGAAAAGTCAAAGCCTTTGTAATGTCCCACGGGGCTCTGCACATCTGTCAGAGCGGCATTCCGCCCTGATGCCCCCAGCTCACCTCGCTCTCTCCTTGGTTCCTCCCAGTCCGGCTACACCAGCCTCCTTGCTGCCCCGCTAACGCGCCAGGCACTCTTCTGCTGCAGCCCCTTTTGCCCTTGCTGGAACTTTAATCCTCCCAAATACCTGCAGAGCTCGCTGCCTCGCTTCCTTCAGGTGTCTGCTCAATGCCACCTATTCAGCGAGGCCTTCCCCGACCTAACTGTATAAAACAGACCGCTTCCACCAATCTCTTTCCTTCTTATTTCCCTCTATTGTTTTCATAACATTTACCGTCACCTAACATGTCATGTATTTGTTGTCTGACTTCCACTTTAGACTCTAACACCCTGAGGTTTTGTGCTCTGAGCCTGGAACAATACCTATAGGTACTCGCTGACGCTTTGAAAGGGGAGGGAGGAAAAGAAAAGAAAAGAAAAATGGTCTGCTATCCACTAGATCTTAGCACTAAAGTAATTATGTGTAGGACAGTGGGTGTGGTAGATCTGAAGACCATGGAAGCCCAAGGGGGCTGCAACCCCTCACTTTTACTTTAATTAGAGCAATTCTTGTATCTGTTTATATGCTGAGCGCCAATATAAATTTCATTTTAGGAGGAAAAGTCCCTCTACTAAAAAAAAGTATTTAAACAGCTAATTAAAAACAACTGTTCTAGGCTATAGATGGCCATCTGAGGGCATGGAGCTGGCGGGTGGCAAGATTATGTCAGCTTATGATGAAGATGAGCCTGGCATGGGTGTGGAGGTTAGCAGGTAGGGCTGAGAACTAAGAGAATCTAGGAGCAAAGGCCATAGCCGGGTCAAGGTAAAAGGTAATGACACTGTGAACTTCTCAAGCAGGGAACCCGCAAATTCCCACTTCTTTCTCTAATCTGGTAGACAGATGCTAGCAGCTTGCTTCGGCCCATGCCTTCCCCCTCTTTGGTGAATAAAAGGATGTGATTGTATTTACATGTACTAATACTATATTATTACTACTAAATATGTACTATATACTGTATATTACTGTATACTAAATCCTACATCTACATGCATGTATAGGAAGTTGTCTTCACATACACATGAATATGCATGCAGCTTCGTGTTGGCTAATTAGATTCCTTGAGTCCTTTGGAGAAGGAGGCAGAGTAAAACTGAAGGAGTAAATAATTAAGTGTCAAATAATTAAAAGTACTGTTGAGAAAGTATGTCTTTTAAATCGTTTTTTAAATTGAGTTCTTCATAAGACTGACTTGG